>NC_135802.1:97234470-98434470 GCF_964213995.1 Mustelus asterias | reverse complement strand
AGGGGAAGGGCCCCCGATTGGTCTGGGTGGTGGAGGGGGTGGGGGGATAAGGGGGTCAGTAATGTTGTGGAGGTGGGGCAATATCTGTGAGGGCCAGGGGGAGTCATTTTCCAGCCTGGGAGAGATGTGGCAGGGGAGCAGCATTCTATCATTTTTTTTTCTGCGCATGCGCAACTGGAGGCACCGATTGGAGCTGCAGGGTTTAGGGCGTGTTAAACCCGCCAACAAGCTTCTGCAGTGCGATTTGGAATTGCTGATATTTTTTCAGGCAGAGTGCGTATGGGGGCGCCTGAGAAAGGGTCTAAATGTCAGATCTGAAACACTCCCAGTTTCAAGTCCGCCCAGCACTTAGAATCAAAATGGTAAAGTAGGGCCCATAGTGTCTGATTAGAAGTCAAGTATTTGAACTATTAGGTTTCCCTCTTAGACCTTTTTAAGTAGGTTGGAGTGAAATCCAGATGCTCACCACTCACTGTGTAAAAGAAAAGAAATCCTCATATTGTTGTTGCCTTTGTCTTAAATTAATGTCTTCTGATTCTCAATCCTTCAATAAATGGGAATAGTTTCACCCTATGTTCTCTGTCCAGTCCTTTCATGATTTTAAACATCTCTATCAAATCTCCCTTCAGTGTTCTCTCCCCAGCTTCTCCAAACTATCCACATAACTGAAGTTCCTCATCTCTGGGACCACATGTGTGAATCTTTTCTGCACTTTCTCTCATGCCTTCACTTCCTTCCTAAATACCCAATACTTCAGTTGAGGCTGAACACATCGGGTGATTGTGAATCAGCAGTTCATTTTACGCCTCTCCTGATTCTATTTTAGATGTTGTAGCATGCCTCCCATCCATTGACTCTGTCTACACTTCCTGCTGCCTTGGCAAAGCAGCCAGCATAATTAAGGACCCCACGCAACCTGGACATTCTCTCTTCCACCTTCTTCCTTCGGGAAAAAGATACAAAAGTTTGAGGTCACATACCAACCGATTCAAGAACAGCTTCTTCCCTGCTGCTGTCAAACTTTTGAATGGACTTACCTTGCATTAAGTTGATCTTTCTCTACACCCGAGCTATGACTGTAATAGTACATTCTGCACTCTCTCGTTTCCTTCTCTATGAACGATATGTTTTGTCTGTATAGCGCGCAAGAAACAATACTTTTCACTGTATGTTAATACATGTGACAATAATAAATCAAATCAAAATTATGTGCCCCTAGTGGATGACGGTATCTGCTAACAACACTAATTTGAACTTGTCCCTGGTACACAACTGTGCTTTATTTCTTGCGTACCGATTTTCACTCAGATGTTCATCTGTTTACTTCAAATTTGAAGTCTGCAGTCTCTTATTTGTTTTTATTCTGCTTCTGATTTCCATTCTCATTTGTTCACATTCACAGCTGCTTCATTCATATGGTAGCCGGTTATCCTCCCAGTTTATGGAACTTCAATTGCCAAAGCCTATTGAGAAACTATTTTCCATCTGAAGTGTGCAATTATTATACATGAAGCTGTGCAGTAGTAACATACTGGTAATATTTGTAGTGATATGACAGTCCCATTCTTTCGTTTCAAGGGAAATTATGCACTGCAACTGTTTCTTTAAAAATAACATTTAAATCCGGAAGTAGTGCTGCTAAAATAGTTTGACACCATCTTGGCAACTGTCATATTGCTGCTTCTATGTCATCTCCAATGTCCTCTGCAAGCAACCCATTGGCTTAAGCCCAGAGGAAGAAATCCGCCATTCACAAAGTTACATTCAATCCCTTTCTATTGGAATCCATGTAGCATAATCTTCAATTTATTTCAGAGTAATTAATGATCCCATTTCAACAGGAACAAAATACCAACTAAAGCTAGAGATTTATTTGCCTTATTTGTATTTGCATTAACCATATTTCCCAAACAGTGATTGATAGCCACTCGAATTAATCTGTGACTATTTTTCACTCTTTAATTAAGGAAAGCAATGGAATAGGAATTAATGCATTGCTCTACTCTGGTCATCACTTCTGGTACATGTTCACGCAGTCGACGCAACAATAGTGTCCTATCCTTGGCTAAACCTCAATTTGCTTTTAAAAAATTCTAACTGAAGTAATATCATTTTTGTTCCATCACATTTTGCAACAATTTAAATAGGCTGTAGGTGCAAGAACATCTGGCCAAATGGTTAGTTTGTCAGTGTTGAATGTACAGTTGTGTGTCTGGAGTATTTGTTCAGACTTGGATACCAAATGCTCAATTCTAGAAACACGGGGACAAGAACAGACCATTCTGCCCTTTAAATTGGTCCTGTCATAGAAACCAAGCCTGCACCACCATTCAATATGATCATGGTTGATCATGCACTCTCAGTATCCCACTCCTGCTTTCTCTCCATGCCCCTTGATCCCTTTAGCCGCAAGAGCCACGTCCAGCTCCCTCTTGAACATATCTAACGAATTGGTCCCAACAGCTTTCTGTGGTAGAGAATTCCACACGTTCACAACTCTGAGTGAAAAAGTTTTTCCTCATCTCAGTCCTGAATGACTTACCCTTTTCTTAGACTGTGATTCCTCGTTCTGGACTTCATGATTTTAAACATCTCTATCAAAGCTCCCTTCAGTGTTCACTCCCCAGCTTCTCCAACCTATCCACATACCTGAAGTTCCTCATCCCTGGGACCACATGTATGAAACTTTTCTGCACCTTCTCTAATGCCTTCACTTCCTTCCTAAATACTCAATATTCCAGTTGAGGGAACATTCTACCCACAGTCTGTCCAGTCCCATCAGGATTTTGTATGTTTCTATGCGACCCCCTCTCATTTTTCTAAATTCCAGTGAATACAAGCTGCCCAGTCGATCCAGTCTTTCATCATATGTCAGTCCTGCCACTCTGGAAATCAGTCTGGTGCACCTTCGCTGGACTCTCTCAATAGCAAGAATGCCCTTCCTCAGACTAGGAGACCAAAACTGCACACAATACTCAAGGCCCTCACCAAGGACCTGTACAACTGCAGCAAGACACCCCTACTCCTATACTCAAATCCTCTTGCTATAAAGGCCAGCATGCCATTAACTTTCCTCACCTCCTGCTGTCCCTGCATGCCAACCTTCAGTGACTGTTCCACTATGACACCCAGGTTAAGTTGCACTTCCCCTTTTGCTCAACTCCACCATGCAGATAATAATCTTCCTTTCTGTTTTTGCCACCAAAGTGGATAACCTCATTTATCCAGTTATTTGCCTAGTATTTGCCCAGTCAGCCTGTTCAAGTTACCCTGCAGCCACTTAGCATCCTCCTCACAGCACACACTGCCACCCATCTTAGTGTTGTCTGCAAATTTGGAGAGATTGCATTCAATTCCTTTGTCCAAATCATTAATGTATATTGTGAACAGCTGGGGTCCCAACACTGAACGCTGTGGTATCCCACTAGTCACTGCCTGTCACACTGAAAAGAACCTGTTTATTCCCATTCTCTGCTTCCTGTCTGCCAACCAGTTCTCTATCCATGTAAATACTTTACCCCCAATCCCATGACTTTAATTTTGCTCACTAATCTCTTGTGTGGGACCTTGTCAAAAGCCTTTTGGAAGTCCAGATACACAACATCCAAGGTTTGACCTTGTCCACTCTACTGGTCACATCCTCAAAAAATTCCAGAAGTTTTGTCAAGCATGATTTCTCTTTAGTGAATCCATGCTGGCTTGGACCAATCTTGCCACCGCTTTCTAAATGCTCAGTTATTACATTCTTAATAATTGACTCCAGCATTTTCCCCATCACCGATGTCAGACTAACTGGTCTATAATTCCCTGTTTTCTCTCCCCCTCCTTTTTTTAAAAAGTGGGGTTACATTAGCTACCCTCCAATCCATTGGTCCACATCCAGAGTCTGTAGAATGCTGGAAAATGATCACCAATGTGTCCACTATTTCCATGGCCACTATCTTAAGTATTCTGGGATACAGAGCATCAGGCCCTGGGGACTTATCGGATTGATTCCAGCAATTTCCCCAATACAATTTCTTGACTAATAAGGATTTCCTTCAGTTCCTCCTTCATGCTGGACCCTATGTCCCCGAATATTTCTGGAATGTTATTTGTGTCCTCCTTATTGAAGACAGATCCAATGTATTTGTTCAACTGGTCTGCCAAATCTTTATTGCCCAATATGAATGCACCTGATTCCAACTGTAAGGGGCCTTCATTTGTCTTCACCGGTCCTGTTCTCTTCACATATCTATAGAAGTTTTTGCAATCAGTTTTTATGGCTTCTGCAAGCTTACTCTCGTATTCTATTTTCCTCTTCCAAATTAAACTCTCTGTCCTCCTCTGGTGGATTTTAAATTTCTCCCAGTCCTCAGGTTTGTTGCTTTTTCTGGCCAATTTATATGCCTTCTCTATAGCTTTAACACTATCCCTGATTTCCCTTGTTATCCATGTTTGAGCCACTTTCCCTGTTTTACTCTTATGTCAGACAGGGATGTACAGTTGTTGAAGTTTATCCATGTGTTCCTTAAATATCTGCCATTGCCTATCTACTGTCAACCCCTTAGGTATCGTTTGCCAGCTTATCCTAGCCAATGTACATCTCATACCATGAAAGTTAGCTTTCCTCAAGTTCAGGACCCTAGTCTCAGACTTAACTATGTCATTCTCCAGCTTAATGAAGAACTCTACCATATTATGGTCACTTTTCCCTAAAGGATCTCACACCACAACGTTGTTAATTAATCCTCTCTCATTACACAATATCCAGTCTAGGATGGCCTGCTCTCTGGTTGGTTTCTCGACATATTGGTCGAGAAAACCATCCCTTATGCATTCCAGGAAATCCTCCTCCATTGGATTGCTATCAGTTTGGTGAGCTGAATCAATATGCAGATTGAAGTGATCCATAATAACTGCTGTACCCTTACTGCACACATCTCTAATTTCCTGTTTGATGCCATCCCCAATTTCACTACTACTGTTTGGTGGTCTGTACACAACTTCCAATTTTTGTCCTTTGGTGTTCCGCAGCTCCACCCATAAAGATTTAACATTGTCCAGACTAATGTCCTTCCTTAATCTCCTCTTTAACCAGCAACGCTACCTCATCCCCCTTTCCTTTCCATCCATCTTTCTTGAATATCGAATACCCCTGGATGTTGAGTTCCCATCTTTGGTCACCCTGGAGCCAGGTCTCTGTGATCCCAATTACATCAAATCCGTTAGTGACTCTGCGCAGTTATTTCATCCACCTTATTAAAAATGCTCCTCACATTGAGACACAGAGCCTTTAGGCTTTATTTTGGTCATTTATTAATGTAATGTAGCCCTTTTTGATTTTTGTTTTTGGTTTCTTTGCCGTTGACCTCGGGCGAGATTTTATGGTTTCAGGACGAGTGAGGCCATAAAATCCCACATGGTATATCTGTTTTGAAGGGAGATGACCACAGGGGACCCCTGCACTGCCTTCCTGCTCTTCCTCTGTCTGGTGGTCACCCATTCCCTATCTCCCTTAGTAATTTTTATCTGCGGTGTGACCAACTCACTGAACATGCTATCCACATATTCCTCGGTATCGCAGATGCTCTAAAGTGAATCCATCCGCAGCTCCAGAGCCATCAAGCGGTGTAACAGGAACTGCAGTTGGACACAATTCCAGCACATGCAGGAGCCAGGGACACTGGAAGGGTCCCTGAATTCCATATCGCACAGGAGGTGCATGACACGGAGGTCTGGGATCTCCTGCAATGACTTAACCCTTAAGTTAACTTAATAACAACTACAATGCCAAGAGAAAAAAGAGAAAATCCTCTTATCAGTCACCAACCAATCACTTACCTGCTGGCTGTGACGTCATGGTTTGATTTCTTTCTACTTTTCTCTTGCCCTCAAGTTTCCCTCGGAGGTCTGCCTCTCCACTCCTCCCAAAGGTGAGCACCTCTTTCCCCTCAGCACTGAATTCCCACTCAACTCCAAATTTCCGATACCCTCACTCCGTGCACAAGCTCACTAGTCACGCACTTGCTAAAACCCCTGCCTTAAATACAGCTGAGGTGAACTGAGTTGTCTCACACACCAGTTACAATTCCTACGTGTCCACACCTATTGAGACCTGCATCAGGCTTCAGTTGATTGACAGATAACTGCCAACATATGAAAAACCTGTCACCCCATTGAGTATCATCCTCTGTCTCCAACAAAATTGTGGTTGATCTGTACTCAATTCACCACTTTTGATCAATATCATTATGTAATCAAAATATGTTGATCTCAATCTTGACAATGTTAATTGGTCCCAGCATTCACTGCTTACACAGGAGACAGAGGGTGATATTTAATGGAAGCGACAGGGGTTTTACCTGTTGGCTGGAAAGCCAACAAAGCCCAGCTTTGCTTCTTTTGGTTGCATGAGCTATTGGATAGTCATGTGACCCGTTCGGCCAATTGGGCTGGAGCACACGAATCCTGGTTCTCAGTGTAGTTTTTCCTTGCTGTTAGGAGACTGGAATCATGGAGTATGGTAATCTTTAGGTCACTCTCTGTACATAGAGTACAGGAAGTAACTTAATAAACCATTCATTCATTAATCTAATTAATGGCTGCCCGGCTTTGCAAGATACTACAGGTATTAAGTGCCTCTTGAGTGCTTAAGTGGACAGCAGTGGGCCTTTCCAAGGATCAAGGATCCTTTTTTTGGTTGGGGGGGGGGGGGGGGGGGCGGTTCAAGAGTCCTGCCAGCCAGGATCTACCAGCCAGTCAAAGGCTGGCAGCTCTATTGAACAGCAACACCACTGGACAGACAGTAGCTGTTGTCCATACATCACCCACCCAAATCCAAGCATCATCGTGAGGCCGCAGGGTGAGTTGGTTGTGGGGTGGGAGTTGAGGGGAGGGGTTTCGGCAGCATGGGAAGGGGTGTGGCTCTAAATGTGCACCCCTTTCACTCCCTGCATGATGAGCCCCATTCCCACTGCCTCAAATACTGAGTCAAAACCAGCTGCATGCTGAAGCCTTAAATTGAGCCCACATAAGGGCTTCAGTTGACAGCGGTGTCAGAAAGCTGTCCACAGACCTTCCCACCATGGACATTATAGGGGTGAAGATGGGAAGGTAGTGGGGTCCTCCTTCATGACAAAAAGCACCCCCAGCATCAAATGCACTGGGGGGAGGGCATTACATTCTGTCCAAAGTCCCGCTTTCCCATTCCTTTGTGTCAAAATAAAAGATGCCTGAATTCGCTCCTAAATGACCTAGCTCCAATTTTAAGATTGTGCCCTTTTGTTCTGGATTCCCTCGCCAGAGGAAATATCTTTTCTCCATCTATCTTATCAAAAATTCTATCCTTTTAAAAAAAACCTTAATTCCTCTATACCTTCTAAACTTGAATGAATGCACGCCAAGTGTACGTAACTATCCAATAGTTCAGCCCTTAAACTCCTAGTGGATCTACAGCGAATGTTCTCCTTGGTCAATATCTGTTTCTTGAGTTGTGTCCAAAACTGAATGCAATATTCTGAATCATGGCTGATCAAATGTCTATACAGCTGCAGTATCACTTAATTCTTTTGTACTCCAACAGGTCCTTTGTGATAAAGACCAACATTCCATTAACATTTGTACTTACTTTTTACATCTGGTCAGTAGCCTTTAGTGGGTTGTATAATAGTTGTGTAACTGAACACCCAAATTACTTTCCATCTCCACAATTTCTGATCACTTGGCATTTTTAAAAATCTGTTAACAGGATGTGGGCATCACTGCTTAGGCCAGCATTTATTGCCCATCCCTAACTGCCATTGAGACAGTGGTGATGAGCTGCATTTTTGGACCGCTGTAGTCCATGTAGTGTATGTACACCCACAGTGCTATTAGGGAGGGAGTTTCAGAATTTTGACCCAGCGACAGTGAAAAAATTACAATATATTTCCACGTCAGGGTGGGAGTAGCTTGGAGGGACCTGTTCTAGTAGTCACAATATTTACATGGCTCATCGAATTCTGTTTCTGGTCAATGGTGACCCCCAGTATAGTGGAGGGTTCAGTGATAGTTATGCCATTGACTGTCAAGGGGCAATGGTTAGAGTCTCTCTTGTTGGAAATGGTCATTGCCTGGCTTGAATGTTAGATGCTACTTGTCTGTCCGAGCCTGAATGTTGTTCCAATCCTGCAGCATATGTGCACGGACTACATTAAGGAAAAATTAAGATTAGTATTCCTTGGATCCATGATGGATGGCCTATAGGGATGAGCAATAGTGTTTAGTACTCATTGTTCCACAGGAGCAGGCTGAGTGTAAGAGAATTTGTTTCTGCATTTGATTTATTTATTTATTTTTCAGTTAAATTTGTGTTAAAAATCAGAGGTTTTTTCCAAAACTGGAAGTAGGCCCAGGAGAAGCCTGGGAAGGTTTTTGGAGGGTTTAAAAGCAGGCCGCACTTTTGAGCGGGCAGCATTGGGAGAGGGCAGCGGAGTGAGCAGGGAGCAGAGTGTGAGCTGTAAGGGCTTTGGCTCACAGGGCTTCGGCGGAGGCGAGGAAGGTTGTTTGTTTTTCTTCTGTTCCCCCCCCCTTTTTTGTTTGATCTTCCAAAAACTAAAAAGGAAATGGCAGGTATGAGTGGGAGGCCAGTATACTGCAGTCGGTGTGAGATGTGGGAGTTCCTGGAGACGACTTGCCTCCCGGAAGTCCATATCTGTGCCAGATGTGTGGAACTACAACTCCTGAGGGATTGTGTAAGGGAGCTGGAGCTGCAGCTCGATGACCTCAGTTTAGTTAGGGAACATGAGAGATTAATAGATAGAAGTTATAGTCAGGTAGTCCACCAATTCCTGCCTAATCCGGCTATAGTTAGCCTTCCCCCAATTTAGCACCCTACCCTTAGGACAGCACTCATCCTTGTCCATTGCTATCCTAAAGTTAACAGAGTTGTGGTCACTATTTGCCACATGTTCCCCTACCGAAACTTTGACAACCTGACCGGGCTCATTTCCCAGAACTAGGTTCAGTATAGCCCCCTCTCTAGTCGGGCTATCCACAGACTGTTCCAAAGAACCTTCCAGTATGCATTTTACAAATTCCTCCCTGTCCGGAACCCCAGCTCTAAGCACTTTCCAGTCTGTACCAGGGAAATTAAAGCCCCCTACTACAACAACCCTATTTTTTCTGCACCTATCCAGAATCTCCTGACATATCCTTTCCTCCACTTCCCGTGGGCTGTTGGGTGGTCTGTAGTACACCCCCAGCATAGTGACTGCACCCTTCCTGTTTCTGAGTTCCACCCACAGTGACTCAGTACATGACCCCTCGAAGTTGTCTACCCTCTGCACTGCAGTAATATGCTCCCTAACTAATATCGCTACTCCCCCACCTTTTTTAGCCCCTCCTCTGTCTCGCCTAAAACACTTATACCCCGGAATATTCAGCTGCCAGTCCTGTCCAGGCAACTGAAAACAGATGGAGCTCTGGAGGAATACAGAGAGAGTAGGAAAGAACTCAAACAGGGAGTTAGAAGGGCAAAAAGAGGTCACGAGATGTTCTTGGCAGGCAGGATTAAGGAGAATCCTAAGGCATTCTATTCATACGTTAGGAACAAAAGAGTTGTCAGGGAGAAAATCGGACCTCTCAGGGACAAAGGAGGGGAATTATGCTTAGAACCCAAGGGAATAGGGGAGATCCTAAATGAATACTTTGCATCGGTATTCACGAAGGAGAGGGACGTGCTAACCGGAAGTGTCTCAGAGGGAGGTGTTGACTCGTTAGAGAAAATCTCCATTACAAGGGAGGAAGTGTTAGGTTTTTTGGGGAACATTAAAACTGACAAAGTCCCAGGGCCTGATGGCATCTATCCTAGACTGCTCAGGGAGACGAGAGATGAAATTGCTGGGCCTCTGATGGAAATCTTTGTCGCTTCTTTGGACACAGGTGAGGTCCCTGAGGATTGGAGGATAGCGAATGTGGTTCCGTTGTTTAAGAAGGGTAGCAGGGATAACCTGGAAAATTATAGGCCGGTGAGCTTGACGTCCGTGGTAGGGAAGTTGTTGGAGAGGATTCTTAAATGCACATACAGCACGGTTTTGTAAGAGGGAGGTCGTGCCTTACAAATTTGGTGGAGTTTTTTGAGGAAGTGACAAAAACGGTTGACGAAGGAAGGGCCGTGGATGTTGTCGATATGGATTTCAGTAAGGCATATAAATATGGTAATTATCAATATGGATATATCAACTATTCTTTGATATATGGCCACCATTCTTCAAAACTAATGAAGACATAATAAAAATATTGAATTGAAATATAATTCAGCATCAATAAGTAAAATGTTTAGCATATTATAAAGTTTCAATTTTCTGTGTGTATAATGGTATCCAAAGGTCATGTATTTTGTAGTTAATCTATCTTTATAGTATAAAAAAATCTGATGTTAATACACAGATGCTGTTCAAAATTCTTGCTGACAATTATTTTAATTTTTGCCCATGGTTTTAAATCAACATTTAATTCTTAAAATCTACATATCAGCCTTGAATAGTAGAACTTTACTGTGTCAACTGGTGCTTGCTGGTGCAGGTTTTGGGCTTTGTCCACTTTCTCATAGAAACTCTACAGTGCAGAAAGAGGCCATTGGGCCCATCGAGTCTGCACCGACCACAATCCCACACAGGCCCTACCCCCATATCCCTACACATTTACCCGCTAATCTCTCTAACCTACGCATCTCAGGACACTAAGGGGCAATTTCAGCATGGCCAATCAACCTAACCCGCACATCTTTAGACTGTGGGAGGAAACCGGAGAACCCGGAGGAAACCCATTCAGACACGAGCAGAATGTGCAAACTCCACACAGACAGTGACCCAAGCCCGGAATCGAACCCAGGTCCCTGGAGCTGTGAAGCAGCAGTGCTAACCATTGTGCTATCGTGCCGCCCCTTTCTGAAGTCTCTTTCCCAACTTTGCCACTTCCTGAAGTCTCTCTTCCAACTTTTTTTCTCCCTGCAGGTAAGAATTTTCTTTATTCACAACTTTTATGTTTTTTTGTTGGATGTTTTTAAAAGTTAATTATTTTCACCTTCAGGTCTCAAGTATTGGGTTATTGTTCCCGTACATCCTGGCACAGTAGTTAGCACTGCTGCTTCACAGCACTAGAAACACTGGTTTGATTCCCGACTTGGGTCACTGTCTATGTGGAGTCTGCACGTTCTCCCCGTTTCTATGTGGGTTTCCTCTGAGTGCTCCAGTTTCCTCTCACAATCCAAAACTCATGCTAGTTAGATGCATTGGCCATGCTAAATTCTCCCTCAGGTGCTAGAGTGTGGCGACTAGGGGATTTTCACAGTAACTTCATTGTAGTGTTAATGTAAGCCTACTTGTGGCACTAATAAATAAACTTAACTTAAACTTATATACTTTGGTAAGCAAATAATTCATCCTACTTCATACAACAAACTGCTTGTATGAGGACTCCTAAGTATAACCCAATAGGTTTAGGTCACAAAACATAAGGAAAGCCTCCTTAACAGCTTTACTGCATTTTTTATTCTTTGACGAGATGTGGATGTCACTGACTAGACCAGCATTTATTGCCCATCCCTAATTGCTCTTGAGAGGTGGTGGTGAGCTGCCTTCTTGAACCATTGAAGTCTATGTGGTGTATATAAACCCACAGTGCTTCTCGGAGGGAGTTCCAGGATTTCAATCCAGCGACAGTGAAGTTATAGTGGTATAATTCAAAGTCACAATGGTGTGTAAAGTAAGAATTCTCACAACGCCAGGTTAAAGTCCAACAGGTTTATTTGGAATCACGAGCTTTCGGTGCGCTGCTCCTTCCTGACCTGAGGAAGGATCAGCGCTCTGATTGCAAATAAACCTGTTGGACTTTAACCTGGTGTTGTGAGACTTCTTACTGTGCTTACCCCAATCCAACACTGGCATCTCCACATCACAATGGTGTATGGCTTAGAGGGGAACTTGAAGATGGTGGTGTTCCCATGTATCTGCTGTCCTTGTTATTTTAGGTGATAGAGGTCAATGGTTAGAAGGTGCTGTCAAAGGAGCCTTGGTGAGTTGCTGCGGTACACATGGCTGCCACTGTGTGTTGGTGATGGAGAGAGAGAATGCTGATGGTGATGGATGGGGTGCCAATCAAGTGGGCTGCTTTGTCCTGGATGGTGTAAAGCTTCTTAAGTTGTTGGAGCTGCACTCATCCAGATAATTGAAGAGAATTCCAATACAGTCCTGACTTTAGCTTTGGAGATTATGGACAGGTTTTGGCGAGTCAGAAAGCAAGTTACTTGTTACAGAATTTGCAACCTCTAACCCACTCTTGTAGCACAGTATTTATATAGCTGGTGCAGTTCAGTTTCTGGCCAATGGTAACTGATTGGCATTCCCATCACTGAATCCCCCAATGAATTTCAAGGGGAGATTGTAAGATTCTCTCCCATTGGAAATGGGCATTGTCTGTCTGGCAATTATTTAACCTAGTGCGGCAGTGGAGTGGAAACTGGAACAGCAGATCAGTAAGTGTAGGGATTGGGAAGAAAGTGAGACTGAGATAAACATAGCACAGAGTAAGAGCAGGCAGAGGGAAATCACAGGGCTCAGTAGGACTGGAGGTCTGGAGTGCATTTCCTTCAATGCAAGAAATATAACAGGTAAGACAGATGAACTGGAATTATGATGTCATTGCAATTATGGAGACATGGTTAAAGTAGGGACAGGACTGGCAGCTTAATATTCCAGAATATTGTTGTTTTAGACGGGACAGAAGGGGAAACAAAAGGGGTCAGGGAGTTGCATTGCTGATTAATGAGCACATCACAGCTGTGATGAGGGAGGAGACATTGAAGGGATCTTGAAGTGAGGCATTATGGGTGGAGCTCAAGAATAGGAAGGGTGAAATCACAATGTTGGGAGTGTATTAAAGACCTCCCAACAGTTCGGAGGAGACAGAGGAGGAGTTGTGTCGTCAGATACTGGAAAGGTGTGAAAAAGCAGGGTAGTTGTGGTGGGTGACTTTAACTTCCCCCATATTGACTGGGAATCCCGAACAACCAGGGGCTTGGATAGAGAGCAATTTGTCAGATGTGTCCAGGAGAGCGTTTTGATACAGTATGTTGACAATCCAACCAGGGAAGGGGCCACACGAGACTTGGTATTGAGGAATGAGCTGGGCCAGGTGATCGATGTTTCAGTGGGGGAGCATTCTGGCCTTAGCGACCATAATTCAATGAGATTTCAGGTAGTTATGGATAAGGACAAGAGTGGCCCTCGGGTGAGGGTGCTTAATTGGGCGAGGACCAAATACATCCAAATTAGACAAGAACTGGGGAATGCGGGTTGGGAGGAGTTATTTGAGGGCAAATCCATGTCTGGCATGTGAGAGGCTTTTAAAGGCCAGTTGATTAAAGTGCAGGACAAGCATGTCCCTGCAAAAATGAAGGATAGAAATGGCAGGATTTAGGAACAATGGATGACGAGGGAAATTGTAAGCTTAGGCAAAAGGAAAAAGGAAGCATATGATAGGTCTAAAAACTGACGAAGGCCTTGAGGAGTATAGAGAAAGTAGGAAGAAACTTAAACATGGAATTAGGAGGGTTAAAAGAGGCCATGAAATGTCTTTAGCAAACAGGGTCAAGGAGGATCCCAAGGCATTTTATACATTATTAGGATATAATGTATAATATTATATCCTAATATAATATAAGAGGCTGGCAAGAGAGTAGCAAGAGAAAGAGTAAGCCCACTCAAGGACAATAGAGGGAAGCTATGCATGGAGCCACAGGAAGTAGGTGAGATCCCTAATGAGTATTGCTATTCACCAAGGAGGAGGACAGGATGGATGTTGAGGTCAGTGATAGGTGTCAATGCTCTAGAGAATGTCAATAATTCAAAAGAGGAAGTGCTGGGTATCCTAAATTACATTAAGATAGACAAGTCCCCAGGGCCGGATGGGATCTATCCCAGGTTACTGCAGGAGGCAAGGGAAGAAATAGCTGGGGCCATGACAGATATCTTCACATCCTCTTTGACCACAGGCGAGGTTCCAGAGGACTGGCGAATAGCCAATGTCCCCTTGTTTAAGAAAGGAAACAGGGATAATCCAGGAAATTATAGGACGGTGAGCATGACATCAGTGATGGGGAAAGCTTTTGAAGAAGATACTGAGGGATCGGATACATGCACATTTGGAAAAAATGGACTAGTTAGTGACTGTCAGCATGGTTTTGTACGGGGAAGGTCATGTCTCATCAACTCCTTGAGTTTTTTTGAAGAGGTGGTAAAGAAAGTTGATGAAGGAAGGGCTGTGGATGTCATTTATATGGACTGTAGTAAGGCGTTTGACAAAGTACCACATGATGTGGAGTTGCCGGCGTTGGACTGGGGTAGGCACAGTAAGTAGTCTCACAACACCCGGTTAAAGTCCAACAGGTTTATTTGGTAGCACGAGCTTTTGGAGCGCTGCTCCTTCATCAGGTGAATGCAGGATTTGTTTCACAAATAGGGCATATATAGACACAAACTCAATTACAAGATAGTGGTTGGAATGCGAGTCTGAATAGGTAATCAATTCTTTACAGGTGCAGACAATGCTAGTGGAGAGAGGCTTAAGCACAGGTTAACAAGGTGTGAATTGTTTCCAGCCAGGACAGAGATTTTGCAAGCCCAGGCAAGTCATGGGGGGGGGTTACAGATAGTGTGACATGAACCCAAGATCCTGGTTGAGGCCATCTTCCTGTGTGCGGAACTTGGCTATCAGTTTCTGCTCGGCGATTCTGCGTTGTCGATGGCATGAAGAAAATTTATCAACGGACAGCAGCATCGATGGAAGTGATGACAACGCAGAAGAAGAGCCATGAATTCTTGATGGGACCTTGTTTTTAAATGACTGCTTTAAAAACTCATTTTAACTGAAATGCTGTGGAACATGGTGGCTGAACATCAGATGTGCATTTTTTGAGTTGCCAAGTTGATTGCTGTAAATTGGAAAATAGCCTCTTTAATATGGTTAATATTTGGAGAACGCTTACCCGAAGATCAGAGGCTGAGTGCCCTTGACTGTTGAAGTGTTCCCCAACAGGAAAGGAACACTGTTGCCTGGTGATTGTCAAGTGGTGTCCATTCATCTGTTGTCGTAGCGTCTGCATGGTCTCGCCAATGTATCATTGCTACTGGACATCCTTTCCTGCAGCATATCAGGTAGACAACGGACACAGAGGAATTCATCAGGCAAATGAGGCTCCTGGAGTTTTTCCACAAACCCCAAGAGGCCAACAGCGAACCCAATGAGATAGCCAATGAACCAGAACAGCCGACAGAGAGATCCGCGGTGCAGCAACCGAAGAGGAAAAAGGCAAATTGGACTCCTCTAGAAGGCCACTGACCTCGACTCGATATGAATGCCCAAGCCGTCAGGAGGTGCGTCAATGTCAGATTCATCAGCACTCACAAGACAGCCCCTAACGTCATCCAAGCACAATGCAATGCCAACCGCGCTCTCAAGACCAACCGCAACATTGTCATCAAACCAGCAGACAAAGGAGGGGCCACCGTCATACTGAACAGAACGGATTACTGCAAAGAAGTGTACCGACAACTGAACAACGAGGAACACTACAGACAGTTACCCGCAGATCCGACCAAAGAACACACCTGTCAACTCAACAGACTGATCAAGACCTTTGATCCGGACCTTCAGAGCACCATCCGTGCTCTCATCCCACATATTCCTCGCGTTGGAAATCTCTACTGTCTCCCGAAGATGCACAAGGCCAACATACCCGGCCGTCCCATCGTATCAGGCAATGGGACGCTGTGTGAGAACCTCTCTGGCTATGTCATCGATGAAGGTGAACATCTCGCCAGGGCCATCCCCACATACCCACTACTTGCCTTCAAACAACCACACAACCTCAAACAGACCATTGTACGCAGCAAACTACCCAGCCTTCAGGAGAACAGAGACCATGACACCACACAACCCTGCCACAGCAATCTCTGAAAAACGTGCCGGATCATCGACACGGATGCCATCATCTCACGTGCGAACCCATTATACAAGGAACCCCCAGCTTCTGTCGTGACACTACAGACTTCTTACAGAAACTCAGCATCCATGGAGCAGTTGAACCAGGAACACTCCTCATCACAATGGATGTCTTGGCACTCTACACCAGCATCCCCCACGACGATGACTTTGCTGCAACTGCCTCAGTACTCAACGCTGACAACTGCCAATCTTCAGACACAATTCTACAACTCATTTGCTTCATCCTGGACCACGATGTCTTCACCTTCAACAACCAGTTCTTCATCCGGACACACTGAACAGCCATGGGGATCAAATTCGCACCTCAATATGCCAACATCTTCATGCACAGGTTCGAACAAGACTTCTTCACTACACAGGACCTTAAACCGACGTTATGCACTAGGTACATCGATGGCATTTTCTTCCTTTGGACTCATGGCGAACAATCACTGAAACAACTATATAATGACATCAACAAGTTCCATCCCACCATCAAACTCACCATAGACTACTCTCCAGAATCGGTTGCATTCTTGGGCACACGCATCTCCATCAAGGACGGTCACCTCAGCACTTCACTGTACCGCAAGCCCACTGATAACCCCACTTCTCCAGCTTCCACCCTAAACACGTTAAAGAAGCCATCCTCTACGGCAAGCTCTCCGTATACACAGGATCTGCTCAGATGAGGAGGATCGCAACAGACACCTATAGACCCTGAAAGATGCCCTCGTAAGAACAGGATATGGCGCTCGACTCATCGATCGACAGTTCCGACGCGCCACAGCGAAAAACCGCACCGACCTCCTCAGAAGACAAACACGGGACATGGCGGACAGAGTATCCTTTGTCGTCCAGTACTTCCCCAGAGCAGAGAAGCTACGACATCTTCTTTGGAGCCTTCAACATGTCATCGATGAAGGTGAACATCTCGCCAGGGCCATCCCTACACACCCACTACTTGCCTTCAAACAACCACACAACCTCAAACAGACCAATGCACGCAGCAAACTACCCAGCCTTCAGGAGAACAGAGACCATGACACCACACAACCCTGCCATAGCCATCTCTGAAAAACGTGCCGGATCATCAACACGGATGCCATCATCTCACGTGAGAACACATCCACTAGGTACACGGTACATACTCTTGCGACTCGGCCAATGTTGTCTACCTGATACGCTGCAGGCAAGGGTGTCCCAAGGCATGGTACATTGGCGAGACCATGCAGATGCTACGACAACGGATGAATGGACACCGTTCAAAAATCACCAGGCAGGAGTATTCTCTTCCTGTCGGGGAACACTTCAGCAGTCAAGGGCATTCAGCCTCTGATCTTCGGGTAAGCGCTCTCCAAGGCGGCCTTCAAGACACATGACAACGCAGAATTGCAAGCAGAAACTGATAGCCAAGTTCTGCACACATGAGGATGGCCTCAACTGGGATCTTGGGTTCATGTCACACTATCTGTAACCCCCACGACTTGCCTGGGCTTGCAAAATTTCACTAACTGTCCTGGCTGGAGACAATTCACACCGCTTTAACCTGTGCATAAGCCTCTCTCCACTAGCATTGTCTGCACCTGTAAAGACTTGATTACCTGTTCAGAATCGCATTCCAACCATTATTTTGTAATTGAGTTTGTGTCCAAATATGCCCTGTTTATGAAACAAATCCTGCATTCACCCGATGAAGGAGCGGCGGTCCGAAAGCTCGTGTTACCAAATAGACCTGTTGGACTTTAACCTGGTGTTGTGAGACTACTTACTGAAAGTACCACATGGCAGACTGTTACAAAAACTATGATCACGTGGGATTCAGGGTGGGCTGGCTAGATGGATACAGAACTGGCTTGATCATAGAACACAAAGAGTAGCGGTGGAAGGATTTTTTTCAGAGTGGAGATTTGTAGCTAGTGCTGGGACCTCCGTTGTTTATACTATATTTAAATGATCTGGAGGAAAACATGGGTGGCCTGATTGGTAAGTTTGCAGATGATCTGAAAATTGGTGGAGTTGCTGATAGTGCCAGGGATTGTCAGAGGTTACAAGAGGATATAGATAGATTGGAGACTTGGGCACGGAAATGGCAGATCGAGTTTAATCCGGACAAATGCAAGGTGATGCATTTTGGAGGATCAAATTTATGTGTGAATTATGCTATAAGGGCAGAACCCTTAGGAACATTAACATTCAGAGAGATCAAGGTGTGCAGATCCACAGTTCCCTAAAAGGGCAATACAGGTGGCCAAGGGGATTAAGAAGGCATGTGGCATGCTAGCCTTCATCGGCTGGGACATTGAGCACAAGAGTTGGCAAATCAAGTTGCAGCAATATAAAACCTTGGTTAGGCCGCATTTGGAGTATTTCTTGCAGTTCTGGTCGCCACACTACCAGAAGGACATGGAAGCTTTGGAGCGAGTGCAAAGAAGGTTCACCAGAATGTTGCCTGGTCTCGAGGGCGTTGGCTGTGATGAGAGGTTGAACAAACTAGGATTGTCTTCACTGAAAAGAAGGAGGCTGAGAGGCGATCTGATAGAGGTCTACAAAATTATGGGAGGCATAGACAAGGTGGATCGTCAGAGGTTTTTTCCCAGGGTGGAAATATCAATTACAAGGGCTCACAGGTTCAAGGTGAGAGCTGGAATGTTTAAAGGCAGGGCAAGTTTTTCACACAGAGAGTGGTGGATGCCTGGAACATGCTGCCAGAGGAAGTGATGGAAGCAGGCACATTAGCAATAATTAAAAGGCATCTGGGTAGGTACATAGGGTTCCGATGTTTCAGACGTGACAGAGGCAGAGGGATGAAGGGTGGGGAGGTGGCATTGCTAGTCAGGGAAAATGTTACAGCAGTGCTCAGGCAGGACAGATTAGAGGGCTTGTCTACCGAGGCCATATGGGTGGAGCTGAGAAACAGGACAGATATGACCACATTAATGGGGTTGTATTATAGATCACCCAATAGTCAGCGAGAATTGGAGGAGCAAATCTGCAGAGAGATAGCAGACAACTGCAGGAAACATAAAGTTGTGATAGTAGGGGATTTTAATTTTCCACATAATAGATTGGGACTCCCATACTGTTAAAGGTCTAGACGGGTTAGAGTTTGTAAAATGTGTTCAGGAAAATTTTCTAAATCAATATATAGAGGTACCAACTAGACAGGATGCAATATTAGATCTCCTATTAGGAAACGAGTTAGGACAAGTCACGGAAGTGTGTGTAGGGGAACACTTTGGTTCCAGTGATCATAACGCCATTAGTTTCAACTTGATCATAAGAACATAAGAACATAAGAAATAGGAGCAGGAGAAGGCCATCTAGCCCCTCGAGCCTGCCCGCCATTCAATAAGATCATGGCTGATCTGATAGTGGTTTAGTTCCACTTACCCACCTGCTCCCCATATCCCTTAATTCCCTTATCGATCAGAAATCTATCTACCCGTGATTTAAACATATTCAACGAGGTAGCCTCCACCACTTCAATGGGCAGAGAATTCCAGAGATTCACTACCCTCTGAGAGAATAAGTTCCCCCTCAACTCTGTTCTGAACTGGCCCCCACTTATTTTGAGGCTGTGCCCTCTAGTTCTGGTTTCCCTTCTAAGTGGAAAGAACCTCTCTACCTCTACCCTATCCAGCCCCTTCATTATCTTATATGTCTCTATAAGATCATCCCTCAGCCTTCTAAACTCCAACGAGTACAGACCCAATCTGTTCAATCTCTCCTCATAAGCTACACCCCTCATCTCCGGTATCAACCTGGTGAACCTTCTCTGTACTCCCTCCAAGGCCAATATATCCTTCCGCAAATAAGGGGACCAAAACTGCACACAGTACTCCAGTTATCATGGATAAAGATAGATCTGGTCCTCGGGTTGAGGTTCTAAACTGGAAAAAGGCCAAATTTGAAGAAATGGGAAAGGATCTAAAAAGCGTGGATTGGGACAGGCTGTTCTCTGGCAAGGATGTGAATGGTAAGTGGGAGGCCTTCAAAGGAGAAATTATGAGAGTGCAGAGTTTGTATGTTCCTGTCAGGATTAAAGGCAAAGTGAATAAGAATAAGGAACCTTGGTTCTCGAGGGATATTGGAACTCTGATAAAGAAGAAGAGAGAGATGTATGACATGTTTAGGCAACAGGGAGCAAATAAGATGCTTGAGGAGTATAAAAAGTGCAAGAAACTACTTAAGAAAGAAATCAGGAGGGCTAAAAGAAGACTTGAGGTTGCTTTGGCAGACAAGGTGAAGGATAATCCTAAGAGCTTCTACAGGTATATTAAGAGCAAAAGGATAGTAAGGGATAAAATTGGTCCTCTTGAGGATCAGAGTGGTCGGTTATGGGGGAGATATTAAATGGGTTTTTTGCATCCGTATTTACTAAGGAAACTGGCATGGAGTCTATGGAAATACGGCAAACAAGTAGGGAGGTCATGGAACCTATGCAGATTAAAGGGGAGGTGCTTGCTGTCTTGAGGCAAATCAGAGTAGATAAATCCCCAGGACCGGACAGGGTATTCCCTCGGACCTTGAAGGAGACTAGTGTTGAAATTGCAGGGGCCCTGGCAGATATATTTAAAATGTCGCTATCCACGGGTGAGGTGCCGGATGATTGGAGGATAGCTCATGTTGTTCCGTTGTTTAAAAAAGGCTCAAAAAGTAATGCGGGAAATTATAGGTCGGTAAGTTTGACGTCAGTAGAAGATAAATTATTGGAAGGAGTATTAAGAGATAGGATCTACAAATATTTGGATAGACAGGGACTTATTAGGGAGAGTCAACATGGCTTTGTGCATGGTAGGTCATGTTTAACCAATCTATTAGAGTTTTTCGAGGAGGTTATCAGGAAAGTGGATGAAGGGAAGGCAGTGGATGTTGTCTACATGGACTTCAGTAAGGCCTTTGACAAGGTCCCGCATGGGTGGTTAGTCAGGAAGGTTCAGTCGCTAGGTATACATGGAGAGGTAGTAAATTGGATTAGACATTGGCTCAATGGAAGAAGCCAGAGAGTGGTCGTGGAGGATTGCTTCTCTGAGTGGAGGCCTGTGACTAGTGGTGTGCCACAGGGATCAGTGCTGGGTCCATTGTTGTTTGTCAGCTATATCAATGATCTGGTGATAATGTGGTAAATTGGATCAGCAAGTTTGCTGATGATACAAAGATTGGAGGTGTAGTGGACAGTGAGGAAGGCTTTCAAAGCTTGCAGAGGGATTTGGACCAGCTAGAAAAATGGGCTGAAAAATGGCAGATGGAGTTTAATGCAGACAAGTGTGAGGTATTGCACTTTGGAAGGACAAACCAAGGTAGAACATACAAGGTAAATGGTAGGACACTGAAGAGTGCAGTAGAACAGAGGGATCTGGGAATACGGATACATAATTCCCTAAAAGTGGCGTCACAGGTAGATAGGGTCGTAAAGAGTGCTTTTAGTACATTGGCCTTTATAAATGAAAGTATTGAGTATAGGAGTTGGAATGTTATGGTGAGGCTGTATAAGACATTGGTGAGGCCGAATTTAGAGTATTGTGTGCAGTTTTGGTCACCTAATTACAGGAAGGATATTAATAAGGTTGAAAGAGTGCAGAGAAGGTTTACAAGGATGTTGCCGGGACTTGAGAAACTGAGTTACAGAGAAAGGTTGAATAGGTTCGGACTTTATTCCCTGGAGCGTAGACCAAATAGGTTAGACCAAGGAGAGCCAATGGATGTTATCTATCTTGACTTCCAAAAGGCCTTTGACAAGGTGCCTCACGGGAGACTGCTGAGTAAAATAAGGGCCCATGGTATTCGAGGCAAGGTACTAACATGGATTGACGATTGGCTGTCAGACAGAAGGCAGAGAGTTGGGATAAAAGGTTCTTTTTCAGAATGGCAACCGGTGACAAGTGGTGTCCCGCAGGGTTCAGTGTTGGGGCCACAGCTGTTCTCTTTATATATTAACGATCTAGATGACGGGACTGGGGGCATTCTGGCCAAGTTTGCCGATGATACAAAGATAGGTGGAGGGGCAGGTAGTATTGAGGAGGTGGGGAGGCTGCAGAAAGATTTAGACAGTTTAGGAGTGTGGTCCAAGAAGTGGCTGATGAAATTCAACGTGGGCAAGTGCGAGGTCTTGCACTTTGGAAAAAAGAATAGAGGCATGGACTATTTTCTAAACGGTGACAAAATTCATAATGCTAAAGTGCAAAGGGACTTGGGAGTCCTAGTCCAGGATTCTCTAAAGGTAAACTTGCAGGTTGAGTCCGTAATTAAGAAAGCAAATGTAATGTTGTCATTTATCTCAAGAGGCTTGGAATACAAAAGCAGGGATGTACTTCTGAGGCTTTATAAAGTACTGGTTAGGCCCCATTTGGAGTACTGTGAGCAATTTTGGGCCCCACACCTCAGGAAGGACATACTGGCACTGGAGCGGGTCCAGCGGAGATTCACACGGATGATCCCAGGAATGGTAGGCCTGACATACGATGAACGTCTGAGGATCGTGGGATTATATTCATTGGAGTTTAGGAGGTTGAGGGGAGATCTAATAGAAACTTACAAGATAATGAACGGCTTAGATAGGATGGACGTAGGGAAGTTGTTTCCATTAGCAGGGGAGACTAGGACGCGGGGGCACAGCTTTAGAATAAAAGGGAGTCACTTTAGAACAGAGATGAGGAGAAATTTCTTCAGCCAGAGAGTGGTAGGTCTGTGGAATTCATTGCCACAGAGGGCTGTGGAGGCCGAGACGTTGAGCGTCTTCAAGACAGAAATTGATAAATTCTTGATTTCTCGAGGAATTAAGGGCTATGGGGAGAGAGCGGGTAAATGGAGTTGAAATCAACCATGATTGAATGGTGGAGTGGACTCGATGGGCCGAATGGCCTTACTTCCGCTCCTATGTCTTATGGTCTTATGGTCTTAAGAATGAGGGGAGATTTGATAGAGGTGTATAAAATTATGATGGGTATAGAGTGAATGCAAGCAGGCTTTTTCCACTGAGGCTAGGGGAGAAAATAACTAGAGGACATGGGTTAAGGGTGAGGGGGGAAAAGTTTAAAGGGATATTAGGGGGGGCTTCTTCACACAGAGAGTGGTGGGAGTTTGGAATGAGCTGCCAGATGAGGTGGTGAATGCGGGCTCACTTTTAACATTTAAGAAAAGCTTGGACAGGTACATGAATGAGAGGGGTGTGGAGGGATATGGTCCAGGTGCAGGTCAGTGGGACTAGGCACAAAAATGGTTCGGCACAGGCAAGAAGGGCCAAAAGCCCTGTTTCTGTGCTGTAATGTTCTATGGTTCTATAAATGGGGGGGGGGGGGGGGGGAGATGGATACGGTCCAAGTAAGGGCAGAAGGCTTTTTTTTAGTTTAGTTAGGGCATCATGATAGACCCAGGCTTGGAGGGCTGAAGGGCCTGTTCCTGTGCTGTACTTTCTTTTTGTTCTTTGTTTTTCTTTGTTTGGCACAAATATTACCTGTCACTTGGCAGCCCAAGTTTGAATGTTGTCCAGGTCTTGTTAGCATTTGGACATCGACTGCTTCACTAATGAGTTGCAAATGGTATGAACATTGTGTAATCATCAGCAAACATTTCCACTCCTGCCCTTCTGATGGAAGGGAGGTCATTGATTAAGTATCTGAAGATGCTGGGACCTAAGACACTAGAGGCAGAATTTTCCCGCCACGGGAATCGTAGCATGCGGGACACAGACCATGCAAAGGTCCGTTCACCTCAGGCAGGAGTTTCCAGCATTGGGCCGAGCGCAGCCAGAAAGTCTCGCCTAAGGTTTCAAATGTCAATGCTAGTAGACAGTGAGTAAACCCATTTCTAGCAGAGCAAGTCTATCTATCCTGTCTTGTATCTACGGCATTCTGTTAAATAAGAAACTCTTTGAAATGATCTGAAAGCAGAGTGACAGTTAAGTATTGGGGAGCTAATCATGGAGAGACAATAACATTTCCATCACGTTTCATCAAGAGCACACTTACTGTCACAATGATAAGTCTTCTTTCTAAGTAACAATCATTTTTAAAAATAAACGTACGAAAGTCAAGTGAGCTATAATTGCGGATTTGACAAGGTGCTACCAATTGCAATCTGTGATTTGTTATCTATAAAACATGAGCAGTTTAAAGCAAATTATCTCATCAGCTAAATAACTCGTTAGTACGATTTATAATGATCCAGGGTCAAAGATACAGCAAATTATGATTTTCTTCTCCTTGCTTTTGAGGGAAATTAGCAGAAAATGCAGCAAAGTCAATTTATTGTGATGTTTGAAGCTGTGTATTTCTAAGCTGATACAATGTTGCACAGGCCACTGGCAGTTAATATCCATCAGTGACAAGCTTGGCACAATATGACACAACTGTAAGATGGTAGTTAATGAAATAAAACAGTATTTAAGGAAATAATCTCTGCATTTCTTGAGACAGCTGAGAATTTGGAATAGTATAAATGAAGGCATTGGAAATCTTCAACACCTAATTGCTGCTTTTGCTGCAATTGAGAGTGTCATGATGCTTTCATGTTCTAATGTTAACTACACAAAACAATCAGGATGTCCTATTGCTGAATTTTCAGCCATTTCTTGATGTTTATGTGAATACACCAAATACTACTAGAACTAGGAAGGAGGTTCTGTTTAGAGAGTATGAGCAGGTAGGGGCTAAATTAACAGGTAATAATTTGGGATTATTACCTGAGCCATGAGCAAATTAATATAAAGTAAATAAAATTAGTGAGTTAAATGTCTGGTTCAAAGATTGTTGTGAGGGAAATGAGTTTTGATTCATGCGCGCACTGGCAATGCTACTGAAGAAAATGGGAGCTGTACCATTGGGGTAGTCTTCACCCAAACCATGCTGGGACCAGTGTTTTGGTGAGTCATATAACTCAGTCAGTAGAGAGGGCTTCAAATTAAATAGTGGGGGCGATGAATCACTTGTGAGAAGAAGTGATAAATTAAAGAGAGAAGACAAGGCAAGGGAACAAAGTTGCAAAAAAAGGGAAAGATAATCAGAGCATCAGTGTGTTTGTGCATGTGAGTGTTTGCCAGTGTGATGGTGCTTGCAATAGTGTGAGTGTGCGATTGTGAGGATGTGTTTGTGCTCTTGTGGTTCTGAAAGACAGAGCATACACACTTAAAGAGTGTGCCAGCAATTAAGGCCAGAGTTGCAAAAATAATAAAAGGACAGAACTAAAGGCTATGTATTTAAAGACATGTAAAATTCATAACAACATGAATGAATTGAGAGTTCAGATATGAATAAATATGTATGATCTGACAGCTGTTACAGAGACATAGCTGCAAAGTAAACCAGTCAGCATTTATATTGAAGTAGGAGGTATACTGAGGTGATGAAGCTGCTGTCTTCATCATGGGTGTGTGTAAGTCCCACCAATAAGGTCCAGTCCCGTCCAGGCTCCAAAATTCCTTGCATTAGGATTGTAAAGACGTCAATTTAAAATTGTTTCTCTATCAATTGGGTTCTCAGGTCTTCAAAGAGCATGTGGATGGAGCAGGGGGTTAGGTGGGGAAGACTGAACAAAGGCTGAAGTTCCCATGGACAGTTGGGCATGAATAATTACCTGTACAGGCGAATGATTGTACTGAATGGAGTGACCCGAGGAATTTAAGGGACAATAATCTTCCTCCAAGAACAGGACAGGTAGCTTGTCGGTCCAGCAGCACCACCAAAAGTGGTAGCCACTGCTGAAACTGCATCCGACCCAGAGCAGCATAATGATTCCCCCTATCCCCATCCTCCTGAACTAATGTAGGTGGGATTGGGGCTGCCTTGACAGGTTTATTGAAAAGTATCTCCAAATGGAGGAATGCCAGCAGTGGCAGGAAGAGACCTAAAGCCCCCAGCTGGCCTCTGGATGGAAAGACCATTCTCCACTTTCCCGCCCAGAAGGAAAAAACAGTAAAATGAAGAAATAAAACTCCTGATCCGAACTGGTTTTGTATGCCTTAAAATGGAACACCAGTAAAACTTGGGAAGTAAGAAATACTGGTCCAAACTGTTTTTTTCCTATTGGGTGGACACTGTTAAAATTCCCTGGTGACAGATACATCACCCCTATCTTTTTCCTGATTTTTCAGTCTCTGCTGCTGCCCGTCCTGATCCCGAGGACCCCATTAAATTCTACCCAAAATCTGAGAAATATCCCAATGTTGTTTTTCTGCAGTTCTTCCAAATTCGACATAGCCACACACAATTCCGTATGAGTACTATGGCAGAATATTGGCAAAATT
Source organism: Mustelus asterias (assembly GCF_964213995.1). Classification (NCBI taxonomy): domain Eukaryota; kingdom Metazoa; phylum Chordata; class Chondrichthyes; order Carcharhiniformes; family Triakidae; genus Mustelus; species Mustelus asterias. The sequence goes on along the minus strand of NC_135802.1, from coordinate 98,408,222 downwards.
CCAACAGAAATTGTGAAAATGACCATAGCCAACTGGACACACGTCTCACCTACATTTCATCAAAGTTACAGTAGGTAGGAAGGAGAACCCCTTGGCAATCCAAAAAGAAAATCTAGAAAAAAACTGTAAATGCTGGAAAATCAGAAATGGAAAGAGGAACTAATTGTAATACCCTGCAGCTCAATCAACAAAGAAGAGAGAAAAGATAGGGTACGATATTTTGTCTTTTCACCATCATCAAATCACCTTGACCTGCTGACTGACAGAATCATGTGATTTTCTTCATTACCAGTCCTGCTGCCAAGTGACACTGTTTGTATGTTTGTTTAATGATTCTGACAGTGTCTTACTGGATTTTAGCTTCTTATAGCTTCTGCTGCCATTGTGTGTACTATTCCTTTTATCTCTTTCCAACTGGCATGAGTTGCCAGTTGGATTTGATTTTAATCCTCCGTTTGTTATGACTGCAGTTCCACGAGTCGGTATGTTTCTTTTTGATAACCATTTTCTCCTGAATGCTATTTTTCCAGTCAATGACCTTCTCTGTACTTCTTCGAAGGCTTTGATGACTATTTCCATTGATCTTCCATTTCCCTGCAATTTTGCTGGGACCACAGACTACTCTCAGTCCATTATTTCAACCAGGTAGTGAATATAAAGGTCTCTTTTTCACTTTCTCCATTGAAAAAACTTTTCATGTAAACAAAATCTTTCATATATGAATATGTAGTTCATTATACATGCTGCACTTAAAACACATTCAGCTTTTGGATTGGCTCATCTATTCTATTGTGTTATGTTTCATTTTGACAAATTGAAACAAATTAAGCCAACAGTTATGACAGGAAAGGGCTGATTCAAAATTACCTGAGCAATGTCAGAGGGTCAATTTTCCCATTCCACTGCACTGTTGAAGCAGTGCAGCAGGCCGGGAGACTCAAGTGGAGGCGGTTTTTCAGGCTTCCTGCTGGATGCCACGACCTCCACTAATCTCCGGGTGCCGGATTTTCGGTGCCATCAGCTCCGTGCCAGGAATCGGCACAGAACTGTATAAATTACTTAAATTGCTATTTGCATCCAAATAGCAGGCCTGGGACGGAAATCTCCAAGCCCGCTGGCGTCTCTTCGCACCCCTCCCAGTGCACTCAGGTGCTCAGAGTGTGGGAGATTCATTTTGAAAATCCTGCTGAAAAAACCAGTGGGATTTACTCCAGTTTTTACGCAAATTCGACACTTAGAATCTTTTGGGGAGAATCCCACCCCAGATGTTTCTATAATAAGAAGGACTTGTGAAACACTGAGTGAATGCATTCATTTTTGTGACTTGGGGTAAACTGTATTGCTCTTTCTAGATTAATAAAAATATACCAACCCACTGCCAGCCCATCCCAGCCCTATCTTTCTCTAGATTTGACCAAATTTATAATCAAATTGACTTCAAATAGTTCCTTTGAATATTGTGGATGTTCTTCCCAAGTCTTACTGTTATCAATATAGATTGCACAATTGCTCAGTCCTTCAATCACTTTGTTAGTCTCTGAAATGTTGCTGGCTCTTTTTTCATACGTTACCATCTGGAATCACAAAAGCCAATATCTCTTTGAGCTTTTCCGATAATGGTGCATGCCAATATCCCCAAAATAAGTCAATTTTCGCAATAAGTACTGACTATCTAACTCCTTCGATGCAACCTTCTAACTATGGAATAGGATAAAAATCCATCTTTGTTACTGCAATTACTTTGTGGTAATCAATAGTCATTGTGCTCCATTTGGTTTTGCCACCATTGGTGGGTGAACACCAATTTCTGTGACTGGGCTGCATTATGTCATTTTGAAATATAAATTTGATTTCTCTCCACACTTGAACTAATTTTACTGGCTTTAATCTATATGGGTGTTTCCTTATTGAAACTGAATCCCCCAAATCAACGGCATGCGTAGTCAAAGTTGTCTTTGCGCAGCTATTCCCATGAATCGCTTTAACTTTCCTCAGTTAACTTCCGACAGTTTTATGGAAGGTAACTTCATATTAGATTTGAATTCATAAGTGCTTCCTCATATTCCAATTTAATCAGAGCAGGGTAAATTTCAGAATCTTTTAAATTTCTGTTTGCTCTTCTTTACCTACTGTTACTAGCACCTTATTCTGTTTATCCTCCCTGACAAAAGTCCTCTTTGAGCATATTCATATGGCACACACACTGACTCTTTTTCCAATCTGGAGTATAGTTTATCTCATTCAGTTTCTTTTCGATCTGGTAAGGTCACTAAATCTTGCCTTCAGTGGTTCGCCTGAGACCAGCGACATCACCAGCACTTTTTTTCCAGCTACAAAACTACGAGCCATCGTTCTTTTATCTACATTTGCCTTCATTACCTGCTGAGACACCTTTAAATGTTCTCTGGCTAACACACATGCCCTACTTAATCTTTCTCTGAAGCTCATTACATAATCTAGAAAAGTAGCTTCAGAACTCTGATTCATTCATTTCTCCTGAATTAGTCTGAGTAGTCCTCTTACTTTGTGACCATAAATTAACTCAAAAGGGCTGAACCCTGTTGATTCATTAGGGGCATCCCTAATAGCAAACAAGGTTGTATTTTGTTGATCTCAATCATGTGTAGTTTTGACTAAATGCTCTAATTATAGTTTTTACATTTTGATGCCCTTGTGATTCAGAGTGATAAACTAACAACCTGAACTGCTCTATGTCCAGGTTGTTCATCACTTCTTTGGACAGCTGCGAATGAGACTTGAACACTGATCAGTTTGGCAAACTTGTAAAGAATTTGGTTAATTCTTCTCCAATTATCTTTGCTGTGATTTTCCAGAAAGGTATTGCTTCTTGTATTTCAAGGAAATCTTGTGGACACACCCATGATTGTCAGTAAATAGTGATTCCCACTTTTAGGGCAGAATTCTCTAGCCCTTCCCACCGGTGGGATCTACCAGTCCTGCCAAAATCGACCCCCCCTCCGTGAGTTTCCGATGGCAGCATGGGCAAGGAATGTAAATCGTCATTGACTTTGGTCGGACTGGAAGATTCGCTGGCAGCCAATGGCAAGCTGCCTCCGCCACGGGAGAACCTGACGCAGGAGAATCCCCCCACGGTGACAGGGTTGTGGAAATTTCTGCCTTTAGTCTGAGGGTTCTACACAATCAATCAGGACCTTGTTAAAAGGTGCCTCAAACGCTGGAATAGGAACTAAAGATGCAGGTTTAATCACTGCTAGAGGTTCTCTTACCACTAGATATGTGGCATGTCTGCCAAAATTGAGATATATTGTTGTTTATCCATGCTGATAGAAATATTTTAGCCTAATTCTCAAATGTCCAGACATTGGGATTTCAGAAGCCACTCTTAAAATCTCTTTCTGATATCCAGACAGATTTTTACATAGTGAGCTATGGCCCACTTTTCATTTAAACCTGTTGGACTTTAACCTGGTGTTGTGAGACTTCTTCCTGTGTTCACCTTTCATTTGCCAGGACTTTCTCTAATTCCTCACTAGCATATTGTCTTTAAGGTAATAGCACTCTGGAATGTATTCTGCCTTAATTTCAGTACAGGCTGTCTAATATAGCTTTTTAAATTCTGGATCCAACTTTTGCAACTGCACTAAACTCAAACATTCAGTCTCATTCTCTAACCTTCTCCTCCTGAGCAATATTTTCGAAAATCGTCCCAGCCAACTGAGGTTTTGACATCTTCTCCCTATCTTCCAGATCCTTCCTCTTCCTGTCTAAGTTTGTGTGCCTGTGATCCTGTCAACACCCAGCCTGGAATCAAGCCGGGATGCTCATTTTGTAGGTTTTTCTATCACCTTAAGGATAGTCAATATTTGAGATCCAACAATATAATTTTCTAAAATGAATTGAACTCCTGGAATGGACAATTTCTCTACTACCCCCACAATTACTACTCTGATTTTCAAATCGCTTTTCAAATTTATTTTGTATAATGAGTTAGGTTTAAAAACCCATAAGCTCTCATTACAAATGCATAAACCAATCACCTTTAACCTTTCATCACTTAGACTTCAGAGATAACCAGCCATTGCATGCACGCATGCACACCCTTGCAAACACGCACATAGCCCCACCGCCACGCACACACCCCACCCCCACAAGTACACACTTGTGTGCACACACACCCCTGCACATGTGTACATATGCACATACACCACACACGCACCTCCATGCACACACAATCCCTACACATATGCACAACCACGCACACATCCCTCCACAACCGTGTGCCCACTTGCATATCCCCCGACACACATGTACCCCAATGGCACATGCACATACCCCCCCCACACACACACACACCCTCCATGTGCACACATACACATGCAGCCCCCAACAGACACATACCCATGCACACACACAACCACATATGCTGACACACAACCCCGCAGACACACCATTTACGCACCCCCACACACCACACCATTCCAGTAATAGCTGTGAATCGGGCGGAGGAAGGGAGAGAGGAAATTGGTGAAACTACAATTACTAGGGAAGTAGTGCTGGGTAAACTGATTGTACTGTGGGCTGACAAGTCTGTGAGTTCTGATGAACTTCATTCTAACATCTTAAAATAGATGATTAATGAGGTAGAAGATGCGTTGGTGTTAATTTTCCAAAATTCGCTCGGTTCCAGAAAAGTTTCCTCAGACTGGAAAGTAGCAATTGTGAACCCACTTACTCAAAACAGGAAGAAGACAGAAAATAGGAAACCATAGGCCATTTAGCTTGATGTCTGATGTGGGGGAATGTGTTAGAATTGATCAATAAGGAGATTATAACTGGACATTTAAAAAAACCCAAGGTAATCAGAAAGAGTCAGCATGGTTTTGTAAAAGGAAAGTTATGTTTAACCAATTTATTGGAATTCTTTGAAGGTGTAACATTGTGCTGTTGATAAAGGGGAGACTGTAGAGGTACTGTATTTGTTTTTCCAGAAGGCATTTGATATGGCGCCATATCAAATTAAAGTTCATGGTGTGGGGGTTACATAGTAGCATAGATTAGTGACTGACTAGCTGACAGAAAACAAGAGTATGCATAAATGGGTCTTTGTCTGATTGGCAAGATGTGATGAGTGGAGTCCTGCAGGGGTCTGTGCTAGGGCCTTAACTTTTTACAAGTTATAAAAAATGACTTAATTAAAGGGAGGAAAGGCATGGTAGCTAAATTTGCAGATAACACAAAGATAGGTAGGAAAATAGGTTGCGAAGAGAACATAAGAAGGTTGCTGACTGATTAGGATAGTTTGAGTGAGTGAGTAAAAATTTGGCAGTTGGAGTATGATGTGGGAAAATATGAAATGGTTCACTTTGGCCAGAAGAATGTAGAAGCAGAGTATTACTTAAATGTAGAGCATCTGTAGAATTCTGAGATGCAGAAGTCTAGTGCATGAAACACGAAAAGCTAGCATGCAGGTACAGCATTATAACATTAGTGTACCTTTAAAAAATGTTTTTTTAAAATCATGTTCTCTGCAGTTGTAAGCAAGCCTTTGCAATTTTTTTTCATTGTTGCCGGGCCATCTTCTGTAAGTCCTTTTATTGCTCTTCAATGGCTTAAGTGGGGTTTTGTTTATTTTTACTCTGGGGTCTTTTATGAGCTTGCATTGTGAGGTAGAAAATTGATTGACAAGTCAAAGTCAGGTGTTTCCTCCCCGGGAAAAAAATCATTTTCAGTTTGTGTTTAGAAGGTGGCGACCATCAGACTGGAAAGCAGTGCTTCTCTCTCTCGCCCTGGTTTTGGAAATTTTGCTGTTAACTGGAAGCAAGGTACCTGGCCTTCCTGGAGTAGAAAATTTGCTGTTGGTTGTTGGCTTGACTAGAGTCTCCCTAGTGTTTTAGAAAGCTGTTCTGACTCCAAACTTGTCTGTGGGTGCTTCAAGAGAACTGCAGCATTCAACTAAATGACTAAATTCCAGTATCACATGAGCATTAGTCTTTGCTGTGTTAAACCTGTGGAAAGGGTTTCGTTTATGTGATTGGATTGATTGGGACATTTCCTATATTCATTAAGGGTTATACCATAACATGATTTTTTTTCTTGTTTGTAATTGGTAAAAGTTATTGCTAATTTTCTTTCCATACATGTTAACTGTATACTTAAATAAACTTTGTTTGATAATAGCTCCTTCGTGGTTCATTTGAATCACACCTGAAGTGAAATATCTCATGCTTACCCTAGCCAAATTCAAATTGCAAAACTTATGATCCAAGTGGGCTTCATAAAACACTTTGGAGTTTCTAACCTGAATTATAACAGCATGTAATCAAAAAGGCTAATGGAATACTATATTATGAAAGGAACTGAACTTAAAAGTAAGGATTTTACGCTTCAGTTATACAGGTCATTGGTGAGACCACATCTTAAATACTGTGCACAGTTTTGGCCTCCTTATTTAAGGAAAGATGTAAAAGCATTGGAGGCAGTTCAGAGGAGGTTTACTAAAATGATACCTGGAATGAGCGGGTTGTCTTCTGAGGAAAGGTTGGACAGGCTGGACTTGTTTCCACTGGAGGTTAGAAGAGCGAGGGGTGACTTGATTGAAATGTCTAAGATCCTAAACAGTCTTGATAAGTTGGATATGGAAAGGATATTTCCTCTTGTGGGAAAATCCAGAAATAGGGAGCACTGTTTTAAAATTAAGGATTGCCCTTTTAGGACCGAGATGAGAATCTTTTTCTGAGTGTTATGCAATTCTGGAACTCCAACTCAGAAGGCAATCGAGGTGTGGTCATTGATTCCCTTGTCGAATATGAATCTACCTCTGCCTTAAAAATATTCAAAGTTTAATTTGGGGGGGGGGGGGGGGGGGGGGGGGGGTCGGTGGGGGCGGGGGGGGGGGCGTGGTAGATGGGAATGTGGAATTTGAAACACAAATAGATCAGCCATGATTTATTGAATGGCAGAGCAGGCTCGAGGGGTTGAATCGCTGGCCTGCTTCTGCTCCTCTTTCATATGTTTGTATGTTCATATGTAATATGTTGGGTGTGTACTCATTGGAGTTTAGAAGAATAAGAGAAAATCTTATTGAAACATATGAGACTGAGGGAACTTGTTGGCATAAATGCTGGGAAGATATTTCCCCTTGTGGGGAATCCAGAACTAGGGGGCATAATTTTAAAATAAAGGATTCCCCATTTAAGACCCGAGATGAGGAGGAATTTATTCTCTGATGGTCATTAATCTTAGGAATTTTCTACTTTGAGAACAATGGTGGCCGGGTCATTCAATATATATCAAGGATGACTTGGACACATTTTTGATCCACAAAAGTGCTGAGCTTGATGAGGGGCAGGGAAGAAAGGAGAGTTGAGGCCACGATCAGATCAGCCATTGTGCAGTACAACAGGCTTGAGGGGCAAATGGGCCATTCCTGCTCTTATTCCTTCTGTTCTTGTATCAAAGTCCGCAGCGACCATGACACCACACAACCTCGCCACAGCAACCTCTGCAAGACGTGCCGGATAATCGACATGGATACCACCATTACACGTGAGAAGACCACCCACCAGGTACACGGTACATACCCATGCAACTCGGCCAAAGTTGTCTATCTCATATGCTGCAGGAAACAAATGCCCCAAAGTGTGGTACATCGGTGAGACTGTGCAGACGCTACAACAATGGATGAACGAACACCGTGCAACAATTGCCAGGCAGGAGTGTTCCCTTCCAGTCGGGGAACACTTCAACGGTCAAGGGCATTCAGCCTCCGATCTTCGGGTAAGCGTTCTCCAAGGTGGCCTTTAAGGCACACAACAACGCAGAATCGCCGAACAGAAACTGATAGCCAAGTTCCACTCGCATGAGGACAGCCTCAACCAGGATCTCGGGTTTATGTCACACTACATGTAACCCCCACCATTTGGCCTGGGCTTGCAAATCCCTGCTAACTGTCCTGGCTTGAGACAATGCACACCTCTTTAACCTGTCATTATCCCTCTCTCCACTCTCACTGTCTGTACCTGTAAAGACTTGATTACCTGAAAAGACTCACATTCCAACCATTATCTTGCAATTGTGTCTTTGTCTATATATGCCGTGTTCATGAAATCTACCTCTCCACTCACCTGATGAAGGAGCAGCGCTCCGAAAGCTCGTGCTTCTAAATAAATCTGTTTGACTTTAACCTGGTGTTGTGAGACTTCTTACTGTGTGCATCTCAGTCCAACGTTGGCATCTCCACATCATAAATTTCCTGTATTACAATAATCATATGTCAAAATAATAATGGACTTATTGACTGATCATAGCATTCAGTCTTAGTCATTAAGTTTATGACATATCCAAAAATTGACATGAAGAATATCCCAGTGGTGGAGAGCTCTGGGCATCATAGATCCAGGAGTGTGGCAAGTACCATTTTATACCTCAAGTTACTTATTAACTGTATCTAAAGAAACATGTCTAATTTGCATTTCTAAAAGTCAAAATAGTATTGCCTTCCAAGACGAATAGCAATATGGATGGTAAAATTAATTGACATTAAAAGATTGCCAAGGCAGATAAGAAATACAGAAGAAAATGTCTAAGAATAATTCACTGCATGCTGGATTGAGACTTTATGGCTTCATTGTTCCTGTCGGCCTACAAGGTTAAATGCCACACTAGGACTGTTAGTCATCTCACAAAAAGGTCCTTACAACATGAATTACCAGCATCAAAATATCTGCGAGATTAATTTACACCATAATCCAGCAATTTAATGACGCAATTAATTTTGAAGATGAGGCTCAAGGCAAGGTTGCAACTTCTTTGGTTTGCAGAGTCTAATAGCAGATTTTATCTTCTCTCGCATATAGTATCTTTTTTTCTGCACAGTGATGATTTTTAATATTAACTAATAATAGTGGGTTTTGTTAATTTACTGGTATTTCTCCGGCAATTTCTGGTCCATTAACATTTTGGATGCAGCAATTTAAATTGGCGCTGCCTCACTGGATGCAATCCATTATACAATGGCCAGAACATTCCGGCTGTTCATGCCAGCGGAGACTTCCAGTCCCGTTGACAGCATGCCCCCTCTGCAGGAAACCTTGTTGACAATGGCAGGACCAGAAAACCCTGCCGCCCGGCCAATGGTGGGCCGCCTCCCGCCACCGTGAATCCCCCGACATTAAAACAATTGTCAAGGCATTGTGAAGACTCTTTCCCGCGAAGAACAGCAAATCACAAATCACCCATTGCCCTGGTACTCGTGAGTTATTGTCATACACTTCTCAACCAAAACAGATCTTAACCACATTATAATGCATGGCATAAATCTGCGAATGGAAAATTCAATTTTCCAATGATAGTGGGATCAATCTGAAAATATTTCAAAAGGCGCTGCTAAACTTGTGAATCGAACCACATTTGTAAACCTTGTACGATCTCTTACCGAGTGACACACCTTGCTTCACAAGATGGATTTTGCCCTTCCTCAGTATAATCTCTTACTCTGTTGACATATGTGCTAGAGGTCACTGCTTTGTACATCACAAGAAAATAAATCCATCTTTTTTGCAATGATGCAGCTTGGCAGGAATTGTGTTCAGGTGGGAAGGGAAAGTGAATACTTACACCTGGTTGACAATGATGCACAAATGGTGATTACCTCCAAGAACAGGCAGGAAAATCGAGGCAGCATCAAATCTTAAAGAGATGAATTGTATCTACTGAAATGCATTGGATTCGGGAACAAAGTGACAGAAAGCATGATGTAGTAATAAAAAGCCAGCAAATCAGGACTCAGTCCCCTTTCCATACATTCATTATGGAGCTTTGCTGATCGAGACTGCTATAGAGGTGTTCTCCTTGGGGGTGAAATTTATATTAGGCAGGAGTACAAAACTGCCAGCATGTTTTAGAATCTTAGTCAATTATCTTTCACAATAGATTGATCTCCCAGATGCTCAGACACTGTAGCAGTAATGCAAAAGGAGGAAACTTAGCATTATTTATAGACCATTGAAAAGGTATAATTAGATGCTGAAGATGCTTTTGAAAATTTGAGCACTTAAAATATTTTTTCCTTTTTTCTTCTGCGTTTGTCAACATTATAATTATACGGACATTTATTTTGCCTTCAAACAGATAGGGAATAGAAAATTTTAATTTATTCCCTACAATCTCAGAAAATATATATAAAATTAGGAGCAATTGGTGGATTTTTATTTCAATGAGAGGGTGGGAACAGAATCAGATGGTTGTGTAAACCTACCTCTGTTTGGTGAGATGCTTTCCTGACGCAAAACCAACATGTTCAAAGTTTAAAAGGCTTCATGGAGTGTAGGAAAAGGCAGCGCACCCAAAATGGACAAAAGGCCCTTAATGGATCTTAATGAACGTGTTGTCAGCGCATGAAGGCCAGTTTGGAATTTTCTTTTTAAGAGACAGGATCCACACAAGGCCTCAACCACAATAGGGAGAAAGAGGTGTAGACACGGTGGGGTGGAAGGCTTGGAGAAGGTGCTTATTCACAGGCAATCAGTTGTACAACATCAGGAAAATTATCTGCAATAGCTCTTCACACTAGACAAGAGCATTTTGAGGAAATGACTTTGGAGGGTGGACGGGTCCTTCCACATACAAACCTAATGAGAGGGTATTCAGTAAGACTACACAATGCAGTTGAATGGAAGGAAGGACAGAGCAGAAAATGAGATTAAGCTACTCCGAGATAGGATCAAGTAGCAATGAGGTGCAGCATCTGTAACAACAGAGGCAGATCCTTGGCTAAATGCCCCTCCAATTTTCTTTAAAGACCTCATGTCCTGGCTAAGGACATGTGTAGACTACTTTTCCCCAGTCTGCTCCCACAAATTCTGTACAGCTCTTTTCAAGCTGACTGCTTTCTTCCACATGTCTCTGTGATGGCCACTGTGTATTTCTTCTCTAGCTCCAGACTAGGCAAATCTTCCTACTTCTCCCCCCACCCCCTACTAATGAATTCCAAACTGATTTCAAGCCCTCACCAGCATTCTGCACGGTAGTATTTTCTCTATTTAAGTGCAAGCCTGAATAACAATCATCTCCAGTTGGCTCACTCAATCCAGTGAGCTGCACTTTCCACCAAATTAAAACTGTAACTGCTTACTTTTGCACAAACACCCAGATAACTTTAAACTAAATATCTTTCTACCCCCACATCCCATCACTATGACAATATGCCATACTTTTGATATCTTTAAATGTAAATTAATTACTTTTTCTTCAACATGACTCTTTGATTTGGCAACCCATATCATACTGCTAATGGAGTTTACAACTCTTTCTCCAGAATTTCTGTCCCGATTAAATACATCTCTTGTTGACCAGCTATCCCAAGCTCTTTTCATCTGGAGCTGCTTACATAATTTAAATCTTTTACTGAAGAAACTGGAGACCCTCTGGTTCTACCACAAGCCGAACGATGGTTCATCCTTTGTTTGAAGTTTCCCACTGTTAGCTCTGAACTTATTTAATAAACATGGGCTATCTCTTAAGGCAGCATGGTGGCACAGTGGTTAGCACTGATGCCTCTCAGCGCCAGGACCCGGGTTCAATTCCGGTCTTGGGTCACTGTCTGCTTTGAGTTTGCACATTCTCCCCGTGTCTGTGTGGGTTTCCTCTGGGTGCTCTGTTTTCCTCCCACAGTCCAAAGATGTGCCGGTTAGGTGGATTGGCCATACTACATTGACCCTAGTGTCAGGGGATTAGCAGGGTAAATAGCAGGGGTTACGGGAATAGGGCCTGGGTAGGATTGTGGTCGGTGCAAACTCGATGGGCCGAATGCACTGTAGGGATTCTATGATTCTCTGATGATTCTAAATGTAACAAACCCATTCTTGTTTGAGTTGTATTTGCACGTCTTTACCAATTTTACAACTAGATGCCCCAATTTATATACAGTTAAAATTCTAATTCCTAAAACTATAAGTTGTATTCTAAAATGCACAAAATATGAACTAGATAGTCACAACAGTAAGAATTAAACAAAGCACTGAATAAGTATTACACTATTGAACTCTACACTTATTATTGGTGCACTTATCATTGGAAATATTAAAATCTTAATTTGGTTCAATGCATGGAGTAAGACCAGCTTTTCCGAGTAAACTTGGTGTCTGAATGAATCCCATGCTTCACCTTACCCATCTGCATTCCTGAACCCATGAGAGGAAATCCATCTCCACACAAATTAAGGGCTTCCCCATGTGAAAATCCAAATCTTAATCAGTTTACTCCCATGGGCAGGTTTCTAAACAAAAAACAAACTTGGCTCTCGTTTCCCTCCGCTGTGGTGAAAATTCAGCCCAAATTCATTCTTGGGCTGCGAGCACTGCTGGCAAGGCTAGTGTTAACTCCCCATCTTTTTGCAAGTGGTGGTGAGCTGCCTTCTTGAACCACTGCAGTTTATGTTTTGTAGGTACACCCACAGTGCTGTTAGGGAGGGAGTACCAGGACTTTTACAGAGCAATAGTGAAGGAATAGCCGAATGTCGTGTGGCTTCGAGGGGAACTTGCAGGTGGTGATTTATCCATGTGTCTCTTACCCTGTTCTTCCAGATGGTAGTGGTCATGGGTTTGGAAGATTATTAATTATTTAACTTAAATGCTTAGTTATTTTGTTTTGCATGTCATAACCTCAGCTCAATATGTCTGGTCATATCATAACTGTAGTTGTTGTCTCCCCTGTACGGTATGTTCTAAGTTTAGGTTCATGTGATTTATATTGGTTTCTGATTGTCACCATTACAACAATTATCAATGTTTTAAACTTTGGGTGATCACCAGAGATGGTTACAATTGGAAAAGCGGTGAGAAAGGAAAGACCAAAGCAATGACCCCTGTTTGTCTACAAGCTTCTGTGATAGATTAAAAGAAACACTATGGCCAGGAAATAGTGTCAGTGTTAAGCATATCGCAATAGGAAAATGCAATAGCAAACAGAAGTGACGAGATAGTGGTTTGGTCATTTACCATCTGTTTACTGTCATTTACTAAGTTACTGTTGGCAACAATTTTAGGTTAAGTGTTGATATGCTCGATTCATGTGCAAGGGATATGAAAGCACCAGGTTAGTGGAAGGTACACAATACAGCACTAATACAGCAAATGTTTGACCCAGTCATGTTCCTCAAATAGGACAAGCTTGACCAGAGTGGCTGGAGTAAGAAATAAGGTTTATTGTAGTTACTGACATAGGTTTTGCTCTAAATTGTGGTTAATAAATAATAGCCATGTCAACAATGAGCTTTATTCTCCCTGTGGCTACTGCAGCCACTTTAACCCTGTCACAGCTATTATGGAGCCCTCATTTCTCCCCCTGTCCATAAACACATGCATGCATCAGGGGAGAAGGTATGCGGAGTTGAGAACAGTGGCTGCCTATAACTTCCAACAATTTGTTAATTAAAGGAATTCTGACAGCTCAAGTCTTGATCATGTGACACTGATTTCAGGTTGGTAAACAAGGCCCCTGGTTGAAAGCTGCGTTGGAATAGGTAACGCTTAGGCTATTAGTACCAATTGGAGTCCAGGAGTTGCAAACAGCTGCCTTTGTTCATAGCTGGCTGGAGCAGACAGCGCATCTGCTCCTGATGTATTGACTTGGCTGGAATGTTTATATGAAGCAAGGTATATTACATTCCATAGTGTTGGAGGTGTCGGCCTTTTTTGCTTTCAAACTGCTCGTAACCTTCAGAAGCCAGCTGGGGCCATCTTGTCAGCCCAGCAATTGTCCATTTTTAAAAACAGAGATAAAAAATAATTTTATCAAGTAGCCAGGCTGATGGAGATATGTATTCATTTCCATCCCATCTTGACCGGGACATAACCCTGATCCATTTTCCAGGTTTGAGGATCTGCAGCATAGATTGTCGTCAGTATTCCTGACACCAGGAAGGAAGCTGCTGCTCCAAGATCTCAAAATCTCGGCGGTGCTGCAGCAGTACGAAAGGTAGCCGAGCATTTCAAGGAGAGATCGAGGCCTCAAGTGTTTGGTGAGGGGGACCATTATGAGTGGAGAGCAACTTGAAAAGGCTAATGTTGACTATTAGCACACAGTGACTAGAATATAAAATGGAGGAAATGAACCAGGCTTTGGTCAAATCTCATTTTGAGTAGTGCACTGTTGCCTGAGGAAGGATATATTCGCCTTGGAGGGGTTACAGCAGAGATTCACCAAAATGATACCAGGGCTAAAATAGTTAAATGATGATAGCAGATGGCATAAACCTGCCATCTTTTCTTTTCTGAGTAAAATTTTGAGATTGATGCGCGTTATCACACACGAGGCTTGAGATGCTCAAGGAAATAAAGGCTTTTATTTACTATTACAATGAAGCTACCATGTATAGTACACGATCCCAGACTGAGGGGTCCCAGACAGAGCAGTGACCTTTATACCTCTCTCAGGAGGCGGAGCCCGACTGGGATGTACCATAATAACTATAATACAGGTGTAACAGCCCAACCCTAACCCCAACAGCAACAAGTAGAACAACCCATCCCTAACCCCAACAGCAACATATACACATACTCGTAGTACTGGCCAGACCCTGGCTCAGTACTACCTAGTGGGAACCAACGATGGTTCACCACAGAGATGTGATCTAATCAAGGTTTTTAAATGGCCAAGAGGATTTGATAGGTTAAGTAGAGAAAGACTATCGCCGAAAATCGCTGTCCTCATTTGCAGTTGGTGCTGCTGAAAGTGAATGGAGTTTTGGCTGGAATGCCAAATTCTCCGTTCTCACTTGCAGCAAGGTGAGCACGGATAAGGTCGGAGAATCCCGCCCTTTTTTGATGGGATAATGCTTAAAAGAGGGGGAAAATCCTAAAATTGGAAACATTAGTGAAATCAGGATGGACTGTTTGACTAAAAGGCAGTGAAAATCTGTTAACTTTCTCCTCCAAAAGATGGCAAATGCTGAGTTAGTTGGAATTTTCAAGACTGTGATTGATATAGTTTTGTTAAGTAACAGTATCAATGGATATGGGTCAAAGATTTAGAGGTACAAATCATGATGATCTGACTGAATGATGGATCAACCTCAAAGAGATGAATGGCCTACTCTTGTTCCTATGTTCTTATGAAAGGAGACGAGTGGAAAGCCCTCTTCCTCCATCAGGTTACATTGGATGCTTGCGATCCCATTTATACCTTTTTCCTGGTGTGTTCTGGGGTTATCAGAGACAGGGTTGAGAAGCAAAGGGCAAAGGTGGATTGCTGGACTCTCTGTGACATTTTTGTGTGGTAAATGAAAAGAAGGTGTGATAGGTGATCTGTCGAGCGCGATGGGGGACAGTGAGGTTGTATTTTGGACAGGAAACTGGAGTTTGGTCTCATTGCTTCAGTTTCTCTGCTTTCTTCTGTCAAGGACCCCCAGTTTCAGGAGAGCTAGCAGTGGAAAGCCCAGCTCAAGTGTTATGGTTAGCACAGCATTGCGGATACTGTAAAAAAACTGCTTTTGTTCGGTGCACAGCCACAGATGGTAGCTATTTGTGTCTCACTGCAGGATACCAACAATTGTCATTAAAAGGAACAGGTGATGAATACAAATATTAAGTGTTAACATTAGGTGAAAACAAACTATGGATAGCTTGAAATTCTTCATGACTACAATTTTTTCAGTGAAGTTACCTGCTTCAAATTTTCCAGTACATTTTAACCAGTTCATAGCGATGTTGTTGTATTTGGAGTGTGCGTAACTGGGTTGGAGTGCATTACATTGCTGAGATTTTATTCAAGCTTTATCCACGTGAATTTTGAAAGTTTTGTTGAATTGTTGACTGAGTTTCATAATGCAAAGAGAATTTGATTTTAGTTTTCTGCTGTTTATATTCTCTTTTCTCAGCTCTCATCCTCCTCTTATTGAGAATGTATTGTTAGTTGGTCTTCTATAACTGCCCCAGTAGCCTGCCTGAGATGCACACAGCAAGCAGACTCCTCAGTCCTTTTGCTATGAATTCTTCTGCTTGGTAAAATGATAAACATTACTCTCATACTGAGGTTGAATATTGCCAGGAAGTAATTTGCAAGCTGGCTACTAATTTATTCAAAACTTGTACAGTTTTAATTGAATGATACAGAATGATGATTGCCTGAAGACAGAGCATGAATTTCAATTCTATTATCTTAATTAACAGAAAAATAGAAAAATGAGTCCCATACAATTCTTGAAAATAATTTTTTGCATCTTCACGTTGACAACTGGAACCATTCCTCTCTGTTGATAGGGTTTAAATAGCACTCATCTAACTGTGCTCAGGTCATTATTTTTCTTGTATTAATGAATTTTTCTCATAGCCTCCCAAATTTCAGTCATGCTTCAATCATCTGTATATAGAACACTCTGATAGACTCTATTCACTGGAAAGAATTAAAAATGAGACAAGCTAGCAAAAACAGCACATTATCAGTACCATCTACAAGATGCACTGCAGGAACTCATCAAGCATCAAGGACAGCACCTTCCAAACCCACGACCACGACCATATAGAAAGACAAGGGCAGCTGACACATGGGAACATGTGTTGCTCCGGTGTTTAAATCTGATGCCGGGAGCTTTGAACGTGTCAGCTGACAGCGAGTGGGCGGACAAATCAGCTTCCGAACAGGTGATTCGGAGAGATACTCGCTCGTGCATAACTAGTGCGGCTCTAAGCGCTGATCAAGCGCAACTTCACACCATTTTGGCAAGCGAGAACAGTGTTGCTAGAACTATCAGCCACCATGTTTAGAAATAAAATATAGAATTCTGCTCATTGAAATAGATTGTAAATATCTGAGACCCATACACAGATCTTCGTGCTACCATGCTAGCTACAACCTGCAAAAATGACATGTTTATTTCCACTCTCTGGGAATATAGTCTGAATTATATACATATAATGAGGATTAATCGGTTAACTAATCCTCATTATACGTTGATATATTACTCTCAATCCTGACAGTAATTTGGTGTAATGACCTCTTGTGCAGCACCTTATCGACTTTATGAAATTCCAAATATCTGATAGAATTTTTTGAGGTGATAAATAAAAGATTTGTCAAAGACAATTTTCCTTTCACAGATCCTTGGTATACCATGTCCAAAAATATTATGGTTATCTAAGTGCTCTGTTACCATGTCCCTAATGCTGTGATTTCTGTAGAGACTGATAACTTTTAATGAGATTTGAACTTCCACTCACTAGTTGAAAGAATGACACAGCAGGACTTCATGTTTTAAAACTTTTACAATGCAAATGACTAAAAGCATTATTGACGAAACACTATTTTCTTTTCAGAGACAACTTATACTTTAAAATATCAAGAGAAACATTCCCCTTTTATACTTATCACAATCCCACTCCCCAAGGATATAAAATCCTTCCAACAAGCTGTGCGGAGTTGCACCCAGGATCCAAGGGGCTGACTAGTCATATTGAGTGACTGTTTTCAGATGCTTCCCTCCATTTTCAGGGAGTTTCTTAAATCCACCATTAACAATAAGCTTGTTTTGATTCTTCTTCTTTGCCCTGGCCATATCAGAACAAATGTCTTGGATTCCTTAGATGACTGCCGGATGCATCTCTTTGACTAGAGATGGTCTCCCTCCTGCATCTGACTGTGGTAACTCGTGAATCTAAGTAGCATTTTCTCTCTGCTGACCACACCAAACATCTGCTGTCTGTCTGAGTTATTTATTGATTTATTGGAAGCCTATAATCTTATCTCAAAATGGCTTCCTCTGCTCTCTCCTATATGGCAATGTGAAACATATTAACATTGCATTTAGGTAGAAATGTTAACTATCTATCTTAGATCCTAACCTCTTTTCATCTTGGAAGTAAATGGACAATTTACAGCAAAACTGTTTACAACCTGATACCATCAACACTTTGCTGGAAGTTTGGAAGACTCAAAAATCTACTTATTGTAAACTCGCAGTTAGCAATTTAAGCCTCCCTTTGATCATTAACAATCAAACCACTCAGGATTACTGTCAGACAGACTGCAGAACAGGTGACATGACTCCATTCATTTACCCTAAATTTAAAGCTGAAGTCCCAAAATATAATCATCTTATCAACCTCATAATTGTAACAATGACAGATTCTAGCATTGTTCCTACCAACAATGTCAGGCTCACTAGCCTATAGAGTCCTGTTATCTCCTTTAATGAATAGTAGGTCATTTTGCTACCTTCCAATTCCTGTGGACTATTCTGAAGCTGAGGCATTTTGAAAGGCCAAAACCAATGCATCCACTATCTGTGCAGCTGCCTCTTTAAGAACCCGAGATGTCAGCCATTAGGACAAGGAAATTTGTCAATACTTAGTCCCGTTGAATTCTTGGTTCCATTTCTTTACAAATATTCATTTATTTTAAGTTCTTCATTCTCATTAGATACATAGGCTGGGATTTTCCAACCCCAACACAGGCGGGCATCATCACAGGTGGGATGAGAAAATCTGGAGAGCTGGAACCGTTTTCCAAATTTTCCCGTCTGCTCATGATGATGCCTGCCGGTGTCAGGGCTGGAAAATCACGCCTTTAATTCCTCACTATTGCTGGAAATTTTTATGTTTACAACTGTGATAACAGATACAATATTTGTTTAACATCTCCTCCTTGTCCTTGGTCTCTGCCTGCATGGAACCAATTTTTAGTTTTACTGTTTTTTTACCCTCTTATACCTACAGAAACATTTACAATCTGTTTATATGTCACTTGTTAGTTTATCCTCATTCTATTTTCGCTCTTCATTAATATCTAGGTCATATTTTGCTGAATTCTAAAATCCTCAAATCCCCAAGCTTAATACTATTTCTTGCAACATCAGAGCTTTCTCTTTTAATCCAATACTCCCTTTAACTTCTCATGTTAACCATGGTGCGACCACTTTTCTCATTGGACTTTCATTCCTTAAGGGAATGTATATTTGTTGCAACTTATGAATTATTTTAAATGTTTGCCATTGTTTAGTTCCATTCATTTCCTTCAATATGATTTCCCGATCTACCTTAGCCAACATGTGCCTCATACCTACATAGTTTGCTTTGTTCAGATATAAGACCTTGGTTTCAGACTTAATTAAATCACTCACACTGTATATTCTCTCCATCTTGTGATCACTCTTCCTCAGAGTCTCCTTTACTACACGCTTATTAATTGTTTCTGTCTTATTGCACAATACTAAATCCGTAATAGCTAGTCTCCAGTTAGTTCCTAGATATTATGATTTAGAAAATTATTTTGAATGCCTCAAAATTTGTGGCAAGCTGAATGAAGATTAAAGTCACCCATGATTACTTTATTACCCTTGTTACATGCGCATCCACTTTCCTGATTTAAACTCTACCTGCCACTAAATTGAATGTTGGAGGACCCATACTCACACCAATGTTTTCTGTTCATTCCTAGTTTCTTAGCTCTATTGAGGTTAAGGCTCATGGGATACAAGGAGAGGTGACTAGATGGGTAGAGAACTGGCTTGGCCACAGGAGACAGAGGGTAGCAGTCAAATGGTCTTTTTCCGACTGGAGGTCTGTGACCAGTGGTGTTCCGCAGGGCTCTGTACTGGGACCTCTGCTATTTGTGATATATATAAATGATTTGGAAGAAGGTGTAACTGGTGTTATCAGCAAGTTTGCGGATGACACGAAGATGGCTGGACTTGCGGATAGCGATGAACATTGTCGGACAATACAGCAGGATATAGATAGGCTGGCAAATTGGGCGGAGAAATGGCAGATGGAATTTAATCCAGATAAATGCGAAGTGATGCATTTTGGAAGAACTAATGTAGGGGGGAGTTATACAATAAATGGCAGAGCCATCAAGAGTATAGAAACACAGAGGGACCTAGGTGTGCAAGTCCACAAATCCTTGAAGGTGGCAGCACAGGTGGAGAAGGTGGTGAAGAAGGCATTTATAGGACGGGGTATAGAGTATAAAAGCTGGAGTCTGATGTTGCAGCTGTATAGAACGCTGGTTAGGCCACATTTGGAGTACTGCGTCCAGTTCTGGTTGCCACACTGCCAGAAGGACGTGGAGGCGTTAGAGAGAGTGCAGAGAAGGTTTACCAGGATGTTGCCTGGTATGGAGGGTCTTAGCTATGAGGAGAGATTGGGTAAACTGGGCTTGTTCTCCCTGGAAAGACGGAGAATGAGGGGAGACCTAATAGAGGTGTACAAAATTATGAAGGGTATAGATAGGGTGAACAGTGGGAAGCTTTTTCCCAGGTCGGAGGTGATGATCACGAGGGGTCACGGGCTCAAGGTGAGAGGGGCGAGGTATAACTCTGATATCAGAGGGATGTTTTTTACACAGAGAGCGGTGGGGGCCTGGAATGCGCTGCCAAGTAGGGTGGTGGAGGCAGACACGCTGGCATCGTTTAAGACATACCTGGATAGTCACATGAGCAGTCTGGGAATGGAGGGATATAAACGAATGGTGTAGTTGGACCAATGAGCGGCACAGGCATGGAGGGCCGAAGGGCCTGTTTCCTGTGCTGTACTGTTCTTCGTTCTTTTGTTCTTTGTACCCAAATTGGTCCCAATTCTCAATTTACCAAGCAAATGTTCTCTCTCCTTATTGTCTATATCCCACTCTTTATTATTAAGGCTACCTCCCACTTGCATCCCACCTCACCAATCTATTTTCCTTAGCTGTTCTAAAAGTCAAGTATTCTGGAAAGTACTTTATCAAGTTTGGTCACCAAGTTTGGTCACTCTGGAACCACGTGCTGGGTTATGTGCTTCTCCACCACAGGTTTGAAGGGGTGTGGGGGGGTCATGCAGAATCCAGCAGACACTGTGTCCCCCTCACATCCACCCACCCCCTGTCCCCATCACAATTAAAAGGGAGGAGTTGCTGAGTGGCTCGCTCACCTTTGGGCTTATGGGAATCCTTGAGTAACCAATTAATTGCTACTTTAGGACCTCATCCAGCTAATTCAGGTGTATACACATACCAGGGGGCGGACCACACCTGTCGGGAAGCCTGGCAGGATGGGCTAGTTTTAGCCCACGCATGGGGGGCCTCCTTTCTGAGCCTCCTGGCTCCATCATGATTTCATGGACAAAGGCCATTTCTCCATTCACCACTTAGCCAGTTATATATTCCCTTCAGCGGCCACTCTCAGCATTAAATGGCTGCGGGGAGATGTCGGGATCATAGGTGGGCTTCCGTCTGAAATTTTAACCAGTGGGAGAGGACAGGGACCATTAAATCCAGCTTCATGTCTCTTTAATGACCATTAGATCAAACTAATTTATTTCTATCTGTGTTGTTAATTCATCTATTGTCGCAAATGATTCAGAAGTAGTGCCTTTAGCTTTAATTATACTCTATTTTTCCCTGATATCACTAATGCTGTTCTATAATCTTTTACATTCATTCTTCCTTTCTGACTCAAACTGCTTATTTTTTATTCAACTCCCTAATCTGCTGTACAGTCTTGACATTTCGCTTTTCTCTTTTGAACTTACTCTTTCCTGAATCCTTCAATCCACCCCCATCATTAATTTAAAGCACCAGTTATCACCCTAGTCATTTGATTTGCCAGGGAACTGGTCCCAGCCCAGTTTAGGTGGACTCCAACCCAATGGATTAGCTCCCTCTTGCTACAGTACTGCTTTCAAGGGTCCATGGAATAAAACCCCTGCCACCCACACTACTCTTTCAACCATGCATTTCCTTCTAATCTGTGTGTCCCTATGCTAGTTTGCATGCAACTCATGTCACAATCCAGAGATTAATACCTGTGAGGTTCAGCATATTAATTTCAGCCTTAGTTTGTTAAACTCAGTAGAAACTTATTTCTTGTTCTATTTATATTGGTTCCTGAGGCTCTTCGAGGACTGCATTTGGGATTCCTTCAGCTGCCTGACTGTCCCATCCTCCTGCCCCTGACCACTAACCAGGCCTGTAGCACAAACTCACTGAAGGCATAAGAATACCTCATGGGTCAGATCTCCTTTTCCTTGATGCCCCACAATGTCGGGACCTCAGACTCCAGTTCAGCAACTCTGAGCTGAAGTTTCTTGAGATGCAAGCACTTACTGCAAATGTGGTTGTCATGAATCACCATACTGAACACAAGCTCTCACATGATGCAGCTGCCACCTGCACTGCCATCCCTATCTACCCTTGTTTTGGACATTTATTCATTAGTTCAGCAGCTACTTTAACACTTGTGCTCTGCTCGCGCTCACAGCAATAACTCCTGCGCTCCCACCATGTGACAACTTTTGTAACTATGCTATCACATTCTCACGTGACCACTTGGTCTACAACTGAGATTTTGCCCTCGTCCCCACTCCGGTGCTGCTCACAGACTCCCAGCTGCTCAGTGCACCCACTCCCTTATCATACTGTTGTTGCTCAGTGTTCCTGCTTTTTAAAATTGATCGGCTTCACATATGATCCTTAAAGAAGCCACTCACTAAGTGGCCCAATCCTCTTTATAGATTATTCCTCCTGGCTACCCAAAAATCTGCTGTCTACCTCCCGGCCAATCTAATCAATCACCCACAAATCACCCCCAAGTTTCCCTCTTGTAATGAGTAAATCCAGAGAAACCCGCACCTCTATGTTCAATAGGGTAGCTCCATCATTCTTTCACTCTCTGCCTCCACTTCGATCAGGTCTCTCTCCTGGCCCTGATAACCAGCTATTTCCTCTCTTTATATGTACTCTGTCGCTAATATTAGATCAACTGTGTTTCATTTGGCAATGATACTAAACTGAGATGAAGGCAGGTGAATCTGAGGAGGGAGCCAAGGACTTGGACAGTGTTTGAAAATAAGATGATTGATGATTGATTAAATTGAATACAGACAGAGGTAAGGTCTTGCACACAGGAATAAAAAAAAATGACATACTTAAAGAATAGTGTTAAACTCGCTCGAGGGGAGGATATAAAGCATCAGAAAATGAGTGATAGATGGCTGGGTACAGACCAGGACCAGCAATTGGTGAGCAGCAATCAATGAAGCAAACAGAATGCCGAGCTACATTGCCACGTCAATCGAGGAGAGGTTTGAGGCTGCCATGCTGCATCTGGACAGCATTTATTAGGTTGCACTTTTAAATGCAATGTTCAGTGCTGGTCACCGAGGCACAAACTCCTGAACTCTGGGGGTGATCTTATGAAAAAAATTGTAAGTCCAGAACGAGCATGATAATGAGAGATTTTTGGATCCGATTTTTTTGGCAAGTCCAAATGCCGAATCTTATGCATTTAGCGCAACAAAAAAAATCCTGAAATCCATTTATCGCCTGTAGCCGGAGGGGCAGGGTCAGGCTTAGATTGACAGACAGCTGGCTGAAGGTGCCGTTGCACAAATGAGAGCAGCAGAGACCTGTCACCAGACAGCTTCTGCTGCTGTAGCCGGTCTCCGTGGCCTCAACTTAGCACTGCACCCCACCCCCCCCGCACTATTGCGAGGCCCTGCTGCCGTTTGCAACCCCCCCCCACCCCAGCCGGACTGACCGCGCCCCCCCCCTCCCCCCCCCCCCCCCCCACCCCCGGTACCCCTCCTCCTCTGGCAGGACTGATCGCCATCCTCCCTCTGGAAATGGGCGCGAGGCTGATGACGCCAGATATCCGGTGCTGGTAAGATTGTGAGAAGCGTGAAATCGGGCGCAAACCTGATCTTACTGGCTCACCCCATCGATCAGCTGGTGGGGCATGATGCTAAGATCGCCCCCTATACGTTTTGCAGAGGAGGGCCATTAGATCTATAGCCTCAAATGTCTCACAGTTATGAAAAGAAAATGGTTAAAGAAAATGCCTTTAGTCTTGAAAGGTGTGAAATAAGGGAGTATCTACGTGTATGGTGGTATTGAAGTTGTGTTATTGGACTTCTCTGCTAGAGGCCTGGCCTAGTGATCATGAGGCATGCATTTAAATCCCACTATGGCAGCAGAGGAATTTAAATCCCATTAATCAAACCAAAAGCGGGAACTGAAAAGCTTTTATCAGTGATGGTGACCATGAAACAACCAGATTGTCATAAAAATGGTTCACAAACGTCCTTTAGAGAAAGCAAATCTATAAATGTTTCCACATCTACAGCAATGTGGTTGACTCTTAAATTCCCTCTAAAATGGCCTAACAACTCACTCAGTCTTATTCAAGAAGGAGACTCACCAACATCTTCTTATGGATAATTAGGGATGGACAATAAATGTTTGTGTCTTGCTAATGTCACCCACATGTAATTAATTAAAAAATTAATGTATTGTGCCGATTAAAAAAAGATTAATCCTCAGCATTATTTCACAATTGCAGAAGAAAATATCAGGCAGGTTTTAGGGTCACGGTGATGCCAGGAAGCACTTCAACACAGAATGGTCTTCCAGGTGGGACGGTGGGATCAGTAGTTAGACGCTGTGATGTGGTGGGGAAAATCATAGGTAATTGTGAATGTATCATCTTGATGGACGAGTAGACTAATTGCATCTGCCCTTTGTGAATTCCATAACATATCTATTTTTCTCTGATAGAATAAATAGTATATAAACGCTGAAAATGCTGGGAATATCTTGCAAATATGGCAGCATTTGGGAGGAGAAAATAGAGTTAATGTTTCAAGTTAACATTTCAACAGATCAGGGAAAGGTTAGAAAAGTAATTGGTCTTAAGCAAGTGAAAGTGAATGGGGAAAGTGGTTTAAAAATAAACTAAAGGAAAGATCTATGTTTGGGTGGGAAAGGAAATGACAAGGGAGAATAAATGACAAAAAAGCTGGTGCTACAAGGCCAAAGGGATAATTGGACAAGAAAGAAAAGATGTGCCTAGAGGAGTTATGAATGGTAGAATGATGAACAGCTGCTGCCCGAAAGCAAAAACATATCAAATATGAGAGTAAAACCAAAATCTTCAAAGAGAGAGGAAACAAAATAGGGGCAAACATTATGGTCTGAAATTATTTAACTCAGTGTAATGTATTGGTGGGGATACCCTATGTTGTGTTATGCGTTCGTTTGTGTCTCATTGATGCGATTATGAGATTGTGTGTTTAAACTTGTACTATTTATTGGTAATCCCTAACTATGTACATATCCGAGTTACTGCCATGGTGCTGCTTCCATGCAAGTTTCTTCTGGACTGTTAACTGAGTCAATTACCATGTAGAACATAGAACATAGAACATAGAACATTACAGCGCAGAACAGGCCCTTCGGCCCACGATGTTGCACCGACCAGTTAAAAAAAAAACTGTGACCCTCCAACCTAAACCAATTTCTTTTCGTCCATGAACCTATCTACGGATCTCTTAAACGCCCCCAAACTAGGCGCATTTACTACTGATGCTGGCAGGGCATTCCAATCCCTCACCACCCTCTGGGTAAAGAACCTACCCCTGACATCGGTTCTATAACTACCCCCCCTCAATTTAAAGCCATGCCCCCTCGTGCTGGATTTCTCCATCAGAGGAAAAAGGCTATCACTATCCACCCTATCTAAACCTCTAATCATCTTATATGTTTCAATAAGATCCCCTCTTAGCCGCCGCCTTTCCAGCGAAAACAATCCCAAATCCCTCAGCCTCTCCTCATAGGATCTCCCCTCCATACCAGGCAACATCCTGGTAAACCTCCTCTGCACCCTCTCCAAAGCCTCCACATCCTTCCTGTAATGTGGGGACCAGAACTGCACACAGTACTCCAAGTGCGGCCGCACCAGAGTTGTGTACAGTTGCAACATAACGCTACGACTCCTAAATTCAATCCCCCTACCAATAAACGCCAAGACACCATATGCCTTCTTAACAACCTTATCTACTTGATTCCCAACTTTCAGGGATCTATGCACACATACACCTAGATCCCTCTGCTCCTCCACACTATTCAAAGTCCTCCCGTTAGCCCTATACTCAACACATCTGTTATTCCTACCAAAGTGAATTACCTCACACTTCTCCGCATTAAACTCCATCCGCCACCTCTCGGCCCAACTTTGCAACCTGTCTAAGTCTTCCTGCAAACTACGACACCCTTCCTCACTGTCTACCACACCACCGACTTTGGTGTCATCAGCAAATTTGCTAATCCACCCAACTATACCCTCATCCAGATCATTAATAAATATTACAAACAGCAGTGGCCCCAAAACAGATCCCTGAGGTACACCACTTGTAACCGCACTCCATGATGAATATTTACTATCAACCACCACCCTCTGTTTCCTATCCGCTAGCCAATTCCTGATCCAATTTCCTAGATCACCCCCAATCCCATACATCTGCATTTTCTGCAGAAGCCTACCATGGTGAACCTTATCAAACGCCTTACTAAAATCCATATATACCACGTCCACTGCCTTGCCCCCATCCACCTCCTTGGTCACTTTCTCAAAAAACTCAATAAGGTTAGTAAGGCACGACCTACCTGCCACAAAACCATGCTGACTATCACCTATCAATTCATTACTCTCCAAATAACTATAAATCCTATCCCTTATAATTTTTTCCAACATCTTGCCGACAACAGAAGTGAGACTCACCGGTCTATAATTCCCGGGGAAGTCTCTGTTCCCCTTCTTAAACAATGTGACTCTATGCATCATAGGTGCTGCTATTCTCCAGGCCCACAATAATCTTTACTCTGCCAAGAAACTTTACATTACAATGGTATGCAGGCAAACACCCCCCTTTCATCTCAAAAGAAAACTTTCCTCTCTCCTAAGGGAGTATTCAGACGGTGTTAAGACTTGACGGTTCTTCCACATTTCAGTGTGTCACATTTGGAGGAATGGTAGTAGTACTGATCTGTTTCTGGTACTTGTTTATCTCCAGTTGATTTGCCCTTTGCTCTCCTTTGAGTTGCATTTCTCTTTAGGAACAGTCCATCTTTATTTTGGACACTGGATTTGTCCCATTCCTTTGAAAGGGAACGTACACTCTGTTCATTGCTAGAGTGGACTCAAATTTTCTTTTTCTTTGGTGTCATGTTATTGCTGTGTGTTGACATTTCGCAAATGGAACCTTTATTTCCACTTGTTTCACAAGTTCAGCCAACTATTTGTTTGTTGTTTTCTTTTCAAATCCCTTTCCAAGCTTATGAATCTTTATATTCAGCCTGGCTACTACTCTGGTGAGTTCAGGTGTCTTATTTTCAGAGTTATCTGCAGGTTCCATATACACATTTAGCAGCTTCATCTGGGCATTCAGTTCCTTTTGGAGTCACTGACTGCTCCTTAGATTCTTCCAAGCTGCTTGTTAGATTGTCAATCTGTTTCTTAGAATTTTTTTCATTAAATTCCACCCTAAGTGGTGAATGGGCATGAAAACGGGAGAGAATTGTGCCAATGCTTTGGGCGAGCTGCCAGTCACAATTGTACAGCTCTTAGTAAAACAAAAGAGCCAGGGTGCGATTCTCGCCAATAGAGTCATAGAGGTTTACAGCATGGAAACAGGCCCTTCGGCCCAACTTGTCCGTGCTGCCCTTTTTATTTTAAAACCCCTAAGCTAATCCCAATTGCCCGCACTTAGCCCATATCCCTCTATACCCATCGTACCCATGTAACTATCTAAATGCTTTTTAAAAGATAAAATTGTACCCGCCTCTACTGCTACCTCTGGCAGCTTGTTCCAGACACTCACCACTCTGTGTGAAAAAACTGCCCCTCTGGACGCTTTTGTATCTCTAGGGGTAGGGGCAAAGCCTAATCTCGTCAGTGAAGCTCCAAGGGTGCCATTGCGCAGGCACCCAGATCTCCTAGTGCAATGATAGATCTCTTGTTACCCCCCCTCCCCTTCCCCAGCCCCACCCCCAACACAAATTGGAACCTGCTGCTGAATGCTCCCTTTCTGGGCATAAAGCTGTTTTTGTCAGCAAATCAGTGCCAGTAAGATCACAAGAGGTGAAAAATCGGGCGTGATCCTGATTTTTGGCCTCTTGCCCTATCTTACCGGCGGGATGAGCTGGTAAGATCGCGGCCTTAGAATATTCCTTTCCTGCTTTTAAGTCCTGGATTTGCTCTTCCACATCTGCAGATCTCGTATTTCATTTGCATTAGATTGGATCGAAGTTCAAGAATTTTATTGATCTTTTCATGATGAAGTTCTAAAATTTTATCAAACCTATCTTAGAGCAAAGAAAATTACAGCACAGGAACAGGCCCTTCGGCCCTCCATGCCTACACCGACCATGCTGCCTGACTGAACTAAAACCCCCTACCCTTTCCCTCCATTCCCATCCTATTCATGTATTTGTCAAGACGCCCCTTAAAAGTCACTATTGCATCTGCTTTCACTACCTCCCCAGGCAGCGAGTTCCAGGCTCCCACCATCCTCTGTGTAAAATACTTGCCTCGTACACCTCCTGTAAACCTTGCTCCTCGCACCTTAAATCTATGACCCCTAGTAATTGATTCTTCCACCCTAGAAAAAAGCTTCTAATTCTCCACTCTGTCCATGCCCTTCATAATCTTGTAGACTTCTGTCAGGTCACCCCTCAACCTCCGTCGTTCCAGTGAGAACAAAGTTTCTCCAACCTCTCCTCATAGCTGATCCCTTCCATACCAGGCAACATCCTAGTAAATCTTTTCTGTACCCTCTCCAAAGCCTCCACATCCTTTTGGTAGTGTGGCGACCAGAATTAAACATTATATTTCAAGTGCGGCCTAACTAAGATTCTATAAAGCTGCAATATGATTTGCCAATTTTTAAACTCAATGCCCCGGCCGATGAAGGCAAGCATACTGTATGCCTTCTTGACTACCTTCTCCACCTGCGTTGCCACTTTCAGTGACCTGTTTACCTGTACACCCAGATCCCTCTGCCTATCAATACTCTTAAGGGTTCTGCCATTTACTATATACTTCCTATCTGTATTAGGCCTTCCAAAATGCATTGCCTCACACTTGTCTGGATTAAATTCCATCTGCCATCTCTCCACCCATGTCTCCAACCGATCTATGGCCTGCTGTATCCTCTGAAGGTCCTCATTGCTATCCACAAATTGTTTTGTCCGCAAACTTATTAATCAAATCAGTTACATTTTCCCCCAAATCATTTATATATATTACAAACAGCAAAGGTCCCAGCACTGATCCCTGAGAAACGGCACTTGTCACAGCCCTCCATTCAGAAATGCACTCTTCCACTCCTACCCTCTGTCTTCTATGACCGAGCCAGTTTTGTATCCACCTTGCCAGCTCACCTCTGATCCCATGCGACTTCACCTTCTGCACCAGTCTGCCATTAGGGACCTTGTCAATGGCCTTACTGAAGTCCATGTAGACAACATTCACTCACCTACCCTCATCAATCATCTTCGTCACTTCCTTGAAAAACTCAATCAAGTTAGTGAGACACGACCTCCCCTTCACAAAACCATGTTGCTTCTCGCTAATACATCCACTTATTTCCAAGTGGGAGTCAATCCTGTCTCGAAGAATCCTCTCCTATAATTTCCCTACCACTGATGTAAGGCTCACTGGCCTGTAATTACCTGGATTATTCTTGCTACCCTTCTTAAACAAAGGAACAACACTGGCTCTTCTCTGGGACCTCCCCTGTAGCCAGTGAGGATACAAAGATTTCTCTCAAGGCCCCAGCAATTTCATCCCTTGCCTCTCTCAGTATTCTGGAGTATATCCCATCAGGCCTTGGGGACTTGTCTACCTTAATGTTTCTCAAGAACTCCAATATCTCTTCCTTTTTGATCTCAACATGACTCAAACTATCTACACACCCTTTCCCAGACTCATCATCCACCAAGTTCTTCTCTTTGGCGAATACTAACACAAAGTGCTCATTTAATACCTTGCCCATTTCTCTGGCTCCACGCATAGATTCCATCCCCTGTCCTTGAATGGGCCAACCCTCTCCCTGGCTCTCCCTCTTGCTCTTTATATATGTATAAAACGCCTTGGGGTTTTCCTTAATGCTGCTGGCCAATTATTTTTTGTGACCCCTTTTAGCCCTCCTTACTCCTTGCTTAAGTTTCTTTCTACTTTCCTTGTATTCCACACTTGCTTCATGTGTTCCCAGCCTCCTAGCCTTGACAAATGCTTCCTTTACATTACAGTTAGTACTCTACATTGATCATTTGTCCCCGAGCAGAGTCTGATCTGTGTGCTATCTATCGAGCTCATGGTCCTTATTTTGCTTCTGTTAGTTGGTATCTGGGACTCTTCATGAGATCTTCTACTTTTCCTCACGGCAACTCAACTTTTTTCTTGACATTCTTGTTCCTGATTTTCATTTTAGCCATTTCATTTTTTGACAACCTAATTATTCTCAGTACATTTGAGACGTAAAGTGCTTTTTCTTCTTCTGGTTCCTTGCACTTCAGTACTGGATTTACATTTTCTGATCTTATATCTGTCTCTTTTCTCTGTCTGCAGCAGAACCTTTTCCATGTCATTCATTTTGGCTTCACTGTTGGCCGGGTCTGCCTTAACTTGCTTCAGTTCTGCAAATGTGCTACTCATGGCTTCATTATCCGCTCACAGCTTGAAAGGTTCGATGGCATTTCGTTTCAATGCCTGCTCATTTTTATTCAGCTAGTTCTTCAGCACTTCAGTCTCTTTCTTGTAGCTCTTGGCTGCCTCTTGGACAATGGCACATTGTTGAATCTTCTGTATCAGCTGGTTCCTCAGTTTGCTCAGAGTAATGTAAATTCACTTTGCTTCTCTTCATAATTTTCCAGATCAACAGACTTTGTCTGAGGGGATTCTTGTAGCAATGAAGACTCTTCAGCAGCTTTTATTTTTATTTGCGATATCTTGGGTTATCCTATAATTCAGCAGAGTCTCCTCTAGTGTCTTCTGCTGTGCTTCCATCCTGCTGCTAAGACAATCGTCATTTCTTCATGTTGCTGAATGAATATTCATTCCTTTTGCATTTGATCTTGAAGAACAGTTCTTTCAACTGTTTATTTTCTTGGTGATCGTTTGCCAACTCCCTCTGAGTTTCAGTGCATCATTTCATTGCTACTGACAGTTCCAACACAGCCACTTTCTGAAATAATATTCAATGTCCTTTTGATTTTTCCATGACCATATATTGATTCTTCAAGGAGTCTTTCAGAATTGCAACTTCTTTGCCTGTGATTTCTGCTTGCTATTTTGCTTAAGTTTTCCCAACTCCCCATTTGATTTGCCAATTCCACAACATTATTTCTTCCTGGTAGCTTCATGTCGTTTCTGAAATTTGTTTGTTCAGAAGTCAAAAAGCTTGGATTATTGAAGACTTCAGTATATCGTGTGTTTTCAGAGCTATGTACTCAGCTTGAATCTTGCACTTCTTCAAATCTTCCAATTTATTTCTGATGTGAAGATTTTCCTGTGGATTAACTTTTTCATGTTTGGCTTCTTTTGAGTTACCTCAGGCAGCTTTCCTTCATTCATAACTACCTGCTGTTGCAGTTTGGGTATTCTGCCAGCATTTTCAAACAACTCTATTTTTAAGCCTTTTGGCTGCTTCTCAGCCATTTCTTTCTTTAGCACTAAACTTTTTGTCTATGTATTTCATTATCCAAAATGGGTCTGGCTCTTCTAATTTAGCAGCTGTTTTTCTTTGTGTAGTAGATGCAGTTTTCAATGTTGTTGTCCCTTTAAGGCTATTTAAGGCTATTTTAAGTAACTATTTTTTTCACTCAGGTTGTCTGCAATCTGTTTGTTTTTGATTTTCACATGCTTTTACGATTTTGGCAGACTATTTTAAACTTGCAGCTGTCTTCTAGTTTCTGCAAACTGCTAAGCCCCTGGAACTGCTGCCTATTTTACAAAGTAAGCACGACATCTTTTTGGAATTTTGTTTACCAGTCTTGTTCCTTTGAGTCACTCAGGGTCTTATAATGGACCTTCAGTCACTCTGGTGAATACCACAACCAAGAAGTCTGTAGTGAAGCTTCTTCAATTGTTTCTTCAATTTTTATTCTTGGGCACATGTCTCTCTGGGCAAGCTTCAGCTGCATTTAGTTTTTCACATCTTGGAATTTTGTTCTGAGTTCATCGTTTAAATGCCACCTTTCACATGACCACTGATCACCATGTTATGTTATGGGTTTGGTTGGTATCTCATGGATGAAATCTTGAGACTTGTATATTTGAATATGAACCATTTATTGGTAATCCCTAAATGTGTAGTGATCCCAGTTACTGTCATGCATGGTGCCGCTCCTATGCAGGTTCTTTTTTGACTGTTCTCAGAACCTATTACCGTGTGATTCTATACATCATATGCTGGGTGGTGCTATTGTTCATAGAACATAGGACATAGAACATTACAGCGCAGTACAGGCCCTTCGGCCCTTGATGTTGCGTCGACCTGTGAAACCAATCTAAAGCCCCTCTAATCTACACTATTCCAATATCATCCATATGTTTATCCAATAACCATTTGAACGCTCGTAATGTTGACGAGTCCACTACTGCTGCAGGCAGGGCATTCCACGCTCTGACTACTCTCTGAGTAAAGAACCTACCTCTAACATCTGTCCTATATCTCTCACCCCTCAATTTTAAGTTATGTCCCCTCGTGTTAGCCATCACCATCCAAGGAAAAAGCTCTCACTATCCACCCTATCTAATCCTCTGATCATCATGTTTGCCTCTATTAAGTCACCTCTTAACCTTCTTCTCTCTAATGAAAACAACCTCAAGTCCCTCAGCCTTTCCTCATACGATCTTCCCACCATACCAGGAAACATCCTGTTAAATCTCCTCTGCACCCTTTCCAACGCTTCCACATCTTTCCTAAAATGCATCCACATTAACCCTTCCTTTGCTGAGCACCTTTATATTCCAATGGCATGCAGGCTTCCCTGGACTCAAGAAGATAAGGTCAGATTTTTTTAAAAATTGGGATTGCATAGAAAGCCAAGGATGGGTATAATGGGATTTTGGAGAGAGGCAGGCGACTGAGCAGGCCTGCACTGAAGGACACCATGAGCATGATCACACAGTAATTTAGGTGCACTAAGTTAAATGTAACATAGTGATGTCGTCATATATACAAGTAGATCCACCCTGATGGCTGGTAACCTGTATCCCGGAAGATTTGGTCATACAGTAGTAAAATTTGCGCCACAAAAATGACCATTTCCAACAGCAAAGAATCTAACCGTTGTCCCTTAATATTTAATGGTATTGCCGTTGCTGATTTCCCCATTATCAACATCCTGGGGGTTATCATTGACCAGAAACTGAACGGGACTAACCATACTTGGAAAGTTCAAGTCAATCGGCCAGAGCCAGCATGGTTTTGTGAAAACAAATCATGTTTAACCAATTTTTTTGAGTTATTTGAAGGAGTCACATGTACTGTGGTTAAAGGGAAACTGGTGAATATGCTTGACTTAGATTTCCGGAAGGCATTTGACAAGGTGCCACATCATTGCATAAAATAAAACCTCATGGTGTAGGGTGTAACATAATGGCATCGATTGAAGATTGAGAATCTAACAGCAAACAGAGAGTTGGCATACATGGCAGTATGTGACAAGTGGTGTGCCACACGTATCAGTGGTGGGGCCTCAACATTTTATAATTTATATAAATGACTTGAATGAAGGGACTAATGGTATGGGTGCTAAACTTGCCGATGACGCAAAGATAGATAGGAAACTAAATTGTGAAAAGGACATAAGGAGACCACAAAGGGACATGAATAGTTTAAATGAATGGGCAAAAATGGAGTATAACATGGGCAAACATGAAATTGACCATTTTGGCAGGAAGAATTAAAAATAACCTCATCTAATTGGTGAGAGATTGCAGAGACCTGGGTTTCAGGGGGATCTGGGTGTTCTAGTGCATGAATCACACAAGTAATTAGGAAAGCGAATAGAATGTTATCATTTATTGTGAGGGGAATTAATTGCAAAGGTAGCGAGATTATACTTCAGTTGTACAAGGCATTGGTGAAACCACATCCGGAGTATTGTTCACAATATTGGTCTCCTTATTTAAGGAAAGATGTAAATGCGTTAGAAGCAGTTCAGATAAGGTTTACTAGTCTAATATCAGGAATGGGCAAGTTGACTTTTGAGGAAAGGTTGGCAAGGTTAGGTTTGTATCCACTAGAGTTTAGATGACTAAGAGGCGACTCAACTAAAACCTTTAAGACCTAAGGGGTATTGACAGGGTGGATGTGGAAAGGATGTTTCTATTCAAATAATTATCTAATGCCCGCTTGAATTGAAGGGCGTTCAAATTAGCCTCAATTGAACCTGTCTCCACCACACTTCCAGGAAGTGCATTCAAAACCCGAACCACCCATGTGAAAAAGATTTTTTTCACATCACATTTGTTTCTTTTGCAAGTCACATTAAATCTGTGCCCTCTCATTTTTGATCTTTTAATGAGCAGGTTCTCCATATCTGCTCTGTCCAGCCCCTTAATGATTTTGAACATTTCTATTCTATCTCCTCTTAGCCTTCTTCTCTCCAAGGAAAACAGTCCCAACCTCTTCAATCTGTCCTCATAACTGAAGTTTCTCATCCCTGGAACCATTCTTGTAAGCCAAAGATGTGTGGGTTAGGTTGATTGGTCACACTAAATTGACACTTAGTGTCAGGGGGATTAGCGGGGTAAATATGTGGGGGTTAGCGGATAGGGCCTCGGTAGGATTGTTGTCAGTGCAGGCTTGATGGGCCAAATGGCCTCCTTCTGCACTGTAGTGATTCAATGATTCCATGAGACCTCTTCTGCATTTTCTCCAATGTGTTCACATCCTTCCTATAGTGTGGCACCCAGAACTGTACACAATATTCCAGCTGAGATCTAATTAGTGTCTTCTATAATTTCATCATAATCTCCTTACTCTTGTACTCTATGTCTCTATTAATAAAGCCCAGAAAACTATAGGCCACAAGTCGGGAGTGTGATGGAATACTCTTCATTTGTCAGGATGAATGCGGCTCCAACAACACTCAAGATCCAGGGCAAAGCAGCCCACTTGATTGGCAGCTCATCCACAAACATTCATTCCCTCTAGCACCGATGCACAGTATCTGCAGTGTGTACCATGTAAAGATTGCAGGAACTCACCAAGGCTCCTTAGGCAGCACCTTCCAAACACACGACCACGACCTTTTAGAAGGGCAAGGACAGCAGACACACTGGAACACCACCAACTGGAAATTCCCCTCCAAGCCACCGCATATATTGCTTTTCCTTCACTGTTGCTGGATCAAGATTCTGGAATTTCTCCCTAACATCACTATGGGTGTACCTACACCTCATGGACTGCTGGGGTTCAAGAAGGCAGCTGACTGACCACTACCTTTTCAATGACAATTAGGAATGCACAATAAACAATGACCTAGCCAGTGATGCCTGCATCCCAAAAGTGAATTTTTAAAAACATTTTTTTAAAAATCTGGTTTCTATGGGTCTATGCTTCAAGGGCACCAGAAGTTGTGATCACTTATATAAAGAATGGCACAGTGGTCAGTGGAATTTCAGGGCTTGAATCTCCAGAAAAATGTCAGACAATTTGTATAACAGTAAAATTACTACAGCTCAAAGGTAGAGCATTCACTAATACGAAGAAATATTTTATTTTTCCATAAAAATTCTTACTTCATGGAAAAAAAATTAGATACACAGCAGTGCCATCACACTTCAATTTCACACCCGCATTGGGCAAACTCCTGTACCACACAGATAATTTATCTCACCTCAGTTCAAGTTTCACAGCTTCACAGTTACCCACTTTAGCAGAAAGACAGTATTAGATGCTATTTTCCAAGCTTTCAGTCCTGGCTTGAAGCCTCACCCTCTCGGAGTAAGAATCAGTGCTTCCTTTACCCTGTGATTCTTCACCCATTAGTTTTTGATGTGAACTCTTGGTGGGGAATCCTGTGCCGAGGGAGCACAAACTCGTAACATTACCTTACATAAGAAAAGAAGTGAGAGGCACTAACAGCAAGAGCCGCATAGTGACCTCAAAAATCCACAGGACTGTCTGAAATCGTAAATCCGATTGGAGTCCGTCAAAGTTTGCTGGGAAACACAAAGATCCCAATGTTCCGGTGTCAGCATGATGTTATTGAGATTTTATGGTTTGCCCAAAATAAGGCAAGATTGTCCTTTCCCTTTACTTGATCAATAGTAGAGTTTTAACATGTCATGGAAATTCATGGCACTGGGTATGCATGAGAGTTCAGATGTATTTTATCAATCTCTGAACAATTTTATGGGAAATCTATTAGTAAAATATGAGAGAATTATAGCATTCACATCAGCATATTTTCATGAGGTACATCTCACACATCAGAGCTACGTGAAGATTATTGGTGTCTTTGTTGTGACTTACATTTTGAATAGGAATATTGATGTCAATATGTAGGATGAAGTGTTTGTTGAACATAAAGTGATGCTTTGCCTCACTGGCATCATTATAATCAGAAGACTGAATGTTCTACATTTCCATAGCCACAGAAGGTAGAACCCAAGCAGAATTCTTCCTCTGCCAATTATTTTCAGCACTGCAACTATTGGGACTGAAGCCTAATGCCCTGAGTTTGAATAGTTACAGATGAGACGAATCTAACCCTCATTTATTTCATACCTTGAGCATTGAGGTTTTGGGCAGAATTTCCTGTATGTGATGACTGGGTGCATTATTGGGCCTGGGTGGAATACATTGAGCAGTCATTTTTCCAGGATTTCTTCAGCTTGTCCGGTGAAGTTATGTTGGTCAAACAAGAGAACGTCAGATGAACTTAACCTCCTAGG
This sequence comes from Mustelus asterias, assembly GCF_964213995.1. NCBI lineage: Eukaryota > Metazoa > Chordata > Chondrichthyes > Carcharhiniformes > Triakidae > Mustelus > Mustelus asterias. The sequence goes on along the minus strand of NC_135802.1, from coordinate 98,371,528 downwards.
TATCTGGATTGAACTCTCATTCATTTCTTGCTTGTTTTTTTTCCTTTATTCTTTCACAGGATACGAGTATCATCATTTGTTGTCTATGCCTAATTGCCCTTGACTTAGTGGTTTTCTGTGTAATTTCAAAGGGCAATTAGAAATATACCCCATTATTGTGGGTCTGAAATCACATGTCAGACCAAATAAGAACAGCAGCTTTCCTCCCCTACAAGGACATTAGTGAACCAGATGGGTTTTTAGAACAAGCAGTGATTGTTTTGCGACCACCATCACTGAGACTAGCTTTATGTTCCAGATTTATTATAGAATTAAAATTCCACCTACTGCCATGGTGGAATTTGAAACCGTAGCCCCCCTAGAGCTTTAGCACATTATAAATCCAGTGATATTACCACTACATCACCACTACACCATCATCTCACCTCTCTATTAGTTAGCTCAGTTGGCTAGATGGCTAGCATGTGATGCAGACCAAAGTCAGCAGAGCAGGTTTGATTCCTGTTCTGGTAGGAATCCTCATCCTATTCTTGAGATTTGAACGCAATGGCAAATCTTTACTGACAAAACTGTGAAGAAAAATAGCTCAGGATGAAGCATCAGCAAACAATGAGTCAGCTACCTGCTGCCAGAGCACACGTGATGATGATTGGTTCTCTATGACTTAACATTTGGCTGCCATTTAACATTTTGCTTTCACGCTGGCTAGGTGAACAGTGAGGTGAAATAGTTGGGTGGCAAGCATCAGTTATCACCCAGGTCCCCACTTATAAGCTCAGTAACATATTTTTGATTACAGTACACAAGTGTAACACTGTTTTCTTACAAGGTATTTATTTATTACATGTGGAGATCGTAATGTCCTCGAACAGGTGGGAGGACTTGCAGGCAAATATATGCTCTGTACTTGATGCATGTTGAAGCAGAAACTGGTTTTGAGATATTACAGAATCCCAGAGGCCCAGATTATAATGAAGCACAGTATGATTGTGATGATGTTCTAATAGTAGTGAATATCACCTTTGGAAACTACAAGTCAGAAATGTGATATTAATTGTGAAATTTTAGAAGTCAGTGTTATTATGAATCTGTTACAAACCTGTCTACATGTACATTGCCTGATTCAGGGGATAAAAACTTATGACACATATCTAAGTGCAAGGCACTTAGTACCATACTGTTTCTCTATAGAAATTGTATAAAAGGAGTGTTTTTGTGTATATATGCTTAGTAAGTTGAGAGATATTGGTATTGTATGTCTACGTGTTTATTTAGGAAAGGGGGAGATATCAACCTGTGTCTGCATGAACATTTAATGTGTGATAACTCCCACAAGGTCCATGGGAATCACTGATTGATCTCCCTGTGGGGCCTGTTGAGTACGAGTTCCCCTGGTAACAGGCAGTGGCCTGCCCAGCTGGAATTCATTACCTGAGTCTTTTATAAAACAGGCCCAGCAATGTAGTCCGAGACAGGGACTAGTATGTGTACAACACGATACTGATTTTACTTTGTATTCTGTAATAAACTATGTTCCTTTTCAGTCGAGTTTCCTAAGTCATTACATTGGAAGAACAAGAAAGGTTTGAACAGCCTTGCCTTTCAACGAACCCAGTAAGACAGTGACAGGGAGATACTGAAAATACCACTGTTTGGGAAACTGGAAGCTCATAATGTGGGTGGGGAGATTGGTCCCAGGACGGCACAGTGCCACAGTGGTTAGCACTGCTGCCTCACAGTGCCATGGACCCGGGTTCAATTTCAGCCTTGCGTCACTGTCTGTGTGGAGGATGCACATTCTCCCCGTATCTGTGTGGGTTTCCTCCAGGTGCTCCGGTTTCCTCCCACATTCCAAAGATGTATGGGTTAGGTTCATTGGCCAAGCTAAATTGACCCTCGTGTCAGGGGATTAGCAGGGTAAATATGTGGGGTTACGGGAATAGAGCCTGAGTGGGATTGTGGTTGGTGCAGATCGATGGGCCAAATGGCCTCCTTCTGCACTGTAGAGATTCTATACGCTGAAAGAATAACATTTTTCTTCCGGGCAAACTGGATAGAAGAGGACGACTAGCAAAAGTCATCCTCCTGACTACTTGTGGGATCCCAACTTTCAGCATTATGATAGGTGTAACCTACCCGGCAGCCCAGGGTTCAAAATCTTCTGAAGAATTGGTAGATATGTGATGCGCGATTAAATCACTCGGGAGGCTGGATCGTACCCGGGAAATAAAGGCTTTTATTACCTACAAGAATGGAGCATACTATATACAGTACAATCCCAGACTAAAGGGTCACCAGGCAGTGCAGTGACCTTTATACTCCTCCAGATAGGCGGAGCCAACTGGAGTGTACCACAGAACAATATCAACAGGTAGAACACCCCAACCCTAACCCCAACAGTGACAACAGTAACATATCTACAAGTACCCATAGTGCTGACCATCTATGGCTACTCATAGTGGTAACCAACTATGGTTCACCACAATATGGTATCGGACAATTATGACTCGAAACCGTCTGTTATATTGCAATACTACAGGTTTAGCACTAGGCTACTAGACTCCCTGGGGAACCAGTCACTAAATTCCTGACAAGACTGTGGAAATTGGTGGAATACTGAGTACGGGTTAGAACTTTGGAAATCTTAAGGGATTGTTTAGTATGTGGAATTAATAATATTGCGACCCAAAGGAAGCTACTGACTGGACCAACACAACTTCAAGAAAGCTACAGAACTGGCCCTTTCCTGCAAAAACGCAGAAAAAGGGGCCCAGGAGCTTTAGGGGCCAATAGACGTTACCGTCCTCACCTTTGGGCAACCCTCAAAACGCAGAACTAAGTATCCAGCAGATAACGTTCGCATTTCCCATTTGCTGCCAAGAAAGGGTGATTGGAGCCGGAAGCCGCCAGATTCCGGAACCAGACTGGATGTCTCTCCACAATACAGCGAGGAGCGAGCATATCCATGCTGCACTTGTAGTCATACGGTCCACCCAGTCAAGGCTCCTGAAACAGACAAACTGCGTACAGCCTAGGCCAAAGGGCAAAGCCACCTCAGGGCAGGACTTTACAAATAAATCAGGCGGAGAATGAGGAATTGATGCAGCTGAATTGCATTGCAGCACCCAAAGAGGCTCCAATCAAGATTAAACTCTGGATAAATGGCCACCCCCAAGACATGGAGGTAGAAACAGGAGCTGTTGTATCTATTATTTGGGAAGCAAACCTTTAGATAACTTTGATTGGGTATCTTGCCTTTAAGTCTGCAGGGCTGGAAGAAGTTACAGGCTAAATTGGCCACATACACTGGGGAGACATTATGGATTGTTGGGACCATTATAACCCCAGTTACACATGGGCCACAGAGAGGTCGACTCCCCCTAATAATGGTGCAAGGAATCAGGGCCCAGCATTTTGGGAAGGGACTGAATCTGCCTGGATTGCCAACAGATCTTTAAAATGGGTACTGGCAATTTATTCAAAGTCATTGGGAAGTATCCCAAAGTGTTTCAAGAAGGCTTCAGGAAGATTCGAGGCGTTAGAGCCAAGATCTACATGAGAGGCCCAACCTAAATACTTCTAGGCACGACTGGTCCCCTGTGCCCTATGTGCCAAAGTAGAGGCCGAATTGAAATGTATAGAGGAACTTGACGTTAGACAGCCAGTACAATTTGCTGAATGGGCAATGCCTGTAATCCCAGTTTTAAAGCCTGACAATTTGGTCTGTCTCTGGGGGAACTATAATTTGATAGTCAACAGCAACCCCCCGCTAGCCCCCCCCCCCCCCCCCCACCCCCCCCCCCCCCCCCCCCCCCCCCCCCCCCACACACACCCCCTAGATAGACATGCATAGAAGACTTGTATGTGCAGCAACTGGGGGGGGGGGTGTGTGGTCACATATATTTCAATTTAGACATGGGCCACGCCTACCTCCAACTGGAGCATGAGCTATCATCAAGAAAGTACGTCACTGTAAATACTCACAAAGGACAGTTGCCCTTTGGGGTGTCTTTGGCTTGCACAATTTTTCAAAGAGTGATGGAGAACATCCTTCAAGAGATGCCCAGAGTGGTATCTAGTCAAGAGAGACTGCAAAGGAACACTTGGAGAGTTTGAAGGAGACCTTTTGGCTTTTTTTCTAATGCTGGCATCTGATTTAAAAGGGAAAAATGTGTGTTCCATATCAACGAGGTGACGTATCTCAGGGACAAAGTTGACTTGGATGGATTACATCCTGCTGAAAAAGAAGGCTTTGCCATGGTGTTCACAGTGAAAATGTTCCACCAGTAACCTATTGTTGGCATTTCACCATAGAGCTCCCTCATAGTCTGAATGTGGAAGTTGGAAAATGAGAATGTTCACCCACTCATTACTGCCCAGCAAAGCTGCTACTCCTCTCTGACTATAAACCTCTGTTGGACCTCTTCAACGAAGACAAGGTGACTGCTCCCATCGCAACAACCCAGATCCAATGCTGGGCATTACTATTAGATGTTTATAAATGTACCTTGGAACATCACCCATGGCGACATAAAGCCTTGAGCCACAACCCAGCAGCCTTTCTTCCCCTCCAATGTTGGATTTATTTATCTATTTATTGACTACAGCTCAACCTTCAACACTATTATCCCAACAAAACTCATCTCCAAGCTCCATGGCCTAGGGCTCGGCTCCTCCCTCTGCAACTGGATCCTAGACCTCTTAATCATAGATCACAATTAGTTAGGATAGCCAACAACACCTCCTCCACGATTATCCTCAACACTGGTGCCCCGCAAGGCTGTGTCCTCAGCCCCTTACTATCTCCTTATACACTTATGACTGTGTGGTCAAATTCCACTCCAACTCCATTTTCAAGTTTGCTGATGGCACCACCGTAGTGGGTTGGACCACAAACAATGACAAGATGGAATACAGGAAAGAGATAGAGAATCTGCTGAAATGGTGCGATGACGATAATCTCTCCCTCAATGTCGGTAAAACGAAAGAGATAGTCATTGATTGCAGGAAGAATAGTGGAGGACATGCCCCTGTCTACATCAATGGAGATGAAGTGGAAATGGTCAAGACCTTCAAGTTTCTAGGTGTCTAGATCACCAATAACCTGTCCTGGTCCCTCCACACTGACGCAATAGTTAAGAAAGACCACCAACGCTTCTACTTTCTCAGAAGACTAAGGCCTTCTACTCTCTCAGGAAACTAAGGAAATTTGACATGTCCGCTATGAATCATAACAATTTTTACAGATGCACCATGTAAAGATGGTATCACAGCTTGGTATGGCTTGGTATGGCTCCTGCTCTGACCAAGACCACAAGAAACTACAAAGTGTTGTGAACGTAGCCCAGTCCATCACGCAAACCAGCGTCTCATCCATTGACTCCGTCTACACTTCCCGCTGCCCCGGAAGAGCAGCCAGCATAATCAAGGACCCCACGCATCCCAGACATGTTCTCTTCTGCCTTCTTCCATTGCGTAAAACATACAAAAGTATGTTTGACATACCTGTAAGACAGAGTACAGGAATGAGATAGAGAATCTGGTGAACTGGTGCGGCAACAATAATCTCTCCCTCAGTGTCAACAAAACGAAGGAGATTGTCATTGACTTCAGGAAGCGTAAAGGAGAACATGCCCCTGTCTACATCAATGGGGATGAAGTAGAAAGGTCGAGAGCTTCAAGTTTTTAAGGTCCAGATCACCAACAACCTGTCCTGGTCCCATGCTGACACTATAGTTAAGAAAGCCCACCAACACCTCTACTTTCTCAGAAGACTAAGGAAATTTGGCATGTCAGCTACGACTCTCACCAACTTTTACAGATGCACCATAGAAAGCATTCTTTCTGGTTTTATCACAGCTTGGTATGGCTCCTGCTCTGCCCAAGACCGCAAGGAACTACAAAAGGTCGTGAATGTAGCCCAATCTATCATGCAAACCAGCCTCCCATCCATTGACTCTGTCTACACTTCCTGCTGCCTCGGCAAAGCAGCCAGCATAATTAAGGACCCCTCGCACCCTGGACATTCTCTCTTCTGCCTTCTTCCTTCGGGAAAAAGATACAAAAGTGAGGTCACGTACCAACCGACTCAAGAACAGCTTCTTTCCTACTGCCGTCAGACTTTTGAATGGCCCCACCTTATATTAAGCTGATCTTTTTCTACACCCTATTTGTGACTGTAACAATATATTTTGCACCCTCCTTTCCTTCTCCCTTATGTACTCTGTACAGTATGTTTTGACTGTATAGCACGCAAGAAACGGTGAATCAAATCAAGTTGTCATGACTCTGAAATTCATGGACACGCTGCCAGTATCCGCCAAGCAAATCCAGGGATGGATCCAAAAGAATGCTCCATTGGCAAAACTACATCACGTCGTCCTGAGTGGAGGACCACAAAGGCATCCTATGGAGGATTTGAAACCTTATCTCTCTAAATATCAGGAGTTGAGTATAGAAGATGGCATCATCTTGTGGGGAGCCTGGGTGGTTGTCCTGGGTCCAGGCCACTGACCAATACTTCAAGAATTGCACAATGGCCATTCAGGCATTTGTAAGATGGAAATGCTTGCAAGGAGCTATATCTGATGGACTGGCATAGGTAGGGCTATCGAAAGCCCGGTGAAGTGGTGTAAAACCTGCCAGGAAAACCAACAGCCTCGTTGGGAATAGCTGGGGAGACCCAGTAGAGGAGTACGTGCAGACTTCGCGGGGCCATTTATGGACTCCATGAATTTAATTCTCATCGATTCAGCCTCATCGATTGACTTGCACCAGATGGCCTCTACTACATCTTACAATATCATAGGGGATCTCCATCAATCTTTTCTTATGCATTGTGTACTCAAGGTTCCCTTGACCGTCAATGGGATCCCATTTACCAGCGGGGAGTTTCAGACCTTCATGAGTACGAACAGAGTAAGGCACATCTTTATGGCCCCCTACTATCTGTCCTCAAATAGCCTGGGTGAGCAGGTAATCCAGACATTCAGAAGTGGCATGAAGAAACAAACCACAAGTTCTCCAGAAATAAAGCTTGTACATTCCCATTTTAACTTGATGACTTTGCCACATATGACAACGGGAATAGCCCCGGCAAAGCTATTGATAGGTCGATGCCCATGGATGGGAAATTCTGCCCTCTTTAAAAAAAAAAGAGCCAGTCATCTGGACAATGAAGATTCTGGATCAGACATGGAGACAGAGGCGGCGGACACCCAGTCAGAGGTCTCCACTGAAGACGAGCCACCCCCTGTAGTGGGTCTTTGACTCTCTTCGCGGAAGAGGCGCTCACCTATCCGTTACACGGCCCCTTACCAGAACCTACAAATGATGGAGGTGAGACCACGGGCAAAAAAACGGAAAAGGCTTCATCATCATGGGAACAAGGGGGAACCCGTGGACTTGGGGCAGAAGGAGTGTGTTAACCCCCATGAGGTCCATGGGGAACCACTGGTTGATCTCAGTTGGACTAGTGACTAGTGTATGTACACCACAGTAGTGGCTTTACTTTGCATTCTGTAATAAACTATGTTCCTTTCCAATCGGGCTTCCTGAGTCATTACATCAATGAAATGAGATGTCATTGCTCTGTTTGTTTAACAAAATGAAATATGTCACTGTTATGCCTCAGAGAGATGTTCCATTCTGTTGCTGAGGTTTAAATAAGATTTCTCTGTTAGGAAAATATGTTTGCCTCCTTTGCTTCACATGTCCACAACAGTAAGATTTTTTCACTTTATCTGCCAGAAATTCACCTTGCACTATACGCGTCTGAGAGAGAAAACAATTGATGGGTTGATAATTCGCCAAATTTCCTGTGGCTATTTAATCTTACACCTTTGTGATGAATCATTATCACTATACACAAAGGGGCATGATTTAACTATCCAACATCTTTACTATTAGGGGAGAAAGAGGGCTAACCACATTTCTGAGTGAATTTACTGGCATCAACGTGTAAAGGAGTTTCCCTGTGGTGCTAAAGCTGGCATTAATGATCTTTTTCTTTGCTACAGGGATGGAAGATGGTAACTTGAGACATGTCAGGTGAGATTACTGACTGGTCTCTTCATTGTTTTGCAGTTTAAAAAGAAACAGTGCTAGAATGGAAATTTCCAATCCTGGAAGCAGAGCCGAGGCAGTTGCAGGGATGGGCAAGTGCTGAGGCTGACTAGTTAGAAGGCCTGCCTCTATTCCCTGGGACATTCGAACATGTGAAAAAAGAACAGAAATAGGTCATTCTGCCCTGTGAGCCTGATGAGTTGTTCATAAGATCATGGCTGATCTGTTTGTGTTTCGAATATCACATTCCCATCTTTTCCGATAACCTCTGATTCCCTTTCGTAAGAATGTATTAACCTCTGCCTTAAAAATATTCAATGACCCCACTTCCACTGCCTTCCGAGGCAGAGCGTTCCAAAGTCGCACAACCCTCTGAGAGAAAAAAATTCTCCTCATCTCTGTCCTAAAAGGGTGACTAAATTTACAACAGTGCCTCCTATTTTTGGACTCACCCACAAGAGGAAACATCCTTTCCACATCCACCTTATCAAGACCATTCAGGATCGTATATACTTCAATCAGGTCACCCTCACTCTTCTAAATTCCGGTGGAAACAGGCCCAGTCTGTCCAACCTATCCTAACAGGACAACCTGCTCATTCCAGGGATCAATCTAGTAAACTGCCTCCAATACATTTACACCCATCCTTAAATAAGGAGTCCACAACTGCATAGAGTATTTGAGATGTGGGGTGGGATTCTCCAGCCGTTCACACCAGTAGGATTCTCTGGTCCCACCAGCAGTGCAAACCCGGTGGGTTTCCCGGTGACATGAGGTGGCTTCAATGGGAATTCCTATTGACAGCAGCGGGACCAGAAAATTCCACCACCAGCAAATTGTAGGCTGCCTCCCGAACTGGGAAATACATGGCTCGGAGGCCAAAGAAACCTGCCTGTGGTCCCACCAATGCCTTGTCTAACTGAAGTGTAACATCTTATTTTAATGTTCAATTCCTCTAGTAATAAATGATAGCATGTCATTAACATTCTTAGTTACATACTGTACCTATGTTACTCATGCACTAGAACAGCTGGATTCTTCTGCAGCTCGGAATTCTGAAGCTGTTCTCCGTTTAAGTAATACTCTGCCTTTTTATTTTTCCTGCCAAAGTGAGTAATTTCACATTTTCCCACATTATACTCCATCAGCCATATTTGTGCCGACTCACTCAACCTATCTATATTGGTCTGCACCCTCCTTACGTCCCCTTCACAACATACTTTCCTTCCTATTTTTGTGTCAACTGCAATTTAGCTACCATGGCTTTGCTCCCATCATCAAAGCATTCATGTAAATTGTAAAAGGTTGAGACTGTAGCACAGACCCCTGCAGTACTCTACTTGTCACACCCTGCCAATCAGAACATGACCCATTAATGCCTACTCTCTGTTTTCTGTCAGCCAGCCAATCTTCTACCCATGCTAAAATGTTATGGATAATATAGATTTTTTTTGTAATATCGACTTCATCCCATTTGTAATAAAAACAGGTAGGCCCTCAAGCCCTCACATTAACTTTATCCCACTCACTCCCATGGCCCCTCATATTCTCCATTCCAACACAATGCCAACTCATGCTTCCCCAGTAAGTCCCCATGGCCCCTCATAATCTCCATGCCAATTAAATACTCACTCATGCCTTTTCTTTGTACATTCAGCCAATATGGCACATAGAAGCATATGACTTAGGAGCAAGAGTAGGCCATTCATCCATTTGAGCATGTCAATAAAAACCATGCCTGAGCTGGCTGGGGCCTCAACTCCCCTTTCCAGTTTGAAACCCCCTCCCCTCTCCTTTCCCCCGTAACCCTTGCTTCCCTTGTCTAACAAAAATTTACCTAACTCAACATTGAATAAATTCAAAGACCCAGCCTCCACTACCTTCTGAAAAAGAGAATTCCACACTCTAATGACTCAGAGAAAAACAATTCTCCTCATCTCTGTTTTAAAAGGGAGAACTCTTGTTCTTAAACAATGTCCCTGAGTTTTAGTTTCCCCCACAAGAGGAAACATCCTCCTGGTATCCATCCACCCAGTCCAGTCTTCTCATGATCTTATATGTTTCAATCCTATCACCTCTAATTCTGCTAAACTCCAACGGTATAGGTCTAACTTATTCATCCATTTTTTCAGAAGATAAGCCCTTCATTCGAAGAATAAGTGAACTTTCTATGAACTGTTTTGAGGGAAATTATTTTTCATATAACTAGACCAAAACTGCACACACTACTCCAGTGTGCACTACGTACACAACCAATGACCCATATAATAACAATGACAAGAATGGAACTGCTGAGAAAAAGAAACAGTCATTCAGAAATACAAACAGAAAATGCTGGATAAACTCAGCAAGCCTGGCAGCATGTGTGGAGAGAAACAGAGTTCACGTTTTGAGTCTAAATGAGCTTTCTACAGATCTACTTTAAGAATTCAACAAGAAACTGCTTTCAGACAGAGTTCCACTGAAAGCCATTGAATCTGCTACAAAACATTTAAGCAGCCATGGTGATAAACAGTTAAGTGGGAGAAGACTTCTTCCAAACTATTCCATCTGAGTTCACGTGAGAACTAACCTCTGGGAAATTTAACAAGAAGCCTCAGAGCTGATTGAGAGTCCTTTGGCCTACAAGACCTTCACTTCAGCTAAAGCATCGACTTTATTTTGAGAAACTATAGGCCTGTCATAAAAGAGATTGAGATAATTATTAGTCGCAACCATATTGTTTTTACCTTCATCTATATCTTTGTGTGTGTGAGTGTATGCGAACTGAGTAAGATGTTGACTGGAATTTTACCGTCCCACCCACCAAGGGAATCGGAGCAGATGAGGGGCGGAGCATGGGAAGGTCCTTTGACCTCGGGCGGGATTTTATGATTTTGGGATGAGCGAGGTCATAAAATCCCACCCATTGTGTTAAACGTGAGGCAAGAATGTGATAATAAATAATCTCCTTTATTTTAGACTCAGAGGGTGGTATTTTCACACAGAGGGTGGTGGGCGAGTGGAATCGGCTGCCGTCAGTGGTGGTGGAGGCAAACTCAATAGGGTCTTTTAAGAGACTCCTGGATGAATACATGGGACTTAATAGGATGGAGGGTTATAGGTAGGCCTAAAAGGTAGGGATATGTTCGGCACAACTTGTGGGGCCAAAGGGCCTGTTTTGTGCTGTAGTTTTTCTTTGTTTCTGAAAGCTTGCTGCTGGAAAATGCTTAATTGGGATTCACACCCTGAGGGTAAGAATGCACTACCCACTTCCACAAACACACTAATCATGCACAGTGACACTGCTTAACAGTAATGTGGGAAACATCTTATCATAGATATAACAGCATTTCAAACAGTTGTTCTAGAATTACCTTAAGTAGCTAGGGATGGGCTCTCAATGTGATCTTGACACCATTACGAATAAATGTTTGAATCTCTCACTGAGTAGGCTATCACTGTTGAACACCAAACTTATATTTTTTAGACTCTCACTGATCTCTTCCTGGGCTACGATTCCCGCCACTTTCATTCTTAACTTTCTAACCTGCAAAGCTAAGTGCTCCCTCCTCTCAAAGGTTCACATCAAGATTCATTAGGTGGATTCATTTTTATTGGTGATGGAAAATGGGGGGGGGGGGGGGGGGTTGCGGATTAGCCACCTCTTGTGCATCCCGCCTGATTCTCACTTCTCATTGTTGTTTCCTTGTATGAAGTTTCCAACATACCTGCAGTAGTCTTCATTGTGTTACCATGAGTCTGACTTCATCCTTTATTTTTTTTTAATTTCTATGTCAATGGAGTTGCCCAAATTGGGGTAACCTCATTTGAGTCTAATGGTGCTGTCACTCTAGTGAGAGTTGAATGTTGGATATTCTGATTGGGATGGAACAGCCTTGCTACTCTGGCAATCGTTGAGTAACGAAATGGATGAAAAAATGTTCAGAATTATAGAGCGTTCTGAGAGTTGATTATGAGTGTCCAGTCATTTTCTTTACCTAGTGGTGGAGGCAGCAAAATGTAAAATAATTCCTTGGAGACACTATTACTATGGTTACAGATTGAGCTTATTGCTTTTGAAGACTGCATTGTCAAGTAAAGTGCCGTCTTTAAATTGGGAATTTTCAATGGATGATACTTTTATAGTGAACCTATTTTAGTCTCTGCATATGTATCATGAGCATTGATAGTCCTTATCAATTACTCAGTAATTCATTAATAAGATAAAAAGATAATATTTCATATAGATTATTTTTAATAATTTTGTGATGCCCAAATGCCCGTGCTGGATTTGTTGCTGTATAATCGAATCTCAGAATGACTAATCTCTTGCCAAAGATAAGCAAATTATCAACTACACTGAGGTGCACTGTCTGAGAATGGGATTGTATGGCATGTATGCTGGCAATCCTTTGACACAGTGCTTGCTGACCTGGGCACATACTTCATCAGATTTCTGTGTATCTCTGATCTAATTCGGTTGCTGAGTTGTTGCTGGTAGAGTTGTGCTTGTTGTCGATACAAAGGTTTTTCCCACTTCAACAAGAACTACATCACCTTGTGCAGGCCATGCCACAGTGATACTGGATAAAGCATCTGCTGCAGTCTGCTGTTTTTGCATCTAACCTCATTATCCTTGTCGGAAATGTCTTACCCGTGGATGTAACTATTTGCTAATTCCTTAGAATTTAAGAGTGTCACTTAGGGTTTGTGGTCTGTCTTTATCTTGAAGTGGAGACCAAGAGCATAATCTGTTAACCTTTCACAAACCTATGTAACAGCTAATGCTTCTTTCTATATCACTGCATACCCCTGTTTAGTCTCTGTCAGTGAATGGGATGTGTAGTAAACTGGTGTCCCAGAAGGAAAAAGCAGTTGTAACCAGGTCAGATCCTAACCGGAACAACCAGCTTTTACTAGGGGGTCAACCAGAGCAAGCAGAAACCAACTAGCAACCAGCCGGAAAGCATTTGTCCCATGGCGGACGGTGAGGACGTAGCGTGTTTCCCGCTACTGAGGCCAACAGGAAAACATGCCAAATCTTCCAGACGAACCTCATTATTTATGCAACCAAGTGCTTTGTGCTGTATTGTGTGGCAGGGGCAGCCTGATGGTATGTAGTTTGCTGTCCTATCCAGACACCATATTGAAAAGGTGCTCAACAACGGTGACCCACTATTTAAGAAAGAAGATGAACCTCCTGAAAATGAAGATGGGTCTCCAGGAGCACTCTGAGGTTGGAAGATCCACTGGTTGACCCCCCAGTGAAAGCTGGTTGTTCCGGTTAGGATCTGACCTGGTTACAACTGCTTTTTCCTTCTGGGACACCAGTTTACTACACATCCCACTCACTGACAGAGACTAAACAGGGATATGCAGTGATATAGAAAGAAGCTCCCCCACCCAAACTGGGGCTCAGGATTGCCAGCGGTGTCCATCCCGAACTCCAGAGGCATTCCCAGCATTGTTCAGGTGAGCCCCGACATCTGCACACCACGTTGTTCCAAATGCGTTTTACACCAGTTTGTTTTCCCGCTGGAATTGCAGAGAACCAGTCAGGCCTTGGATGCAAATCAGCTTCATGCCGGCCTCCAGCGGGTTTCCTGATTCGCCATGATGGGCACTAGCAGAAGGTCCTGTGGGAAATTCACACCGGCGTAAAACTGATCTTTAGGCCTCTTGCTGAATTCTGCCCACCCCAACCCCCTCTCCCCCCCCCAACCACACCCGCTGTTGAACACAGGGTTCCGTCGTAAATGTGGTAGTGGATGGGAAAGTCGATGTGATTTTTACTGGGTAGCGGGAAAGGTGAACATGCACGATCTCAGGAGCTCAGAAAATGTTATAGTTCCATCACGTCAAGGTTTGTGCCCCCTGCTGCCATGATTGTCTGCCATCATTGGCAGGAGCAGAAAATTCCACCCATTGTGTTTTTAAAAAAATACCATTCCTAAATATCCCAAAATGAATTAAATGGGACAACCCAGCTGAACAATAACAGACATTTAATTTGAGTTGCCAATGATTCGCATTAATGCAATGTTGTATGCATCCATTCCATTTGCAGAGTGCAACAGTGTACTGGCTCTGTGACTAGATAGTAATGCAGACGGCTAGACTAATATTTTACAGAACATGTGATCAAATTTCACCATGGTAGTTTGGTGATATCAATTCAGGAATTTCAATTACTCTGTTTCTGTGAAGATGAGGAGCTATTTAAACCTGAATGGAATGCTGAAAATTCTGTCGTAACCACAGAAGGTGGCAAGCAAAGGTTCCTCCTTTATGTATGGAAAAAATTGGAAAACAGATGAATGTAACATTGTTCACGCTGTAGACAACCAGAAATGAACAAGTAAGTGCTTGTTCTGTGGACAGACAGCAGATGGAGTGTCAAACAGATGACTGTCTATATAAAATTTACTAAATGTAAATGGTACGGAGTAGACAACTGATGTAGTTGGAACAGTAAATGGGGGACTGTAGAAAGATAAATGGAGGCAGATGGGTAAATATTCATGCAGGAACTGGGAAAGTATTAGGAAACAAATGAATACTTGTAGACCCAGAAGATCTTTGTAATGGTATGGGTGATGGAATTATGGATTTCTATGTGTTACTTTAGAATTGCAGCACAAAAATAGGCCATTTGACCCAGCCAGTCTATCTTTGAACCCTGTTTCTGTAATTCACTGTTACAATCTAATCTTTAACATAGACACAGTTCCTGGTTCTAAACCTCAAAGTGATTTCCACAGCCTTGCAAGTCTGTGTGAAGAACTTTCTCCTGTCCTCTAGTCTAAATCTCATACATTTAAACCAACTGGCTGTTGACCCTACACCCAACTACTGGAAATAGTCTGCTTCTTCCTAACGCTATCTCAAGCTTTCATATTTTTAAACATTTCTATTATATCCCTCATTAATCTGTTATTTTTATATTTCCTCACACTGAACATCATCCAAAAGAATCTGCATTCTCGAAAGCCTCAATATATATCCTATTGTGTGGCACTCAATACTGCGCACATTCCTCCAACGAATGTCTTATTAAGATTTTATATAGGTTCATAATTATCTCTTGGTTTTTGTATGCTGTTCCACTTGACATAAATCCTCGAATTCTATTAGTTTTTTTAAGCCATATCAACTTGAGGTGCTGCCTTAAATCCTTTAATCTTCTGTGAGCCTATATCCCCCCCAAGTCCGTCAGATATTCAAGAGAACTCAACCTACTTTCATTCAGGGGATAATTCTGTATTTTTTTTAAGCTGAAATGAATCACCTCACACTTAACTGACATTAAGCTCCATCTGCCCATTCTCTATTTTATCAACCTCTTTAAAGATTCCTTTGGTCTTCGGAAACATTTCCTACTTTAGTACATCCTCTTCTAGATCGGTACAATCCTTTAGAGTTGTGTGATTCACTTTCTGTACATTCATATGATAATGATGACTCTAATCAATGTGCTGAGCCTTGCTTGCTGCTTCTGGGTCTCAGGCATATCTGCTCTAAGAAGGAAAACACACCTGACAACTATTTGAGAATTGCTTGATGTAATTCCTAAGATGTATTCACCTAAGATGTGTCCATAATTATAAACTGTTTCTTCTGCAAGGAGAACAAGAAGGACCTAAATTCAGGGGTCTTGCTACACTGGCAGAAATGTGATCCCATTATTCGAAAACTAGAATAGCTCTCTCCAAGTTGTGGGGATGGAGAGATTTTCACAGTTGCAATTGACCACGGGTAACTGGAAGGGCACTTCAGCAATTTGGAAAGGCAATAAGTGAAAGATCTGTTCATATCCACCTCCCAATTACTATACAATGGTCACACAAAAGAGAGTAGGCAAAATTTCTGTGGAGTAACCCGAAATTCCAAACACAAGCACATAATTTGTTTGCACTCTGCTTTTGGATCCAAGCCGGATTTTAGGCCAAATACAGAATAAACATTTATTTTATATTATACATTATAGGCTGCAGCACAGTTTATGGCCTCATGTATCTTACCTTATCAGGAAAAATTTTGAGAGTTGATTGCACATTGGAATTGTCAGCATTACTGTGGAAAAATGGCAGCCTTCACCTCTTTTTTACTGGTTTTCAATCCCAATATGTCCCTTTGTGTAGTAAATCCAGGTGATGACTACATCATATTCAGATTAATTACATTAGATCACTGAAGCAGACATGCCTCACTTCTATGACAGATTTAAGTGTCAACATCCGAATATCGCTTATTCACAGCAATCTTCGCCTTTCAGTTGGAGGGAGGGGCAGAATTTTCATTTGGTTTCTTTGGGTAATGGATTTAACAGGCAGAATTGGCAATTCCTGTTGGAGGTTGGAGTGGAGGCGAGCAAGGGTACAAACTCAGATCCTGGTGCAGCGTGCTAACTCTCTGACGTGGTCCCATTTCACATTGAAGAGCATGCTGGAAAGTTGCATGAATGAGGCACATAATAGCAGTAAAATGGAAGAAAGTGATTTTCAATTGCAGGCACACATGGGGACCTTTGAATGTTTGCAACCACATCCCTAAGTAAGAGGCGGCATCTCAGTAGGGAGCCATTCTTGATGGTGGCTTTACTGAACCGCAGAGCATTAAAGGGAATGGCTCAGAGAGCTGCTCAGGTGGAGGCGCACAGTACCTACAGAGTGTGCAAAGATAGCATAGAGGTAGCTGTGTAGGCACTGAAGCACCTGGAGAGGAGTGACACCACAGGGGCACTGCAGGAGTTCGCAGGCAGCCATGGCATCAATTTTGGCGGTAAGGGAGGCCAAACATGGAGATGAGGCGGAGCTACTCACATTGGTAGTGACAAAGAGCAGCCGCTTCCACAATAAATGCCAGTCACTGTGCATAAAGCAGAGAAATGTGTTGGATGAGGGGCTGGGATTGACAAAAGTATTCAAGCATAATGACAATGAATTAACTTCCAGAATCTAACAATGTCAGCAAAGGATGCACCTTCCAGGGCAGATAGTAGAACTGATGGACGGCCACCACTGGATACACTGCTTGAAGTCCTGCCAGTAACCATCAAAAGTGATGGTGGCACAGGACTTCTTTTTCCTCTAGGCCCTTCCAAAGGACAACAGCTGACTTCACTGGTATCTTGCAGTCAGCTGCCCATCAAAGCATATAAAAGGTGACAGATGCCCTGTCTGATTGGATTATAATGAGTTCACCGCTGATGGGGTCTCACCAGCACAGGTGGGACTTGCTGTACATTAGAAATGTAAACAAGTAGTTTCTGAACTTGTACGGCTGCTCCTTGCTCTGGAGCCTGGGGTTTCATTACTGCTGCACTTCCCAGTTTCAAATGTGTGCCTGGGCCTGGCATAAATGAAGAGGCTTGACCATGCACAGGACCCCCAGAATACTGCAGTGTTACTTAATGGACGTCACACTGGTGGATGACAACTCTCAGACTATAGCTTGAGCAGCTACCTTCTACTGAGTCCAATATCGGGCTGCAAGCACAGAGTTTAAAAATAGGAATTTGTTACATGCTGTGTTGTGGCAATCTTAAAAGTAAATTTAATTGGGCAAAAAAAGACAATGTTTCTGATTATAAATCAAATTTAACAAAAACAATCTCAAAACAGTTGTCATCACAACACACATGATACCAGTACTGTCAAACATGTAAGCTTTAATTTTCTCAAGTCACATAGGTTTTAATTTTATAATGTTGTCACTCCATGCCTCTCCTTGCCCACAACTGGTCGTACTTCCGACTCTGGTCCACCCCTACTTCAGTGCTCCATTCCCCAGTCTAGACCCACCAATTTCCACCTCTCCAGTGTTTAACTGCCCAGGCATTTAGCTGTGCTCTATTCTCTGTGCTCACATTGTTCTCTAGTTTTGTGCTGTGTTGTACCTTCTAACCACTTCTTCCCAAAACCCATCATCACTGTCAGCTCTATTCAATTGATGATTCAGGCTACAACCATGTTTTCTACTGCAACCTAGGGGAAATAAATAGTGACGTTTGAGGAGTGTATATATTACAGAGAAGGAGGTGCTGGAAGTCTGAAAGCGCATCAAGGTAGATAAATCCCTGGGACCTGATGAAGTGCATCCCAGGACATTGTGGGAGGCTAGGGAGGAAATTGCAGGTCCCCTAGCCAAGATATTTGAATCATCGATAGTCACGGGTGAGGTGCCTGAAGATTGGAGAGTGGCAAATGTTGTGCCTTTGTTTAAAAAGGGCTGCAGGGAAAAGCCTGTGACCTAGAATTGTAATTTCAGATGGCAACGAGTTGTGATGAAAATGGTACAGAAAATTAGCTGGTTATGATGGTCTTTCGTGTACATTTAGGAGATAAAGTCAGCTTTTAAAAGTTCTCCTGCACTGGCTGTTATGCACAGCTCCACTTAACATCGCTGCACCAAGAAAGCACTGACAGGACTGTGTGTTTTTGTGCCAGTTCACTTGGCTTACATTTCATCAGAAAACTAACATGCTCTTTTAAGTTCTTTTTACATCCTCACCAAATTTGCAAGTAACATTCTCTGTTTCCTGCACATTCTCATTCCAGACAACCATGTGGGAAATCAAACAATTCTCAAACGTCCGACAATATGATTCTCAACCTAACTTCTCGATGTTTGTCTGTCTTGTAATTTTATCCATCTTCCTTTGGAGAAGCATTTGGTCTTTGGCCAGTTCCTTTGCCGGACCATCATGCACAGGTCTGAGTTGGGACACAGCGGGAAACTTGCATCCATTTAGGCACCATTCACTGTCCTGTCGTATTTAGTGCTTTTTATTTCAATTATGAATCATTGATGGGATGATGAATTGGGAGGGCTGTGCAGCACATTTGAACATTGATACAATGCTCCATGGAATATGCTCAAAGGGCCGAATGGCCAACTCCTGCTCCTACCTCCTATGGCCAAGATTTTCCACCCTGTTTCAGAGGGTGGGAACGGTGGAAGGGGGAGAGAATTGAATGTGAGTCCCAAAGCAGCCGTTACATCAGTGGGATTTTTCCACTTGATTGTCCCTGACCCCACGAATGATGTAACTGGAATCCTGACTTTAAAAGTTGCAATCCCCATTTACATCAATTTGAATCTCATTGACAAGCCTTTATGCCTAATTGGCCCCCAAGTTAAATTGTCCATTTACTTAGTCATGAGGACACCCCAATGTGAATCATCACAGGTCCTGCATGACGGGCACCTGGGGTCAAGTGTACAGGAGGTGCCAGGAGGTTGGGGCAGGTGGTTGGGGCAGGTGGTGGGGGCGGCGGGGGGGCGGGGGGCGGCGGGGGGGCGGGGGGGGGGGGCGGGGGGGGGCGGGGGGGGGGGGCGGGGGGGGGGCGGGGGGGACCCACCCCTTCCATTTATTTTGGTTAAGTGTTTGAAAATTCAGCAGGAAAACCTGGCAAGGCAGCTGGCAGCAGACTGCCCTTTGCTTTTCTCGCCCAAGACAGCACTTGCCAAAATAAATCAAACAATTCCAGCCATGTTATAATGCAAATTTGCATCCATGATTCTCCCCTTGCTGAACTCCTGATTACAGTCCTGCTGCTGTGGAAAGAGACAATTAAGAGGCCAGTGCCTCGAAATGGAAAGGCAATCACATAGCATTAATTGTGTGAAGCAACTTTCAGCTTCCAGCTATAGGTCAGCAAGAGTGATGGCAGCAAGACTCATCTCAAATATTTATTCCTTCCCCTTTGTTCCAAGAGATCAACACATTAACTGCAAATGGAAGGAGAGAGATAATCCAAGCCATCAAGTAAAACTGACTTGAGTGCAGAACAAAATAAGGTTTCCTCTGTAATATTGTCAATACTTACTAAGCTACATGGAATTTACAGATCAACAACCAGCATTGGAAAGAATGCTTTGGCAGTATTAGCATCTGACATTGTCTGGTATAAAAGCCTACCACTCAAGCTTTTAACAGTCATTCAAAGCCACAAATCTCTTACACTTATTAACACCCTATTAAATTCCATGTTTATCTTGGTGACAAGACCACCTGAACACGAATGCTCACCAATGGTCTGCCACAAGGATTAATTTTTACTGAGGTGCTAAATAGATTCACGATTCATAAAAGTGAAATACTGTGGATGTTGGAATCTGAAACAAAAACAGAAAATACTGGAAAACTCAGCAGGTGTGGAAGAGTCTGTGGAGAGAGAAAGGACTCAAATTGTTATCTCTGTTTTCTCTTTCCATAGATGCTGCCAGAGCTGCTGAGTTTTTCCAGCATTTTCAGATTCACAATTCATCTTGATTCTATACCACTTTCAAAATACCCAGTAATCTAGAAACTATTTTATGCCCTTGAGGTGTTGGCTTTAATATTCTGTGAAACTTACCTTTTAAATCCCTTTTTTCCCCATTACCCAGTTCAAAGTATCCAAGCTACCTTTTCTGAACATAATGTATCATACCAGACTAATATAAATTTCCATCTGACATGTTTTGTCCATTCAACCATCGTATTATTTTCTCTTTTGCAAGTTTCCTTTGATCTTCAGAATGATCAACCATGCCTTCTGGATGCAAACTTGAAAAGCATTCCCCCTAACACTATCATTGATGTATGCAGTGAATGGAACTGGTCCCAGAACAGGGACATCATTCCACTTCCGATCATTCAGGAACTGCCTCTGCCTCTTTCCTCCATTGTAACCACAATTCTAATTCTGCACCCTTAATCTTCTCAGGTAGTTTGTTTTTTAAGCATTCTTAGGATTTCCCAAAGCATTTCACAGCCAGTGAGTTACTTTTGTAAAGTTTGATGTGGTGGTTTGTGGTCATTATTCCTTTGAGTAGAGTCAGTGACTAGGGGGACCAATTGGGAACCAGAGTGGGTAATCACCCCATGGGGTGGAGTCCTTTCTTAGGCAGGAGACATGTAGGGGACTAAAGACATCTGTGTGGCTGCAGTATAGTTTTCTTATTAATAAATACATTTTGTGTTTCTAATGAAGTCTGTGAAAATGCATCATTACATCTGGTGACAAGGATAAAATTATCATGACACTGCCTCTGGCCCGACACCTGTGAGTATCCTGTTTTAATCGAAGTCTGAGAAAAAATACTCATTCCCTTTGGGCAAATGGACCCATTTGAGATATTGCCAGACACAGTAATGCAGAATCAGAAAAGATAAACGGTTCCAAGCTGCGTGGACAAAGAAGAAAACAAGGTCAGAATCCACAAGAGCGAAATGCAGAAATGTACCTCCACTTGCATTGTAGGCTTGGAGGCGAGGCAGTGTGCGAGGCTTAGTGCATTGGAACACAGAAAGCAGGCTTTAAGTGCAAAAGGAAAAAAATGCCCTGAGGAGCTGCAGCGAGGTGATGTGAAGCAAGGGAAAAATCAAGAGGCTGAAACTGACAAGCTACCAATCGGAGCAGAGCCTGTGCTGTCCTGCTCTGGCAGAAATTGCTGCACTGATGGGCTTCAATCAAGAAGAGATGTTCTCAACTTTTTTTAAAGTTACGTTTTAAAAGCTATCGCCCCTTGGACCTTGAGAATGCTGGGTCTCCAGATGAAATAGACAAAAAAAACCACCACATCAAAGAGAAGAAAAAAAAGCAGACTCTCCAAGCAGCCAGTAAAAAAACTCCAGAGATCGCTGAGAGGGCTTTCCTTTAGTAAAAAGAAGTTTTAAAGTTTAAAAAAAGAGAGCACCTAGGTTCGCACCAAAACTTTAAAGGTACGGGAAAAAGACAGAAAGAAAGCTGACAGCAGTTGACAGCTCAGTAAAAGAATGACAGTCTTAAAGTAATAATGCATTTAAAGAGGTCATGCATTTAAAGTGGCAACCACAAGAAGGAACAAATGGCTATGGACAGGAAAATTAGAGAAAACCCCAGATAGAGGGCAACTCTCAAAGAAATGGTCCATAAACAATAAAGACATGAAGGAAGAGGCAACTCAAGACTTCAGAGGAAGAGGCAATAAAGGACCAGAAGGGGGAGGTGAAGACCCCAGAAGGTGGGAACTGAAAGACAATAAATGAAGGACAATGAGAGAATTGCAGCATGGAAACAAGTTAAAACTTTGTCGGAGACAGATATGACCAACAGTTGTTAGCACGGTTGCCTCACAGCAGCAGGGACCTGGGCTCAATTCTGGCCTTGGGTGACTGTCTGTGTGGAGTGTGAACATTCTCCCCGCGTCAGCGTATATTTCCTCCCGGTGCTCCGTTTCCTCCCACAGTACAAAGATGTGTGGGTTAGGTGGATTGGCTATGCTAAATTACTCCTTTGTGTCAGGGGGATTAGGAGTGTAAGTAAGTGGGTCTACGGGGATAGGGTCTGGGTGGGATTGTTGTCGGTGCAGGTTCGATGGACCAAATGGCCTCCTTCTTTAGGGATTCTACAATTCTAAGAAAAATAGAAATGAAGGTTCTATTTGTGAATCCCATTTGTGAAATATATATGTCCAGTAATGTCCAGATGGATTTACCATGGAAGAAATGCAGAAATTAAAGACTTCAAAAGAAACTAAGAACTATTGAGCATAAAGAAGAATCTGCAAAAAGAATTAAAGCTCTAGAGAAGACATTAAAATGACTGTACAGCAGCCACAAGGCTGCCTCTAGTCCCCTCCATGTCCCCTGCTAACATCACCCTTTGGGCTGATTATTCACTGTGGCTCCCAATTGGTTCCCCCAAGCCAGGTGAACTTTACTCTGCTGTATTGCCCATAAAGGGACAATCACCACACCTGGTTACTGCACTTTTAAAGGTAATGGAGCATGCAGCAAAGACTGACAAACAGCAAGGCAGATAAGTGACCAGATTATAATTGTGACTTCCCTTACTTAGTATAGAGCCCAAGGAAAGGTTCCCCTTGGTCTGTGCTGAATCACACAGATCACTGAATACAGTGTCCATTGTGTTGTGTGGCACACCCACCTTGCTAAATGAGATAGATTCAGAAGAGATCCAGCAGCTCAGCGAATACTGGGCAATCAGACCAATTGGAGTTCATGCCTGTAAATGCACCTGCTTGATTTTTCCTCCATTTAAATTTATGGTGAAAAATTAGATGGATTCCTCAGCAAGCTCACAATTTCAAAATTTGCTGCACGGAAGTATCCAGTGTACCTGGATGTAGACCCAATGATATCTTCCATTGGATTAACAAAGAAGTGAGTTTTAATAATACAAGAACAGTCCACTCTGCAAGCTCCTTTCTGGCTCATTTAACCCCCTGCCAATGGGAAGAAATAATTCTTTTACTCTCTGTGATCCCTGAAATGGGTATTTTTCTGGTTGGCAGGATGTGAGAAATGGTGTGCCACAGGGATCAGAGCTGGGGCCTCAACATTTTACAATTTATATAAATGACTTGGATGAAGGGACTGAAGGTATGGTTGCTAAATTTGCTGTTGACACAATGAGAGGTAGGAAAGTAAATTGGGAAGGGGACATGAGACTACAAAGGAACATCAGTTAAGTGAGTGGGCGAAAACCTGGCAAATGGAGTATAATTTGGGCAAATGTGAAATTGTTCATTTTTGGCAGGAAGAATAAAAAAGCTTATTATGTAAATAGTGAGAGATAGCAGAGCTCAGATTCAGGGGGATCTGGGTGTCCTGGTGCATGAATCTCAAAAGGCTAGTATACAGATACATCAAGTAATTAGGAAAGCTAATAGAATATTATATTTTATTGTGAGGGGAGTTGATTACAAAAGTAGAACATAGAACACTACAGCGCAGTACAGGCCCTTCGGCCCTCGATGTTGCGCCGACCAGTGGAACCAATCTAAAGCCCCTCTAATCTACACTATTCCAATATCATCCATATGTTTATCCAATAACCATTTGAATGCTCTTAATGTTGACGAGTCCACTACTGCTACAGGCAGGGCATTCCACGCCCTGACTACTCTCTGAGTAAAGAACCTACTGTGGTGAACCACTGTTACTACATGTATGTACCTGGACACACCCATGCTGCACCTGGCCCGAGACTCCTCCCTTTCCACCTGGGACCCCTCCCTTTCCACCCAGAGTGGGGTATAAAGGTGATGGTCCCTCCTCCTTGCCTCAGTTCAGACCAGGTCAGCTACTAGGGTGTGCTCCTGTTCTCAGTGAATAAAAGCCTATTAGTTTTCCCTCACTCTCTGAAGTCTCCGCGTCGTAATTGATAGTGCATCACCTACCTCTAACATCTGTCCTATATCTCTCACCCCTCAATTTAAAGCTATGTCCCCTCGTGCTAGCCATCATCATCCGAAGAAAAAGACTCTCACTATCCACCCTATCTAATCCTCTGATCATCTTGTATGCCTCTATTAAGTCACCTCTTAACCTTCTTCTCTCTAACGAAAACAACCTCAAGCCCCTCAGCCTTTCCTCATACGATTTTCCCACCATATCAGGCAACATCTGGTAAATCTCCTCTGCACCCTTTCCAACACTTCCACATCTTTCCGATAATGCGGCGACCAGAACTGTACGCAATACTCCAAATGCGGCCGCACCAGAGTTCTGTACAGTTGCAGCATGACCTCCTGGCTCCGAAACTCAATCCCTCTACCAATAAAAGCTAACACACCGTACACCTTCTTAACAACCCTATTAACCTGGGTGCCAACTTTCAGGGATCTATGCACATGGACACCCAGATCCCTCTGTTCATCCACACTACCAAGTATCTTACCATTAGCCCAGTACTCTGTATTCCTGTTACTCCTTCCAAAGTGAATCACCTCACACTTTTCCGCATTAAACTCCATTTGCAACCTCTCAGCCCAGCTCTGCAGCTTATCTATGTCCCTCTGTAACTTGCCACTTCCCTCCGCACTGTCTACAACTCCACCGACTTTAGTGTCATCCGCAAATTTACTAATCCATCCTTCCACGCACTCATCCAGGTCATTAATAAAAATGACAAACAGCAGTGGCCCCAAAACAGATCCTTGCGGTACACCACTAGTAACTGAACTCCAGGATGAATATTTCCCATCAACCACCACCCTCTGTTTTCTTACAGCTAGCCAATTCCTGATCCAAACCACTAAATCACCCTCAATGCCATGTGTCTGTATTTTCTGCAAAAGCTTACAATGGGGAACCTTACCAAATGCTTTGCTGAAATTCATATACACCACATCAACCGCTTTACCCTCATCCACCTCTTTGGTCACCTTCTCAAAGAACTCAATAAGGTTTGTGAGGCACGACCTACCCTTCACAAAACCGTGCTGACTATCCCTAATCAAATTATTCCTTTCTAGGTGATTATAAATCCTATCTCTTATAATCCTTTCCAATACTTTGCCCACAACAGAAGTAAGGCTCAACGGTCTATAATTACCAGGGTTGTCCCTACTCCCCTTCTTGAACAAGGGGACAACATTTGCTATCCTCCAGTCTTCTGGCACAGTTCCAGTAGACAATGATGACCCAAAGATCAAAGCCAAAGGCTCTGCAATCTCCTCTCTAGCCTCCCAGAGAATCCTAGGACAAATCCCATCTGGCCCAGGGGACTTATCTATTTTTACCCTTTCCAGAATTGCTAACACCTCCGCCTTATGAACATCAATTCCATCCAGTCCAACAGCCTGCATCTCAGTACTCCCCTCGACAACACTGTCCCTCTCCAGTGTGAATACCGATGAAAAATATTCATTTAGTGCCTCTCCTACCTCTTCAGACTCCATGCACAACTTCCCACTACTGTCCTTGACTGGCCCTAATCTTACCCGAGTCATTCTTTTACTCCTGACATACCTATAGAAAGCTTTAGGGTTTTCATAGAAACCCTACAGTGCAGAAGGAGGCCATTCGGCCCATCGAGTCTGCACCGACCACAATCCCACCCAGGCCCTACCCCCACATATTTTACCTGCTAATCCCTCTAACCTACGCATCCCAGGACTCTAAGGGGCAATTTTTTTTTTAACCTGGCCAATCAACCTAACCCGCACATCTTTGGACTGTGGGAGGAAACCGGAGCACCCGGAGGAAACCCACGCAGACACGAGGAGAATGTGCAAACTCCACACAGACAGTGACCCGAGCCCAGAATCGAACCCAGGACCCTGGAGCTGTGAAGCAGCAGTGCTAACCACTGTGCTACCGTGCCGCCATTTTCCTTGATCCTACCTGCCAAAGACTTCTCATGTCCCTTCCTGGCTCTTCTTAACTCTTTCTTTAGGTCCTTCCTGGCTAACTTGTAACTCTCAAGCGCCCTAACTGAGCCTTCACGTCTCATCTTAACATAATTCTCCTTCTTCCTCTTCACAAGAGATTCAACCTCCTTAGTAAACCACGGTTCCCTCACACGTCTGCTTCCTCCCTGCCTGACAGGTACATATTTATCAAGGACGCATAGTAGCTGTTCCTTGAACAAGTTCCACATTACAATTGTGCCCATCCCCTGCAGTTTCCTTCCCCAACCTATGCCAGCTAAATCTCACCTAATCGCATCATAATTTCCTTTCCCTCAGCTATAACTCTTGCCCTTTGGTATATACCTATCCTTTTCCATTGCTAAGGGAAACGTATTCGAATTGTGTTCACTGTCACCAAAGTGCTCACCTACCTCCAAATCTAACACCTGGCCTGGTTCATTACCCAGTACCAAATCCAATGTGGCCTTGCCTCTTGTTGGTCTATCTATGTACTGTGTCAGGAAGCCTTCCTGCACACATTGGACAAAAACCGACCCCTCTAAAGTACTCGAACTATAGCTTTTTCAGTCAATATTTGTAAAGTTAAAGTCCCCCAGTACAACTACCCTGTTACTTTCGCTCCTATCCAGAATCATCTTTGCAATCTTTTCCTCTACATCTCTGGAACTTTTCGGAGGTCTATAAAAAACTCCCAACAGGGTGACCTCTCCTTTCCTGTTTCTAACCTCAGCCCAAACTACCTCAGTAGACGAGTCCTCATCAAATGTCCTTTCTGCCACCGTAATACTGTCCTTGACTAACAATGCCACACCTCCCCCTCTTTTACCACCTTCCCTGCACTTACTGAAACATCTAAACCCCGGAACCTGCAACAACCATTCCTGTCCCTGCTCTATCCATATCTCCGAGATGGCCACAACATCGAAATCCCAGGTACCAACCCATGCTGCAAGCTCACCCACCTTATTCCGGATGCTCCTGGCGTTGAAGTATACACACTTCAAACCGCCTTCCTGCCTGCCAGTACACTCCTGCGACCCTGAAACCTCATCCATGACCTCACTACTCTCAACCTCCTGTACACCGGAGCTACAATTCAGGTACCCACCCCCCTGCTGAATTAGTTTAAACTCTCCCGAAGAGCATTAGCAAATTTCCCCCCCAAGATATTGGTACCCCTCTGGTTCAAGTGCAGACCATCCTGTTTGTAGAGGTCCCACCTACCCAAGAAAGAGCCCCAATTGTCCAGGTATCTGAATCCCTCCCTCCTGCACCATCCCTGTAACCACGTGTTCAACTGCTCTCTCTCCCTATTCCTCTCCTCACTATCATGTGGCATTGGTAACAAACCAGAGATAACAACTCTGTTTGTTCTAGCCCTAAGCTTCCACCCTAACTCCCTGAATTTCTGCCTTACATCCCCATCCCTTTTCCTACCTATGTCTTGAGTGCCTGTGTGAACCACAACTTGGGGCTGGTCCCCCTCCGCCTTAAGGATTTCAAAAACACGATCTGAGACATCATGGACTCTGGCTCCTGGGAGGCAACACACCAACCGCAAGTCTCTCTCGTTCCCATAGAATCTCCTATCCGTCCCTTTAACTATGGAGTCCCCAATGACTAATCCTCTACTCCTCTCCCCCCTTCCCTTCTGAGCCACAAGGACAGATTCTGCGCCAGTGACCTGTACACCATGGCTTACCCCTGCTAAGTCGTCCCCCCCCCCCCCCCCCCAACACCATCCAAAAGTGTACTATCCCCAATTTCTACTACATTTTTTGTTTCTCCCACCACTTGGATGGCTTCCTGTACCCTGGTGCTGTGGTCAGTTTGCTCATCCTCCCTTTCCCTACCCTTCTGAGCTGCCGGGCCGGACTCTGCGCCGGAGGCACGGCCACTGTTGCTTCCCCCGGGTAGGCTGCTCCCCCCAACAGTACTTAAACAGGAGTACTTATTTTTAAGGGGCACAGCCACTGGGGTACTCTCTAGTACCTGACCTTTCCCCTTCCTAACCGTGACCCACTTGTCTGTCTCCCGTGGCCCCGGTGTGACCACCTGCCTGTAACTCCTCTCTATCACCTCCTCATTCTCCCTGATCAGACGAAGGTCATTGAGCTGCAGTTCCAGTTCCCCAATGCGGTCCCTTAGGAGCTGCAGCTCGACGCACCTGGCGCAGATATGGACGTCCGGGAGGTTAGCTGACTCCAGGACCTCCTACGTCCGACACTGAGAACAACAAACTAGCCTCACACTCATAATTCCCCCTTTCTTCCAATGACACAGGAAAAACTGTCTAAACCTATCCCACCTCTGCCTGATAGGGAGGTTATGCTTCAGTTGTTCAGGATATTGGTGAGACCACACCTGGAGTACAGTGTATGGTATTGATCTCCCTATTTAAGGCAAGATGTAGATGCATTAGAAGCAGTTCAGAGAAGGATTACTGAACTAACTCCAGGAAAGAGGCAGGTTGTCTTATGAGGAAAGATTCGAGAAGTTAGGTTTGTATGCACTCGAGTTTAGAAGAGTAAGGGGTGACTTGATCGAAAACTTTAAGATCCTGAGAGGTTTTAACAAGGATGTGAAGAGGATATTTCCTCTTGTGGGAGAATCAGGAACCAGAATCTAGAATCACTGTTTAAAAATAAGGGCCAGAATTCCCCTGTCTTGCACGCCCCACTACTGCTGCCAGCCAAATCTCTATTCGCTGCAGTGGGACTGGAGAATCCCAGCCGCCGGCAAGATCGGGGAATTCTGGGCACGAGGTCATTCATTTAAGATGGAGATGAGAATAATTTTTTTCTCTCAGTGGGTTATGCGTCTTTGGAACTCTCTTCCTCAAAAGGCAGTGGAAGTCTTTGAATATTTTTAAGGTAGAGCTAGATATATTTTTGATTAACAAGGGAGTGAAAGGTTATCAGTCGGCAGGAATATGGGGTTGCAGTGGTGTAGTGATATTGTCATTGGGCTAGTAATCCAGGGACCGAGGGCAAGATCTGGAGACCCGGGTTCAAATCCCACCACGACCCCAGATAATGAAACTTAAATTCAATAAAAGAAATGTGGAATTCGCAAAGTCTAATGATGACCATGGAACCATTGTCGATTGTCGTAAGAACACATCTGGTTTAATAATGTTCTTTAGGGAAGGAAACCTGATGTCCTTACCTGTGACTCCAGATCCACAGCAATGTGGTTGACTTTTAAATGTCCTCTGAAGCAGTTAGGGATGGGCAATAAATGCTGGCCCAGCCAGTGATGCCCACATCCCATGAATGGATTAAAAAAAAAACAAGCAGGTCAGTCATGATCTTATTAAATAGTGGAGCAGGCCCGAGGGGCCGAGTGGTCTACTCCTGCTCCTAATTTGTATGTTCATATGACCTTGTCCAGCATCTTGGCACAGCAGTCATACCTGGATAGCCCTACAGATATTACTTGATGTTTATATTGTGACAGAATTAAAATATTTGATTTGCAAAATGTGCCGCTAACATTTTTTGCTCCAAAGCAAATTTAACTGAATTGAACCTTGTGTCAGGTTTTCCATTCTCCCAAGCTGTTGTGTGGAGATAACGTGCTCCATCTAGTGGCCCAGCTAATAATTAACAAAAATCACTTAACTGTGTCAGGTGAAACCTGGAATCCCAAAATCCAAGAAAATCAAAATTCCTTTTTAATGTGATACACTCACACATTCCTTGTTTATTAAACTTAAGTATTATTTAGAAAGTTGTGCTGGAGGTGAAAAGAACCATAGGTGCAATTGTTAATTTAATGTGTGTCTATGAACGTCCTCTCCATTTTTGAGTGGAAAGTTCAACCTGTTTATTTTAATACCTCTGCTAAATTAATGGAACGAAGATTTAAATTATGAGGTTCTGGGAGATTAGAGAGACAGCAAGGGATGAGGCCACGGAGAGATTTGAAAACAAGAATGAGAATTTAAAAATCAATGCATTGCTGGATTGAGAGCCAATCTAGGTTGGCAAAACATAGTGGTCTAAGTTATGGATTTCTCCACGGAACTGGAGGTGCAGTTTGGTGATTATCTTTCAGAACTTGCTATTTAACAATTAATTATACTTTAGAGTGCCTTTAATAAAATAAAAACCTGAAACTTCACCTTTAGCTGAGAAGGAAGAGGGAAGTTATAGAAAGGTAACAAAGATATTGTCAAAGAGATGGATTTTAGGGAGGAATCTTAAGATGGGGGCGGGGGGGGGTGATGAAGCAATGTGGAAAAGCTTGGTAAGAGAGAGTTATGATACAGCAGAAAGCTGTATTACTGACAGTAGACCAGGCAGAGGAGGGGAAGGGTTGAGAGCTGCAGAGCTGAAAGAGATTGCACAGATATGGAGGACGAAGGCTGCAGGTAAGGCTAAAATTATGTGAAGGGATAAGACAAGAGAGTTGGGTGTTGAAGTTGATGCACATGGGAAGTGGTGAAATGAAGATTGGTCTGGTAACATGGCTCCTTTAAGAGGCGATCTTTTGTGGGTCACATGACTGGGCCGGACCCTATGGAGCGCCCACGCGGGAAGCCAGGCCAATCGGGAAGGTTACATGTTCACTCGATTGGCTCCTGAGATCGGAGAGTTGTTCTATGATGAGGAGCTGAATAAATTGGGCCTGTACTCTCCGGAATTGACGAGAATGAAAGATGATCTCATTGAAACAAACAAGATTCTGAAAGGGCTTGGGAATCTAGAATATGGACACACTCTCAGGATAAAGGAAACTGAGATGTGAAGCATTACTTCAATCAGAAGACTGATCTCCATTGTTGAGAATATTCAAGGCTGAGACATGTAGATTTTTGATGTCTTGGAGAATCAAGGGTTTTGGGTGGCACTCAGAAAAGTGGAGCTGAGACAGAAGATCATGCATGATCGTCTTGAATGACGGAACAGGTCTGAGGGTTGGAAAAATCAACTCCTGCTCCTGTTTCTTATTTCTTGTGATGCATCAGTTATAATTTGAGGTGGGATTCTAGAGGAGCTGAAGTTACTGCGATAAAGAAGTCAAAATGCCCATAAGGATGGCAATGTCTTATCAATTACATTGTTAAGGTTTGTTCATGTCAATTGCATTGTTCAGGGAAGCAGGTGATAGGTATTTGAACACATATGAATGGGGAATAGCTGGGACATTGTGTGGAGGTGAGGAGTGTTGACACGGAACAATAGCAATTAACTTTCGACAAGGAAGGTTCCGTGTTTTAGCTTTGATTTCACCAACCAGCGTGGATCTTGTTAGTGAAAGAGAGTCTTTAAGACAGTCAGTCAACAAATCCAGAGAATGTAGAACACTCCTCTACCTGACGCTGCACATAATGGCTCGAGTGGTTTGAATAATCAGTTATCTTCAGGACCCAACCCTGTAACCTTCCTTTTGGGAGTCAAGAACAAAGCCACTTGAGCTGCTAGACAAACACTGACAAGGATTATTAATAGCTCAGCAAATGCAGCTGAATGTAATGTTTTCTAATTGAAAACATTAATTTGCCACAGCTGAACAAAAATGTCACCCCTCTAAGGAATGAACCTCCGTTCCCCTGTGATTTCGCCTAATGTCACTGAGTACAGAAATGAAAAATTAACATTCGTGTTGAGTGTAGAGTCAAAGGCCTGAAGCTTCTGTGTGGAACAACAATAAAGCTGCAAAAACGTTGCACTCAAGATATCATTTGGCAACTCAAGTGTTAAAGTTCCAAGGGGAAAGAAATAAACAGTTAAGCAGTAAACACTTCCAGTCTGAGAGCGGTCTGTGGCTGAAGGCTTTCTAAATTACCGTAACATTAATCATCCATAGCCCAAAAAAAATTAGATACGATGAAGCCTGAAAGCATGTGAAATGTAAAACAAAAATCTGCATATTTTCCTTTACTTCATCAATAATTTAAAATTCCAAGGCAGCTCAAAAGATGAATGCGTAATTATGGTGTAATTTAAACCAAAGCCAGTGTTTTGTATTGCAGTTATAGAAACCAGCAAGACATTTTATTAAGCTCTTTTAATCATATATTTATAGATATTGGCAAGAGAGAGAAATTCCTACGGTTGAGTAGAACATTTTGCTTTCCCTCTTTGTGGTGATGGGGTCTGACCTGGGGGATGCTTAATATTTCAATTTGCCAATCACATGGGATGTGTCAGTTTGTGGCAAGGTCACTGAGTAGAAGGAAGTAAATAAGTACAGTAAAAGCATGAGTAGTAAGTGAAAAATGTCAGTTTTACAAAAATTGCTTTGCCTATCCAATTTTTTTTAGGGAGGGAGTATTTTAAGGCCAGTATAAATTATAAAAAAGGAAAGAAAGGAGAAAGATAAAAAGGTGTAGGTAGATTCTGTTTCAGCTATGTGGGGCGCAACATACTCGTTTTGGCTCAAGTCATTTGTAGCCATTACCACGGTAACTTCAAGTTTCCTGCTTCATTAGTTATTCAATACAATGTCCTGTTGGAGCAGTCCCTGCCAGCTGATAAAGCTTAGAATTTTCGGAGCTGCTGTGTCTACTTAAAGGGCTGCAGATGTCGGACAACATCTACCTCATGCCTTATTTCTGTGGCAGTGCCTGGCCTGTGCCTCTTGTGGGTTCAGGCACGGACTCCCCTATTAGGGAATGGCCCTGATATCCTGAAGCCTTATCACTGTTGACCTCCACCTCTTTCCCTCTCTGTCCTTTTTTCCTAGTTGCTACAACCGAAAAAAAAACAAGTCAGCTCTCATCAATTTAAGTTCATGAAGAATTAATTTAAGACAGCTATTAATTGAATAGAATTATGAATTAAAAAATAACATTTGCTCAGAATGCTTTTTGGAGGCAAAAACATTTAAGTTTTGTAAAGCTGAACATTTGTAAAGCTGAAAAAGAAGAATTAAGCCACAAGAGGAATGAACCTCGGTGGATCAAAGAACTTGCTCGCCGTCAACCGACTTTACATTTCCAGTAAGAAATGTAAATTTTGTATATATGAAGCTATAATTTGTGTGTGTTTTTTTGTTATTCTTTCATAGGATATGAGAGTCATTAGCAAGGCCAGCATTTATTGCCCATTCCTAATTGCCCTTGACAAGGTGGTAAGGAGATGCCTTCTTGAACCTCTATAGTCCATCTGATGTAAGCACACCCACAGTGTTGTTAGGAAGAGTGTTACAGTTTTTGACTCAGGGACATGACAGGAATTTTGATATAGCTGCCCTTGTCCTTCTCGGTGTTAAACATCGTGAGGTTGGAAGATGCTGCCGAAGGAGCCTTGGTGAGTTGCTGCAGTGCATCTTGTAGATGGTACACACCACTGCCACTGCATATCACTGGTGGAAGGAGTGGATGTGAATGGATATTCATGGCTCTCCCATCATTTGTGGAGCCTCCACCTTTGGTTAGTTGTTTAATTGTCCACCACTATTCATGGATGTGGCAGGACTGCAGAGCTTTGATCTGATCTATTGATTTTGTGAATGCTTAGCTCTGTATATTGCACCCTTCCTATGTTGTTTCACATGCCTGTAGTTCTGTGTTGTAGCTTTACCAGGTGACACCTCATTTATAGGTATGCCTGATACTGTTCCTGGCATACGCTCCTGCATTCTTCTTTGAACCATGGTTAAGAATTGATCCCCCATCTTTATGGGAATGATGAAGTGAAGATTATACAGGGCAATGAGATTACAGATTGTGGTTGACTACAGTCTGCTGCTGCTGATGGCCAACACTACCTCATGCATACCCAGTTTTGAGTAGCTCGATCTGTTCTGAATCTGTCCCATTTAGCAAGATGGATGTGCCATACAACACTATGGACAGTATCCTCGATATGACGACGGGACTTTGCCTTTACAGGGATTTGTGATGGCCATTCCAGCAATACTGCCATTGACAGGGGCATCTGTGATTGAAAGATTGTTGAGGATGAGGTGGAGTAGATTTTTTTCACTTTCATAAAGTGTGCTTTTTGCATGTCTCCACATTACAACAATGACTACGCATCAAAAGTACTTGATTGGCCGTGAAGTACTTTGGATCATGTTAATGTCATGAAATCCATTATACAAATGCTAGTTCATTTTTTAATCCTCAGGCTGGTCAACTTCACCAATATAGACAAGTTAGATTGATGGCTATTGAAAATGTTGGGGTAAAATTCAACTTTGGCAGGGAGCAAAACAATGACCTAGTAGATTAACTGCTCCTTGTATACCTCAGCTGGTTGACCTCAATGGGAAGGAAAAGTGGACAGGGACTAATAATAATGGATGGATATAAATGAGTAAATATAATGGATGGCCAATCTGCTTCCCCCTGTTTTGAGACCCCAGTGAAGTTGTATAGTATTTCCATTGTGTTTACTTTTACATGAAAGCAACCTTCTGCTTGGAAATCTGTCACCTGGGCGAATTTGAACTTCCTCAGTTTCCATTTCAAAATTTGCACTGCCAAAGTGGCTCTTCAGCTGTTACAGTGGTGTTAAAGGATCATTACTACTGGTGCATCATCAATTTTTGTGATTCCGTTAATGGCACTGCATTCTCAGGAAGCAAATCTTTCAAAACTGCTTCTACCTACAACATCAATAATAGGTCAAAAGGAGCAATAAAGGGAAAGGAAATATTGTATCAGATTGTAAAAGCAGAACCAACTGAGCACAAGGGTATAACTGTGAAAACAGATCATGTTTAAGCTGAGCTATCCCCAGTTGCAAATAAAGTGTCAGCTATTACTACTGATAAGTCCTTTAGCTAATGCCTCAGATATGATTGTTGATGTTCTCATGCGCTGTATTTACTATCCCACTCTTGGTTCAGTCATTGCTTTTTTTACAATCTCTTGCAATACTGTAAAATCCCAGATGTGTACCCTACAGATGTATGATATATATATAAAATATTATAAAACTGCAAAGATATGAAGATTGGATTTTTACCCTTTGCTGCTTTGCATTCTCTCTCCAACTTGTTCAGACTAATTCTATCAGTTATGTGTTTAAGCAAAATATTTAGGTTCACAATCTAGAAGCTGTACAGGATATAATAATCCAAGAAAATTCTTAAAATAAAATGACCAATGCACTGGACATTCTAATCCAGTAATGGGCAACCTAAGCTGATGAGTGGGCCGCACGAGTGCCCCTCTTTCATCTCATCAAATCAGGCTTGTTCACTCACCATGACCGAATGAATAAGAGTAAATACATTCAATAAATGTTGAAATTTTCACAAGTTATAGAAAATGCTTAATTATTTATTAATAGAACTGTCATCAACTGCAGATGGTAAGAACAAAATAAAAACATTTAAACTTTGGACTTCGAGGGAGCACAAAGCTCTCACAGTCAACATTGTGTGCAATCAGCATCCACCTCGCTTTGCTTGCCCTTGCTTTACATGCACATCTATTCAGTCATACTGGTAGGAAAAAAATCTACGCAGATGGAAATTAGCGCAATGTGGTAACCCTGTGCATGGGCAATAGTCAACAAAATGTCTTGTGGGCCGAATTCAGAACCGTATGGGCTGCATATGGATCCCTGGGCCACAGGTTGCAAAAGATTTTAAGATTAAATTAAGCCTCTTTCAATCTGGTTTTTGGAACTTGTCTTGGAGAACCACTGGAGATGTTTGGCCGGTCAGGCAGCACCCATCAAGAAAGATGGTAGACCTTTCAGGCATAAAATCTTCCTTCAGCTATCTCATGCATTCTCAGTGGATGCTGCTGACGTGCTTAGTATCTCAAGTATCTTCCATCTCAGATTACAAGCTTCTGCAGTATTTGGCAATTTGTTCAAGCTAAACAAAACAATTGATGTATTGATGGTTAATTTTGGAGGGATATATAATGATTTGAATTTGAAGGGAATATCTGAATAAAAATCCTGAATTTAAACCTGTTTTTGGAGGAAAAGCATTGAGTGACATTGGGAGTGATTTTCCAGCCTCGCAGTGCCTGGTACAGATCGCGCTGACCCTGGAAAATAGTGTGCGGGCCTAAGAAGCGGGTTCGCGCCTGGCGCCAAACAGTTTGCAATCAACCCGATCGCTTTCTACCGCCACAAACTGGATCGCATCCAGAAGGACATAAGAAAAATTTGCATGTTTAAAGTAGCATTTGAATATGCACAGCCTGTTCGAGGCCAGATTCTCCTACTCCTGGGATCTTCTGACTTTCGGACACAGCATGAGATCAGTGAAAATCACTACTGGTCTCCACTAATTGAAACCAAGGGTGATGGCCACGCCAGGGAGGCTCGGTGACCATGCAACCACCGGATAGTCAGGGACATGGCTGGGCAGTGCCCACCTGGCAACCTGGCAGTGTGTGTGAGGACAGTGCCAAGGGGGTGGATCCTGAGTTGGGGTGGGTCCTGAGTGGGAGCTATGATGGGGGAGGTAATGATAGGGGGATTGTGAAGGGGTGGAGCATGAAGGGGGGTCATGAAGGGGTTCGTGAAGGGGGGCCTGTTGGGGTCCATGAAGGGGGGGTGTGAAGAGTTGGAGCATGAAGGGGAGGTCGTGAAGGTGTGGAGGATGAGGGGGGGCCCATGGAGGGAGGCATATTGGAGGTATTGGGGGGGAGAGGGCGCATGTCATGGGTCATGAAGGGGGCCCCCATTGGGAGGGCCTCAATGCCCTGATGCTGGCGGCTTGTGTTGTGAAGAGGGTGGGGAAAAATGCTGCCAATCGAGGGAGGGGGGGGGGGGGGGGAGGGAGGGAGGGTCTCCTAGTGCACAGTGAGATCTGAGCAACCTTTCAAAATGGTGCGCCCCCCCCCCCGCCCCACCCCTCCTCTTCACCTCCCCTGAACTGGCGTGGAATTCACCACTCTCAAAAAATGACTAAGTGTGGGATGATTCCAGACTGGACCGATTGCTCCGGTTTTCACACCATTATGACATTTAGTTATTTTGGGGGGAAAGTGGCCAGTGGCCACATATTTGGTAAAGAAGGAAAGGTACATATTTTTAAAAAATGTATTTAATTTCTATCCCTTGCTCTTTAACCCATAAACTGACTGTTAAGAGAAAGAGCTGCTTGCTTATATTACTTATGGAGATTTATTTATTTTATAGCTGGCATCATTAGCTGGGGTGGCACGGTGGCACAGTGGTCAGCACTGCTGCCTCATAGCTCCAGAGAGTCGGGTTTAATTCCAGCTTCGGGTCACTGTCTGTGTGGAGTTTGCATTTTCTCCCTGTGTCTGAATGCGTTTCCTCCAGGTGCTCCGGTTTCCTCCCACAGTCCAAAGATGTGCAGGTTAGGTTGATTGGCCATGCTACATTGACGCTAGTGTCAGGAGGATTAGCAGGGTAAATATATGGGGTTATGGGAATAGGGCCTGGGTGGGATTGTGGTTGGTGCAGACTTGACGGGCTGAATGGCCTCCTTCTGCACTGTAGGGATTCTATGTGAAGGAAGGGAATTTATTTATCTACCTGAATTGGTACGGAAAATGCTATTTTCCAGGAACCAATCAATCTACATTACTTAATTTAGGTAATTAAACTTACTTAAATGTCTTACTTCAATGTCTCTTGCAAAATGTTTTCAGTGGTGATGCATTCACCTCTCACTTCCACACCCAACAAGCCTCTTGAAACAGCATATCCTCTGACACATCATGAATATCACCACAGGACTAAACTAAAACACTGAACACAAACATAATGGCTTCCTCATTAAATCTCTTCCCTATTCTAGTGAAAGCGAGTTGTAATTAATTTGCCAGGTGTGTAATTAATGAGTATTTTTGAGGTCAAACTCACACTGAGAAGTACACTAAACAGGATTGAGAAAAACAAATGTTTTTATTGAGAAAATCCCAAGAAATTAGATTCCATCACATTATATGATAAACTGACAATTCCAAAAATATCTTGTTTAATTTTGAATGCATAACGATGCTTTTTCACTGGAACAGAAATTTAATCTGTTTGTGCTCCTTTAATTGGTGTATTAAAAAAATACGACATACGCCAATTTCAGGGCGAAATGGGCGGCATGGTGGCATCGTGTTTAGCATTGCTGCATCACAACGCCATGGGACCCATGTTCAATTCGGGCCGAGTGGTGTTTACACCTTTGCATGGGTTTCCTCCGGGTGCTCCGGTTTCCTCCCACAGTCCAAAGATGTGCAGGTTAAGTAAATTAGCCATGCTAAATTGCCCCTTTAGTGTCTAAAGATGTGTAGGTTAGGTGGATTAGCAATGGTAAATGTGCAGATTTACAGGGATAGGGCAGAGGAGAAGGCCTGGGTGGGATATTCTTTTGGAGAGTTGGTGCAGACTTAATGGGCTGAATGGCCGCTTTCTGCACTGTAGGGATACTATGAATTCTAATGTCCATGTCTAATCAGCATTAGGTGCAGACATTGCCATTTTAGCATAAGTGGCCTATGATGCCTACCTGACACATACAATAGGCTTGTAATGTAAATATAAATGAGAGAATGAATGCCTGTTTTAAGACCCCTACACAAAATTGGTAGGTGATGAACTGAGCATGCTCCAAATGTTCTCCACTTGCGACTCTTCAATGGATTCTATGGTCTAAATAGTGACCAGCACAAAAATACAAGCATTTAAAAAAACTCATTTTTCTTGAGCTGGAAGGGGAACTCCTGATCCTTTCATTTCTGTGATACTCCTAAGAATCGTTGCTCGTCCCTCGAAATAAAAACATCCCACTATCAGAATATGCAAAAACATTTGGAAATGAACTGTAAGACATAGTAATACTAATTTATGCAAATCAGAATGGACAATAACAACACAATCAACTCAGTGTACAAACAATTCAAAATGATTCATGGAAAACTCAAGGACAAGATAGACAAAATATGACAGAAATAGACAACTAAAGAGCTTCAAACTAGTTCATAGAAAAAGATGGCAGAATAAAAAGTGACAGAGGTGACATAACTAGTCCAAGAAGCCAGGATCATGGGTCAGGGTGATCATTCAAGTGTTTATGTGTTGAAGGGGGCCTTATCTATCAGCAGGAAATATTGGAAATTCTGTATGCACTGATGGTCTGCTCCCATGTTCACTCCAATTGCTCTCAACATGTTATATTTATTTGAGTTGGATTTC
This sequence comes from Mustelus asterias, assembly GCF_964213995.1. NCBI lineage: Eukaryota > Metazoa > Chordata > Chondrichthyes > Carcharhiniformes > Triakidae > Mustelus > Mustelus asterias. Next base: position 98,332,247 of record NC_135802.1, on the reverse strand, counting down.
AGTGATGACTTATTTGAAAAACCATATTAAACATCAAGGGTTTTTGTAAAGTTGCAGGCCTCAATATTAAAACCCTGCTGGTTTTCCAAATGATCTAGGATGTATGAGGCCAGAAAAGTGCTTCAGAAGACACGCTATCTTGTTCCTGACTCCCCCTCTTTTTCTGGAGAGCATAGCTAGCCCTGTTAAATGGATCGCTGTAGCAATTTGACCTGTGGCCTTAAAGGGATACAGTTCCCTTAAAATAAGATGGAACAGCTGAGCAAAAACTTCAACATCTCTGCACAACCTGATGACTGAGAGACAGGAATCCATTCCCTTTTACAATTAAGCCAATGCACAAGAGAATTTATTTTCTGTTTAACTGATTAAATAAACTGTCTCCACAATCATTAAGACAATAGTTCACCACTGCTCAGTTTGGGATAATCATTTTCCTTTAAAACTATTGGTGAAGACAATGGGAAGCAAAATTGGGCAGTGTGTAAAAGAGGCGGTCGATTCAATTGTATCAGCTTTCAAACCGGTGTGAGATTGGAATTACCCCTTTGTGTGTTATGTGCTATTATTCTCCTAATCTTTCCAAAATAGCAGATTCTGTGATTTATTATGACTATCACTACAGGAGATCTGGTAAGTTATTATTTTTAATTTTTTTAAGTAAATTATCGGCAAGATGTGTCATATATCTACTTTGAGCAGTTCTATAGATTCTGATCTGTCAAATCGTTCTTCCATAATTGTATCACCTTACTGCTGTCATCTGCCATCCTATTCTGTCACTTTGTAGGTCACAATTCTATAAGTTATTTTTATCATTTATCCTTCTAGTCCTGTAAAGTAGTTCCTGCAATTCGAAAGAGCTTTGTCAAAGCCATTAGTTCTGTACGTTAAGTAATACAATGTTTTTTGTTCACTTTTTTGATTAAGTTGTTGACTTTCATATTATAATTTTTATTTAAATATATTGTTATTTCTCCTGTGAACTGACTGAGTGATTGGGAATATATTGTAGCTGGGATAGTGACAGCTTGGTTAGGTTGATAACATTCTTGTCTCCAGGTCAAAGGGCCTGAGCACTGCATCAAGATTTGAATGAATAATCTAAACTGAGGAGTACTTGCCATTGTTGAAAGTCCAGCATCTCCGATAAAACATTAAACTGAGGCTCAGTTTGCTTCTGCAGATAATCACTCAGGGTGCACATTTCATCTCCATTACACCACCTAACGGAATCCTCATGCCCTTCTGCTGGGACATGAGATGCTGTCAGCTGTTTCTGGCGGGAGTGCTTGGTTTGTTCTTTGAGAAAGACAGTGGCACCAGCATCCCCAATGTGTGCTGAAAGCTTTAAAAGCAGCACAATCCTGACGGACAGAATCATTTCCTGGGTTTGCTAGAGTTTTGCCTTTTCCCAGGGAAGCCAGAGGATTAGATGATTGGTCAAAACAAAACTATGGGGGCTGCAGTTGCAATGTGCTTGGGTCTGCAGCATGACAGGGAGATGCTGTGGAGAGGACAAGTTCTGCACAATGCCCTCTGTAAAGTTGGAACAGGATTCCTCTATGCTTCATTACAATGACAAGAGGCTGTCTGGCAGGTCAGCCACAGCAGCCTCTAACTTAAATGCCATGCCGATATCTGAGCTGGTGGCTGCGAATGTCAGATCAATCGATCAAGCTCTTTATTACAAATGTGCTGTTGCTTTCTCTCTCTTTCCCTTTGGGCTGCTGTGGCTGTGAAGTTTGCAATTCTTGAGAATCTGAAAGGAAAAAAATTGGTGTGATGGGAGATGGGGGAGTGATGGGGGTGGCTGGAGTTAAGAGGTCCACAGCCGCACCATCAGCATACTAGATAGCAGAATGAGAGTGAACTGGGAGTTGAGACGAGGCTTCTGGCAAGAGCACAGCATCATCTTGAAAGTTCTTAGTGACACTGCACACCATGGCCTCCTATCACAGCTCGGATCCTGATGCAGAGAGCTATCTCCGTCTTGGACTCTTGTGATGCAAGCATCCTTGCCATCTCCCTGTTTTGCCCTGCTGCCTTCTATTGGGAGCCACTTTTACCTGAAAGAGAGAGTGCAGAGTATCACTGATTGTGTAACACTGTTTGAGTGATGTTCCAGCCATAGCTGGAGATATGTAGAGGCAGCAATGTGAATGGAAGGATGACAGCGTTGCTGTGAGGGGGTGATATGATGTATCTAGAATTTAAAACATGGAAAATGGAACTCCGGGGCAGAGGGAAGGTTCCAGCATGATGAATGTGGTGCTCGAAATATTAGTTGTGGAGGTGGATAGTTTAAGTTTACTTATTAGTGTCACAAGTAGGCTCGCATTAACACTGCAACGAAGTTACTGTGAAAATCCCCGAGTCGCCACGCTCCGGCACCTGTTCAGGTACACTGAGGGAGAATTTAGCATGGCCAATGCACCGAACTAGCACATCTTTCAGACTGTGGGAGGAAACCGGAGTATCCAGAAGAAACCCACGCAGACACGGGGAGAACATGTAAACTCCATACAGACAATGACCCAAGCTGGGAATTGAATCCAGGTTCCTGGCGCTGTGAGGCAGCAGTGCTAACCACTGTGCCACCGTCCCGGTAGAGTGATAGGTGGAGTGATATTATCGTTCTCCAGGAGGTGAGGTGCAGGAGACCCTCAAGCACCAGCTTCAGATGGGAGTGGGAGTAGGTCATCAGGGAGATCAGCTCCCAGAGTCTGAATCCAAGGGGGTGACAGCAGTGCCAGAAGATGCCTGATGACCTTACCTGGGTGGCCAAGGTCAAAGAATGCACCATCATGAAATCTCCTACCTACCTAACAACCAACCCCTCACATTATTCAATGCAGTGCACATCATCCCTCACCCAGCAGTCATCTCTGGCACTCAGAACTTATGCCTAATGTACAGATACGTCACCTCACCCTCTCATAACTACCATTGCTGCCAGTCTAGCTCTCACTGCCTCTGCCATTAAAACATGGCACCGTATCATGACACTGTCTAATCACTGATATTTGGCCCTCTCTCTTGCATGATAAAGTAGCACACAATAGAAAGAAACAAAGCAGAGGCAACAGGAGGCAAGGGCACCGATGTTTCTTGAACGCTATGGAAATGATGGCATGACACTTCATGGCAACTGGTGTCACTGAAAACATTGAGGATGATGGCCTTACATCCCATCTCAACTCCCAGCACATCTCTGTCCTACTACCTAGCATGATGAGCAAGCTTCTGATGCTGAGATCATGCGTCTTTTGCTTCTCACCTGCTCCTCTTCCTTCATAACAACCTTCCCTTTCTGAATTCTTGCTTTCAGACACCCAGGAACTGTTTCATTCCCATACACAGTAGTTCCAAGAGGGAGAGAGTGAAGGCGCAGCAATGACAAAAGAACCCAGCCATTTGATCTGATATTCACAGCTACCATTTCAGAGACTAAAAGTGAAATCTTGGAAGATAGAATAGAGTTGGAATCAGCATGTGGCTAGCCATCCAAGTACAAATGTATTGTAGCTAGGTCATGGGGAAAGGGTGATTGTTTGCCAGTTCACTGGAACAGTAGATCACAGATGAATTCTGCCGCAGGGGATTTAGATTAGAATCTCAGTGGGGAAGCATACTCAAGAGCATTGGTGGGTGTGCACATCAAGATGCTGGGTGTATTGTTTAGCCAGCCAGCCAGCTTGCTGTCATTGTCAAGGAGTATCGAAGAGTCTGGTTCAAAGTTGGCAGAGGGCATTGTGCAGAGCTTGCACTGTCTGCAGCCTCTGGCCCATCTCCCTGTCTTGCTGCAGACCCATAAGCAATGCTACTGTTGCTGCTCATCCAGTACTGGTTGTTGGACAAACAGCATGGCAGATTAGAAAAAAAGAGGGGTCAAAACAGGTATAGCTGAGATAGAACTGGGTGTTGTTAGTGTTCATGAGAAACCTGACAATGTAGAGTGTTGATTTTGCTGAGGTGAATCATTTAGTTGAGAAATAGCAGAGGGTGTAGGATAGGTCATAGAATCATACAGTGCAGAAGAGGCCCTTCGGCTCATCGAGTGCACAACAACACATTAGAAACACCTGAACTCCCACCTAATCCCACCTACCAGCCCTTGACCCATAGCCCTGATTGTTATGATGTGCCAAGTGCTCATCCAGATACTTTTTAAAGGATGTGAGGAAACCCGCCTCCACCACCCTCCCAGGCAGTGCATTCCAGACTGTCACCACCCTCTGGGTAAAAATGTTTTTCTTCACATCCCCATTAAACTTCCTGCCCTTCACCTTGAACCTATGTCTCCTCGTGACTGACCCTTCAACTAAGGGCAATAGCTGCTCCCCATCCAATTGTCCATGTCTCTCATAATCTTGTACACGTCGATCAGGTCACCCCTCAGTCTTCTGTGCTCCAACAAAAACAACCCAAGCCTATCCAACTTCTCTTCACAACTTATGTTCCATCCCAGGCAGCATCCTGATAAATCTTCTCTGCACCCCCTACAGTACAATCACATCCTTCCGATAATGTGGTGACCAGAACTGCACACAGTACTCTAGCTGTGGCCTCACTAAAGTTCTATACAAATCCAATATGACTTCCCTGCTTTTGTAATCTATGCCTCGATTGATAAAAGCAAGTATCTTATATGCCTTTTTCATCACCCTACTAACATGCCCTTCTGCTTTCAAGAGATTTTTGGACAAACACGCCGAGGTCCCTTTGTTCCACAGAACTTCCTAGTGCCCTACCATTTATTGAATACTTTCTTGTCAAATTACTCCTTTCAAAGTGTATCACCTCACACTTTTCAGTGTTAAATTCCATCTTCCAATTATCTGCCCGTTTGACCATTCTGTCTATATCTTCTTGTAGCCCAAGACACTCCTCCTCACTGTTAACCACCCATCCAATCTTTATGTCATCCGCAAACTTACTAATCCTATCCCGACATAGTCATCAATGTCATTTATATAAGTGATGAATAATAAGGGGGCCAACACAGATCTCTAGGGTACGCCACTGGACCCTGGCTTCCAGTCACTAAAACAGCCTTCTGTCATCACTCTCTGTCCCAGATCCTTACGGGATTCCAGAGGTAACACTACAGAAATGGACAGAGAAGCATTTGCTTGATTCTCTGGCAATGACAGAACAGGTAAGAATGGAGCTGGGTGATTTGCAATCCCATGCAAGATAAAGTCTATCAGGAAGGGGACTCTGCATTCTTGAGACCCCACTTACACAGAGCAAAACATCTCTGAAAGTTGGCATGTCGAGTGAGCCGAGTGGGTTTAAGAAACCCAGAAGAGTGATCTCAGCCCAGGAATCATAAGATGCTGAAAATCTCTAGAGCGGCGTTGGCACACATCTTTGCCATACAAATGAAGCACCCTCATACTAACCCCACAACTCTGACATAACTGCTGAAGCAACCTCCTAAAGGTATTCTGAGACAATATTAATAGCACAGAGTTATTTTGATCAATGGATAAAACGTGATTTCAGACAAAATCACTTGGACTTTTCTGTTGTATGTATTCTTGACATTTTTCTATTCGCATCTTATGAACAGGATGAAACCCATATTTTCCATAAGAGACCTCACATTCATGTTACTATACATAAATTTTCATGAAGTAGGAGTGTGCCTGGGATTTTTTTCACTAACTTCAGCTGTCGTTAAATGTTACTGACTTTTGCTTGACATCCTCAGTTCATATCGGAAATAGCTTTCCTGACATCATGATCCCATGACGGCAATAAAATAAATGTAATGTGAATGGAGTTTAAGAGTTAGTCACTGCTGCTGTCAAATGTTCGTCTGGTTTGATCAGTAGCTAGTGCTGACAGCCTCTGGGAAATGCCAGCTTGCCAGTATCTCTCAGACACACACAGCCACAGAATGGTAATTTTCTGACTTCACAGCTCTGGTGAGGAACCTCACCTGACGGCAGTGCATATTGAAAACCCAGCACTGTGTAAGATTTTCCGAGAGGGTGAGATTTACTGAGTAAGAAAACCATACCTAGCATGTGAAATTTTTTATTGTGTGTTCCATGTTGGAGAGGTCCACCACTGGAAGTTCAAACTCATAAGGTTACCATAAATTAATAACCAGTTCCATTCCCTGTCTAAGACAGCGACTTGAACTTCAAATTTAACTTTTGTGGTACAGGCTCACAAATTCATTTTACACTATCATGCACAGAAACTAGTTCGTCAGCCCTGAGATTTTTTATTTGTAAAAGACGTACCGCCTTTTAGGTTGCAACACATCAGTGTATCCTATGGTCAAAATGAGAAATTCTCCAGTACTCTGCAACTTGGAACAATGGAACCTGTCACAGAGGGAATTGGATATATACTTGGATAGGAAAACTTTGCAAGACTATAGAATAAAGAGCAGGGGAATGGGACTAATTGGATAGCTCATCCCACTCTCAGAGGGGTGGTACCAGCACAATGGACTGAATGGCCATCTCCTGTGCTGTAGATTCTATGAACACGTGAAAGGAAGGATGGGAAAAGACCATCCAGTCGATCAAGCCAGCTCCAGGCAGACAAGGTGTAGTCATTGATGTATGGCTCAATTATGAAATCTCCTCAGAGAGGCAAAGAGACATAAGAAAAAAAACTGAATTCAATTTTTGAAACACTCTGAAATTCCCACCTGAACCCAAACAAACAAGTTGCCAGGAGTCTGCAGTAACTCACAATTCCTTATTTTGCCAATTGCCTTGCAAATTAACCTAAAACTGGAAATGGGTTTCTCTTCCAGGAACTTGTCCAGCTCCATTTTAAAAGACGGAAAGGAATTGCTACTCACCACATACTTGCACATCTTAATAACCTGGTCCAGAGAATGATGACGAACCTGTGAAAATAAAGTCCACCTGACATAAAATCAAACGTCTTGGCTGTGTAACCTAGTTCTACCTTCTCGAATTATGTACATCATTTTCAAACTTATTAAATCTATTTCCTCCTTTAAAAATCTCAATCATAGCTTTTCAGGATGGATTCTTACGGCTCCGTTGTGGTGGGGCGGGACTGGAAAATGCGGTGAGCAATTCAAAATTCCATTGATTTTGGTGGGATCAGAAGCCCCCACTGGTGGGAAGGGCTGTAAAATTCTCCCCTGTAAATCTATGGGCCGGATTTTCACTACAGAAGCAGAAAACTTTGAGTTATCGAATTTCCCGACTTGGCAGACCTGTCTTGACGTGCAGTGCCCTGTCACATGCACTTTTCACTCCTGGGAGGCACAGACAGGGTTGAGACTGGCTTGGTGACCTTCTATGTCCCAGTTGTATTCGGAGCTGTTAAGTCCTTTACCCCTCATACTGTCTCACTCCCCCCTGCTATCCATGTCCCTTGCATTACCTAAATCACAGCCCCATGACACCTCCATAGCCACTTACCTCATGTTCAAACAAAGGCTGCAAAGCAATGGCCACCAAGTTGGGCTTTTATTTGTACTATGCATATGTGTTTTTTTTTTAATTGGAAAATGCTTTGCTTTTCTACAATGAGCATTTACATAAAATGGGAGACTTCAGGAGCAGTGTTGAGATGAAAATAAATAAACTTCCAACAATCTAACATGGCTCTCACTTATACGCATTTGACAGTATTGAAGGCTTGCGCTCCAGAACTTGCCGCGTCCCTAGCCAAGCTGTTTCAATACAGCCACAGCACTGACATCTACCTGGCAGTGTGGAAAATTGCCCAGGTACGTCCTGTAGACAAAAAGGACAAATCCAATCTGGCCGATTAACGCCCCATCTGTCTATTGTCAATCATCAATAAAGTGATGGAAGGTGTCATCAACTGTGCAATCAAATGTTACTTGCTTGGCAATAACCTGCTCACTGACACTCAGTTAGGGTTCCTCCAGGGCACTGAGCTCCTGACCTCATTATAGCCTTGGTTCAAATATGGACAAAAGAGCTGGATTCCAGAGGCGAGTTGAGAGTGACAGCCCTTGGTGTCAAGGCAGCATTTGACCAAATATGGCAACAAGGAGTACTAACGAAATTTGAATCAATGGGAAGTAGAGGAAAAACTCTCCACTGTTTGGAGTCACAAAGGAAGATGGTTGTGTTTGTTGAGGGTCAGTCATCTCAGCTCTAGGCCATCACTGTAGGAGTTGCTCAAGGTGGCGTTCCAGGCCCAATCATACTTCAGCTAATACATCATGACATTCCTTCCATCATAAGGTCAGAAGTAAGAAGTTTCGCTGATGATTGCACAATGTTCAGCATCATTTGTGGCTTCTCGGATACTAAAGCAGTTCATGACCGAATGCAACAAGACCTAGACAATATCCAGGTTTGGGCTGACAAGTAACATTCACGTCACACGTATGTCAGGCGATGACCATCTCCAACAAGAGAGAATCTGATCTTATATTCAGTAGCATTACCACCACAGCCCCTCATCGGATGTGTGGTGATCCTTAGATTAAATCACTACAAGTTACAGCCTATGGCTATCTGGGACTATGGCAACTTGACCTTAAGCGCTCCTACATTACAGTTGTGGCTACATGTCAAAAGTACTTATTTGGCTGTAAAATAGTTTGGAACATCCTGAGATTATGGAATTATGAAACACACATTTAAATGTGAGTTTGTTCTTTTTTATTTTTATATTGTACTGTTTTGTCACGATAACCTGAAACACGATTCACAACTTTTCTGGTGGGTCGCGGTGGGAGATGCGCGTCAGCGGCCTTGTGCTGGAATTTGTGCATGCGCTGGGAACGCATGCACATCTCCCAGAGCCGGCGAATAATCACAGGCCAGACCATGCTGGAAACCAGCGAGAAGGCAGGTAAGTAATTTGAATATTTTAAAAACGTATTTTAAATATGTCTAGCAGTTTATTATTGGGAACTTTCAGGTCCCGATTGAATCTCCCACCCCACCAGGAGTACTTCATTCCGGTGGGGTTTACACTAGCTCTCCACATTCGGGGGACTAGCAGGAGACCCAACCGGAATGGAGGGGGGGCAATCGGGGTGCCCCAGTGAGTCGGGCGGTGGGGTGGTGGACACCCTGGCAGTGCCCAAGGGGCAAAATGGCCATGCCCAGGGGGCATGGGTCCAGAGAATGATGATGATCCTGTGAAAATAAAATCCTCCTGACATAAACATATGGATGATATTGGAATAGTGTAGATTAGAGGGGCTTTAGATTGGTTCCACAGGTCGGCGCAACATCGAGGGCCGAAGGGCCTGTACTGCGCAGTAATGTTCTATGTTCTATAAAATCGAATGGGCAGGGCCAAGGGGCAATCAGTGGGGGTGGGGAGACCCGCTGCCACTCTGCAGACAGGATCGGTCTGGGATGGAGGGAAGGCAGCAATTGGGGCGGGCTGGGCGGGGGGGGAGGTGGTCTGCCTGGCCGGGGGCGGGGGGGGGGCGGGGGCTGTTGTCTCCCGGGGATATCTGACCCTGGTGGGGGGAGTCTGCTGGGATGAGGGGGTTTGGGGGGATTGCCACTGCTGGGGGGGGATGTGGGCTGTGCATCTGGGCGCTCCGGGATGTGGGGGTCAGGGCTGGCCTGGCAATTGTTGTGGGAGCCACGATCGGGCCGTGGGGGGGCTGGAGGGGCAGCACTGCAGGGGTCCCGGGCTTGCCAGCAATCAAGCTGACCAACAAACGGGGAGACTGACAAATTGGGACCACTGCGCATGTGCAGAGTTCCAGAACTGTCAGACTCCGGCGTGAATAGGCCTCCCCCCACCCCCCGGGTTTATAATGATATTCCCGATTGTGACCTCTGCAGTGCACAGAGTATAGAGATTCGAGTGAGAAGCTAAAGTGACAAAACAGTTGGGATTTAAAACAGTTTTCCCGCCAATTCAGCACTTTGGGAGAATCGCAGCCACTATTTTCTTCCCTTAAGTAGTTGCTGCACTGCTTCACAGAATACAGGCTGAGTTGGACAAAAAATATTTGCAGGCAGAACACTTGCAGATGAAATTAAATGCAAACAAGTGTGAAGAGATGCACATAAGAATGTGCGACATCCTTATTGAAATAAAAAAGGATAATATTAAAAAGACCCAGGAGTTTGAGAAGATTCAAAATTTAATATGTTTAACCAATGCACAACAGCAAGCAACAAAGTCCAAACAGCACAATATAATTTTGTGAAAATTTTACTGTGTTCTAGTCAAGCTTCACTGTGGGGGCTGTATCCAGTTTTGGAAACCAAGGCACAAGAGAAAGTTTCGAGTAATGGAAAAACAATCCAGAAGAACTCGTGAAATGATGGTTAAATGTTTTGCTAACGATAGGTGAATGAAAGAACTCAAATAAATTGACGATCAAAATATGCGAATGCCTTTTGAAGAAATATGGTAGACGGTCAATATTCTTATTAAAATTAGGGTTACCTGTGTTGGGAAAAAGTATTCACCCATGACAACATCATGCGGTGTAAAACTCCCCTCATGTTTCTGAACAATGAGCCTTTTGCCCAATCATGAAAGACGTGGGTTTCCTCTGGGTGCTCCAGTTTCCTTCCACACTTCAAAGATGTGTGGGTTAGGTGGATTGGTCATGCTAAATTGCCCCTTAGTGTCAAGGGTAAATAAGTGGGATTATGGGAATAGGGCCTGGGTGGGATTGTGGTCGGTGCAGGCCCGATGGGCTGAATAGCCGCCTCCTGCATGTGGGGATTCTGTGATTCTATGACATCCTGGCAAAAACCTGAACATAATGATATTTCTGTTTCTCACACCATTCATTTTGTAGCCTCAGAGTGTTTCGGAATCATCATTTTATCCTACTTATATACAAACACACACACAAAAACGAGACTGCAGTTGCATAAGATCATTCCTCTCATAGAACATGGACAATGGCAAAGGAAATGAATGTTCAAAAAAGATTGCTGAGCTGAACTTAATTCAGCTTGCAGAGTGGACTCTGCAAACTATTTCTTCCTCACCAAAAGTCCAAGTCAAGGGTGCATGACATTGAAATTAGAGCAAAGCCATTCAGGCTGGAGTGCTGTCGGGAACTATTCCTTAGGAACAGAGGAGCAGGAGTGGATCATTTAGCCCCTTGAACTTGTTCTGCCATTAACTGAGATGATAGGCTGCTGCTCACAGAAAGGGCAGTGGGAACCTGCAACTCTTTCCACAAAACAAAACTATTGAGATTGAGTCAATTGAAAGTTTAAAAATTGAGCTTGATAGATTTTTTTTAGCTAAAGGTATGAAGGGATTTAGAACCAATCTGGATAAATAGAGTTTAGGTACAGATGAGCCATGATATAACTGAATGATGGAACAGGCCGAAGAGCTGAATAGCCTCCTCTCAAGCTCATGATTTTCTCCCTTTCAGTTTTGAGATTATCACTGGGAGTATGTGAACATCATTCATAATGCTTTGTATCTGTAGTTTTTGAATTTATTATTTTACTCTCGGTCTCATGTAATTGGAATACAATTGTGCCCCAGTTCTATTTTTCACACCCAGGTAATGAATACATGTAACAGTTCCCACAAAAAATATTCTTATGATCTTTTTTGTGGCAGTTAGTTGGAAAAAAAAGTTGCGTCATTCACTCTTAAATGATTTTTATATTTTAAATTAAGTATTTTATAAACAGGTGGACATTTACTTTTTCACTAAGAAGTGAAAAAGTAAATGTCCACCTGTTTATAAAATACTTAATTTAAAATATAAAAATCATTTAAGAGTGAATGACGCAACTTTTTTTTCCAACTAACTGCCACAAAAAAGATCATAAGAATATTTTTTGTGGGGGGGTGCGGGGATGGTAGATTACTGGTAATGTCACTGGACTAGTAATCCAGAGGCATAGGCTGATGTTCTGGCTTCAAATCCCACCTTGGCAGTTTGTGGGATTTAAATTCAATGAACAAATCAGGATATGAAGACTAGTCTCAGTGATGATGACCTTGAAACTACCACCGATTGTCATAAAAGCCCACCTCGTTCACTAATTTCCTTTAAGGAAGGAAATCTGCTGTCCTTACCTGGTCTGGCCTGCATATGATGCCAAACCCACAGTAATGAGGTTGACTCTTAACAGCCCTATGAAATGTTGTGGCAAGCGATTCAGTTCAAGGGAGATTCGGAATGGGCAACAAATGCTGGCCATGTCAGCAATGCCCACATCCCATGCAAGAATGAAAAAACAAGTTTATATACATCAGACCATCTCTTATGTATTACTGTGCATAGGATCACAGAGAATGACACATAATAAATAAGAAAAGTAAGATATATAACAATAAACTCTTGTTCATCATTTGATTATTTTACTGATGACTTTTTCAAGTTATCACTGGTTTGAGTTTATAATCTTTCCTTCATAACGGCTTACTGAGCTACTTTGATTTTATAAACTACACTTTGCAGAAGCATAACTTTCATTTAAAGATCATTTCAACTTCAGCGCATAAAAGCAATACTCCGTCTATAAAAGAATTGAACTGCGCAATCTCTTATGAATACTAAAAAGGTTTTGCCTGGCAGTAACTTTAAGTGATGCCATTAAAATGCAAATAAGGTAACTGGCCAAGACATCTTATTTGCAGAAGGACTATCAAAAGAGCCCTGCAGTTAAAAAAGGTGCAAAAAATATCTAACACTGACAAATTCTGCAGTTTAGCATTTCAGAATACGACATGATATGGAGAAAGCTGCACCTCATAGAGTCATAGAGGTTTACAGCATGGAAACAGGCCCTTTGGCCCAACTTGTCCATGCCGCCCTTTTTTTTAAACCCCAAAGCTAGTCCCAATTGCCCGCATTTGGCCCATATCCCTCTATACCCATCTTACCCATGTAACTGTCTAAATGCTTTTCAAAAGACAAAATTGTACCCGCCTCTACTACTACCTCTGGCAGCTTGTTCCAGACACTCACTACCCTCCGTGTGAAAAAGTTGCCCCTCTGGACACTTTTGTATCTCTCCCCTCTCACCTTAAACCTATGCTCTCTCGTTTAAGACTCCCCTACCTTTGGGAAAAGATATTGACTATTTAGCTGGTCTATACCCCTCATTATTTTGTAGACCTCTATAAGATCACCCCTCAGCCTTCTACGCTCCGGAGAAAAAATTCCCAGTCTGTCCAGCCTCTCCTTATAACTCAAACCATCAAGTCCCGGTAGCATCCAAGTAAATCTTTTCTGCAATCTTTCTAGTTTAATAATATCTTTTCTATAATAGGGTGACCAGCATTGTACACAGTATTCCAAGTGTGGCCTTACCAATGTCTTGTACAACTTCAACAAGACATCCCAACTCCTGTATTCAATATTCTGACCAATGAAACCAAGCCGAATGCCTTCTTCACCACTCTGTCCACCTGTGACTCCACTTTCAAGGAGCTATGAACATGTACCCCTCGATCTCTTTGTTCTGTAACTCTCCCCAATGCCCTACCATTAACTGAGTAAGTCCTGCCATGGTTCAGTCTACCAAAATGCATCACCTCACATTTATGCAATCTACCAAAATGCATGCACCTCTGTGAATAAAGGCACAATCTGAAATAAATACTTTGAATAGTGCTGAAACAAGAGACATGCTGTTAAATTTTTTTGACTTGCACTTATCAGGACAGACCCGAGCATGCTAAATTTCAAAGGAAGCAACAATTTCTATTCTATATACCCCTGTTCAATGACAATTGCTGAAATGTATCTGCGGCCTTCCTGTGGGGACAAGTTTAGGATTGGTTGTCAAGTGCCCCACAATGAAACTGTGACTGATAATCACTGTCATGGCTTCCATATAAATAACAGTAAATTGTGACATTTGTTACAAATACAAGTTTATGACTTTATGGCGAGTGAGATAGTTGATGCATTGGTTATAATTTTCCAAAGTTCCCTAAATTTTGGGAAGGTTCCATTTGAATGAAAAATAGCAAATAGCAAATTGGGAGGGAGATAGAAAGCAGGGAACGACAGTCCAGTTAGTTTAATATCTGTCCAAGGGAAGATGTTAGAAGCTATTATTAAAGGAGTTCTAGCAGATTACTTAGAAAAGTTCAAGATAATCAGGCAGAGTCAACATGGTTTTGTGAAGGGGAAGTCATGGCCACGATTCTCCCATCACGACCTGCAACTTTTCTGGCAGGTCGAGGTGGGAGACACGCGTCGCCGGCCTTGTACCGGGATTTGCTCATGCGCCGGGAATGCATGCGCATCTCCCAGAGCCGGCAAACAGTCGCCGGTCAGACCACGCTGGAAACCGGCGGGAAGACAGGTAAGTAATTTAAATCTTTTTAAAATATATTTTAAATATGTTTATCAGCTCATTATCGGGAACTTTCAGGTCCCGATTGAATCTCCCACCCTGCCAGGAGTACTTCATTCCGGCGGGGTTCAAAGTGGCTCCCCATGTGCAGGGAACTAGCGTGAGACCCCACTGGAATGAAGGGGGGGGCAATCGGGGCCACCTAGGGGGTTGGGCGGTGTGGGTGGTGCCCCCTGGGCATGGACACCCTGGTAGTGCCAGCCTGTGCCCCCTGGCACTGCCCAAGGGGCAAAGTACCCATGCCCAGGGACACTTTGGTACTGCCAACTGGGCATCTAGCAGTGCCAAGAGGGTGGGGCCTATTGTGGGCAGGACCTAGGGGTAATCGGTGGGGTTGGGGGGGTCCCGCTGCCATTCTGCAGACAGGATCAGTCTGGGATGGAAGGGGGGCAGCGATGGGGGCGGGCTGGAGGGGGGGGGGCGGTCTGACGGAGGGGCCCTGCCTCCAGGGGAGGTCTTACCTCGGGGCGGGGGGGTGGGGGGGGGGGCTGGTCAGCGGGGGGGTTTTGCTGTGGTGGGCAGGGGGGATATAGGGATTGCCACTATTGGACGCGGGGGGCTGTGCATTGGGGCACTCTGGGACAGGGGGGGTCAGGGTTGGCCCAGGAAGTGTTGTGGGGGCCGCGTGACTGGAGGGGCTGCACTGCAGGGATCGAGCTAGCCAGCAAATGGGGAGACTGACAGGTCGGGACCACTGGGCATGCACCGAGTTCCAGAACTGTCAAACTCTGGCATGAATAGGCCCCGCCCCCCTAGGTTTTTAATGATATTCACAACTGGGACCTCTGCAGTGCACAGAGTGCGAAGATTCAGGTGAGAAGCTGAACTGACTAAACAGTCGGGATTTAGAACAGTTTTCCCTCCAATTCAGCACTTTTGGGAGAATTGCCCCCCCCATGTTTCACTAATTTATTTGAGGAAGTAACATGCACTGTGGATAAAGAGGAACCAGTGGATATACTGTACTTACATTTCCAAAAGGCAGTTGATAAGGTGCTGCATCAAAAATTAGTGCGGGAGATAAAAGCTCATGGTCTAGGGTGTAACATATTGGCATTAATATAAGTTTGGCTGGTTAACTGGAAACAGAGAGTAGGCATAAGTGGATTATTTTCTGGCTGGCAAGATGTAACAAATCATGTGCCACAGGGATCAGTGCTGATGCCTCAACCTTTTACAATTTATGCAAATCACTTGGATAAAGGGACCAAAGGTATGCTGATGGCACAAAGATAAATAGGAAATTAAGTTGTGAAGAAGACATAAGGAGGGATATAGATAGGTTACGTGAGTGGGCAAAGAACTGGCAATCGAGTTTAATGTGGGTAAATGTGAAATTGTGCATTTTGGCATGAAGAAAAAAAATTACGCACATTATCTAAAGAGGAAGAAATTGCAGAGCTCGAGAGGCAGAGGGATCTGGGTGTCCTCGTGCATGAATCACAAAATATTGGTATGCCGATACAGCAAGTAATTAGGAAGGCTAATAGAAAGTTATTGTTTATTGCAAGGGGAATTGAATACAAAGGTCTGGAGATTATGGTTCAATTATACTGGGCATTGATGAGACCGCATGTGAAGTATTGTGTGCTTGGTCTCCTTATTTAAGGAAGGATATAAATGCCTTTGGAAGCAGTTCTGAGATGGTTTACTCAAGGATACCTGGAAAGGGTGGGTTGTCTTATGAGGAAATATTGGATAGGCTATTGGAGTTCAGAAGAGTAATAGGCAACTTGATTGAAATGTATAAGATCCTGAGGGGTCTTGACAAGGTGGATGTGGAAAGAATATTTCCTCTTGTGGGAGAGTCCATAAGCGGAGTCACTGTTTAAAAATAAGGGGTTGCCCATTTAAGATAGAAATTAAGAGATTTTTTCTCTCACAGAGGGTTTTGGGTCTTTGGAACTCTCTTCCTCAAAAGGAAGTGGAAACAGAGTTTTTGAATATTTTTAAGGCAGTGATAAATAGATTCTTATTAAGTAAGGGGATGGAAGGTTATGGGGATGTGCTAAGAAGTGGAGAAATCAGATCAGCCATGATATTGAAGGGTGCAGCAGGCTTGAGGGGTTGAGTGGCCTATTCCTCCGAATTTGCATGTCTATATGTAAATGTGTTTTGGGGACTGTCTGTTTAATTCAAGATAAAATAGAGTAATGAAGGTCGGGGGGAAGGTGAGGAGGTCGTGTTGCCCTATCCAAATCCTGCTTGACACCAAGCCTGGGTGGTTTTGTGGCAGTAAGACTCAAATTGATTTACTGGGCATAAGAATTAAGATATTCACACCCGTGGACAATGGCAATTCCAGGGTAGACAGATTTCAAGTCTCATAGGTAAGTGTTAGGACTGTCAGGTTTTGTAAATAAGTCTACTACAACCTGTCTGTTTAATTTAGATAGAATGGAGTTGAGGCTCTGAATGGTAGTTAATTCACATTTTTATCTGGGATGCAAGGCTCATGTAATTCACATTGCCTTGGAGATGGGCTTTGAAAGGAAAGTGTCCATAGCAAGCCATTGTGGTATTGTGTCATACAGTTTTTTAAGATATCCTTGAACCTCTGAACGCCATTTTCTTCTGGTTGGGAGATGCGCGCGGGTCCCACGAAATGGCCGACACGTGCATCTCCCAACCTGACCCACCAGAAAAGTGGTGGGTCGCAATGGGAGAATCGGGCCCATTGTTTCTATCTCAGTATTTCCGACCTTATCAATTATTAGGTAAAACTAGTAAAACAAGTAAAACGTTTTCCTGTGTTCGACATCAATTTGCAGTGTCCTCCAGTACAGTTTTTCCTAATGTTCTACATTACATAAATAATCAATGTGTCATGTGTTTCAATATTAGAGGCATTATAGGAATGCAGTCACTGGTAGGTGTACGGTTTTGTTGTTGCCGCTAAATTCCTAAATATAGTGAATTTGCAGTGCGGTGAGAGACTGATCACAAGATATAGTCACAATAGGATATGCTCAGAGTCAATGTTTGATCCAGAATATTTTTCTGGTCATGAATTAGTGCATTTGCACTCTGCTAATTCAAAGGAACTCACAAAAGCAATGGGGGCCATTACCTGACACATATATGCAAGGGAAGAGTGGCTCCCAAACAGAAACTTGAACTTGGTAAATAGAAAATCATCTTGGGTTTGTATCAACTTTTATGCACTTCACTCTTTAATAATGGAAAGGGGGAAAGATTGACGAGAATATAAGAACATAGAGGTTAGGAGCACAAGTAGGCACATTCAGCCCTTCGAGCCTGCTCTGCCATTCAGATAGATCATGGCTGATCTCTCCCTGGTCTCAAATCCACCTCCTCACCTGTTCTCCATATTCCTCTTTCCCTATAACAACATCAAGGTTGTATCCTTGATTAAACCCAGTCATGGACCCAATATGCAGGACAAATTTAGCACACAAAGTAATTTAAGGCTATGTTTTCCTGTGGCTGTTGCATTTCAGTTCAATCTGTCCACCAGACACTCTGCACTAAAATCTGTGCAATGTCAAAAGTTTGTATCCAGATCTGTGCTTTGTTGGCATCATAAACTTTGCTTTTGCACAATGAAACTGCTCCCTTAGGAGTTAACTCCATGAAAAAGAATGTTTGACAAATATTTTTTTGCTGATATTTTGCAGTCTGCCATCCAGTTTGTTCCTGTGTGTTCAACCTCACACTGTTGTGGAAGGAAATGTTGTAAGAACCTTCCTTAGCACCCAACACAAAGTAAACACAATGGCTGGAATTCTCCTAACAAAATTCTAAGTGTTGAATTCGCGTGAAAACTAGAGTATTCACGCTGGTTTTTTCAGCGGGACTTGCAAATGAATCTCCCACACTCTGTGCAGTGCAGAGATCATTAGCGTGTATATCATTAGAAATCAGGGGTGGGGCCTATTCCCGCTGAAGAAGCCGGTGGCATAGTGCTGAGTGGGCCATTGCGCGTGCGCCAATCTGTGAGTCCCAAGATCGGCGCATGCGCAGTAGCCCCGCACTGCCAGCTTCCCAACTGCTGGCCAACTTGATCGCTGGCCAGCCCCATTATCCCCACATTGCAGCCCACCCCCCCCAAAGCCCCATCGCCAGACTCAACCATTCCCACGCCAGCCCCAAACCCCCCCATCCTGGCCCGCCCCGATCTCCAGCCACTCCCCACTACGATTGGCCACCCCCCCCGCCCCCGGACCCGACCCCCTCCAGCAGGCTGACCCCCACCCCACTCATTCCAGCCTGCCCCGATTGCTGGCTTCCCTCCTTCCTCCACCAATCCTGCCTGCAGAGTGGTAGCGGGACCCTAACCCCCATGATTGACCCACCAGGCCCCGGCCCCTTGGTAATGCCCCATGCCTGATGGGCACTATGAAAGTGCACCCTGGGCATGGGAACTTTGCACCTTGGGCAGTGGCCGGGGGCCTAGGTTGGCACTGCCAGGGTGCAAATGCCCAGAGTGTACGCCCCCACCACCCAAGCCTCTGGGGAGGCTGCGGTTGCCCCCCCTTCTCTCCAACAGGGTCAGGCCGCTAGTTCCCTGTTATTGGGGAGCTACTGTAATCCCCAGTGGAGTGAACCACTCTGGCAGGGGAGAAATGCTAGCGGGCCCGGAGACTTCAGTCCTGGGCCCGCTAATTACATTTAAATTATATTGAAATGACCATTTAAATAATCTTGGTGCCTCCCCACTGATTTCTGGCGTGGAACTGATGCTACCAGAAATCCTGCGCTGGGAGGCGCTATTGGAACGGGAACGCATGCATGTACCCCGCGAATCGGCCGACATGACAATCTCACAGCCTGCTGCGCTAAAAAATTAGCGTAGTGGGATGGGAGAATCGCCTCCAATGTATTTCCACTTGATTTGCATGATTATTTTCTTCAGAAGCAACTAAAGGAATATTGTCCAATTTAATAAAGAATCACAATTATGGGATGCCGGCTTGAAGATAAATAGTTACTTACTGGAAAAAAGGCTGGATCAGACTGGTTCTATAGTTTTGCTCTGTATACAGTAACTCCTGAAAAATATTTTTTTTATTCATTCAACTGATGCAGGCTTGGCTGGCTAGACCAGCATTTATTGCCCATCCCTAATTTCCCTTGAGAAGGTGGTGGTGAACTGCCTTCTTGAACTATTGCAGTCCAGGTGGTGTAGGTACACCCACTGTGCTGTTAGAGAGGGAGTTCCAGGATTTTGACGTAGCGACAGTGAAGGAAGAGTGATATATTTCCAAGTAAGGATGGTGCATGACCTGGAGGGGAACCTCTAGGTGGTGGTGTTACCAGGTATCTGCTGCCCTTGTCCTTCTGGATGATAGTGGTTGTGGATTTGAAAAGTCGAAACACTTCACTGAAAATCTACTGAAAAGAATGATTTGTTAAATACCGCAAACTGTTCCCTTTTAAAGATGTGAAAAAAATGAAAAGAATGCTGAGGGAACAGGTATGTAGCAGGAGAAAGAGGCATTTCACTTTTAAAGTACGTTTGTCTTGTAAAATGAAGGTCATGTTGCATCATCTCCAAGTTAATGCAGTGTAAAACCAGTGTGAAATTGATACGCAGTTTTCCAGATTCTCCTCTCTCTCGATTGTGTCAGATTGTGATTGACACTTTGTCAAACATAAACACATACATGTACCACATATAAAGATTAGACAGCCAAAAATAAAAGTTTGATTAAACAGTTACTTTATGCAACCAGAACAGAAAATTCTGGAAATGTTTAGCAAGTTAGGCAACATCTGAAACCAAGTTACTGTTTCAGCTCGATGACCTTTCATCAAAAATGATCAGAATTAAAGGTCATCTCTCCACACATGCTGCCTGACCTGCTGAGTATTTTGAGCGTGTTCTATTTTGATTTCAGCTTTCCAGCATCCTCCGTATCTTATTTCTGAGTTACTTCCTGCAATTCAGAATCTGCACAGATCAACAGAAGGCAAGAGACAGTCATCCTGATTATTCCCGATGCCATTTGAATATTCGTGTGCTGTGTACATGGCTAAACAAAATATTGTGAGCAGGAATACAGATCTATCCAGACTCTGGTATGCCTACTTACTGGAATCACACTGCAAGCCCTTGTTACCACAGTGATTGAAAGTGAACACATCATTTTGTGTCTTTCAGCATACAGGAAAACAATGATGTCCTGGAGAAACAACAGTATTCCTGCCCTGCTGGAAATCACTGGAAATATTCAGCAGGGCAGGCACCATCTACGGAGATAAACAGAGTTAACATTGGGTGGAATTTTGTTGAGGTATCTTGCCTGCTGGCTGAAAAGCTAGTGAGAGACCCATGCTGGCAGAAAGGTATGCCAAGTCACAAGCCAATCAAGCAGTGGTGAGGCCATTAATGGGCATTCACCTGGAATGAAGATTCCAGGGGCAGAAGCCCCATCTACCATGAGCTGCCAGCCAATCGGAGGCTGGCAACCCCTTGTGCTCAGTAGTGCCACTGAGGAAGCCATGGCTGCTGCCTGAAGGACAGCAACTGGATTAATTCCATCCGTGGCAGAATAAGCCCCTTAAGTGGTCATTAATTGCCCACCTAAGGACCTCAATTGGCAGCGGAGCAGGAAGGTCAACTAAGGGACTTCCCACCCAGTACTTGTTTCTGGTGGAGGCGGAAGGGTGGCGGGATTCAGGGATGTCACCACCCCACATATGTATGTGTCCTTCCTGCCTCCAAACTTGCTACTAGAGAGAGCACAAGACTCCACTCAACATTTCAAGTCGATGACCTTTCCCAGACTTGGATCTGTAGTGAGACCATTGCTTTCGGAGCAAAACTGTCGAACCAGTCAGATGCAGTCTTTTCTCCAGTAAGTAACTATTGATCCTCAACCCAGCATCCCATAATTGTGATTCCTATTAAATCAACGTGTGGTATAATTGCAGCAATTCTACTTTGTGCATGTTTGTAAACATGGCCATGAACATTTACGTTGCATAATACTTTAACAAGGTGCAAGAAGCTCACTAAACTGAGCACTTGGTATTTAGGGAAAGGAAATAACCTGACTGAAAATAGGAGCTCGGGAAGACCAGAGAAATGTTGGATTGCTTGCTAATATATATTTTATAGGGGAGTTGTCAGATTGCAGGATTACCTACAGCGGATCTATTTGCTTCAGTGATGATGCATGGCCATTCATAATCCTGATAAATGGCTTTCTGTAATGTGGATAATGTCAATGCTACTGCGGATGTCTATTCACATGACAAATAAATTGCTGATTTTATTTTTTTTAATGTTGTCGATTGAATGTAGCCGTTACCTCTTAGCAGAAACACATTTCAACACATATTTTACCAGCACAATTTTCTTTAACCTGACATTATGCTTGAATTTATTATCTAATGAAGAAAAATTTGTATATGGTCAAAAGAAATAAATGAGTCTGGAATAATGCTCTTCTTATTGCACCATTTTAAAGTAAGAGGATTTGGGGCAACACTTTTTCCATTTACTGTCCGATCCTTTTTCTCTCTCACAGTAACAAATCTGGTTTGCTTCAATATGAAAGAAAAGATGATGTCTGAACTGAAAGGAGGGAAGGAATTGTGTGCACAAAAGGTGGGGGGAAAGGTCCTAGTGGCTTGGAAGGCCCAATGTGATCTTAAACCTTTCATTCTGGCTTTCCTGTCTCCTGCTTTTGACAGTGGATGTGATACACCTTCATGTGATGTAATATTAACTATTTAAAGAGTCAATGCAAAAATATGCTTTGACGAGCTAGAGAGTTTGGAAGGAAATGGTGAGAGGTATTTAACAAGGATTCTTATCAAGGCCACAACCAAGTGAAACAATGGTTTCTTTGACTTGCTGCTGAATCAGTCAGGAGCAGGATGGAGACATTTCTCCCCCAGCAATAACAAGAAGAAGTTGCTCTCACCAAGATGTTGTTGGAGGTGACTGAGGAGGCGAGCAGCCCGAGTGTTGTGCCCAATTTTTGTTGGAGTGTAGGCAACAGTTTCATGATCTAACCAAGTCAGAAAAGGGGAGTATATTTGTTGATTCAGATACATCCTCTTCCGTACAACAGAACCCGCTCTCATTCTGTCATGGTAACTGTAAACCACCACATCACTCCTCACATCCAGGTTTCAACAGCAGCCTTTCTCACTTTCTACGCATTTGTACATCATCCTAATGAATCCATGATGTCCCTCATGATAATCCTTTATGCAATGTGGTACATCTGTCTGATTTTCACCATCGGTGAATATGTGACCTTCAGTCTGTTCATGCAAGTCTGTTCTTTCACCCCTTATAGTAGAAGACAGTGCACAAATCAATAGGGAGAGGACAGGAGATGGACTGCTACAAGGCAGAGGAGCAGACCATGGAGATAAGTGGTAGATCTGCATAGCTCTCAATGAGAGATGGAGATTCAGAGAGCTCACAGCTGCCTGGTGACAGCATTATAAATTTCCCTGACACACATACGCTGACTTCACTTCATCAGTGAGTGAATTATGACCGTCAAGATTGTTACTTTGGCACAGCTAAAATCATATCCTTCCTCTCACTTAGCAGGGCCTTCAAAGCAATGATGGCAATGTCTCAGAGGATCTCATTCATTCTGAGTGTGCACTGACATAGGATATCCAGTCATGTATCTGTGCAATTACCCACACTTCAGTGGATTCAGTTGGAGATTTAGTTGGGTTTTCAGTTGGTGATTCACAACTTACAAGTGAACACACATACTGTGATGACAGGGACAGCTTTGGACCATCTGTATCAGGTGGGGGATGGGATGTGGAGAAGCGGTGGGCAGCGAATTGCAAAGGGCCTGGGAACCCACTGCACCTTTCTCACCCTGACCTGACTCAAACGATTGGGTAAGAAACCTTCAGCTGGATTTCAAGGTGAGTAATGAAGAGCAGAGTGGCAAACTGACTATGATTGTCACTCCCATAAAAAACAGTTTCAATACTCAGCATGGGAAAATACTTGATTGGTGGGATTCACACATGGGCCAGAATTTTACGCTCCCCGCACCCACCAGCAGGTTTTAAGGTGGAGGAGGAGCATAAAATTGCATGGATCTCACCACCCCAACCAGGAAGCAATTTTACAGTGGGCTAGGCAAGGGGGAGGGGGGGGGGGGTGTGTGTGTGCCCACTCCTGCCCCAGTGAAGACCTGTAAATGGCCACTTAATGGCCCCGCATTTTGCCACACAGCCTTATTGACAGCTTGGGAATGAAACAGAAAAATGACCAAACCTTTGTCCTGGGTGGAAGGGGGTTGGTGCCTCCAACAGAAGCCATCTTCTCATTGGGGGCATCCTTCCTTCAAGACCTCCAGATCTCATTCCCTTCTCGGTCCATTCCCCAGGAACCCAAACGCCCCCCATACAACTCCCCAGAACCACTACCACTTGTCATCACTCTGGCTCCCTGCACTTCGTTCCAGGCATGTTGCTGAAGTGCCTCTTCCAGCCACTGCAGTACTTGGCCTGAATGGACTGATTTCAGACTGGCCAGCAGCTCTCTGAGGCAGGAATTCTGTCCAAATGAGAACAGAGGTCCTACCTTCTGCTGATCAACATTCATCAAAGTGTGAAATGGCAGCCGGTCTGTCAGAGTTGGTGGGGATGTATTCACTGCATCTCCAGATGGCAGGGGCGGAGACCCCGCCATGCTATAAATTCAAGCCATAGAGTTTGAGGAAAATGGACACTGATTTGGGAGGCCTCAGGAGAGGAAAGGGAGGTTTGCGGTGGGATGGTAGTTTGCAACAACAGTGGAGTCAAGGGCTGGCTTTTGGAGGAGAAGAATGATGATGCAAGTTTAAAAGTGAAAAGAACAGTACCTGAAGAGAGAGAACCATTAATTGTGAGGTAAAATTGACCAGGAAGGGAAGCTGAATAGTTAAAAGTTTAGTGGGAATAAGGTCAAGGGAGCAGAAGGTGGGTCTCATAAACTAGATGGGTTTGAAGAGGGCATGCAGAGATTGGAGAGAAACCAGAGAAAGATGTAGGTTTAAGGCAAGGGCAGGGGGGATCTATAGAGGATATTTGGCCAAGGGGGCTAGTGGCAGGGTGGAATGTGGCAGAGACAGGTAATCAGATGGCTTCAATCATAATTACAAAGAAGTGTATATGATCCTCTCACATATTGGTGGAGGTGAGTGGAGGATACTGGAGAGAGGGTTTAGGATCATTACATATAGAAGCAGGAGTGGGCCATTTGGCCCATTAAGCCTGCTCTGTCATTCTATATGATCAGGCTGATCTGATTGTGGTCTTCACTTGTCTACCTCTCCCCCATAACCCTTGACTTCTTTGTCAAAACTTGGAAGCATTGTGAACTGTGAGGAGGATAGTGCAGAACTGCAAAAGGACATAAACAATTTGGTTAACTGAGCGGACAGATGCCAGATGAAGTTCAACATGGAGAAATGTGAGCCACAATTTTATGTCCATCAGATGGATGAGCACCCCACACGAAAGAGCGTAAAGTTGCACGAGAACACATTGGACGCGCATCCCAATGTCACCCACACTCATGTGATGTTTAGATTGAAAGACATGAGTTGGAATCAGCTCCACCCCCACCTACCATTAAAGGGTGAATTGAGGCCATTGATAAGGCAATTCTAAGCAATTTTATGCTGCGATTTTCAACTCGTTGCATAGACAGAACCGGTGGGCGCCAAACACATTTTGCGCATTTCCTCATCCAGGGCTGGGATAAATGGCCCCCGCACAGCAAAATTTTTTCTGTCAGGGCTAGTTCACCGTTGTGTGAGGGCAGAGTTCACCTTTAATTTCCTACCACCTGTTCAGCTTCTCAAGCCTGCCTTATTGCATTTTGGGATCTCATCTTCCCTTGCAAGCTTCCCTGAGCTTTCCATCACAGTGCTCCCTCATTTGCAAGGCTCTGGTCCTCTGCATCTGATCCAATGGGGATGGTGTATTCTACAGGTGGGACCTCCTCCGAAGAGGAAAAAGAGGGGCAGGAGGGAGAGGATGCAGAGTGAGCATGAGGAAACTGTTTGAGGAGAGGCATAGGCTTATTTGGTGCAGGACCAAGGGGGGCCAAGGCAAGAGGGCAGGCTGCAGGTGCCACTATCCAGAGGCTAGATTATATTAGGCAGCACCCCAACTACCCCCAAAAGTCAGAGGTCTGGTGCTGCAGGAGGCTCCGCCTCTCCAGGGACACCGTGACAGCAACACAATAGGTCCTGAAATTGCCTCCAACTCGCAGACAGCCCATGCTGGTGGCTTTGAAGGTCACAGTGGCCCTCACCTTCCATGCCTCTGGTTTCTTTCAGTGGGGAATCTGTGCATCATCTCTCAATCAGCCACACAC
Organism: Mustelus asterias; assembly: GCF_964213995.1. NCBI lineage: Eukaryota > Metazoa > Chordata > Chondrichthyes > Carcharhiniformes > Triakidae > Mustelus > Mustelus asterias. The sequence goes on along the minus strand of NC_135802.1, from coordinate 98,306,606 downwards.
AGTCGTGTGAAGCTGGTGACTATCACTATCTTCAGACACACTTGCACTTTCATCAATTACTGGCAGACAAGGCCAGCCAGGCAGAGGGAGCACGAGGCCTCGCTGCAATGGCAGGGTTTTCCCCCTCCCCGAGTCATGGGTGTAATAAATTGCATTCATGTAGCCATCAAGGTACCTATAGGAGAGTCAGGAGCTTTAGTAAACTGAACGGATTTCCACTCGGTGAACATGCAGATCATCTGTGACCACAGGATACAAACTATCCACGTTTGTGGCCATTATGCAGGGAGCCCTCACGATTACTACATCGTCTGGCACCCACAGGTACCAAGGCTGCCCATGACTCCTGCACGTTTAGATGGATGGCTCCTGGGTGACAAGGGCCTCCCTTGAAGAGGTGGTTGATGACCCTATTCCGTCACCCAAGAACTGAGGCAGAGAAGAATTACAACATAAGTCATACATCCACAAGAGTGGTGGTGGAGAGGACCATTGGGCTGCTGAAGATGTGCTTCCTATGCCTGGATCGAGCCTTGCATAACAATAACTACCCAGGTCATTGGGTGCAACGTGGTACACCTGGATGCAGCGCCAAAAGAGGCTGCTGTGATCTGCTGTGATCATCAAGAGGAGTGCAGAGACGGCAAGGAACTGTGCAGAGTGGTGTAGTCAGGTGCTTGTTGCCCGAATTGGGTCAGTTTGTAAGATGGTGAGTGACAACTGACAGTGAGGCATACAATGTCAAGGCTGAGATCCTGATCACTTGGCCTCTGTTCATTGGAGGGTGATGTGTCCCGTAGTGACACAGCCAGCTAACTGGCTTTTGTGGGCTGGGGTTACGCACAACAGTGAATGGACCTTCAAGGTGAGGACACACTAAGGATGCAATTTGTCACATTTGGGACAAGAGTAGATACAACAGAGGAGGGCGCGAGGTATGGTGCCAAACCTGAGCATTACTTCCTGGATGAGGACACACAGGTTGTAATCCAAGAAGCGGCGGGGGCGGGTGGGGGAGGGGGGTGGGTGAGCAGGGGGGGGGGGCGTGGGCGGGGGAGGGGTCAGGGTCAGGAGACCCTTCCAACAGTACAATTCCCTCTTTACCCAATATTGGTGCCAATATCCCTTGAATCCAACACCATTTCTCCCACACCAATCTTTGAACCACGCATTCAAATCCTCCGCCTCCTCCCCCCCCCCCCGCCAACCCGGCACACGCACCTCGTCACACTCAGGCCGTGTCACATTCTGCGCTTCCACACACCTAGGTTGTTTTGCAGTACAGTAAAGGAGCCGTGGTTTATTATTTACATCCCAGGATGATCCTGGAATAGTCTGCAAATCTAGGATGATGGAAGCAGATCCTGATGGTGCTTTTGCAGGTTCTGCTGAGGGAGGATGAGCAGCTCAGGGCTAAATTTAAAAAACAGAGGCTCTTTGGAATTTTTGGATTCCTGCCTGAGCCATGAGCAGATTGATTTGAATGTGTGGCTCAAAGATTGGTGTGGGAGAAATGGGTTTCAATCCATGAAACACTACTACCAGTTCTGGGGAAAGAAGGAGCGTCAGGATGACCTTTACCTGAATCATGATAGACAAGTAGACTGATGAATCGTATAACTAGGGCTGTAGGGAGAGCTTTAAACTAAATAGTGGGAGGAAGGTTTCATGTGAGGGGAGATTTGGAAAGTTAAGGAGGAAGGAAAAGGCAAAAGTGCAGGGAACCGGTTGTGTGACAGACAGTGGGTTACAAATAAAAGAATTCAGCAGTAACTAAGGTCAGAGTATGGGAAAATGGTAATATAGACAAAACTAAAGGCTTCTTATCTGAATGCATTCAACATTTATAACTGGATGGATTAATTGACAGCACAAAAAGAAATAAATGACTATGACATAGCAGCCAGATCTGATGGTGAATGGCTAAACCAGTTACCCACCCTTATCGCGCAAATCTGCATTCCTTGGACTTAAAGGAGCGAAGATGAGGACTGTACCAGTGGAGTGGCCAGGTGACAGAGTCATGGTTTTACTGAAGGTTAGGACATCAATGGATAGTAAGTTAAGACAAAAAACAAATAAGGCACAAGAACAATGGTTACAAGAGCAGTGAGATTTACCCGAAGAATTGGATGAGCTATGATGGTAGACCTTATGTATGCAAAAGCAAAGGAGCTGAGTGGCAGTCAGCAAAACAGACTGAAAAAGAACAGCAAAGAAAGTACGGAAGGTGTTTTATTAACAAACCCAGATGAACTAAGAAAAGAAAGAATATTTGAAGAACTAAACGCAAAAAATGAAAAATTGAAACGATTGAGCTTAGAAGTAGAGTGTAATGCTGACATTGATTTCATTGGACCAGAGAGTGAGATAAGTGCAGCAATAAATGAGATAAAAACTGGAAAGTGACTGGAATAAATGAAATGCCTACAGAGTTGATTAAAAGCTTGGGAAAGAAAGTAACATCAATGTTTAATAAGCCGTGCAAAGATATTTATTTATCAGGAGAATAACCAGAGGATTTCATGCAGACCATGATGATCACCCAAGGAAAGAAGCCAAAGGCATGTCGATGTTCTGATTTTCATACAATAATTCTTAGTCGACACATGGGAACATCATACCTGGAAGTTCCCATCCAAGCCATTCACCCACCCCGACTTGAAAATATATCACCATTTCTTCACTTTCACTGAGTTGAGATGGAGATTGAAATCAGTGAGGATGAAAAGCCATTCAGTACAGAGGCTGAGGGAGGAAAATAGAGAAGATATCTTTGCAGGAATTGCTTTTGTCGTATCTGGGAGGAAGAAAGAATGAGAAAATGGCAGTAGAGTTTGGGATCAGGCTGAGATGTGGTCGTTGATAAGTGCCACAGCAACGCTGTGACTGTTTAGGTGGGGCAAAATATATCTCGGTCCGGGGGAAGATGTAATCACCACTCAGCCAGGCTTTTGTTACAGCCATGATGTTGACGCAGTCATCAACATTAAGTTCATGGATGACAGGGGTCTAGTTGACAAGGGATGGACATTCTGGAGGGAGATGGCAATAAGAGCTGATCTGCTGGCAGAGTCACAGGATCAATTAGTAGCAAATTATTGTGGATACTACACATCTGAAATAAAAACAGAAAATGCTGGATAAACTTGGCAGATCTGGAAGCATTTGAGTGACAGAAGCAGAGTTAACATTTCGAGTCCAATATGACTTCTTCAGAACTGAAGAGGGGTAGAAATGTAATGGAGTATATAGTTGGAGAAGAGTGTGGGGGAGGGGGGAGGCAGAATATAAGGTCAGGGATAGGTCAGAACTAAGGCGAAATTGACAAAGATGTCATGAGCAGAAGACAAAGGAGGTGTAAATGGTAGCATTAAGAGTTGGTGTTGGGAATAAAATAATTTGATTTGGTTGTGAATTGGTTCCTGTTTTTAACTTGTATTTGTTTGTGATGTATTTAAAAAAAGCACATGTGTCGTGCTACTGAACTACCATATTCTTACTAAGCCATTGTGGAAAGGTCACCTTTAAACAACAGAATTATACAATAACTGTAGCTAATTGAATGGAAGTACACACCGAAAGAGCCTCCTCCTATTTCTCTTTTCCTCAGCACAGCCTGAGAAAATTCATTGTTGAAAGGATGTGTTTGCATCTGCACGCACGTGTGTTTTTTAATTATATAATAGTTGTAACTTCATTCTTTATATTTATTAAAAACACTTATCCTAGAAAGGTCAATGTAAGATGTTCTGGAGCACCATGCAGAACTTTACTAATCACAGACAAAATCGCTTTATCAGATAGTACAGTAAGTTATAGAAAGTACCAGTGAAGTGACAGCAAGATTAATTTGTTTTTACCAGTTGTATTCACGTTTGGCCCTGTAACACTCCTCTGGGTGTACAATCAGTTAAATGGTATTCATGGTGATAAATACATCAGCTTTGAAAAACTGACACTTTTGAGTCAAGGCTAAAAAAGATGCTAAGCAATTCAATAGGGTGCAAAGATGTCAAGACATGAAGTGCTAAATTTTGAGGCCTTCCACCCAGTGTTAATGAAGCAGCCGTGCCTTGCAGATGGTGTGGAAGAACTTACTACTTATCCCCACTCACTATGTTGCCAGGGCCATCTTATGAAGGTGCACAACAGACTTGGGTATTTAAATTAAGGGTCCTCTGATGTCTCAAAGTCCCCAATTGTGCTTCAGGTAGGAACTGCCCAGTATCAGCTTGCAGCGTGGCCAAGAGGCAGCCAACAGCTAAGTTGTAACCACAATGACAGCTCAAGCTGTCGAAACGCTGATTTTCCCCTTCTGATATCAGACTCCCTTCATCCCTCCCTTCCTCACCCCTCTCCCCTGATCTAACTTCTTCCAGCTGAGGTGCCTGGTAATGTGGTGGTTTTGGAGACAGCAGCCTGCCCCCATGGCACGCAGCAGGGGCAGCACACTGGTATAGTGGTTAGCATTGCTGCCTCACAGTGCCAGGGACCCGGTTCAATTCCCGGTTTGGGTCACTGTCTGTGCGGAGTATGCACATTCATTCTCCCCGTGTCTGCATGGGTTTCCATTGGGTGCTTCGGTTTCCCCCGACAGTCCGAAAGACGTGCTGGTTAGGCGCATTGGCCATGCTAAACTCTCCCTCAGTGTACCCGAACAGTGTGGAGACTAGGGAGTTTTCACAGTAACCTTGTTGCAGTGTTAATGTAAGCCTACTTGTGATACTAATAAATAAAGTTTAAACTTTCTGCTTGCAGCGTGCCAGCTTGATTGTAATGAGGCCTGCCTTTCAAAAGGGATGGCACCTCCTTTGGGTACATAGGTTGGTCCGAAGTCCTCTCAGGAAAATCTGTTCTGATATGTGTTCAAATAGCAGTTGTTTATTTGTTTTTGATCATTTGTTGTCTGACGTTTACCTGACCTGCCATAATTTTAATAATTACCTTTCCTTAAAAAAATCAGTATTATTAAACTGAGGGTTTTGGGTGACGCAATAAGTTAGTCATTAGCCTTTCATTGCTTGAAGTTGGGTTCAAATTTAACCCAGAGTAATGGGATGAAAGTATCTTCTGATAGCAAGGGTGGAAAGGTTTGGGTAATCTCAACTCAATTCCTTATGGGCATGGGGACACAATAAGGACTGACATTGATTCAGCAGAAGCTGGCAATCTCACTCAAAGAAGCCACAGGATGCAATATGATTTTTTTTTTAAATGCTCAGATATGGCAGGGAATATGCCCTCTGAGGTGGGGAGGGGAGGGGAGGGGTGGAATTTTCTACTAGTGTGATTTTCCACTCCCGCTGAAGTCAATGGCTTTTTGATGGCTCGCCCAATTTTCCAACCCCACTCCCTCTGGGGCCATGAGTTTCAGTTTGGTTGTTGGGGCAGTGATGAGGCAAATTCACTCTACACTTCACACTCCTACACCTGATTTTGCTCACGACTGTGCACCTGAAATGCAATCTATTCCATTGCCCAAGACTAGTATCAAATTGCCAGCTCAAAAGAGCACCCGATTTACCAGTGTAATATTTTTCTCCACTCTGAACGGTGTTGTTTATGAGTAAGCATGCCAATATACACCAAATTAGAAACTATTTTGAAAATGCTAAGCGGTGACAATGTAGTGAATTTACTTTACAAAGGGAACAGATTAAAAATTAACAGACTTCAAGTAAAACTAAAGATTAGAACAGAGAACAATTCTACCAGTGTCGTGGTTTTTGTGCAGCGGATTCTCAGCAAAAAACAATTAATCATCCATTGATTAACTCAACAATTAACAGGTTGGAAATTAGATTGAAGGCTATAAGGATACACGGGGACTGAGAAGATAAAATATTCCACAGTGCACAATGATTAACCACATTACTGAGTTTGGGAAGCAGCTTCATCTGGGGGAGCAACTGCTCAGAGTTGCAGTTAAGTAAACATTTTGGAATATTGTCCAATTACTTTTCAGAATCACATTTAGACATAATCTTTCTTCAGGTGATTAAATAAATAGCACACAGCCTGCATGAAAGGGTGGACTATGCATTCTTTGTTACCGAAGCAGGTTCGATAAACCAAATGACTTTCTTTAATCCCAGGCTCTATGTTCAGATGACTCTGACAAGAAGTGGTGAGAGGAAATTTCTGCACCACTGAATTAGATTTGTTTCAAATGGAAATCTACTACTGTAACCCACTGAATCAGCTTGCTCTAAGGATAGGATGAACCTGTGTGTAATTTTATTTTATTAGCTTGGTGTCTGCCTATTTATCATTCTTGTCTTTCAATGCTAAGGCAAAGTGGATGCTTGTAGGATTTCCCAATACCATTCTTATAGAGTTACCTGTGTAAAGGCAAGTCTGACCCACAGCATCACATTCACCGCCATGGGTAGGGCAAGGAGGCAAGTCGGGCATCCAGCTGGAACAAATTTTGAGCCCCATGCTGTGAGCACGAAACTGATTTGTACCAGCCCCCCAAGGGGTCCAAGTTGATGTGGCAACATACACTTTTACATGCATGTTGTAGCCAAGAACCATGAATAGTTGATGGTAGAGGGTCTAATTTCTTTTCATCACATGGCTTACCAGGAACCCCCTCTCCCCGTTCTTGTCATCAGTTGTTGGTGTATGTTGGATGGATTTACAAGTTGATATCCAACCATTGTGGTCATGTTATGACTGCACCTTCCTTGGCCATCAAGTCTAAAGTGGAATTTTAACCCAGAGCTTCTAGCTCAGAGAAGGGACCTACCACTGTGCCATAAGACCTCCATTATTTCCAAATTACTTCGTCTTTAATGTTTTCTGATCAGACAAACCAGATTTTGTATCTGATACATGAAGTTGCAAGTTAACTAAATAAGCCTCGGATGTGCTTCATTAATATTTTATAACATACAGACTTCTTCAAAAGTATGACTTAGTTACAAATTTGAACCAGATAAATACTTATGGGAAATATTAGCCCCTTTTTTCCAGTCTCCAGATCATCGGCTGCCAGATCAGTACAATCCAAGAGAGCGCCGGGATCCTGCAGAGGTCCCAATGTACTGACTCCAATTCCTCTGCTTCTGGGATTTTGTTAAAAAAGTCCCCATAATTGAGTTAGAACCTGACCGTTTTAACTTCTTTACTTGAGTAGTTACCCAGGAAAACTTAGACAGAAAAATCCTTATCAAACTCCTGGGTAAATATGCAATTAACCCTCCCCATTACTCATACTGACCCTCCTGAATCCCTCTTTACCCCATGATTACCCATCTTGACCCCCTTGACCCACCAATCTACTCATCCACTTTGCCCACCCTATCCAGCTGCCATCCTACCCATAGAATCACTACAGTGCAAAAGGAGGCCATTCAGTCCATCAAGTCTGCACCAATTCTCCAAAGAGCATCTTACCCAGGCGCAGCTCCCTTCTATCTCCTTAACCCCGCGCATTTACTATGGCTAATCCACCTAACCCAAGCACCCATTTACTTCATCCCACCCACCTACTTGCACACCTACAACTTACCCACTCACTCACACATTCATTCACTAACACGCTGAGAGGTTTGAGAACCCTTAAACACTTATCGGAATATGGCAGCCACTGCCGTAAAAAAGGTGTGTGACTTTAGCACAGATACTCTTTGCTATCCTTTCCATGGATTCCTGCACTGAGGTAGGTTTGCAGGATTCAGAGGTTTGAAAAAAACATGTAGGTAAATGGGTGATTTTCTGTCTGATCAGTGATGGGCACATGGGTTCTGGTGCTGACCGAAAAATTTAGCCCATTATCTTATTGCGAGAGAAACCATTAAAATACATGGAATTGCACAAGGTTGCTGTACTTGTATGACATGTATACAAGCTAAACTTGACAGAAAAAAATTGGGTTGTCCATTTTAGTGCGAGTGCTCATTTAATAGAGGGCTAACACTTAATTTTGCCTGATAACCTCTCTGGCAATGAAGGTTAGTTTTCGTAAATATCGAGATACATTCCTTCAAATGTTAGTTATTGTTTGAAATTTTAAAAGTTAACAATTATTTTTTGCCTTTTCTTTCTGTCTTTCTATCTCCCTCTTTCTCAGTCCAATCTTTCTTTTACTTTCAGTCCCAGATTTAACAATTAATTCAATATTTTAACTGCCATTCAATCACTGCTGACTGTAATATCCGACCCAGTGCCAGGATAAGTTTATCGCTTGGCAATGATATTTGGTAGGAAATGTCATTCATAATCAAAGCCGTAAGTGTTAGAATCATAGAAAGTTAACAGCTCAGAAAGAGGCCACTTGGCCCATAGTATCTGTGCCAGTGAAAAAGAGCCGCTCAGCCTAATCCAACTATTGAGCATTAGGTCTGTAGTCCAGCAGGTTACAGCACTTGAGGTGAATATCCAGATGCTTTTAAAATGAGTTGAGGATTTCTGCATGTACTACCCCTTCCGGCAGTGAGTTCCAGAGCCCCGCAACCCTCTGGGTGAAAAACAAAGTTCTCGCTAATCTTTCTACCAATCACTTCAAATCTACTCATTGTTCCTAAAAAAAAATTCCTAGAACAAACAAAGTTGTTATCTCTGGTTTGTTACCCGTGCCACGTGATAGTGAGGAGAGGAATAGGGAGAGAGAGCAGTTGAAGACGTGGTTACAGGGATGGTGCAGGAGGGAGGGATTCAGATACCTGGACAATTGGGGCTCTTTCTGGGGTAGGTGGGACCTCTACAAACAGGATGGTCTGCACTTGAACCAGAGGGGTACCAATATCTTGGGGGGGAAATTTGCTAATGCTCTTCGGGAGGGTTTAAACTAATTCAGCAGGGGGATGGGTACCTGAATTGTAGCTCCGGTGTACAGGAGGTTGAGAGTAGTGAGGTCATGAATGAGGTTTCAGAGTCGCAGGAGTGTACTGGCAGGCAGGAAGGCGGTTTGAAGTGTGTATACTTCAACGCCAGGAGCATCCGGAATAAGGTGGGTGAGCTTGCAGCATGGGTACCTGGGATTTCGATGTTGAGGCCATCTCGGAGACAGGGATAGAGCAGGAACAGGAATGGTTGTTGCAGGTTCCGGGGTTTAGATGTTTCAGTAAGTGCAGGGAAGGTGGTAAAAGAGGGGGAGGTGTGGCATTGTTAGTCAAGGACAGTATTACGGTGGCAGAAAGGACATTTGATGAGGACTCGTCTACTGAGGTAGTTTGGGCTGAGGTTAGAAACAGGAAAGGAGAGGTCACCCTGTTGGGTGTTTTTTATAGACCTCCGAAAAGTTCCAGAGATGTAGAGGAAAAGATTGCAAAAATGATTCTGGATAGGTGCGAAAGTAACAGGGTAGTTGTACTGGGGGACTTTAACTTTACAAATATTGACTGGAAAAGCTATAGTTTGAGTACTTTAGAGGGGTCGGTTTTTGTCCAGTGTGTGCAGGAAGGCTTCCTGACGCAGTATGTAGATAGACCAACAAGAGGCGAGGCCACATTGGATTTGGTACTGGGTAATGAACCAGGCCAGGTGTTAGATTTGGAGGTAGGTGAGCACTTTGGTGACAGTGACCACAATTTGATTACGTTTACTTTAGCAATGGAAAAGAATAGGTATATACCAAAGGGCAAGAGTTATAGCTGGGGGAAAGGAAATTATGATGCAATTAGGCGAGATTTAGCTGGCATAGGTTGGGAAAGGAAACTGCAGGGGATGGGCACAATTGTAATGTGGAACTTGTTCAAGAAACAGCTACTACGCGTCCTTGATAAATATGTACCTGTCAGGCAGGGAGGAAGCAGACGTGTGAGGGAACCGTGGTTTACTAAGGAGGTTGAATCTCTTGTGAAGAGGAAGAAGGAGACTTATGTTAAGATGAGATGTGAAGGCTCAGTTAGGGCACTTGAGAGTTACAAGTTAGCCAGGAAGGACCTAAAGAAAGAGTTAAGAAGAGCCAGGAGGGGACATGAGAAGTCTTTGGCAGGTAGGATCAAGGAAAACCCTAAAGCTTTCTATAGGTATGTCAGGAGTAAAAGAATGACTAGGGTAAGATTAGGGCCAGTCAAGGACAGTAGTGGGAAGTTGTGCATGGAGTCTGAAGAGGTAAGAGAGGCACTAAATGAATATTTTTCATCGGTATTCACACTGGAGAGGGACAGTGTTGTTGAGGGGAGTACTGAGATGCAGGCTGTTGGACTGGATGGTATTGATGTTCATAAGGAGGAGGTGTTAGCAATTCTGGAAAGGGTAAAAATAGATAAGTCCCCTGGGCCGGATGGAATTTATCCTAGGATTCTCTGGGAGGCTAGAGAGGAAATTGCAGAGCCTTTGGCTTTGATCTTTGTATTGTCATTGTCTACTGGAACAGTGCCAAATAACTGGAGGATAGCAAATGTTGTCCCCTTGTTCAAGAAGGGGAGTAGGGACAACCCTGGTAATTATAGACCGGTGAGCCTTACTTCTGTTGTGGGCAAAGTATTGGAAAGGATTATAAGAGATAGGATTTTTATAATCACCTAGAAAGGAATAATTTGATTAGGGATAGTCAGCACGGTTTTGTGAAGGGTAGGTCGTGCCTCACAAACCTTATTGAGTTCTTTGAGAAGGTGACCAAAGAGGTGGATGAGGGTAAAGTGGTTGATGTGGTGTATATGGATTTCAGCAAAGCGTTTGATAAGGTTCCCCATGGTAAGCGTTTGCAGACAATACGGACACATGGGATTGAGGGTGATTTAGTGGTTTGGATCAGGAATTGGCTAGCTGTAAGAAAACAAAGGGTGGTGGTTGATGGGAAATATTCATCCTGGAATCAGTTACTAGTGGTGTACCGCAAGGATCTGTTTTGGGGCCACTGCTGTTTGTCATTTTTATTAATGACTTGGATGAGGGTGTGGAAGGATGGATTAATAAATTTGCGGATGACACTAAAGTCGGTGGAGTTGTAGACAGTGCGGAGGGAAGTGGCAGGTTACAGAGGGACATAGATAAGCTGCAGAGCTGGGCTGAGAGGTGGCAAATGGAGTTTAATGCGGAAAAGTGTGAGGTGATTCACTTTGGAAGGAGTAACAGGAATACAGAGTACTGGGCTAATGGTAAGATACTTGGTAGTGTGGATGAACAGAGGGATCTGGGTGTCCATGTGCATAGATCCCTGAAAGTTGGCACCCAGGTTGATAGGGTTGTTAAGAAGGCGTACGGTGTGTTAGCTTTTATTGGTAGAGGGATTGAGTTTCGGAGCCAGGAGGTCATGCTGCAACTGTACAAAACTCTGGTGCGGCCGCATTTGGAGTATTGCGTACAGTTCTGGTCGCCGTATTATAGGAAAGATGTGTAAGTGTTGGAAGGGTGCAGAGGAGATTTACCAGGATGTTGCCTGGTATGCTGGGAAAATCGTATGAGGAAAGGCTGAGGGGCTTGAGGTTGTTTTCGTTAGAGAGAAGAAGGTAAAGAGGTGACTTAATAGAGGCATACAAGATGATCAGAGGATTAGATAGGGTGGATAGTGAGAGCCTTTTTCCTCGGATGGTGTTGGCTAGCACGAGGGGACATAGCTTTAAATTGAGGGGTGAGAGATATAGGACAGATGTTAGAGGTAGGTTCTTTACTCAGAGAGTAGTAAGGGTGTGGAATGCCCTGCCTGCAGCATTGGTGGACTTGTCAACGTTGAGAGTGTTCAAGTGGTTATTGGATGGACATATGGATGATATTGGAATAGTGTAGATTAGAGGGGCTTTAGATTGGCACCACTGGTCGGCGCAACATCGAGGGCCGAAGGGCCTGTACTGCGCTGTAATGTTCTATGTTCTATGCCCCTCGTCACCGACCTCTCTGCTAAATTAAATATAACCTCTTCACCTACTCTATCCAAGCCCCTCACGATTCTATAAATCTCAATCAAATCTCCCTTCAGCCTCTTCTGTACCTGAGCCAATTCAATCTTTCCTCATAGGTGCAATTTTCCAGTCTTGACAAACTTTTTGTAAAAATAAAAACAGAAAATGCTGAAAAATCTCAGCAGGTCTGACAGCATCTGTGGAGAGAGAATAGAGACATGTTTCCAGTCTGGATGACGCTTCGTCAGAGCTTTACATCTTGTAAGTCTCTTCTGTACCCTCTCAACTGAAATTATATCCTTTCTGTAATGAGGTGACCAAAACTGCTCACAGTACTCAGGTTATGGCCTGACTAATATTTTATACAGTTTCAGCTCTTATATTCTATGCCTTGGTTAATAAATGAAATAATTCCATATGCCTTCTTAACCACCTTTTCAACCTATCCTGCTGCCTTCACTCCAAGCTCTCTAACTTCATGTACACCTTTCAGATCCTCCCATTTATTGTGTGTTTCTTTGCCTTGTTTGACCTCCCCAAATGCATCACCTCACACTTCTGTGGCTTGCCTTCCATTTGCCGCTTTTCTGCCCACCTGACCAGTGTTCTTTTTCCAGTTATGCACTTATTTATTTATGCTAATTTTGATAGATGCTACCAATGCCTTTGGCTGAAATGTCACATGTCACATCATTTTCAGCAGGTGCAAGAGCACTGACTATTGGCAACTGACCCTGCAAAATAGACAAATAGATTCTGCACAATACTTTCCTTGAATCTCTGTGATTTGCACTTTTTCTTGCCAGCAGTGAATTTTTTAAATCTCCCACCCTCCCTTAAAAGTATAGAGCCATGCTATGCCTGAGTTCCAAGGATAACAGCTACCTTGCAGGGTTTCACCAGAATGAAGTTCATCGCATGCGATTGATACTGCATTATGTGAGCGAATTATTCAAATGCAGTACCTTTTGAAGGATAATGTTCTGTACCTATGCAGTGCCCACAAGCAGGCAGATGATATATTGTAGCACCCCCCCACCCCCTGCTCTATCACAGCCTCTTACTCCCAATAAACATGGGGTCTAAACTGAAACCTTTTGACCCCATGACTTAGTACCATGCCCCATGCCACAAGATGCAATTGTGAAGCATCCTCAGTATTATTCTTAAGAGTTGTTACCTGCCCTTGTGGACTTTTGTCAACTATAATAAAAATGCTGCTTTATTATTGTGAAACCAATAGCAACATGAATTGATCACAATGGTGCAAAATATCAAACAAACTTACTCAGGATACACATTTTTTAAATTTTTTTTGTTCACTGTGAAATTTCTGTCAACTGCGGGTTGGTTTATATTTCTCTGGGAAGTAGAGACCTGGGCTCTGAACCTAAAGTGATCAATATCACCTACATGTTTCTCTGAACCTCTTCTGTCCACTGTTTCAGTGAAGGTACAATTCCAATTATTTTAAATGGCTCTGCTCGGGTAGAAAAGCAAGAAACCGAAGAGTTTAATGTTTCAAATCCTGGTAACCTGCGGCATTATTTTCAGGCCAAAACATTATTTGATTGTCATTTTAAAACAGATTACTTTTCAATTTGTGTTTTATTGAACAACGGACAGATTATTTTTTAATTTGTGTTTTAGTGAACAACGTATAAAATTTAATTACAGAACAGAACTCAATTGCTTACATATATTGTTGGTTTTACTTATCTCTCGTTTAATAATTTTGGCTTTACCTGCTGCCAGAATATTTCTTGGCAGAATAAAATGTATGCTGCTGAGAATTTACTACAATATTACCAAATAAATCCAGCACATTTGATGAAGGGCCAAAATATTGGTGCAAGGTGTCCTAAAATAATTAGCCTTCAACTAAACAAATATTGAATTCTTAAGCATGACAGTTTAATTAAATTATATCGTTTAAGATTGCTCCCTTAGGAAGGAGATTTTTTTTCCTTTTTTTGCTTTTGCAGAAATGTTCACCACAGAATATAGTTGAGGCCAAAATGTTGTGTGATTTCAAGAAGAAATTAGATATATCGCTTGGGCTGAAGGGATCAAGGATATGGGGGGGATCAGGAAACAATGACGAAACAGAGTACAGGAATGCGATAGAGAATCTGGTGAACTGATACAGCAACAATAATCTCTCCCTCAATGTCAAAATGAAGGAGATTGTCATCGACTTCAGGAAGCGTAAAGGAGAACATGCCCCTGTCTACATCAATGGGGACGAAGTAGAAAGGGTCGAGAACTTCAAGTTTTTAGGTGTCCAGATCACCAACAACCTGTCCTGGTCCCCCCATGCCGACACTATAGTCAAGAAAGCCCACCAACGCCTTTACTTTCTCAGACGACTAAGGAAATTTGGCATGTCAGCTACGACTCTCACCAATTTTACAGATGCACCATGGAAAGCATTCTTTCTGGTTGTATCACAGCTTGGTATAGCTCCTGCTTTACCTAAGACTGCAAGGAACTACAAAAGGTCGTGAATGTAGCCCAATCCATCACGCACACCAGCCTCCCATTCATTGACTCTGTCTACACTTCCTGTTGCCAGCATAATTAAGGACCCCACGCACCACGGACATTCTCTCTTCCACCTTCTTCCTTCGGGAAAAGGATACAAAAATCTGAGGTCACGTATCAACCGACTCAAGAACAGCTTCTTCCCTGCTACTGTCAGACTTTTGAATGGACTTACCTTGCATTAAGTTGATCTTTCTCTACACCCTAGCATGACTGTAACACTACATTCTGCACTGTCCCGTTTCCTTCTCTATGAACGGTATGTTTTGTCTGTATAGCGTACAAGAAACAATACTTTTCACTGTATGTTAATACATGTGACAATAATAAATCAAATCAAATCAAAGAATATTGAAGATCAGCCATGATCATAATGAATGGAGGAGCAGGCTCAAAGGGCTGAATGGCCTACTCCTTCTTCTGTTTCCTATGTTTCTATGTTGAAGGCTATGAGGCAGGAAGAAAAGTCAGTGTCCAACCAACTGACTTTATATAAGCCTGCCCCAAGCTGATAACATACCAGGGGTGGCCTTAACAATCAGAGTGTGGAACCTCCTTCCTTTGTTGAAGAGAGTCCGACCCTTGAGAGCTGCCAGCCATCAGCTCTTGCTGTCCCAGCACGCCAGAGCTCAGTACTATGCATTGCTTGCGGTCCGAGGAAGAAAATCATAGTGATTAGACCTGGGTAGATCCCAGGTTTTTAAGATGTGGAGAGATTGAGTATCCTAGGGAGGGAGGCAAGTGATATTGGAGTGGATTTTGGAGACTATGTTGGGAGGTACAAAGCATGGGTTATGATTTTAGGGTCTGCCACACCCAATGTGCCCAGGACATCCTCCAGAGGAGGGTAGATTTTAGATTTTAATGTGTTTCTTAGATTTTGATGTTATCAAGGGATATGGGAGAACGCACAAATATAGCATTGAGATTGAGGATCATGATCATATTGATTGGCAGAGCAGGCTCAAAGGGCCAAATGGCCATCGCCTATTCCTAATTTCTATGTTTCTATTCCCAATCCTTTCTTCCTGCCTTTTCACCAACTCGGTTGAAAAAATTGCCTTCCCACTCTCTCCTGCTTTTTACTGTCAAGTATATTATGGCGGTGCAGGGGGATTGAGAGCCTTAAGGAGCCTTAAGGGCTTCAATATGATTAAGGGTGGGTGAGCTAGTGGGCATCTTATCCATGCCCCATATTAAGGGGATCAGGTTAGTGGTGGGTGGGAAGGCAGTGGGCTATAGACACCTGACATATTTTACCCTTGTAGAAACATGCCTGACAGAGGACCTTAAACTCCAATCACATGGTGTCATAATTGACTAAAACTAAATTAGATTTGTGCATTTAAAACTCTGCTCACCATATTTATAAAATAGGTTTGCTCCATAATGTGTGAATTGAGGTGGTGATTTCCCACAACTCTAAATTGAAATGTGAACTCAACAAATGTATTTTCACAAAGGCACACTGCTTTTTTTAAATAATTGCAGCATTGAAAAAGCAACTCAGTGATCTAAATGATCAGAATTACAAGTGAGTCATTTCCACAACATTACTATCCAGTTTAAACTTAGACAAATAATTATCCATTCTGTCAAGATGGCAGACAGTCAGACAGCATCTTTTCAGACTCCAGTTACTCTTTAACTGGCCACTAGAAGGTGTATAAGAGCAGAGGTAGTTGGCTTCCTTCCTGGATTCCAGGCTCTTTGAGAATCCCCTTACATCTTGCTCACTGTTCAGCCTTGCTTCCAGACGTCCAAGCTGAGTTCTGAAGCTGCCTGCTTACAATCGTTATGAGTAAAACACACTTCCTGCCATTGCATGGCAGAGAACATTAGTGTGCCAAGGTGCCTCGCTAGTGCAGTAGTTTAATTAAAAATGGACAAAAAAGCTGCAATTCTGGACCGTGACTGTATGGGGTTCGTGATTTCTGCACAGAGCTCAGTTTGCTGCTTAAACTAACATAGGACTTTTATTGATCTCGGTAAAATTTGCCAACATTTGAGACTAAAGCTCATTGTATTATGTGAACAGAACACGAAGAGGATGATGCTCTTTTTTTTCTCTCGTTAAACAAAAAGAGCCTTGCATGGGAGAAAATAACGGCTTTTATTTCTAATCTGATCAGGAAGGAAACTTCAAGCTTCATAGGACAGGCTAATCTGTGAGAAGGAACCTGTGAGGCGCTCTCAGCACTGATGTCACAGGCACAGCAAGAACATCATGAGGAGGAGTCAGATTTCACAAAGTACTGTAAGAGCAGCACTCTCTGCTAACAGAGTAGACACTAATCACACAAGGATTCTGCATGGGATGTAAGCAGTATGCTGGGTCTGAAGTGTCAAAAGGATGATGCAGATTTAAACTCTGGTGTCTCATGTGGCAGGTTGTGTTTGAGATAGTGGAAGATACAAATAAAATTGTGGGATTTGAAAAGTATGATTAATGAAGGCCATCATGTATATTGGTAAGTGTTAGCTTGTCTTTTAGATTTAAATACATTGTGATCTGTTATGCAGAATCTAAGTCTGTATTCACTAACCATGCAATTATCCTGTGGAAACGGACAAAACTGAGGGACTGTGCTCCTATATGACTTATCAGAATATGATGTCTGCATGTTAGAAGGAAGCAATGTATGCTCAAGCTTACACTGCTTATGTAAAATGCAGTATGTAATAATAATGAATGTATTTTAGTATTGTGCAGGAAGCAGCCTATAAGGAATTGGGATTCCTGATAATTTCCAAAGAAGAGTGAGTGGGGAGAGAATAAGTGGTGAACAGACTTGCCAGACCGAATGTTAATGAACACTTCAGAATATTTATAGCTTTAGATTCAACGCGTGAGAAACATTTACTGCATGGTTCCTTATGACACGGTTGAGCTTTTTTTGCTTTGCAGCATTGCATATACCATTAACCATCTGAGACCTGATAGTGATCTGCACAACGTCTGGAGTCTTTTTATATTTTTTAGAAAGTTGCCATGATAAAAAATAACATTGTCTTTTCTCATGTTGATATCATATATATATACCTTTATTTACTTGACAGAAAATAAAATACAAAATATATTGAATGCTGCAAATTACTTTACTACTTCAGGGCTACAGCAATACATGAATATATGAAGAGTCTATCGGCACCTTTGCACCTTTGAAAAATATAATTTGCACACTTCTGACCTTTTAACTATTTTAGTTCAAGTATTAACATTCAGAGTCAGAAGAACATAATTTTCTAAAGTTGAATTAAGCTTTGATTCCTTTGCAGATAATTTACTTTTCTAGTGTTCTTTTCTCTTGCAAATTTTAAATACAAAAATCCATCTTAAGTGGACACGTGTACGTAAAGAACAACGTACGCAAAACATTTGAAAAATCTTTTTTGTTGCTCATTACTGCACAAGTGAATCACATTGAATCATACTCATGTGTTACTTGCGCATTGATGAAAAGGCTTCTCACTCTTCTGCTTCTCCAGATGAAAAATATGTTGAACATTTTTTCTGAGGATAATACCACTTTAAGGATTTTGAATTTAATAAAATAAACACAGTGCAGGTAATTTGAACTTTGAAAAATATGGAATTGGACGTCCATTCTACGTCATCACATCAGATTTCCCATTCTTTTGAAGTCAATCAAAATCAAGTCAATAATGGACATCTAATTTAATATTGCTCATTTTACACCATTACCCATAGTTAAAATGACCGCTAATGAATGCCCCATCATAAATTTAGGTTGCATATTGAATGTCCTTCATGACTAATTGGAACATTCAAAGTCACTGGGCATATGATAGAGATAATCTTTTGTCTCAGATCAAGTTTCAGACACCAAATTTTGAATTTATTGAAGGCTTTAAATAAAAATTTAAAGTCATGGGTTTTAGATAGAAAATGTCATTATTAAAAGCTCTTGTATGCACCTGATCACATTACAAATGTTTTGTGCACTCATTTATGGACACTCAGTCAATGAGCTGACTGCCAGACTTGGATGAAAAAGGAAAGATCAATTTTTTTACTAGTAACATACGTGATTTTGTAATGTTAAGGTGCCCATACCTGCTTGTATATTGATCTTGGCTTTTTATTCACTATTTCCCCATTGATGACAATACGCAGATAAACATTTTATTGAAACAAAAAACATGTTCTTCCTTTGATAAGTTAGTAAAAGGGATAAGATCCAGATCCACTGAACTCAGGATCACTGTAAGTTATTTTAAGTCTCTGTGGTCAGATTTGGAGTGATATTATTTTAAAAGCTGGGCAATATTTTAAAAGGTGAGAGGGAGGTCTGTAAGTAACATAAATCAATAAAAATGAAATAGATGCATGAGTTTGTTCTTTCGCAGTCTATATGTAATTATCATTCTTCAATAAGCACAACTGGGGGAGGAATGACAGTACATATACCTAATCTGCAACCAGTAGCATCAATATCTATTTATAACAATAATTGTTGGCTACATTCTGTTTTAATGTTCGTATCGAAGGAAAATTCATTGAAAGCAAAAAACTATCATCAAAAGGTAATGGCATTGTGGACTGCAAGAGCTGTACCTACTGAGAAAATGTTAGACAATGGAGAACAGCAAAAGACCCTCTGACCTACCCAATCTGCCCCACACAATTGTAACACATGGATTGCAGCAGTTCAAGAAGGCAGATCACCACCGCCTCCCCGAAGACAGTTGGGAATGAACAGCAAATGCTGGCCTAGCCAGTGCTGTTTAACATCCCATGAAAAGAATAATGAAATTCCTGCCCCTGCTGATCAAAACTAATCCAAGGGATTACTCTTTTCTTAAATCCCTTGAAGTAAAGAGACAAGCTTTACCTCAGTCACAAAAAGGTTCAGCACTCATTCGAAGAAATTCAGTGAATCATTGACCAAAGCTGGGATTATGTCGGGTCCATAGGAGGTTTGCCTACTGGTCAAATAACTGGCGGGCGGCCTCTGTCAATTCAACAGAAGCAAGTGCTCTTCAGGCACCAAGTGGTCACCATCAAGCCTTCCCTGCGACTGAGGATCCTAGTGATGGATGTTCCACTTGCTGAGAGCTGCCAGCCAATTAGAGGCTGACAGCTTGTCATGGACGCCAGCATCAATGCAAGTGGTGGCTGCTGGAAACACTGCACCCACCTGAGACCCAGCATCATCATAGGACTCCCGAGTCCAGCTCCAGGGAGCCAGGGGGTTCCAAGGCAAGCGCTAGGGGGGGTAACATTCAGCACCCAACGCTGCCTTCCTGGTAAAGGCAAAATACTGCGATGCTGGAATCTGAAACAGAAACAGGAAATGCTGCAGAAACTCAGCAGGTCTGACAGCATCTGTGGGGAGTGAATAGAGCCGACGTTTCAAGCCAGGATGAGTCTTCTTCAGAGCCATTCCTGATGCTGGGTCTGGATCCGTACCCAGAGTGGATGCTGGCAAACGCAACAGGAAAGTTGTGTGGCCCCCATTTAATCCCTGAAAAACCAATAAATTGTGAAGGGTTCAGGGATAATGGGTGTTAATTGGCTCATTAATGAGCCTCATTGGCATCTCACCACCAGCAAGCAGCCAGAAATCCCACGTCAGAACCTTCTGCCCTCCAACTTAATCAGGGAACTGATGTGGAGTCTCTCTCGCAATTAAGTGGACACAGTCATCATGGTTCCTGCCACAACAGGCTGCAGTAAATTCAACCCCGTCACACAAACCTGCAGCATATTTCAGATATCCACTATTCTCTGGCAAAGAACCGACTCCTGACTATTGACCTAGATCTGTCCTTTTACAATTAAAACTGTGATCTCTGCCCTCCGTAAACCTATTCAATTGGAACAAACTGCGAACTCCATCACAATCTATTCTCTTCATCGTCTTTCAATCCTCAGTGAGGTCAGCTCAAGGTCTCTGCTTTTCTGACATTTAGATTCTCTGATCTTTTAGCCTAACATGATAACAAATATTTTGTTACATTGGTAATTAGTCTCGTGGTCCCTCCTCTGCACCCTTAGCAAAGCCTCAAAATTATTAATCATATAAAAAGACCAAAACTGAGCATAGTCATCCAAGTAGGGCCTGATCAAAATCTTGAACAAGGACAAATAGTAGGGCAGAATTCTCCCATCCTACCCATGACTGATTTGGTAGGAGGAAGGAGCGGAAAATCTAGCAGGAACCAAAAAGTTGAAAACCCGCCAGCATAAAATCACGTTGCAATTCTCCCAATGGTGGGTTAATGTGGGTTGGTTTTCCCGCTGCCTGGTGGTGTGGACGCCATTTGTATTCATTTGCGTCCCATGAATGCTCAAACAGCCGTTCACCTTTCAATCTCGCATCACACCAGCAGGAAATTACATCGGCCTCAAACCTGTTTGAAAAAGGGTGGCGTGCACAAGGCAGACCTCATCAGTTTGGTTGGGACTTTGAGGTGAGTGCTTACTTGCAATAGCACTGCGCAGCTCCTGTTGTGCTGAACACCTCTCTGATGGGGCAGAGTGGTTTGTGCCCTGCGGTTCCATGCTGAACGTGGCTTTATGGACAGCACTGTACTGCGGGATTCATGGAACCTCTACTTGGACTGACTTTGACTATTGCTGCAGCCGGGATTATGGACTGCAGGGGTCTTTTACAACGTGTGTCTGTCCAGTTGTCTGTATAGACAGCAATGTGCTGCGGGACTCATGCACTCTCCATTTGACCAAGCAATGTTCGACCTGGGGTAGGGTGCAAAGTCTGCGTGGAGCTGATGAACACAAAGGAGGCCATGGGGATGGAGGGCTGTGCAAGGACAGTGGGGGAAGTGCAAGGGGACACAATGGAAGGCAGAGGGCCAGGTGGGTGGACGAGGCGAGGGAAGGAAGCTGGAACCTGAAAAGGGTACATGAAATGCTGACAAGCAACAGGAGCAAAGGAATAGCATATTGTTTACTGGAAAAGTTACGGGATGCATGCAGATTCTGGAATGGGGTAGGGGGGGGTGTGGTGGTCTTTGGCTGTGGGATGGTCGTTAGTGTGGCACATTAGGGATGGTTCACACCAAAACCTGGAAGTTAGGGATGATATCATTGGAAGCATAGTGTACCCCAACTGCAGCGAGGGGCAAGGACTGTTTGCTTCACAGAAAACATGCTCAGCTTGGTGTGCAGGGCTTTCTTATGGTTAATGCCTCTGGGCTTGACGGTCTCTGTACTGGGCCATACTTTGAGTGAAGGGCAGGCACAGATTTACAATGAATACCATTCATCTTTGGCTAAATGAATACAATTCATTGACTATGAGTAACCGAAAGGTTGTTGTTATGCCACTTCAAAGAATAGAACACAGAGCTACTTGGTTTAATAATTTCGTTCAGACTTTATCACTCACTGCAGGGCTCCAAATGTCACATTTCTGGACTGGAAAGTTGTTTATCTCTATGTGTGTGTGCTAGAGTTTCAGGCAGGGCTAAAGTTTCTTCAAACACATTGCAATCAAGGCACCAAAAGCTTTGCACATTTCCCATAGATCTCTCAATCACAGCTTCCCTTTCTGCACCCTTTAATCATTGTTATCTTCAATGTTTAATTTCAGAAAGAAGTCAAAAGGACTAATAGATCCAGGGCACAAAATGCTGCGTTTCTCAGAGTCCTCATTGAATGGAGAAGGTGAAGGAGGTAGAGGATGGCACACGCAGCTCCAGCAGGAAGCACCACCTGAGAGATATGGTCAAGGTCAGAGAAGGAATAGGAGGGTGAGGAGACAGAAATGGCGAAGGTGACTTGCCACATCAAGGATTAATCATCAAAGGGTTGCCTACTTGCAAGTGAGTGAGAGGCAGTGCTTGACATGCCAGTGTTTGTCTCAAGACCTCATCCATCACATGTGCCATATTCTTCATGAAGACCTGATACCATATGGGTTTGGAGGCTTCCCCCTGCCAATGGACGTAAGGTGATGGCAGCACTCAATTTATTTTCCCTGGGTCTTTTTAGTAATCAACAGAGGGCCTGTGTGGCATTTCTGTGTTTGTAACACCTTGCAGCATGAAGGTGGTGACTGATGCCCTTCCAGGAAAGCCATCATAATGTCAGGTTTACTCTGGAGGAGGAGAGCCAGGCTCAAAGATTCAGTGGCATCCCAGCCAACCGAAGCTCCCCAAGAGTGCAGGGTACAATAGACTGCACCCATCGGCTATTCGTGCTCCATTGCAGCAGCCCCTAATGTTTCCAAACCATAAGGACTATCATTCCATCAATGTGCATGTGGGTATGTGACTATCGCAAGCATATCCTGCACATGTGTGCATGGTTCCTTGCAATGACTGCTTCATGCTCAGTCACTCCCAGGTGCCTGGGATTTTCAGGAGGCCAGAGCATCTGCAGAGGTGATTGCTGGGGATAACGGCTACCCATTTAAACATTGGCCAATAACTCTGATATATCACCTTCAAACTTGTACTGAGAAGAGGTACAACGCTGCTCACAGCTCCATGCAATCCCTTATAGAGCAGACTATGGAACTTCTAACAGTGTGATTTAGACAGCTGAACAGCTCAGATGGCTCCCAGCAATACACATTGGAGAAGTTTTCCTTCATGATCGCAGTTTGATCTTCCCATCACAATCTGGCTATACAAAGCGCTGAGCCCTTGTCAGAGGGTGAACTGAAGGATACAAGCTCCTCAGATGATGAGAAAGTGCAGGAAGTCCAAAGGGCTGAGGTGGGCCAGTATCAGTCGTGACCTTACTGAATGGCGGAGCAAGCTCAAGGGGCCGAGTGGCCTATTCCTGCTCCTAATTCATATGTTCATATGAGCACACTGATGCCATGGAGAAAGGGTGATGTGGGAGATGTGCCTGTGATAATTTAATAGCTGACAAGTTTCAAGAAGAGTAAGGTTAAGTGAGGTCATCTGGATACATCTCCCCAGCTCTCAAAGCCATTCTGTGTCATCTCAGGGGATATCAGAACCATCACTGAGAGAATGAGTCCTGCATTTCCTGCAGAGCTTGCAAATTCTGACATTATGCCTCACTAGGATTTGATCCTAGCTGTGGTCAGCAATGATCTGCTAATGTGCTCATTCTGTCAGATTAAAGTGCAGTGAGGAACGACAGCCATGTGAGACTAGGCTTGACACTTTAATTGCCATTGAATGATATAAACACTGCCGCGACTGAGATGCTGACCTGGGGATCTCTTCCTAAAGTAAATGCCTTGGGTTCGGATACTTACACTGAGGAGACCCAAACGCCGCTGGAGTACCATTGCTGATGAGCTGTCCTCATTCATTGCTGTCTCTTGAAGAATAAGGGTTCAAAACTTTCCAATCATACACTTATAATAAAGATTTAAATAGATTTCCTTGACAACACACAGGATCCAGAGACCAGGAGCACTGCTAAGGGGCAAAAGCACTCTCATCAGCCTGCGCTACTAGAGTGGCTGCAGGCACACGTAGACAGGACTCTGAGCGGCTAGCTAGATACCCTTGGAGTGTCCTGAGTGGAGGCCTCCAAGGTGACTGGCTGACGCTCATCTCCCTGTGGGTGCCTGAGGGCCTCTGCCTGACTCCTGGAGAAGATGGGCACCTGGAGGAAGGTCAAGATGCCTCATTCCATGTTGTCTACATCCTGATGGTGCCCACCAAGGTTTGTGGCCATGAGGTCAGGGTGAAACGCAAACCTGCCAGGATCTGCTGGAGCAGGATCTCCATGGTTGGTCCCCAACCTTCCCATGGTGACCTCAAGGCATTTGCATGTCAGAGCCATGACATCAGACAGGAAATGGAAGGATTGTTCCATCGTTCACTCTTGTCTGCTGAGTCATTGTTGAATCTCTGCCTGATGTTCTGCTGCCAATTGTTGCATCTCCACCATTGAACTGGCAGCTGGTACCACAGTCTCATCATTCTGTTTGGGACTGAGCGGGTGGCTGGTCACCAGCAGCCCTCCGAGTGCCAGAGACCTGGGCTGTCTCTGTTGCTGACTACTGTGGGGATGTGTCAGTGAGGTGTCCTCCTGAAAGTGACCCTGGGTCTAATTTAGACCTATGCTCCACCAAAGTGGAGGGTGCGGGTAAGTGCTGTGCTGGTGGAGGGTGCGGGTAAGTGCTGTGATGGAACTTCATGAGCCTCCTTGTCCTCGGATGTGGTTTTGGGCCTTGGGTTGCTGCTCAGCTGCCTGGCTGGCCGTGATCTACTGATGCCTAGAAGAAAGATAGGACAGTTTCAGTGGGTGAGCTGAAGCTATTTCAGAGTACATTCGACACACTGTGATGATCGTGCTTTGATGAAGTGATGGAGATGATATCCATACTCGGTTGTTGGACAAGGCCAATCCCCGCATCACCACAGGAACGGTGGAGGCGGACACACTGGGAACGTTTAAGACTTATCTAGACAGCCATATGAACGGAGTGGGAATGGAGGGATACAAAAGAATGGTCTAGTTTGGACCAGGGAAAGGCGCGGGCTTGGAGGGCCGAAGGGCCTGTTCCTGTGCTGTATTGTTCTTTGTTCTTGTTTGTTCTTTGATCCCTGTCCTTCCCAGCAAGGTTGGCTGCAGTCTCCTCAAATTCGGTGAGGGCGAGGATCTCAACTGTCCCTCCCCTGGTCTGGGTTCACTCACTCTTGTTGTATGCCAACTGGCCTGTCTGAAGATGAAAGAAAGGCATGTGATCTGAGGAATGGAGCAGTGTTTGGGTGTGTAGCCTGCCCTCTCCAGAAGGGCCAGGGAATGGAG
The DNA here is from genome assembly GCF_964213995.1 of Mustelus asterias. Classification (NCBI taxonomy): domain Eukaryota; kingdom Metazoa; phylum Chordata; class Chondrichthyes; order Carcharhiniformes; family Triakidae; genus Mustelus; species Mustelus asterias. The sequence continues at coordinate 98,281,535 of NC_135802.1, read as the reverse complement.
TGTAAGCAACATGGTAGATGGGATGTTGCTGATGTGAAAGTGTCTGCGAGAGAACAAATGTTCAAACGTGTTCCTGGCTAATGGATGTGGGAGATCCATGAAGAGAGTTACTATTTGAGTACATGACACCATGCTAGAGAGTTTGATACTGAAGGGAGCTGGAGGATGACTTACCCTGGCAAAGCGGATGAGATCATTCATCCTCTTCCTGCACTGCATGGTGTTTCTGGCACTGTTGCCAGCCATGCTGACCTCCTGGGCACAGTCTTCCTGGCCAGAGAGGTTCGGTTCAGGTGCTTCCTGGAGCCATCCCGTGGGTAGAGGACATGCCTCTCTGTGCCTGGGCTCGTCGAATCAAGGCTTTGAGGGCTTGATATCTGAAACAAGGGTGCCGCCTTTTTCTTGAGGGAGGTGGCCCTTTGCTTGTGGCAGGATGTCATGTTGATCAGTCTCCTGATGACAGTTGGGCTGGAAGAGTGATATGAGTGTGTTGCACTGGCATTTAAATATGGCATAGGACTTAGAACCCATCAGATAACAGTGGGCAGACAAATCAACTCCCAACCTGCCAGGTGATTTGGAGAGATTCTCTCTCTTGCCTAATTAATGTGGCTTTAAGTGGAGAAGCGGGCAGGAGTTCATGCCATTCCAGCCAATGGCAATGGCATTACCAGAACCACCTACCAACGCACTTCGACTAAAAATTGAGAAATCTGGCTAATATTCTTTGTCTTATAACCAAGTGACCTATAAATGCATCCCAAATGTCCTATTTGTTCTTGCTATTGTTTCTTGGAATCGCGTATGAACCTTTTAAGATCTGTGCATTAGAACATTCAACTCTTTTTTCTCTCTCCACCTTCTATAATGCTTGGGTCCAAGTAGCTGAAGGGTGTATTTACGTGGAGCATCCACCCTTCTTACATGCACAAAGCTGCACCTATTCCAAATTGGACATCATTTACCAGTCCTGAGCCTAATACCTATCACATCAAGATCTGCCAGAGGCTATCGAGCATTTTCTATGGTCCTAACCTTTGCACAGGCTGCAATATCACATGCACAATTGCAGATAATTTCCCCTGATACCTGCAGGTAAGATCGTTAATAAAAATAGTAAAGAACAATCGTCCCAACGCATGGTTCTGCATGACACCACTGGTGGTGTCTCAGATCAGATCCAAATCCACGTATAACTATTTCTTGTCTGTGTCCTTTCAGGCTATCCATCTCAGTATATTGCCACTAATATTCACGGCTTGGAGTTTTTTTTACAGAGGTCTCAGGTGGTTTGTCACAACACAGGATATTTGTAACCAAACTATGGCAGTATATATTTTGAGAATCCTTCAGTTAAATATGCTTTCAATGTAGATATTATTTTCTGTAGTTTGAGGATTGGCAGTTTGTGAATGTATTGGTCCCACATTTTTTGGACTATATTTTATTATTTTCAGAAATCCACCTCCTGAAGTAGGGAAGCCAACCACTTGCTAAATTTAGCCCTTGTGCGAGGATATCATAAAAGATACTGTTGCTATTGGAAACTGTCCAGATTCTGTCAGAGCTTGAATCTTTGAAGGGACAGTTTCCCCTTATTGGAGAGTTTTTGTGTAGATTTTAGTTGTTGGATTTGCCTGCTTACATCACACTGGATAAACACGGCTGTTTTAGCTGTTGGGGAAAGTCTGAACCGCAGCAGAGACTATTAACCACTGGAAGATGAACTTTTACAATGCACTTTTAATTATGACAGAGACACAATGGATGTCAATTGTGCCATGAATGTCCTTTGCGCAATACCTTCACCATAGAGGCTTCACCATAGCAACAACTCTCCTTTTAGGCATTCAACAAAAATTATGCTTTTTTTCAGCTGAAATATTGTAACCTTGTTAACAGTGTTATAGGTATATGACAACAGTGCTGCAAAAACCAGCTGTCATCCTTACTAATGGAAAATAAAAAGTAGTAGCTAGAAGCATGCAAATGAGACTTGCAATTTCAGCAGCCAGCGTAAAGTACAGACTCTAATCAGAATAGTGTTGAATAGATGGTGGAGGTTTTGAAAGACTGGAACATGTCAGAAAGTTGTGCTATACAAATTTTTACTAGATGTGAACTGCAGCTTTGAAATATTAAAAGAAAAGAAACAAAGTGCATAGATGGTGGGCCAAAGAACCCAGAAGCTTCACTATATGTGAGGTATAAACCTTCAAACAGCTTACATTCATAAAATCCATTTAACATAATGTGGAGATGCCAGCGTTGAACTGGGGTTGACACAGTAAGAAGTCTCACAACACCAGGTTAAAGTCCAACAGGTTGATTTGGAATCACGAGCTTTTGGAGCAATGCTCTCACCTGAGGAAGGAGTAGCGCTCTGAAAGCTCTTGATTCTAAATAAACCTGTTGGACTTTAACTTGGTGTTGTGAGACTTCTTACTGTACCCACTTAACATAGTCAAACATCTGAGGGCGATTCACAAGAGCAATATGAATTAAAACATCTTTGACCTTTTAGACATCAAAGCCATATCAGAAGAGATGAGTAAAAGCTTGATTAAACAGCCAGGTTTTTAAGGAGCTGCTCTAAAGGAGAGAGAGAGGTTGTGCAATGGAAAGGTTGAGGAAGGGAATTCTGGAGCAGAGGGCCAAGGCTCTGTACCCAAGATGTGGTGTATTACATCCATATGCTCGTCCGAGCTGCAGCAAGAGAAATTCTGGCAGGCGATCAGGATCTAAAGTTTCTTGGTGGGGCCTTGTACAGTGCACAATCCGTGTTTATTAACAAGACTTCCCATATACTTTGGCTCAATTCAAAAAAGTAATATAAACTGTCCAACCTGACCTCATGCTGTTTACTGTTTGCTTTTGAATGGTGCAATACTTCATGCTATGTTGCATTTTTTTTCATATGTAGCTCCATTAGGTAAAATGGCAAACAATGTGCTGCTGACAAATTGTATGAGGCCAGTGCCATTGATTTTTCCCTCTCATTCTAACTGCTCAAAATCTGATTACTTTCATTTAATTCCACACTAGGTTGGCTCCACGGCTAATCACCACTTTCTTACCAGTGTGCTGCAGACTTTAGCTGCCCTGAGGTTCCTTGTGTTTGTGTACGTGTGTCTGTGCTAGTATTTATCAGTGAAAATCAATACAACCCTCCCCTACCAAAGAGCAGCCATTTGTCAGCAGCATTTCATTTGCCAGACATCAGGCTATTAAATACTAAGCACAGTAGCTCATTGTTTCCTTGTTATTACTATTGAGTGCTGCTGCTAGAGGTAATGCCCTTTTCAGTATGTTACTTAAACCGACATGCTGGGGAACAGTGAAGGAATTCTTGCAGGTGAACCCTTGTCCATTGTCAGGCTACACATTAGTGGTACTTTAAGTCCAGCTTCTGAGTCTTATTAAGGTGATGGGAGGCTTGAACATATGTGCATTGAGAAGGGATATTTCCTTGATTTACTGAAAGTTTAGTCAGAGTGTTATATTTGTGTAATTTATTCTTGCATGGGGTGTGGACGTTGCTGACTAGGTCAACGTTTAATGCCCATTTCTATTTGCCCTTGAGAAGGTGGTGGTCTTGAACCAGTGCAGCCCATGTGTTGTAGGTACACTTCTTTCTCAGAGTCGAGGATGACCTGCTTCTACGCAATAAGTGTGCTCTTAGGTTACTAAGGAATCCAATGCATGACCTGCAGTCTCTGTCACAGATGGGGCACATGACGCTTGGAGGAGAAGGTGGGTGAGGTTCCCAGATTGGCTTCAGCTTGCACTCGGTGATAAAACCTGTGGTGTAGGTACACCTACAGTGCTGTTAGGAAGGGAGTTCCAGGATTTTGATCCAGTGGCAGTGAAGGAATGACACTATATTTCCAAGTCAGGATGGTGTGTGGCTTGGAGGGAAATTTCCAGGTTGTGGTATTCTTATGCATCTGTTGCCTTTGCTCTTCTAGATGGTTGAGGTCACGGATTTGGAAGGTGTTGTTGAAGAAACCTTGGTGAGAAGCTGTAGTACATCTTGTAGATGATACACCCTATTACCACTGATTGTCAGTGATGGAGGGAATGGATGTTTAATGTGGTGAGTGGGCTGTCAATCAAGTAGGCTGTTTTTCCTGGATGGTGTCAAGTTTCTTGGAGCTGCACTCATTCAGGCAAGTGGAGAGTATCCCATTACACTTCGGCTTGTGCCTTGTAATGGTGGACAGACTTTGGGGAATCAGGAGATAAGTTACTAGCACAGGATTCCTAACTTTTGATCTGCTCTGGTAGCCAGAGTATTTATATGGCTTGTCCAGTTCAGTTTCTGGTCAATAGTAACCCCAGGGTGTTGACAGTGGGGGGATTCAGCGATGGTAATGCCTTTGAATGTCAAGGGAGATGGTTAGATTCTCGTGTTGGAGATGTGCGGATTAGGTTGATTGGCCATTCAAAATTGATGTTTAGTGTCAGGGGGAGAAGCAGGGTAAATATGTGGGGTTATGGGGATAGGCCTGGGTGGGATTGTTGCCGGTACATTCTCGATGAGCCGAATGGCCTCCTTCTGCATTGTAGGGATTCTATGATTTTATGGTGTTGGCTGGCACTTGTGTGTCGTGTACGCCACTTGTCGCTTATCAACTCAAGTCTCAATGTTGTCCAAATTTTCACTGCACATGAACACGATTGCTTCAGTATTTGAGGAGTTCAGGGTGGTGCTGAACATTGTGCAACCATCAGTGACCATCTATTTCTGACCATATGATGGAAGAAAAGTCATTGATGAAGCAGCTGAAGATGATTTGCACTCGGGCACTATGCTGAGGAACTCCTGAAGTGATGTGCTGGGACTGAGATGATTGACCTCCAACAATTAAAATCATCTTCAATTGTGCTCGGTATGATTCCAACAAGTGGAGAGTTTTCCTCCTGATTCCCATTGAATCTAGTTTGGCGAAGACTCCTTGATGTCAAGGGCAGTCACTCTCTCTGCACTTCTTCAGTTCAGTTGTTTTGTCCATGTTTGGATAAAGGTTGTAATGAGGTCAGGAGCTGAGTGGTCTTGGCAAAACCAAAACTGAGCGTCAGTGAGCAGGTTATTGCTGAGTAAGTGCCATTTGATAGCACTGACATAACTCCTTCCATCACTTTGCTGATGATCAAAGCATCAAGTCTTACTGCTATATATTTCTATGCAAATTATGGCTGCAGTTGAAGACCGAAAATAGGTGGTTATGGGATTAGTTCATGTGTGACTGAGATTCAGTGAGGGTAAAGGTTAAACACAGCAAGCACAGAAAGCAACAAGCTGGATTTAGATGGCATTTTTAAAGTAGTAAAATGTCCCAAGATACTTCACGGGAGTGTTATCAAGCAACATTCGACACTGAAGCACATAAAGTGATAAGAGGTAGCTTAAGGAATGCTTTAAAGGAGGAGAGAAAGTTCAAGAGGCAAAGAGGCAATTCCAGATCTAAGGGCCTATGCAAGTGAAGTATTAGTGGTGGAGCATTGGAAATGGCGGATGAGCCAGACTTGGAGGAGCACAGAAGATAATTTACCACAATCACAAACACATAAGATATCATTTGTGACTTTGATAAGAGCTGTTTCTCTACTATGGCATAAGCAGAAATCTGAGTGGAGAGATTCAAACATGGAGTTGCACAAACAATGGGCACAGATTTCAGTGGTGACAGCATGTTCAGTAACTTTGGACAGGAAATGGAAGTTGAAAATCAGGGGTAGGAGGTAGTTTATTAGGATGGAAGAGTCAAGGGTATTCTTTGTTCATCTGAGATGGTGATGAAAGCAGATTTTGAAAAGAAAACAGTAACCGAGGAAGGAGAATCGTCAACTATGTTTCCAACGTGGAGATCAGGTGAGAAAGGTGGGTGAACAGCACTTTGGTGGGATTAAGGTCAAGCTTGGGGAAGGTGAGTTCCAGGGACAAAAGTGAACATGAAAGGAGATAGGAGGGAGACTAGAGAAAGATGTGAGTTCAGTCCTAGGGGATTGGAGAACCTGAGGTGAAATGTGATCCAGTGGGCTAGGACATGGAACAATGACTTAACCCGACAACCCCTCTACTTTCAAGCTTATTTTCACACTGGGGAGCTTGTTGCTTATTTAATGTCTACAGTCGTTTGTGCTTTGCAGTTGTTGGCAGTAATCTTAATCTTCCTGGCCACTGTCAATTTTGCAAAACTGTTTTCCCACAATTTTAGTTATTGGGGAATGCTGATGCTATCTGCTCACCTTTGGTGACATCATTTTATTTTATTAGTTCATTCCCCAAAATTCAAGTAAGCTGTTGAGTCATTTGAGTTTTAAATAACTGACCACAAAATATACTTTTGGAGAAAGTGCTTAAACATAATTCACTGGCAAACAAAAAAAAAGTTCCTGCTGCAATTGTTACAAAAGTTTATTTGTACAGAAAATAATTACCACAGTGCTTCAAGTAGCAACTAAATCAAAGTCTTACCAACGCAACCTTCCTAAAATGCTGCCGCAGCAGTTTGTTGAACTGGGGTGAAAACACATGTGTAAGTCTGCAAAATTAAATTCTACTTGTTCTACACGAAATAAAACATCCTGTGGCACTAATTGATTTTATGTTGCAGCAAATAACGTCAAATTAGGTCCAGAACATTTTGCATTAATCACTCCATACACAAGAAGCCATTAACTGTAAACAATGTGAAATTCTACTTTGTGGAAACATGTAATTCTCAAGAATCATATATAACTAGAACTTTGACTTGCCCTTTTTCTTGACTATACAACTGAAATACAACTCTATTTACAGTTATTTCTAATTTCCATAGACACTTCATTGGAGGTTTACTGCATAGTGTAATTTGAATGTAAGTTCCTTAATTTAAAGCACAGAATGAATTTTATTGAAATCTTCCTTTCCAAAATATCTGAACTCAAGGTTGACTTGACTTTGTTGCCACATGAAATACATGTTTGGTTCAATGGATATGAAATTGCAAGGAATGTCATTGTTTTTCTTACATTTTCTGGCACTTTTCAAAAGACAACTTTTTCATGAGCGATTGCATGCTCTTGAATGGTGGATGGAAAATGTATAAATAAACCATGTACAAGTTCACCTGAGAAAAGAAACCCTACTTAAAAGGCAATCATCGCCTGGGCTGTCTGCTGTGTCCACAATTTTATTTTTGCTTTACTGTAACTAAGCCCAAGCTTGCATCTGTCAATTAAAAGGCAAGCAATCTGACATGAAAAAAACAGAGACTCTGCCAGAATAATACTGCTGTCTGTGCTGATGGACACAAGCTTAAAATGTTGGTATAAAATAAAATGGGACAGTAACTGATGTGGAAATCTGAAATTGCTTCCAGGACCTTGCGGGAAGGTACTAAATTGGGGGAGGGCAAATTATGACAATATTCGGCAGGAGCTAGGGAGAGTTAATTGGGAGCAGCTGATATCGGGCAAGTCCACATTTGACATGTGGGAGTTGGTTAAAGACCTACTGATCAGAGTTCAGCACCAGCATGTTCCAGTAAGGAGGAAGGACAAGGTTAGTAAAGTAAGGGACCCTTGGATAACGAGGGAAGTTGTGAATTTAGTCAAAAGGGAAAAGAAGCATATATAAGATTTAGAAAGCTAAAATCAGACAGGGCCTGTGAGGAATATAAAGAAAGCAGAAAAGAACTCAAGTAGGTAATTAGGAGAGCAAGGAGGGGCCATGAAATGAGCTTGGCAAGTAGGGTTAAATAGGATCCCAAGGCATTTTATACATACATTAGAAAAAGAGGATGACTAGGGAGAGGGTAGGACCACTCATGGATAAAGGAGAGAACTTATACTTGGAGACAGAGGTTATGGACGAGATTGTAATGAGTATTTTGCATCAGTATTAACTAAGCAGAAGGACATGGAGGATAGTGAGATTAGTGTAGAGCATGCTAATATGCAAGGACATTTTGACATCAAGAAAAAAGTATCTTGAAGACTATTAAGATGGATAAGTCCCCAGGCCTGATGGGATCTACCCCAGGTTATTGAGATAAGCAAGAGAGGAGATTGCTGGGGTCCTGACAAAGATCTTTGTATCCTCTCTAGACATTGGCGAGATCCTGGAGGACTGGCGAGTAGCTAATGTTGTTCCTCTGTTCAAGAAAGGAAAAAGGGCTAATCCAGGAAATTATAGTCTGGTGGGTCTCGCATGGGTGTTTGGGAATCTTTTGGAGAGGGCTCTTATGGATAGGAATTACATGCATTTGGAAAGGCATGGCCTAATTAGGGTAAGTAGCACAGCTTTGTGCTGGGCATGTTATGTCTTACTAAAATTATTGATTTTTTTCAAGAAGGTGACGAAGGTGATCGATGAGGGTAGAGCAGTGGAAGTTGTGTACATGGAATTTAGTAAGGCTTTCAATAAGGTTCCTGGTCGGCTCATCCAGAAGATTAGGATGCATGGGATCCACAGTGACTTGGCCACTTGGATTCAAACTTGGCTTGTCTATAGAAGTCACAGATTATTGGTGGAAGGGTGTTTTTCTGGCTGGTGACTAGTGGTGTTCTGCAGGGATCCATACAGAGACCTTTGCTGTTTGTGATATATATAAATGCCTTGGATGAAAACATAGATTGGGAGGATTTGTAAATTTGCAGATGACACAAAGATAGGAGGAGTTGTGGATAGTGTAGAAGGTTGTCACAGGATAAGCAGGATATACATCACTTGCAGATATGGGCGGAGAAATTGCAGATGGAGCTTATTCCGGGCAACTATGATGTGCTGCACATTGGGAGATCAAATGTTAAGGGTAAGTATACAGTTAATGGCAGGACCCTGAACAGCATTGATGTACAGAGGGATCTTGGGGCTCAAGTCCATCACTCCCTGAAAGCAGCCACACAAGTAGATAGGGTGGTGAAGAAGGTATATGACGTGCTTGCCTTTATTAGTCAGGGCATTAAGTACAAGAGTTAGGATGTCATGTTGCAGTTTTATAAAACTTTGGTGAGGCTGCACTTAGATTATTACGTTAAATTCTGGTTGCCACATTACAGGAAGGATGTGGAGGGTGCAGAAGAGGTTTGCCAGGATGCTGCCTAGATTAGAAGGTATGAGTTATAAGGAGAGGCTGGACAAACTAGGGCTGTTTTCTCTGGAGTGGTGGAGACTGAGGGGAAACCTGATAGAAGTCTATAAAATTATGAGAGGCATAAATAGGGTTGACAGAATCTTTTTACCAGAATTGAAATGTCTAATACTAGGGGGCATGTACTTAAGGTGAGAGGGGGCAAGTAAAAAGGAGATATGAGGGGCAAGTTTTTTACACAGAGTGGTAGGTGGCTGGAACGCACTGCCAGAGGTAGTGGTGCAGGCAGATACAATAAGGGAGTCTAGGGACTTTTAAATAAGCACAAGAATATGTGAGGGATAGAGGGATATGGACCAAGAGCAGGCAGGAGGGATTAATTTAATTTGACATCATGTTTGGCACAACATTGTGGGCCAAAGGGCCTGTTCCTGTGCTGTATTGTTCCATGTTCTATGTAATGACTGTTGCCAAAATCTTGCTGCCGTTCATGCTGGCGGGATATTACGTTCCTGACAACGGCACACTCCTGCCGTGTGTTTCCCAGCAGTGAGGGGTGCATTCAGCAGGAAACCCCGTTGATAATGGTGCGACCATAAGATCCCACTGCCAGTGAACGGCACGCCGTCTTCTGTCACCGCGAAACACACGGTGAAGAGGGTGAAAAATCCCAACCATTGAGTCACTAAATATATCATATACATGGGAGACCATTTGATTCTATACATTTAAGATCTCAATAGAATTCATTCTGTGCTTTCAATTAAGCAACTTACATGTAATATTGTGCAGCAACTATCTAAAGGAGAGTCTACAATAAGTAGGAATTGTTGTAAATATATAGGGGGCGGATTCTCCAGGTCTGCTAGCTCCTATCGCGAATTGCGATGGCCCAGACAATCAGGAGTTGGTGGGAAAGTTGGTTTTGCACCAATGCCAAAGCAACTGCAACCCTCCCAGGCCATGCTTGCGGCGCCGATCGGGTTCCTGGTCACAGTGGGCAGGAAGCCTATTAATATGCTAATACACACATTTAAATGTCATTAGGGGGCTTCCAGCCTGAGTCAAATAGCTCTCACTATTCACCCAACTCCCCAGCGGGACCTGCACCAGCCTTTGGTGCAGGTTTTTACAAACAAGGACATAAGGTGTTGAACCCCGAAGGTTGAGGAATCACCACCAACCCCTCAGCAATGAGATGCATCCTCCCTCCACACCACGTAGCCATGAGGTTTATCCAACCTGATCCCACTCAGCCCCCTCAGATCCCCACACAAACCCCGCCTCCCTCTTCCCTCAGACCCATGACTCAGTCCCCTTCCCCTTCAGACCTCCCCTCAGGCCCTCTTCCCTCTCAGACCCCCACTAAGCCACTCTTCAGACCAAGCACCTTGTGGCAGTGTCACCAGTGCACTGCCTCCTGGCACCCTGGCACTGACACCCTCGCCTGGCGCCTTGGGCTCCAAGGGGGATTGAAGAGGTATGTTCAATGGCCATTTGCCCCTCTCCTGCTGCCAGGCTGCTGAGAAAGAGTCTCACAGAGGCCCTGGGGGTTGGGTGGGCTTAGGCTGGGGGCAAATGATTGACCTCACCACTCTCCCCAGGCTGGGAATATTGTGCTGGACTGTCTGTTCTAGTCCTGGTAGACCTGAAGATCACCCCAGGCATGGTGATTTCAGGCAGCCCTGTGATCAATATCTACATTCCTGCCTGTCAGCTGTGCAAATACTGAAGTGACCAGAACTGGATAAATTCTGAAATGGCCAGGTAATTTTACCTTCAATGCCCCCTGGTCACCAAGCAGGACTTTAGAACTTTGCAGCACTCCATCTCCAGCAGAGATTTTCCTTTCTCCTTGTCAGAAACTGCAGATAAAACCACACTGCTTTGAAGTCCCCTGACAGAGAGGAGTTGTCAACTTCACCTGGGGGGAGGAGGAGGCTGGTGCCAGTCTGCCCAGCTGTGCACTCAGCCCCAATACACAGCTTTGATCTGAAGTTGCTGTGGCTTCCCAGGAGGCAGAGATTGTTTAAACCCTCTCCATTGCACTTTGAAACCTTTGATCTCTACCAAGTTGAATGTGCAGTACCTCGTAAAAGATTCAGCTGTCAGATCAAGGAATCTCTATCATCCTCCAGCTATCTGTGTTTATTTTGTTTTTCCTTCATGCTTGACTCTACCTCAAATATTCCATTGATCCTGACCGCAATGTCCTGGCAGCAGCAGAGGGGCAAATGGCCTCTGGACCTACCTCCTTGAGCCCTTTCGGGGCCCAAAGTGCCAGGCCAGGGTGTCAGTGCCAGGGTGCCAGGCAGCAGTGCACTGTTGGCAGTGCCAAGGTGCTTGGCCTGAAGGGAGCCTGAGTGAAAGTTCTCAGGGGGAAGGGGAGCTGAGTTGGAGGGTCGGGTCAGATCACCCTCATGCCTGCATGGCCTGGGGGGGGGGGGGGTGGGAGGAGGGAGAGGATGCCCCTCTTTGGTGAGGGGTTGATGGTGCTCCCCTGTTCCATGTTGGCAAGGGTGCACCATTTAATGTTTTGGCGGGAGGGGTCCAGTAAATGAGTGTGGAGATCGGGTCGCCCTTTATAATTGACAGTCCTGTCTCGGTACAGCAGGGCTGGCTGGCAGGTTGCCGGATGTGAATGAATTAACGTCTATCAACTGGGAGAATCCCACCGAGTAGATGCTGCTAACGCCAGCGGGAATCCCTTCAGATTTTCCGCTGGCATGTGCACTTAGTCCCAATGTGGGAGAATTGAAGCCATACTTACAACTATGTAGTTATTTCACACCAAAATAAAAGCAAAATATTATGGATTCTGGAGATCTGAAATAAAAACAGAAAGTGTTGGGAAAACTCAGCAAATCTGGCAGCATCTGTGGAAAGAGCAACAGTGGTAATGTTTCAAGTGCAATATGACTCTTCTGTGGAACTGAAGAAGAGTTCTGAAGAAGAGTCACTTTGGACTCAAATCTCTGTTTCTCTCTGCACAGATGCTGCCAGACCGCTGAGTTTTTCCAGCACTTTCTGTTTTTATATGCAGTTATTTCTCCTGCAATGAAGATCTATAAATCTTCCTGAAATAACGTTTTTAATTTGCAAAGTTGCAGGATACGTATGAATGAATTGTTCCTTCCTGCCGGCATGGTGACTGACTTATAATCTCAGAGAGAATCCAACCAATGCTGAAGAGGTTTCTGTTTGTATTTCACAGGCTAAGTTTTCCCTGATTTATGTCATCCGTTTACGCCTGTAGTGCTTTAATAGAAAGCACGTTTCGTTCAGGTACGTTTGCTACCCAGATGTGCAGATATTCCTACTCATCTCAGATCTAAACGCTGTTCTGGTTAAAGATTTAACTCTTTCACTGTTTGATACATGACATTTGCCTGAAAAAGGCTAGTGTTGATGAATACTGTCAACATGAAGCATAACTTTTCTTCTACTTCTTGGACACCCAGGTGAATTGTGGAGGGTTGTCAGTATGTTGGTTGTTTCATACTGAGTGATTCCTCCCGTCTACTTCCTGGAGTGGTTTGTAGTTATATCTGCTATTGATTATAGTTCAATGGGTCAGCAGTCACTTGGGTCATATGTCTCCCTCTTTACCTGCGTACAAAGTTGCTGAATATCTCTAATACTGATTTCTCACAACTATAGACAATGTCCCACAAATTGTTTAGTTCTCTACCTAGGGTCGGTGTCATCTAATCTAAGGAATTTGCTAATCTTCAATCCCTCTAATCTATGGCATCATCTTTTTCTGGGGTATACGTTGTTCTACATGACCTGGGCAGTCAATTAGCATTTCCATCCTTAGTGAATGTAAACATTCTAATAATCTATTTTATCAACACCAGTTCAAAGTTTGTCTGAAGCAAGTCTCAAAAGTCACTTCAAAACATTAACTCAAGTCTCAAAAGCACATGGTGATTTGGATTTTTTCAATGGATCACATTTCCAACCGGGCTAGGCTTATGCCCACTATGGAGATAGTCATGCTTCCAAATCCGGTTCAGTTTGTAGAGCAGATTTAGGGCAGGGATTTGATGTGTAGACCTCGGAGCCATTACATCAATAGAAAGTGGTAACCATCAAGCTGTCTGAATCATAGAAAGAATCATAGAAACCCTACAGTGCAGAAAGAGGCCATTCGGCCCATCGAGTCTGCACCGACCACAATCCCACCCAGGCCCTACCCCCATATCACTACATATTTTACCTGCTAATCCCTCTAACCTACGCATCTCAGGACACTAAGGGGCAATTTTAGCATGGCCAATCAACCTAATCGCACATCTTTGGACTGTGGGAGGAAACCGGAGCACCCGCAGGAAACCCACGCACACACGAGGAGAATGTGCTAACTCCACACAGACAGTGACCTGAGCCGGGAATCGAACCCAGGTCCCTGGAGCTGTGAAGCAACAGTGCTAACCACTGTGCTACCGTGCCGCCCCTGTGTCTGTGGGTTTCACATAGTTGGGTCTGACAGTGTTTGCATAAGCCATTTGATAATTAGTCTCAACATGTTCCCTTGACTGACCACAGAACACTGGACATTGAGGTCTAACAAACAGGCAGCCTGTGTGTCCCGTGCTGACTTAGTGATGGAAAATGTGGCAGAGATTGTATTCCCATTTAAATTCCAATTGCATTTCAAAACCTACCAGTTTGAGAATTTGATTTCAGCTCAAAACATCTGGAAATTAAAGATGATGATGGTGCTGGAGGTATGTTGGAAAAATCTAAATGTTTCACTAATGTCCTTTAGGTCAGTAAACCTGCTGTCTTTATGTTGTTTGGTCTATATTGGAGTCTGGTCCCACATCAATGTGGTTGACTCGTAACTGTCCTCTGAAATGCTTGGCCAGCTACTCAGTTGTATCAGATTACTCTCAATGGTTCATGAAGAAGATGAACCACCATCTTCTCAGAACTAAATGCTGACCTTGTCAATGATGCTGACATTTCCCAGAATGATTTAAAGCATATACTTGCCCATGCAAGGACAGGTGCATTTTAGGCATCTTCACCTGGAAAGAGGAGTGGAGGCAAAGACACGGTGGAGCCATGTCCCCTCAAAAGATCTTGTCCACATCCACCCCAGATCTTCTGAAACATGGATTGGGGTGGAGTGAGAAACCTGTAGATCAGTGCTCTTAATACCAATCCCATCTCTGACCACTGGATGGCTCTATTCAACTTTATACATATGGGGGAATTCTTCAGGTAAATCATCATTTACTTATTTTTATATTTTTTCTTGAGTTACTCTAATACTTTATTCCTTCAGAATTCTAAGTTGCTTTATTTCATATAACAGTATAAAAATATTTCACGATTATGCTTCATATCCTTTGTTGTTTGTTGTTTTGGCAGCTTCCCATTGTATAAGAAAATGGTTTGCGCCAAGGTGATCAACTCTTTTAACCATCATCTGGTGTGGGTTCAGGAGCCCACCAGTCATGGCAATCTCTGATGCATTTGCTGCAGGAAAGACAGTGGGCCAAGAAGATGAAATATTTGCTGGCCTTTTTTTTCCCTGAGCCCTTGATCCTCAGCCAGCTGAGCTTACCAAGGTCCAGGGCATCAGCGACTGTCTCAGAGTTGTTAGTGTCAATGTCTGCCATCTTCATATCTTGCTTATATGTATTCTTGTAGCCGAGGTATGGATGTTCAGGAGACTGTGACCCAATGGCCAGTTTGTTTTTACAGAAGGTCTTTGGATATATGACTGTCATCCTTCTAAAGAATGTGTCTGAGCCAGGTTGGACAGCCAGTTGGCTTAGCAATGAGTGTGTGCTGATGGATTCAGCACTCTCCAGAACCTCTGAATTGGTGACCTTCCCCTGCCAAGAGATGCTGAGGATATTCAGAGTGAAGGTGGAAACTATTTAGCCTTTTCTCCTGTCTAACATTTGTTGATTGGGTCTCACTGTAAAGGAGTGTACTGCAGACACTGCAGAGGTTTGGTAGCCTTCCTGATTTGGTGTTTTCAGTCAAAATGTTGTTGTTTCATAAACTCTTCCTCAGCTTGGATATAATAGTTGCAACTTTTACAATGTGTGTGTTGATTTCATTATAAGTGACAGATTGCTGGTAATTGTGGAGCCTGGATATGTGAAGCTATCAACAACCCCCAGTGTCATGTTGTCAATGCTGATAGATGATGATTTGACAACATCCTAGACCATGACATTTGTCTTCCTGATCTGATGGTCAAACCAAACATTTCACAGTTGTGAGACAATCTGTCCGTTTGCTACAAAAGGTTTTCCTCAGTATAGAATGCTGGTACGGCATGGTCAGTGCAGAGCAACTCTCTGATGTTCCCTTTGTCCTGGATCTCAGGGGGGCAAGGCTGAGCAACTTTCCATCAGTTCTGGTAGGTTCGTAGACACACTCTGTAGATGACTTGAATATATCTGATGGCAGCAAAAGAAAGATAGACCGAAGAGTACTGGTGTCAGGACACAATCTGATGGGTTCTGCTGTTGCTATGGCATAGCTGACTATACCCATTATGTTTTGATGGAATGAGGAGGTCACACTGAGCAGCTTTGGAGGGCAGCCAGTTTTCTCCAGCAGCTTAAATAGATCACCTCTGCTCACATTTCTCTTGTAGCTGTCAGACTGAAAGATCGTGTCAATTGTAAATCTTCCAG
This sequence comes from Mustelus asterias, assembly GCF_964213995.1. Classification (NCBI taxonomy): domain Eukaryota; kingdom Metazoa; phylum Chordata; class Chondrichthyes; order Carcharhiniformes; family Triakidae; genus Mustelus; species Mustelus asterias. The sequence continues at coordinate 98,265,787 of NC_135802.1, read as the reverse complement.
TTCTGAGCCACACTGGGATTCGCGATAGGTGTGTTCGGCCAGGATCTGCAGTCTGACAAGGCTGTGAATCAGTGGCCAGTTCACTGTCCAGAAAACCTTGGGGTATATGGCTGTCAACCATCCGACGAATGTGGCTGAGCCAGCACAGACATGTTAGACTGAGCAATGTTTGTATGTTGATGGAATTAGCACTCTCCTGGACCTCTGAGTTGATGACCTAATCCTGCCAAGAGAGACTAAGGATAGACCGGAGAGTGAAGGTGGAAACGGTTCAGCCTTTTTTCCTCCTGTCTAGCAAATGTTGATTGGATCTCACTACTGTAAAGGAGTGCAAATACCTTTCCCGCAATGCTCAGCTCAATATATATTGCATTCGCTGTGGTTGCCTTTGTTCAGGGTCACAATCCTTGCATCATTGACATCCTGGGACCTTGTACCCTCCATCCAGCAGAGACAGAGAAGTTGGTGCAGACTCTGCAGGAGTTCTTTTTTCCTGTGCTTAATGAGTTGATGAGCTTTACCCATCACAAGTAAGTCATTAGCTTTGCTAAACTCATCCAGCTCTTCTATGACAAGCAGGCTGTCTCAAGTATCTAGAGTTTCCTTGCTATCTTAGAGTGAAACTCAGGGTTGTAATGTTTTCCTTTCAGTGATCCACTCTCGGCCAGCCTTGTCACTTGCAGGGAAGCTATGTCATTGTTCAGCCTAACAAGTAATATGTCATTCATAGCTGTGTGGTGTGTATTATTGACTAGCTGCAAATCATCTGTCAATCCTATGTACATATCCTGATGTTTTAGCTTGTCAATCGAAGAGTTGGCACCTTTATTTCTTTTCATTTGTTTTGTATATTTGCAGCTGCGATGGATTTGGTTCACTGGTTGAGCAGAGACTCTAAGCTCCAATCACCCATTGAAGCAGATGGACTATGGTGGGTCAGCACTTTGCTAATTGGGGACTGCTCACTTGAGATGGGTGGTAGCTGAGTGGTGGGACATAGTGGTCCGTCCCACTATTGGAGACAGCCCGTGGAGCCTATTTTCTTCTGCAGTCAAGCTGGGCTAATCACTCAATACTGCAGTTCCCCATGTTGTGTCAATGCTGTGCAGTGAAACTGGAGAGTGTCCTCCCCAGGGGCAAGCCAAGGCAACATTTATGGAGAACCTAGCTTCCCCAATGTCAGGGTCCCCCTCTCAACCTTCCTGGTTGGATCCAAAGGAAAAAAACACTAGGTTTGGCACTGCATTGCTGGAAAGATTACATATTTAGATATCAGCTCGCCTTTGGGCTGTGCATCAGATTTTTTGTCAGTGCTTACTCTTAGCCTTCAACTCTCCCAAGGTATCCGCGAGGCGGTGGAGCCATTCGTCCAAAGCTGTTGAGTTTGGATCATAGGCACAGGGCGTGTCCACATGATGGTGGGCCTGCACACTGCATGTCTGGAAGCCAAACCTCCTCTGTGTTCCTCTGAAACCTGGGGCCGTGAGGGACCCAGTTTCTGTGTGTCACCAGCAGGCACAGCTGAGGACCTGCTGATGGAGAGGCTGATGTATTGACTGGGAAAAGCTTACATATTCATCTCTCTTTTTCATGTTGCTGCTCACCACCAGTGCAGGCTGAAAATAAACAAACGCATGGACAAAAAGAGGGAAGCCTGCTAACTTTCTTCACCTACACACTAAATGTTGTGCTCTCCTCACAATCCATCCATTTGAGTTGTGTAGCGATTATTGGAATGAACTGAGTTACCTTAATACTGCTAATGTTAGTACTTAATTTCGGGAGCGTTACATTGGGGTATGCTGTTGGGTAATAATAACTGACACCAAATAAAATGGATTATTTCCCGAGGATAAATAGTAGTGTCTAGGGTAAAGCAAACTCTGATTGGTTAAATAGGGATGCTTTGTGGAGAAGCTCATATAAGAATGATGTATAAAGTATAAATGAATTGTGTTTGAATTGTCAAGAAAATAGGTTCAAATTCAAAACACAGTTGAGGATACCTGAAATCAGTGTTAGTAATGCTAAAATGACATAATAAATGAGGACTATGGACAATTGCAATGGGGTCCGTAAGCCTTTTCTCATATATGTTAGCAGTTAGAAAACAATTAAGGGCTCCACTAATCCTTCGAGGGATTTGTCAGGACAGGTTTTGTACAAAGATAAAAATAAGGATATGAGCCGAATAGATACCTTGTATTAGCTTTTCCAAAGACAATACCCAGAATCCCAGTCTTACTGACATAATACGTTTTAAACCTTGTTCCATGTTTCTGCAAACTCTCATTTTTCTTTGCTACACATGTTTCCAATTCCAGCATTTTGTTTTATTTTTAGCATTTTGGTATTCAGAAAAGAAAAGCTGCTGTGTTTTCTTTGTTTTATCATTTTTTGAAAACCTCTTCAGATAAGTATGCAATGCCTACATTTCAATTTCTCTGTAGATTCCTTCGCTCTGACCACTCTCCAAGTTCTGCCGATTTAAAGATAAAGTCTGGTTCCTTGTTCTTTTTATATAAGACCAGAATAACTAGAAACAGGAGTACGCCTAATGGTTCCTTGAGTCTGCTTCACCATTCAAAAGGTCATGACTGAATTTCTATATCAGCTCCATATTCCTGCTCCGTTCCCCTATGTGCTGACTTCCTTAGTAGCCAAAAGTCTATTGATCTTAGTCTTGAATATACTTATCAACTGAGCATTCAATACCCTCTTCATGAGAGAAATCTTAAATTCACAGCCTTCTGAGTGAACAAATTTCTTCTCTCAGTCCGAACTGGCCAACGTTTTATGATTCCTTGTTCCAGACTCTTCAGCCAGGCAACAAGCATCTCAACATCTCCCCTCGGAAAAATGTTATACCTTTTAATGAGACCACCTCCCTTTCTTTAAAATTCCAGTAAACATTTACTCAGTCCATTTAATTTCTCACCGTAGGACAGCTGTCACGTCCTAGGAATCAATCAAGTGAACACTTGTTGCACTCCTTCTAAGGCAGGCATATTCTTCCTTATATAAGGAAACCAAAAGTGTACAAGTATTCCAGATATGATCTCACCAAAGCCTGTTGTAATTGCAACAAGTCTTCCTTGATCCTCTACTCCAACCTCCTTGTAATTATCAGTTAACATAATAGTTGTGTTCGCAATTGGTTGTTGCACCAACATGTTAAATTTAGGTGTTTCAGGTGCAATAACTCCCAAATTGCTCTGAATCCCAACATTTACTAGATCCACACTTTTTAAAAGGTATTCTCCTTTTCCATTCTTTAAGTTTAAAAAAACTATCTCTTTGTTCTTATACTCTGTTTCGATGCGGCCCATGCCTCTTGTACAAAAAAATCAATCACAATTGTGAATGAAATAAAGATCACCTCTGTTCCAAAATTCAACTTACAAATTTGTTTGATATGTCGACATGATGTGGACATGTGTACAATCCCACCTGGTCCCCACTGTATTGCATGTGATTTTCCTTTGTGTTTTCACAGTTGCACATTTATTGCACAACCTTCATTTCAATATTAGCTAAAGGCATAAGAATGTAAATGATTGCAACATATATATCATTTCTTTAATGTGGAAAAACATCCCAAGGTGCCCTATGTACGGAGGTGATATCAGATAAAATTGAATGCTAAGTCCAAGAAGGAAATATTAAGACAAGTGATCAAAAGCTTCACCAAGGAGTTAGGTTTTCTTGGTGGTCTGAAAAAGCAGAGGGAACTGGAGAAATGGGGTTGGGAGAGAATTCCGGCTTTTCCAAGATTGGATGACGGAAAGATATCTGATATTACAGAGGCACCTGTTTTTATTTTTTCATGGGACTTGGGTGTCTCTAACTAGGTAAGCATTTTTATTGCCCATTCCTACTTGCCTTTGACAAGGTGGTGTTGAGTCGTCTCCTTGAACCATTTCAGTCCATGTGTTGTAGATACACCACAGTGCTGTTTGGGAGGGAGTGCCAGAATTTTAACACAAAGGAAGAACAGTGAAATTGTTGCAAGTCAGAATGGTGTGTGGCTTGGATGGGAACTTGCAGGTGGTGGTAGTGTTCCCGTGCATTTACTGCTCTTAACCTTCTAAGTGATAGGGATCATGTGTTTGGAAGGTGCTGCCTAAGGACCTTTGGTGGGTTTCTGCAGTGTATAGATGATACAGACTGCTGCCACTGTGCATTGGTGGTGGAAGGAGTGGATGTAGGTGGTGGTGGATGAGGTGTCATTCAAGCGGGCTGCTCTCTGATGGATGGTGTTGAGCTTCTTGCGTATTGATGGAACTGTACTTATTCAGGTAAGTGGAGAGTATTCCATCACACTCCCGACATATGCTTTGTAGATTGCGGACAAGTTTTGTGGAGCCAAGAGGTGAGTTAGTCACTGCAGGATTCCCAGCCTCTGACCTGCAATTGTAGTCACAGTATTTATATGGCTATGCCAGTTCAGTTTCTGGTCAATTGCAACCCCCAGAATATTGAAAGTGGGAGATTCATGATCGCAATGCCATTGAATGCCAAGAGAGGGATTCTCTCTTGTTGAAGATGGCCATTGCCTGACACTTGTGTGGTGCAAATGTTACTTGTCAGCCCAAGTCTGGGTATTGTCCAGGTTTTGTTGCATTTGAACATGGACTGCTTCAGTATTGGAGAAATTGCGAATGTTGCTGAATCCATAGAATCCCTACAGTGCAGAAAGAGGCCATTCAGCCCATTGAGTCCTCACCGACTAGCTGAAAGGGCATCTTACCCAGGTCCTCCTCCCCCACGCACCCATCATGGCCAATCCACCTAACTTGCAAATCTTTGGATTGTGGGAGGAAACTCATGCAGACACGGTGAGAATGTGCAAACTCCACACAGGGAGTCACTTAAGGCTGGAATCGAACCCGGGTTCCTGGCGCTTTGAGGCAGCAGTGCTAACCCCTGTGTCACCATGCCGCCATCAATGAACATTCCCACTTTAGACCTTATGATGGAGGGAAGGTGATTGATGAAGCAGCTGAAGGTGGTTGGGTCTCAGACACTACCCTGAGGGACTCCTGCAGTGATGTCCTGAGACTGAGATGATTAACTTCCAATGATCACAACCATCTTCCTTTTTGCCAGGTATGACACCAACCACTGGGGAATTTTCTCCCTGATTTGCATTGACTCCAATTTTGCTAGGGCTCCTTGATGCCACACTTGGTCAAATGCGGCCTTGATATCAAAGGCAGTCACTCTCACCTCATCTCTTGAGTTTAGCTCTTTTGGCCATGTTTTGACTATGACTGTAATGAGGTCAGGAGCTGAGTGGCTCTGGTGGAACCTAAGCTGAGCATCAATGAGCAGGTTACTGCATGAAACACAAACCTGTGGAGCCATTTGAAAATGGGTTAAACAGACCAAATTTTCACTGTTCTCATGGCCTTAATCTGCAGTCTGAGAATCATCAATTTGTAGAAATTTACTTCATCTCATAACAGATAAAATCTGTTTATGTGTCATGATCTGAAATCCTCCAGCCATTTAAAATTGAAAAGAAAACTAGGTTGCAGCTGTCAAAGAAAAACAAACAAGGCCTGCCAGAATGTATTGATTGATAAACCATCTGGTGTGGCTTAGATGAAACTGTTACCACCTGTTCCTTGAGTTTCAATACACTTCATTGTTTACATTTCCCAAAGGCTGTTATTACCTCTGAGCCCATCATGAATACTTGGCTGAGCTTCAAAAGGTCCAAAACTACTGGGTGTTGAGTTCACATTTTAATTTGCAGTTTTAAGACCCAGGTAAAGGATTTGTTGTTTTTGATATGGTTATTGAGTTTGTTTTTATAACAGATTTACCATGAACGAGAGCTTTCTTTTTTATATCAAGTGTGTATAATTGACAGCCCTATTAGATCATTAAAGTTTTTTATTCATCACTACGTGGCTCTTGAGATCTGCCCATCGTGGATACTGGATGAGTGGCATTGAGGTGGGGTTGTGAAGTTGCAGGGAAGGGGCATAGGAGGTGGTGGCATAGTAGTATTGTCACCGAACTAGTAATCCAGAGACCCAATACAATCTTCTCTGGACACAGATTCAAATCCCGCCACTACAGATGGTAAAATTTGACGTCAATAAAACTCTGGAATTAAAACTCTAATGGTGACCATGAAACCATTGTCAATTGTTGTAAAAACCCATCAGGTTCATTAATATCCGTCAGGGACTGAAATCTGTCATCCTTATCTGGTCTGGCCAACATGTGTCTTCAGATTCACAGCAATGCAGTTAACTCTTCAGGTAGGCCCTCTGAAATGGCCTACCAAGCCACTCAGTTCAAGGGTAATTAGGCATGGGCAATAAATGCTGGCCCAGCCAGCAACACCCACATCCCATGAACGAATTTTTAAAAAGTTGTGAGGTGACATGGAGGAGTAAAGGGGGGGGGGGGGGGGGGGAGGGGGGGATGGCAGAATGGCAAGGGCTAGAAGGCCTAACAACTGAAGCCACAGGTAACTAAGACACGCCTTGTAACCAGCATATTAAAGGGTTTGAAAGTGATACTCGAGAAATACAGCTGGATGTTATTAGATTACATGTGCAATCTGACCCCATGTCTGTGGATAAAGTAGCCATGGGGCATCATGCAAATGATGAGGAGGGGGGACCAGGATAGATCCTTGGCAGATTCCAGAAGTAATGATGTATGAGAATGAAGAAAAGCTATTCTTCAGATGCTCTAGCTATGTGTGATAGATCACAGTAGAATCAAGTGATGTCCCACTGAGCTGGACTGTAGAGACACTGGAGGTGTGGTTAACCATGTCAAATATTGCAGTGCGATTGAGGAAAACAAGAAAAAAGAGGGCAATTGGAAATCCCAGTCACTGGGACCATTGAGATTCACTGATTTACATGAATGCATGGAAAATTGTGAGTTCTTTTTCAGGCATATTAGCTTTCCTGTTCCATTTTCCTCTGCCTGCTTTGTCCAGACAGAAAAGAGAAAATTGACCTCAGTGTATCAGGTCTGAAGATGTCAGGCAGCATCCTTTGCAGCTGTCACAAATGTTTGCGCTTTGCTTGGACCTGAACAGCTAATGTTAGTTATCCATAAAAAGCAATAAATGATAACTAATAAGGTAGGAATTTCAAAAATGAGGAGTTATCAAGCTTGATCACAAATAATTAAGTTTAAGCGGTCAGCAAAATCCACTGAAGGTATCTTTGAAAACCATTATAGCCATCATTCCAATTTCTCTTCTAACCTGGGGACCTACTACTGGAAATAATGTTTTAAGATATTAAAACATTTACAACCAAATGATAAAACATTGTCAAAGGTTTCCAGCTGGTTGTAGTAATTGCTGGCTACACAGTCAGCAAGTACTTAGCTCACTGGTGTTGCTTAAAATTAGAGTTTGGATCAAATTGCCAGTAAGCGGGTGTTACTGATTGTACAAGCAGCTGTTACAGTTAACCAGCTGGAAACTTCCATCACTCTCTTGCAGAGCACTGCATTTAAAACATACAGCTGATTAAAGTCAAAAGTTTCATGGTATAACACCCTTGCCATTATAAAACAACACATTGTCTCATTTAGCATGAGCAATGCCAAGGAATATCTGCTGGACATATAAACTTTCCTTAATGCATCTGGCATGCTTCAGATGTCATAATATCCAATGTGCAGAAGTCTGTGTCATACTTAAAATGTGGAGATGCCGGCGTTGGACTTAAAAGCCAGAGAAATCAAGCAAAGCAATTCCAATCTACCAGAAACATTTGTAATTGACTTCAGGAAGCTTATTTTTAAAAAGTGTTTAAAAGGAAATCGGGCCTGAGCTTCCGCTGAGTGGGATGCACTCTGCTCATGGAATCCAGGCAATTCTTTTTCCCCCAACTTCCTGACTCAGGCCAGGTGAGAACTGTGCAGGGCAGTGTGCTCCTGAGGCCTTCAGTCAAGGGCTGCACAGTCAGACAAAGGCAGCCACACAAGCACAAGCTGCAGTAAAACAGATTTAAGGTCCAGCTATGTTCAAGCCAGGGAGAAGGTAGGTTTGCAAGGTAAGTAGGTAGTACAGGGGGAGGGAGTTTCAGATCCGTCGTGTGGGGCATTCAGATGGTTAGTGTGAAGGGTTTTGGTTGGTGGGAGATGGGTGGTCAGTAGGGATGAGGTGGTGTAATTGGTGGTGTCTACTCGAGAGAAGACTGCAAGTTCGGGGGGATCCTTTGGGGTGGGGTAGGCATGTTCCATGGGAGGGACCCGTGGGGGTGGTTGGACTATTGCCGTATAGTGGAGCGGTGGGACGTAGTTCCATGTGGGCCTGAGGGGATGTAGTAGGGAGGGGAGAAATGGGATGTAGTCAGGGGTCCTTGGGTGGGTGGGTGGGGGGGGGGGGGGGGGGGGGGGGGGGGGAAGTGAGGTCAGGGTGCAGGGGTCAGTACTACAGTTACCCAGAAGCTTTTAACTCTTTTAATTTCTGAGGGGTAATTATTCCTGTAAGACAGTCGGAACTATTGAAGTTTGCAATTTAAATTGCATTTTGGATGGTTCCCTGTGCAGGGCAATGCCCATCGGAAGTTGGAACTTCCCAAACAATTGCCATGCAATCCTAACCTGGGAACTTACGGCATGGGAGGGTATCCGCCAGCTATACTGCCCGAGAGCTCAGTAGTTCCGGGTCATCACTTCGGTCTGATATGAGATTTGCTATTATCAATAGTCCATTATTAATCTGAGGAAGACACAGCAATTACACCTCGTTCCCTTAAACGGTCCACAAGTTACACATTAAGCTTGAAGTTCTCCAGAGTCTCAGCCATAACTGTAGTGAAAGATCAACAGAACCCCCATGGGGGGTTCGAAAATATAAACAGCCGCTTAAGTTATTTCCCTCAGGGAAGTAGAGCAGGAGACTGGTAAAATCCCTATAAAGGTTTACCCATTATCATTCTCCTATTCTTCTAAAAACAACTGGCACAAAATTGGACTCATTTTGATTTGATTTGATTTGATTTATTATTGTCACATCTATTAGCATACAGTGAAAAGTATTGTTTCTTACGTGCTATACAGATAAAACATACCATTCATAGAGAAGGAAACGAGAGAGTGCAAAATGCAGTGTTACAGTCACAGCTAGGGTGTAGAGAAAGATTAACTTAATGCAAGGTAAGTCCATTCAAAAATCTGACAGCAGAAGGGAAGAAGCTGTTCTTGAGTCGGTTGGTACGTGACCTCAGACTTTTGTATCTTTTGACCGACGGAAGAAGGTGGAAGAGAGAATGTCCAGGATGTGTGGAGTCCTTAATTATGCTGGCTGCTTTGCCAGGGCGGTGGGAAGTGTAGACAGAGTCAATGGATGGGAGGCTGGTTTGCGTGATAGATTGGGCTACACTCACAACCTTTTGTAGTTCCTTGCGGTCTTGGGCAGAGCAGGAGCCATACCGAGATGTGATACAACCAGAAAGAATGCTTTCTAGAGTTATAGAGGTTTACAACATGGAAACAGACCCTTCGGCCTAACTTGTCCCTGCCGCCTTTTTTAAAAAACCCCTAGGCTAGTCCCAATTGCCTGCATTTGGCCCATATCCCACTATACCCATCTTACCCGTGCAATTGTCTAAATGCTTTCTAAAAGACAAAATTGTACCCAGCTCTACTACTACCTCTGGCAGCTTGTTCCAGACACTCAGCACCCTCTGTGTGAAAAAATTGCCCCTCTGGACACTTTTGTATCTCTCTCCTCTCACCTTAAACCTATGCCCTCTAGTTTTAGACTCCCCTACCTTTGGGAAAGGATATTGACTATCTCGCTGATCTATGCCCCTCATTATTTTGTAGACCTCTATAAGATCACCCCTCAGCCTTCTACACTCCAGAGAAAAAAGTGCCCGTCTATCCAACCTCTCCTTATAACTCAAACCATCAAGTCCCGGTAGCATCCTAGTAAATCTTTTCTGCACCCTTTTTAGTTTAATAATATCCTTTCTTTAATAGGGTGACCAGAACTGTACACAGTATTCCAAGTGTGGCCTTACCAATGTCTTGTACAACTTCAATCTTGGTGTCATCTGAAAACTTACTAACTTGCCTCCTATATTCTCATCCAAATCATTGATATAAATAACAAATAACAGTGGACCCAGCACTGATCCCTGAGGCACACCGCTGTCACAGGCCTCCAGTTTGAAAACAACTCTCTGCAACCATCCTCAGGCTTCTGTCATCAACACAATTTTGTATCCATTTAGCTACCTCACCCTGGATCCCATGAGATTTAACCTTATGCGGTACCTTGTCAAAGCCTTGCTAAAGTCCACGTAGACAACATCAACTGCGCTGCCCTCATCTACCTTCTTGGTTACCCCTTCAAAAAACTCAATCAAATTTATGAGACATGATTTTCCACTCACAAATACATGCTGACTGTCCCTAATCAGTCCTTGTGTCTCTAAATGCCTGTAGATCCTATCTCTCAAAATACCTTCCAACAACTTACCCACCACAGATGTGAGGCTCACTGGCCTGTAGTTCCCAGGCTTTTCCCTGCAGCCCTTTTTAAACAAAGGCACAACACTTGCCACCCTCCAATCTTCAGGCACCTCACCTGTGACTATCGATGATTCAAATATCTCTGCTATGGGACCCGCAATTTCCTCCTTAGCCTCCCACAGTGTCCTGGGATACACTTCAACAGGTCCCGGGGATTTATCCATCTTGATGCACTTTAAGACTTCCAGCACCTCCTTCTCTGTAATATGTACTGTCCTTAAGCATCACTATTTATTTCCCCAAGTTCCCTTTTCTCAACAGTAAATACTGATGAGAAATATTCATTTAGGATCTCACCATCTCTTGTGGATTCGCACATAGATGACCTTGTTGATCCTTAAGAGGCCCTACTCTCTCCCTTGTTACTCTTTTGCCCTTTATGTATTTGTAGAAGCTCTTTGGATTCTCCTTTGCCTTATCTGCCAAACAATTCTATGGCGCATCTGTAAAAGTTGGTGAGAGTCGTAGCTGACATGCCAAATTTCCTTAGTCTTCTGAGAAAGTAAAGGTTTTGATAGGCTTTCTTAACTATAGTGTCGGCATATGGGGACCAGGACAGTTTGTTGGTGTTCTGGACATCTAAAAACCTGAAGCTCTCGACCCTTTCTACTTCGTCCCTGTTGATATAGACAGGGGCATGTTCTCCTTTACGCTTCCTGAAGTTGATGATAATCTCCTTCATTTTGTTGACATTGAGGGTGAGATTATTGTTGCTGCAGCAGTTCACCAGATTCTCTATCTCATTCCTGCACTCTGTCTCGTCATTGTTTGAGATCCGACCCACTACGGTGGTGTTGTCAGCAAACTTGAAGATCGAATTGGAGGGGAATTTGGCCACACAGTCACAGGTTTGTCCCTTTTTTTGGCACTATGAATGTCCTTAGATATCCAAACTGGTGTCCGTGGCTAGTGCACAAATGTTTTTGCTCAAACCATGCCAGATGCTATTCAGTGAGAACTTTACTGCATACTCGGTGAACAGCCACCAGAATATAGAGAGCAGGTAGATCATGGTGTCAATCAACACATAATGCTGATTCGGCACCAGTGGTGCCACTCTGGAGCTTAATTATTTTTGAAAGAAAGACTTTATTGGTCCGAAGCCTGAAATGCACATACTGTTATTGCTGTCACTTGTGGGTTTATAAATAGCTACAATTACCTTGATTTGCCTTTTTCTCACTAGGCATCAGCCTCATTGGTAGCTAAACATCACAACAGTGCTTCAGTATTTACAGTCATTTAATCAATTAAAGCTGTTAAAAACTTTTGATAACCTTACAAAGTCATGTTCAAAAATATAGTACACTTGGGAACCAAAAGTCTGCAACCTTTCTGATGTAGTTTCTCCAGAACCTGATTGCAAGTCTGCTGGAGTCACTGGAACATTGATGGATTTTGGCTAGAATTCCTAGCCTTCTGAGAAGGCAGCAGCACTGATTTGTGTCTCTAGTCTGTCCCTTCTAATCCTATATAAATAGAAGGACTTTCATTGATTCTTGGCTATGCTTTAACTATAACAGGAACTTGATAATCTCCCACCCCCACCAGAAAAAATGCATAAAAACATCTTTGGTCTGCCTTAAAAACCTTTGTTTCTGCTCCAGTGGTCCACTGCTTAAGGAGGGTTGACATTATGAAACAAGAAACTAAGGCCTTTGTTTAGTTGTTTACCTCAACTAGAGAGTATTTTATTTTAAAATGAAAGAATTTGGGATGAAAGACTGTTCCTTCTTATAAAACATAATAAAATATTTATTTCCAATTTCAGAATTTTGGCTTGAATTGATGGAGCATTAAAGTAAATCCACCCCCCCCCCCCCCTCTCCAAACAATCACCTCTCACACTTACCTGTAGGCCTCGGCAACGACTTAAACCTGTTGAAGCATTGGGGTGCTTGAATGATGCCCACAGCTTTCTTGTATTATGACGAGGAGGGGGTCCAAAGTCCAAAGAAGAATTTAGTTTGATTGTTCTGTCTTTGTCCTGAGCGCTATTGCTGCGATCCACCAGAATTGTGTCATGAGCAAATTTAAGTCGTTTTTTTTTGTAGGGTGTTGAACATCTAATGTGCTAGGTGCTTGCCTCGACACTTAATCACAGGGGAGGTATTAGGTGGTCTTGAAAAAATACTGCAACCAAGTTCATTTCAGGTGCCAAGAATTCAAGTTGCAAAGAAAGCAAATTGAGCATATATTTTGTGGAAAAGAGACTTAATAATAATTTAATTGAACTTTATGATTATTAATGCTACTGAAGAAACAAATCCAGACAAATTGCTCATTCTGGTGTAAGATTCAGATATCAGAACACACAGATTTAAGTTGGGAATTGAACAGTAAGAGAGAAAGTCAATTGTAATTTTTTCACCCAAAGTGTCAGAATGAACTATCACCATAGGCCACTTAAACCAACAATTTAAGTGAGCTAGGGAGATTGGATTTATTTCCAAGGAAAGACAGGATTGAGGGTAGATAGGTATATATTTTTGTAAAAATGTATATTTTCTGGTTTTATTGACATGGTAACTTCTTGAAGTGGCATAGAACTTTGCTGATTAATTTTCTTATTATCTTCTAGATAATTAACAGTCCCCTATTCCTCTTCAAAAAATGTGTTTGTCTGCAGACACTTACACAAGGGAGGTGTTTGCATTGTCGCTATTTACATTTGTAGTTATTTTTACATCAAATATATGTATTTAGCTCAGTACAATCTCAAGATGATAAGCAACAGTGATATATCAGTGACCTTTGATGTAATAGGCACTTACCATTGCCAGAGCAGAGTCAGGATCATTAGAGAGCCACATGTTTAACTTTGTTGAGGACCTCCAAATCTTGAGAACTTGGAAATACTAAACTGCACCATAGGTGTGGAATTTGTAGCTGAATAATTTCCACAAAACCTTACCACATCAAGATATTTCAATACGTTTTGAAGTGCAGTCACTCTGGTTATATAGTTATATGTGATCTAATTTTAGTCAATTCACACCTGAATGACCTTTTGTTACTATTTACCTGCATAAAATCATTTCATGATGTGGAGATGCCGGCGTTGGACTGGGGTAAACACAGTAAGAAGTCTTACAACACCAGGTTAAAGGAGCAGTGCTCCGAAAGCTAGTGGATTTTGCTACCAAATAAACCTGTTGGACTTTAACCTGGTGTTGTAAGACTTCTTACTAAAATCATTTCTACAGGGCTCACAGTATGGATAAGATAAAACATGTTTGTTTTTTATTAATTGTATATTGTAGAGTAATAAGTGTTCAGCAGTGAATATAAAGCATTAATTGAACCTCACTGATTCTCAGTCAGAAAGCTTTGTGTTTTGCTGTCATCTGATCTGCTCAATTATATTATTATCTTAACCTTACTGCCAGCCATCTGTTATCCTTCAGGGAATCATTTGAGCAGTACCATGTTAGCAATGAATCTGGATTAGCATTTTCACCTTGTATAGCTGTTAGTAACCCTTTCGCCGGACTAAAACTTCATACATTCATACAGTTGGAATGATGCATGCTTTGTTTCTATTCGCATTCAAAAACAAAAATAAATATGGAGTTTGTTATTGAAACTTGTCCAATAAAGTAAAATAATGGCACCAGTAGTGATCCTTTTGATTATACATATGATAGTTTCTATTGTGCAATTATCACTGGACTTAATTTAAAATTATTTAAAAAACAATAATTTATGGAGTGTGAGCATTGCTGGCTAGGTCAGAATTTATTGCTCATCCCTAATTGTCCGAGAGACACTGGTGGTGAGCAGCCTTCTTGAACTGTTGCAGTCTCTGTAGTATAGGTACACCCAAAATGCTGTTAGGGAGAGAGTTCTCGGATTTTGATCCAGCAACAATGGAGAAATGGTGATATATTTCCAAGTCAGGATGGTGTGTATAGCTGCTAGTAACATAGGAACTTGGTGGTGGTGGTGTTCCCAAGCACCTGCTTCCCTTGTCCTTCTAGATGGCAGTGGCCGTGAGTTTGGAAGGTACTGTCAAAGGAGCCTTGATGAATTCTTGCAGTGTGTCTTGTGGATGGCACACACTGCAGCCTCAGTAAATCAGTGGTGGAGGGAGTGAATGTGTGTAGATGGGCTGCTTTGTCCTGGATGGTGTTAAGCATCCAGACTGTTTTTTGGAGTTGCACTTATCCAGGCAAGTGGAGAGTATTCCATCACACTCCTGACTTAGGCCTTGTAGATGGTTGAAAGGGACTGTGGAGTCAGGAGGTGAGTTACTTGCCACAGAATTCTCAACCTCTGACCTGCTCTTGTAGCCATAGGATTTGTATAGCTAGTCAAGTTGAGTTTCTGGTCAATCGTTATGCCCAGTATGTTGATAGTGGGGATCCAGTGATGGTAATACCATTTCATGCCAAGGTGTAATGGTTAAGTTTTCTCTTGTTGGAGATTGTCATTTCCTGGTACTTGTGTGGCGCGAATATTACTTACTACTTGTCAGCCCAAGCCTGGATATTGTCCAGGTCTTGCTGCATTTGAACATGAACAGCTTCAGTATCTGAGGAGCTGAACATTGTGTAATCATCAGTCAACATCACACTTCAGACCTTGTGATGGAAGGAAGGACAGTGATAAATCTGAACGTGGTTGGGTCTGGGACACTACTCTGAGGAACACCTGCAGTTATGTCCTGGGACTGAGATGATTGACCTTCACCAAGGACAATCCCTAATTCCCATTGACTCCAGTTTTCTTAAAGCTCCTTAATGCCATTCTCGATTAACTGCTGCCTTGATGTCAAGGATGGTCACTCTCCACAGAATCCACAGAATCTCTTCAGTGCAGAAGGAAGATATTCGGCCCATCGAGATTGCACCGACCACATCCCACTCAAGCCCTATTCCCCTAACCCTACCCATTTACCCTGCTAATCCCCATGATACTAAGGTCAATTTAGCATAGCCAATCAACCTAACCCGCACACCTTTGGACTGTGGGAGGAAACCGGAACACCCGGAGGAAACCCACGCAGACACAGGGAAAACGTGCAAACTCCACACAGACAGTGACTCGAGGCTGGAATTAAACCTGGGTCCCTGGTGCTGTGAGGCAGCAGTGCTAACCACTGTACCACCATGTATTCCATATCTCTCACCTCATCCCATGGCACAGTTGGCTAATTTTTTCAGTAGGCTTTCATTGGAGTTCCATGTCACCAGTTCCTTCTGCAACCCCTATTATCTGGAGTGTTCCTTTTGAATCAGATATCCAGATAAATGATGGACCGTGTAATTGAAATGTGATGCATTTCTTTATTCTATGCAGAAGTTGAGACAAATGAATATTTGAATCTGAATTGTATTATATTAAAGGAGATTCTGTCCACAGGTCAGAGAACAGGTAGGAAACCCGTATCAGTTCTGTGGGAGAGGCCCAATGGAATCAGGTGCCCTTCAGGCACTTAGGTGGCCCCATCTTGGTTCTTTCCTGTGATTGAGGTCACTGCTGACAGAAGTGCCACCTGCTGAAAGCTACTGGCCAATCAGAGGTAAACAGCTCGTCATTGCTGCCACTGCCAGCAGGAACGATAGCTGCTGCCAGCACTGCACCCACCAGAGGCCAGGGGTCACCATGGTACCCCAAATGAGAGAGGAGCCTGGGAAACAGAGGTTGGGTGTTAGAGAGACTTTCAGCAGCCACCCCCTTGCCTGATGCTGGAACCCTTGATTGGGCACAATGCCCGATTATTCAGGACCCTCTTGGTAAACCCAACAATCTTTTCTGGGCAGCCTTCCAAAGGAACAGGAAAGCTATGCAGCCTCCTTTTGATCCCTGAGTCACCATTAAATTGCAGTGGGGTCAGGGATAACGAGAGCCAACTGGCTCATTAATGAGCCTAATTGACATCCTGCTACTGGCGGTCAGGAAGCATACAAGCACCCCTTTTTAGTTACAGTTTTGTTTGCATTTCAAGCCTACACTCCCTATGTAACGACACCCGGTGTGAAGAGAGGCAGGAAAGGAGGCTGGCAGCAGGTTCCTTGTGAACCTCCTCCTGGGCCTGGCCAAACTTGCCATCAACAGGTCCAGGCAGTGAGCAGTCAAAGGGTTTGTCCAACCTGACTGTCTGCCCCTCTACTGCTGCTACTTTCACAGCTGTGTGTCCTGGAGAGGGAGCACACGGTGTCCATGGCATCATCAAGGCCTTCTACCCCCATTGGGCACTGCAGGTACTGGGGTGTTTATTGACCCTTTTATTCATATGTTGGTTTGATGTTTTAAGTTTCATTTGTGATTTGATTTTGTTCTGGGGCAGTATCCCTTTAAGGGGCAGCTTCTTTTATTTTGTCCCTCAGTTTGTCTAATTTAGTTTAATTGTTTAACTCAAAGAGTTCAAAGCCTTGGATTTAATTGGGACCACCTGTTGCTCTTGCTGCTATTTCCTGTTATTGGAGCTGTTTCAGCCTGGAAGGAAGACTTGTTCTCTCTTGGGGGCTGGGGGTTGTCATTGCCTCTGTTTTTCATCTATTCTGCTGGAGGAGTAAGAGCACTGCAAGAAGCTGGGACTGAATTTGAAGCTTGGGTTGACTTTTAACATCTACAGCCTCCAGGAGAGGGAGGAGTACAGAGTCTGGCCTGGTGCCTCTAAGTTTTTACATCTAGAGAGGCCTAGGGCCTCAAGCCTGGAAGCCTCACAGCCTGCAAGAGAGGAATCCTACAACAAACTAACATTGTGGCCTGCTGAAAATCCACCTCTTTGAGAGTATCCTATGATGACTTGGATTCTTGAATTCACCCAGCTACACTTAAAGTAAACAAGAACCCCCTTCTTCACCAGGCCTGCACGAAGATGAACCAATCATGTAACTTATGAGCTATTCCTTCATTTGTGATTTTAAACTGTTTTTCTGAGTGGTGAGTGTGTGATACATTTTTTTGGGGCTCAACATGAATAAATAAGCCTCTATATTTATAGTCACATCAGTCCTCCTGCCCTCCCATCTGTTCAGGGAATGTCCTGCTGCTCTGACATCCTTAACCCTGGCACTAGGGAGGCAACGTACAATCTTGGAGTTACATCTAAGGCCACAGAAACACCAGTCTGTTCCCCTTATTAATGAATCCCCTATCACTATTGCTTTTCCCCCTTCCTGAACAGCAAAGCCACTTGTGGTGCCACAAACCTGGCTTAGACTTACTGCTGTGAGGAATCAGCTTCCAAAATGCTGAGTGGGACTCCTGGGGGCTCCTATACAACCTGCCTGGTGGTCACCCATTCCCTTTAAGCTGCAGTGTGACCACCCCTGTGAATTATATTATCCATGTAGCTCTCAACCTCACGGACACACTGACTCCCGCTGCTGCTCAAGCTCTGAAATCCAGAGCTCCAGTTTCTGCAGCTGACAGCACCACCTGCACATATGGCCATCTAGGACATCAATAGCATCCATGACTTTGCACATATTACGGGACATACATTCCTCTTGACTGAGCTGCTCTCCATGTCTTGACTTCACTTGCATTAACTCTCAGATTACTTGTATTACCTTACTATATTTAACTTTTCCTTTATTCCAGAAGATAGCTCTTCATTCACTGCCCCCTACCCTGAGCACATGTGTGATGTCACAGTCCCGTGTCTCCCCCCCCCCCCCCCCCCCCCCCGTCACCGCTCAGCCTCTGAAATATTCACCAAATCAGCCTCCTCTTCTGCAGCAGGGCAAGACCACTTTCTGAAGGATATAAATGTTAGAAAGCAAAACTGCTTTCCCCTCTGCTTTGAACCAATTTCCCAAGTATACTCACTCAGGATGAAGTCTCCCTCACTGCCACTTAACTTTTTATTGACTGGTTCTGATTCTTTTTTTCTTCACTTGCTGTTGAAGATTTAGTTGCTTCTTTATGATCCTTTGTTCCTTGGATCTCCAGAGAAAGTTCTTCAATTTTGTTTAATATATTGTCTTCCTCAGTATTTTTGCTAACTGCTTTAGGTTTGGGAGCTCCTGCCACAGTGGGGTTTGAACCTGTGTCCTAGAGCATTAGCCTGGGGCTCTGGATTATTAGTCCAGTAACATTACTAGTATGCCACCACTTTTCTGGTTGCAGGTGTATTCAGCATTCACCAACAAGGTGATAATTCCATGCACTCTCTCTTGTGCCTCATGGTTTTATCTTGCTCTGCTGGTAAATCCTGCCAACTCTATTGCTTTCTGTCGGTTAATGACAAGACAAAGCAAAAGGCTAGAATTAGTCTTTTGTAGCATTTAATAATAAAAGCTCATTGTTAAATCTATAAATAATATATTGCATGCCATGCTATTATTACCATGTATGAAGTGCAGGGGTCAGAAAATACTTCATGAAGCATTCAAATATGTCAGCACAAAGATTTTATAGGACGATTGCAAGAAAAAAAAATGATAAAGGTATTTACTGGCTTCAAATCTTGTGTTCTTTGCTTTTTTAAAATATTATTTGCTTAATCTGATTCATGGTCAGAAGAGAAATTCCGTTCCTTCGTCCCAGCTGCTCCTTCAAGCAAAAGAAATGTGCATTTAGATATTACTGCTGGATGTACCAAAGCAGTTTCCAACCAATGAAGTACTTTTGAAATGTAGTTACTCTGTAGGAAATGCAGACTCCAATTTGCACATAGCAAGATCCCACAAATAGCAATGTGATAATGAGCAGATCTTTATTTTTTTATCATGTTGATTAAGGGATGATGGTGGCTAACCTGCTCCTGGGCTGGGCAAAATTTGCCATAAACAGGTCCAGGCAGTGGGCGACCAAGTGGGTCATCCGACCCGAATGTCTGCCCCTTTACCGCAGCTGTATTCACGGCCAGGTGTCCCTGGAGAGGGGGCATGTGGTGTCCAAGGGCACCAGTAACACCTTCTGTGCTGGCTGGGCACTGCAGGAACTGGGGTGCATTATCGACCCCTTTAATCACATTTTGATTTGATGTTTAAAGTTTCCTTTCCGCTTTGTCCTTTTGCTTTGGATGGTTCCCCTCCTTTTGGCAGCTGCCCTTTTTTAATTTGTCCCTTTGTTAGTTTGATTTAGTTTATTTGGTTGACCAAAGAGCAGGGTGATGGTGGCTAAGGTAACGGGGATGGCTTTCCTGCTCAGGACCCGTTGCATCCAGCTGAGATGGCAAACGGACAAAGCCTTAATTAAACATCTCGGCCAAAAGACAGAGGCGGGATTCACCGGGCCTGCTCGCTTCGCTTGCCAATTGGGAGTTGGTGGAAAAGTAGGTTTAGTGCCTGACACCAAACGGGCAAACCATAGCATGCAGGAACCTGATGAATATTCAAAACCACACATTTCAATATAATTAGCGGACTTGCAGTACAAGTCAAATGACCTGTGCTATTCACCCACCTCCCCAGCGTGGTCTGCAGTGGAGGGCCAGTGTCAAAGCACCATTAACCCCTTAGCAACGAAAGGAATCCTCCTCAGCAGCCCCCCCCCCCCCCTCCCACAGACATCTGGTTTACCTGACTCTCTCACCTGCCTTGGCAGTGCCAATAGTGCACTGCACTGGTACTAATGCCCTGGGCCCCAAGGAGGCTTGGAGGTCGGTCCAGTGGTCATTTGGAAAGGGTTGACCTCATCATTCTCCCTAGGATGCGGGTGTCATGGCTGAGCTACCCCTTCCAGCCCTGGCAGTCTTGAAGATCACACCAGACATGGTGATTTCAGGCAGCCCTGTGATCAATATCTTCACTCCTGCCTGTCAGCTGTGTAAATTCTAAAGGAGCCAGGTAACTTTAGCCTCCATGACCCTGAAAAAAATATATTAAATCATTGCAGCACTTAATTTGGCACGGCAGGGGGGACAGGGGGTGGTGGTGGTGGTGCACAGCTGTGACTCAGCCCAAATGTATGTACACAGCTTGGATTTGAAGTTGCTGAGGCTTTCCAGCAAGCAGAAATATTGAAACCCCCTCCATTACACTTAAAGCCTTTGATCTGTAATAAGTTCAAGTGCACTGTCTGGGATTCAGCTGTCAGATCAGTAGATTTCTATCCTGCTCCACACTTCCAGTACCCCATTGATCCTGCAATGTAGGCAAAGTCTAAACCTGATTGACAGCTTGTGGTTTCACTTCCTCTTTTGCACACCATATGGAGTGATCTCATTTGAAACATAACCACCTCTGCCAGTTGGGAAGTGCAGGATTGGAGTGGAACAACTTTCTTCCAGCAATTTTCTCAACTATTAAAATGTAGCTACACAGCAAATGGGAAACAAGCAGACCCATCTAAACATTCCCATTAAGATGCACACGTTGGACGTCATGTGTCTGTCATGAATGGACTGTACAATGCAGCAAGCCAGCTGTGCACAGAAAACAAATTAGAGAGAATATTAACTCTGATTTGCAAACATACAAAATAGGAGCAGAAATAGACTATTAAGCTCCTCGAGCTTGCTCTGCTATATCGATACTCTTCGCTGTTTCTGGAACACTAAGAACATCTTAATCACGTGAGCTGCAGCACCTCCGTCACTTTCTCCAGGGCAATTAAGGATGGGCAATAAATGATGGCTTTGCCAACGACACCCACATCCTATAAATGAATACATTTTTAAAAAAAGACATTGAAAATTGCAATACAATAGACCCCACCATCAGATAACCAGGGATTTATATAAAGAGGGGCAACAGAATGTGACTTGTATTCCACGAGTGGCCCCCTTTTGATCATTTGGAAGTTATGTTGCAAGTAAATTAGGATCAATACCAAGAGTGGCATATATTTGATCATATATCTCAGATTGTGTTATTTTTTTAATACACTACACTATGATAGTAAGTTAAAATGATAAAAATTAAATATCACTTTTTCTATTTAATTGGAAGAACAGGTCATGTATCCTTTATCCATAAATCCAAAAACAACTTTTTTTGAATCTCATCAACCTTCAGTACGGGGAGTCTCTGACCCAAGCTGGCATGAACTGAGCCAACAGAAATCTCACCAACTGCAGTCAACCTTTAGCATCGGAACTCTGATCCGAGCCGACACCCATGTTGCTGAGGCAGACAAAGCTGGAAAAACTGTTCAAGAATGCCTCCCAGCAGAGTATATCAACACTCTGAATCCTATCCCACAAGCGGAAGCACAGATGGTACCATGGATGGGAACTGATTTTTAAAAAAAATTATTCCTTGCTCGGAGTTACAAAGCCAATGCGCAGAGTGGATGGGCAAGACACTAAACCATCTCCTCGCTTGCTCCAAAAAACAATATAAATTCAAATTGAATCCAATTAATGGTGCCCACAAAAGGGACATAATGGATCCAACCTGACGAGAACATGCATTACACCAGATCTCACGCTTGATCTTAGCCAAAAGGCCAAGAACTGATTACTGTACCTGTTTTATTGTTCAGTGGTACATCTTCCTTTTCTAACCATTCCATTGAGTTTTAGACCATCACCAGCCTATGCAATATCCACAAACCAAAATTATCTAAAATCTGCAATGCAGCCTGACCCAAGGGATTTGGATAAAGGATACTCGACCTGTGCAATGAATAATATACAATCAAATATGTGCCTTTGTCATTATGCAGATCTAAATTTGAATATCAATGTGTCACGAACAATGTACTTAAAGCATATCTCTGTGGGATAGACAGGTAGCAATGACATTCCAAAACAACGCAAAGAGTTAATTGAATGATGCACGGCAGTTACACTGATAGGTGGTTATCATTTGAAAACAAACCCCAACACCAAATCTGTGCTGCTTTTTCAGCATCAACATTCCAGTTTACTTTGATTGACGTGGTTATTAGGTAGTTAAGTCCTTGTAACCAAAATGTTTTCAACTGAATGGCTGAAGTGACATTTGAAATAAACAGTTCTTAATTGGGTTTTAAGGCCCTGAGGGGTTAAAATCCTTCTGTTGAGAAATTCCTTAATTTATAAAGACCTGAAGATGTATCAACTTAGAGTTGAATTAGTTATTAGGAACATCCATTATCTGGTTTCCTTACAGAGTAACTTCCATCAGCTTTGTTGCCTGCAGAATTCTAGATTGCATTCAACAAGGATTTCTCTGAGATGCTGGTTTGGCCAATGTTTTTTGCGCATTGCCTAATTCAGGATTTTAAGCTATAGTTTGGATCAGTTTTTCCCACCCTGAATTTTTAAACTAGATGTGACTTCTTTTCAAGAACAAAGAACAATACAGCACAGGAACAGGCCCTTCGGCCCACCAAGCCCGCGCTGCTCCCTGGTCCAAACTAGACCATTCTTTTGTATCCCTCCATTCCCACTCCGTTCATATGGCTGTCTAGATAAGTCTTAAACATTCCCAGTGTGTCTGCCTCCACAATGTGGTGAACCATTGTTGGTTCCCACCAGGTAGTGCTGAGCCATGGTCTGGCCAGTACTATGAGTCTGTATATATGTTACTGTTGGGGTTAGGGTTGGGCTGTTCTACCTGTTAATATTGTTGTTATGGTACACCCCAGTCGGCTCCGCCTCCTGGGAAAGGTATAAAGGTCACTGCTCTGCCTGGTGACCCTTTAGTCTGGGATCGTGTACTGTATATGGTAGCTCCGTTATTGTTGGCAATAAAAGCCTTTATTTCCCGAGTACATCATGCCTCTCGTGTGTTATATCGCGCATCACACCACCTTGCCCGGCAGCGCATTCCAGGCCCCCACCACCCTCTGTGTAAAATACGTCCTTCTGATATCCGTGTTAAACCTCCCCCTCCCCTCCCCTCACCTTGAACCTATGGCCCCTCATGAATGTAACCACTGACCTGGGAAAAAGCTTCCCACCGTTCATCCTATCTATGCCTTTCATAATTTTATACACCTCTATTAGGTCACCCCTCATCCTCCGTCTTTCCAGTGAGAACAACCCCAGCTTATCCAATCTCTCCTCATAACTAAGCCCCTCTATACCAGGCAACATCCTGGTAAACCTCCTCTGCACTCTCTCCAAAGCCTCCACGTCCTTCGTCCTTTAGCACTGAGTGTCCCAAGATCAGACATCAGGACAGGGAGTAACACAAGGTCAGAAAACAGAGTGTGCAATGTCCCTCGACTGGGAAAGAGGCCATAGAGAGGCCTGAAATTGAGGATTAGGATTTAAAACAATCTTACATGGGCTTGGTGGCAGGATTCAATATCATTTTATTTGCTCTTTGCTGTCATACTCACATCCAGTGGGCAGAAAAACTGATCCAAACTATAGCTTAGAATACTGAATTAGGCAATGCACAAAACATTGGCTAAACCAGCATCTCGGAGAAATCTTTGTTGAATGCAATCTAGAATTCTGCAGGCAACAAAGTTGATGGAAGTTATTCTGTAAGGAAACCAGGTGATGGATGTTCCTAATAACTAATTCAACTCTAAGTTGAGGCAGTTTGGATGTGACTCATACAAATTAAAATCCATCCGATGGCTTTTGTTCATATAAGCATTGACTCATGGGGTAGAGGGAGGGAGTGGTGGTGTGCAGTTGAAGCCAAATTGAGGGTTTGACATTACTGCAGCATGCATTCTGTCATTATTTCTAATTTTAGAAGGAAATACTTGCATTTATATAGAGTTTTTTCACATTATTGGACATCACATAGCACTTTACAACCAATTAAGTGCTTTTGAAGTATAATCACTGTTGGAATATAGGAAACACAGCAGCCAATTTGCACACAGCAAACTCCCACAAACAATCATGTGATAATGACTTTAATCTGTTTTTGTTACATTGATTGAGGGATAAATATCAGTCAGGATACTGGCGTAAACGCTCCTGTTTTTCTTCAAAAACTACCATGGGATCTTTTACTTCCACCCAAATAGACACACAGGCCCCCGATTTAATATCTCATCTGAAAGATGGTACCTCCAATACTGCGGCCCTCACTCAGTACTGCACTTCAAACACTGGAGTGGGATTTGAACCCAGAACCTTTTGACTCAGAAACAAACGTGCTACGAACTGTACGATGCATTATGTTTCCCTTAACCTGTGAAAAGCAGTTATCCTTCTGGTGGCAGAAATGCCACCAATGCTAATTTGTCTTTCTCTTCCCTCGCCACTAAGTGTAGTAGAAGAGTCCTGGTATGGAAAGGATTAACATGAGACTGAGTACAGTACCGTTCACACAGTGATGCAAGAAGACACCTGTACTAGAGCCAGGATCAGTCTGACAATGAACACAATTAGGTTAAGACCTAGAATGGGGTCAGCTCCATACCTGTACCTTCTACTGTAAATATGTACATGTCTAAGAGTTCGAATAAAGGCTAGTTGTTAACATACTCCAGAGTGGAAGCCTACTTCATGCCCCCCGCTATCCTGACCTCAAACAATAAATGTATAGAACACATACATATGTTGAGGTCCCAGATCTCAATCCACATCTCCTGAAATTTCCTGCATGAATTTCCCCAGTTAGAATTCTAAACCTCCAAGTGCATCTAAACAGCCCAAACTAATGTCAAAGAACAAAGAACAATACAGCACAGGAACAGGCCCTTTGGCCCTCCAAGCCCATGCCTCTCCCTGGTCCAAACTAGACCATTCTTTTGTATCCCTCCATTCCCACTCCGTTCATATGGCTATCTAGATAAGTCTTAAACGTTCCCAGTGTGTCCGCCTCCACCACATTGCCTGGCAGCGCATTCCAGGCCCCCACCACCCTCTATGTAAAATATGTCCTTCTGATATCTGTGTTAAACCTCCCCCCCTTCACCTTGAACCTATGACCCCTCGTGAACGTCACCACCGACCTGGGGAAAAGCTTCCCACCGTTCACCCTATCTATGCCTTTCATAATTTTATACACCTCTATTAAGTCTCCCCTCATCCTCCGTCTTTCCAGGGAGAACAACCCCAGTTTACCCAATCTCTCCTCATAACTAAGCCCCTCCATACCAGGCAACATCCTGGTAAACCTCCTCTGTACTCTCTCCAAAGCCTCCACGTCCTTTTGGTAGTGTGGCGACCAGAACTGGACACAGTATTCCAAATGCGGCCAAACCAACGTTCTATACATCTGCAACATCAGACCCCAACTTTTATACTCTATGCCCCATCCTATAAAGGCAAGCATGCCATATGCCTTCTTCACCACCTTCTCCACCTTTGACATCACCTTCAAGGATCTGTGGACTTGCACACCCAGGTCCCTCTGTGTATCTACACCCTCACAAATGGCATTATCTGTAACTGTGACTATGGTCCACTATATCCTTTTTTATTCTCCTTGACCTCCCTCCAAGACTTTGATACATTTGACAATCTTCAGTTATCTACAACATGACACTGCCTTTGCTTGGTTCCACTTTTACTACCTAACAGCATCCCTGGCATCTCTAGCAATGACTTCTTCCAATTCCAACTCCATATCATCACTTTTAAAATGGCTCAAGATCCACCTTGTAATTCCTTGGCTGCAAGCAGATAATACAGTCTTCTGAAGAAAATTTCAGTCGTAGTTCAACTGGAAGGGATATTGGATATGACATTGTCTACAAATAAAAAGCAGATGATTATATCAGGTTAGGGGTTGTGCTTGTAAATTGAAAGCATTAAGTGCTAAGCTTCTGAAAAGATTCAACCTTTTCTCAGAAGGTTTATCCTTCTTCATTTATGTAATAACTTAGTATTACCAAAGAGGTTCTGATTAAATAATTATTCTAAAATTCACAATGTGATCCAAATGGTTTTCCTAGGATTTTGCTCTCGAGCAGAAGTTGCAAGGTGAGTGGATGGCAGGTGGATACAGGCACCCATGCAGGTGCATCTCTGATGTCAACACATTGGAATTTGGAAGAACGAAAGGTGATGTTATTGAAACATAGAAGTTCAGAAGGCACTTGACAGGTTAGGTGCTGAGAGGATAGGCTAGATTTTATACCCCTTGGCCTGTTTATTTGAAGGTGGGGATAGCTTGTAAGATGCAATGCTTGACCTTCCTATCATCTACTCGCCTGCCAATTAATGACTGCTTAAGTGTCTCTTCCTGACCCTGCTGCTGTTTTAGGGGGGAGACAGAAGTCATGTGTGCAGCCCGGCAGCTTTTGCTGAGTGAGCTGGTATTGGGCAAGAGGGGGTTGTCCCCTTTGATTATCCTCTCTGCCCATCAAGGCATCCCACTATCCTCTTTAACACTCCTCCAAGTACTCTCAAATTAGGTCTCCCTACATTCATCACCCCACTCTCTAAGGATGCTTTACCCTGGATTTCCCTTCAATCTGGCCTCTATTAACTCCCCTTGTTTGGGGACTAGTGGTAGTCCCAACATGGCCACTGTTCAAACCTGGTGCAACTGAGATGACAGAGCTTCTGGCTAATTGCATTGGCCGGCAGTTCTCTCACGTGGGGCTTCCTCCCCAGATGGGATGGAAACCTTGCCCTGAACCAATTAATGGTGCTCCCAGTGTTAAATGGCAGCAGGCAGCTAGCTTTTTGGTGGGCAGGCCCCCGACCCATAAAATCCAATTCCATGTTTCCTTTTATGGGGGTATCTAGAACAAAGGGGCACAGTTTAAAGGTACGGAGGATTTTTTTCCCTCTTTGTTGCACAGTTGGCAGTGGAGGTTGGGTCTTTGAATATACTCAGGGCTGAGTTGGACAGATTTTTGATTGAGGGAAACGGACAAGAAAGTGGCATTAAGGACACAATCAAGTCAGCATAATCTTACTGAAGAATGGAGCAGCCTTGATGGGCCAAGTGGCCTAATCTTGCTCTGATATCTTGGATCTTATGATCTTATGTTGCCCACATGCCCCATGCTTGAAAACCTAACTGCCTATGAAAGAGAGGTTTGTACTGGCCACACACAGTCTTCTATTAGTGCTCTTCTATGAGGTGTTTGTTCTTGTTTTTTGTTTTAAAGAACCTTTACAGGACATTTTTTTGAGGGTTTGTATTGTTTCAGTATTTTGAACTCTCATCCTGCACTGGGTCTCATGTGGATGCTGAGATAGATCTAACTTGACATGCCAGCCCCAATACTATTCTAGGTCCTGAACAAGCCAGAGGAGTTGGAACTACAGGAGAAACCCATACCTCTCTATACTCCCCCGATAGTATTCACCTTGAATGAGAGCACAGACGTTCCGCCCTTTACCAAGCATGCTAGAAAATCCCAAGAAACATCAAAGGCCTGGTATAACTGGTTTCTTCCATTTTCTGATTCTGCTGCTCTCCTGCCAAAGATATTGTGATAAATTTGCAAAATCTCCTGATATTTGAAACCAATACATCTAAATGCAGGACTTTCATCCATAGCTTCTCTCTTTACTTGATTAATGTTGGAGTTCTTTCAGGCTTTCTTTCTTTTTGCTTTGGTATTCTTCCACTTTTCCAGTGCTTGTTATCTCCTCTAAATATTCATACTGACATGAAAACAAAAGACAGTCAACAGCCTTAACTAATCAAAACACTTCATGAAATAAACAATGGCGAAGACAACTTATCACACGAGAATGTCGACTCAGCATGGTTTGCCGGTCTCTCTCACTTCCTCTTCTCTTCTAATTAGGTTATTTTGTCACACAACTCCTTTGCTCCCTTGCACCCATCAAGCTAGCACCCAACAGGTCAATTCTCCTCCTTCCTCTCACCTCCCTATTTCCTCTTCTTTCCTTCTCATTGCTCCTCTCCTTTCTCCCTTCCTTTGTGCCACTCTCTTCTGTAGCTCCTCGGGCTCAGCACTCCCAATGTTTATATTGCCATATTGTTACCAGATGGTCAAATACCCTAAAATATATTAATTTAACTCGTCAGAAATAGATCGCTTTTGTCTACTATCCCTCCAAACAAGCGCAAAATTGTTTCTAAATTACCTATTCCAGCTTCATGCTATTTGTAGTTTTCTTTTTCACAGCATCTCTCTTCACATTTCTGTATTTTTATTTGGGGGTTCCATGTTTACTTTCCCCTTTCTTCCTTTATTTCCACAGCTTCTATAACAATTCTCCTTTTTCCACCCAGTTTTAAGTTGATCAGCCTTTCCATAGTTTCCGTAAGGTTTACTTTGTATCTCTGGTGCCTCTTTAATGTCTGTACCACCAGTTTCTATAATATTCTCTGGTTTCTTTGTTCTTTAATTCCTTTTATTTTCTGTGAATTTTTTTAAATCCCCTAGCCTTTGCCTGTTTCAGCTGTGCTACCACTCTTTTAGGTTCTACACAATGGTCCCACTTCATGAATGCAATTAATCTGAAGGGAAAAACAAAGAACTTTCTTGCCATTTTGAACATCCACCTCTCATTGTTTTGCATTTGTCAAATGTACATATATTCAACCCACTATCACCTCCATGTTCCTGATTGAAATAAAATTTGGAAATGCGTTCACTGTCAATGGATTCTTGCACTTAACAGGTGCTGACTGATACTTCAGCATTTTTGAGCCACACCCCATGTTGCCAACTGAGCAGGTGTCACTAGAAAATTCTTGTGTTCTTTCCTAACAGCAAAGGAGACCAGTGCAACTATATCCACAAAGTCTCTTTTATTGTTTTCTCTAATTCCTCTCTTTTATCCACACTCTCCTTAACTTCCCTGTTGCTCCCTGTAATCCTTTTACCTTTCTCCTTTATTATTCTTATTTTCCTTCTAATTTTATTCTTCTGTTTCTTTGCTTGCTATCCTTTTTTGTCTATTCCTTTGCTTTCTAAGCTTTGCTATTGTACTTTTCCCAATTTCCTTGTAATTTTCACTTTCCCTTCTTCTTTCTTACAAGTAGACAATTAAACAATGAGTAAGATAGTGTGTGATTGCTTCCAAAGTTTGTAGTGAATTTGCAAAGGATACTGATGCTTGTGCCCTGCAGTTTAAGTCTTTACATCAGAGCTCCTTTGGTAAGAAACTGGAGATGCAAAATTTGATCATTCCCAAAAAGGGGTGTAGGGTTCTTGATGCATGATTAACCTGTGCCAGTTGCTTCCGATATGGCAGCATGCAAACTTCATACTGATTGCTGATTTAAAGGATTGTAGTATAGAACCAATGCTAAAGGTGCTGTTGAGTGCACGCTTGATCAGGAGTGCAAAGTCATTACTTAAAAGCTACCCAGCACTGCTTAAAGCAGCCTGTGTCTCTTAAAAGGGAGGTCACTGTATATGACCTTGGAAAAACAGAAGATTGTCACAGCAAGTCCAAGAGCAGCTTGGTGCAGGAGGAGAGAGGCCCTCTTTCCTCAGGATGCAGGAGGACCGTCAGCCAGATGGTGAGAAGGCAGAAAGAGCAGGTCATTGCAAAACTTCTAATGAATTCCACTGAAAGTCAATAGCCTTCCAGAAGCCATGTTACACCAATGAGGGCAGCACTTGAGCATTAGGATAGGCAAAGGCACTAAAGAAGTACGCCAGGGTGGTTAATTTGTATTTCAATACAATGTTGAACAGTTTGATAAATTTGGTTTGGAATGCAGGTACCGTTCCGGTCAGTACAGAAAGTAAGGTATAGGTCTGTTGGTGACTGGGGGAGTTAGGGTTGCATTTACTGATATTGTGGTCAGATGAGGTCAGTGGTTCACAGACATCTGGTTAGAATAGGGGTTGAGGGCAGGGGGGTTGCAGGGGGGTGTTATTTGCTGCTTTGCTTCCTCCTGCTCATCCTTTGTAAGCTGCTCACTGTATAGCTGATAGCAGAGGCTATGCCCTCACCTTGGTGAGATTGTGTTTTATGCAGCAAACATCAGAAGCATTGATCTCCATGAAACACTGCATTTCTTTGCATGCCATCTGAACGTTGAGGAAGTGGAATTCCTTTTGGATGTTAAAGCATATCAGTGATCGTTTCTATCACATTTTGTCTGCCAGCATAACTTTTGTTATATGTACATTGCCCATGTGTATGTAGGTTGTGCACTGGTGACATGAGCCATGTCATGGGCCTTTTGGCCCAGCAGCTACCCTCTGGTTTGTCATGGTGGCTTAAATGTGGATGGTATGTGAAGAACCACAGATTCATGCATCATGACTTTTGCAAGGATGCCAGACATTGACCTGTATGAAACACTACAGGGTGGAATTTTCCCATCCCACCCTACATCTGTTTGTGTGCCAGAGAAGATGTTGAGGGAGTGGAATGCTTTTGGGGTTGCCTAACATCTCTGAGTTGACCAGCGGCACCTGCAAAGCAACTTAGTGCTGTTAGTGTCTCCGTGCACCTGTAATTCTGAAGAAGCCAGGTGCTGATTTCACCTGTTCCTCTCTGGCAAGAGCAAGTGAAATGCATTCCATGTTCTTGGAATAGAGAATCTCAATGACATCCCTCATGCAACAGTGGATGGCAAGCAGGGAGATATTGTACATGTCACCTACTCCACCCTGGAAGGAACCAGATGCTCATTCTTCCTGTCCTGCTGCAGGCCAACGGATTGCAAATTACTTGTGGGAAATTGGTATTCCCGATCAGTGACTGAAATATACTGTTTACAGGAACAACATCTCTACTGGCAAAACCCACAGCTGTGGGTTTGGGAGAAACACATTTCCTAAACTTAGATGTTCTAAGTTCTGTACACAATGGGTTGAATCTTATATTTTGCATCATAATTGATATTAATGATATAATGTGCAATTGAATGCAGTATAGTTTTAAAAAATCAATTATACTTGACAGCAGTGTACAATTTGAAATATCAAGATCTTGTATTCATATTACAAAACATGGCTCAAATATAAGTTTCTGTCAGGATTACTGCAAAGAAATGTACCGACAACTCAACAACGAGGAACACTACAGACAGTTACCTGCAGATCCGACCAAAGAACACACCCGTCAACTCAACACTCTGATCAAGACCTTTGATCCGGACCTTCAGAACACCCTCCGTGCTCTCATCCCACGTACTCCCCGCGTTGGAGATCTCTACTGCCTCCCGAAGATACACAAGGCAAACACACCCGGCCGTCCCATCGTATCGGGCAATGGGACCCTGTGCGAGAACCTCTCCGGCTATGTCGAGGGCATCCTGAAACTCATTGTACAAAGAACCCCCAGCTTTTGTCGCGACACGACGGACTTCCTACAGAAACTCGGCACACATGGAGCAGTTGAACCAGGAGCGCTCCTCGTCACAATGGATGTCTCAGCACTCTACACCAGCATCCCCCATGACGATGGCATTGCTGCAACGGCCTCAGTGCTCAGCGCCAACAACTGCCAGTTTCCAGATGCAATTTTACATCTCATCTGCTTCATCCTGGACCACAATATCTTCACCTTCAACAACCAGTTCTTCATCCAGACACACGGAACAGCCATGGGGACCAAATTTGCACCTCAATATGCCAACATCTTCATGCACAGGTTCGAACAAGACTTCTTCACCGCACGGGACCTTCAACCGATGCTATACACTAGATACATCGATGACATTTTCTTCCTTTAGACTCATGGTGAACAATCACTGAAACAACTCTATGATGACATCAACAAGTTCCATCCCACCATCAGGCTCACCATAGACTACTCTCCGGAATCGGTTGCATTCTTGGACACGCGCATCTCCATTAAGGACGGTCACCTCAGCACCTCACTGTACCGCAAGCCCACGGATAACCTCACGATGCTCCACTTCTCCAGCTTCCACCCTAAACACGTTAAAGAAGCCATCCCCTACGGACAAGCCCTCCGTATACACAGGATCTGCTCGGATGAGGAGGATCGCAACAGACACCTCCAGACGCTGAAAGATGCCCTCATAAGAACAGGATATGGCGCTAGACTCATTGATCAACAGTTCCAACGCGCCACAGCGAAAAACCGCACCGACCTCCTCAGAAGACAAACACGGGACACAGTGGACAGAGTACCCTTCGTTGTCCAGTACTTCCCCGGAGCGGAGAAGCTACGGCATCTCCTCCGGAGCCTTCAACATGTCATTGATGAAGACGAACATCTCGCCAAGGCCATCCCCACACCCCCACTTCTTGCTTTCAAACAACCGCACAACCTCAAACAGACCATTGTCCGCAGCAAACTACCCAGCCTTCAGGAGAACAGTGACCAAGACACCACACAACCCTGCCACAGCAACCTCTGCAAGACGTGCCGGATCATCGACACAGATGCCATCATCTCACGTGAGAACACCATCCACCAGGTACACGGTACATACTCTTGCAACTCGGCCAACGTTGTCTACCTGATACGCTGCAAGAAAGGATGTCCCGAGGCATGGTACATTGGGGAAACTATGCAGACGCTGCGAC
The DNA here is from genome assembly GCF_964213995.1 of Mustelus asterias. Taxonomy (NCBI): domain Eukaryota; kingdom Metazoa; phylum Chordata; class Chondrichthyes; order Carcharhiniformes; family Triakidae; genus Mustelus; species Mustelus asterias. The sequence goes on along the minus strand of NC_135802.1, from coordinate 98,233,054 downwards.
AACGGATGAATGAACACCGCTCGACAATCACCAGGCAAGACTGTTCTCTTCCTGTTGGGGAGCACTTCAGCGGTCACGGGCATTCGGCCTCTGATATTCGGGTAAGCGTTCTCCAAGGCGGCCTTCGCGACACACGACAGCGCAGAGTCGCTGAGCAGAAACTGATAGCCAAGTTCCGCACACACAAGGACGGCCTCAACCGGGATATTGGGTTTATGTCACACTATTTGTAACTCCCACAGTTGCGTGGACCTGCAGAGTTTCACTGGCTGTCTTGTCTGGAGACAATACACATATTTTTAGCCTGTCTTGATGCTCTCTCCACTCCCATTGTTTTGTTTCTTAAAGACTGGATTAGTTGTAAGTATTCGCATTCCAACCATTATTCATGTAAATTGAGTCTGTGTCTTTATAAGTTCTGTTTGTGAACAGAATTCCCACTCACCTGAAGAAGGGGCTCAGAGCCTCGAAAGCTTGTGTGGCTTTTGCTACCAAATAAACCTGTTGGACTTTAACCTGGTGTTGTTAAACTTCTTACAGTGCTAAAATTCACAGTGGCACAGTGGTTAGCACTGCTGTCTCACAGCGCCAAAGACCTGGGTTCGATTCCCAGCTTGGGTCACTGTCTGTTTGGAGTTTGCACTTTCTCATTGTTCCACAGGAGCAGGCTGAGGGTAAGAGAGTTTGTTTCTGCATTTGATTTATTTATTTATTTTTCAGTGATTTTTGTGTTAAAAATCGGAGGTTTTTTCCAAAACCGGAAGTAGGCCCAGGAGAAGCCTGGGAAGGTTTTTGGAGGGTTTAAAAGCAGGCCGCACTTTTGAGCGGGCAGCGTCGGGAGAGGGCAGCGGAGTGAGCAGGGAGCAGAGTGTGAGCTGTAAGGGCTTTGGCTCACAGGGCTTCGGCGGAGGCGAGGAAGGTTGTTTGTTTTTCTTCTGTTCCCCTCCTTTTTGTTTGATCTTCCAAAAACTAAAAAGGAAATGGCAGGTATGAGTGGGAGGCCAGTATACTGCATTCGGTGTGAGATGTGGGAGTTCCTGGAGACGACTTGCCTCCCGGAAGTCCATATCTGTGCCAGATGCGTGGAACTGCAACTCCTGAGGGATTGTGTAAGGGAGCTGGAGCTGCGGCTCGATGACCTCAGTTTAGTTAGGGAACATGAGAGATTAATAGATAGAAGTTATAGTCAGGTAGTGACACCAGGGTCTCGGAAGGGAGACACGTAGGCCACAGTTAGGAGGGGTAATAGTCAGAAGGGTGATGTGCCAGAAAGTACCCCACTGGCAGTTTCCCATAAAAGAAAGGGATGGGCAACAGATGGGATAAGGAAAGAGAATGAGCAGTCTGTGGAGGGATCCCCTGTGGTTGTCCCCCTCCAAAATAGGTATATTGTTTTGGATTCTGTGGAGGGGGATGACCCTCCAGGGGTAAGCCACGAGGAAAAGATCGCCTGCACGGAGACAGGCAAAGTGGTCCGGAAGGGAACGAAGGGGTTTAGGAGAGCGATAGTGGTGGGGGACGCAATGGTTAGAGGCACGGACAGGCGGTTCTGTGGGAGCGAACGAGAATCCAGTATGGTAGTCTGCCTCCCTGGTGCCGGGGGACTGGATGTCTCCGAGAGGGTAGGAAGCATATTAAAAAAGGAAGGTAGACAAACGGACGTAATACACATTGGTGAAAATGATGTCGGTAGGAAGAGCAGGGGGGTCATACGAGAGCAATTCAGGGAGATGGGTGCTAGGCTAAAAAGTAAGGCCTCCAGGGTAGCAATCTCTCGACTGCTCCCGGTGTCTAGTGCAAGTGAGGCTAGGAACGGGGAGATTCTACAGTTGAACGCATGGCTAAAGGACTGGTTCAAGAGGGAGGGTTTCAAATTCATAGATAACTGGGAAGACTTCAAGTCAGGATGGCAACTGTACAGAAAGGATGGGTTACACCTTAACTGGAAGGGAGCAAATATCCTGGCTGGGAGTTTTGCTCGAGTGTTTCGGCAGGATTTAAACTAGTGTGGCAGGGGGGTGGGGAACAAAACAGTAGGTCAGTAAGTACTGAGGCTGGGGTTGAGCTGGGGGCCAGGGCAAGGCTAGCTAAGAAGAGGAGCACTCTGGAGGAGGATGACCTGAGTGAGCCTGGAGGTCTGGAGTGCATCTGCTTCAATGCGAGGAGCGTAACGGGTAAGACAGACGAACTTAGGGCCTTAATGCTTACGCGGAATTTGGATGTGGTTGCGGTGATGGAGACTTGGTTAAAAGAAGGACAGGACTGGCAGCTGAATATTCCGGGGTATAAGTGTTTTTGGCGAGACAGAGGAGGGGCTAAAAAAGGTGGGGGTGTAGCGATATTAGTTAGGGAGCATATTACTGCGGTGCAGAAGGTAGACAACTTAGAGGGGTCATGTACTGAGTCACTGTGGGTGGAACTCAGAAACAGGAAGGGTGCAGTACTACAGACCATCCAACAGCCCACGGGAAGTGGAGGAAAGGATATGTCAGGAGATTCTGGATAGGTGCAGAAAAAATAGGGTTGTTGTAGTGGGGGACTTTAATTTCCCTGGTATAGACTGGAAAGTGCTTACAGCTGGGGTTCCGGACGGGGAGGAATTTGTAAAATGCATATTGGAAGGTTCTTTGGAACAGTATGTGGATAGCCCGACTAGAGAGGGGGCTATACTGGACCTAGTTCTGGGAAATGAGCCCAGTCAGGTTGTCAAAGTTTTGGTAGGGGAACATGTGGCAAATAGTGACCACAACTCTGTTAACTTTAGGATAGTAATGGACAAGGATGAGTGCTGTCCTACGGGCAGGGTGCTAAATTGGGGGAAGGCTAACTATAGCCGGAATTGGCAGGAATTGGTGGACATTGATTGGGAGAGGATGTTCGAGGGTAAGTCCGCGTCTGGCATGTGGGAGTCTTTTAAGGAACAATTGATAAGGCTGCAGGATAGGCATGTGCCTGTAAAAAGGAAAGATAGGAAAGGTAGGATTCGAGAGCCGTGGATAACCAGGGAAATTGAGGATCAGATTAAAATGAAAAGGGAGGCGTACGTTTAGTCCAGGCAACAGAAAACAGATGGAGCTCTGGAGGAATACAGAGAGAGTAGGAAAGAACTCAAACGGGGAGTTAGAAGGGCAAAAAGAGGTCACGAGATGTTCTTGGCAGGCAGGATTAAGGAGAATCCTAAAGCATTCTATTCATACATTAGGAACAAAAGAGTTGTCAGGGAGAAAATCGGACCTCTCAGGGACAAAGGAGGGGAATTATGCTTAGAACCCAAGGGAATAGGGAGATCCTAAATGAATACTTCGCATCGGTATTCACGAAGGAGAGGGACGTGTTAACCGGGAGTGTCTCGGAGGGAGGTGTTGACCCATTAGAGAAAATCTCCATTTCAAGGGAGGAAGTGTTAGGTTTTTTGGGGAACATTAAAACTGACAAAGCCCCAGGGCCTGATGGCATCTATCCTAGACTGCTCAGGGAGACGAGAGATGAAATTGCTGGGCCTCTGACGGAAATCTTTGTCGCTTCTTTGGACACAGGTGAGGTCCCTGAGGATTGGAGGATAGCGAATGTGGTCCCGTTGTTTAAGAAGGGTAGCAGGGATAACCCGGGAAATTATAGGCCGTTTGCTTGACGTCCGTTGGAGAGGATTCTTAGAGCCAGGATGTATGTGCATTTAGAACGGAACAATCTCATTAGTGACAGACAGTATGCTTTTGTAAGAGGGAGGTCGTGCCTTACAAATTTGGTGGAGTTTTTTGAGGAAGTGACAAAAAAAGTTGACGAAGGAAGGGCCGTGGATGTTGTCTATATGGATTTCAGTAAGGCATTTGACAAATTCCCACATGGCAGGTTGGTTGAGAAGGTTAAGGCTCATGGGATACAAGGAGAAGTGACTCGATGGGTGGAGAACTGGCTTGGCCATAGGAGACAGAGGGTAGCAGTTGAAGGGTCTTTTTCCGGCTGGAGGTCTGCGACCAGTGGTGTTCCGCAGGGCTCTGTACTGGGACCTCTGCTATTTATGATATATATAAATGATTTGGAAGAAGGTGTAACTGGTGTTATCAGCAAGTTTGCGGATGACACGAAGATGGCTGGACTTGCGGATAGCGATGAGCATTGTCGGGCAATACAGCAGGATATAGATAGGCTGGAAAATTGGGCGGGGAGGTGGCAGATGGAATTTAATCCGGATAAATGCGAAGTGATGCATTTTGGAAGAAATAATGTAGGGAGGAGTTATACAATAAATGGCTGAGCCATCAAGAGTATAGAAACACAGAAGGACCTAGGTGTGCAAGTCCACAAATCCTTGAAGGTGGCAACACAGGTGGAGAAGGTGGTGAAGAAGGCATATGGTATGCTTGCCTTTATAGGATCGGGTATAGAGTATAAAAGCTGGAGTCTGATGATGCGGCTGTATAGAACGCTGGTTAGGCCACATTTGGAGTACTGCGTCCAGTTCTGGTCGCCGCACTACCAGAAGGACGTGGAGGCGTTAGAGAGAGTGCAGAGAAGGTTTACCAGGATGTTGCCTGGTATGGAGGGTCTTAGCTATGAGGAGAGATTGGGTAAACTGGGCTTGTTCTCCCTGGAAAGACGGAGAATGAGGGGAGATCTAATAGAGGTGTACAAGATTATGAAGGGGATAGATAGGGTGAACGGTGGGAAGCTTTTTCCCAGATCAGAAATGACGTTCACGAGGGGTCACGGGCTCAAGGTGAGAGGGGCGAAGTATAATTCAGATATTAGAGGGATGTTTTTTACACAGAGGGTGGTGGGGGCCTGGAATGCGCTGCCAAGTAGGGTGGTGGAGGCAGACATGCTGACATCATTTAAGACTTACCAGGATAGTCACATGAGCAGCCTGGGAATGGAGGGATACAAACGATTGGTCTAGTTGGACCAAGGAGCGGCACAGGCTTGGAGGGCCAAAGGGCCTGTTTCCCTATGCTGTACAGTTCTTTGTTCTTTCTCCCCATGGGTTTCCTTCGGGTGCTCCGATTTCTTCCCACAATCCAAAGATGTGCGGATAAGGTTGATTGGCCGTGCCAAATTACCCCTTAGTTTCGGGGGGACTATTAGGGTAAATACGTGAGGTTATGAGGATAGGGTCTGAGTGGGATTGTGGTCAGTGCAGTCTCGATGGGCTGAATGGCCTCCTTATGCACTGTAGGGATTCTATTGTATGATAAATTCAACTCTGTGCCTGTTAATAAATCGGGTTTACAGAGCCAAACTATCTAAGTGGATTGTCCCTGTAAAACTACATTTAATTTTTGGTTCTGTTTTTCTTGTAGTCAAAAACCTTACATTACTGTGATACATTTTCTAATAGTTAGCATGTTATTTGTTGGTTCTTTGCATAGAATTCCATCAATCCTTTCTCATCACCCATGAGGAATGCTCTGTTTAAGCTGTTTGTAACTGTTGGCTGCCTGTCCTTTAATATTTGTGAACTGAAAGCTAGATTATAAAGTAGAGTAAGCAGGTAGTTTTCTAGCTACATACAAGATGGTGTAACCCATTTGACAGTAAATATTAGGGCTGCAATAAACACACTATGTGAGTGGAGATGTAAGGGGTGTGCTGGCTTTGCAGCTGCATCTGAGTGAGTATTTTCTAGCTTTCTGCATATCGATGATATATCGAATCTGTGATGTGTTACAAAACACAATTATTCTGGCAAAAACCCTAGTTATTGTGGGAATATGTCAGAATCTGAATTTAAACATATTTCCTTAAGCTCTGGCTCAAGTGCTCGTAGGTTAACCAACGTAGGATCCTCTACGTTAGAATTAAATCATAACTTAAGATTTCATCTTTTCCTCAGAGATTACATTTCGATTTTGTTCACTGAAATTATAAATTGCTAATGTGGATTTTATTTTTATCATCAGCACAATCAGGACAACAGTATAATTGGCAATAAAGGCATCATCAATGTGATCTCAGTGCTGATAGAACCACCGTTCTGAAACTTTGGACCTGATAACTTTTAGAAAGGAAGCTGTTTTCAATCACCATCCGAATTTGCACCCAGTGAAAGGTTAGGTTGAATTGCCCTGGTATGAAGTCAGGACCACCCAAGAAAGATTTTGTTTTAACACTGTCATTAAGCAACTCAACCAGATTATGGAGCTTGGCTCAATTGAAATACATATTCGCCTCTAGTGGGCCTTGTGCATTGTTTTAGGCAGTATGGAGCCCCAGGAGGGGCTTGCAATAATGCATTGGTTATGGAGTAGGCTTTGGACCATTGCACCCAGTAATAAAGAGAGCAGTGCTCAATACACTTCAGCTGAGTGGGTATCGGCTATTGCATGGACAGTCCAATGTTAATCTCCTAAATACATTATCAAAACTTGCCTTTATATTTTTAAACCTAATTTACAATGAAAAATATATTGTTAGAATTGAACTCCTGTTTTATATGTACACAGGCATTCAACTTGGCCAGTTTTGGCAGAGCTTTACAGCAGGCTGTTCTTGACTACTCAAAATGCTGTTTGTTGACCTCCAGCTCCCACAGTGAAATTTGAGCCAATATTTAATGAAAACTGAAGACTTCAAGTATTACCACAAGCATATAATAGCTTATACAGAATAACTTGTAGATAGCTGACAGATATTTCTCTCATCCTCTTGGGTTTGAGCTGTTGTCAGTGACTACTGTTGGAGTCTTCTGAGGTTGGGTTTAACATCAACTTTATGCAAAACGTGAAGAATAACATCTATAATGAAACTTACTATGAGGCTGTAAGAGAGAACCCACAAATGATAGTCGTGTGATCTTACATCACTTCCCCAAGATTATGTAAATGTTCTCATTTACATATTCACATTAACCCTTTTAAATTCCAATTTTCTTCCTGCACTTCGTGGTGCATGAAGGCAGATTTTTGTCTGTTTCCATAGTTAGTTATTCATGGAACAGGTAACTAGTCAGTCACTAGGTTGTGCTACTCCACATCAAGCGTGGCTGACCAGGAGTCTCTCCCACCGTTACTGCCAGTATTGGCATGTTTTGAAGGGATTTCGGGTTGACGCACTCAACCCGTTTGACCACATTATGAATGCAACTTCCTTGGTCATCAGGTCTTGGGGTGGATCTTGAACCTGGAGCTTCTGGCTTAGAGACCGGGATGCTAGCCAGGGCACAATAAGATTTTCTACATTAACCCTTTACAATTCTATATAGCACTGCAGTACTACATAACTATTAGGAGCAAAAGCAAATTCCATTCATAAAACAATCAAATGTATATTTGGGTAGCACAGTGACACAGTGGTTAGTACTGCTGCTTCACAGTATCAGGGACTCGGGTTCGATGTCAGCCTTGGGGTGTCTATGTGGAGTCTGCATGTTCTTCCTGTGTCTATGTGTGTGTCCTCTGGCTGCTCTGATTTCCTCCCACAGTCCAAACATTAGCAGATTACCATGCTAGATTGCCCCTTAGAGTCTCCAGATGTGCAGGTTAGGGTGATTAGCAGGGTTACGGGGATAGGGTGGCTGGTGGGCCTGGGTAAGATGCTCTGTTGAAGAGTTGGTGCAGACCGATGGGCCGAATGGCCTCCTTAGGTGATGTGGAGATTCTATATTGCATATTGTGGCTACTCAATTTAATCCGTATGAATTGACTTGGCCATAATTTGCTGCACACTGGCCTAAGTATATCAGACCCAGTTCTGAGCTTTCTGTGTGTGCAAACCTCTCACATCCCACAAGTGTACTTACTCTACAAAATGATATAGTTTCCAATCAACATAGGATGATAACTCATGAAACTCTACAAAGAACCCAATCACCAGAGTTCTTTCCAAAAGCACGGATGGCGCCGGAGTGTGGCAACTTCTTACAAGCTGTCCCCAGCATACCCTATAATTCTATCTTTTACTCTCGTTGAATGCTTTTAAAACTGTACTCTAACTCTTATAAATTTTCTAATACTATTATCTACTTTATATTAAGTTGATCCAAAGATGTGCAGGTTAGGTGGATTGGCCATGCTAAATTGCCACTTAGTATCCCAAGATGTGTAGGTTTGGTGGGATTAGCCATGGTAAATGTATGGAATTGTAGAAATAGGGTGGGGAGAGGTAGGTACTCTGTCAAGAGAGTTGGTGCAGACTCAATGGGCCGAATGGCGTCTTCTGCATTGTAGGGATTCGGTTTTTAAAAAAAATCTTGCTCTACACCCTAGCTATGACTGTACCACTATATTCTGCACCCTCTCCTTTCCTTCTCCACTATGTATTTTATGAACAGTATGCTTTGCCTGTATAGTGCGCAAGAAACAATACTTTTCACTGTATACTAATACATGTGATAATAAATCAAATCAAAACAATCATCCTTGGGGTGGGACAGCCTATAGCAGCAGACAGAGTTATTGATAAAAGCAAGCTTTCTCACAATACTGGGATGAATTATTTCTGTGATTCTTACTGGCAATGGGCTGTGTATTGCCAACATGATACAGGGAGCATTGCAGGGAAGTCCGATTTACACTGACAGGAGGTCAGTCTTAAGAGCTGACTGATTTTTAGTGATTATAAGTTGAATCTGCAATCTGTCAAGATTTCTTTTTCAGAATGTTTTGGCAACTTGTTTCTTCAAAATTATTTTTGAAGGATTTTGGCCAACATTTTACACAGAGCTATTTTTAATTGGGCCTTCCGATTAAATAAATCATGTGATTCCTATTGGGAAAAAGTGGAAGAGTAGGGGGAGAAAGGGAATGCCGAATCAGATGAGATTATACCTGAGTTAGACTGCCCTCACCAGGAAGCCATGACTACAGACTGCAACGCGCCCACCTGAATAGAATTGTCCTAATTAGGCCTCAACTCACTTGAGAAGCAATGATATAGTCGTACTGTCCTCTGGAAACTAATATTTAAGCAACCTCCATTGCAGAAATTACACTGCTGTCATTACAACTACAGTCTTGAGCTGTTATAGCTCTGGCTCAATGCAAGCTGCCACAAGGGAACATCACCAACATCCACACAGTCTGCAGTTAACATATGTAACCAACAAGTGAATGATGTAATATTTAACAGGCTAAGCAACTTCACTACTTTCTGTATGGACAACCTACATTAGAATAGTCAGGCTGCACATTTTTTATGTACGACTAGGTTTCCCCAAAACCTATAGTTTTTTTCTCTTATTCTGTCACAGATATCTGAGTGTCGCTGGCTAAGTTAGCATTCATTGTCCATCCCAGCTGACAGCACTCTTATGGCGCCATTGGCTGCTTCTCACAATTCCTATGCCCTAGGAGTGAATGCCAACTTTCCAAGTAGCTAAGATGATGCCTCCATCTCAATGTGGCCTTCACTGCCAAGGTTATTCAAGCATTTTTTAAAAATGGGACAGGTTATGTCATCGTAGGCCCTGGCTCACGACACTTTTTAAACCACCACTAACATCAGCAGAATGCAAATAGAATCAATCCCACGCAGTTCTTCGGGTCACTACTAAACACGCATTAAGCATCTGGAAGCTGCACTTCAGATGCCAGAACACTGAGAAACCTATAATAAAGCTCTGCTAAAACTCGCAGAATGATCATTGTGTGCTGTACAGCTCTGCGATCCCGTGAGTCAGTGGAGCAGTGGAAGAGAAAGACATCCATTCCCGGCTATACTTAGAATGGGGCGTTGCGTAACAAGACACACATATCAGGAAATCCACTTGAGTTGTGCCTCATGTCATTTTGTTTCTTCCCAAAACTATGTGATAGTAGACCAGAGATTTCAGAATTAATGGACTAGAAGTCAGAGGATAACCATCAACTACAGATTTGAGAACAAACTAAATGGGGATGAGCATAATGTTGGTAAAAGTTTATATGCTGGTAACTTTCATGGTGCCAGGCTCTGTTCCATGCTTTGACGAGACTGTGACAAAGTATTACCATAATTTTCAAGAATTTATTTTAGAAGTTTGTAACGTGGGGAGGAAGATTACAGAATGGCTGCACTGAAAGTTGTAATTATTATGGATTCATTTTCAAAATGATGTATGAATTCAGTTAAGAGCAGCTAATATCCCTTTAGAATTGACCCGTATAAGGGCAATAGTTGGAAGGTTAGGTAGGGCTTACCTTACTTATGGGGAAGATGAACGTACATTTCCAAGGGAAGGGAAATAAAATACAGCAATGGAAACTACAGCAATAAGTTTCAAGGCACATTTATTGAGAATGATAGAAAAATGTCATCAGGATCAGCAATCTTGCTCCAGTTCAGGTCCAAGTGGTAGCTTTCATGCCTCTTTGCCAAGGGGTCGTGGACTTGAGCATTCAATCGAGGCTACCATATCTGTGCAGCATTTAGGGTGTGTTGCATTTTTGAAAGAGACATTAAACCATTGTCCCATCTGCCCTTTCAGTTAGATATAAAATATGGCGCTTTTGGGTTGATAAAGAAGAGCAGAAGAATTCTTCCAATGTCTTGGCCAACATTTATCCAACCAACATCCAGAGCAGATGATATGGCCACATGTCTTATTGCTATTTGTGGGACAAATTGGCCTGCCATTATTTCTACACTACAACAGTGACTACACATGCTTCCCTATCCCCTCCCCGATATAGATCGCTGGAATTGGGGCCCTCCAATGGGTCCCCAATCATGACCCCCCTTGGACCTCTCCCCCTCCCCCCACCCCACATAGCCCCCACTCAGGCTCCACTGCCCTGGCACACTGGCTGTACTCAACTGACACTGGCACCACCAGGGCACCCAAACGGCACCGCTGGGATGTCCGGTGGGCAGCGATGTCTAGTGGACATTTCCCAGCCATGCCCCTGACCACCTGGGAGCTTCAATGGCCTCTGTGTCCCCCGGCGTGCCAGGTCTTCATTAGTGGAGACCAGTCATGATTCACGCTGGCGTGACCTTCTGCTGGAGAGGTGGGAACATTCTAGGAGGGAGGACAATCGTGTTCTGGACTTGTTAATGAGATTGAGATCCAGTCAATTGGCTTTATGCCTTTTCTGGGCGTTATCCAGTTTGTGCCAATAGAAAGGGACCAGGACAATTGCAAACTATTTCGTGCCAGGCATGAAACTGATTTTTAAGGCCCGCACGCTCTTTTCCCAGATTGGTGTGATCTGTGCCAGGCGCGCTGAGGTGGGAAAATCGTCCCCTTTGTTTCCAATCACTCAGCCAACTTCTGATCCATGCTGCCACTGTCCCTTTTATTCTGTGAGCTTCAATCTTGCTGACAAGTCTGTTATGTCATATTTTATCAAACACCTTTTGAAAATCCATGTGCAGCACATTAAATTTATTACTCTCATCAACTCTCTCTGTTACCCTGTCAAAAACTCTCCATCAAATTTCTTAAACCTGTTTGCCTTTAACAAATCCAGTTGGATTTCCTTAATGAATCTGCATTTGTCTGGATTTTTGTTTCTTCTAGTATTCCCATCATTGAGATAAACTGACTGGCCGATAGGTGTTAGTTTTATACTTACACTGCTTTAAACCAAGGTGTAACATGTAAATTTTCTAGTCCTCTGGCACCTCCCCATGTCTTTTGCAAGCTTCATCCTAACATTGCTCAGTATTCTTCAATGTATTCCACCTGAGCCTGCTGAGTTATCAACTTTTAAGTACAGCCAACCTTTCTATTACCTTTTATCAATTTTTGGCACATTCTCTTTCTCAACTACCTCCTCTTTCACTTTACCATCTTCAGCAGCATCTTCTTCCTTGGTGAAAGCAGATACAAAAGTGTTTAAACATGTCCTTAGTCTCCATTTGTAAATCCTCTTTTTGGTCCCTAAAGAACGCCATCCCTCCTTTTAGCACTTTTGAAATATTGATGAACCTTTTTTGGAGGCATCACCAAAGTGATTACCTTTGTGAAATTACACATTCTTTCTGTCCCTTTTCGAACTTTATTTTGAATCATTCCTTTAAATAAAATAAACGTATTCAACAAAAATATTTTCAATTAAAAACAAAGCTTCAATGGGAAAGATCAAATTGTGGTTTACCAGGGAAGTTAAGGTTAATATTTCACTTAAGAAAAAGGCTTATAATGCTGCAAGGCATAACATGAAACCTGGGAACCGAGAGAGTTTTGGAAAGCAGCAAAGGGTGACCAAAAAGTTGATAAGAAGGGAAATGAGAGAAAACCATCCAGGGATATAAAAACAGATTGTAAGAGTTTTTACAAGTATATCAAAAGGAGGAGAGCAGATGTGGTAAACAATGGCCACTTAGAGACAGAGACAGGAGGAATTATCATGGGGAATAAGATGTTGAACAAATATTTTGCGTCTGTCTTCACAATAGAAAACACAAATTGCATCCCAGAGATAGAGAGTAATGAAGGGACTAATTAGAATGAGGAAATCAAAGTAATTAATATCAGTACAGAAAAAGTATTGGAGAAGCTCAAGAGACTAGAAGCTGACAAATCCCCAGGGGCTGATGACATCCATCAAACAGTTCTTAAAAAAAAGTGCAGAGATAGTGGATGCACTGTTAATAATATTTCAAAATTTCCTACACTCTAGAATGGTCTTGATGCATTGGAAATTAGTAAGGTTAACACCATTATTCAGCAAAGGTGGGAGAGACAAAAGAGGGAACTACAGGCCAGTTAGCTTGACGTCAGTGGTTAGGAAAACGCTGAAACCTCTCTTATGAAGGAAGTCTCAACAATGCACTTAGAAATGCATGAGCTGAATATTCCACACCCACCCCACCCCGCTGCCAAATTTGGAGTTGCAATGGCCCACAAAATAAAACGGGTGGCACAGCCGCGATCTATCTTCCATACTAAACAGCCGACCCATGCTTTGGGCCTCCCGTCCACCTTTGGACCTATTGACACCCTTAAGGACCTCATCCTAGCTCTGCTGGTATAATATGTGCAGCAGCAAAGATAGAAAGAAGATGGGCAACCCTGGCAGCAGCTTTCACTGAATATGCTGCTAGTGGACTGGCAGATGGGTAACTCATTTAAGAGTCCGCTGTGCCCATCAGAGGCAAACCCACCCCCCTTTGCCCCCAGCAAGATCTTAAGACTCCCCCCAGCCTCTAAAACCAGACCCCCCCACCCCACTACCCATCTCTCCTCATTGTAGCCTAGCAGACAGGCCTGGTCAGAATCCCCAGACTTAACTGAAGCCCACCTTCCATGACGTTTTTTCTGTGGGGAAAATGCTTGTCATCCCAGCAGTGACCACTATTCAATTCTGGCATTGCCAATCAGATTGGCTGGTAACTCTCTTGGGCAAAACATCCAGGTGGGAAGAAATCAATTAAGGCTTTTGCAGTTTATTATTGCTGCAGACAGGCTGCATTTCTGGTCAGTGTGGTGCTGATGAGCATTTCAGTCTGAGGAAGAGGTAATCTGCCCTTGTCTAAAATCCACCCCCATGTAATCACATAAAACCAATCTGATTTTCTGAAAGGGAAATCATGTTTGACTATTTTTTGAGGATTTTTGAGGGCGGCATGGTAGCACAGTGGTTAGCACTGCTGCTTCACAGCGCCAGGGACCCAGGTTCGATTACCGGCTTGGGTCACTGTCTGTGTGGAGTTTGCATGTTCTCCCCGTGTCTGCGTGGGTTTCCTCTGGTGCTCGGGTTTCCTCCCACATTCTGAAAGATGTGCTGGTTAGGTGCATTAGCCTGAACGGGCGCCAGATTGTGGTGACTAGGGGAATTTCACAGTAACTTCCTTGTGACTAAGAAATAAATAAACTTTACTTTTTACTTTATTTTACTTGTGGGGTAGGTAAAGAGGAACCAGTCGAGTTCCCAGGTGCCCCGAATCTGAAGGGCTTTCCATCCAAGGTGGACATTTCTAACTTTTCCAGTTTCCCACCCTGCTCTGACCAGTGCATGCCACCCTAAAAATTGAGACTGGATAGGCAAAGTCCATTAAGTGGCCACTTAAGGGCCTTAAATGGGGCAAGAATGGGTTTGCCACCCAAGGTCCTGTCCACCCCAATATATAATTGCGACTGGGTCAGGGTGGGTGGGATCCCACAGGGAGTCCCATCTATGAAAGGTTATGTCCGCCCCTCACTTCAGAACCCACCAGAGGGAGCGAGCGTGAAATTCTGGCCCTGATCCTGCTGACATGTGATATGCTCCTCACCATGTACTAACCCATCCATCTGTCTTGGCAGCCTCACCAAGGTGTGTGTTTCTGAGCTGGTGCATAAGATTTGTGTGGTAATGTTTAACCAGAGTACCAGATCGCCTGTGAGGACCCCTTTACCTTCCCCAGTATCAGTCCCTGCATGATTCTTGGTCAACCTGTGAGAAATAAATGACATAAATCGGAACTGACAAGGGGAAAGGGTTCAAAGTCACCATTGTAAAGATGATCATTTTTCCAGTTACTGGTGACATCAGGTCAACATGATTGAGTGCCATGTACAATGTAGATGATGATATTTAATCCTGTCACCAGGTATCTGTGAAACAGACATCTTTCCATCTCCAACTGCCTTTCCACAACCATTCTGCCTCCTTCTCTGCAGCAGTCTGTGGTGAACCATTGTTGGTTCCCACTAGGTAGTGCTGAGCCATGGTCTGGCCAGTACTAGGAGTCTGTATATATGTTACTGTTGGGGTTAGGGTTGGGCTGTTCTACCTGTTAATATAGTTGTTATGGTACACCCCAGTGGGCTCCGCCTCCTGGGAGAGGTATAAAGGTCACTGCTCTGCCTGGTGACCCTTTAGTCTGGGATCGTGTACTGTATATAGAAGCTCTGTTATTGTTGTCAATAAAAGCCTTTATTTCCCGAGTACATCACGCCTCTCGTGTGTTATATCGCGCATCACAGTCAAGGGATGGAACTTTCCGATGTTTCCTGCTGGTGGCATCTTCCAGTCCCGCCGAAGGTGACCCCGTCATGGCAGGTTCCCCGGCACTGAAATGGGTGAGCACACAACTCCATAGACATTAGTGGAAGATCCCAATGGTGCCACCTCCGCCTCCAGGAAACATGCCATGGTGGAGCCGGAAAATCCTGCCCAAGGTGGTGATGACTGGAGAGTTACCCCTGAGTTTCTGCTTCTCCCTGGAATTCTGCACTATCCGATAGAAAGGATACCTGTAATAAATGGATTGTGTGGAGAGGATGCAATAACAACATTGACAGAAGGTGACTGTGAGGGATGGATCTGAGATTGCACTAAGATGAGGGTGAGGGCTAATATGCTGATTGGAGGAATGAGTTGCGTTGATCTGAAGAGTGCTGTGGAGGGGAGGGGAGTGAAATCAGAGTGAGGACGTTTGCACTTGAACGTGGCATGCCACCCGCCTTCCCTTTCCTGCTGAGGTCATTTAAACCCATTGCATCAGTGTACCCAGGATTGCAGGACCACACTCCTGCTGCTCACTTCGTTGGAGCCTGCTTGCTCTCTCAGCCTGACCCCTTCTTCCCATCGGCCAGGCTCTTTGTGCCCATAGCATTACCTCAAGGGGTGTCTCTGGGAGACTGGTGATTGGAAGGGAGTGGGCAGGCCAGGAGGAAGAGGTTGGTGTGGAAAGAGGAGGGAGGTCAACCCTCCAATGTTGGACTCTTTCAGTGATGTCCCTTTCTCTGTCCTGACAACTGTTGAATGAATCAATTTTGATCTCAGGCTGGCTGCTGTGAAATGTTCAGGCTTGTGAAACCTGGGAGACCTGGTGTTAATGTCATGGCTGAGGTTTTAAAAAAAATCACTGCAGTGTCCTTTCCACTATCGTTTTTCTTCTCAATCTGCTTGCAGCCTCTCATGCTGCGAGCTGATCTGAAGATTATAATCTGTCTCAGTAATTCTAACTAGATCTAGTTCCTTGCAGCATATTATTACCTGTTTCCCCCCTGTTTTGTTAAGGACACTGTGCAATGTTGTACAGACAGTTTACTTCATTTTTAATAGACACTCCTCTCACTTCAGTTTTAACCATTTTTTACCTGGAATGTTCTTTTCCAAAGTTATTCATAGAATCCCTACAGTGCAGAAGGAGGCCATTCGGCCCATCGAGTCTGAACGACCACAATCCCACCCAGCCCTCATCTCCGTAACCTCATGTATTTACCCTGCTAATCCCCCTGACACTAAGTGGCAATTCGGCACGGCCAATCCACCTAACCTGCACACCTTTGGAGTGTGGGAGGAAATCGGAGCACCCGAGGAAACCCATGCAGGCACAGGGAGAACGTGCAGCCTCCGCACAAACAGTGACCCGAGCTGGGAATCGAACTCGGGTCCCTGGCGCTGTGAGGCAGCAGTGCTAACCACTGTGCTGCCCTATCATCAGAGAGGAAAAGTGTGTCAGAGAAATCAACTTTCTTTTAGGAGCGCTAGCAGTAAAAAGAAATAGAACAGAGGATTTGCAAAAGTTATGAGGAGCTTTGACAAATAACCAGAAGGAACATTTGCTGGAGGAGCCGGGAAACAATTGTTATTTTCTGCACATTCCCAGAGCATTGAAAAGGAAACTGTGCTCTTGGCTTTTGGCACAAGTAATTCTCAGCTGAAGTACTCCCTACCAAGAAAGTCTATAAAGACAAAACAATTGCAAAGCATGCCTTTTCTGTTTACTTGGATCAAAAGCGACCCCATGGAAAACTGTCATGTTGAGTCTCCTGGCCACAAAAGATTTACTCAATGTACTCCGATCAAGAATGCATTTAGACTGTCCCTCGTTGATCTTCACTGATCTGAGAAACAACCCTGGAAAAGGAAAATCAGAAGCTGATTCACCTTGACCTGCTCTTTCACCCACCTTCTACAAGCTGTATATCAAATAGCTTTAGCACAAGCAACAATGTGGGGATAAAGCCAGGCAGAAGTGTATCAGGAGATGCAGCTGATCAGCTGAGATCACAGAAAATGTCATTGATTAAAAATTTCACAATCTGAACAGCAATTGTAACAGTTGATATAATAATGCAAGATAAACATGTTTAATGTTGCAAACAATTCAAACATTGCAATGTTATTTCCATTTGGATGTGAGTTATGGCGGGGGCGGGGGGGGGGGGGAGGGGGGGAAGAGTGAGAACAATGCCCTTTGACCTGCAGCATCTTGGTTTAAATCCAGCTCAAGACTTATGGATCAAAACCTGTTTGCATTGCCAGCTGGAAGCATTCTCAGCGAAATGAGATTGGGCAGCCTCAACACAATTACCAATAGACATGAGACTGCAGCACCAAACCGACAATAATTCAGCAGCACTAACGGACATTTAATTGGCAGTTTTATTCAGAGAGGCCACAAGAATGTATGGTGTGGGAAATGGAAATGTGATTCTGGTACAGAAGAACTCCTGAGGTTAAGACAGGTTGCTGGGCAAAAGAGCTTTAGCTTTACTTCATATCCAAACTTTCTGATACTGGACCTCAGAGTGCTTAATGCTGCATTTTGTGCCCAAAACAGAACAGATAGTCCATTGGTAACATTCATATTCCTATAAAACATGAATGCCTTCTCTTCCCTGTGTCCCACATAAATGTGCTTCCAGTCAGTACTCAATGAGCTACCTGTCTGAATATGCATCAAACCTGTTTTGACAAATGTATTTTCCAATCGAAACAATTATTGCAGTGATACTGAATGCAGTTATACTGTCACAAGAAGCCTTGTATTCTATTTATACTAAACAGAATCACTAGGAGTGGAAAAAAAGTGAGGTCTGCTGGCCAAATTGTGGTCGTACATCTGAGCCATGTGTTGCGGTGTTAAATATTCCCATCACATTTCAATTTTAATATCTCTTGGAAAGCAACCAGCGGCTTTTACAGTCCAGTGCGTGCATCCCAGAAATGGATGTTGTTAACTTAGTTATATATTTTTTCCTTAAAACCATTCCTTTGACTCACTTAGTTTTCAATTAATATTAAAGGAATATAATTTGGAAAATAATTGAAACCACAGCATTATTTAGGTCGGTAGCCATTTTATATTCTTGGCAGCTGATGGAGAGTGCCTTGTGGCAAGAAGCAAACAAATTTATGGGTTTGCAGTGGTTTGTAAACACGCTGCTGCTCATCAGTATGTATTGTGATTTCCTGCTCATTTGCATACTTTTCCCACAGACTGTAAAAGCTCATTTCAATTGGACGATCAGAGACTTGGAATTGCTCCTACTTTCAGGTTTTGAGCTCACCCCAGGGTAGTGAGCAGCCTGTGTAGCTTTATCAGCAGAGATCAGCTTGTCTGTCAGTATACCTCGAATGAATTACGCTCCTCTGAGCACAACCATCCAAAATATTTTATTTTCCTCTGGTCCATGGATTAATCAGCAATGGACATCTGTCTGTGCTATTATTCATTTTCTGGTGTTGGTGATAACTGCAGCAGGATTGTCGTGGTGCACTTTTTGAAGTGGGTAGCTGAAACAGTTCCTTAAGCTTCCCACCCCCTCCTCTCCCAGTTTTGGCTGCTGTCTTTCGTCTGACAAGGAATGCAAAAGCAACATAACACAAGCACACGCTAAAATAAATGTTGACTTATTTCTCTTCTCTACAGGCGGCACATGCCAAAGCAATGCGCTTCCTGCCTTAATACGGCCGCCAGTCCCAGCTATGCAGCCGGCCTTGGATATTAAACCATTTCTTCCATTCCCACTGGACTCTGCTGCTGCGGTCAGCCTATTCCCCAATTTCAATGCGGTGAGTTCTTTGTTTCTATTCTCTATTGTTGATCAGAGGCTACCTTTGACCGGGGCTGTGAAAATATCCCAGTGCTGACTTTAATATTTCAGAAAGAGAAAGCAATGATACCAGTGCGTGATGGGCCCTTCAGAATCTGTCCGATGCAAATAATGTGATGTTCGTAGACTGTTTAGAATTCGACTTTGTGATAAAGCTACATCCCAGTTAACTTGAGTGCAAGCTCCACTTGGTACAGCTGTGGCTGCTGCAGAACCTGTTTTCAGTTGTTCTGGAGTGTTTGGGTGTAGCATATAAAGCATTGTCAATTCGTATATGAAACAACTTTTTTTTACTTTTTACTAAAATTGTTCTCTACTAAATAAATAGTTTTGGAATCTCAATACATATTATGCACAAACATTTCAGAAAGAGAAAATAGTGTATTGTGCTTTGAATCACTGAGTATCAAAATTTAGCAAATTGTAAAACAAGCAGATGCTTTGCAACATATTGCAGCTGTTAGACTGAGTTTTTATGGCTCTTTAGTACAAAAACAAGGAAGATAATTATCAATTTATTGACATATTGTCTGTCAATAATACTAATACATCCTGGAACCAACTGGAAATATAATATTTTAGATCTGGTAATGTGTAATAAGACAAAATTAATAAATAACCGCAAAGTAAAAGATTCTCTAGATAAGAATGTTCATAACATAATCAAATTTCACATTGTGTTGAGAAATTTGGGTCTGAAGCTAGTGTCTTACATTTAAATATAGGCATGGGTCAAAGACAGCGTTGACTAAAGTGAAATTGGAAAATAGATTAAGAGGTAAGGCAGTAAAGAAGCAACTCTCAAGAAAAATAAATTACATTGAGAAAGAAAGACCCTACAGGAAGGCTCTTCTTGTTATCTGTGCTAAATAAGGAAGTTGAGGATGATATCAAATTGAAATAAATGATGTACAATACTGCAAAGATTAGTGATAGGCCAGAAATTAGGAATATTTTAGAATTCAGCAAGGAATGGCTAAAAGAAAAGATATAGGGCGAAATTCTTTGGCCTCCCTGCGGCATGTTTCTTGGCGATGGAGAAGGCAGTATGCCACTGGGAAACTTGCAGTGGGGTTGCGCCATCAGTGGGAAGAACCAGACGATTTCGCCCCTAGAAGGAGAAATTTAAGTATGAGAGAAAGGTAGCAAGAAATAAAAAAAACATACAATAAAAGCTTGTACAAGCAAACAAAATAGTAAAGGATTAGTGACAGTGAGTATTGGTTCCTTAAAGGGTGAGGCTGGGGAATTAATAATGGGAAAGAAGGAAATAGCAGAGACTTTGAACAGATATTTTGTCTGCCTTCACAGTGGAAGAAATAAAAATCATCCCAAGAACCTGCAAAGAGATATAGATAGATCAAATGAGTGGGCAGGTGGCGAATGATATGGGGAACTGAAAGGCTTTCCACTTTGATTTGATTATTTTTGTCACATGTATTAGTATACATGTATTAGTATCACATGTATTAGTATACATGCGACTGGGCGGCATGGTAGCACAGTGCTTAGCACTGTTGCTTCACAGCTCCAGGGACCTGGGTTCGATTCCCAGCTTGGGTCACTGTCTGTGTGGAGTTTGCACATTCTCCTCGTGTCTGCGTGGGTTTCCTCCGGGTGCTCTGGTTTCCTCCCACAGTCCAAAGATGTGTGGGTTAGGTTGATTGACCATGCTAAAAAAAAATTGCCCTTAGTGTCCTGAGATGCGTAGGTTAGAGGGGTTAGTGGGTAAATATGTAGGAATATGGGGGTAGGGCCTGGGTGGGATTGTGGTCGGTGCAGACTCGATGGGCCGAATGGCCTCTTTCTGTACTGTAGGGTTTCTATGATTCTTTCTATACAGTGAAAAGTATTGTTTCTTGCGTGCTATAGAGACAAAGCATACCGTACATAGGGGAGGCAGGGAGAGAGTGCAGTATGTAGTGTTACAGTCACAGCTAGTGTGTTGAGAAAGATCAACTTAATGTGAGGTAGGTCTATTCAAAAGCCTGATGGCAGCAGGGAAGAAGCTGTTCTTGAGTCGGTTGGTATGCGTCCTCAGACTTTTGTATCTTTTTCCCGACAGGAGAAAGTGGAAGAGAGTATGTCTGGGGTGCATGGGGTCCTTGATTATGCTGGCTGCCTTTCCGAGGCAGCGGGAAGTGTAAACGGTGTCAATGGATGGGAGGCTGGCTTGAGTGATGGATTGGGCTTCATTCATGACCCTTTGTAGTTTATTGTGTTCTTGGACAGAGCTGGAGCCATACCAAGCTGTGGTACAACCAGAAAGAATGCTTTCTATGGTGCATCTGAGGAAGTTGGTGAGAGTCGTAGCTGACATGCCGGATTTCCTTAGTCTCCAGAGAAAGTGGCGGGGTTGGTGGGCTTTCTTAACAAGTGTCTGCATGGAGGGACCAGGACAGGTTATTGGCGATCTGGACACCTAAAACCTTGAAGCTCTTGACCATTCCTACTTGGTCCCCATTGACATAGACAGGGGCATGTCCTCCACTACGCTTCCTGAAGGTGATGACTATCTCCTTCCTTCTGTTGACATTAAGGGAGAGATTATTGTCGTCGCACCAGTTCACCAGATTCTCTATCTCTTTCCTGTACTATGTCTCGTGATTGTTTGAGATCCGACCCACAACGATGGTGTCATCAACAAAATTGAATTGGAGGGGATTTTGTCCATACAGTTAGAAGTGTATAAGGAGTTTAGTAAAGGGCTGAGGACACAGCCTTGCGGAGCACCAGTGTTGAGGATGATTGTGGAGGAGGCGTTGTCACCTGTCCTTACTGACTCCGGTCTGTGGGTTAGGAAGTCAAGGATCCAGTTGCAGAGGGAGGAGCCGAGCCCCAGGCCACAAAGTTTGGGGATGAGTTTCGTAGGAATAATGGTGTTGAAGGCTAAGCTGTAGTCTATATATAGGAGTCTGACATAGATGTCTTTGTTATCTACGTGTTCCAGGGTTGAGTGCAGGGCCAGGGAGATGGCGTCTGCTGTGGAGCCGTTGCGATGATAGGCGAACTGTAGTGGATCCAGGCAGTCTAGGAGGCAGGAATTGATTTGTGCCATGACTAAACTTTTGAAACATTTCAAATGATGGATGTCAGAGCCACCAAATGATAGTCATTAAGACATGCTGCCTGGCTTTTCTTTGGTACTGGGATGATGGGTCATCTTCTTGAAGCAGGTAGGGACCTCAGATTGGTATAAAAAGAGGTTGACGATATCTGCAACTACCCCAGCCAACTGGTCTGTGGTCGTCCGGGTACTCCACCTAGGCCAGTTGCTTTCCATGGTTTGACTTTTAAGAGGGCTGCTCTGACATCCGCAATGGTGACCTTGGATACAGATTCATCCGAGGCTTATGGGATGGAGGGCGTGCTCTTGCTCTTGCTCAAAATGGGCATAGAATGCATTGTGCTCATCGGGGAGGGGTGCATTGGAGCCAGCGAGTTTTTGGCAGGTAGAACAGAAAAGCAGAATGTTATGTAATAGGAGAGACTGCATAATATTGCCTCACAGAGGGATCTGGGAGTACTTGAACATGAATCATAAAAAGTTAGCATGCAAATACAGCAGGTTATTAGGAAAGCAACTGGAATGTTGACCTTTATTGCAAGGGGGGATAGAGCATAAGGGTGGAATTTTATGGCCCCATTGCGGCGGGAGTTGGGCTGTAAAATGTGGTGAGCTGTTCAAATGTCCATTGGATCCCACCAGTGTGAAATTCTGCCCTAGAAGTGGGAAGTCTTCAATTGTGTAGGGTATTGGTGAAACCACATATGGATTAATGTGTATACTTTTTGTCTCCCTACTTACGGAAGAATATACTTGTATAGGAAGCAGTTCAGAGAAAGTTCATTAGGCTGATTCTTAATCATAGAAACCCTACAGTGCAGAAGGAGGCCATTCGGCCCATCGAGTCTGCACCGACCACAATCTCACCCAGGCCCTACCCCCACATATTTTACTCGCTAATCCCTCTAACCAACGCATCCCAGGACTCTAAGGAGCAATTTTTTTAACCTGGCCAATCAACCTAACCTGCACATCTTTGGACTGTGGGAGGAAACCGGAGCACCCGGAGGAAACCCACGCAGACACGAGGAGAATATGCAAACTCCACACAGTCAGTGAGCCGAGCCGGGAATCGAACCCGGGACCCTGGAGCTGTGAAGCAGCAGTGCTAACCACTGTGCTACCGTGCCGCCCTGATTCTTGTGTTGTCTTTTGAGAAAAGTTGAGCAGATTAGGCCAATGCACATTGGAGTTTAGAAGAATGAGATGTGATCTTATCGAAGCATATAAAATTCTGAAGGGACTTGACAGTGTAAATACTGAGAGGGTGTTTCCTCCAGTGCGGGAATCTGGAACTAAGTGGCACAGTTCAAAAATTCCTCCTCCCCTTATGAGGAGGAATTTTTTCTGTGAGCGTTGATAGGCTTTGGAATTATCTTCTACAGAAAATGATGGAGACTAAGTTATTAAATATATTCGAGTAGAATTTTGATTGACAAGGATGTGAAGGGTTATGGAGCCAGCAAAAAGTGATGTTAAGGCCACAATCTGATCAGCCATGAACATATTGAATAGACGAGCAGACTCGATGAACTGGATGATCTTCCCCTGCTCCTATTTCGTATGATCTTATGCTCTTATAATAGTTTCACCACACCATTCTTTGGCATATTATCAATGTGCATGTCAGAGTCGATGTCTTGAATTTTTTGTGAGGGAAATATTGGTGAGGCTATTAGCGCACTTTGTTGTTAAAGTGTGAACTGAAAAGTAACTTCTGGAGCAAGTACATGAGCAAGTTAATATTGAAAGTTGCTGTCTAGGAGCTTTGTGATAATAGTGCCTTGCCAAGAAACTCAGCTGTGAAACATATGGAAAAGTGTGAGGTTGCAGCACTTATGTTATATATACCCACTCATCTCACCAGTTAAAGCTATAATTTGTTCATTCCAGCGTAAGTACATTTTTAATGGTTTGATAAGTTGTGATTCCTCCCAAGAAACCTCATAGACCATGAAAATGTCTTACACATATGTCATGTTTTTATTTCAGATTTTAATTGTTGTTAGAGATTTTGAAAAATAAAAACGTCAATATTTTTATAACATTTCTATTATTATCTTATCTTACTCTCTCAATCCCATCTTTCTTTCCTCCCTTTATTTCACCATGTCTGTACAGTTTAATATTGAATTAATTTGTCTAACTTGCACCTCCTTGTTTGGACATTGTGCTCTTGTTAACCAGTTTTCAATGAAAGAAAGAGGAAACAAGCATTTGCATTTATTAAGTATTTTACATGACTTCGGGACATGCAAAAATGCTTTACAGCCAATGAAGTAC
Source organism: Mustelus asterias (assembly GCF_964213995.1). Taxonomy (NCBI): domain Eukaryota; kingdom Metazoa; phylum Chordata; class Chondrichthyes; order Carcharhiniformes; family Triakidae; genus Mustelus; species Mustelus asterias. The sequence goes on along the minus strand of NC_135802.1, from coordinate 98,209,013 downwards.
TTTTGCAGTGTACTCGCAGTTATAATGTGAGGAAACAAGCAGCAAATTTGTGCACAGAAAGCTCCCACAACTAGCATTGTGATAACAACCAGAAAATCATAGAATCATAGAATCCCTAGAGTTCAGAAGGAGGTCATTTGGCCCATCAGGTCTGCACTGATTCTGACAGAGCATCCCTGTAATCCCATGTATTTACCCTGCTAATCCCCCTAACCTTCACATCTTTGGACACTAATGGGCAATTTAGCCTGGCCCAACCCCTAACCTGCACCACACAGACATGGGGAGACTGAGCAAACTCCACACAGTCACCCAAAGCTGAAATTGAATCCAGGTCCCTGGCGTTGTGCGGCAGCAATGCTGACCACTGTGCTACCATGTCACTCCTTTTAGTTAGCTGTATTGATTGAGGGATATATATTGGCCAGGACAAGAATGAAACCAACTTGCATTTATATAGCATTTTTAACTTGGTAAGAAATCCCACAAATCAAATATGATACTGAGCCATAGAGGAGCTGTTAGAGCAGATGCCCAAAAGCTTGCCAAAGAGGCATACTGTGGTGGACATCTTGAAGGATAAAAGAGAGTTAAAGAGGCAGAGAGGGATCATAGAATGATAGAAACCCTACAGTGTAGAAGGAAGCCATTCGGCCCATCGAGTCTGCACCGACCATCCCACCTCGGCCAATCAACCTAACGCGCATATCTTTGGAATGTGGGAGGAATTCCAGAAGTTAGGATGTTGGAGGCATGTTGACCAAGGCTGGATAATTAAATTTGGCAGCATGCAAGAGGCCAGAGGTGGAGGACTATGGATAAGATGAACAGTTTAAGTTTATTTATTAGTCACAAGTAAGGCTTACATTAACACTGTAATGAAGTTGATTGGAGGAGGTTACAGAGATATGATGGGGCGAGGCCATCAAAGAATTTGAAAACAATCGAGGTGTTGCTTAACTGGGAAGCAGTGTAATTGATCTGTGGGCACTGGGGTGATAGTGAATGAGATGTGGTGCAAATGAGACAGACGGGAGAGGTTTGGGTGGCCTCAAGTTTATGGAAAGTAGAATGTTGGAGTGTGTTGGAATAATCAAGTCTACAGGTAACAAGAGTGTTTCAACAGCAGATGAACTGAGGTATCGGCAAAGTTAGGCAGAGATATAAATAAGTGGACTTCGTGTTGGCATTGATATGAAGTTGGAAGCTCATCTTGCGAACAGTCTGGTTCAGCATTGGGCATTGTCAGGAGAAGGGATGGAGTAAAGAGCAAGGGAACAGAGTTGGGAGTGGGCACCAAAGACAACAACTTCAGTTCTCCCAATGTTCTTTCAGAGGAAGCTTGGTCACATCCAGTACTGGATGTAAGATAAATGGTCTGAGAATTTAACAACAGTAGAAGAATCGAGGGAGGTGGTGGTGAGATAGTGTTGGGCATCATGAGCACACACGCAAAAACTAATGCTGTGAATTCAGATGATGTTACCAAGGGGTAGCATTGACATAGAACATAAAACATTACAGCGCAGTACAGGCCCTTTGGCCCGCGATGTTGCGCCGACCAGTGAAACCAATCTAAAGCCCCTCCAATCTACACTATTCCAATATCTCCATAAAGGAGTTAAAAGAGTAGAGGGTGAGGGAGAGGTTGATAGCGTTTCATCAAATCAGGTCCAGATAAAAGCTGGAATAAAGACACTTTGCCTGAATGCACGAAGCATTCGGAACAAAGTTAATGAGTTGATGGTGCAAATCAGCACAAATAGGTATGATCTAGTGGCCATTACAGAAACGTGGCTGCAGGGAGACCAGGACTGGGAGATGAATATCCAGGGGTATCAGGCATTTAGGAAGAATAGACAGGAAGGAAAAGGTGGTGGGGTAGCTCTGTTAATAAAAGATAATATCAGGGTAGTAGTGAGGGATGATATAGGCTCTAAGGAACAAAACGTGGAATCGTTATGGGTAGAGATAAGGAATAGTAGGGGGAGAAAGACACTAGTAGGCGTGGTCTATAGGCCCCCAAATAATAATGTTGAGGGGGGGAGGGCTATAAACAAGCAAATAATGGATGCGTGCAAAAACGGAACGGCAATAATCATGGGGGACTTCAACCTGCATATTGATTGGCTGACTCAAGTTGGAAGGGGTGGGATGGAGGAAGAGTTGTTAGAATGCTGTCGGGATAGTTACCTTGAACAGTATGTTACTGAACCGACGAGGGAACGAGTTATCTTAGATCTGGTAATGTGTAACGAGGTAGGTAGAATTAAGGATGTTCTTGTGAAGGACCCTCTTGGGTCAAGTGATCACAATATGGTCGAAATTCTGATACAAATGTAAGAGGAGAAAGTAGGGTCCCATACCACTGTCCTCTGTTTGAACAGAGGGAAGTACGATAGGATGAGGGCTGAATTGGTTAAGGTGGACTGGGAGAGCAGACTGGTAGGTAGGACAGCTGAGGAACAGTGGAGGATTTTTAAGGAGATCCTTTTCAGTACCCAGCAACAATATATTCTGGTGATAAAGAAGGACTGTAAGAAAAGGGATAACCAGCCGTGGATAACGAAGGAAATTAAGGAGAGTATTAAATTAAAGACCGATGCGTACAGAGTGGCCAAAAATAGTGGAGAATCGGAAGATTGGGAAAACTTTAAGAAACAACAAAGAACGACTAAGAAAGCGATAAAGGAAAGATAGGTTATGAAGCTAGGTTAGCTCTAAATATAAAAAATGATAGTAAAAGCTTTTACAAATATATAAAAAGGAATAGAGTGGCAAGAGTGAATGTTGGACCCTTGGAGGACGAGAGGGGGGATTTAATCGTGGGAAATGAGGAAATGGCTGAAACTTTAAATACGTTTTTTGTGTTGGTCTTCACAGTGGAAGACACAAATAGTTTACTGAATATTAACGATAGAGAGTTGGTAGGAGGAGAGGTACTCAATACAATTAATGTTACCAGGGAGGCAGTGCTTGGTAGACTAACGGGACTGAAGGTGGACAAGTCCCCGGGCCCAAATGGAATGCATCCCAGGGTACTGAAAGAAATGTCAGAGGTAATAGTGGATGCGTTAGTGGTTATTTATCAAAATTAGCTGGATTCTGGGGTAGTGCCGGCGGATTGGAAAACGGCTAATGTTACGCCGCTGTTTAAAAAAGGAAATAGACAAAAGGCGGGTAACTACAGGCCGGTTAGCTTAACGTCTGTAGTTGGGAAAATGCTGGAATCCATCATTAAAGAAGAAATAGCAGGCCATCTGGATAAGAATGGTTCGATTAAGCAGACGCAGCATGGATTCATGAGGGGAAAGTCGTGCTTGATGAACTTGTTGGATTTTTATGAAGATGTGACTAGTGCGGTTGACGGAGGGGAACCGGTGGATACGGTGTTTTTGGATTTCCCTAAGGCGTTTGATAAGGTGCCTCACAAAAGGTTGCTGAAGAAGATTGGGTCACACGGAGTTGGGGGTAGGGTGTTAGTGTGGATTGGGGATTGGCTATCCGACAGGAAGCAGAGAGTCGGAATAAATGGGTGCTTTTCTGGTTGGCAGATGGTAACTAGTGGCGTGCCGCAGGGATCGGTACTGGGGCCTCAACTATTTACCATTTATATAGACGATCTGGAGGAGGGGACTGAGTATAGCGTAACAAAGTTTGCAGATGACACAAAGATAAGTGGAAAAGTGAATCGTGTGGAGGGCGTAGAAGGTCTGCAGAGAGATTTGGATAGGCAGAATGAGTGGGCGAGGATCTGGCAGATGGAGTATAACGTTGACAAATGCGAGGTTATTACATAGAACATAGAACAGTACAGCACAGAACAGGCCCTTCGGCCCACGATGTTGTGCCGAGCTTTATCTGAAACCAAGATCAAGCTATCCCACTCCCTATTATCCTGGTGTGCTCCATGTGCCTATCCAATAACCGCTTAAATGTTCCTAAAGTGTCTGACTCCACTATCACTGCAGGCAGTCCATTCCACACCCCATCACTCTCTGCGTAAAGAACCTACCTCTGATATCCTTCCTGTATCTCCCACCACGAATCCTATAGTTATGCCCCCTTGTAATAGCTCCATCCACCCGAGGAAATAGTCTTTGAACGTTCACTCTATCTATCCCCTTCATCATTTTATAAACCTCTATTAAGTCTCCCCTCAGCCTCCTCCGCTCCAGAGAGAACAGCCCGAGCTCCCTCAACCTTTCCTCCTAAGACCTACCCTCCAAACCAGGCAGCATCCTGGTAAATCTCCTCTGCACTCTTTCCAGCGCTTCCACATCCTTCTTATAGTGAGGTGACCAGAACTGCACACAATATTTCAAATGTGGTCTCACCAAGGTCCTGTACAGTTGCAGCATAACCCCACGGCTCTTAAACTCCAACCCCCTGTTAATAAAAGCTAACACACTATAGCCCGCCTTCACAGCTCTATCCACTTGAGTGGCAACCTTTAGAGATCTGTGGATATGAACCCCAAGATCTCTCTGTTCCTCCACAGTCTTCAGAACCCTACCTTTGACCCTGTAATCCACATTTAAATTAGTCCTACCAAAATGAATCACCTCACATTTATCAGGGTTAAACTCCATTTGCCATTTTTCAGCCCAGCTTTGCATCCTATCTATGTCTCTTTGCAGCCTACAACAGCCCTCCACCTCATCCACTACTCCACCAATCTTGGTGTCATCAGCAAATTTACTGATCCACCCTTCAGCCCCCTCCTCTAAGTCATTAACAAAAATCACAAAGAGCAGAGGACCAAGCACTGATCCCTGCGGCACTCCGCTAGCAACCTGCCTCCAATCCGAAAATTTTCCATCCACCACCACCCTCTGTCTTCGATCAGACAGCCAGTTACCTATCCAGTCGGCCAACTTTCCCTCTATCCCACACCTCCTCACTTTCATCTTAAGCCGACCATGGGGGACCTTATCAAACGCCTTACTAAAATCCATGTATATGACATCAACTGCCCTACCTTCATCAACACACTTAGTTACCTCCTCAAAAAATTCTATCAAATTTGTGAGGCACGACTTGCCCTTCACGAATCCGTGCTGACTATTACTTTGGAGGAAATAATAGCAAATTGGATTATTATCTAAATGGAAAAAAATTACAACATGCTACTGTGCAAAGGGACCTGGGGTCCTTGTGCATGAGACGCAAAAACCCAGTCTGCAGGTGCAACAGGTGATCAAGAAGGCAAATGGGATGTTGGCCTATATTGCAAGAGGGATAGAATATAAAAGCAGAGATGTCTTGCTGCATCTGTACAGGGCATTGGTGAGGCCGCAGCTGGAATACTGTGTGCATATTGGTCCCCTTATTGGCCTTGGAGGGAGTGCAGAGAAGGTTCACCAGGTTGATATCAGAGATGAGGGGTGTTGATTATGAGGAGAGACTGAGCAGATTGGGTTTGTACTCGTTGGAATTTAGAAGGCTGAGGGGGGATCTTTTAGAGACCTATAAGATAATGAAGGGGCTGGATAGGGTAGAGGTGGAGAGATTCTTTCCACTTAGAAAGGAAGCTAGAACTAGAGGGCACAGCCTCAAAATAAAGGGGGGTCAGTTTAGGACAGAGTTGAGGAGGAACTTCTTCTCTCAGAGGGTGGTGAATCTCTGGAATTCTCTGCCCACTGAAGTGGTGGAGGCTACCTCGTTGAATATGTTTAAATCACGGATAGATGGATTCCTGATCGGTAAGGGAATTAGGGGTTATAGGGATCAGGCGGGTAAGTGGAACTGATCCACTTCAGATCAGCCATGATCTTATTGAATGGCGGGGCAGGCTCGAGGGGCTAGATGGCCTACTCCTGCTCCTATTTCTTATGTTCTTATATGTTTATCCAATAACCATTTGAATGCTCTTAATGTTGACGAGTCCACTACTGCTGCAGGCAGGGCATTCCACGCCCTTACTACTCTCTGAGTAAAGAACCTACCTCTGACATCTGTCCTATATCTATCACCCCTCAGTATGTGAATCCAATTCATGCTCCCTGTCCAGCAACACTTTGATGTTAAAATTCTCATCCTTTTCTAATCCTTTCAACGCCTAACCCCTTCTAGCACAGAATTTTACTCTCCCTCAGTGGGAGGTTTATTGAAATGGGTAGGAATTTGTGGGGTGGAAGCCCCATTGCCTTCCCCAATCATCCCAATTATGCCTGGACTGGAAAGTTCTAAGTTCAACCTTCCAGCCCAGAAACGAATTGAGCCTCTGAAGGATCACTTAAGGGCCTTATCCTGCTACTGCTAGTTTTTAAATAGTGGCAGGAGTGACTATGACATGTGGGCAGCCTGTAGATAAACCCGGAGGCATGAGCCAAACATGCAGGTAGTGGTCACTGCTTCTAGTGGCACTGCCAATTAACTGGCAGTTCTTAGGGGCTGGGAAATTCTGCTGAGAATGGTGAGGACCTGACTCTGACCAGGTAAATGCCTGTGAGGCATCAAATAATGTTGGGGGTGCCTGGAATGGTCATGGTGGGGTTGCCACCAGCTCTCCAGCTGGTGGATGGAGCAACCGCCATGTATTAAATTCCTCCCCTTATCTCTGTTATGTCCTCCAGTGCAACAACCCTCTGCACTCATCTAATTCTGGCCTATTGAGCATCCCCAATTTTAATTAATAGAGTCTTTGACCCCTAAGCTCTAGACTTTCCTCCCAAAATCTCTCTGATTCTCCACTTCTCTTTCATCCAATAATATTCTCTTGAAAACATAAACACAAAATCCTGTGGATACTGGAAATCTGAAATGAAAACAACGATGCTGGAAATGCTCAGCAGGCCTGGCAGCATCAATGGATAGAGAAACGCAGAAAACATTTCAAGGCTGTGATCACTTCTTAAAACTCACCTCTTTGACCAAGATTTTCACCATCTGATTTATTATCCCTTTATGCGGTGCTCTGTCATATTTGCTTTTGGGTAATTTCAATATATGAATGGTTCTGTATAAATATGTTGTTGTTGTAGCCAGCAGGGAAGGCAACTCTCACGCTTCTGGGTCAGGCTGGATTCAAACCCGAGCCTCAAGGACAGGTGCTTCTTTTTTACAAAAAGCTTGAATCATAAATACAGCTTCAGCAGAGGTGTGTTGGGGGGAGGATGGGGTAGAGGTGATCATCCTGTTCTCAGGAGGCGGGTGCATTGCTAAAGTCTTTTAAGGAGGTTGAGTGCCTCTGTTAATTGGATTTATATTTTTAATACATGGAAACTGCGAGTCTGGGGCCTGTGGAAGCTTGGCAGGTAAAAGAAGGCACAAAAGGCCAGATCCATGAGGTAAGCAGGAAAGCACAACTACGGTACGGTTTGATGGTCAAGAGGGGTGCGGGAGGATTTTTTTCAGTGTCAACAATTTTCCTTCCTCCAGCTCCTCAATTGCTGGCCCCCCCTCTCAATCTCCCCCCACTATCCCCCAAAAACCACTCTCTCTGTCAGCCACGATCTGCCTCCTTGACCATCTGACCTTCCCAACCATGCTTTCAGATGCGAAGTAAAACCCAGGCCTTGCTTGCACCCTCAAATGTAACGGATCATGTGGTGTTACTTTGATGAAGAGTTGGTAAGTTAGCTCCAGCATTCTGGCCAATATTTATCCCTCAAATGAAATTTCAAAACAGATTATCTGGTCATCATCGCATTATTGTTTGTGGGAACATGCTGTGTGCAATGTTGGCTCCGTATTTCCTACATTACAACAGTGACTGTACTAAAGAAATAATTCATTGGCTGTAAAATAATTTGGGACATCTGGGGTCATGAATAGCATTACTTAAATATAAGACTTTTTCTTTTTATCCCGGAACTATGCTGAGTTAGTTGATATCAATTGAGAACACTGTACAATGGCTTCCGTATCGCTGGCTAGGGAATGGGGAAATCATATAGGGGTATTTCTCTTGATTGTTATTCGTGCTTCTTCCTATAAGCTACTTATGTGGAGACAACGGGGTAATGTTGACTTTGGTTGATAGTAAAATGCATAATGTCAATTCAGCCTCCAGTTAAATGTGTCTCCTGATGTAAATGAAAATCAAGAAAAATATAAATAGGTGGCTGAATCAAAATTATCCAGTTATACTATCTCCCAAAGTCATCATCCCCCCAATTGGATGAGAAGTCTTGGCTGATCAAGCCTGATCAAGTTCTCCTTTGGCATTTAGGTAAATATGCTGATTTTGTGTTCTGGTACACAAAATGGATGAATGGATCACATATTGGGTATTCTGGTATGGAGGTCAGTGTGCTCAGTTCATGTGCTGCACAATTTTCCAGCCACTTAGTTTAATGGACAAGAGATTGCACGAACTGTGAATTAGGTGCATCAACCTCTGGTTCTGAATTTCCAATGTGCACTCCCATTGTGCAAAGCTCCACTCAGGACAAACAAAGCATAACACCTATCCTTCACAATACAATATGGTAAGCAGACACTTGGATAAAGTGAATGGTTGACAGTTAGGAATTGCACTGCAGCCTGAATCATTATTTTCAGGTAGGGAAAGAGAAAAGCAGAATAAATGCAGAATGTCCACCCTGACCCTTCAGCTTTCTAGCAAGCTGTCTGGAAATTTCATGAATGGCAATCAGACAACAAAAGTCATTATTAAAAAAGAAAGCACCTCATTATTTTTTCCCAGTTACAGATGTTTTTTTTATGATTTGGATGCTTTGGGTTCCTGAGAATTTCATTTGCAGCAAATAAACAAATTGGGGATGGGGTGTGACTTTGCAAATATGCCTGGTACAGTGCCACTGAAACAATACCTTCCAGTGTATGCCAATACATGTGACAATAAATCAAATCATTCCAATGAGAAAGAACAATGCCAAGGGAAGGGCCTATGATTAACTAAAAAAGTTAAAGACAGTATTAAACTTAAAGAAAATGTATATATTTGCACAAAGGCAAGTGGCATGTTAGAAGATTGGAACGGATACAAAGAACATCAAAGAATGACAAAAAGATTGATAAGGAGGGGAAAATTAGAGTATGAGAGAAAGATGGCTAATAATATAAAGATGATAGTAAGAGTTTTTCTAGATATGTTACGGTAACTCGAGGTGACTCGGTATGGCAGGTATAAAACAATAAGAAACTATTTACAACTAAAGGATTTGTAACACAATAACATAGGCCTGCTCCCAACAACTTCCCAATTTTCTCTGCTGACTTCCAGCACTGGGGATGCGTGCCCTATTAGCGATTGGCTGAGGTTCACATGCTCACACTCCATTAGTTCCAGTCACGTGGCCTGTGAAGGATTGCTTTTTTAAAGGGGCCACACTGACACATATTTAAATAATAAATGATTCAACAAGTTGAGCTTTAATGCTATAAAATTGATAGTGGAAAACAGGGCTATGCCAAATGAATTAAACAGTTATTTTAAACATAGGTCTTCATTATAGGGACAAAAGTAACAACCCAGAAATAGCTGGAAACGGAAGGGAGGGAGGAACTCAGGAAAACTACAATCACCAGGCAAATGGTATTGAGCAAATAGTTTGGTCTGCGGTCTGACAAATCCCCTGGTCTGGATGGACTTCACCCTAAAGTCCTGAAAGAAATGGTTAATGAGATAGTTGTTGCATTGATTTTAATTTTCCAAAATTCTCCAGATTTGGGGAAGTTTCAATTAGAGTGGCAGATAACAAATGTAACTCCTTTATTTAAAAAGGGAGGGAGATTAAAAGCAGGAAACTATAGGCCTGTTAGCCTAATATCTGTCATAGAGAAACAGGTAAAGATGTTATAGCAGGACACTTAGAAAAAGTCAAGGTAATCAGTGGAGAAAGGGAAATCATGTTTAACCAAATTATTGGAGTTCTTTGAAGGAGTCACATGCTGTGGATCAAGGGGAATGAGTGGATGTACTGTATTTAGATTTCCAGAAGGCATTTGATAAGATGTCACATTAAAGGTTGTTGTGGAAAATAAAAGCTCGTGATGTAGAGGATAACATATTGGCATGGATTGAAGATTGACTAGCTAACAGGAAGTAGAGAGGTGGTATAGATAGGTATTTTTCTGGTTGGCAGGATGTGATGAGTGGTGCGCCACAGGGATCATTGCTAGAGCCTCAACTTTTTACAATCTATATAAATGACTTGGATGAAGAAATAGAAAGCATGGTTGCTAAATTTGCCGATGACCCAGAGAGGTCGAAAAGTAAAGTTTGAAGATTACGTAATGAGGCTATAAAGGGATATGGGTTAAGTGAGTGGGCAAAAAATCTGGCAAATGGGGTATAATGTGGGAAAATGTGAAATTGTCCATTCTGGCAGGAAAATTAAAAATAAGTTTATTATCTAAATGGCAAGAGATTGCAGAGCACTGAGTTGCAGAGGGATCTGGGTGTCCTAGTGCATGAAATACAAAAGACTAATATACCGGTACAGCAAGTAATTAGGAAAGCTAACAATGTTACTGTTTTTTATGAGGAAAATTGATTGCAAAAGTTGGGAGGTTATGCTTCAGTTGTACAGGGCATTGGTGAGACCACACCTGAAGTATTGTATGAAGTATCAGTCTCCTTATGGAGGAAAGATGTAAATGTAAAGCTTTACTAGATGGATACCAGGAATGAATGGGTTGTCTTATGAACAAAGTTTGGAGAGCTTAGCTTTGTATCCATTAGCGTTTAGAACTAGGGGCCACTGTTTAACATTAAGGGGTCGCTCATTTAAGACAGAGATTATGAGAATTATCTTTTCTCAGATGGTCATGAGTCTCTGGAACTATCTTTCTCAAAAGGCAGTGCCAGCAGAGTCTTTGAATATTTTTAAGGCAGAGCTAGATATATTCTTAACAAGGGGTTGAAAGGTTATCTCTGGGAAGGAATGTGGGATTGAGGCAACAATCAGATCAGCCATGAGTTTATTGAATGGTAGAGCATGTTCAATGGGCCGAGTGGCTTACTCCTAATAGTTTGTATGTAAAGCCTATTCCTGTTCCAATGTGGCTATGCTATTGTCTTCCTCACCTTGTATGTCTTTCTCAGTATTTCTATAAAATGATAGTTTCATAGCATCACTGACCTGTGCACATTTCCTCTTTTGTATCCAATTGCTACTGCCTTACCCTGATCCAAAAGTGAATGTTTGACTGTCTTGCAGCCAGATCACCAGCACAGTCACTTCTTCTACTGTCAGCTTTTTGCTTTCCTTCTGCATTTCTATTTGTATAAACATTACCCTATGGTTTAATGTTGAAAATTACTGTAAACTGCCAACACAAACTGAGGCTGTTCAAGCTGATTTTTTGTTTCAATATATTATGTATGTGACACTATTACAGACAATGAAAAACAAGCAATGAACAAGGACAACTTGGTAGTGTGACCTTTAATACTTTATTCAGAGAAAGGAGATGTGTACTGTTATCATTCAGCAAAAACCCATTAATTGTATTATGAAGTGAACATGTGGTTGAAAGGAACACAAAGGAGCAATAAAAGAGGAAGTGTTTCATCGATGTAATTGCATCATACATCAGTAACATTACAGAAAGATATCTGAACGAAGTTGATAAAACATAATGGCCTCGATTTTATGGTCAGAAGTAAAGAAATGGCACCAAGTCAAGGGGATCTCCAGGTATCCAGCAACAGTGATATCATCAAGCAGGCTATGTAGCGAATTGCATTGAAGAATTCTCACAGATAGCAAACCAAGTTACAAGTACTTATTGTCCTTAATTTTACAATACTGTTTTACTCAATTGCTTGTCCAGGCTTATGTCCAGAGAGTGATTCGTTTTTAATTCTTTCCTGGGATGTGGGTATCACTAAGCATTTGCTGCCTATCCCTAACTACCCTTGCACTGAATGTTGTGCTCTGCCTCTTCAGAAGCTAATTAAGAATCAATCATTTGCTATGGGTGTGGGGTAACATGTAGACCAGACTAGGTAAAAACAGGGATATGAGTGAACCAGATACATTTTTACAATAATTTATGATATTTGATTTGTTATTGTTACATGTATTAGTATACAATGAAAAGTATTGTTTCGTGCGTGCTATACAGACAAAACATACTGTTCATAGAGAAGGAATTGAGAGGGTGCAGAATGTAGTGTTACATTCATAGCTAGGGTGTAGTGAAAGATCAACTTAATATGAGATAGGTCCATTCAAAAGTCTGATGGCAGCAGGGAAGAACTGCTCTTGAGTCAGTTGGTACATGACATCAGACTTTAGTATCTTTTTCCTGATGGAAGAAGGTGGAAAAGAGTATGTCCGGGGTGCGGGGGTCCTTGATTGTGCTGGCTGCTTTTCCGAGGCAATGGGAAGTGTAGACAGAGTCATTGAGTGGGAGGCTGGCTTGAGTGAAGGACTGGACTTCATTCACAACACTTTGTAGTTTTTTGTGGTCTTGGACAGAGCAGGAGCCAGACCAAGCTGTGATATCACCAGGAAGGATGCTTTCTATGATGCATTTGTAAACAGTGAGAGTTGTAGTGGATGTGCCGAATTTCCTTAGTCTCCCGAGAAAGTAGAGGTGTTGGTGGGCTTTCTTAACTATAGCATCTGTGTGGAGGGACCAGGATAGGTTGTTGGTGATTTGGACACCTAAACACTTGAAGCTCTCGACCATTTCCACTTCATCTCCATTTATGTAGATAGGAGCATGTCCTCCACTACGCTTCTTGAAGTCGAAGATTATCTCCTTCATTTTGCCGACATTGAGGGAGAGATTATTGTCGTCGAACCAATTCACCAGATTCTCTCTCTTTTTTGTACTCCATCTCATCATTGTTTGAGATCCGACCCACTACAGTGGTGTCATCAGCAAACCAGCTTCATGGTCACTATTACTGAGACTTGCTTTCAATTCCTGATTCATTAGTTGAGTTTTAATTCCACCAACTGCCATGGTTGGATTTGAATCCATGTCCCCAGAGCATTAGCCTGGGCTGTTGGATTACTAGCCCAGTGACCGTACCACTATGCTACCATCACCCACAAGCAATAAAGAGTGGAACTTACAATGCAATGAAATATTATAACTACTACAATGTGAGTCATGGCTCAGTTGATAGCATTGTTGCCTGAGTCGCAAGGTACTGGTTCAAGTCCCACTCCAGGGCTTAAGTGCAAGAATCTATTAGTACTGCTAGTACTGAGGGAGTCCTGCACTATCACAGCCTTTCTGATAAGACATTAAACTGAGGTCACATCTGCTTGTTCAAGTGATGTAAAAGATCTCATGTCACCATTTCAATAAAAAGCAAGGGAATTATGGCTATCCGTCAATCAGAATCCCAGAAAAAGAGATTATCTGGCAATGGGAGTTCATTGTGTGCAAATTAGCTATTGCATTCCCTGCATAACAACAATCTTCATCAGTTGTCCCTCGATTTGAGGATGACATCCACTCAGGGTAGGGTTTCTACCATGGTTCGTTGTGTGATTGCGTAGGCTAATTCTCAACCCACAGACCTTTGGGCACAGATGGCAGAATGTCCCACAAGATAGTGGGATAAGGAGTGCAGGATTTCCTTCCATTTTGTTCCTTCACTGTCACTGCTCTGATTCATCATTAAGATGTTTTGACTCTAAAAAGCATGATACAGTTTCTTGGCTAAGTTGACACTATTTTGAGCAATTGGTAGCAAGATCCTCCCAATCATTAATGTCAACACTGCTGTGTGTCAAGGAGAGCTTCAGAGTTTCTCTGAAGCATGTTTTTTGCTCTCCTAGAATTTTTGGCCATTTGATAGTTGAGAAATCAGGACCTGGCAGGAGAAATGCCTTTCAGTCATCCGGACATATGGTGAGATTTTCCAGCCCTTTCCACCAGCGGGATCTTCCCGTCCCACCAAATGCTGCGCTGCGATGGGTCCCCAGTGGCAGGACAGGCTGTACACAATGTTGTATACATCGGTGGAACCGGAAGATCCGACCAGCAGCCAATGGCAAGCTGCCTCAGCCACCGGAAAACATGTGAGGGTGGGGGGGTTGGGGTGGTTGGGGGGGGGGGGGGGGGGAAGGGGGGGCAGTGGCTGGTGGTGGTGGTGCAGAAAACCCTGCCCATTGTGTCCACTTCATCATAGTTGATTTTGCAGTGGTTATGCCTGGAATACTTGTGGAGCTGCTTTGATCGATGGTCCTCCCGTTGTACCTGGAGGATGAGGTGGATATATTGCTGATGAAATTTCTCTAGCACTCTTCCGTGTCACTCATACACAGTCTGGGGCAGTACAGGAATGTGGTGGCGACAACTGCTCTGTACAGTACAATGTTTGTTATCAAAGTTTGCAGAAGGCCGAGCTGGTGAAACTGATCGAGCTTTTCTTTAACCTCATCAATGGTCGAATCATTCAACAACGTGTAACTTTTTCAAGGAACTTTACCATGATCTTCATTGTGTAAAAGGGCAAGTTAACATCAGTTCAATCATTTATAAAATTGTAGTCTGCTGCAACTTCTAAAGTGTACTCGAGGGTAAGTCTGGACCCACTGAAAGTAACTTTTGAATTTGTGTTTAACTGCACGTATATAAAGTCCAAAAGCTGCTGTCAGTTTCAGAGGAGTAAAGGTGGCAAACACTGTCATCGCTACTGACACAAATTTCAGGCCACAGAATTATAAGTGAGAATGGCATGACACTGCAAGTAATGAGTAATCTGTCCTAGGTATGACATTAAAAATACTGCTGCAGTTAAGTCTGTAGCTCAGTCTCTCATAGTACAGCAATGACTTCCTAGAAGCATCATTATCAGGATGAAAGAAGGAATAACTCCTTTAGTTAAAGAAGGGAAATGGTTGACATTGTGAGCTGGTACCTATGCTCAATGTCTGTTTAAGTGTAGTTTGTGTGATAGTGCAAACATGACTGCTTTCCCTTGCTTGGAAGATTGTGCTTGAGAGTGGTTCTCAACCTTTTCATTGCTGAGGCCCCTTTCTGACAGAGACATTCCACAGATGCCTTGTAACGCAAGTATGTTTTTCTATATTAAATTTATACAATTAAACATGTATATTAATAATTGTTTTTTATTTTCTTAATATGAATTTTGTTGCTGGTGCTGAGCAACAATTCCATCATAAGAGGTATAGAATTGGAGAGTTATCCCTTCCTGGTAATTATGGACTTGATTTAGTGAAGGTGGTGGTGACTCTGACGGTGAGCCAGAATCTTGGGGGGTGTGGGGGGGGGGGGGGGTAACACTGCCACAGATGCTTCTGTGGGCCCTCTCACAATTCTATGCTGATCAGGCTATTAACTGGCTGGTATCAGAGGACCAACAGCTCTTCAATCCCAGCAGAGCCACTGGGAGCAGAGGCCACTGCTGGGACTGCACTCAGTTCCTAGAATCCCTGCAGTGCAGAAGGAGGCCCATTGTGCCTGCACCGGCAACAATCCCACCCAGGTGTTATCCCCGCAACACCACGTATTCACCCTGCTAATTCCCCTGACACTAAGGGACAATTTAGCATGGCCAATCAATGTAACCTGCACATTTTTAGACTGTGGAAGGAAACCGGAGCACCTGGAGGAAACCCACGCAGACACGGGGAGAATGTGCAGACTCCATACAGACAGTGACCCAAGCCTGGAATTGAACCCAGGTCCCTGGTGCTGTGATGTAGCAGTGTTAACCACTGTGCCACCGTGCCACCCTGTGTTGTGCTTTCAGTTAGGATTAGCAAGATGGAGGAAG
Organism: Mustelus asterias; assembly: GCF_964213995.1. Lineage (NCBI taxonomy): Eukaryota > Metazoa > Chordata > Chondrichthyes > Carcharhiniformes > Triakidae > Mustelus > Mustelus asterias. The sequence goes on along the minus strand of NC_135802.1, from coordinate 98,193,331 downwards.
CACCAAAAGCTAGGTGAGTAGGGTTGGGCTCATCAGGGGCCAGTCAGGTAGGTTCTGGCGAAGGAAGTTGGGGTTGCTGATGAGGGTGGTGAGGGTGTGTTTCAGCAGGGTGGCCCTCTCAGCTGGTTGGCCCTCCATGGATAACAGGGTGCCCAACCAGGAGGACATCCCAGCAAACCAACAAGGAGGCCACCAGTTTTCGTGGCAGGCTCCCTACACAGTGTACATCTGCACACACCCCATGCCATTCCCCCCCCCCCCTGCCCCCACTCCAGTCATGATGGGAAGAGGCCCTTAAATGGCCCTCAATTGGCCACCTGGGAGTCTAGCAGGACCAACCTCAAGGTGAGCAGGAAATTAGGCACTCCATTATTCTAAAATCCTTCCCTCCTGAATTTATGTCTCCCTCACCTCCTAGTCTACTACTTTGGGAAGAATTGAATCCTACCCGATATTTATGATATTTTTCTCATGTTTCTATTGATCTACCTTTTTGGGGTGAGGTTGGTAGAGTTTTACTGAAGTTGGGGTAGGCAGTCCCTGAAGTTAGTAAACTGTGGCTGAGGTCGGTAATGTTCTGCTGTTATTGAAGTTGACACTGAGGTAGCTAGAGTCATCATGAAGTTGAGGCTGTCTCCGAGGTTGCTAGTGTTGTGCTTTCAATTCGTAGATTGTTGCTGAGCATGGTAGTTGTATTGAAGTTTATAGAGTGTACCTGTGGTTAGTAAACTTGATGTGGAGATGCCGGCGTTGGACTGGGGTAAACACAGTAAGAAGTTTAACAACACCAGGTTAAAGTCCAACAGGTTTATTTGGTAGCAAAAGCCACACAAGCTTTCGAGGCTCTGAGCCCCTTCTTCAGGTGAGTGGGAATTCTGTTCACAAACAGAACTTATAAGACACAGACTCAATTTACATGAATAATGGTTGGAATGCGAATACTTACAACTAATCCAGTCTTTAAGAAACAAAACAATGGGAGTGGAGAGAGCATCAAGACAGGCTAAAAAGATGTGTATTGTCTCCAGACAAGACAGCCAGTGAAACTCTGCAGGTCCACGCAACTGTGGGAGTTACAAATAGTGTGACATAAATTCTGATTCTAGGATCGCATGATAAAAACTCAGGAGGAAAAAAGCAGAAATATTTATGTGAAATAGTGTGACATAAACCCAATATCCCGGTTGAGGCCGTCCTTGTGTGTGCGGAACCTGGCTGGAGACAATACACATCTTTTTAGCCTGTCTTGATGCTCTCTCCACTCCCATTGTTTTGTTTCTTAAAGACTGGATTAGTTGTAAGTATTCGCATTCCAACCATTATTCATGTAAATTGAGTCTGTGTCTTATAAGTTCTGTTTGTGAACAGAATTCCCACTCACCTGAAGAAGGGGCTCAGAGCCTCGAAAGCTTGTGTGGCTTTTGCTACCAAATAAACCTGTTGGACTTTAACCTGGTGTTGTTAAACTTCTTACTGTTAGTAAACTTATCAGGAGCATTGTAAAACTGATACCAAACCACACAAAGATTTGGCCAAAGAGGTAGCTTTAATGGAGGGTCTTAAAGAAGGAAAGTGGGGTAGAGAGCCAGAAATTTGCAGGGGTGAGGTGGGGGCATGGGTGAATTCCAGAACTTTGGGCCTCAGCAGCTGGAGGCATGGCCACCAATGCTGGTGTGTCAGGGAAGCTCAAGAGACCAGAATTAGATGAGTGCAGATATCTCACACTATTGTAGAGCTGGGAGAGGACACCAAGATTGGGAAGGACGAGGCCAACTAGGGGTTTGAAAGCAAGGATGAGAATTTTAAAATTGAGACACTGCCTGACCAGGAGTCAATGTAAATCAGCAAGCACATGGGTGATAGGTGACTGGGACTTGGTGTGAATTTAGACATGGGCAGATCAGTGGTGTGTTAGAATAGTCAAGTCAAGAGATAACAATGGCATGAATGACAGTTTCAGCAGCAGATGAGTTAGAATTATACTGAGATTAGTAAACTATCATTCATTTTGCTAGAATTATTTTGATAATAGTCTCAGAGATTGGTCGAATTATACTGAATTTAATAAACTGAGGTTGATAAAGTGTCACTACCTTTGTTAGTGTCACTGGAGTTGATAGAGTGCTGTTGGGACTGATGGTGTGAGAGCCGTACCAACTCAGTGCTGCTTTAAATGTCCATTGCTAACAAGCTGAGCTGAGCATGCCACTAAGAGTGGACTCTGTCTCCATATCAAAACAGTGAATCGATGATCAGGAGCCTCTGGGGCCTGGCAGTGGTTTCCACGGCGAACCCGGATACCATACAGCAATGTTCCCATAGCAACTTCAGGAATTTATTATTTTTGGCGGACCCCATGAAACCGTCCTGTGGAACCCTTGGAGACTGCGGACCACCAACTGAGAACCTCTGGTCTAATCAGCATTAATGCTTTGGACGAGTGATAATTTTTTTTGCTGTATTACATCTTAAGAAGCAGCAATTCATTGGATTTACTACATTATTTCAGCTTCTACTTAAATGCGTATCACAATAATGACACTTCTTCAAGCACTTATAAATATTATTAATATAGAGCAAAGCATATAAGAAAATTGCAATCTGACAAGCCTCCCAAAACAGCTAACCCATTGGCTTCTGCAAAGGATAAAAGCAGCTACCAATTTGTGTTAAGTAGTGGTAGACGACTGCTTTATGTAGAGTCAGTAAGAAGTTTAACAACACCAGGTTAAAGTCCAACAGGTTTATGTGGAGTCTGTCAGCACAGATGGCCAGCACCTGAAATGTTAACAATCTTTCCACTTCCCAGATGCAGATGGACTGACTGTCACTAATTGCAATGTAATTAAGTAAGATCTGTCATATTGGGGTTATATATTTTATAAGTTCAGGTGCAATAATCCTGCACCTGGAGTACTGAAGATAAGGATCTACCTCTTAGTGATCCAGCCTGTTGTGCCTGCAGCAGTTCTAGAGCTTTTATAGCCTTTCTCACATTTGCTTTGTGTGACAGGGTTACATTTTTCATTGCACTTTCATACTTCCCACTGAGACATGTTTTTAGTTTCATTCACATGGAATGGTAAAGTTGCAGACCTCTTCCATTAGTCAGCGAGTATGTATTCTTGGCTAGTGGTAAGCCGCAGCAAAGATTATATTCACAAATTACTGAACACAGGATTCAAAATTTTAAGAAGGTCAGAATGGTTGCCTTTTTAGACACAGACTTAAACAGATATTTCTGGATTCATTGCAGTTCATTTTGACTGTAAAATGGGTGATCGCTTACATATAGGACACAATTTTCCCTCCACTGGCTTCAAAGGAAATAAAAATCAATAGATATGTAAAACAAGCAGTCAATTTGTTTTCACCATTGTATACTGTTACACAAAGTGAAAATTACCTGCAACATATTCAGAAATGTCAGTTTAAGTTTATATCCAGAATGACGACCATTCTGACATGTTTTAAATTTCCAAGCCGATGTTAAGTAATTTGTATTATTTTTGCTGAGCCACTAATTGTAGGTTTGAACTCATGAAATGGATGATTAGCAGCTTAACAAATGAATGGGTAGCATTGACTTGATCTGATTTGATCCTCTGTGGTGTTTTCGCTAAAAGAAATGAAGGGAATGAAATTGATCTCGGGCAGTAGTGCAAACCAGCGAAAATGAGCATCAACTCTGCCCAGTTTTCTTTGCCACTGGCTTCACCAGCCAGAACTGAAAAATCCAGGCTGTTGTTTAGGCTCAGGCATGACACCTGGCCCTCGGGGTGAGGTGCGGGAGAACTGGTGTTACACGTGGAATTGTAACATTGCTCTCATTCATTGTTTCCTTTGCTACTTTTAAATGAATGGGCAGTGAAAAGTGTATTGTGAAAGAGAAACAAGAACACTCCAAAGATCTGTAGGATTTTGAGAACATATTGCAAATCTATCCTGAACAAATGGAGAATGACAAATAGAATCCACAGAATCCCGACAGTGCAGCAGGAGGGCATTCGGCCCATCAAGTCTGCAGCGACTCTCTGAAAGAGCATCTTACACAGCAACCTCCCCTCCCCTCCCCAATGCTCCATCCCCGTAATCCTGCTCATTTACCATGGCCAATCCACCTCGCCCGCGCATTTTTGGACTTTGGCAGGAAACTGGAGCACCCAGGGAAAACTCACGCAGATACGGGAAGAGCATGCAAACTCCATGCAGACAGTTACCCAAGGCAGGAATCGAACCCTGATCCCTGGCATTTTGAGGCAGTAGTGCTAACCACTGTGCCACCCCTAATACTACACAGAAAGAGAGCCGTGATTTTAAATGTGTCTGACATCAAGGACTTATTGTCAGAACAATTAGAAACATTGGCGTGGAAATTTACTTCTAAGCTCCTGCTACATACTGGGAATGTAAGTTAAAATTAAAGGATAGAAAAAGATAGGCTGGCAGTGTGCAATTTTATGATATTTTCTGCCAAGGGATATGTGCATACGTTTTTTTTTAACCTCACTGTTGTCCATTTCTTTTATTCTTTTTGATTCATATTCAAAGTGGGGAAAGTGTGACATTTGCCCAAAACAGCAACAAAGTCAGCAGAGTATTTGCTCTCAATGCCAGTCCAAGGTCCTAGCTAATTTTGGTTTTGGGGTTTCACCGTAATGTCAGCACCTGACACTAAAGAGGCAGGAAGCCCTGTTGCTGTTCACTGGGCAAAGGGGGCAAGAAATTGGTCGGTACTCATCCTGAGCCGTCTAGCAGTTTGGGCCTAGAGTGTAAGGAGACAACCTGGTGAGGGCCACGAATGGTTCACGCTCTGCCCGTTTGTACATGAATTTTCAATTAGGAACAATATGTGAAGGACACTGAGCTTGTTTTGGCTATGCTGGGTGTGAAGGGGATGGGAGGGGGGGGGGGGGGGGGGGGGGTGGGGGGATGGTGGCAACAGTTGGTGATGGTGGTGTGCTTACCTATTACAGGATCAATGAATGATTTTCAGTTGCTTGCCAGCATTTTCCAGGTGTGAATGAGACGGTCGTGAGGTAATCTCCTCCTCCAAAATAACTCTGTTATTTATTGTGAACAAAAAGTAAATGAGACAGTCCTGTGCAGGTTGTTATCATGTGTAAATATCAGAAATGGATGAAGGACCCTGAAACCAGGGTGACAAGGAATGGACAGAAAAATGGACAAGAGGAATGTCGGATCAGCCATGATCCTATTGAATGGCAGAACAGGCTTGAAGGGCCAAATGGCCTACTCCTGTTCCTATTTCTTGTGGTCTTATGGCTCCTGCTTCTGTGGATGACTTCTTTCTGTGTAGCTGCCTCCTCTTCATGGACGTCCTTCTGAACCAGTGTTTCAACTCTGCAAAGAACTCTCAAGTGGCTCTTTAAATGCCTTGACTGATAACCTGCCAGATTTGGGTGGGTTGTAGTGACCCAGAAATGACTCCTCCACCAAAATCACTGGGAGCTGGAAATGTGCCAGGAAAATGGCATGCCATTTGGTGCTACAATTTTCCTGGCATGTCTGCCTCCGAACTGGTCTCTACCTCAGTATGAAAAGTTTGGCCATTGCTTTTCTTTTTACTGCTGTTCATGAAAATTGAGCTCAAGAACTATTTAAAAAGGCCCCAAAATGTACTTCTGAACAGATAATAGAGCTGATCATTAATACTGTACGCTATCGACCATTTCCCAGTAAACTGCTGGCCAAAATTCTCCGTATACTTTTAGTCCCAAAGATTTTATATGCATATTGATATCTTGTTTTGCTCTGCGATGTTTCAGTACACTGCATTCGAACTCTATGAATAAGGCATCAGGTCATTGAAAATGAAGGAGGGAAATTATCTAAGCCTTTGCAATCTTGTTAATAATCTTGTATTTTTTTGTATTGCAGGTGGCTGATAGAGTCACAATGACATTAAATGAGGCAGCTACAGAAAAGAGAGCTTGCTAAGTAAAGGGTCATCCTGACCCTGTTAGTAAAAACTAATATACTTCAAAGAAATAATAACAAACTACTAGTTTTTTTTAAGTATTTTGCGAAAGAATGTAGGGTAAGAAATTCAGCCCAGGCGGGCCACAAAGGCCGGGACTGTTTGTTTAGGGCACGCTGCACTACTAGCCACCTGTTCCATGGCTCGCACACCACTTCATCAGGAAAATCAACACACTGTGATGTGCATTGACATTACCCTGATGTCAAGCTGCCAACTGAAATACGATGCCAGGATACCAAATTTGGAACACGCAGGTTTAGGCAAAAATTTGTACAGCACACACCAAATATCAAGCGTTTTTCTGCTAGTTAGGTTCTGAACTAGTGCTATTTAAAGGGCCGATAAACATGTTGCTGGTGAGTTATGTCTGACTTATCTCTGACTGAGTTTGTGAAACGGGTTGATGGTGGTCCCTGAACTGACCCGCAACCCCACCTGGAACTTCACACCAGGGTCCTGTCAGTGGTTGTAAAGGTCACCGTCACCCTCAACGGCTCTGGCTCTTTCCAGTAGGACCTGTTCAATGCCCCGTACCATGTTAATGCTGAACTCCTTCATACTTCTTGACAGTGGCAAATGGTACTGTGGCAGGCCTGGCAAAGCATTAACCATCTAGTTGTGCATCGTCATCAGCATTCTCCCATGCATCACCCCATGCAAGTCCACATCTGAATTCCTTGCAGCAGAACTCATCAATGACCTTGGCCTCTGGAGAGCTGACACGCAAGCCAGTCTTTCCTCCGAGCTTGGTTGCAGCCCACTCATGTCTAGTGATTTATTGGGCCAAATCCTCCCAGTCTCGCAGAGAATATAAGATTATAAGAAATGGGAACTAGGTCATTTGGCCCTACCACTATGCTGTGCAATTCAATAAGATCATAGTTGACCTGTTCGTGGCCTTAACTCTGCTTTCCTGCCTATCCCCCATAACCCTATCTAATTCAACTTTGAATTTACTAATAAATAAAAACAGAAAAATACTGGAAAAATTCAGCAGGTCTGGAGGCATCTGAAAAATAGTTCATGTTTTGAGTCCGTATGACTTCTGAGCATGTATTCCCCCTGGAACAGGGCCTCCTTCCTGGACTCCAGCTGGATAACTGGTGGTCAAAACGTGACATCAGGCAATCTGATCTCTCTCCCTTTCATGTTGCAAAATTTCTGGGATATTTCGCTCTCCTAAAATCAAGTTCTGGCAGCAGTTTATTGAGTGGTGCAGTTTGCTTTTAAGAAGGACTGGCTGCCTTTAAAAGATGGAGGCTAGCTGCATTCTGTGCTAACGTTGCATGCTGTAAGGCCTCCTGCTGTGCAACCAGCCGGTCAGCATGATAGCGGACACTTGCAGACTATAATCATGCAGATCAGGAGCCATTGCAACACAGGACACACCTAGTTCTACAATGGAAGATTGGACGGAGCCTGAGAGATTTCTAGCTGCTGCCATCCAAGCACAGACTACTGCCATTCTGCCTGTGGATCTCCCTGCTTGCCCAAAAAATGTATATGTAGCCTTCCTCAAAAGGAACCAGCACAGGAAGGTTGCAGATGGCGACCCTCACTCCCAAAAACAGGGACAGATGAATGCAGAATTCAGCAATCAATTCTGTTAAAACCTGGAATGATCCCACTGTTTATTGCCTCCCTGAGGTTTCTTTTTCGTGAATTTTAAGAATGTAAAAACATAAATAATTGGAGTTGGAATAGGCTATCTTATCCTTCAAACCTACCCATCAGGGCAGCAAGGTGGCACAGTGGTTAGCACTGCTGCCTCACAGTGCCAGGTACCTGGGTTCGAATCTGGCTTCGGGTGACTGTCTGTGTGGAGTTGGCATGTGTTCTCTGTGTCTGTGTGGGTTTCCTCTGGGTGCTCTGGTTTCCTCCCCCAGTCTAAAGATGTGCAGGTTAGGTGGATTGGCCATAATAAATTTCCTCTTAGTGTCCAAAGATGTGTAGGTTAGATGCATTAGCCATGGTAAATGCACGGGATTACAAGGGTGGAAGTATGGGTCTGGGTAAGATGTTCTTTCGGAGAGTCGGTGCAAACTAGATGGGCCAAATGGCCTCCTTCTGCACTGTAGGGATTCTATGATCATTTAGCAAGATTATGGCTGATCTTTTACCTCAGCTTCACTTTGTACCCTTATCCCTTAATTCCTTGAGTAACCAAAAATCCATCAACCTTTGACTTTAATATCCTGAATGACTGAGCACCTACAGCTTTCTAGGGTAGAGAATTCCAAAGTTCGCAATCACTTGAGTAAAGAAATTTCTCCTCATCTCAGTCCTTTATGGCCAACAGTCTTAGATTGTAGCCCCCAGGTTCTGGATTCCCTAACCAGGGGAAATTAATGCAGCATTTACTCTGTCAAGGCCCTTAAGAACTGTGTATCTTTCAGTTAGATCATCTTTCATTCAGGCTTACTCTACTCAATTTCTCCTTAATGAACAATTTCCTCATCCCAGGGATCAGTCTAGTGAACCTTTGTTGCACTCCCTCTGAGGCAAATATGTTTTAGGTAATGAGACCAATGCTGCACACACTACTCAGGATGTGGTCTCACCAGGGCCACACGCCTTCTCCATTTGTGTAAAACATCTTTACTCTTATATTCTAATCCCTTTGTAACAAAAGCTAATGGATCATTTCCCTTCCTATGCTTGCTGAACTTGTATGTTAACTTTGTGTTTCATTTACAAGGAGCTCCAAGTCCCTGTGAAAGCACATATTTCCCAGTCTCTCACCATTCAAAGGTTATCATGTTATTTCCCCTCAACCAAAGTGGATAAGTTATCACTTCACTACATTGTATCACATCCGTCATGTTCACCCAACTTGTCTAGAAAAACTCTGCAGCCTCTTACCATCTCCCTTACTGCTTATTTTCCCACCTAACTTTATATCATCAAAAAACTTGGATACATTGCATTCAACCCGTCATTTAAGTAATGAATGTAGATTATAAATAGCTGAGACCAAAGTTCTGATCTTAGCAGTACCCCAATAGTTACAGCTGGCCAACCCAAAAGTGCCCTGTATATTCCTACTCTCTGTAATCTGCCCATTAACCAATCTTCAATCCATGTTGGTGCATTATCCTCAATCCTAGGAGTTCTCATCTTGTGCAATTACCTCATTTGTGACACTTTGTCAAATGCTTCAGTCTTCACTTACATTAGTTTGATTTTGATTCTTATTTATCTTTTATTAAATACTCTGAATACACTTCTAACAACTATCTGATTCAGATTTAACTGTTGATTGAATTTGGCAGTAATATAAAGTTAAACTATAATTTTTAGTCTCTGTGGCATAATTACTGAATGTGATTGGACTCCTGCCATGCACATTAATTCTTTGTACAATCAATTTACCTCAATTTCATCATGAGTTGATTAAAAGGCTTCTCTCTGAAGAAAGTGGAAGATATCAGTTATCACTTTTTTTGTTCGTTGTTTTCAACAGCACCTAAACCAAAGAAAGGCAACGGAATTCCAGAAATGAATGGTTGAAATTATTTTTGTCTTATCTCCTTCTGCCAATACAATTTTTGACATTGTTATTTTATGAATGTCTTTTAAGTTTTGTCAGCAAAAATGAACTGGAATCTGAGAATTTGGATTTGAAAAAAGTGGCTCCAGAGAAATCAGTGTTCATTTCAATGTGTTTGTCTTTTAATTTTATTTTGTGTGTAGGAACAAGAATTTTGAATAAGCTTGAGCAAATCACCCTTGGGTTCTCCTCGCCAAAATTTATCTCTCAACCAACATCAATAGGGCAGATTATCTGTTCATGTATCTCAGTGCAGTTTGGCTGCTGTATTTCCCACATTACAGCTGTAACTGCATGTCAGTCAGACTTATAAATGTATTGGGATGTCCTGAGGTAATGAAAGATATTGCACACAAGCTTTTTTTTTCACCTGACTTGCTCCTGTTAAAAAGGTGGGTAAAAGTTTAAAGTTGATTTTTTATTTTCACAAGTAGGCTTACGTTAACACTGCAATGAAGTTACTGTGAAAATCCCCTAGTCGCCACATTTCAGCGCCTGTTCGGGTACACTGAGGGAGATTTTAGCACGACCAATGCATCTAACCAGCACATCTTTCGGACTGTGGGAGGAAACGAGAGCACCCAGAGATGGGGGGAACATGCAGGCGCTGCACAGACAGTGACTCAAGCCAGGAATTGAACCTAGGTTCTTGGTCTAATCTAATGAACCATTTGCTGTGGTGAATTTTCATTCGGTTTTTGCCAAGCGCAGCACTAGGAGAACAAAGCTGGAAATGTCATAACATCATTCTTCCCTCATTGCTGTGGTATTACCATACTTAGACCTGCAGTAAGTGCATAGATCTCATGGTTGGGAATGACCATATATCTTTAGAGAAATGTAAAATGACTGAGGGGCATTAATGAGTGTTGGTGAGGAATCGAGCATCTCCCACACCTTTTTCCTCTATTTTGTACCCAGTAACTCAACATCTTTTATGTGTATAGCAAAAGAAAATTTACACCGGCACAGAAAATGGTCTACATTCTCCATTTATATTTTTTGGGATATGTAACAATCCCTTTAGAGATCAATAAGTTTTTAAAAGTGATGAATATTAATAAGTAGAAAACAATTTAAGACTTTTACTGTGACAAACAAACTAAAATCAATAGCAGTCAAACATTACTTAAGAGGCAACTAATACACCAAACTAAAGGAAAAGTACTTCCCTATTCACAAGGAATACATCTGAGATATACTTTGTGAAATGTTTTTACTTTATGCCACACTATGAGAAGTAATATAAAATTAAGTTATAAGTTTCTCCCAGCTTTCTCACAGGCTCCCTTCTCCCCGCCATGCCAGGTTGAGTCTTCCAGTTTGCTTTGAAAATATTTCCAATCAACCTTCTGAGCATGGGATGGCAGGTCTGTCTTTTGAGGAGTGACTAAGTTGGTTAGGATTATATTCACTGGAGTTTAGAAGAGTAAGAAGGGATCTCATAGAAACTTATAAAATTCTAACAGGGTTAGACAAGGTAGATTCAGAAAGAATGTTCCCAGTGGTGGGGAAGTCCAGAACTAGGGGGGTCATAGTTTGAGGATAAGGGGTAAACCATTTAGAACTGAGGTGAGGATAAATTTCTTCACCCAGAGGGTGGTGAATGTGTCGAATTCACTATCACAGAATGTAGTTGAAGCCAAAACATTGTCTGATTTCAAGAAAAAAATAGATATAATTCTTGGGGCTAAAGGGATCAAGGGATATGTGAGAAAGGGGGGGATCAGGATATTGAATTCAATGATCAAAATGAATGGCAGTGCAAGCTCGAAGGGCCGAATGGCCTACTCCTGCTTCTAGTTTCTATGTTTCTATCCCCAAACTGACTTCACCAGCAAGGCCCACTTTGGGGACTGCTTGATCCTTAAATTTCTAAAAGTCCCTTTATTCTTTGTAATAGAAACTGTTTTCTCTCTGTCTCTCTCCCTCCTCATGTCTCTGCATCTCTGTGTTTCTATCGTCCCGTGTTTCAAAAACCAGCTGTCTCAGGTGTGACCCTGTCACTTGATTTTCAATAGACTTGAGTTACAGACCACATTAACCAATCTCTGGGCACAGCTAGTGTGATCAGCAGCCACCTTATCCAGGACATGCTGTTTACCTTAAGTTAAAGAGAATTTTAAAGCATAATCATCATTTGTAACAAGTGGAGGTATATGCATACAAAACTGTTATTGTTTAAAAGTAAGGGTCACTCATTTAAAGCAGGGATGATGAGAAATGTTTTCACTCAAGACGGTTGTGAGTATCTGGAAATCACTCCATAAGGTAGTGGAAGCAGAATCTTTGAATATTTTTAAAGTAGAGCTGGATAGTTTCTTGATTAACAAAGGGGTGAAAAGGTTATCAGGGTATGCAGGAATATGGAGTTGAGGTTACAATCAGATCAGTCTTGATTTATTGAATGGCGAATGAGGCTTGAGGGTTGAGTGACCTACTTCTGCTCCTAAATTGTATGTTCATATGTACAAATCCATTGATAAATAGGTTACAGGAAAAAAATTCATATGTTCCTTCTTTAGAAAAAAGGTTAAATTGAAGCTTGATTGCCTGTACAGATGGGTATAAAATACCTCATAGGACTATTCAAAAAAGGGTACTGAGTTCTCCTTTTGTCCTGGCAAACAGTCATCCCACAACAAAGTCATCAATACAGATTACATGTTCATTTATCCAATGTACTATTTGTGGGATCTTGTACAAATTAGCTACTGCATATGCATGCACAACAGTGACGATAGCTCAGATTTAGCAGGGTCACTGCGAGTGTGCTGGGCAACAATGTGGAGGGGCAGGGGTAAGGGGCTGAATTTTGCTGGGATTGCGTGGGTTGGCATGCCAGTCATCTTCCCACCAACTCTGATGTTTTAACCACAGAGGGGAAGGTTCACAGCACGCTCACGCTTAAGCAACTTGAGGCCCAGAATGTTTCCCCTCCTTGCCACACCACTGCCACCCTCCCTCCTGTGACTGTAGGATAATGCAAATAATGTCTTGAATAGAGTCAGTGACTTGGAGGAAATCATGGAACATAAAGCATTAAAATGTTAAATATGTAAATAGACTGTCTACATCAGCAATGATGTGTAACAGACAGAAGGGGGTTAATTTTAACAGCCTTGATTCCTCCTGTAACTGCTTGGCTCGATTAACTCTCGCTTCCCATGTTGAGCCTCCGGAGGCTCATCAACAGGTTGAAGTGCGTGGCGAGGTGTCGTCGAAGTAACGTCTTCTGAGGTGGGTTGTTGAGGATCAAAGCCACCCATCCATAAACAGAAAGGTGTTTTTAATTTTTTGATTTCCCTCTTTATAAGTGGTGGTGTATTTTCCCTAACCCGTCATCGTACAGTGATCCAATCGTCTATTATTAATTCCAGAGCAAAATCACGATAAGGTAAAATAAGAGGGGTGCTTTATTTTATACACAAAATGCAGGAAGGGGTTTTGCAACACCTGCCCCTTTTGCACTTGAACAATAAAAGAGGGATAAGATAAAGAAAGGGGCACTGGGAAAAACCATGATAAAAATAGGAGTTATGGGCTGAGATTTTCCCAGATATTGGCAAAGGCCACTGTCAGCTGGGAAAACCAACATTGAAGCCGCCAACGCCAATGGCGGCTTTCTCTACCAAGTTTTGGAAAAAACACACCTTCGCAATCTGTTCTTGTCGAGACTGAAAATGGAATAGCAAGAAGAAACAGAATTACACCCGTAATTACAAGACGTAAACCTTAAATGGAATGGAGCAGATAGCTAGGAGAAGATGGCCAGAACAGAGAGCTGGTAGTCTCTGATGAATCACATACTACTCTACCAAGTTTCACAGTGAACTTGGAGAACTTGAATCATATATATCTTCTGAGAAAACTGAGAACATATTTGAGGAGATTGGTGAAACTATCCCAATAGTTAACACTGAAGGATGAAGGCAGGGACTTCAGGGGACGTAAGTTGGATCATGTTAGTAATGTATTGAATAAAGTCAGACTTGGGAGGAGATATAGTTTAAAGGATTACTGTTAATCATATAAATGGACAGTCTACATTGTCAGTGATGTAAGATCAAATGACAACAGAGCCTAGTGAGGGATGGTTCTATGTGAAACCTCATGCTAAGCCTTGTCCTGTATATAGTTAGAAAAATGTTTAATAAAAGATAAAATTCACCAACAGCCTTGCTCCAACAGTTTCTATCAATTCTCACCAAGAATAACCTCAGCTAAGATCTGCAACAATGATAACAGAACAAGGACCATCCCCTTACTAGCACTACCCCGTGCCCTCATGGATGACCCCCCCCCCCCCCCCCCCCCCGCAATATTAGCAAGGCCTGCCAGCGGGGTAAGCCTGACCCTACTTAAATGTGTTCCAGGGCCGCCTCTTGGTTGCAATTCCTAGTGGAATTGCAATTCCTGCCTACACAACAATCAGATGCCTAGGCCAGTATAAATAACAAACATCTTAATTTTTACTTGAATTGGCATCACTATCCTTATTGTATAACATGCATGTATAATGTGGTTTGGTTGAAGGGACTGTGTAATCAGCCTAACTCTAACATCTGCTCAAGCAATACCTGTTATTTGAGTTCTTAGGTTATTTTGTAAAAGACAATATATCATCCATTGCAAGAATTTCTTTCCATTTGCATCACCGAGGCTATAAGGTTGATTTGTGGCAAAAAAAGAGAAATGGTTGTAGGGAGGGAGCATTACTAGACATCCTGCAGGAGAGTCCATCTCACAGTGCGGTGATCTCTCGAACCAAACTAACCAACTGGCGATGGTACATTGTATTGTACTGTGGCAGCTTGAACAAGGTGGGGGACCCATCACCAATTTTCTCACTTGGATCTTTGTACTATATTGAAAGTGTATAATGGGAAAACTCGAGTCTTGAGATAACCGTTGTTCGAAGCTCTTACCGAGAACCTGTGAGAACACATTCTCACATATCTGAGCGTCCTATCTATGATGATTGTGTTGTACAGAGGAGAGAGAGCTGTGCGTCTCCAGTTGCTGGAACTGACATTTGCTGGAGTATTATTTGTGGATGATGGAAAGACACCAGACCAGCTATTAATGTAATCTAGACATTCCTGCCAACCCAGCACTAACCTGTTAGGGGGATTGAAGCTGGACAAACAGCATTACGATTAACAATGCTCAGTTCTGGGAAACTGCATAATTTTACCTCATTGAACTCTAGCATGACTTCTCTGCACATTTGAGGGCGTCTGAGCCTTGACTCTTGCCAACTTGTGCCTAAGGTTAGACTTCAAACCGCTTTCATCACATCTTATCACAGAGCTCACAAGTTAAACAGCTGTTCAGGCTATTAGTAGACCTTGCTGGATGACAATTATCATTATAAAATGCAGGTTCCTAAAACACCTTATGAATTTTAAAAAGATTCTGTGCAGCTTTTCTACAGCCTAACTGCAATCTAATTAATTATAGCATTTAATCACAAATGCAGAATAAAAATGACCTAGAAACCGCAGCTTCCATATAAATTGTGAAATGAAACAAGTTACGTGACCAGCATTTTTGGACTGCTGGGCTGCCATTGCCGCCCACAAGATGCTGCTATCCTTATGAAGATTCCTATCCATAATGCAAGCTTGGATGGGTATATGGATATGGGCAAGGAATTCTTGCAATTGCTAAATCTTTGGTGTTCAATAGAATGACTGATGATTAGCAGGTAATTTTGACTTGAGGCAATAGTGGAAAACTACCAATATTGGATTGGCTGCACATTTATGGACCTCTCCTGATTTTAATTTCTGTTGCCTAGTGCTAAAATTGGCTGGCATGTTCCTGAAATTACAATTGTAACTGTGTTTTAAAAGTGCTTTATTGGTTGTAATGCAGTTTGAAACATCCTGCTGTTGTGAAAGACCTTGTATAAATGCAAGCTATTCAAGTCTTTTATAGGAATTAGACAATAAAACCACCGTGCAGCTGTTTCATTTTCTACCAACCTGGTCATTGCAAAACAGTCATAATGGAGCTCTTAACCAATCTTCACATTCAATCCTTATTGATTAACCTACTACAGATCCAAACATGAGGCAAAGAAAACTCACAGTGGTTGAAAGCTTTGGAGCCATAAATTCAAAGCAATCTATTAATCTAAAGCATGCTACACTTACCCTAAAATTTAAAAGCTGCAGTTGAGATTTTTAAGTTGTAACTTTGGAGACTGGCATTTGTTTTTTTCCCCCCTTAGGCATCCACTCTTCTGCTATGAGCAGGAAGAAGCAAGGGTCCAGGAGGATCACTACATTGGGCTGACTAGGCATCATTAGCAACTTCTGGCTGCTACACACTGGTACATCCGTGCTCCTAATTTAACTGTTAAATTGCTATAGTTCTGGTGAATCTGCACTATAATCCTCTCCTAGAAAAATATATATTTCCTGATGTGTGGTACCCAAGATTGAACACAACCCCCCAGATGGAGTCTGACCAAGATTCTGTAAAGCTGAAACATCACTTTCTCCACTCATATCCCAGTTCCTCAGAGATACGGACACCATTCCCTTAGCCTTTCTGATTATGTTTCGTATTTGTACACTTTTTTGTGAGTGATTTATGTATATAGACATCTAAATTCCTTTGCTAGCTCACAACTCCTCGGCTGTGATTTTCTGGCCCCACTTGTTGCCTGGAACCTCCAGTGCTGTTGAAAGTCAATGGAATTTTGGCTGGCCCACCAAATCTCCTGTGGTGTGTTCCGCCACGGCAATGCTGGAAAATCCTAGCCCTGGACCCTCAAAAGATTTTACAGTACAGAAGACTATTCTAGCCATTGTGCCTTAGTTGGCTTTTTGGAAGTGCTGTCCAATTGGTCCCAATGCCCTGCTCTTTTCCAGTCGCCCTGTATTCACATTTTAATCCCCTTGCAAGCATTTATACAATTTCCTTTTGCAGATTATTGTTGAATCTCCTTTCAAGTAGCTTTCAGGTTATGTATTCCAGATCATAATGTGCAGCATAAAAATGCTTTTTGCCCTCTGATTCGTTTGTCAATTATCTTAAATCTTCCTCCTTTGCTTACTGACTCTCCTGCCAGTGGTAATAGTTTCTCCTTACTTGCACTTATTATTTTAACACCTCTATTAAATATCTTCTCTAGCCATTCTTGGTATCATTTAGGCAAATGACTTTTGCACCATTAAGGCATATCCTGATATGTAATTCTTGGTTTCAAAGTGGTTTGTTATTAAGGTTATTTGGTGTTCCACAGAAAGGGCAAAATTTTGTATGGTTGAACATGAACCATTTGTTGGTAACACATAACTCTATTCATATCCACTGCTATGCAGGGTTGCTGTCTCCATGCCAGCTCCTTCCAGACTCTACTCCACAGGCCATGTCAATTATCATGTGACTCTCTACATCAATATGTGGGGGTACTCTTCTCCAGTCCCATGTTAACCCTTACTCTGCCAAACATCCTTATCCTACATGGATAACCTCACACTTCTGCACATTGAATTCCATTTGCCACAGTTTTGCTCATTAATTTCACCTGTCAATGTCATTTTCTAACTCTTGTTCCCAGCTTTTCAACCTATGTTGTCTCTTACCTTAGTATCATCCATAAATCTGGATATCTGACTCTATTTTTTCATCCATCTTATTAATCTATATTGTACAAAGTTACGGTTCTCGTCCAGATCCATAGGAAACCTCAGTTATTCCTTCCCATCAATCTGAAAATGATCCATTAACCTCTACTTTCTGCCTCATACCTCTCAACTGATTACCAGTCCTTGTAACAAGAACACCTCCAATATCACACATTTTCATTTTGTTAATCTGCTGTGCTGAAACTTATAAACCACTTTCAGGATGTCATAGACGTACCTCTGTCCCATGTGCTAGAGACCTCCTCAAGGTAATTCAACTGGGTTAGTCACAAATGGCCTATCCATCACATATCCAAACTATCTCTTATCAGCCCATATTGCCCAAGTGCTCAATTACTTTGGGGGAGAAACTTATTCATAGAATGTCACTTTTTTCACTGCTACACAGACCTACGCCAGTTCCCCAGAGACGAGCAGTGCCGTGGGCTGATACCTGCAAGGCATGCATGGAGATCTTCATTGATGTTATTGAAGCATGGCTGTGTAGGCAGTATGTAATGTAGTGGCACTCAGTGAACAAATGTCTTTCCTTTTTACTCTGATGTTAAATAGAGAGTTCTGTAACTGCCTAGTTTCTCCACCGCCCTTTACTTACATAATGGACTAAAAATTGCAATTATCCATGCCAAAGGGACCATTACTGAATCTAGAAAGCATTGGAAATTATGACTAATGCATCTAAAATTTTTCACCTTTATTGTTACTCTGGGTTGAAAACCATTGTGTCCTAGTTTTGTTTATCTTGATTTCTATTATCTTCTCCATTGCCTTTTTAAAAAAACGGATGTTAAAGCCACTAATTTTATGCCCTTGACTTACTCTTAGATTTACCTTTACCATTAGTATGTTGTTTCCTTCCCCATGAAAATGACTGTGAAAGGGATGAAGTTTCTGCTCAATTGTGCTGTTATTCCTGGCCAATATTTATTCCTCAGTCATCACAAAAAAAAGACTTGGTCATTATCACTCCTGGGTGTGAAAACTTGCTGTGCTCAAATTGGCTGCCACATTTCCCACGTTAGAACAATGATTACGCTTCAAAAGTACTTGATTGGCTGTAAAATGCTTTGAGATGCCCCATAATCTTAGATGGTGCTATATAAATGCACATTTTCTTTTATTGTTTCCAATGCAATGCATCAGGAATTGGTCAAGACAAGACAAAAAAGTGTAATTTATGTCTAGAGTGGACTGAATTTTCACGATCTGTTGTATTCACATAAAAAGCTGGAATTCAGCTCAACCCATTAAGCTACTCATGATCCCAGATCAAATGATTCACAGGTGTAAGCTTCTCCTCATTGCTTATGTCTGTGGGCCTTTGAGGAGGTTGAGAAATTAAGCTAAATCTTTTGTGTGCAAGCACAATAATGGGTTTGTTTGAAGTACTTTTTAATATATTTTCTTAATTAAAAAGAAACAGACCGTGTTTCTCAAAATAGCTTAAAAATGGTTTGCATAGTTATTTAAAATCTGGTTATTCACAGGTGATGGACTAGGCTCTCAGATTAAAGGTGCATATTTTGTTTGTAATAAACATTTTCAGCTATATTCATCAATTTAACCAAGTTACCATCCTTAAATGTAGCAAGGATTATTTTTGAAAGTAAAAGACATTTTTTAAAAAAAAGAACAGTGCATTGTAAAATGCTGCCTGATTGCGCTGATTCATGGTAGATTTTTCAGACAGTGATATGCAAATCAGTTAGAGCAAGAACTTGAGGGAAAGCTATTTCTCAAAATTAGCGAGTGCAAGTTTAGGTGCATTTTGTGTCCAGATCACTGATTGCACTCGGGTCGGAAACTCTACCCCTAAATATTCAGGTGACAAGTCTGTCATTTCATTATTGATGTGGAGAAATGTAGCCTGTCTTGATGCTCTCTCCACTCCCATTGTTTTGTTTCTTAAAGACTGGATTAGTTGTAAGTATTCGCATTCCAACCATTATTCATGTAAATTGAGTCTGTGTCTTTATAAGTTCTGTTTGTGAACAGAATTCCCACTCACCTGAAGAAGGGGCTCAGAGCCTCGAAAGCTTGTGTGGCTTTTGCTACCAAATAAACCTGTTGGACTTTAACCTGGTGTTGTTAAACTTCTTACTGTATTTCATTATTGTCCATTATAGGCTTACTTGCATCTGTCTTTAATGGGTCCACATTCTCCTTTGTCACTCTTTTAAAATATATATATTTATACAAACCTTTGTTGTTAACTTTGACATTCTCTGGAAGTATTTATTCATATTCCCTTTTTGTGATACTGATTACAGTCTTTGTAACACTCTGCTGCTTTTTCCAATTCCCAGCGGATTCCAATTCTCTTTGCATTTGTGCAAGCCATTTTTTTAGCTGGGCTTTGTCTCCTGCCACAATTATTGACTATGGTTGCTATGGTACACAAATGAAGTTTTTGCCTTTTAGAATTGTATGGTGGTTTGTATCATACCAAGTACTTCATTAAATATTTTGCACTGTTGCTCTCTTACTCAGGAACAGTTCAGCATAATTCACTGTCGGCAATTAATTTCTCATGTTTTTGAAGCTTCCTTTGGATAAATTTAAAGCTTTTGAGATCCTGCCACTCTTTTACAAACCAATATAGCATTCAGTCATATTGTGTTCACTGGTTGCAAAATATTACCTCACAATCGAGTTGTTAACTCATTCTGGTTCATTACATATCATTAAATTGTATATGACCTGTTCTCCTGTGGACTCTAAAACTGAGTCAAATCTTACGGGAAAGGTAATGATGTGTTCACAACAACAACTTGTATTTATATAGCGCCTTTACTATAATAAAATATCCCAAGGTGTTTCATAGGAATGTTATCAAGTAAAATTTAACACAAAGCCACAGAAGGAGATGTTGGGGCTGCTGACTTGAAGCTTGGTAGATTTTGGTGGAATTCCATTGGGTAGGGCCTTGACAGCTGAAGGAATGGCCACCAAAGGTGAAGTGTAAAAAATCAGAGACCCTTAAGGGACCAAAATTGGAAGAATGTAGATATCTCAGAAGGTTATAGGGCAGGAGGAAATTACAGAGACTAAATGTGACACTAAGGTTGCAAACTGCCTGGTTCAACCTTAGGCAGTTGCCAGAAGGAGGGATAGAGTCAGATGGCTATGGAATGAAGTTTGGAATGCGGATCGTAAACAATGGGCAGGACTTTTGTTTTGGGGCCGGGAGTCTGATGTTGGACTAATTTCCTGGTCATGACCCCACATTGCGTTGATCCTGATGTGCAACACGATTTTTCTAAGGATTACCGATTAATGGCCAGGGATCACATTCACCATCCAATTATGAGCTGGTGGGCCAATAGGAAGCCTCCAACTTAGAGAAACTGGCAGCCCCACCATCAGAGATGGGAGGTGCTGATGAAGGTGAAAGGGAGAGGCAAGCCATCATGCCACTCTCCGGCATCAATTCTCCAGCTCCCCTGCTGGTCCCACCTATGAGACGAATCAGAAATGCAGCACAATGAACTTGCTGGTTGTCCAGTACTGGGGCTGGATTGCATGCTGAGGACATGCTCCCTGCCCACCAACATAAATGTCAGGGGCAACCCTGCTTTCATTCAAACAGCCTTCCTCACTTCAATTTTACAGCTGATGGACCTTCATTTATTCTGAAGTGAGACTTCTGCCACTCTCTGGGAGGAAGTCCCATTCATATACTTGCCAGATAATCAAACCCTGGCAGCTCTGCTGTACTGTCTTTCAGTGGCCACTGCTAGTACCATATGAGCATACCGAGGGGGTGATCAGCAATAGAGCAGACCTCCAGGTAGTCCAGTATCTCGCTGGGGCCAGCCTGACAGATGGACAGGGCAGGGGGGAAAGGGTGGATACAGAGAGAGAAAACAGTTGGCAGTGAAGCTGCTGGAGGGCCCCTGATCTGCAACAGGGACCTGAAAAGGAAGCATTCCCACTCTGCCTTTCATTGGCCAGCAGCACACAGGTTAAGCCTGTTGGGATGCAATTTCAGAACAGGTCTCTTTCTCCACCTGTTAGATTTGAGTGAAGGTGCCTCATCCCACCAAAGTGGGCATTAATTTACCGCTTAAGAGCCACTGGTGGGTATCCCACCCAATGTCAGCCCCGTTACTCGTACAATTTTAGCAGGGGCATGGACAGGGGCCAGAAGACTGGTGGTGGGCATACCATCAATGGTATTTGTCCCTATCCTGCTCATTTGTGGCCCATAAAATCCAGCCCAGAATGTGAGACATGTTTGAGTGGAGAGGTCAATAGAGGTGGTGGTTGGGTATAGTTGAGTGTCATCAGTGAACATGTGGAAACTAATACACATCATCCTTGCTGCAGAAATCAGGCAGACATTTCAGAGGATAAAGAGATGTGCTGTAAATTGTGGATCCAGAACTTGCTGGCTGATTGATGCTGCTCTGCTGTTTGCTGCACACAAACTGCATTTCTTTTTTAGCATCCCTTTTATCTTTAAGAAGCTGCCCATTGGGATTTAGCGGCATTTGCATCTTTTTAATAACATGGTAATTATTAATGCAATGCTACTCAACCTCCCTGGCCTAGAAATGGAACAACTTGAAGCTGTCTCATTCTTTCAAGCGGTAAATTGTGGTTAGAGATGTGAAATATGTCAAACTTTAAATTTCTATAGCTTGGAATATGTAGCTGTAATTCACGCCCAGCTTGTAGCCAGGTATCTGCCATGGCTTCAGGGCAGCACTGTGTTGTTTCTATTACTAGTGACCATGTACTCTGATGCTGGGGCACGCTTGCAAATTGGAGGAAATTATGGGTACAGCTTGGTCACACCCATCAACCACATTTATCTTCCAACATTGGGCCTGTATTCCAGTATTGGAACTGATTCCCATTATTCAGACCATATTCCAGCCTTTGAACCAAATTGCAACCACATTATCTCATTGACATTATACAGCGGTGTTTGTCTGTGAATAAATGCTGAACAGTTTTCTAAAATAGTAATATTAGCATAATCCTTTAAAGATATCAGGCAATCACCGTACAAATGCATACCACAATTAGTTAAGCTGGATCAGCAATCTAACACTGTACCTGGGTAAACAGTAGGCAATCGCCAGGCATTTCATCATAGGAAAGAAGTGGAAGATGAGTTGCCTCTGATGGCTAATTAACAGCCAAAATACCAGGCAACAAACAGACCTATTGTGAAGAATTATGCTGTGAGTGAGTAGATTTCAAATAGTCTGAAAACTGGAGTGGGTGGGGTTATAAATTTTACCAAATGAATGGTCAAAATGGAATTGAGCATTTCACTGGAAACTGGTAATACCTATTGGAATGAATGGTGTGAAATGACCTGTTTGCTTGACATTGGCTGTCATTTCTGCAATGACCATTAAGGTTTATGTAGGAGATTCTTGAAAATCTTTCACAATGTTGATTTTAATAGCTTAGCTTTAATTTACAGTGGCTTTGAGTTTACAGTAATGTCACGAAAAACCATTGTGAACAGATTGTAATATAATTTTGACAACAGCCATAGTCATGGCTCAAAGTGAATCCTGAGACTAGTTGTCATAAAGTAATATAAAAAGCAACTTTTCCAACAATATGTATGATCTGCTTAAGTATCTTTGCCTAAGAGCAGAAATATAGGCCCAGGCTTCCTGGTCAGTGTGAGATAGGACGTGTCCAACATTAACTGTGATTTAATCTGCCTATTTACCCTTTTACACTGGAGCCTTTGCATCTTCTGCTGCTGGTTCCAGCAGGAATATAGATAGGGATGACCAGAGTCAGAGAGCAAATTGTTGAGCATTATTCCAGTGCAGCATCACCCCCTTTTCTCACCATCAACTGACAACATCCCTTCAGGTTCACCTTCTGTTCATGGACTTGTACTATGCTTAAATAGAGCTATCAGTCTACCCTAATGACAGTGTTAACTCCTAATGAAAGTAAATTTGTTTACTCTGCCATTGGGCAGCACGGTGGCACAGTGGTTAGCACCACTGCCTCATAGCACCAGGGACCCAGGTTCGATTCCCAGCTTGGGTCGCTGTCTGTGTGGAGTCTGCACGTTCTCCCTGTGTCTGCGTGGGTTTCTTCCGGGTGCTCCGGTTTTCTCCCACAGTCCAAAGGATGTGCTGGTTAGGTGCATTGGCCATGCTAAATTGTTCTTCAGTGTACCCAAACAGGCACTGGAGTGTGGCGACTAGGGGATTTTCACAGTAACGTCATTGCAGTTTTAATGTAGGTGTCCTTTGACACTAATAAACTTTAAAAAAAACTTTGTCCAAGGTCAGGGCTGTTCTCTGGGCTGGGACACCGCCCCCTCCCTCCCCCCCCCCCCCCCCCCCCCCCCCGCCCCCGACGTACATGACATAGGAACAGCAGATTGACTCTTCTTTGCCATATAGTGAGATCATGATTGATCTGATGTGATAACCCTCAACTTCACTTTCCTACCTAATCACCATAACTTTTGATTCCCTTACTGATTAAAAATCTATCTATCTCAGCTTTGAACATATTTAATGATTCCGATTCTACAGCACTAAGACTTCCCTTTCCTAAACAATATCCAAATTAAAAAACTGAGTCAAATCCAGCTTATAGTTACCACACAAAACAGAACTGATGATTAAGTGTGGGAAATGGTTTTTCCTGGTCCAACGAAGATATTTAAAACTGCCTTTACAAAGATTTCTTGCAATGCCTTGGCTTTAAGACTTAGATGTAACACTGTAGCATCTCTGAGAAGTAGCAGAGGTTACAGGACTCCTTGGTTGTGAAATAGGCCCTAGTCTCCTGACTGAGAATCGTGGATTTCCCTCTGCCTGCAGGATGTGGGCTGCCTGTCTGCTTGTGAGGGAGTGGGGTGGGGGTGGTGGAGGGGGAACAGTTATACTGTTCCCCATTTTGTTACTTCAAACACAAGAGTCAGCTGTCTACATATCTTGAATTCTTTCCTTTTGTGGAACTTCGGGTTTCTATAGCCTTGAATCACCCAGTCATTTAGCTAAACTGTTTCTGCTTGGGGAATTTAACATTTATATAGCAGTCATCTAATTAATCTGTTTCTTCTTCTGGAGCAACTCTCACCTGATCATTTTGAGATGCTCTCTTACCTTTGGAATGCTCTGGTCACTTTTAGAGACTTGTCTGTCCCTCAAAATGCCAGCTGTTACTGTTGCTAGGCAGATTTCTACATTTCAGCCCTTTTTAAATTCTGGTTACTGGTTGCTGCTAGACAAATCCTTGACAAGTCTCATTCCAGGACATGAGCACACTAATCAAGACTGACACTCCAGTGTGGTACTGAGGGAGTGCTGTGCTGTTTTTCACATAAGATGCTAAACTGCTGAAACAGTCTTTTACAGCCAGCCACCATTCTGTGGCTGTAAAAGACACCATAGTATGCTTTTGAAGAAAAGCAAAGGAGTTAATACCAGTGTCCTGGCCAATATTTATCCCTCAGTGAATGTCAGAAAATTATCACGTTGCTCTTGTGAGCTTACTGTTTACAGTTCCTACATTAGCAATGGTGACCAGAGTTCAAAAAAGTATGTCATTGGTTGTAAAGCACTTTGAGACATTTAGTCATCTTGAAAGACACTGTATAAATACAAGTCATCTTTTACATTGCTTATACACCAAACATTCTAGACAGTCAGTGGTAAAAGGTTTAAGGTTGAGGTGGTTGAATATTGGCATTGATTACCAGACTGAACACACATTTCTAATATTTAAGGATAATTTTGCGCAGATTATATAATACTGCAAATTCCAAGCTGATATTCCAATCTGCATTCCTATTGAACAAGGCTGCATGATGGAAGTGGAGTCTTGCAAAATTCATCTTTTATTTACAAATCATTATCTTTTGTTAAAAATGTTTTCCTATAATGCTCTACCACAGTGGGAATGGCAATGAATCTATAAGCTGCTGCTTCTGGTGTGTAAGTAAAACAACAAGTATGAATGTGGCATAGCCAATCGTCATAGATTCTATGCAAATAAGTGATTTGCAGTCAGCTCAAAGTGGACCATGGACTGAGCAAATGAAAGCAATTAAAGATACCACCAGGAGTACTGAGAAAACTGGAGGTATCAGCATGTGGACTACTTTGATTCAAAAACATAAACCTGTTAAATACCACTTTTACTTAATGTGCTAAGAGGTAGGTTAGGTTATACAACTCAGCGAATGAGAATTTCCTCATTGTGGAACTGCAAGCAAGATCTATAAATGCAAACATCGTATAATTCTAATCCTCAACGTTAAAAGGCTAGAAACTTGAAAAATGTTCAGGAATATTTGATGGTCATGAATAAATGCAAGTCTTTGACATTTCAGGCTACATTGGGAAAAATTAATGCAAAGTTTGGAAATTATTGCTTATAAACAAATTCAATAGATAAACATGGAATTGGACAAGTAAATGAGAAAAGAGAGATTGATAGAGTTGTGCATCTTCAACAGCAAACACCCCTTTTAACCATCACTATATAAACAAATACAATTGGATATCCCAGATGTGCTCAAAATAAACCAAATATATTTCTTAATGGTTAAATAGGAAGAGCAGCTTGAAAATGTTACCAGCAGCAGCCGTTATTGGCAAAGATCCGACTGAAATTAAAATAAAAAGTGGAAAATCTGTTCTGAAAATACAAATGTGGTTAAGATTAACAAATAATATGAGCTCACAATAGGCAACAGATTTAATTTTTTTAAGAAACCTAATAGGGTGGGAACCAAATGAATTTTGGAGCACGGCCAGAGAGGAGTCCAACAAAGAAAGATGAAAAAGGCACATTTACTCGTTGTCATCTGCTGTTCCTCAATTTACTAATAATGTACACTCTGGGTCATGAATTTCTGCCATGGGTCTTCGAAATGACTGAACAGGCAGATTTTTGACCACAGATTTTTGACTACCTGAGGCAAGATGTCCCACGAAGTAGTGGGATCTAGAGTGCAGGATTGTTTTCCTTTCCTTTCCAATACAGCACTCTGCTTCATCATTAAGACATTGTGATTCAGAGTGCGATGCAGCTTAATGGACAATTTTCCACCATTCTGAACAAATGGTATAAAGTTCCTGCAAATCATTAATGTTTGTGCTACTGTGCTTCAAGGTAGTTTCAGTGTTTTCTTTGCCCTCCCCTGCAATGCTGACCATTTGAGAGTTGGGAAAACAGGCCCTGGTGAGGGACACTGTTTTTGGCCATCCAAATACAATGCCAAGTCTATGAAGCTGATTTTGAAGGAGTTAAGCCTGAATGCTGTGGAGCTGGCTTCGATAAAGACACTAGCATTTGTTCAATAGTTCTCCCATAGAGGAGGCAGTGGAGGCATTGCTAGTGGAATTTCTCTAGAGCTCTTATGTATCGCTAATACACAGTCCAGGTTTCACTGTAGTACAAGAGTGTGGTGATGACACCTACTCTGTACACGAGAACTATTGTTGACTTGTGGAGGTCTTTGTTGTCAAACACTCACTGTTGGAGTTTGTAGAAGGTTAGCACTGCTGCCTCACAGCGCCAGGGACCCGGGTTCAATTCCCAGCTTGGGTCACTGTGCGGAGTCTGTACATTCTCCCCGTGTCTGCGTGGGTTTCCTCCGGGTGCTCCGGTTTCCTCCCACAGTCCAAAGATGTGCGGGTTAGATGGATTGGCCGTGCTAAATTCTCCCTCGGTGTACCCGAACAGACTCCAGAGTGTGGCGACTAGGGGATTTTCACAGAAACTTCATTGCAGTGTTAATGTAAACCTAGTTGTGACTAATAAATAAACTTTAGAAGGCTGATCCGGTGCTAGATCTCCTGATTTGATAGCAATTTTTACTGGTCAATTGAGGGTTTTTATTAACATTAAGATCGTGCAGTGGTCTTTTGAGAGAGGTGACTGTCAAGGTATAAAAATTGTTTAACACATTCCAGAGTCTCCCCTTCAACAGATATGGGAGGTGGAATATTTGCTGACCAGGTGTGGCTTGAATTTTGTTTTGGGAACATTCAGGGACAAGCAGTGTTTCTTATCTGCAGAATTGAAGAGAATGAGGATGTCTTGCAAATTTGGTGAAGAATGGGAAATGTCATTACGATCATCTGCCAACTGTATATCAGATTTTCCTATGGTGGTCAGTTTAGTTTTGACAGGGAGGCAACTGAGGTTAAAGAGTTTTCCATTAAGACAGTATTTAATACTGATACCAGATGGCAGTTGATCTTTGTTGAGATGAATAGCCACTTCCAGGTATATATTAAATAGTATGGGTGTAGCACAGAGCCTGACTTGACCCTGGTACTGACAGCATCTGTTTCAGATCTCCCACTCAAGACAATTTCAGTTGTATCATCACATAGCAGTTATAGGATTGTGATGAAGTTTCTTGGACATGCAAATCTTTGGAGTACAATCCATAAAGCCTTGTGATTTATTAAGTTGAATGCTTTGGTTAAGTTGCTGAATGCAATGAAGAGTTCCTAGTGTTGTTCTTGACATTTTCCTTGCATTTGTCTGGCAACAAAGATTCTACCAGATGTTTTTCTGGAAGATCTAAAGCCGCACTCTGTCTCTGGGAGCATTTCCACAGCCAAGGGAACTTGCAAACTACATTGAACTTAAACATGTGAAAGGAGCAAGGTGAAGAAACCCAGCTGGAGATGAATGCAAAGAATTATAGTTTAGTTCAGAATTTGCTAAGTGAAGGCAAAGAAAAACTGAAGAGAGCATGAAAACCAGAGTGAAAGTAGAAGAGAATATAAAATGGCTCAGAGGCAAATTTAATGTAAAAAGAAATTCCAAAGACACCCCTGGAGGAAAGGGGAACGAAAGATTAGGAGTGATGAAAAACTTGGTCAGAAAAGGCCAATTGTTACTGAGGTCAAAATTCTCCAGCCGTTCACGCTGACTGGATTTTCTGGTTCCGCCGGCTTCGTACCTCTTTCCGTGGGTTACCCGGTGGCGTGGGGTGGTTTCACTGGGTATTCCCATTGACAGTGGTAGGACCAGAGGATCCCACCACCAGCGAACAGTGTACTGTCTCCCACCGCTGAGAGAAACTCTAAGGGGACATCCAAGAATCTCTCCGGGTATTTTGAAGGAAAAGAGTATGGCAGAAGGATTTAGAGTGGGAATTCTAGTAGGCTGTGCTCACTGAAGTTAATGTGAAGGTTGATGTGGGATCACTTTAAGAAAAAACGAAGAGTCACTGAAGGAAGAGATGACATGTTTCACAGGAGTTGTGGGTGTTGACTAACAGTCAGAAGTGTGCAAACATACTCCTGCATGC
Organism: Mustelus asterias; assembly: GCF_964213995.1. Taxonomy (NCBI): domain Eukaryota; kingdom Metazoa; phylum Chordata; class Chondrichthyes; order Carcharhiniformes; family Triakidae; genus Mustelus; species Mustelus asterias. Next base: position 98,164,838 of record NC_135802.1, on the reverse strand, counting down.
TCGTAATGTTCCAGTTCAAGTGACAATAAAGAACCCACGTCTTTTTTGCATATTGTTTGCATTCCTGTGACTTCTATATCCGTCACACGCTAAAGGAGCAAATAATATAACACAGGTTACTTTTGATCTTGATTGAAAGTGAAGGATTAATAAATAATGAACCTCTACCCACTGATACAGAAACTGAAATTATAATTAAAAGGTTGAAAATACAAAAGCTTCAAGTATCAGTGACATCATAGGACCATAGAAATAGGAGAAGCTGAGGCCATTTTCCCTTCAAACCTGAGCCACCATTCAACAAGATTATGATTCATCTTCTACCTCAACTCCCCCTGAGAGATTTATTTCTGGGAGTGACAGATTACTCCACAAAGGGAGTTTGAGCTCATCAATTATTTTAGAGTAATTTGTTCGGAGACAACAGCTGGCGAGCACGGAGAATTTGGCGCTCTCACAAATCTCTGTTCACTGCAGTGGGACCAGAAATCCCGCCGGCGTGAACAGCCAGAAAATTCTCACCATGATGTATAAGCCAAATAGAAAAAATACATACAACCTGCAACAAGTGAGAACAACAACACTGCCCCCAGAAGGCTAACAGATATTTAAGCAGGGGGAGCTGATCACTGTGGTTAGCACTGGCATCTCCTTTTTGGTTTCTAATCAGCCACATAACACCTTTCCACCCTTTTACTATTTATATGCCGATAGAATTTGGGATTCCCTTGTATGTTGGCTGGACAGTCTCTTTTCATTCTTCCTCTTCACTTCTATTGTTTGCTTTTTATTTGCCTCTCTGAACCTTGGGTGGGATTTTCCATCCAACCACGGCCATTGGCCAGTGGCGGGATCTTCTGGTTTTGCTGTTGTCAATGGGGTTTCCCATTGAATGCACTCTTCGCCGCCGGCTATACTTAGCCTGGGTCTTAATTGTACTTTCTACTTGACATCTGTTATGAGTTTATTTTTCTTCTTTCTATCTTAATCTATATTTTCTTTGTCATCCAGGGATTTCTAGCTTTGTTTGCCCTACTTTTCCCTTTCAAGGAAATATACCTTGACTGTGTGCAAACTCCTTTCCTTTGAACTGAACTATTCAGTTACCATTTTTCCTGCTAACCTTTCACTCAAATTTATTTGTCCCTGATTTGTTCTTAACCCGTTCAAATTGGCTTTTCAACCAGTTCGATGATCACTGTCCCCTAAATGTTCTCCTATGGACACTTGCCACACTCCATTCTAGCAGTACCTCCTTTCTCATTGGACTAGGAACATACTGATGTGGAACATTTTCCTCAATACTTTCTAAGAACTTTTTCCCTCCTTCTCTTTACATTATTACTACTTAAAGTCGCGCATTGTAACTCTCTAAATGTTTTGCACCTCTCTAACTTTCTTGCAAACGTTGTTGTTCTTCTACATCATTCCCAATAGTTGGTGGCCTATAAACTACAGCAAACAATGTAATTACACTTCTTTTCTTCCTTAGCTTCAACCAAATAGATTCTCACCTTGACTACTCTGGGGCATCATCTTTCTCCAGCACTGCAGTGCTTGCCTTAATCAATGCCGCCATCCCTCCTCACTTTCTTCCCTTCTTATTTTTCCTGAATACATTGTATCCAGGAATATTTAATACCCAGTCCTGCTCTCCTTTGAACCAGGTCTCTGTAATATTCACAACATTATATTTATGCATGGCAATCTGTGCCTGTCCAATCCTATCACTCTGTGCATTCACAAACCTATACAGTAACCCTGTTTTAGACTTTAAGACTTTCTCACTTATTCTGGCCCCATCTATTAACTTACTATTGCTTATTTTAGTGCTTTTTATTTCTCCCAATATTTGTTGCATCTTGACATTCCTCTCTGATCTTTCCTCCTGGTTCCCATATCCCTGTCAAGTTAGCTTAAGCCCTCTTTGCATTAGCAAAGGAACTCAATCCTAGCTCTATTTAAATGCAGAATCTTTGACCTATACATGCCCCATCTTCCCCAGAGTCAGTTCCAATGTCCCAGGAATCTTAAGCCCTCCCTCCTGCACCATTTTTCCAGTCATGCATTGATCTGGCATCACATGCCATCCTGGATTCATGACTGTGGCCGCAGAAATGTCAATCGCTATCCCTTCAAATCAGCTATCACTATTGTTCTTCCAGTATTCCTTTTACACTACCCCACCCCCCACCCCCCCAACCATATAACTAAGTCAGAAGTGATGCCATAGACTTGACTCTACTATCACTGTTATCAGTATTTAGAATTGAATACTGGTTGCAGAGTGGGATACACTCGAGGAACACCTGCACTACCTGCCTGCTTTTACTTAACTGTCTGGTGGTCACTGTTACGAATTGGGGAAAATTAAGATTAGAAAAATGAAATTGGGATAAAATAAAAAGGAAGCTCTCTAAAGGTATTTTGATATGCGAATTAGCATATCAGTGAGAAAAGCAAGGGTTGTTTAGGGTGGCAAAGTGGTTTCCGCTTTCAAGCGCCAGGGACCCAGGTTTGATTCCCGGCTTGGGTCACTGTCTATGTGGAGTCTGCACGTTCTCCCTGTGTCTGCATGGGTTTCCTCCAGGTGTTCCGGTTTCCTCCCACCGTCCAAAGGTTAGGTGGATTGGCCATGCTAAATTGCCTCTTAGTGTTAGGGAGACTAGCTGAGGTAAATGCCTGTGGTTATGGGGATAGAGCCTGGGTGGGATTGTGATCGGTGCAGACTCGATGAGCCGAATGGCCTCCTTCTGCACTGTAGGATGCTATGACTATGACTCTGTTACCTATGTGCCTAGGGGAAAACAATGGGGTACAGAAGTGGTAACTTTAAAGTGGAGAGATAAGAAAATTGACACTTTAATGACAAAAGCTGATTCCACAGGATGGGTAACATCAAAGAGAACAAATGATATATCCATAGTGTAATAACTCGGGAAAGGAACACAATAGCAGCAGCTACCATTACAGCCACACCCAGCTGCAGGAACAATCTCCTGAAAACAAGTTATTGCTGATTGTGCCTTCGCTGAAACTGAAGATGGCTTTACCAAACATGGTTAACTAATCTGTGCGTAGTAATTATCTGCTTGATTTAGTCATAAAGTTATATAATATTAGATGTTGTTTGGGAACAACGGGGCATCTGAGTTCAGGAAATGTAGGTAGTTGGGAACAAGGGGTAACTTCATGTAACACTGTATAGCGATCAGTGAGTTAAGTGTACAGTTGTAGTGTATTCACCTTGTGTGTTTTTCTTTTTCATTAATAAATATTTTGTATTAATCAATCGCATAATGACTGGACTATTCCTCCCTGGCTTTGCATATCTTTTCTCACAGTATACCAATAAGAAAATATACACCATTGAAGAACCAGTGTTCTAAATTATCTTTCTGGGTTTTGCGATATCCAAAATCAGGTCTGTTCTTAACAGTCACCCAGTCCCTTGCTCCCTACAGCCCCTTAAGTTGCAGAGTGACCATATCTATAAATGTGCTGTACAACACGGTGGAAGCTGTACCAAATCTAAGGCAGGAACTATATGTGTGAACTATAGAACCAAAGCATTTGCCTCACACGTCATAGCTAGACGTTAGCAGGAAAAAGTTGCATTTAAAAAGAGATTTCTCATCAAGGAGTCAGCTTCACAACAGGACATGAAAATCATACCAGACATGCAGCCTGAGACTGATTTAGAGAAGGCACGGGAACCCAAAATCTCTCACTGCATCTGTTTCACCCATTATAAAAAAAAATACTTAATTCAAACCTTGATCAGACTTCAGACAGCTTTCTCACTGGGGTCAGATGAACTGTTATCATTTCTAAACACTGGTTGAACTCTGTGACACAGGTTCCCAGCTAGCAAAAGCTGATAACTTCCCCCAGTGAGAATGGCAGCTGAAAGTTTAAACAAGTTTTTGAAGGGTAGGAGCCTATTTTACGGAGCAAAGTAGTTGCTGGAAACTAAGATATCATCACCAAATATCTCTAGATCTGAAGTGTAGGTGTTGCAAATGAATGACGCAAATACTTTGAGAAAGTGAAAATACAGAAGGATTCTTAAAACGTCATTGATTGGGAGAGGCTGTTCGAGGATAAATCCACATCTGGCATGTGGGAGTCTTTTAAGGAGCAGTTGATAGGACTGGAGGACAGGCATGTGCCTGTAAAGAGGAAGGATAGGAAAGGTAGGATTCGGGAGCCGTGGATAACCAATGAAATTGTGGGTCTAATCAAAAAGAAAAAAAGAGGCATACATGAGGTCCAGGCAGCTAAAAACAGATGGAGCACTGGAGGAATACAGAGAAAGTAGAAAATAACTCAAACAGGGCAAAAAGGAGTCACGAAATGTCCTTGGCAGACAGGATTAAGGAGAATCCTAAGGCATGTTATACATACGTTAGGAACAAGAGGGTTGTTAGGGAAAGAATCGGACCTCTCGGGGACAAAGGAGGGGAATTATGCTTAGAACCAAAGGAAGTTGGAGAGATCCTAAACGAATACTTTGCATCAGTATTCACAAAGGAGAGGGACATGTTGACTGGTAGTGTCTCGGAGAGATGTGTTGACCCATTAGAAAAAATCTCAATTACAAGGGAGGAAGTGTTAGGTTTTTAGGAAACATTAAGACAGACAAATCCCCAGGGCCAGATGGCATCTATCCTAGACTCCTCAGGGAGGCAAGAGATGAAATTGCTGGGCCTCTAACAGAAATCTTTGTCTCTTCACTGGACACAGGTGAGGTCCCAGAGGATTGGAGGATAGCAAATGTGGTCCCGTTATTTAAGAAGGGTAGCAAGGATAACCCGGGTAATTATAGGCCGGTGAGCTTGACGTCCGTGGTAGGGAAATTGTTGGAGAAGATTCTTAGAGATAGGATATATGCGCATTTAGAACTGAATAATCTCATTAGCGATAGACAGCATGGTTTTGTATGAGGGAGGTCATGCCTCACAAATTTGGTTGAGTTTTTTGAGGAGGTGACAAAAACGATTAACGAGGGAAGGGCCGTGGATGTCGTCTATATGGATTTTAGTAAAGCATTTGACAAGGTCCCTCATGGCAGGCTGGTGCAAAAGGTTAAATCTCGGGATAAAAGGTGAGCTAGCTAGATGGGTGGAGAACTGGCTTAGCCATAGAAGTGGAGATGCCGGCGTTGGACTGGGGTAAACACAGTAAGAAGTTTAACAACACCAGGTTAAAGTCCAACAGGTTTATTTGGTAGCAAAAGCCACAAACTTTTGCCCGCTTACCTGAAGAAGGGGCTTAAGGCGCCGAAAGCTTGTGGCTTTTGCTACCAAATAAACCTGTTGGACTTTAACCTGGTGTTGTTAAACTTCTTACTGTGTTTAGCCATAGAAGACACAGGGTAACAGTGGAGGGGTCTTTTTCCGGTTGGAGGTCTGTGACTAGTGGTGTTCCGCAGGGCTCTGTACTGGGACCTCTGCTGTTTGTGATATATATAAATGATTTGGAGGAAGATGTAGCTGGTGTGATCAGTAAGTTTGCGGACGACACAAAGATTGCTGGAGTTGCAGATAGTGAAGAACATTGTCAGAGAATACAGCAGGATATAGATAGGCTGGAACATTGGGCGGAGAAATGGCAGATGGAATTTAATCCAGATAAATGTGAAGTGATGCATTTCGGTAGATCTAATGTAAGGGGGAGCTATACAATAAATGGCAGAACCATCAGGAGTATAGACACACAGAGGGACCTGGGTGTACAAGTCCACAGATCCTTAAAAGTGGCAGCACTGGTGGAGAGGGTGGTCAAGAAGGCATATGGCATGCTTGCCTTTATTGGATGGGGCATAGAATATAAAAGTTGGCATATGATGTTGCAGCTGTATATAGCCACATTTGGAATACTGCGTCCAGTTCTGGTCGCTACACTACCAGAAGGATGTGGAGGCTTTGGAGAGAGTACAGAAAAGGTTTACCACGATGTTGCCTGGTATGGAGGGTCTTAGCTATGAGGAGAGATTGGGTAAACTGGGGTTGTTCTCCCTGGAAAGACGGAGGATGAGGGGCGACCTAATAGAGGTGTATAAAATTATGAAGGGCATAGATAGGGTGAACAGTGGGAAGCTTTTTCCCAGGTCGGAGGTGACGAACACAAGGGGTCACGGGTTCAAGGTGAGGAGGGCAAGGTTCAACACAGATGTCAGGGGGACGTATTTTACACAGAGGGTGGTGGGGGCCTGGAATGCACTGCCAAGCAAGGTGATTGAGGCGGACACGCTGGGATCATTTAAGACTTGTCTAGATAGCCACATGAACAGACTGGGAATAGAAGGATACAAACAAATGGTCTAGTTGGGCACATGAGCGGCGCAGGCTTGGAGGGCCGAAGGGCCTGTTCCTGTGTTGCTCTTTGTTCTTTGTCATGGCAATTAATAAATAGGTGCCTGAAATGCCAAAATCCACAAGATGAAAGACCAGGGAGCCAAAGACAAATCAAGAAAAAGGTGACTGTGTGATGTGAGGAATTGAGAGAAATGGTAATCAGACTGGCAGTCACAGCATCACATGACTGATGCTAAGCATGATGGTTTTATTTAACGAAGAAAGTAACAGAAACCAAAGTTGGCTTAATCTGATAATCAAAATCAACAAAATTATCAGGCCCAATTTTCAGTGTTAGAAATGTTGATCAATCAAATTGGCCATGAGTAGAATTGGATAAAAGCAAATTACTGCGGATGCTGGAATCTGAAACCAAAAGAGAAAATGCTGGAAAATCTCAACAGGTCTGGCAGCATCTGTAAGGAGACAAAAGAGCTGACGTTTCGAGTCCAGACAACCCTTTGTCAACGCTTTCTCTCAGAATTGAGAAAAAATCCTGTATTTACAACTCGGATGGGGGAGGAATGCTCTCAACATCATCAGACATTCTGTTGATATAGACTTGGTACAAAATATGAGTAGAAAAGTTCAGCCAGATTTGTGCTCTGTAACATGAGTAATGAAAGGCATCAACAGATGGGTTAATGTCATCATTAAACTAGCAGACAAAGGCATTGAATATAAATTCAGTCAGTATTTAGCTTGATCTTATTATTGAATGCATTTCATTTCAATGGAACCAACAATCAACTGACTGGTATTTAGTGGTCCAGCACATTTCTCTTCTTTCTACATTTTCCCCACTTTCTTAAAAACTTCATTTATAGATTTTAATCTTTGGAGCAGGTCAGTAGGTAAGGTTAGTATCAATGCAAAACAATTTCCAGTTCACACGGAACACAGTTCAAACTGGCAAAGTAGATCCATAGCCAAGGCAGAGTGAAATAAAGCTAGGGTCCCTGGAAGGTCACATTGCAACTGGTTGACACTGCCTGCATTGCAAGTCCAGCATGATGCCAAATTTGCACTCCTTGACCATTTTTAAAATCTATACCTCCTCAATTTCAATGCCAGAGAGCAGGGTATTTTGTCTCCACAATTGAAATATTTACATTTCTGACTGTCAGGAATGAACTCTATGCATGTATGGATTTGGGAATATGTAGAACTCTCTCCTCAGAAACATGGTTAGAATTCCAGCTAAGCAGGAGATGTGAAATTTAAACATGTCCTGCTTGCTGGAACAAGTTCTGTTGTTCACCATCTAAGGTGGTCCACGGAAAATCCTGCCTCTTTGGGTTGTACTTTTCAGTTCATGTGCTGAGACAGTGAAAATAATGGCCCACATTTTGCCGGCAGCAGTCATCAACATTGTAGATTCTGACCAAAGAAGTAGAAGTTAGATTGTATAATTCAATTTCAAATCCGGTGCAGAAAGTTTTAAAAAAAGAACATGAAAGAAATATGGGATTAGCAGTGAAAGATAAAAGAAATTGAAGGCAGAAGTTAAAAATTGATATATTTTTATTTTTAAAATCTCAATCAATAATTAAAACCTGATTGAATGAAACTGTACGTATGGAAATGATGATTTTCAGTTCCGGAGAGGTTGCTTGGTAGTAATTAAGATGTGGCACGCTATTATAAAATTAGTTACACTGAATTAGAAAACTTTAAACTTTACTAGTGAGTTTAGTGATTATATGTCTTGTAAGTATCACATTTTCTTGCCCTTCCACGTGTTTCAATTCTTAACCTCTTGGCATGACAATAGGCAAGATTTTCAACATTGAGCTTGTAGTTCGAATTGGGAAATTTTCCTGCTTGGCACAGCCCTCCAACCCTCACCCCTCACACCCCCCAAATACTCCCCATGCCCCATCCATGCCAATCTATGCCCCCATTTACCCCCCAAGGCCCCACATATCCACCAAGCTAGTCCCTTCTCCGTACCAAATCCTAATGTCCTCTTCTACCCTCTATGCCAATCCATGCTCTCACCCACCCCAATGGCCCTTTATGCTCCACATGTCAACTTCTATGCCTATTCACCAAAAATACATTATGTACAGAGCCAATGATCCCTATATTAATGGCTGAGAGCACAGATTGCCACAAAAGTGCTATTTGTTGAATCAGGTGCACAGTAGGGAAAGCATTGCTTGACTGATAGCTTTGCAAACTTTATTTTCTGTCACCTATTGTATTACTAGCTCAATGTTTATTCACACAAGATAAAGAGGTTTCAAGTGCTTGTAATTTCTGCTATTGATACTTGAAATATCTGGTTGACACTTTGTGTCAGCAGATTTTCTTAAGCAATTTATCAATGACTAATAATTTAAGCAATTTCACACATCGCATGATACCAAAAGGTTAATTGGTTCCTGGCATCTGGTACTGGATGAATGGGTATGGAAGTGCTATGAGTTAGCATGGAGAGCAACAGCGGTCATTGGAGGTGGGTGAGAGGTATGAATTGGCATTTAGGATATGAGGGACAATTTGGGGTGGCCAAGGGATATGGGTTGGCATGGAGACTATGAAGGGCCATTGAGCCTGTGTGGAAGATATCAGTTGGCATGGGTAAAAATAACTTTTGAAGTTATCTTTCAAAATGTTCCCACATTCAGATGATGGCTGGGATTTTCCAGCCCCATCGCGGTGGGATCTGCCACACGGGATGTTGGGAAACAGCCAAAAGTCCATTGGCTTTTGGTGGGACTGGCAATGGGCAAGGTTAGAAAATCCCACCCAATGGTTCATGACTCCTGTATGGGGCTGTGAGCATGACTCCATGAGCATTTGGCCCGACTCCAGTGCAGACACGATGGGCTAAATCATCTCCTGCATCGTCATAATTCTGAGACTCCACAAAAACGGCAGCAGGCTAAGAGGTGACAAATCCACAACAAAGCCTCCCATGCTGGAGAAAATTGGGTGGAAATGAGGGCAAGAATGCTAGAGTCCCATCATATCCATCTTATTTAAATATCCGCAGAATCTCCATAACTCCACGGAAATCCGGATCACTGTTTCAGCAAAGCTTCTGGAGCAGCAGAGCAATCAGATCACAACCTCCTGATTGCTGCCTTTGATTTGCCTTTGCATGTGCAAGTGCCAAAGACAAAAGTCCAACATCCATAAGGACAGATGCCAGTGCTAACCCTTCCCAGCCACTCATACAGATCAAATACACGTTTTAGCTCAGGAGCAGAAGCTTTCCTTAAAACAGAGGTCCTGAGGTTGATTGCAATGTTTGTTCAGTTTTAGTTGAGGTTAGCTATTTTTTCAATCATTTGTGATTGGAATTTGATCTGCATGCCTCACCTCCTCCTGGATAAACTAACTAAGCCATGAATGAAAAAATTCTGTTGTTTTTTAAAGCTGAACAATTAATTGGCACAGATTTGACAGTATCTGCTTAACCAATGCTCTCAATGAATATAATATTATCTGATACATTTACCTCACTGTGGTCAGATAGATATTTTCCTGTTGGGGCAACATGGATCTATTGAGCACTATTGAAGGCCAACCCTACTGATTTTGTTCTGATACACTTCGTTAAACTTTTCATAAAATATCATGAAATGTTAGCATGATTTAAATTGTTTTTGTCTGCTTCAAATTAATTGAAGAATTTGGTAAATTATCTTCATTCCCATTATTAATGTTCGACAGTTTTTTAAAAGTATAGTTCCAACATAGTTTGGCACTTGGAGTTCAAGACCACTGATGTTGTTTTGTTATGTTTCTATTAATATTTAAATTTATTTCATGAGATTTGTTATGGTATTAACAAGAATGTTTGCTGGTTATCAGAGATTAATAGGCAGTCAAGGAATTTGGATCCTAATCTATGATAATGTTTGTTGAAATACATGTAACTATTTAACCATATATGAAAAGCTGAAGAAATAAATGCTTAATTGAATGAATACTCAGTATGCTGGAATTCCTAGATAATCATTAAATGTTTGTACCATTTATATTTGTGCAATATATATTTTTTTGTGGCTGTGAAAATAGGAAGAAGCAGATAGACCATAGTTGACAAGTCCACCTCTGCTGACTTTGAAGTAAATTTAAGAGCTTAAGTAGACTTGCTGTTTATCAGAGATTGAAGAATCAGAGAAAATATTAAAACCTGTAATTCCGTATTTGACTTCAGCTGACTTGAAATGACAATTTAACTTTCTTGTACACCGAGGTCAATGAATAATAACCCATCCTTACAGTTGTTACAGATTTGTGGATGAGCCATGAAGACATTTATATAAATCAGTTTGCAATGACAATTCTCTGGAGATTATTTTAAAATTATCGCCAGATTTGAGGCTGAACTAAGACCTGGGATTTTGGCCTTGGCAACTGTGTTGTTTCAGGATGAGATCTTTAGATAGTTTAACATTAGAACATTCAGCAGAGTTGGATGAGTTGACCAAATGGATGATACTAGTTGAGATAATTTTGGGTAAAGTTAAAATAACAGAAAAGTTTTAAAAGGCAAATCGTGCTGATTATTTTCATAGAAATGGAGAGTGCAGTTTTGTAATTGGCCAACAAGAACTGCATTTCTGTGGAAGTGTATTGGTTCAGTCTAATTCACTCTTCTTCCCCTCCTTCAAATGAAGTATACCACTGATGTTGAGAATGCTACCAAAAGAGCTATTATTTGACAAAAGTGACAGTCTGGTAATTTGACAAACCAAGAACTTATTTATTCGCTGCCGTCAGGGGTGGAGGAGGCGAACTCAATAGGGTCTTTTAAGAGACTCCTGGATGAGTACATGGAGCTTAATAGGATGGAGGGTTATAGGTAGGTCTAGAAGGTAGGGATGTGTTCGGCACAACTTGTGGGCCGAAGGGCCAGTTTGTGCTGTAGTTTTTCTATGTTTCTAACTTGAGCCTCTCATGGTCAACTCTTTGATTTGTATTTTGTGGTGCAGAATAGCATGAATATAGTGAACCAAGGGAATCAGAATTGAATCATTTGCAGCCAATCCAGTTAAAATTTAGAAATGGATATTGGGTGTTGATTTCCAGAATCCTTGAATGTTTCTTCCATTAATTATTTATTCAATTTTGGGAAATTATAATGACTTTCTGTGAATGTCTGCCTTTGTACAAGTACTCAGTAGGATTCTACAGTAATCACTTCAAAAAAAGTTTCACTTCATTCATATTGCTCCAATCATTGCCAGTACGCTCATCCATGATTTTTTTTTTCATTAACGCGAGTCAATAAACTGTTTTTACACAAAAAGGCCTCAATTTACATAGCACTCTTTTCAACCGTTGGTTGTTCCAACGTGCTTTACAACCAATGAAATATTTTTGAAATGTAGTTACTGTTGTAATTGTGGTGAACCATAGTTGGTTACCACTATGAGTGCTGAGCCATGGATGGTCAGCACTGTGGGTGTTTGTAGATATGTTACTGTAGTTACTGTTGGTGTTAGGGTTGGACTGTTCTACCTGTTGATATTGTTCTGTGGTACACTCCAGTTGGCTCCGCCTACCAGGGGAAGTATAAAGGTCACTGCATTGCCTGGTGACCCTTTAGTCTGGGATTGTATTTTATATAGTGTGCTCCATTCTTGTCAGTAATAAAAGCCTTTATTTCCCGGGTACAATCTAGCCTCCCGAGTGATTTAATCGCGCATCAATTTTATTACTGACAAAATTTTGAAAAACCATGGAGGAAATGTTGAAACCCGATCGGCTTACTTTAGATCCACGTGCGGCAGGAGCTTCGAACACTTTCGACCATTGGTTAAAGTGTTTTCAAGACTACATCGATGCCTCAACAGCCATTCAAAACGACGCCGATAGACTGCGGGTCCTCCACGCGAGGGTAAGCGACACTGTATACTTATCAATCCGCGATGCCCAAGACTACAAAGGGGCCATCGAACTACTTAAGAAACGGTACAACAAACCGCCAAACGAGATCCATGCTTGACACCTTCTAGCCACTCGACGGCGGCAGCCCGGCGAAACGACAGAACAGTACCTGTGTGAACTTCAGCAGCTAGCCAGAGCCTGCAACTGCAAACCAGTGTCGGCGGCCCAGTATACGAACGACTTGATCCGAGATGCGTTCGTGGCGGGAATCGGCTCGTCGTATATTCGCCTTCGGCTGCTAGAGCAAGGTAATCTAGACCTCGCTAAGACAGTAGAATTGGCCAACGCTATGGAGACGGCCTCCAGAAGTCTAGAAACGTACCCCACCGACCACGTGGGAACATCGTGGCAAGTACAGCCACCGACTCAACTTTATTCAGCGGCTCCGAAAAACTGCGCGATTGTGTTTCCAATCTCGGACCTGACGACGGCGACAGCTCCAGGAGGCCCGCAGTGTTACTTCTGTGGATTGGCGAAACACCCTCGGCAGCGATGTCCAGCTAGAATGGTATTGTGCTCCGCGTGTGGAAAGAAAGGGCATTATGCCAAAGTCTGCAGGACCAAACCACCCTCCAAACATAGCAGTGCGGCGTGTGATTCTCCTGAGCCTGTCTCCTTGTCTCCAGCGTCTTCGAGGTCTTCCACCACGTGCGATTCCAGAGCGCCGCCATTCCTGACGATGGAGACGCAAGACACATGCAACCTGCAGGGGCCGCCACTCTTAGCGCCACCGACCACGTGCGATCCATGGGCGCAGCCATTTTGGTCGGCACCGACCGTGGACGACCAGCAGGGGTCATCATCAACCATCTCAGCTGCCTGCAGTGGCACCCAAGATCCAACGGTGGCGTAAAACATCCTGGACCAGGCCAAGCCTCACAGACTCGACAAGTCCATGATGGACATAGAGGTAAATGGACGCCAAATTCATTGTTTATTTGACAGCGGGAGCATGGAGAGCTTCATTCACCCTGACACCGTGAAACGGTGCGGTCTCCGAGTACGGACTGTCAAACAGACAATTTCGATGGCGTCGAGGTCCCGGTCTGTTACCGTGCTAGGGAGCTGCGTGGTCAACCTGACGGTGCGGGGCACAGTTTACGAGAACTTCAGGCTCCTTGTGTTACCGCACCTTTGCGCTCCGATGCTCCTGGGACTAGACTTTATGGTCCACCTGAGGAGTGTAACCCTGCAGTACGATGGGCCACTCCCTCCACTTTCAGTGGGAGCACAGCAGCCTCCAAATTGCCCAGCGCGCTCCACGTGTAGCCTCTCAACACTCAGAATCACCCCACCATCTTTATTCAAGAATCTCGTGCCAGGCTGCAAGCCCATCGCAACCAAGAGCAGGCGTTACAGCGCTGAGGATCGGATCTTTATTCGATCTGAAGTTCAGCGGCTCCTCAGGGAAGGGATCATCCAACCTAGCACTAGTCCATGGAGAGCGCAAGTAGTGGTGGTTAAAACTGGAAACAAACCCCGGATGGTCATAGACTATAGTCAGACCATTAATAGATATACGCAGCTGGATGCGTATCCTCTCCCGCGCATATCTGACATGGTCAACCAGATTGCGCAGTACCGGGTGTTCCCCACCATTGACTTGAAGTCAGCTTACCACCAGCTCCCCATTCGCCCAGAGGACCGAAAATACACGGCCTTTGAGGCGGATGGCCATCATTATCACTTTTTAAGGGTTCCCTTTGGCGTCACTAATGGGGTCTCGGTCTTCCAGCGTGCAATGGACCGAATGGTGGACCAGAACGGGCTGCGGGCTACCTTCTCGTACCTGGATAACGCCACTATCTGCGGCCATGACCAGCAGGACCACGATGCCAACCTCCTTAGATTTTTACGCACTGCGTCTTGCCTGAATCTGACCTACAACAGGGAGAAGTGTGTATTTCGCAAGCGCCGCCTAGCAATTCTCGGATACGTGGTGGAAAACGGGGTCCTTGGCCCTGATCCAGACCGTATGCGTCCCCTCCTGGAACTTCCCCTGCCCACTAGCATCAAAGCACTGAGAAGATGCTTCGGCTTCTTCTCATACTATGCACAGTGGGTTCCCAATTATGCGGACAAAGCCCGTCCGCTCATCAAGTCTACCTCCTTTCCCCTAGCAACAGAGGCTCGCTTAGCTTTTGAAGGGATAAAAGACGACATCGCGAAAGCCACGATGCACGCTGTTGATGAGTCCATCCCCTTTCAGGTGGAGAGTGAGGCATCTAATTTCACCCTGGCCGCCACACTTAACCAGGCGGGCAGGCCCGTCGCCTTTTTCTCTCGCACCCTCCAAGGCCCCGAAATTCGGCACTCTGCAGTGGAAAAGGAGGGCCAGGCCATTGTGGAGGCCGTTCGGTATTGGCGCTATTACTTGGCGGGAAAACGATTCACCCTGCTCACGGACCAGCGGTCCGTGGCGTTCATGTTCAACAACACGTTACGGGGTAAGATCAAAAATGATAAAATCTTGAGGTGGAGAATCGAACTCTCCACCTACAATTATGATATCATGTACCGTCCAGGGAAGCTCAATGAGCCCTCGGACGCCCTGTCGCGTGGAACATGTGCAAGTGTGCAGGAGAATCGATGACAGGCCCTCCACAATGATCTCTGCCATCTGGGGGTCACTCGGCTCTTCCATTTCGTAAAGACCCGGAATCTACCCTACTCAGTGGAGGATGTCAGGTCCATAACCCGAAGCTGCCAGGTATGTGCTGAATGCAAACCGCACTTCTACCGACCTGACAGGGCACACCTCATTAAAGCCACTCGCCCTTTCGAAAGACTGAGTGTGGACTTCAAGGGCCCCCTTCCTTCGACAGATCGGAACGTGTACTTCCTCAATGTGATTGACGAGTACTCACGATTCCCTTTTGTCATTCCCTGTTCTGATACGACCACTGCCACGGTTATTAAAGCATTACGGGATCTTTTCACCCTGTTCGGTTACCCCAGCTATATCCACAGTGATAAGGGCTCGTCATTCATGAGTGACGACTTGAGGCAATACTTGCTCTCAAAAGGGATTGCCTCAAGTAGAACTACGAGTTACAACCCTAGGGGTAACGGACAGGTTGAACGAGAAAATGCTACAGTCTGGAAGGCTGTCTTACTGGCGTTGAGGTCTAAAGGTCTTCCAGTCTCCCGTTGGCAAGAGGTACTCTCTGATGCGCTCCATTCTATCCGCTCACTCCCGTGTACGGCAACCAACGCTACTCCACATGAGAGGATGTTTTCCTTCCCTAGGAAGTCTTCCTCTGGGACCTCATTACCGTCTTGGTTGACGCACTCAGGACCTGTCCTCCTGCGGCGGCATGTTAGGACCCGCAAGTCCGACCCTTTGGTTGAACAGGTCCATCTCCTCCACGCCAACCCTCAATATGCCTATGTGGCATATCCTGACTGGCGAGAGGACACGGTCTCTATTAGAGATCTGGCGCCTGCAGGGGACTTGGAAACCCCAGTCGCTTCGACACCCCTAGTTAGGGACCCCCCGACCCTTATCTCCCCTCCTGACACGGCGCGGGCAGTATCGGGACCACTACTTAATCCTCTTACTCCCGTGTACAGCTTGCCTGAGTCCAGGAGATTGTCACCACCTCGAGGCGTGCTCGAGTCCAGCAGATTGTCGCCACCTCGTGGTCCACCTGTCCGTGAGGAACTGGAGGAGTCACTGGACACCGCCTTGGAGAGAAGGTCACCACGGTTAGCAGAACCGGCGTTACCGCCAGTGTTGAGGAGGTCGCAGAGACGGTGCGGTCCTCCAATACGACTGAACTTTTGAATATATGAACAGTTGTTCTGTTTTTTTTTGCCCCACCGGCCTTTGTTTTAAAGGAGGACTGAATGTGGTGAACCATAGTTGGTTACCACTGAGTGCTGAGCCATGGATGGTCAGCACTATGGGTGTTTGTAGATATGTTACTGTAGTTACTGTTGGTGTTAGGGTTGGGCTGTTCTACCTGTTGATATTGTTCTGTGGTACACTCCAGTTGGCTCTGCCTACCAGGGGAAGTATAAAGGTCACTGCACTGCCTGGTGACCCTTTAGTCTGGGATTGTATTGTATATAGTGTGCTCCATTCTTGTCAGTAATAAAAGCCTTTATTTCCCGGGTACAATCTAGCCTCCCGAGTGATTTAATCGCGCATCAGTAATGTAGGAATGTTGTCATGTTTTTAATACAGTAAGTATAACATAAGGTTAATTTGCAACTTTCCAATCAGGTGTTAAACTGATATTGCATACCCGCTGGCTGTTAAAGAAACTTCCTGATTTTCTTCAATGGAAACAGCTATTTCTCTATGATCTGCAAAATGGGAAATTCGCAGGAACATTGTGTGACATTCAGCCAGCATTCCAGAAAAATAGTGTGAAGACACCTAGTTCACAGCCCAATTATGTCAACATCAAGGTTGTTAATGTTGGTGCATATGTATGTTTGATATATACATGAACAAACACACACATGCATTCATGTGCATGCTATTCAACCTCCTGTCTCTCAGTTACATCTCTCAGCAGTGAGCTTCAATTATAGTCTCAGTCTTTCTGACACTGCATTGGTGGTGGAGGTGGAGGGAGTGAATGTTGGGGGTGGTGGATGGGGTGCCAAACAAGTGGGCTATTTTGTCCTAAATGGTATCAAGCTTCTTGAGTGTTGTTGGAGCTGCACTCATCCAGGCAAGGGGAGAGTAATCCATCATACTCCTCATTTGTGCCTTGTGGATGGTAGACAGGTTTTGCGGAGTCAGGAAATGGGTTACTCACTGGAGAATTTCCAGCTGCTGATCTGCTCTTGTAGCCACAATATTTATATGGCTAGTCCAGTGCAATTTCTGGTCAATGGTAAACCCCAATTTGTTGATTATGGGGGATTCAGTAATGCTAATAGATGGTTACATTCTCTTTTGTGGAAGTTGGCCATTGCCTAGTAGTTGGGTGATGCAAATGATACTTGCCACTTATCAGCCCAAGTATGAATATGTTTTAGGTCTTGCTGTATATGGGCACAGACAGCTTCAGTACCTCAGGAGCCGTGCATGGTGCTGAATATTGTGCAATCATTCACATACTTCCCTACATCTGACCTTATGGACAGACGTTATTCATGAAGCAGCTGAAGATTGTTGGTCCTCGGAAGCTATCCTGTGGAACAATGGCAACGATGTATTAGGATTGAAATTATAGAACTCCAACATCCACAACCATTATCTTTTGTGCTAGGTATGACCTCAACCTTGGTTTTCCCATTATTCCCATTGACTCCAGTTTTGCTAGAGCTCCTCAGTGCCACACTTGTTCAAATGCTGCCTTGATGTCAAGGGCAGTCGCTCTCTCTTCACATCTTGAATTCAGTTCTTTTGTCCATGTTTAGACCAAGGCAGTAATGAGATCAAGAGCTGAGTGGCCTTGACGAACCCCAAACATACTGTCAATGAGTAGGTTGCTGCTCAACAGACAATGTCCTTCTATCACTTTTCTTATGATTGAGAGTAGACTGATGGGGTGATATTTGGCCAGGTTGGATTTGTCCTTATTGCGAATAGGATGTACCTGGATAATTTTCCATATTGTTGGATCGATGTCAGTATTGTAACTCTACTGGAACAGATTGCTTTGGGCGCAACTAATTCTCAAGCACAATTCTTCAGTTCTATTGCCAGGATGTTGTCAGGGTCTGTAGCTTTTGCAGTATCCACTGCTTTCAGCTATTTCTTGATATCAAATGGAGTGAATAAAATTGGCTGAAGACTGGCATTTGTGATGCTGGAGAGGCCGAGATAGATCATCCACTAAACATTTCTAGCTTGAAGATGGTTGCAAAGATGGTCTTTTGCTCTTTTGTGTTGGATTCACCATCATTGATGGCGGAGGTATTTGTAGAACCACCTCCTCCAGTTAGTTGTTTAATTTTCCACCACCAGTCATGACTCCAGAATTCTGATCCGTTGATTGTGGGATCAATTAGCTCTGCCTATCACCTGCTGCGTCTGCTTTTTAGTTTACTTTACAAGTAGTCCTGTGTTGTAGCTTCACCAGGTTGACACCACATCTTTTTGGTATAAGTGGTGCTGCTCCATGGCATGCCCTCCTGCAGTCTCTATTGAACGAGGGTTGATCCCCTGCTTGATGGTAATGTTAGAATGGAGGATGTGCCGGACCATGAGGTTACAGATTGTGGTTGTATCTATTTCTGCTGCTGCTGTTGGTATCCAGTTTTCAGTTGCTAGATCAATTTGAAATCTATCCCATTTAACATGCTGGTAGTGTCACACAATACTATGGAGGGGATCTTCAATGTGAAGATGGAACATCTTCTCGAGAAGTGCTGTGCCTTGGTAACTCTGACTAATACAATCATGGGCAGATGCATTGGTGAGGACAAGGTCAAATGGGTTTTACCCTTTTGCTGATTCCCTCACCACCTGCCGTAGACCCAGTCTAGTAGCCATGTTGATTAGGATTTGGCCAGCTTAGTCAGTAATGGTGCCTCTGAACTACTCTTAGACATTGAAGGCCCCCACCCAGAGTACATTCTCATGCATCTTAACAGAAACAGGGTGGTGCAGGCACCAACCTGATCCCAAGGGGACAGGTTGGCCAATGACATATTACAAGAGGCTGCGTCCTTCATATTTTATAACAATTTAAAAGTAAATGCTGACCATAGAACAATGGATTGCTAGGTCCAGGAGGTAATGGTCTTTCCACTTACCTGCTGGATCCAGCTTACCAGTTTGATCAACGCTCGTCACCCTTTTGATCTAAACCATTAACCCATCTGATCTCCTTTTCTAATCTTCTCCCAGCATTAGACCCTTCCGAGCTCCCTCCACCAACCTTTCCAATTTCCTCCACACAATTTCCAGTATCCTGCACGAGGTCTCTGATCTCTCCCTCTGAGATTTCCCAACTTCCCTCCAACCCTACATTGGCGACCTTCCAATCCCCCCCAGATGTCACCTCTTGCCTCTCGCTCCCTGGCTCTGGCCTGGTGCTGAAGGCCAAACTGCCTGGCAGCCAACCAGCCTCTCCATCAGTTGGCTGACGTCAGCAAACAGTGTCAACAAATTGCTGATCAAGTTCGGCTGGTAAATTTGTTTTATTGCATGAAGACATGAAATATGAGTCTTTAATCCACAAACCAAAAAGATCACAGAAATATTTGTATCATTCTTAAACATTAAAGAAAGGAAGTGATAAAAAATAATCTTACAACATGAAAAGAGAATAAAATGTAATGATGAAGCTGCTTAATCATTTTGTAAACTCTGGATATATATGCAGGATAATTGGAGCTGTAATTGTCTTAAATGGTACTGCAAAAGCCTGGGTTACTAACCATGTCACACCTCTTTCAAATATTCTAAAGACTTACCAGCTGTTCTCTCTAAGATTATGTTCTGCGGTTGAGTCTGACAGTCATGCTAGTTTGAAACATTGTGATTCTTAATTTCTGTTTTAATAAGCTCTCACACTAGCTGCCAATTATTATTTGAAAATTAAAAGAAGATGGAGTTACAAGAATGGATTTGAAATGTTTATCACATTGGAGACCAGGCAATTGGCTCATGTCATATTGAAATTTTAGGTGCTGTGGGGAAACATCTGGGGAGCAATCTTATGAAATAAATTCTAAGTTGAGAATGAGCATGAAAATGGGAGCGTTTCTGATCCTTTTTTATGCGAGTCCAAAACTGGTATCTTCTGCATTAAGAGCAGAAAAAACCCTCAAAATCCATTTCTCACCTGTAGGGGAGGGGGTGGTGCTTAAATCACCTTAAAACTGGCTGATAGCAGCAGAGAGCGCAATTGCACATGTGCAGGTCTCTCTGCTCTGAGAAATAGAGACCTGTCACACAGCTTCTGCTGCTTTCTGCCAGCCTCGATGGCCTAAACAACACACCTCCCCCCCCCCCCCCCCCCCCAGCTATCGCAGTGGCCCGCGGCCCATCATGAGCTCCCCCCCACCTGGAAAGATCGAACTCCCCCCGCCGACTGCAAATGCAGAGTGCGCAGCAGCACCACCCCCCCCCCCCCCCCCCCCGCCACCACCACCACCAATCGTTCCACCCCCTCAGGCCCTGTCCCCTTGGCGGTGTCCGGTGGGCACTGCCAGGGTGCCAGGTTGCCAGGCTAGCATTGCCCCCCTTGCGCCCGATGTCCTCGGAGGGGGGAGGGGGGGCCTTAACAGCCTCCAGTTCTACCGCTTAGGCAATCATGTCTGGTCCCCAGCTTATTTTATCTTATTTATTTATTGGTGTCACAAGTAGGCTTACATTAACACTGCAATTAAATTTACTTTGAAAATCCCCTGGTCGCCACACTCTGGCGTCTGTTTGAGGGAGAATTTAGCATGGCCAATGCACCTAACCAGCATGTATTTTGGACTGTGGGAGGAAACTGGTGCACTCGGAGGAAACCCACGCTGACACAGGGAGAACGTGCAGACTCCGCAAAGACAGTGACCGAAGCCGCCAATTGAACCAGGGTCCCTGGTGCTGTGAAGCAGCAGTGTCAGCCACGGTGCCACTCATTGTGATTCTCGCTGGAGAGAACCTTGACTGGGGAGATGACATTTAAATTATATTTAAATAATTTAGTCAGTCTTGTGCCAGAAATGGGCGCGAAGCCGGATATCGGGTGCCTGTAAGATCGAGAGAGGTTAGAAATCAGGCGTGAATCTGATTTCTCAGCTCTTATCAGCCTATCAGCTCGCCCCGTCCATTGGCTGACAATGGTAAGATCGCCCCTCTGATGTTCACACACCTTCACCTTCACTGGCCTGGATTTGAGGTAATAATAAAGGTGAAACCATTATATCACTCTATCATTCCTGCCCCCAAATTGACAACTTCTGGAGGCTGCACATGTGCAGTTAAACATGAACATTTGTAAGTTGTTCTTGGCAATTCCAGTGATTCTACACTTCTCCACAGGATGTGTTGTTGCCACCCTCCCCACTGCACCACACCCCGACCCCCCCCAAAAATACAATCAATGAGAAATCATTGAAATTATGCAGCTTCCATTGTTCTGCGATTAGTTTCACTGTTAGAACCCTTTAATATGTTACACCTTGTTGAATAAATGGTAACTCAGTGTATAAATGGTACACAACTACTGCCAAAAAAGCTCCACTGGCCCTGAAAAAGTATTTTATATTTGAAAAAAATTTTTCTCCATTATGACCAAAAATTCTACATTTTTAAATTTTTAAAGGTGTATGATATTTTGGCTTCTGCCTTACTCCATTGTGTATGTCCCAGTCATTTATTTCAGTCTCCTTAAAGTTTTGAATTAGAAGCAAAAGGATTCAGTAGTTTTTACTTCCTGGTTTGTTGTCTGTGCAAATGCTCTGGTGTACTTGGATGCTTACCCTGCTTGATGGTGTCACTGCTGCTGCACGCCTGGAGATCCTCTTAACTTTGTGCTAGACCCAAACTGGGAAAGGAGAAATTCATGTCACAGAGATTATTATATCTTTGTGTGCAGCTTGCTTCAAGGTTGGCAACAAACGTCATTTCTCTGCCACTGGCCACAAAATCTAGCCCAGTATTGTCTCATTTTGGAGCTAAATTTGAACATAACTTGAAAGACTCATCATTCTTAATGTTCACTTCATTTTCTTATTGTGGAATTGAAATCTGGAAAACCATGGAACTCAATGTTAAATGATAGACACAAGGATTGTCAAGGACAGGCCATTAATATCATTTAGTGCAATAGCACTTATACCTGGTTTGCAGTACAGCTGTATTAAACCTGGATTATAAATGTAATTTTTTGCATCATTAACTTGCTTGATTAGTCTTTGATGGAGAAGCATGATCTTATAATTGGCAGCGAGAGAGGAAAATCTTTTGAAGATATTTGAATTGATCACCAGAACAGCTCATGATACATTATTCAAAAGTATTTCTTTTTATACATTTATGCATTTGGCTGTATGGTGGACAGTCTTTGCTCTTGGCAGAGGTGTGTTTGTTTTGTTCTTGAAAAACACTGTGACCTGCAACCATTCTTTCAATGCATGGAAACTGTTCTACTAACTGGCTCCATGCTTCACTTTTGATGAGTGTCATTATGGGGTATTTGCATAGTAATCGAGTGCCATTAGAGATACATGCTGTTTGGTGGTGTGTTCATACACTTGTCCTTGATGCTTTCAGTGCCCTTCACAGACCCCTGTGCATTGTCTCTGGGTTACAGGGATGACAGTTGTTGCCAAAAGATGTCACTATGATTTCACAATCACAAAGCACTGATACAGGGTTGATTACATGATAAACAATAGATTTATTGAACAAGCTCTCAGTGCACCAAGCTATCTAACCTTTCTGATCAAAAGGATACCAACAGGCATGGCTTACCAGAAAATTTCCTGTCCACTCGTTATCAAACCATTTTGTACCTCAATAGTTGTGAGTATTTAAAGCTCAGCCAAAGTCTTACTGGATGTGGGCTGTCTGGAATCAGGCCTTTTACCTATGCCATCAATTCGGAGTGTTAGATTCTCTGACATGGTATTTTAATGTGACATAAAGACATTTCTTGGGGCAGCACGGTGGCACAGTGGTTAGCACTGCTACCTCACAGCGCCAGGGACCCAGGCTCGATTCCCAGCTAGGTCACTGTCTGTGCAGTCTGTACATTCTCCCCATGTCTGCGTGGGTTTCCTCCGGGTACTCTGATTTCATCCCACAGTCCAAAGATGTGCGGGTTAGGTGGATTGGCCATGCTTAATTGCCTCTTAGTGTCAGGCGGACTAGCTAGGGTTAAATGCATGGGTTTATGGGGATAGGGCATGGGTGGGATTGCTGTCGGTGTTGGCCCAATGGGCCGAATGGCCTCCTTCTTCACTGTAGGATTCTATGATTCTATAAGTCCGTCTTTGTAAATTATGTAAATTGTATCTGAGGCAGAATTTTATGCATTTGGAAAATAATTTGCCCCCAGGGTACAACTTTCCCTTCAAGTGGGCCTGTGACATTAAAATAGGCCTTTCTTGCTTTGAAGGGTAATTTAAAGCTGGCTTGATGTTGTGATTAATTGAATATGGAAGTTAGGTTTTCTGTGCACTGATCAGGCTGAATTTTTCTGAACCCACCGAAGTGGGATTGGGAACAAAGTTGTAAAAAGTAGCATATCGGATCATTCATCTGATGCGTTCCCGCCTCTGAATGATTTCGCTAGAAGTTGGTTCGCACAAGTTTAGCACATACAAGGTAATGTACTGATATAGGCTAAGGATTGGCTAACAGGTAGAAAACAGAAAGTAGGAATAAATGAGTTAAGTCTCACATTGACAGACTGTGACTCGTGGAACGTTGCAGGGATCAGTACTTGAGCCCCAGTTGTTTATAATATATATCATTGATTTGGATGTGGGGACCAAATGTAACATTTCCAAATTCACAGGTGACACAAAGCTAGGTAGGAATGTATGTTGTGAAGAAGATGCATAGCAGCTTCAAAAGGATTTGGACAGACTTGGTGAGTGGGCAAGAACATGACAGATGGAATATAATGTCAAAAATTATGAGGTCATCCATTTTGATAGGAGGAACAGATCTGCAGAGTATTTCTTAACAGGGAGATTAGAAAGTAGAGATGTACAAAGGGACCTGGGTGTCCTCATCACTAAGTCACTGAAAGCTAACATACAGCAGCAGCCAGCAATTAAGGAAGGCTAATGGTATGTTAACTTTTATCACCAGAGGATTTGAGTAGAGGAGTAGCAAAGTCTGCTTCAATAGTAGAGTACCATGGTTAGACCGCATCTAGAGTACTGTGTGCGGCTTTGGTCCCCTTAACTTATGAAGGATATTATTATCATCGAGGGAGTGCAACAAAGGTTCACCAGACTTGTTCCTAGAATGGCAACACTCCTACAAAGAGAGATTGGGGAACTGGGCCTGTATTCTTTAGGGTTTTGAGGAATGAGAGGTGATCTTATTGAAACCTACAAAATACTTAAAGGGGTGGACAGGTAGATGCAGATAAGATGTTTCCTCTGGTTGGGGAGTCTAGACATGATGTGGAGAGGCAGGCGTTGGACTGGGGTGAACACAATAACAGTTTTAACAACACCAGGTTAAAGTCCAACAGGTTTATTTGGTAGCTGTGGTGAACCATAGATGGTTACCACTATGGATACTTGTACATATGTTACTCTTGTTACTGTTGGGGTTAGGGTTGGGGTGTTCCACCTGTTAGCATTGTTCTGTGGTACACTCCGTTTGGCTCTGCCTTCTTACAGGAGTATAAAGGTCACTGCTACTTCCTAGTAGCCCTCAGTCTGGGATAGTATTGTTAAGCAGTATGCTCTATTCTTGTTGTGAATAAAAGCCTTTATTCCCGGGTACGTCCTAGCCTCCCGAGTGAATTAATCGCGCATCAATTTTATTCACAACAAAATACCAAAAATTTTGTTCGAAGAAAAATGGAGCAGATGCTGAAACCCGATCGGCGAACCTTGGATCCGCGTGCCGCGGGAGCGTCGAATACTTTCGACCATTGGTTGAAGTGTTTCCAGGATTACATCGACGCCTCGACAGCAGTCCAGACCGACGCCGACAGATTGCGGGTCCTCCACGCAAGGGTGAGCGACACTGTGTATGCAACAATCCGTGACTCCCAAGACTACAAAGAGGCCATCGAATTACTCAAGAAGCTGTACCATAAACAGCCGAACGAAATTCATGCTCGTCACCTATTAGCCACTCGACGGCGGCAGCCCGGCGAAACTACGGGACAGTACCTGCGCGAACTTCAACAGCTAGCCAGAGCCTGCAATGCAAGGAGGTGTCGGCTACTCAATACACCAACGATCTTATCCGAGATGCGTTCGTGGCGGGAATCGGCTCATCCTATATTCGCCTGCGGCTGCTAGAGCAGGGTAACTTGGACCTTGCTAAGACGGTAGAATTGGCCGATGCAATGGAAACAGCCTCCAGAAGTCTTGAAACCTACCCCACCGACCACGTGGGAACATCGTGGCAAGTACAGCCACTGCCTCAACAGTACCCAGCGGCTCCTCGGAACTGCGCGATAATGCTCTCAACTTCAGACCTGACGGCTGCGGCAGCTCCTGGAGGCCCACGGTGCTATTTCTGCGGATTGGCGAAGCACCCTCGTCTGAGATGTCCGGCCAGGACGGTGTTTTGCTCCGCCTGTGGGAAGAAAGGGCACTATGCAAAAGTGTGCCAAGCAAAGAGCTCTTCCAAGCCCAGCAGTGCTGCGTGTGACTCCCCAGGATCGATCTCCTCGTCTCCAACCTCGTTGATGTCTTCAGCCACGTGCGATTCACGGGCGCCACCATTTCCTATGACGACGACGCAAGCCACGTGCGACCTGCGGGTGCCGCCGTTTTCAACATCATCGACCACGTGCGATTCGTGGGCGCAGCCATTTTGGTCGACACCGGCCACAGAAGACCAGCAGGAGTCCTCGTCGTCAGCTATCTCAGTTGACTGCAGTTACACTCGGGATCCAACAGTGGCGTCAATCATCCTGGACCAGGCCAAGCCTCACAGACTCGACAAGTCCATGATGGACATAGAGGTAAACGGGCGCCTGACGCATTGCCTGCTTGACAGCGGGAGCACGGAGAGCTTCATACAGTGAAACGGTGCGCTCTCCGTGTGCAAACTGTCAGGCAGACAATCTCCATGGCGTCAAGGTCCTGATCTGTTATCATTCTTGGGAGCTGTGTGGTAACCTTAGCGGTGCGGGGCACAGTTTACGAGAACTTCAGGCTCCTCGTGTTACCGCACCTTTGCGCTCCAGTACTCCTGGGGCTAGACTTTATGGTCCACCTGAAGAGTGTGACCCTGCAGTACGATGGGCCACTCCCTCCACTTTCAGTGGGAGAACAGCAGCCTCCAAATTGTCCAGCGCGCTCCACATGCGGTCACTCGACACTAAAAATTACCCCGCCTTCCCTATTCGAAAATCTCGTGCCAGGCTGCAAGCCCATCGCAACTAAGAGCAGGCGTTACAGCGCTGAGGATCGGATCTTTATTCGATCTGAGGTTCAGCGGCTCCTCAGGGAAGGGGTCATTCAACCTAGCATTAGCCCATGGAGAGCACAAGTCGTGGTGGTCAAGACTGGAGACAAGCCCCGGATGGTCATAGACTATAGTCAGACCATTAATAGGTACACGCAGCTGGACGCGTACCCTCTCCTGCGCATATCTGACATGGTCAACCAGATTGCACAGTACCGGGTGTTCTCCACCATCGACTTGAAGTCAGCCTACCACCAGCTCCCCATTCGCCCAGAGGACCGCAAATACATGGCCTTTGAGGCGGATGGCCGTCTCTACCACTTTTTAAGAGTCCCTTTCGGCGTCACTAATGGGGTCTCGGTCTTCCAGCATGAGATGGACCGAATGGTGGACCAGAACGGGCTATGGGCTACCTTCCTGTACCTGGACAACGTCACTATCTGCAGCCATGACCAGCAGGACCACGACGCCAACCTTCAGAAGTTTTTACGTACTGCGGCTCTCTCTTCTCGGTGAACAGTGACCACAACACCACACAACCCTGCCACAGCAACCTCTGCAAGACGTGCCGGATCATCGACATGGATGCCATCATCTCACGTGAGAACACCATCTACCAGGTACACGGTACCTACTCTTGCAACTCGGCCAACGTTGTCTACCTGATGCGCTGCAGGAAAGGATGTCCTGAGGCATGGTACATTGGGGAAACCGTGCAGACGCTACGACAACGGATGAATGAACACCGCTCAACAATCACCAGGCAAGACTGTTCTCTTCCTGTGGGGGAGCACTTCAGCAGTCACGGGCATTCAGCCTCTGATCTTCAGGTAAGCGTTCTCCAAGGCGGCCTTCACGACACACGACAGCGCAGAGTCGCTGAGCAGAAACTGATAGCCAAGTTCCGCACACATGAGGACGGCCTAAACCGGGATGTTGGATTTATGTCACATTATCAGTAACCCCCACAGCTTGCCTCCTGGACTTGCAGGCTGTCCTGGCTGGAGACAATACACATCTCTTTAACCTGTGCTTAATGCTCCCTCCACCCACATTGGCTGTATCTTTAAGATCTGGCTGGCTGTAGGGATTCGCATTCTAATTAGTATTCTGTAACTTGATTTTTGTGTCTCTGTGCCCTGTTTAAGAGCACATTTCCACTCCATCTGATCAAGGAGCAGCGCTCCGAAAGCTAATGGTATTTGCTACCAAATAAACCTGTTGGACTTTAACCTGGTGTTGTTAAAACTGTTACTGGGGAGTCTAGAACCAGAGGACATAATTTCAAAATAAGGAGGAAGCCACTTAGAACAGATGAGGAGAAAATTTTACTCAGAGGATTGCAAATCTTTGGAATTCTCTATCCCAAGGGGCTTTGGAATCTGTCATTGAGTATGTTTGAAGCAGAGACTGACTGCTTTCTAAATACCAATGACATAAAGGGTATGGGGATAGTGTAGGGGATAAAGGTATTGAAGTGGATGAACAAGCATG
The DNA here is from genome assembly GCF_964213995.1 of Mustelus asterias. Lineage (NCBI taxonomy): Eukaryota > Metazoa > Chordata > Chondrichthyes > Carcharhiniformes > Triakidae > Mustelus > Mustelus asterias. The sequence continues at coordinate 98,137,058 of NC_135802.1, read as the reverse complement.
ATCATATTGAATGGCAGAGCAGACTCGATGGGCTGAGTGGCCTATTCCTGCTCCTATGTTCCTGAGACAAAAAAAAGGTGATGAACTATAGGTCAGATCAAGGTAAGATAAGGGTAGTATAAATAGTCAGAGGAGAGATACAATTACAGAACTTGAATAAGGTGAATGGAACAATGATTAAAAGCAAATTAAATTGCTGGCACAACAATGTGCACAGTATCTGGAACAAAATAAGGGAACTAGAAGCAGCATAATGAGGGACCAGGTGTAAAAGGAAAACATGGCTACATAAAGAAAATGACTGGCAGTTAAATATTTCAGGATAAAACATATTTAGAGACAATAGGGAAGAAAGGAGTGGGTGGAATAATTGTACTAAATAGAGATAACAGAATGGAAGTAGAAAAGGACAAAATTAATGTTAATATAGAAACAGGATCTATACAGAGTGACATAATAGCCAAAGACGTGATGCCTGCCCTCACCAGGATTGCATACAAACCTACAAATTAGGAGCTCGAGTAGGCCATTTGGCCCTTCAAGCCTACTCCACTATTCAATAAGATCATGGCTGATATTATTATTTAAGTCCGCATTCATGCCCACCCCAAGAACCTTTCTGCTTCCATTGCCTTTTGAGGAAGGGAAGACTCAAGACTCTCTGAGAAAATAAATTCTCCTCATCTCTGTCTTAAAAAAGCGACTTCTTATTTTGAAACAGTGACCCTTAGTTCTTGATTCTCTCACAAGAGGAAATATCCTCTCCACATTTACCCTGTCAATACCCCCTCAGGATCTTATATGTTTCAATTAAGTTGCCTCTTACTCTTCTAAACTCCAGTGGATACTCGCCTAGCCTGTCCATCTTCTCTCATAAGACAATCACCCATTCCAGGTATTGGTCTAGTAAACCTCTCTGAACTTCTGTCAATTCATGTACGTCCTTCCTAAAATAAGCAGACCAATACTATACACAGTACTTCAGATGCAGTCTCATAAATGCCCTGTATAACTGATGCTTAACCTTCCTACCTTTGTATTCAATTCCCCTTGCAATAAATGATAACATTCCATTAGTTTTGCTGATTACCTGTATACTAACATTTTATTATTCATGCACTAGGGCACCCAGATCCCTCTGCATCTCAAAACTCTGCAATCTCTCATCATTTAGATAATATGCTGCTTTTTTTATTCTTTTAAAAATGGATAATTTCAGATTTTCCCACATTATACTCCATTTGCTAGATCTTTGCCCACTCACTCAACCTATTCACGTCCCCTTATAGCCTCCTTATATCCGCTTCACAGATACTTTCCGACCTATCTTTGAGTCATCAGCAAATTTAGAAACCATACCTTTGGTCACTTTATCCAAGTCATTTTTATAAATTGTAAAAGGTTGAGGGCCCCAGCACTGATCCTTGTGGTACACGGTCATCACAATCTGCCAACGAGAAAATCACCTCTCTCTACCTTCTCTCTGTCTCCTGTTAGCTAGCCAATTGTCTATCCATGCCAATATGTTTCCCCCTACACCATGAGCTTTTATTTTCCACAGTAACCTTTGATGTGGCACCTTATCAAATACTTACTGGAAATCTACGTATAGTACATCCACCAGTTCCTCTTTTATCAACAGCACATGTCATATATTCAAAAAACTCCTATAAACTGGTTGAACGTGATTTCCCTTCCACAAAACAATGTTGACGCTGCATGATTACCTTGAATTGTTCTAAGTTCTCCACTACAATGTGTTTAATAATAGCTTTAATATTTTTAATAATAGCCTTAATAATATGGATTATCCTCATCAATCGTTCAATTTAAACCCTTCTCATTTGTTTAGGCTGCATTGAAGATATGCACAGCAATGGAAAGGAAAACAGGCTCCCAGAGTTAAAACATTAGGACTGACCCTTCATGTCATATCACTGGAGCTGTTGCTTTTAACTAAATGATACATTTTCAAACCCACACTTTTTTGGTCAGTTGCCGAGTTACAATTGGCAGCTTCCTGAATCCTCAGCACATTTACATTCACCAATTCAGCTGTTAGAGAGGGACTTGTTTATATGGCTCTGACTACACTGCTGCAAAAGCACCTTAAACTGGTAACACATTCTGTTCATGCTTCTGTTCATGGTCCACTGTAGCTTTTTACATGCATCTTCAAATGTTGCAAATGTTATAGAGATAATATTTTGATTTTACTCTTTCCATGGGACGTTTTGCACACCAGTAACATGCAACATGATTGGTGGACAATTTTTGACGTGGGCTGGTTGAGGCTGCCCACCTGAACCATTGGAAAGCCATCCCTTACAAGAAGACTCCATTGTAAATTTTTATCTAATGATATAAATTAATGAATGTTGCCATGTATTTGCAGGAGAATGGGATTGAAATTCAACGTCCAATATGTAGCATTTCAAAGGCAATTTACTATTCAAATGGCTATGAAAACTGACATATAAAGGTTGTTGATTTAGATGACATTGTATCATCCATGTTTCTGCAAATGTTATATGTAAGCGCATCACTGGTAACAAGGTGTTGAATGAGCTGGGAAGTTTGTTCTGTATAGCTGACTGCTGCTGTCAGGACCTATTTTCCTGATGTATTTGGCAGCTGACTTCCAGCTGGCTTCTGCTGCATTCAGTAGAAAATTAGTTTTTTTTTGCTGAAATCAAAGTAGAAACAACATAAAATATAACCCTATTCACAATGACAACTCAGTAAATGTTCACAGAGGTCACTTTTTAGCATGGAATTGGAATTTTCAAGTACCTGCTTATTTTCAATTGAAGCTTATTGCCCTCTGAGCTGCTCCACGTTTGTGCAGAAGAAAAATTGATTTTCTAGTGAAAGACAGTGAAGGGCATCTCCTGTATCACTGCAGACTGCCAGAAACCGTTCTCCATAACCCACTGAATAAAGTCTGCTGTTTTGTTTGTTGCTTATCTGAAAGCTGCAAATCTGCATGGATTGGCAAACCGATGAGATGATAGCTTCAAATAGAGGCCTCTGCCTTTTGCTGATGAGAAGATTGGCCTGGTCTTTGGCCAGCTGGCATACTTCCTTTGAGATTATAGGGTAGGTATGTCCACCTTCAACGTTAACTTTTTCACAATCAAATTCCTATGGAATTTGGATATTATGTTTATCTACAACCCAAAATCCGTATAATTAAAAAGTAGATTATGACTGATCTAACTAATGAAACAGTTCTCTGTTTAAAGTTCACCTTTCAAATAGCTCTTCGCAGAGTCGGTGCAGACTCAATGGGCCGAATGGCCTCATTCTGCACTGCAGGAATTCTATGATCTGTGGCCTTGCTCCATCACCCAGCTGTGTGATATTTATATGGTAACGGTCCCTCCTGACTTTGGTTCCAGTTCCTACTGCTGATATGGAATTGTGGTGCTGTATTTAAAACGTTCTTCCACAACTTAAACAATGGATTGCGTTATTTCCTTTTCTTTAGACCTTTCAGTAGACCATCAGTAAATTCTGAACAATGAGCTGCTAATCCAAATAAATCACTACTTCAAATTGTATTTGGTTCCCCAACAGTTCAAGGCAAAGACATCCCAAAGTATCATTATTTTAGACTCCAAGCTGGACGCAAAGTATTCAACAGACCAGCTTATACAATCAAAAGCAGGATGTCACACTTCAAAGGTATCAATCTCCAAACCAACATCCTTCAAAAATGTCTACAGGGCAAGAAGTTAGAGCTGGCTGCAGGAACCACTAACTGTAACCACACGCTATTCCATTCACTAACCAGGTAGACTGTTAACCAACCAGCAAAATCTACCAAATTAAATCTCTCAGACTGCCCATCACTGCTCTTAACCCTGCACTTTTGCACCATTCCATCACATGCAAAAAAAAATTCAAGTCAGCATCTGTGCATTGCCTTCAAGCTTTAATCTCTGATTTTTTCCTCAATTAGTGCACTTGTTGGCATTCAGCATGATCCCCACAGTTCTGGGACCCTACTTTGGCTTGCCGCACAATGGCTGGCGTCTTCTTGTACTCTGGGCTTTAACAATGACAAAAATTGATGATATTAAACAAATATACATGAGAGACAAACAGATATTGGGAAACATTTGAGAATGAGAGGAGACCAGACAGAGGAATGACTTGTTCTAAAGCAATAATGAGAAAATGTTGGAAACAAACTGAGAGAATAGAAAATATCACAGTCATCACTAAACTGAGAGTACAGGATAAATGGATTTCATACAACAAAACTGCTGCTAACTTTTGATTGAATTAACTAACCAAATTGAATTACACAGTGGAATAAACATGCCTGATATTACTTGCTTGACATTTACAATGGAACAATTTGGTATGGGATTTGTTTGATTTCAGCTCAATACCATGTATTGAGTAAATATGCCAACCATTATTTCTTCCCATTTGTTAAACATTGCATTTTCCTAGATGGAATTTCATCAACCTATTTGCAAATGTTGGGTGGAATCTTGGGGGTGTCGGGGGGGAGAGGGGGGGTGGGTTGCTGCTGAAAGCCACCCCTCTGCCTTTGCCGTCTACATCCAAAACCCTTTGTGCCCCCCCTCCCCCCCCTCCCCTCCCCCCCTGTCTGCCACTCAGTTAATACCAGCGGCATCCAGATGAGACCCTCAAAGGCCTTAATTGGCAGTGGTTTGGCAAGTGGGAGGGGAGGGGGAAGTGCGATGTAGGAAGGCCTTCCCATTATGGGCTTAATCAATGTGGAGGCAAAAGGCCCCTCCTGTCACTATACCACCTGATTGAATTCAAACTCGCCCTGGGGGAGGACAAATGATGCCCAAAGTCTTTGGGCACGATCTTACCAGCTCACCATGTCAGTTGATCAGTGTAATCGAGCCAATAAAGGTAGGGCGAGAGGCAAAACGTTGGGTTTGTGCCCGATTTCTCACCTCTCGCAATCTTGCCTGCCCTGTTCTGCCAGCGAAATCAGCCTCATGTCTGGGAAGGGTACAAGGCTGATTGACATGCTATTGTCTGGGCTCACTTACCTTAATGCCCTCCCTGGTCGAGGTCCTCACTGGCAAGGATTGCAGATGGTCCCCACCAGCGGGACCAGACGTAATGGCCTTGCCTCTGGGTGGTCAGGGGCAGGGCCAGCCTGGCACACTGGCACTGCCAGCTTGGCACCCTGGCACTGCCCACCAGGCAGTGCAAAGGGGGCATGGGCTGAGCGGAGTGGGGCCTGATTGGGGAACAGCCTGATAGCCTGATGGATGGGAGACTGGGTGTGGGAAGCTCTAAGGGAAATGGAAGGGGGATCGGCCGGGGCAGCGATTCAGGTTGGGGGGTGATCGGCAAGGTGTGGCGACTGGGGAAGTGATTGGTTGGAGGGGCGAGGCGATATTTGGGGCCATGACCGATGGTAGGCCTGGGGGGGGGCATGGGGATGGGGGATTGGTGTGAGTGACAGATCTCCCAGTGGGAGATCGGGGCACCTGCTCAGCAGCCAGCCTCACAGGCGCACTCCACCGCCCTCCCCCAAGATTTGCGTATTGCATAGAGTGCCATAAATGACCTTTTAGCAGGTTTTCGTACCAATATTTATTGATGTTTTTCTGGATGTCTTGGTCTGCTGGACCAAATGGATTTCCAATACTCACTGGTGAGGCCACTTGATCCAAAATGTCAAGGAGGATTGGAAGGTAGAAACCACTCCTTCTGAAATTATGTTGGCTATCTTTACATAGCTATCCCATAAGCTTGTCTCAACATAGAACTTCACAGAGACTTGTTACTTCATAGAATCCCTACAGTGCAGAAGGAGACCATTCAGCTCATTGAACCTGCACTGACCACCCAGGCCCTATCCCTGTAACCCCACATATTTATCCTTTTAGTCCCCCTGACACTAAGGGGCAATTTAGCATGGCCAATCAATCTAACGTGCACATCTTTGATTGTGTGAGTAAACCAGAGCACCTGGAGGAACCCATGCAGACATGGGGAGAACATGCCAACTCAACACAGACAGTCACTCAAGGTTGGAATTGAACCCAGGTCCCTGGCACTGTGAGACAGCAGTGCTAACCACTGTGCCATCATGCTGACATAGCAAGGTTATGAGAGAAAGTGAGTAAGAGAGTGGAACAAAATGTGATTGAGACACAAAAGAGTAAGACAAGGTAAGAAACAGAGAAGTGCTTGCAGAAAGAAAGACTTGCGTGATAATTATGTTTTAAGTCCAGTAACTGTTATGTAGACAGAAAATGCAACCAACCTGTACTGCAGCAACATTCCACAAATAGCAGTAAGATGACTAGTCATTTCTTAATGATGTTGGCTGAGATGTTGGCTATAACACTGGGAAAATGTTCTGTTCTGTGTCACATGGGATCTTGAATATGCAGTTGAAACAAGCAGACTAAACTTCGATATTTCCTTCAATAGAATATCAGCTTAGATTACTTACTGAAAGCAAAAGAACAAAGAACAAAGAACAGTACAGCACAGGAAACAGGCCCTTCGGCCTTCCAAGCCTGTGCCGCTCCTTGGTCCAACTAGACCAATCGTTTGTATCCCTCCATTCCCAGGCTGCTCATGTGACTATCCAGGTAAGTCTTAAACGATGTCAGCGTGCCTGCCTCCACCACCCTACTTGGCAGCGCATTCCAGGCCCCCACCACCCTCTGTAAAAAACGTCCCTCTGATATCCAAGTTATACTTCGCCCCTCTCAGCTTGAGCCCGTGACCCCTCGTGATCGTCACCTCCGACCTGGGAAAAAGCTTCCCACTGTTCACCCTATCTATACCCTTCATAATCTTGTACACCTCTATTAGATCTCCCCTCATTCTCCGTCTTTCCAGGGAGAACAAGCCCAGTCTACCCAATCTCTCCTCATAGCTAAGACCCTCCATACCAGGCAACATCCTGGTAAACCTTCTCTGCACTCTCTCTAACGCCTCCACGTCCTTCTGGTAGTGCGGCGACCAGAACTGGACGCAGTACTCCAAATGTGGCCTAACCAGCGTTCTATACAGCTGCATCATCAGACTCCAGCTTTTATACTCTATACCCCGTCCTATAAAGGCAAGCATACCATATGCCTTCTTCACCACCTTCTCCACCTGTGTTGCCACCTTCAAGGATTTGTGGACTTGCACACCTCGGTCCCTCTGTGTTTCTATACTCCTGATGACTCTGCCATTTATTGTATAACTCCTCCCTACATTATTTCTTCCAAAATGCATCACTTCGCATTTATCCGGATTAAACTCCATCTGCCACCTCTCCGCCCAATTTTCCAGCCTATCTATATCCTGCTGTATTGCCCGACAATGCTCTTCGCTATCCGCAAGTCCAGCAGTGGAACATAATATTTTTGGCCTTGAGTAATGCCATTGGAGATCTGAATGAAAATAATTACCCACTCCCCCAGAAACATTAAATTTGGCTCCTCAATCTCCAATCCTTCCATTGGTATGAATGGAAGTGCCATCATTTCAATAGTTTTTTAGTCCTTTTCACATTATGCCAGAGTCCAATTCTCCTTAAATGGGTTTCACGCAGCAAAAAATGCTGCAAGGTTGTGATTGAATTGAACAAATTAAATTGCATTGCACAGTGGAACAAACTTGCTATCGATATTACAGGTCTTTACAGCAGCACAATTTGATATGAAATTGAGCTTATTGTACACAATGCTTTTGGATATACTTTGTGTGCTCAGCTTCGATGGGCTGAGCACACAAATTGCCTGTTCGTAACAGTGGTTAGCACTGCTGCATCACTGTGCCAGGGACCCAGGTTCAATTCCAGCCTTGGGTCACTGTCTGTGTGGAATTTGCACATTGGCCCCGTGTTTGCGTGGGTTTTCTCCGGGTGCTCTGGATTCCTCTCACACTCAAAGACGTGCAGGTTAGATTGATTGGCCATGCTAAATTACACTTCAGTGTCGGGGAGATTAGCAGGGTAAATACGTGGGGTTACAGGGAGGGATCCTGGGTGGGATTGTTGTCAGTGTAGGCTCGATAGGCTGAATGGCCTCCTTTTGCATTGTAGGGATTCAATGGTTCTATGATAATGAGATACATAGCCACATATGTACAATTTTCTCAAGTTGAGTGTCTGAAACATCAGCTCTATTTAATGTCTTTTCTCTTCCCCTCTGATCCATCCTTTAACCTTGTTCACTGGAATGTGGGGCTAGGTTTTACATGCCACTCTTGTGGGGGAAAGTATATGGGGGGGGGACCTGCAAATTAGGGTACCATGTCATCAATGGCTTGCCTGTTGCCTGCCTGCTCCACCATGATTTTACAAGTAGCAGGGGAAGCATCAGGTGAGTCGCCTAAATGTGTTCCAATTGAAGTCTTTAATTGGGCAATTGATACCCAATGACGGATTTCCTCTCACCAGCAATTTTATCAAACAGACAGCAAGAGAGGCCGTCACTCAACGTAATGCCAGATAGGTTTAACTCTGCAGGCTGCTGGTTAGTTAAAGAGGATGGTGAGGGGTACCTCTTGCTGGCATCAATTGCAGACCCCTCCCCATAGTCTTATTAACCTATGTTCATCCCCTCCATTTTTTGGTGCGTGAAACCCATTTAAAAAGAATTGCTCTCTGGCATAATGTGAAAATGACTAAAAGACTATTGAGAAATGACGGTGCTTCCATTAATATCAGTGTAAGGTTCAGAGATTGAGGAGCTAAATTTAATGTTTAGTGGCTAACGTTCTTTGTGTCATTACCAGTGTGCAGAACTGCTGCCCTCTAATTGGCTGGCAGCTTGATGAAATTAGTTCTGTACCTAAAGATTGGCAGTACCTCTGCCTGAGAAATTAGACCAGAACGAGGCTAAGCAGAGGTAGGCTCCTATCCCCACCCGATCCTTACTCTGGGGTGCAGGGAGCTCACCCTCCACGTAAAAACAAGCCCATGATGTACATTTGAGCTACAAAGAATTATTCATAGAATTCCTACAGTACAGAAGGGAGGCCATTCGGCCTGCACCAACAACAATCCCATCCTATCCCCGTGACCCCACATATTTACCCTGCTAATCCCCCTGAAACTAGGATCAATTTAGCATGGCCAATCAACCTAACCCGCGCATCCTTGGACTTATTGTTTTTAAATTAATGAACTCATGCACCTATATAGCTTCTTTAACTTGTTAAAATCTTTCAAAGGGTTTCAGATATTGAATTACTTTGAAATGTGGTAACTTCTATTATGGACAATGGAAGCCATTTTTCTCCAGCAATGTCTCAAAAAACGCAGTCAAATAAATCAATAAAAACCAGTTTTTGCAGGTTTTGGTTGAAGGAGGAAAATTGACCAGTACACTCGAGAGCTCCATGCTCTTCTTGAAATAATGTTATGGATCCTCAAAATGCACATGAACCACTAGATTAAGCCGTATAGTTTAAGATGGCATCTGAAATGCTCAAACAATATAGGAGTCCTTCTATACTACACTGAAATGTCAGGTTAGCTGATAAGTCCTTGTCTTGGATTCAAATTCACAACTTTACTCAGATTCAAGAGTCCTACCAACTGAGACAAGCCACTTTGTACCAACACTAGGCTAAAAAAGTCAGTTTGTATTCTGTAATTCTGTACTTTATAATTGCTCACACTTATTAATGAAGAATTAGTGCATAATTGGTAACCAGCCAGAAACAGATGATTAAATAAGCATTGAGCCTCAATGTAAGTAATTAATCAAATAGCTATTGAGGTTGGATGATGTACCAATGTTTGAAGTTTAAAATATTAATTTGCTACTGTGGCTTTGTCAATGGAGCAGCCAGGTATCACTGGATGCAGATCTTCGTTTTTGTCCTTCGCTGTCTGGGGTACATGTCAGGAGAACGATTGGAGATTTGTATAAATTGAGATAAAAGAAAGGTCATGAACTGTCTCATTGTTCTGTGCTGCATGAAGCAATGTGTGCAAATGTATAAATCCAATAAAATTAAACCAGGAACAACAAATAATCAATTGGCCATGTAATGACTCAAGGAGCCCGACTGGAAAGGGACATAGTTTATAACAAAATGCAAAGTAAACTACTACCATGGTGTACACACACTAGTCCCTGTTTGGCACTAGAGTTCGGCAGGCCCAGTCCAGGGTCTCCCTCATAAAAGGCTCAGGTAATGAACTCCAGCTGGGCAGGCCACTATCTATAACCAGGGGAACTCATACTCAACGAGCCCCACAGGGAGATCAATCAATGATTCCCCATGGACTATGTGGGGTTATCAGACCCCCTCCACCCACAAATGCCCTGCAAAGTTTGCCTGTACTTGCACCCAGTGCCTCCCCAACCATTCCCAAGGGTGCAACGAGGCGGCTGGTGGGGCCTTCTGGTTTTCCTGGCAAATTTTGCACCACTTGACCAAGTTTTTGATATCACTGCCTATGCCAGTCCGCCAGATATAGCTCCTTACGAGCATTTTCATCTTACAAATTCCTAGGTGGCCATTGTGCAATTCTTGAAGTATTGGTCACTAGACTGAACCCCGAACTCCGCACAAGATGATGTCATGTTCAAACTCAACTGCTGATATTTAAAAAGATAAGGTTTCAAATCCTCTGTCGGATGCCCTTGATGTCCACCACTTAGGACGATGTGACATAGCTTTGCCAATATAGGGTTCATTGGTCCATGCCTGGATTTGATTGGCGGATACTAGCAGTATGTCCATGAAGTTCAGAGTCATGAAAACTTTATCCATCTTCGGAGGAGAAGGTAGGCTGTTGAGTAGCAGTAGGTGGCTCAAGGCATCCATGTTGGCTATATGTATCCCTAGTTGATGGTCTAGGCTACATTCAGATGCATCTAACAGCAGTGCCCAGTGTTGGATCCAGGCATGAGAGGAATCACCTGCCTTCCTTGAAGAGGCTCAACAGAGGTTTGTGATTGGTTACTATGGTGAAATGATGACTGTAGATGTACTGGTGGAACATTTTCACCACGAACGCCATGGCCAAACCATCTTTTTCAATCTGGGCATACTTCTCTGCATCCGCCAGGATTCATGATGCGTACAAGATTGGATGTTCTGTCCCATCATCCAACGGTGAGATGCTCCTATCCCATGGGAGAGGCGTTATAAGTTATAACAAATTATTTCAGGGGGTCATAATGGGCTAGGAAATTTGTTGACAGCAATTGTTGTTTCTTTTGGTAGCTTTTTAAGCGGGAGACTCTGTTGACCGTCAATTTATAAGCCCCATATTGACGGACCAAATTGTCAGTGTGTGTGGCCAATCTAGCCTTGGTGTCCCACAGGCTTAAAGGCAAGATGCCCAATCACAGTTGCCTAAAGGTTTGCTGCCTAATAATAGATGCACTGGCTCATAAGTTCATAAGATAAAGGAACAGAAATAGGCCATTCGGCCCATTGAGTCTGCTCTGCCATTCGATCATGACTGATATGCTCCTCATCCCCATTTTCCTGTCTTCTTCCCATAATCCTTGAACCCATTACCAATTAAAAATCTGTCTAGCTCCTCAAATTTATTCACTGTACTAGCATTCACTGCACTTTGGGGTAGTGAATTCCACAGATTCACAACCCTTTGGGAGAAGTAGTTTCCCCTCAACTCTGGTTTAAATTTGCTACCCCTTATCCTAAGACTATGACCACTCGTCCTAGGATGCTTCCGATAGAATGCCCCACTATCGGAAGCATCTGCTCCACGTCTACTTTATCCATACCTTTTATCACCTTGTATACCTCAATTTGATCTCCCCTTATTCTTCTAAATTCCAGAGAGTATAGACCTAAACTGTTCAATCTCTCTTCATACACCAAACCCCTCACCTCTGGGACCTGTGTCTATCTCGATGGAAAAGGGGGGGCATTCACCTGGAGTTTAATCTTGATTGGGGTCACTTTGGGTGCAGTGATGCAATTTAACTGCATCAATTCTTCATCCTCAGGCTGGTTTATTTGTAAAGCTCTGTCCTGAGGTAGTTTCACCCTTCGACCTCTACCCATGTTGCCTGTTTCAGTAGCCTTGTCTGGGGTGGACTCTATGACTACAAGTGCAGCATGGATGTGCTTGCTCCTCACTGCATTGTGTCTAGTTCTGGAATCTTACAGTCTCTGACTCCAATCACCTTTTCTTGGCAGCAAATGGGAGATGCAAGCGTCATCCCCGGAACTTGGTTCTGTAGAATGGGGGTCGTCCAACGATGACGATGGTAACATCTATGGATCCCTAAAGCTCCTGGGGCCTTCTGTGTTTTTGCGGGAAAGGGCCCATTCTCTGGCTTTCTCGAGGCCCAGAGGTGGTTCAGTCAGTAGCTTCCTCTGGGTTGCAACGTTATTAATTCCACATACTAAACAATCCTTGAACATTTCCAGAATTGCTGACCTGTACTCAGTGTTCCGCCAATTTCTGCTGTCAAGAATTCAGTTCCTGGTTCCCCAGGGAGTCTAATTGCTATATTAAATCTTTAGCATTGCAATATAACAGATAGTTTAGTGTTGTAGTGGTCCAATGCCCGATAACAGATCTACAAATTTCTCAAAATATTTTGAATCCAGGGCAGCCAGGCACTTTAAATATGCATGATGTGAAAGTCAGAACCCCACAAGCGGTCAGGAGGATGATGTTTTAGAACAAACAACAAAGAAAATTACAGCACAGGAACAGGCCCTTCAGCCCTCCAAGCCTGCACCGACCATGCTGTCCGACTGAACTAAAACCCCCTACCCTTCCAGGGACCATATCCCTCTATTCCCATCCTATTCATGTATTTGTCAAGACGCCCCTTAAAAGTCACTACCGTATCCGCTTCCACTACCTCCCCCGGCAACGGGTTCCAGGCACCCACTACTCTCTGTGTAAAAAATCTGCCTCATACATCTCCTTTAAACCTTGCCCCTCGCACCTTAAACCTGTGCCCCCTAGTAATTGACTCTTCCACCCTGGGAAAAAGCTTTGGACTATCCATGCCTCTCATAATCTTGTAGACTTCTATCAGGTCGTCCCTCAACCTCCGTTGTTCCAGTGAGAACAAACCAAGTTTCTCCAACCTCTCCTCATAGCTAATGCCCTTCATACCAGGCAACATCCTGGTAAATCGTTTCTGTACCCTCTCCAAAGCCTCCACATCCTTCTGGTAGTGTGGCAACCAGAATTGAACACTATATTCCAAGTGCAGCCTAACTAAGGTTCTATAAAGCTGCAACATGACTTGCCAATTTTTAAACTCAGTGCCCCGGCCGATGAAGGCAAGCATGTCGTATGCCTTCTTGACTACCTTCTCCACCTGCATTGTCACTTTCAGTGACCTGTGTACCTGTACACCCAGATCCCTTTGCCTATCAATACTCTTAAGGGTTCTGCCATTTACTGTATATTTCCTATCTGTATTAGATCTTCCAAAATGCATTACCTCACATTTTTCTGGATTAAACTCCATCTGCCATCTCTCTGCCCAAGTCTCCAACTGATCTATATGCTGCTGTATCCTCTGATGATCCTCATCGCTATCGGCAAATCCACCAACCTTTGTGTCGTCCGCAAACTTACTAATGAAACCAGTTACATTTTCCTCTAAATCATTTATATATATTACAAACAGCAAAGGTCCCAGCACTGATCCCTGAGGAATGCCACTTGTCACAGCTTTCCATTCAGAAACGCACCCTTCCACTGCTACCCTCTGTCTTCTTTGACCAAGCCAGTTTTGTATCCACCTTGCCAGCTCACCTCTGATCCTATGCAACTTCACCTTCTGCACCAGTCTGCCATGAGGGACCTTGTCAAAGGCCTTACTGAAGTCCATGTAGACAACATCCACTGCCCTACCCTCATCAATCATCTTCGTCACATTAAGAATCTATGATGACCATGAAGCCATTGTCGATTGTTGGAAAAACCCATCTGGTTCACTAATACCCTTTAGGGAAGGAAATCTGCTGTTCTTCCCCGGTCTGGCCTACATGTGACTCCAGAGCCACAGCAATGAGGTTGACTCTCAACTGCCCTCAGGCCACTAGGGATGGGCAATAAATGCTGGCCAGCCAGCGGTGCCCATGTTCCACGTATGAATAAAAGAAAACCTGGCTTTATTACCCAATTGAAGTTGTGAAAGTTGGTAATGTATTTTGATAAGTATGCCTTTTTTCCTTTTAAAAATAAACTTCTTTTAAAACTTTACTATCTAGAATTCTGCTTTTAGTTAAAGCTTTGTGTCAGAACCAATGTTACTTAGTTACAGAGGGCATGATCAAATAATATAAACCTCTGTAAAAGTTAACACTTGTCTTAGGCAATTGTACCTCCCTTTTTGTGGACGTTTTGGCAAACACTGTTGAAACCTGCCTGCCGCAGGAGGTCTAATACTGTATTGCCAACTTGTTACTTCAGGCAATTTATTTTTGGCAGTGAGCAAGCTGCAGAAACAAGTGCTTGTGCTGCCAAAGTGGTGTGCACCCTAAAAGACATAGCTCTGGCTTCAGTGAAAGCTCTGGCTCCAACTGCAACATAAATCCAAAATAACTTGAAAATGAAGTCATAGGGAGATGATCTTTGCCATCATGTTTTGGCCAATGAATCAGATCCTTGATCACAGTTGTGTACAGCATTCCCTAGCCAAGGCAGTGCATTCCATTATCAGCTACATAATGGTGATCAATAGTTTTAACGTAAGTACATATGAAACTACAGCTGCTGTGGAAACAGTTCTGCAATATGCATCTATTGTAATTAATTGAAGGTCAGTGAAGTTTAGGGTATGAACTAATAGGCTGGTTTTCCACCCACCTTCCCCTCACCCCAGGAAGAGGCTGGAAGGTAACAGGGATGTAAAACTTGGTGGGATGGTGAGGGAAGGGGGGCAACCATGCCCGTTGTCTTCCTGCCTCTCCTTGTATTTTACCAGTGGCAGGGTGCGGCAGAATGAGTGAGTGCAGGGGAGCACTTGTCCGTGTGGAAAGACCACCTGCTCTGTTGTCACGAATGAACTCGTCCCCCGCACTAAGACTTGCCTGATTGATTCCGGTAACCCCTGACTTCTCTGGATCACTGGTTTAAGATCTCCGTAGTGCCAGAAGAGGCCACAATTCCCTGCACTGCTGCTGGGACTGAACAGTTTCCAGCTCTCTGATTGGCTAGCTGCCCTTGGAGGCAGGAATTCCTGCCACAGAAGGGCCAAAGGCAGGAAACAAATTGCTTGCACCACATAAAATAGAGTTGTGGCTTCCAGCGCAGGTTGAGGCAGGCTCACCCTGACTTTCTAGCCTATGTGCAGGACCACAACCTCTGTCTCCACATGAAATCCTGGTCTTAAACCTCCTGGAGCAGGAATCAAGTTTTGTAGGAATTGCAGACTTCTATACTGGTGCAATTTGTTATTCGTAACATGACAACTTCTGAATAACTGACTGGCATGCAGTGAATTGTTGATGAGACTATCAGTATTTCATTAATGTTTTAGATCTCAGTGTATGTAAAAAAATACAGGATGCAGAATTTGGATTAATAGCATAGCTGGAGATGGTGCGACTGAAGCCAAATATCCTCTTGCAGATAAAAGTTGCATTCCCAGCCCCTTCTAATGTATCTTGTGCAGCACACCAGCTTCAGGAGGGCAGTCATGGATGACCCTGTGAACACCGGAAACTGTTGCAGCTCATGGTGCCGCACAGCCGCACCCACTATTGTGCTGCCCATTTTCCAAACTTGGACCATGCTGATCCATTCAACAAATTTGCATGTGACTCAACCAAGGTCAAGCACTGAGCTGCATGATGGGCCCTGTACTAGGACATGCACTTCAACAAGCTGTAGATGAGGTGCTTTTGGCTCCATGAATTCATCCTACGGATTTAGGATAAAAATAAACTGTGTATCACTCCACTCCTACCCCCCACCAATCTGAATTTGCCAATTTCAGGAATGTGACAATTATCACTATCTTCAATAAGGAAGATAAATTGTGCCGTGGAAATGATTGAGATATTCCCCTGCTGCCCATGTATAAGTGACAGACATTGTTCTGAATCATCTACTTTCTGTGACTACGGAAATCTGCCAGAGACCGTGGCTTTCGACCTTCCAGACGAACCTCTGCCATGGTCTCTATTGCCAGGCAAATCCAAGAGAAATCTCGAGAACAATACCAGGAATCCTTCATTGACCTGACCAGAGCATTTGACTCAGCAAATTACAAGGCGCTGTTGATTGTACTCCAGTGATTTGGATCTCCAAAAAACCTCCTCACAATCCTGCAATTGCTTCATGATGATATGACTGCAGCTGTCTTGAGTGGAAGATCTGAACCAGTTCTCTGAAAATCCAGGCCAGTGGGGGGTACATGATAGCATTGCATCAATGTCACTGGAATCTAGAAGCCCAGGCTAATGCTCGGGGGACATGGGTTCATGGCAGCTGGTGGAATTTGAATTCAATTAATAAATCTGGAATTGAAAGTTAGTCTCAGCAATGGTGACCATGAAATTACCACTGATTGTTGTAAAAACCCATCTGGTTCACTAACGTCCCTTAGAGAAATCTGCCATCCTTACCTGGTCTAGTTTGTATGTGACTCCAGACCCATTGCAATGTGGTTGATTCATAAATGTCCCCTTGAAATATTCAGTTTAATGGCAGTTCAGGATGGGCAGCAAACACTGGCTTTGCCAGCAACATCTACAGAAAAAACAAGGCTGTGTAATAGAATCCATGTTAATATCAATATACATACTGGTCACAATCCATCGGATAATGGCTACCCAGCTCATGAAAGATCAGCTGCCCTCGGATGTGAATAAGGTGAGGGAAGACATCTCTTTTTAATTTGCTCGATGTGTTTTTGGAACAGAGGCTGAGGACTATAACTCGTGGCATGCTAAAGGCTCCGGCACAAGTGTAGAGATTGGCAGGACGACAAAGCAGGCATGCTGAAGAATGTTGTGAAAATTTGACCATATGACCTGCTGTGCGGTACAAAAATGTGAGCACTGGAATGTGTGCAACATGATTAGTGAGCTCATGTGACAGTTAATCAGGAGCAGGAGAAGAGGAGGGTCATACTGTTCATAGCTCCCATGTGGCTGAGCAACTGGGGCTTGGAGCTGCCCAGGTGCAGATGTGAGCTGGGGTTCAGAGATGCCCAGGAACAGTGGTTGCTCAGTGCAGCTGGGAGCTGGGCCTGGGCAAGCTTCAGTGAAACTGAAGTGGCCATCTGCTCCACAAAGCTGTGTGTTTCTAGCGCAAAGAAATTCCATTAGCAGCTCAGCGCAGTTACAGATCTGGGATTGTGCTGTTATTTAGATGCTTAGGTGCAGTCTTGTAAATATGGGATGCAGTCTCAGGAGAAAAGATTGAGCAGCTGGGATGGGAGCATTTATCGAGGCATTCTGAGTTGGACACCTGGGGCCCGATTTTACCATTTTGATTCGAAGTGCTGAATCTGGGCGCAATTCAGATCTGACTTGGAAACCTGTTCTCGGGCGCCCCCATACGCACTCAGCCTGAAAAAAAATTGCGAGTCTGAATCACGCTGTGGGCGGGGCTTGTCGTGCCCGAAATGCTGCAGCTCCGATTGGAGACTTGAACTGCACATGCGCAGTGAAAAAAAAAATTGAAAAACGCGCCCCTGTCACATTGCTCCAACCTTTTGCTCCCAGGCCGCTTTATCTGCAAAAAGCAGTCTTGTAAATATGGGATGTAGTCTCAGGAGAAAAGAGCGGGAGCGATGGTCCGCAAAGACATCGCCCCACGCCCACAACATAACTGTCCCCCTTATCCACCCACCACCACCCCCCCCCCCCCACTACCCAGACTGATCGTGACCCTCTGCCCCACTTTCCCCCACCGATTGACCACACAGTAGCAGCGGACTCCCCTGCCCCCCACCAGAGAATGATTGGCCCGCCTCCCTCCTCCTCCTCCTCCCCCCACCACCAGAGATCCATCTGGCCTCCCTCCCACCCCCCACCCCCCTCCCCCGCCCTCCCTCCTCTCCCCCCTCCCCAACCAGACAGCAATCTGGCCTCCCCCCCCCACCTCACACCCCAACCAGAGAATGATCTGGCCTCCCTCCCTCCTCCCGTCCCCCTCACACCAGAGAATGATCAGGCCTCCCTCCTCCTCACCCCCCCACCAGAGAATGATCTGGACCGCCTTCCCCCCCCCCCACCACCCACCCCCCCCTCCACCACCGATCTGAGTCAGAGAGCCATTGGAAGCTCTGAACGTACCTCTTCAGAAGCTGAAGCACCCGAAATAGACCTTTGCTGAGCATGTCTGTTTTGCGCCGAATCTGGATGGGCGAACGTGATGGTAAAGGGGGAAATGCTGGTAAGATGCAGGTCCAGCTCATTAAGTCAATTTAAATGCATGCAAATGAGTTGCTGAATTGACTATAGAGTCCAGAAGGCTCTCGAGTTTTGAGGCAAAATATGAGATACTGTCCCTCAAGCTTGCAATGATCTTCATTGGAACATTCAGACAGGTCAGAAAGGTCAGAGTGGGAGCAACGGGGACAATTAAAATGATGAGTGACAGGAGGTTCACGGTCATGTTTGCGAACTGAACGTAATTGTTCCACAAAGTAGTCACCCTGAATACGTTTGGTCTTCCCAGTGTAGAGGAAACCACATTGTGAACAGTGAATGCAGTATACTAAATTGAAAGAAGTACAAGTAAATCAGTTTCACTTGGAAGGAGTCTCATTGGGGTCTTGGATGGTGAAAAGGGAGGAGGTGAAGCAACAGTTACATCGCCTGTGCTCACCTGGAAAGGTGTCTTAGGAAAGGGAGGGGTGTTTGGGGTAACTGAGGAGAGGTCCAAGGTGTCAGCGGGGGAGTGGTCCCTTCAGAATGCTGGAAGGGGAGGACAGAAGAAGATGTGTTTGGTGGTGCCATCACAGTGAAGATGGCAAAACTGACAGAGGATGATCAGTTGAATATGGAGGTTGGGTGGGATGGAAGATGAGGATGAGGGGAACCCTATCCTGGTTTTGTGAGGGAAAGGGAAAAGTTGAGAGCAGAAAGCTTGAAATGGATCAAACGTGGTGAAGGGCCCTGTCAACCATTTGGGGAGTATCTCCTAGGTTGAAGAAAAAGGAAACCATATAAATTGCCAAGAAAAAGCAACAGGCCTGAGGATTGGGAGCAGTTTACAATTCAGCAAAGGAGGACCAAGGATTTGATTAAGAAGGGAAAAATAGAGTATGAAAGTAAGCTAGCAGGGAACATAAAAACTGACTGTATAAGTTTCTATAGATATATAAAGAGCAAAAGATTGACAAAAGCGAATGTAGGCCCCTTACAGTCAGAAATAGGAGAATTCATAATGGGGAATAAAGAAATGGCCGAGGAATTAAATTTGTACTTTGCTTCAGTCTTTACAAAGGAAGACATGAATAATGTACCAGAAGTTCTGAGAGAAACAAGTTTTAGTGAGGAGCTGAAGGAAATCAGCATTAATGGGGAAATTGCTGGGAATGAAGGTGGATAAATCTCCAAGTCCTGATAATCTTCATCCCAGAATACTTAAGGAAGTGGCCCTGGAAAAAGTAGATCCATTGCTGGTTATTTTCCAAAGTTATTTGGACTCTGGACTGGTTGCTACAGATTGGAGGTTGGCTAGTGTAAATCCGCTATTCAAAAAAGGGAGGCAGTGAGAAAACAGGGAACTATAGACCAGTGAGCTTAACATTGGTACTGGGGAAGTTATTAGGATCTATTATCAAGGATTTCATTAGTCAGCATTTGGAAGGCAGTGGTATAATCAGACAGAGTCAGCATGGATTTAGAAAGGAGAAATCATGCATAAAGAATCTACTGGAATTCTTTGAGTATGTAACTAGTAGAATTGACCGAGGAGAACCAGTGGATGTGGTTTATTTAGACTTTCAGAAGGCTTTCAACAAGGTCTCACATAACAGACTACTATGTTAAGTTAAAGCATGTGGATTGCAGATAATGTCTTGAGATGGATAGAAAGCTGGTTAGCAGATACGAGGGAGAGTTAGCATAAATTAGTCTTTTTCTGATTGGCAGTCAGTGACTAGTGGGGTTCTGCAGGGATCTGTGCTAGGACTGTTCACATTATATATTACTGATTTGGAAGAGGGAACTGAATGCATTATCTCCAAATTTCCAGATGATACAAAGTTGGATGGGAGGGTGAGCTGTGAAGAGGATGCAGAGATGCTTCAGCATGATTTGGACAGGCTGAGTGTGTGGGCATATGCATGGTACATGCTGTATAATGTAGATAAATGTGAGGTTATCCACTTCGGTAGCAATAATAGGAAGACAGATTATTACTTGAATGGCTATAAATTGAGAGAGGCGGATACTCAGCGAGACCTTGGTGTCCTTGTGCATCGCTGAAAGTAAGCATGCAGGTACAGCAGGCAGTAAAGAAGGCAAATTATATGTTGGCCTTCATAATTAAAGGATTTGAGGATAGGGATGTTTTGCTACAATTGTATAGGGTGTTGGTGAGGTCACACCTGGAGTCTGGTGTGCAGCTTTGGTGTCCTTACCTGAGGAAGGATGTCCTTGCTATAGAGGGAGTACAGTGAAGGTTTACCAGGCTGATTCCTGGAATGGCAGATCTGTCATATGAGGAGCGACGAAGTCTGTTAGTATTATGTTCCCTTGAGTTTAGAAGCCTGAGAGGGAATCTCATAGAAACTTTTAAAATTCTCGACAGATTCAGAAAGAATGTTCCCAATGGTAGGGGAGTCCAAACTAGGGGTCATAGTTTGAGGATAAGGAAACTGAGGTGAGGAGAAATTTCTTCACTCAGAGGGTGGTGAATGTGTGGAATTCACTACCGCCGAATGTAGTTGAGGCCAAAATGTTGTGTAATTTCAAGAAGAAATTAGATATAGCTCTAGGGGCTAAAGAGATAAAGGGATATGAGGGGAAGGGCAGATCAGGATATTGAATTTGATGGTCAGCCATGATCAAAATGAATGATGGAGCAGGCTCAAAGGGCTGAATGGCCTACTTCTGCTCCTAGTTTCTATATCTGAAGTTCTGGTGTGGAAGCTTGCATCACCAGAAAGGATGCAAAAGTGATGGAGAAACTGGGAGAATGAAATGGAGTCCTTAGAGGAAGGAGTGTTACTTTTAGATTGTTTGCCATAGCAGCTGTCTTAAAACTTGAAATCCTAACATGTGGTCCTTCCAATCAGTCACTGGAAATTCAAATGGCTTTTTTAAAAAAGAAATTATCAGTCTGTATGGGGACCATAACAACCACACTTGTTTTGTATTGTCTACAAACTTCAAAATATCCTTTGCATATCCAAATCCAGCTCATTATACCAAAAGAGCAGTGATTTTAAAACAGAAACTTTGGGAACAGCACTGTCTATTTCCTTGCAGCCTAAAACATTTCAACACTTCTCTGTTTTTCTCTTGTAGCCAATTTTGTATGCATGCTGCCATTGTTCTTTTAATTGGACGCATGTGCACAGTTCTGGGAACTGTACCTTAGAAAGGATATATTATCATTGGAAGGAATACAACTTACATTCATCAGAATGCTATCAGGGATCCAACAGTTAAATTATGAGGAAAGAACACATAAACCAGGATTACATTTCCTGAAACGTTAAGGGGTGATTTGATTGAAATTTTTATGATTTTCAAACAAATTGATAGGATAGATAGAGAAAAACCCTTAACAGTTAATGGGGGAATCTAGGGCAAGGGGAGACGCCTTAAAATCAGAGCCAGGTCATTCAGTAGAGAAGTTAGAAAACAATTCTTCCCACAAAGGTTATCAAAATGTGGAACTCTATCCAAAAAGCAGTGACTGCCAGCTCAATTAATAATTTTGATTCTGAGAGCTATAGGTTTCTGCTAGCCAAGGATATTATGGGATATGGACTGAGGCGGATAGTTAGAGATCAGGTACAGATCAGTTGTAACCTCATTGAATGGCACAGCCGACTGAAAGACCTGCTCTTGTGCTTATGTTCCTATCTGAATGCAAAAGCTGGGTTGATATTTTCGGTATAAAGTTCCCAACTGAATCATTAGCTTATCAATTATAACCAATGAAAAGTCATTACCCCTTTATGAAACAAAAACAGAAAATGCCAGAAAATCTCAGCAGGTCGGACAGCATCTGTGGAGAGAGAATAGAGCTACTGTTTCGAGTCTAGATGATCCTTTGTCAGAGCTGCTATTACTGCTTCTTTCTGTTTTGGTTGCTGATTTATATCTTTCCAGGTTTTATTTCACAATTTTAACTGTTTAGTTTAGTGTGAAGGGAGTGAAAATGTTTAAATCCTGAGGACAATCAATTTGTGGCTAAGTTTCACAAACTTTGAGAAGCCATTTTTCTTTTTGTGCACTTTATGGCATCAGGGGTGATGAGAGGAGCGGGGGATGGTGGTGCATGACTTGTCTCCCTGGAAGGAATGTAGCTGGAAGTCAATTCGCTCCATGCAAGCCCGCCCAGCAGCCATAGTATGCCATGGGCAGGCTAAATTAGCTAACGGTGGGATTTCTGTTCCTCACTGCGCACTGCTGGCAGCAACAGGAGCACAGTGGTGCTGTCTGCCACTCCACAAGATGGATGCTCCCAGGACTGTAACCAGTTCCAAGTAGAAGATCCAATGGATCCTGGAATGAGGTAGGTCTAGGACTTTGGGCGTGGAGGGTATAGCCAGTTTTGGGAGGGGAGCAGGTGGGTCGGAAGGATTGGGGTGCTACCTGAAGGGAAGCTGCCCCAAATGCACAAAAGGCACTCCCAGAAGATAGGAGGCTCCTCCCTCCTTTCCCTATTAAAAACTTTTTTAAAAAAAACATCCTGTCGACTCCTGCCTGCCTGCCCATGCCAACCTTATTATGGTGTGGGCAGCATATTGTAAGGGTCAATTGGCTTATTAATGAATTCAATTGATCATTAATTATTTATTTACATATGATGGGGTGGGGGGGGGGTTGGGTTGCCAATCCAACTACTGTGTTATGGGGGTAAGCTTGGGGATGGGTGGGAAGGTGGTTGGCTGAGCACCCACCCTATTTTATCTGCCTCCTCCCTCCCCACTGAAAATATGCCCAGTGGGGTTAAATAAAATCTGGTCGATTGTTACCTATTTTGCATGCTGATGAGAGGTAATTTATTGCAGCAGGAAACCTCAAGTGAAAAACTCTGTAAATTATGTAAAATAGTCATCAAATTTTATGCCATTCTGAAACTCTAAAAATAACCGAGTATTATAAATACTTTCACAGAACAAATATCCCTCCATCATTTTAGGTAGTTATCAATTCAAAGCTATTCAGCAGCTTATTGGAAATATAATGTAACCAGTTAATGTGCCTGGAATCACATTGACCACAAGGTAATCACGGATAAGGACATCTCATTTGTCCCATTTTGGAGCCCATCTTGATTTAAACAAATGTCATTGAATGTGTTATGCAAATCCCACAGAATGTGCCTTCTACTCAGTGAGGAGTTAGGGACGTGTTTTGAAATCTTGTATTTATTTATGGAGCAACAAAGATCAAAGTTGGCTGAAGATAATTGAATTAAGGTGTAATTTTTCTGTCAATTTTAATTCACCCTGCCTCAGAACAGGCATATTACAGTGCATTTGGGAGACCTAATTATTCAGACCTGAAACTAACTGATTGTTTACCTCGTAATTTTACAGCCTCTGTAGCTCAGATAATTGTGAGTATATCCCTGGCTTTTTGATTTATGTTCTCGGATAATGCATTTGCCTTGTTTGTACTAGCGAGAGATCTCTTCAGCTGTACGATGCTGAATAAGTGAGAAGCTGACAGGCTGTTTCTGTTGAAAGGGTATAGGAGAGAATTTGTCCTCAGAGATTGATTGCTATAGTCAACAACTCCATTATCATTGCATCATGCGACTACAAGGATCATCTAGCAATGCCCATGTTCCTGAACAGTCCTTGGGTGCTGAGGCACTGTGAGATGAAATTTGCAAAACCTGGCATGTAAATGCTCATAATCTCAAATTAATTAAATTTAGAATGGCTAAAAGTTAAGATCATAGGAATGAGTGATTGGGATCTAGAAAGTAAGAAAGAACTTACATTTATGCTTGTACCGTTTATAACATTAGGTCCTTCCAAAGCACCATACGATCAATTAATTACTCTTTAAGTGTTGTAATATTGGAAGTGTGGCAGTCAATTTTAACACAGCAAGATCCCACTAACAGCAATGTGACAATGAGCAGTGAAAAGAGGTTGATGTCTGCAACGCACATGATGTGAGGCATAAGGAATTCTGAAAATTATTCAGAATGCAAAGACTTTGAGGGTGAATTTCCACTGAGGGTTTTGCTACCCATCCATTGATAACTCAGTGGGGGAATCCCTGGAAAACAGTGGAAATGGTGCTTCTGCCGTTTTTCCTGGAAGTTATGGCAGTCATTCGGGAGCAGCCAGCAGGAAAATCTCCCCCTGTGTATCTCCAGGTTCCATTCTTGGAATAAAGAAATGCTCTGCTCGAGAGCTAACTGCATGATTCCACGCTGCAGAAATGGGGTTTCAGGATGTCCAAGAGTCACTTTATGTAAAGATAGGGAGAAGGTGAGGAAACAGGGGAAGACTAATCAGGGAAAACCTGTGGGCCTGCGTTCATTTGATAGTTACACAATTCGTGATAGCAATGATGAAGAAAAGGACAGAGGATGGTAGTCAATAGAAATGTCATAGTATCGTGAAGCATGGTATTGTGTTGGGAAAGAGAGACACATGGGCCACAAAATGATATGAGTGTTAGTTGTGGAAAATTCCATAATTTGGACAATGGACGGTCTGTTTTGCATCTTGGCTGCTAGGGGGAGGGACATAATTAAATAGATACAAAGATCCTTTAGAGAGAGGGACAACAGAAATAAGTTGTAATTCACATCAGAATTTCTAATATAGGAAAGAGTAGAATGCAGTAGTGAAAAGAAAGTTTAAGGTGTTAAAGGCTAAAAGGAAAGTTCTGAACTTAGGATCACTCCTGCTGCTACATGCCCAAATAGTTAGAAAGGAGCAGATTAAATATGTCAAAGTAGAGTTAAAAATGTAAAGTAGAAGGAAGTTTTCAGGGTGCGAGATGAGGGCAGAGAGAAGATTGATTGGACTGCACCAAAGCTGAACTGCTGCCATTCTCCTTGCATAGGAATTAACTCGTGCAGTGGAGGAGAATTTAAACATGTTAAATGGGGAAATTTAGAGCATATCGGGGTAGAGGAAAAAGTGAATATATTGAACAGGAAAAGCAGTGAAAAATCATGCATCAGAGTATTTGGAAACATAGAACATTTAGGGAAAGAAGGATACTGAAGGAATGATTATGGAGAAAATTGCCTGAAACAGTACATTGGTTGGAGAACTAACAATTGTAGAACTAACAATTGTCGGATTAGCAAATTTTAGGAACAAATTGGGCAGAAAGTGAACAACACAGACATGTTTCCACCAGATGCCCATTTTGAGCAAGAAATCAGCGAGAGCATGCCCTCCACCCTGGAAGCCCTGGATGAACCTGTATCTGCGGTCACCACTGCAGGTGTCAGAGCAGCTTTCTTGAAGGTCAACCCATGGAAAGCGACTGGCCTGGATGGGATACCTGGACGTGCACTCAAATCCTGCGTGGATCAGCTGGCGGGAGTATTCACAGACATCTTCAATCTCTCTTAACAAAGAACAGTACAGCACAGGAAACAGGCCCTTCGGCCCTCCTAGCCTGTGCTGCTCCTTGGTCCAACTAGACCAATCGTTTGTATCCCTCCATTCCCAGGCTGCTCATGTGACTATCCAGGTAAGTCTTAAACGATGTCAGCGTGTCTGCCTCCGCCACCCTACTTGGCAGCGCATTCCAGGCCCCCACCACCCTCTGTGTAAAAAACATCCCTCTAATATCTGAGTTATACTTCGCCCCTCTCACCTTGAGCCCGTGACCCCTCGTGATCGTCACTTCTGATCTGGGAAAAAGCTTCCCACCGTTCACCCTATCTATCCCCTTCATAATCTTGTACACCTCTATTAGATCTCCCCTCATTCTCCGTCTTTCCAGGGAGAACAAGCCCAGTTTACCCAATCTCTCCTCATAGGTAAGACCCTCCACACCAGGCAACATCCTGGTAAACCTTCTCTGCACTCTCTCCAATGCCTCCACGTCCTTCTGGTAGTGCAGCGACCAGAACTGGACGCAGTACTCCAAATGTGGCCCAACCAGCGTTCTATACAGCTGCATCATCAGACTCCAGCTTTTATACTCTATACCCTGTCCTATAAAGGCAAGCATACCATATGCCTTCTTCACCACCTTCTCCACCTGTGTTGCCACCTTCAAGGATTTGTGGACTTGCACACATAGGTCCCTCTGTGTTTCTATACTCTTGATGGCTTTGCCTTTTATTGTATAACTCCTCCCGACATTATTTCTTCCAAAATGCATCACTTCGCATTTATCCGGATTAAATTCCATCTGCCACCTCTCCGCCCAATTTTCCAGCCTATCTATATCCTGCTGTATTGCCCGACAATGCTCTTCGCTATCCGCAAGTCCAGCCATCTTGTGTCATCCGCAAACTTGCTGATAACACCAGTTACACCTTCTTCCAAATCATTTATATATATCAGAAATAGCAGAGGTCCCAGTACAGAGCCCTGCGGAACATCACTGGTCACAGACCTCCAGCTGGAAAAAGACCCTTCGACCGCTACCCTCTGCCTCCTGTGGCCAAGCCAGTTCTCCACCCATCTAGCCACTTCTCCTTGTATCCCATGAGCCTTAACCTTCTCAACCAACCTGCCATGTGGGACTTTGTCAAATGCTTTACTGAAATCCATATAGACGACATCCATGGCCCTTCCTTCGTCAACCATTTTTGTCACTTCCTCAAAAAACTCCACCAAATTTGTAAGACACGACCTACCTCTTACAAAACCATGCTGTCTGTCACTAATGAGATTGTTCCGTTCTAAATGCACATACATCCTGTCTCTAAGAATCCTCTCCAACAACTTCCCTACCACGGACGTCAAGCTCACCGGCCTATAATTTCCCAGGTTATTCCTGCTACCCTTCTTAAACAACGGGACCACATTCACTATCCTTCAATCCTCAGGGACCTCACCTGTGTCCAAAGAAGCGACAAAGATTTCCGTCAGAGGCCCAGCAATTTCATCTCTCATCTCCCTGAGCAGTCTAGGATAGATGCCATCAGGCCCTGGGGCTTTGTCAGTTTTAATGTTCCCCAAAAAACCTAACACTTCCTCCCTTGTAATGGAGATTTTCTCTTGACGGCTTTGTCAAGGGCAGGTCGTGCCTTACGAGCCTGGTTGAGTTCTTTGAAAATGTGACCAAACACATTGACGAAGGAAGAGCGGTGGATGTGGTCTATATGGACTTCAGCAAGGCGTTCGATAAGGTCCCCCATGCAAGACTTCTTGAGAAAGTGAGAGGGCATGGGATCCAAGGGGCTGTTGCCTTGTGGATCCAGAACTGGCTTGCCTGCAGAAGGCAGAGAGTAGCTGTGGAGGGGTCTTTCTCTGCATGGAGGTCAGTGACCAGTGGAGTGCGCCAGGGATCTGTTCTGGGACCCTTGCTGTTTGTCATTTTCATAAATGACCTGGATGAGGAAGTGGAGGGATGGGTTGGTAAGTTTGCTGACGACACCAAGGTAGGTGGTGTTGTGGATAGTTTGGAGGGATGTCAGAAGTTGCAGCGAGACATAGATAGAATGCAAGACTGGGCGGAGAAGTGGCAGATGGACTTCAACCCGGATAAGTGTGTAGTGATCCATTTTGGCAGATCCAATGGGATGAAGCAGCAGTATAATATGAAGGGTACCATTCTTAGCAGTGTAGAGGATCAGAAGGACCTTGGGGTCCGGGTCCATAGGACTCTTAAATCGGCCTCGCAGGTGGAGGATGCGGTCAAGAAGGCGTACGGCGGACTGGCCTTCATTAATCGAGGGATTGAGTTTAGGAGTCGGGAGATAATGCTGCAGCTTTATAGGACCCTGGTTAGACCCCACTTGGAGTACTGCGCGCAGTTCTGGTCACCTCATTACAGGAAAGATGTTGAAGCCATTGAAAGGGTGCAGAGGAGATTTACAAGGATGTTGCCTGGATTGGGGGGCATGCCTTATGAGGATAGGTTGAGGGAGCTTGGTCTCTTCTCCCTGGAGAGACGAAGGATGAGAGGTGACCTGATAGAGGTTTACAAGATGTTGAGAGGTCTGGATAGGGTAGACTCTCAGAGGCTATTTCCAAGGGCTGAAATGGTTGCTACGAGAGGACACAGGTTTAAGGTGCTGGGGGGTAGGTACAGAGGAGATGTCAGGGGTAAGTTTTTCACTCAGAGGGTGGTGGGTGAGTGGAATCGGCTGACGTCGGTGGTGGTGGAGGCAAACTCGTTGGGGTCTTTTAAGAGACTTCTGGATGAGTACATGGGATTTAATGGGATTGAGGGCTATAGATAGGCCTAGAGGTGTGATCGGCGCAACTTGTGGGCCGAAGGGCCTGTTTGTGCTGTGGCTTTCTATGTTCTATGTTCTATGTTCTAACTGGTCAACACCTCCCTCCGAGACACTCCCGGTTAACACGTCCCTCTCCTTTGTGAATACCGATGCGAAGTATTCATTTAGGATCTCCCCTATTCCCTTGGGTTCTAAGCATAATTCCCCTCCTTTGCCCCTGAGTGGTCCGATTTTCTCCCTGACAACTCTTTTGTTCCTAACGTATGAATAGAATGCCTTAGGATTCTCCTTTACAACAATCTGAGGTCTCTATCTGCTTCAAGAAGTCGACCATCATCCCTGTACCTAAGAAAAACCAAGCAGCCTGTATTAATGACTATCGGCTGGTGGCTCTGACATCCATCATTATGAAGTGCTTCGAAAGGTTAGTCATGGCACAAATCAATTCCAGCCTCCCGGACTACCTGGATCCACTACAGTTTGCCTACCGCCACAACAGATCCACAGCAGATGCCATTTCCCTGGCCCTGCACTCAACCCTGGAATACCTAGATAACAAGGACACCAATGTCAGACTCCTATTTATTGACTACAGATATGCTGTCAACACCATTATTCCCATGAAACTCATCTCCAAACTCTGTGGCCTGGGCCTCGGCACCTCCCTCTGCAACTGGATCCTGAACTTCCTAACTCTCAGACCACAATCAGTAAGTATAGGCAACAGCACCTCCTCCACGATCATCCTCAACACCAGTGTCCCACAAGGCTGTGTTCTCAGCCCCCTACTATACTCCTTATACACCTATGACTGTGTGGCTAAATTCCCCTCCAATTCGATTTTCAAGTTTGCTGACGACACCACCATAGTGGGTCGGATCTCAAACAATGATGAGACAGAGTACAGGAATGAGATAGAGAATCTGGTGAACTGCTGCGGCAATAATAATCTCTCCCTCAATGTCAACAACACAAAGGAGATTGTCATCGACTTCAGGAAGCATAGTGGAGAACATGCCCCGTCTACATCAATGGGGATGAAGTAGAAAGGTTTGAGAGCTTCAAGTTTTTAGGTGTCCAGATCACCAACAACCTGGTCCTCCCATGCTGACACTATAGTTAAGAAAGCCCACCAATGCCTCTACTTTCTCAGAAGACTAAGGAAATTGGCATGTCAGCTACGACTCTCTCCAACTTTTACAGATGCACCATAGAAAGCATTCTTTCTGGTTGTATCACAGCTTGGTGTAGCTCCTGCTCTGCCCAAGACCGCAAGGAACTACAAAAGGTCGTGAATGTAGCCTAATGCATCACGCAAACCAGCCTCCCATCCATTGACTCTGTCTACACTTCCTGCTGCCTCAGCAAAGCAGCCAGCATAATTAAGAACCCTACACACCCTGGACATTCTCTCTTCCACCTTCTCCCTCCGGTAAAAAGATACAAAAGTCTGAGGTTATGTACTAACCGACTCAAGAACAGCTTCTTCCCTGTTGCTGTCAGACTTTTGAATGGACTTACCTTGCATTAAGTTGATCTTTCTCTACACCCTAGCTATGACTGTAACACTACATTCTGTATTCTCTTGTTTCCTTCTCTATGAACGGTATGTTTTGTCTGTATTGTGTGCAAGAAACAATACTTTTCACTGTACGTTAATACATGTGACAATAATAAATCAAATCAAATCAAATTCAAAGATGCGAAGTAGAGTGACCAGCAGTCTTTGAAGAGAATTTTGGTGCACCCTCCTCAGCTCCCTTGAAAAGCTCTGGGCTCCCGTAAGTTCTTTCAAAGCTCTCTCAAGATTGTCTCCCGGCACCGCCAACTCCCCATCTTGAAAATACTTCAGCCTTTATCCCAGCACGTGTGGACTGGGTTGTGGCCTTCAAATTTGCGGTCATTTGGGGCAGATGTTCCATCAGCCTAATAGTATGGAGGCAAATATGGTCATTAAAGCAGTTCGAAACAAAGGTGGGATTTTTCTGTCACGCCCACCCGAGACTGGAAAGACCCGCCTGAGGTCAATGGATCTTTAAATGGTCCTTCAGATTGTCTTATCCACCTGTGATGAATCCTGTGGCATGCGGGATTGGAAAATTTACCCCAAAATTACTGCCAACCAGGAGTCAAACTCAGGTCAAATTGTAGTCTTTTACTTGGTTTGAATGAGATGATGGACTGGATTTTCCAGGCCTACCCACCATCGAGATCGTCCTGTCTCACTGAAAGTAAATAGACTTTTGGCTGAACCAAAACATCCCCCATGGCAGGTCCCATCACAGCGGGGCTAGATTAGCTGGCTTATAGTTCTGCCTTCACAATGGAAAGGTGAGGCATGAGGAATGTGAGAATTCTCCTGGAGGTGGGACCATATTTTGTTTTGTTTCGCTCTTTTCCATTTTTTTCTCTTTGACCCTGCCCAACTGTTTGCGAATTCCTGATTCAGCCAGTCTTTAATCTAGCGACAGTGTTTGTTTGTGTCACAGATTTCTCCATGGCTCCCAACAATGTCTGTCTGCAGTCAGTTGACAGAAAGCGGGCTCCTGTGGATTGCATGATTTATTGAAGCCTCCCTTGGCCCCAGTGAGAAACAAAACCCATTTCAAGACGAGGAGAAAAGTCATGGCTATGAATTTTGCACATTTACCGATGAAGCTATATTTCAATAGAATGCTGTCATCTCAAATGATTGATAAAACAAGTATTATTTATGGCCCCATTTCTAATGCAGCGACCCCGAATAATATTCTCGCTGCAATAAGCACCTTGCTATCATACTTCATTTGAATCAAAAGGCTACTTTTTTGTTGAGAGTATCGAGGATATGCTTTTGAAGTTACATAAATTATTGCACGCTGTGAACTTAATTATAGGGGGATTGCTGACTCCAAGATCAAAGTAGTGTATCCCTTGGATTTTAAGGAGATCATAGAAAGGCCTTCAGCGGCAGAAGGTTTAGTTTAATCATTGCTTTGCTTCATCTACCTCAAAAATAACACCAGAGACAAAACATATGTTAGCTAAAGGCCATGCTTTTCATTTATGCTTCCCATAACTGCAAGAGCGATTTTCATATTGTGGTTCAAATTACTGATAGCAAACCTATGCATCTTCTGTCAGCAAAGCAGACTCACTGGATTCAGTGATGCAGACTTCCAATTTTCCTTTTTGGTATACAGTCGGGTGGCTTTGCTGCTACTACTATTCTTAAATAATGTGCAATACCCACCCCTGAGAAAAAATTATATCACCTTTGGAAAACCGCTGACCTGAGTGTATGAATTCCTCATATATTGAAGATAAGGAAGTTAAGACAAATAGCATGTTCATTTTCTTATTGGGACTTGCGGATGGAGGTTTGTAAGGTAAATGTGCTTTGCCCCATTCTGTCACTTGTCTTCATGAGTGACCTGGTGGATGTCATCAACAATGACATTGTGCCCTTGACTAATGACCCGGCTCATTGCAGAATAGTTACCTCCCTCTCTGAAAGATAAAGCATGGGCTGAATTTTACATTCTAAAATTTAAACAGGACTGCTGTAGTCCCACGGAAGCATTATATCTGGTGTGATGACGTCGGGTCACGACCCTGACATCATTACACGGTCAACAATAATCCAAAGTTGGCAGCCCACAAGTCATTTTGAATTTTCTAATTAATGTCAGGTAAAGCTTGTTAACAGTCCAAGTGACTGCAATAATACATCCCTGTAGCCATAGTACATGAAACCTGCATACCTGCCAATGAAACACGTTGTGGAGGAACCCCATTCTTTCTTCATTGATATTGGAAAGGATGTTTATAAAGGCTGGAAAAGGGCCTGTGCCTGACTCCTGCAGGAGAGGCTGCCGACTGTCATTTCACTGCCAAATCTTTGATGTGCATGAACCATTGATCGTTATCAGAGGTAATACTCATTACAGTGTCTGTAAAATTGTTGACACTCTAAGGTAACATCGGGGCAGCATTGGTGGAGTCCAATATGAGCATTGTCCATTCTCTCAGAAATACAACAGGAACAAGGACTTCCTTGTTATTTACAGCTTAGGGGGTGGGGGGGGGGGGGGGCGTTGTGGTGAGGGGGGGAGCAGTCAGAGGGCCATCATCCAATCTTGGGGCTGTCCTGGACCTTTTGGTTTCCCCATCCCTTCCCTTGTCCATCTGGAGAGATGCATAGAGGTAACAGCTTGATGCTCCATATGTCCATACTCAGTTCATATTCACCAAGATTATGATTCAGCTGCACTCCAAAACTATCTGTTCCCTGTCAAAGGGCCTTAAAGCTTCCCATCAGTTAAAACAGCCATAATCATAAAAACATCACTCACCTCTTGCAATGTCTCCAAATTATTATATTCACTAACAGGAATTTCTTACTCTGTAAATGATTATTGCTGATAAACCTGACACGGTCCCATGTCAGGGCCCCCTTTAAATGGCCTCTTTACTTTCACAGACTGCCACTTCTGTGCCCGGATATCTTGCCCTCACTGGTCTATTGGGTGTGCAGTCCATCATCCTCTAACACTAGCACAACCTACCTGCGGTTTTTAATTGGCCATTGTGTGTATTATGCACCATCTTTCGATGGTAGGAGCAGAAGTCATAGAATCATAGAATCCCTACAGTGCAGAAAGTACAGTACAGTGTAGAAAGAGGCCATTCAGCCCATCGAACCTGCACCAACAGCAGTCCCACCCAGGGCCTATCCCAGTTACCCCATGTATTTACACTACTAATCGCGCTTATACTAAGAGGCAATGAGCTTGGCCAATCAACATAACCCGCATATTTTTGGACTGTGGGAGGAAACTGGAGCTCCCGGAGGAAACCCAAGCTGTCATGAGGAGAATGTGCAAACTCCACACAGTCACCCAAGGCCGGAATTGAACCCGGTCCTTGGAGTTGTCAGGCATTGCCAACGACTTCTGGAACGGACTTCCACCCAGCATCACGGTACATAAAATCCAGCCCTATATATGAATCATTGCACACAAACATGAAATGAAATGTGCCGTGATGTGCCATCTTTTGTGCTGCAAAAACTGTTCAGAAATATTGTGCTTACTGTTACCCAGGCTAGTTTACATGTGTTACAGGGTTCTATTTGATTTCTACTGCATATCCAAAGCATTGTAGCTTCTGAACATTGTTATCAAGTTCAGATTGAGTGCTGGGCAATTGGCTCCGAAAAAGATAAGTTCATTGAGACAAGACAAGCAGGTCATCACTGAACACAGACTGGATTACACACCATACAAATTAATCCAATACATTGCACTGGAAGCAATCTCAATATTTACAAAAGCAGACCCAATTTCCCTTGCACAACTAAGCAAAGCAATCTGAATGAAATAAATACTACTATGTAGCTCATGATGTACATTATGAGCTACATAAAGCACAGCATTACAGCATCTATTTTCTCCCTTAACAGTAAACCAGAGCCAAGGTATAGGCTGTGAAAAAACTGGAACAGGAAAACCAGAGAATCTGTTTGTTACGTTATGATAAAATAGAACTGAAAGTCAAGATTCAAATGCACCTCAACCCCTTCAAGGATTCTTCCAGATGATGATGTTTGCAACCAAATTGATATCTGCTCAATGCAAAGGAAAATGCACATCTTGTCCAGCAGGTGAAAGTTAATTGGTGGTACTCTTCATTGGTCAAATATGTCCAAGCTGTAAGTGATTTCATCATCCTCTCATGACTGAAGGGCCTGATGTGAGATCCATATGGATATTGTGGTGAACCATCGTTGGTTCCCACTGGATAGTACTGGGCCAGGGCTGGCCAGCACTATGGGAATGTATATAGGTTACTGTGGGATTGTACTAATGTTGTTGTTGGGCTAGGGTGGGATTGATACACCTGTGGTTGCTACTGTTGTGGCACACCCCAGTCAGGCTCCGCCTCTTGGGAGAGGTATAAGACCCCCTGCTCGGACGGGACCCCTTCAGTCTGGGATAGTGTGTTAAAGTTCTGATAGTTCCATTGTTAGTTAATAAAAGCCTTCTTTTACCGAAGCTCTGAGCCTCGTGTCCAATTGATGCGCATCAATTTTATTAACTAAAATTAAACTCTCGACGGAAGAAAAAAAAGAAAGGAGAGTATGGAGCAAATCCTCAAGCCAGAACGTCTGACGCTAGATCCACGTGTGGTGGGCGCTTCTAACACCTTCGACCACTGGCTGAAGTGTTTTGAAGATTACCTAGCAGCCTCCGCAGCGGTCACCACAGATGATGACAGACTCCGGGTCCTCCATGCGAGGGTAAGCGACACAGTCTACCTCGCGATCCGTGCGGCCACCACTTACCCGAGGGCCCTCGAGCTTCTAAAAAAGCGCTATACGAAACCTCCTAACGAGATCCACGCTCATTACCTCCTCGCTACACGACGTCGGCAGTCGGGCGAAACCATGGAGGACTATGCCAATGAGCTCTTACAGCTAGCCAGGGGCTGTGACTGCAAAGCTGTGTCGGCTGAGCAGAGCATGTACGACCTCGCCCGAGATGCGTTTGTGGCCGGGGTCGGGTCTTCATACATCCGTCTCAAGCTGCTAGAAAAGGGTAATCTCAACCTGACGCAAGCCATGGAATTAGCTGAAATGCTCGAGGCGGCTTCGAAAAGCTTAGTCCTGTATCCAGAGGACCACGTGGAGACAACGTGGCAGGAGCAGTCGCAAATCCCTCCTCACCCCTTGGGCTTGAAGTGCAGTGTTATGGCGTGCTCCCATGTGGACCAGACGACGGCTGCAGCCCCATGCGGCCCGCGGTGCTACTTCTGCGGAGGAGCCAAACATACCCGACAAAAGTGTCCCGCTAAAGCGGTAGTCTGTACCGCATGCGGTAAAAAGGGGCATTATGCAAAGGTGTGCAGATCGAAGCCCAGGAACGGCAGTGCGGCCTGTGACCCTTCGGAACGGGGATCATCACCATCGTCGTCGAAGTACTCACGGGGTTCGTCCACGTGCGAGTCCAGGACGACGCCATTGCGGTCGACGGAGTTGGAGGAGGATGACCACCAGGGGTCGCTAAGTTTGGCGCCCTCACCCATGTGCGATTCATGGGGGCGGCCATTTTGGTCGACGATGACCATGAGCGACCAGCAGGGGTCCTCAGCATCGACCTCAGCTGCCTGCAGTGACGTTCACGGACTAACGGTGGCGTCGATCACCCTGGACCAGGCTAAGCCTCACAGGCTTGATTGTTCGATGATGGACACACAGGTAAACAATCATGCGATTTATTGTCTGTTTGACAGCGGGAGCACTGAGAGTTTTATCCACCCTGACACTGTGAAGAGGTGTGGACTCCAGATTCAACCTGCCAATCAGACAATCTCTATGGCATCAAGGTCCCGGTCTGTCGCTGTGCTAGGACGTTGTGTGGTAACTTTGAAAGTACAGGGCACAATTTACGAGTGTTTCAGGCTCCTTGTGTTGCCGAATCTTTGCGCTCCAATTCTCCTCAGACTAAACTTTATGGTCCACATGAAGAGTGTGATCCTACAGTACAGTGGGCCACTCCCTTCGCTGACAGTGGGAGAACAGCTGCAGTCTCCAAATTGTCCAAAGTGCCCCGCCTGCAATCTTTCTACGTTAAAGATCACCACACCCTCTTTATTTCAGAATCTGGTACCAGGCTGCAAGCCCATCGCTACTAAAAGTAGGCGTTACAGCACTGAGGATCGGATCTTCATCAGATCTGAGGTTCAGCGACTCCTCAAAGAAGGGATCATACAGCCCAGTGTTAGTCCATGGAGAGCACAGGTTGTGGTGGTCAAGAGCGGGAACAAACCCCGGATGGTCATTGATTACAGTCAGACCATTAACCGATATACGCAGCTGGATGCTTATCCTCTCCCGCGCATATCTGATATGGTCAATCAGATTGCGCAGTACCGGGTGTTCTCCACCATAGACCTTAAGTGCGCCTACCACCAACTCCCCATTCGCCCAGAGGACCGACAATACACGGCCTTTGAGGCGGATGGTCATCTGTATCATTTCCTTAGGGTTCCATTTGGTGTCACCAATGGGGTCTCGGTCTTCCAGCGTGCTATGGACCGAATGGTGGACCAGAACAGGCTGCGGGCTACCTTCCCGTACCTGGATAATGTCACCATCTGTGGCCGTGATCAGCAGGACCGTGACACAAATCTCCAGAACTTCTTACGCACTGCATCTCGCCTGAATTTGACCTACAACAGGGAGAAGTGTGTATTCCGTACGCGCCGGTTAGCCATCCTGGGATACGTGGTGGAAAACGGGGTCATTGGCCCTGATCCAGACCGTATGTGCCCCCTTGCTGAACTTCCCTTGCCCGCTAGCGCAAAAGCACTGAGAAGATGCCTAGGCTTCTTCTCCTATTATGCGCAGTGGGTCCCCAACTACGCGGACAAAGCCCATCCGCTTATTAAGTCCATGACTTTTCCACTCACGCCAGAGGCCCAATTGGCCTTCAAGGAATTGAAACACGACATCGCGAAAGCCACGCTGCACGCGGTAGACGAATCCATCCCTTTTCAGGTGGAAAGCGATGCATCTGATTTCGCCCTGGCCACCACACTTAACCAGGCGGGCAGGCCTTTTTCCCGCACCCTCCAAGGCCCCGAAATTCGGCATTCAGCGGTGGAAAAGGAGGCCCAGGCCATTGTGGAGGCCGTCAGACACTGGCACCATTACCTGGCGGGAAAGCGGTTCACCCTGATTACGGACCAGCGATCCGTGGCGTTCATGTTCAACAACTCGCAGAGGGGCAAGATCAAGAATGACAAGATCTTGCGGTGGAGAATTGAACTCTCCACCTATAACTACGATATCATGTATCGTCCAGGGAAACTCAATGAGCCCTCGGATGCCCTCTCGCGCGGAACATGCGCTAGTACTCAGGAGGATCGCTTGAACGCCCTCCACAATGACCTGTGCCATCCTGGGGTCACTCGGCTCTACCACTTTGTCAAAGCCCGCAACCTGCCTTACTCGGTGGAGGACGTCAGGTCGGTGACAAGGAGCTGTCGGATTTGCGCGGAATGCAAACCGCACTTTTACCGACCTGACCGGGCACATTTGGTCAAGGCCACTCGCCCCTTCGAGAGGCTGAGTGTTGATTTTAAGGGCCCCCTTCCCTCAACAGATCGGAACGTGTACTTTCTGAACATAATAGATGAGTACTCCCGGTTCCCGTTTGTTGTCCCCTGCGCGGACACATCGGCTGCCACGGTGATCAAGGCATTCCGTGATCTTTTTACCCTGTTCGGTACCCCAGCTATATCCATAGTGACAGGGGCTCGTCGTTCATGAGCAATGACTTGAGGCAATTCCTGCTCTCATACGGGATTGCCTCTAGTAGGACCACGAGTTACAACCCTAGGGGTAATGGACAGGTGGAAAGAGAGAATGCTACAGTCTGGAAGGCTGTCCTATTGGCGTTGAGGTCCAAAGGCCTTCCAGTCTCCCTTTGGCAGGAGGTCCTTCCTGATGCGCTTCACTCTATTCGCTCCCTCCTGTGTACGGCAACCAATGCTACTCCCCACGAGAGGATGTTCTCATTCCCTCGGAAGTCTTCCTCGGGGATATCTTTACCAACCTGGTTGATGTACCCAGGACCCGTCCTCCTGCGGCGACATGTAAGGGCCCGCAAGTCCGACCCCTTGGTTGAACAGGTCCACTTCCTCCACGCCAACCCTCAGTATGCCTATGTGGCATATCCTGACGGGCGAGAGGACACAGTCTCGATCCGAGACCTGGCGCCCGCAGGGGACGTAGCAACGCCTGTCGCTCCCATACCCCCAGTGATGAATCCCTTATCCCTTATTTCTCCCCCGGACGTAGCACGGACAGCATCGGGACCAGTGCTTAACAGTTTTACTCCAATGCACAGCTTGCCTGAGCCCCGAAGATCGGCGCCACCGCAGAAGGTGTCAGGATCCCCTGCACTACCGTTTCATCAGGGTCAACCGGCCTGTGAGTCCGTGGGAGAACAGCTGGACGCCGTTTTGGGGAGAACGCCACCGCAAGTGCCTACTCCGGTGTCACCGCCGGTATTGAGGAGGTCACAACGACGGTGCGGTCCTCCAGACCGTCTGAACTTATAATCTGTTGACATTTTAGTCTGTTTTCGTACCCCGCCGGCCTTTGTTCTCAAAGGAGGGGTGAATGTGGTGAACCATCGTTGGTTCCCACTGGATCGTACTGGGCCAGGGCTGGCCAGCACTATGGGAATGTATATAGGTTACTGTGGGATTGTACTAATGTTGTTGTTGGGCTAGGGTGGGATTGATACACCTGTGGTTGCTACTGTTGTGGCACATCCCAGTCGGGCTCCGCCTCTTGGGAGAGGTATAAGACCCCCTGCTCGGACGGGACCCCTTCAGTCTGGGATAGTGTGTTAAAGTTCTGATAGTTCCATTGTTAGTTAATAAAAGCCTTCTTTTACCGAAGCTCTGAGCCTCGTGTCCAATTGATGCGCATCAGATATCCACAGAGCTGGTAATTCATTTTGTTGCTGTTGGTGTTTGGGGGATCTTCTGCATCTCCGCGACTGGTTACTGCAAAGGCATTGGACATCTCACCACAAGCACAAACATGTCCAACCATGCTATAGACGCAGGATTTTGACAAACTTGTTCAGATGTCTTAGCTTGGAGAGTAAGTGTCATTGGTCAGGTCAACTCACGATGACAAAAGCTTTACTTAGGTCAATGAGCTGCATATATTGATCTTGATGTTATTCTCTTTTTGTACTTGTCTTGCCAAACACGTTTCAGCTGTGCCATGGTTAGCCCTAAGACCACACTGTGGTTTTGGGAGCACATCATCTATGAGACTGTCTGGTAGACAATTTAATAGGATTGATTTAAGGATGCTTCTTCCAATTTAGAGAAGATTTATTCCTTGGTAGTTGCCAAGTACAGTTTTTGATCCTTCCCACTTCCAGATGCTGACTATGTTGGCAGCCTTGAAGTCCTGAGGAATGTTCTGATCTCAGCTATTCTTGAAGATGGCTGTAAGTTTGTTAATGGGTTCTGTACTGTTATATATCAAAATCTCTGCTGGAATGCTGTCTGAGCTTGGGGCTTTGCCTTGTTTGGTCGAATTCATTGTCTTTATAAACGCTTTCTTGGAAGGAGAAAGAGACGGGCTTTCTTTCTCAGGTAACTGCTCAATTTGATTTAGCCAATCTGCTGAGATGCGAGTGTCTCAGTTGAGGAGCTCAGCGATGTGCTCACTATCTTTCCTTTACAACTGCCTTCTCAGTGATGAGTTAATTTTCATCAGTTGTTAGGCTCAGAGGAAAGGTTGTGGTGGATGGGTCATATACAGTCTTCAGCACATTGACAAAACATTGATCATGTCTCTCAGCTAGATGTTGCAACTCATCAAATTTTACATTCCACCAGTCATTCTGCATTTCACTTAAAGCACGCTGGAGCTTGTGTTTAGCATTTTTATTGTCTTGATGTTTTGTTGTTGACTGTGCAGCTGCTGGAAGACGTACATGTGTGAACTGCTTCTTTTGAGAAGATGAGAGTTGTTTTTTCATTCTCATCAAACCACCTGTCTTCGTGCTTGTATTATCCCTGGTTGTCCTGGAGATCTGATTACAGAGCTGTTTCCGTTCATCTTCTACATCATTTTTGGCCAGAAGATTAAACTTCAGAGTACTGCCAAATTGTGTAGAAAAGTTTAAGGCAATAGTTGGGTTCTTGAAGATTTAGCTTTGCTTGAGCCTGGCAAATTGATTTACGATGTCTTGACTGGATTTTTAGATTCGGCTTGGTGTGGATCAGACAGTGATCTATCCAGCATTCAGCTCCTTGCATGGCATAAGGCACCGACTCCCCCATTTTAACGCTAAATGCCCATGCCAGTGGGAAAATAGCATGAGTGTGGGGTCTGAGGGGGAAGGGGGTTGAGTGAGAGGTCTGAGAGGGAAGCAGGGCTGAATGGAGGGCCTAAGGGGGAAAGAAGTGTGAGTGGGGATCAAAGGGGGGGTCTGAGGAAAAATGGGTTCAAAGGTGGGTTCTCGCCTCTCGTGATCTTACCGACACTGGATTGCCAGTGCGACCAGCCTTGCAACCGGGAAGAGCACAAGGCTGATTTCAATATTTAAATTAGTTTTTAAATATTCACAGTGAGCCTGAGATGCAATGATCCCAGACTCACTTGCCTTAATAGTCTCACCAGTGGAGGTCCTCACCAGTGAGGATCACGTATAGTCCCCAGCAACAGGAACCAGACATAATGGCCTCGTTGTGGACAGAAGGTCATTGGAGCCCCCCAGGTAGTTGGGGCAGGGGTAGGCAGTGCCATTTGGGAGGTGCTGGCCTGGCACTGCTAGCCTGGCACCTTGGTGGTGCCCACTGGTCACCAGGCAGTGCCAAGGGGTGGGGCCATGATAGGGATAGGGCATAAGGGGAGGTAGGTGGGAGGCAGCTGCACACTGCAATTGGGGATTAGCTGGAGTGGCAATCGGCCAGGGGTTGCGGGAGAGTGATCAGCTGGGGCGGGGGCAGGGGGATGGAGGGGGCGATTGGCCAGGGTTGGAATCAGGGCTGCGATCGGTCGGGGGTGCATAGAACACTGTGAGATCTGCGCATTTGCAATAGCACTCTCTAGCATGAGCAGCCGGCTTTCCAGCAAGATTAGACTCCATCCACTCTCCCTACTGGCATGAATCACTCTTTGCCACTTCTTTTGCACTAAGGTAAGATCATGTCTGACAAGGCTCGCTGAAAAAATGGGTGCGATTTACTCCCGTTTTCACGCTTGTTCAGCACTTAGAATTTCTTTGGTAAGATCGCCCCCTCTGTGTTTCACTTGTATTGTTTCAGATAGTTGAAACATGAAGTGGTTCAGTAAATTTAGGGATGTTACTGAGCTATCCCAAAGGCTCACTAGGTAGGCTCAGTATCAGTGTGGTACAGGAATATGTCAAGCACAACTCTGGAATAAGGAGGGGAAAAAATTAGTGATACTTTGCTCTAGTAATTCCTGTTGGAAAGAATCTTCAGTATCAAAGAAATAGCAGTGTCTCTGGAACCAAACAGCAGCAATGAGTCAGAACATTGTCGGGGAATTGGAGAAAAGTGGTTTCCGTCAGTGCATTTCTCCACTACAGCTGTGTAGGCAAGTGGTCTATTGGTTTAAATTACTTTAGTTGTTAACAGCTGTTGCAAAATTCATTGTAAGCTGTGATTTGCGTTTTTTGTTAACTGAAATGTGTTCTAATTAACAAGTGTATAAATGTACTTAGTTCTGAGTTTTAAAATTCATTGCCTGTGATACTTGTCCCCATAAAATGGTAACTGTTAAAATAGACTTGGGCAGAATTAATGCAGGGGGAAACCCAATTATGTGTCACATTATAGATTAATGTTATG
Source organism: Mustelus asterias (assembly GCF_964213995.1). Taxonomy (NCBI): domain Eukaryota; kingdom Metazoa; phylum Chordata; class Chondrichthyes; order Carcharhiniformes; family Triakidae; genus Mustelus; species Mustelus asterias. Next base: position 98,095,198 of record NC_135802.1, on the reverse strand, counting down.
CTCTCAAGCCATTTTCCTGTACATCAAAGACAGCAGATTTCACTGACATAAACACACTTAGTCTAAAAGTACTTCCTGGATTCTTACAATTAATGCTGCACAACAATATTTAAGGTAGATGTGATAAACATACATTTTCATGGTAAAATGCCACAAGACACAAGGTGCCAAATGGCTGTATGTAGTAATAACATTTTACTCAATTGCGCAGATAATTGCATTTTACTGACAACAGTTTACAGATTAAAGAAGGGAAACATGTTTTTCTTATTATTCTATGGCAGTTACTTAAATACTTGTGTCATGATGTCACTGCAAAGTTATTTATGTACATGATTTTGATAAATAACAGAAGCATAAATCACATTTATGAAAACCATGTGTGGCTCTCCTTTCCCATCATTAGCACCATCAATACTTGTTTTCTTTTGTCGCTAGTTGTTGTGTTCTGTGGATCAATGTTTAATCCTTCAAAGTGAATATAATTTTTCTCATATGCTGAGCTTATTTAAAATAAAAAAAAGACAATGGTGACACATCTGGCAGTGGAATTAAAAGTGAATAATTGTCTAGTCACATCAATAAAATGCATCCCATCTTCGCTTTGGTGTCTGTTGTCAGAAAATATACCCAGCAATGACTTGCATTTATATTGCAGTTTTAACATATAAAAAATCTTCAAGGGGTTTCACAGAAGAGAGGAACAAACTTTTGTGAAAAGTTTGAGCATTGATCAAAAACTTTGTTAATATGGTGGATTTTCAGGAAACCTTGAAGGGTAAAGTGGAGGGATGGAAGGGTTTAGGGAGGGAGTTCCAGGCACTAGAGCTTCTACCAATGCAATGTGGAGAGGAGGAGAACGAAGGACAGATCGAAGGGTGCAGAAAGTGGAAAAATGTTAATAGATTTTGAAGATTGTTTTAGGAATGAGGCCAGAGAGGGATCTGTAGACATTATGAGAATTTTAAATTCAATGCACTGGGGGACATGGAGCCGGGTTAAGTCAATGATGGAACTTAAAAAAAGGACAAACATATAGGTCACGTTGGTGTTTGTGGATTATGAACATTAGAATGCCAGAAAGCAGGGATTTGGAGAAATTGACTCCAGGGCTGATGAAAACTTGGTCAAGAATTTTTGGCAGCAATAGCAGAGAAGGGGAGGTGATTTTTGGAAGATAAAAGTTGAGTGTTTTGCTGATGGATAGGATATAAGGTTTGAAACAGAATCCTGAGTCAAACAGGATAATTAGGGTCTATGCTGCAAAATGAAACAAAGCATATTGAGGCCTTGGTCCACATTCCCCTGCCTCTGACCTCCCACGATGTGGAGATGCCGGTCTTGGACTGGGGTAAGCACAGTAAGAAGTCTCACAACACCAGGTTAAAGTCCAACAGGTTTATTTGGCAGCACAAGCTTTCGGAGTGCTCCGAAAGCTTGTGCTGCCAAATGAACCTGTTGGACTTTAACCTGGTGTTGTGAGACTTCTTACTGGACTTCCCACAGCCATACCTCAGGCCTTCTGCAACCAATGTGTTGATCATTTCGAGCCTCCCATCCTCTAAACTGACCAAACTGCTGCTGTTTATTTTCCATTCACTTATCACTCTTGTCCTCACTGATCTGCACCTTTTCTGTATCTCCACAACTCATTACATCTAAAATCTTCATTTTCATTCATAGCCCCTTCCGTGGCTTTGCCTTATTTTATTTTTTATAGTTTCCACCAACCCTATGCCCTGTCCCAAATTTTCCACTTCTGATTCCAGTGAATCCCTCCTTCTGCTGTACCATTAGTGATACCTGGAACTCTCCATTCAAACTGGTTTCCCCCCTCACCCCAACAACCCGATTTCAACCCTTCACATCTCGCACTCCTACCTCTCCACCTCACTGAAACAATTAACAAACCTTCTTCAAAGTCAGTTTTCAATCAATTGGAACCCCATCTAAATGATCCATGATTCTCCTTTTATGGTTTGTTTTGTTTTCTTTTGTGAGGTGCAGTGAGATGTTTCTTAATGTTAAAAGCGCTGTTGTCTTCTGCTGCTTACCGTTTACCACAGAAAAGAAAGTAAATTAGCTATTTTCAGATTAAGTAAAGCTTTTGTGACAACCATCAAGTCTAATTTCACAAATACTAACTCTAATTATGCTGCTCTAACATCACATGAAAGCAAGATGAAATCAAATGGTTGTTTCTTTTCTTGAAAAGTAACAGAACAAGGCTGAAAGAAAGATTTTTTTTCAGGATCTGCCTTGTATCTTGAGATGATATTGAGTCCACCCTGATCAGGTTATAACATAGTCTAGACACAACCTACCTAAAACCTTTGCCCTTCTGCACCTGAATTTCAATCTCACAACTGATCCATCCTGCTGTAGCAGTGAGCTAATTCTATTTCTCACTCCAGCGGTTCCATTCTTCAGAGGAAGCATTTATATTCCAACAACAAAGTGGTTTGCTTTCACATTAATACTTAATGTTAGTGCAAAAATCCAGAGGCAGAGTGAGTTCTGCCCCTGGAGTGAGGAATGATGTTGGCTCCACTTTACTTTTGATTCAGGTTGGATCCCAATGCCAGAGTTTTTGGGATTGATTTTTATCCTTTGGATGGTGCGCAGGACTCTTGAAATTTCCAGGCTTGAAATGCCTGCGGAGGTGGGATTTTTATTCTGGGATTGATGAAGTGGGAGGGGGAGGTGGTGGGAGTGGGGATGCTGGGGGTGGGGTCCCCCTCCCCCCACAACATTGTCCAGAGACAGCCACAGTGGCTGCCGGGTGCGTAGGTGGGCTGTTTAAAAGGCCTGCTTGGGGCTCTTGGATTTTGTCCTAGTTGTAATAAAAGCAATAAAGCAGAAAACACTCCTCATCCTCTACACACTCTTTACGCTCGCTCCATGCCAACCTTTACCTCTCTGCCTATTCCCACAGCCCTGTCTAACTATAGGGAAGGTGATAGCCTCGTGGTATTATCGTTAGACTATTAATCCAGAAACTCAACTAATGTTCTTGGGAGCCAGGCTCGAATTTCACCACGGCAGATGGTGGAATTTGAATTCAATTAAAAAAAATCTGGAATGAAGAATTTACTGATGAACATGAAGCCATTGACGATTGTTGGAAAAACCCATCATGTTCGCTAATGTCCTTTAGGGAAGGAAATCTTCCATCCTTATCTGGTCTGGCCCACATATGTCTCCAGAGCCAAAGCAATGTGGTTGACTCTCAACTGCCCTCCAAGGGCAACTCGGGATGGACAATAGATGCTGGCCAGCCAGCATTGCCCATGTCCAACTAATGAAACAAAAAATACTCCATGCCAACCTATGCCCACAACACATCTCCATGGCCCCTCATACTTTCCATGCCAAGCTATGCCCTGCTAGCAACCCCCCCAAGGTCCCTTATACCCCGTGCCAACCTATGCCTGTGCACTAATCCACATGATCCCTCACACACCCCATGCCAACGTATGTCCCTCCACTCATCCCTCCCCCCCCCCCCCCCGCCCTGGCTCCTTATATCAACCTTGCCAACCTATGGCATTTACATGCCCATTCACCCAGTATAAGTTTTGTATAGAACCAATGAGGGGGAGATAGCGGCATAGTGGTAGTGTTACTGGACTAGTATTCCTGAGGGTCAGACTAATCCCAGAATGGTAACTGATGGAATTTGAATCCAATTAATGATATCTGAAATTGAAAGCTAGCAGCAATGATGGTGATCACAAAATTATCATTAATTGTTGTAAAGAAAAACATCTGGTTCACTAATGTCCTTTAGGAACGGAAATTTACCATCTTTACCTAGTATAGCCTACGTGTAACTTCAGATCCACAGCAATATAGTTGACTCTTAACTGAAATGGTCCAGCAAGCCACTCGATTCTACGGAAATTAGGGATGGGCAACAAATACTGGCCTTGTCAGCAACACCTACGTCCCATGAAATAATAAAATGAACCTTACAGTAACAGTGTCATATGTGAAAATGTTTTAAATGAAAACAAATCATTCATTCCTAACGTTCTTTAAAATACTGATTTTACTCGAGTTCTACAAAAGTTTCAATCAACGAGACATTTGAATTATCAATAGCAGAAACTGCAAACACTTGACACCTTGTGTAAATACATGTTGAGCAGTGAGAAATTGAGCTAAGGGAAAATGCTGTCAATCAAGCAATAGTTTCCCTTGGGTGCAGCTGTTTCAACAGACTGATGGACGTCTAGGCTCTTATCTAATCTTCATTATGCAATGTTGAGTATGAGGGGCCATGGAAGTGGGTAAAGGGGAATAGATTGGCATAAGGGGTATGAGGTGCCATAAGGGTAGGTAGAGGGACATAAACTGTCATAGAGGGGATGAGAGACCAAAGGAGGTAGTGCAGACGCATTGATTGGTGTGGAGATATGGGAGGGGGCTGGGCCATCAGTAAAAGCTTTTGAACCTTCCTTTCAAAAGGTTCCCTCATTCAGATTACGGTTTGTGACACCTCTGAAATAATGTGAACCACGACCTCTTGGAAAGCTGACCTGACTCCATGAATATTGTGGTGAGCTAGCAGAGGCCTCGGTCAGACTGGGAATGCAGGGTGCAGTCTCATGATCCACAACAACCCGCTTTCTGATCCCGCCTTGATGGGAATGGGGCTGTCAATCCCAGAATTAGGTCCCGGCCGCTATTTTCAAAGGTCTGCAGAGTCTTCCTGACACCACGGAAATCTAGCCCTATATCAATAACTGTACATTTTACAGTATAGTATAGAAGCATTGTGAGAGAATCTGCTTTTTAAGTCCTGAATTGTAGCAGTTTTTGTGCTGTTCACCATACTCACTGCAGACTGGATTGAACTTCACCAGGCTGTTTTTATGTAAGACACTGGATAATTGTAGGGTAGTAGAGACACACAATGTGGAACTGGTCTGCCTGTCATCTGAAATGGGTTCATAACAAATCAGCTGCCTCTCTTGCACTGTAGCTGATTGAAAAGAAAATTGGGCACATTCTAAAAATGAGCTGTCAATTCACTGAGCCTCACTGGCACAGGTCAATTTTATCCCCCCTAGATTCTCTAGGCATTGACTATTGTAAAATCTAGTCCCTTCATCCTGCCAATCTTGGCTGGCTTCAAATGCATGTCTGAGTGGCAATTGATTATTCTTTAAACCGTGAATGATGAACCTCAATCATTGAACATTAAGAACCAAGACAGCTTGAAGACTGGCAGCGTTCCATGAGACAGCCTAGTTTCTGTCGATCATTATGCGATAATTCGCTGAGTGAATGTTTGCTTTTCATTCCATTATGGTGAATTAGCACTTTAATAGCCAGTAAAACTAGCATCAAATCTCCACCATAAAACCTTGGTCATGCCAAGGAATCTGAAATGACACCTGTTGGACAAGTGCACTAATTTATAATATATTGTACACAAAACCATCAATCTCCAAATGCTAACAGATTCCTATAGGAATGTAACTCACAGTGAATTATTTAAGCTCTGCAGCCTTAAAAGTACAGTAAGAAGTCTCACAACACCAGGTTAAAGTCCAACAGGTTTATTTGGCAGCACTAGCTTTTGGAGCCTCAAGCTCCTTCTTCAGGTGAGTGAGGACTTGTGGTCACAAACAGGGCATATAAAGACACAAACTCAATTTACAAGATAATGGGTGGAATGCGAGTCTTTACAGGTAATCAAGTCTTAAAGGTACAGACAACGTGAGTGGAGAGAAGGTTAAGCACAGGTTAAAGAGATGTGTATTGTCTCCAGCCGCTACGACAACGGATGAATGAACACCGCTCAACAATCACCAGGCGGGAGTGTTCCCTTCCAGTCGGGGAACACTTCAGCAGTCACGGGCATTTAGCCTCTGATCTTCGGGTAAGCATTCTCCAAGGCAGCCTTCACGACACACGACAACGCAGAATCGCTGAACAGAGACTGATAGCCAAGTTCCGCACACATGAGGACGGCCTCAACTGGGATCTTGGGTTCATGTCACACTATCTGTAACCCCCACAACTTGCCTGGGCTTGCAAAATCTCACTAACTGTCCTGTCTGGAGACAATACACATCTCTTTAACCTGTGCTTAACCCTTTCTCCACTCACATTGTCTGTACCTTTAAGACTTGATTACCTGTAAAGACTCGCATTCCAACCATTATCTTGCAAATTGAGTTTGTGTCTGTATATGACCTGTTTGAGAACACAAGTCCTCACTCACCTGATGAAGGAGCCTGAGACTCCGAAAGCTAGTGCTGCCAAATAAATCTGTTGGACTTTAACCTGGTGTTGTGAGACTTCTTACTGTGCTTACCCCAGTCCAACGCTGGCATCTCCACATCATGCCTTAAAAGTATACATATCTCCTCGTTGAATGCATGCTGTGTTTCCTTCTTAAATTCCCTGTTTGAACAAAGTATATAATGAGAAAGAGATTTAAAAAGCAAGTCAATTGTGGCGTTTGTAAATAATGTAAAAAAAGCAACATGTTGAAGCAAATTAGAATCACTTTTATTCGGGTGGTGAGCTGCTTGATGAATTAAATATTGTTGTGAAATGACTTGCCTTAAAGATAAATTCATTGATCTCAATCACTCTATCTCTAATGTACACTTTCTCTGAGTGTATGTTCCCACTGTGAGTTCACAATCTATGAAACCTATCTTAATGACAAGGTAAATAATATGACTATGAAATTATTTGCCTGATTACACTTCTGTGAAACAACTTGGACTGTTTTGCTACATTAAAGGCACTATATGATTGCAAGTTGTTATTGTTGACCTAGGATTATTTGGAACAAATTCAGCACCACACTGCATAGAAGTATAGGTTGCAGAATTGGTGCTACAGTGTTGTTGCCCTATTTCCCTTCTCTTCTGATGTGGTTTTCTATTGAGAGTGTGAGAATACTGAATTTACTCTTAGATTTGCAGTGAAAAATCTCCAAGGAAAGCTGTCAAAGTAAGCCAAGGAAATAACCCTCTCACTTATCCAATGAATATTAAGCACATTAATGAATGAAAAGCTCCACAATTAAAGACGTATAGTGGAAGAAATTGGGATCGCTTGCACACATTGTTTGGGCCATCTTGAGTGCCCTTAGAGCTGCAAAATTATGTCTGCAGTGTGGGCACTCTTGGACAAATCACATTGGACACCATATTGGTGAAAGATTAATACATTCACAGCGAACATCCATGGAATTATACAGAGCAGACAGATCATGATGTAAATTGGTGAGTAAAACACTGATATTGTGCAGATGCTGCTATGTTGGAACTCAATTAATGCCCTCTCTTTACCTCGGACAGCTGAACATGTGTTCAGCAGCAGAGACGATTCCCCCCCACCAGTGCTGCTCAAAGGGCTAATTAACTACTTACAGGTTAATTGCTGGTTGATTTATTCTAAGCGGTTGGAGGTTTCTATAGATGTTTGAAATTGTAAAAATCAACAGGGAATGGTGTGGCAGGTACTGAAGAAGACATCTGCACAAATCAGCTGCCCCCAAACAGTGGAGCACTTGTAGGTATTCCTCTTGGAATGCAGCATGTCTGGGTGAATGAATGGAGCAAATGCAGAACAGGACAAGCTACTGGAAGGAGGAGGAGGTGGAGAAAGGCTCTCAGCAGTAGGCCACATCTACCGATGGTGTTGAGAGATCCTCTCTTATAATGTGCCTTTAATGGATATCAGCATGATACCACTGGAAGGGAAAAGTATTATGTGATCCAGTCTTAGTATCGCTTTTGTTTTAGCAGAGCACACACGCAAAGCTCTGGTGTCTTCAAAGTTTATACCTATGTATAATCTTTCTCGTGCTTAGTCTTATTAATAAACCGACAAGATGTTTATCCAATCCCTTATTAGCAATTGGTGCCATATGTCTTATACAGCGAATAAGCCCAATGTTTTATATCATTATGATAACACAACATTCTCCTACCTAAACCTTAGCGAGGAACAATAGGTACAACATTTATGCTTCACTAAGATTATCCTCATTGAAATCCACAGCCACAATAGCAACCTCAGAACAGAGAAACAACCACATAAACATTGGCTGTGAAGGAATCAATGGGATGAACTTTTATCCGTCTGGCTCCTTCCAGCATAAGCTAGTAGTTTTTGGAACTTCTCCCAGTTTGCTGCCCACTGTTTAATAAGGGAAGTCACTGAGGCTCTCTAATCAAAGAAAGCTTAACTATATTAATATTCTCTTGTCAGATTTCAGCAGGTGGAGTGAGCACATAGCTTTGCTAGGATTACAGCTTTCCTCAAAGTGACTTCAACTGATGAAGGAGCAGTGCTCCGAAAGCTTGTGATTTCAAATAAACCTGTTGGACTACAACCTGATGTCATGTGAGCTCTCAGCTTTCCTCAAGGTGCAGGGTGCCATTGGCTACACACACATCACTTTGCAGGCAGCGCATGTCAACTCTACCCTTTACCAGAACCAAGAGGCAGCTGGCATCTGACCAAAGGCAGCAACTCATGCAAGTCAATGCCTGGTATCCTGGCAGCATTTATTATACCTTCATTGTGTGCCAATCCACTGGCACAACTGCTTTTAAGTCTGAATGATAAATGGAGGGTTACTGGGTGTCAAAGGCTATCCACTGATGACATAGGTTATGGCTTTGGAGCACATGTTTGATGCTTTCTTGCTTTTTGGAAAGGTCACTTTTGGGTGTTTGATTACTTTCTTGATGGCATTTGCTGGCAGGTTCTTGATAAACACACTGGGATACCAAATGTCGATTGGTCGTCAATTTACTTTTTAACCAGTGTTGATGATAAAGTTAAAAACCAAGATGAACCAGGTTCCAAAGCTTGCTGCAACTTCGTGGGAAAGGACAATTTACAGTATAACAGTAGCATTAATTTACTCTGCTGCCAAATACTGCTCAGCCTCATGATGCTCTTAGCACTGGGTGTGTAGTTAAATGGTGCTATACAGATGATATCACTTAACATTTAAGTCTAATCCAACTAAGTGATTCCCGGTGTTGTTCCACATTGCCCAGCCTGTTAGTTGCTGCAATGCCATTTGTGTTGGAAATGGAAGAAGGCATTAGCAGTTAACATTCTGGAACATTGGGAAAACGTACCAGGACAATGATTAAAATTCTGCCAGTCATCCTTGAAAACAACTAATATTAATGCAGCTGATATCAACCCACTATTCAGATGGATGGAACTGTAAGCTGCATGCAACGCAAAGAAATAACACCTCATCACTGATTCAACGGCAGTGGTTATTGTCTTCAACCTCCCTTAAACACTGGATGGATCAAAACCCTGAATTAGGTCTGGAGGCATTGAACTTTTAAATAAGATATGGCTTTTTAAAAATTGTCATGCTATTCTTCAATATTGCCCAAGTCAGGTTCACTTCCCCGCATGACTGTTAACATCTGTTCCTGTCACAATCCACCTTCCTTATTAAGAATTGCAGGTCAGTTTTAAGCAGTGCAGGTTAACTTTAAGTAGTGCTAACCACTCATGTCATTGCCCTTCCTGCTGATGCATCCAACTAATCATAGCACAGTTAGCACTGGCTGGATGCTAAAATGACTAAAATAACGAGACAGCACAAAGTTGGTGTGATGATTTTGTTACAATGGACTTATTGTGATTCCCATGTCAATTTGTATATTTCAAATTTAGCTCCCAGGTTCCTTAAGTGGTATAAGTAACAGAGTTACTAACATTAACGTAGATATTACTGTGGGCAATATTAGCAATTAAGTGCTAAACACTTTTACAAGAAATTATTTTGCAACGTTGTTGGGGGAGTTAACCTATTTAAGTTAGGTGCACCTAAATAAAATAATGAAATAAATTCAAGGAGGTCTGTGCTTATTCATTCTATGAATCTATGGCTTGCAAATGAGTGAAGTCAATATTTACACCTCCAGTAATTTCTGGGTGATTGTGATTTCATATTCAAACAGCAAATATATTAAAAAATCAATATATTGTACGCCCAACAGTTGTAAAGGACAAACAGCTTGAGGAAACTAACTGCAGCTATACATTCCTATCAACCTTACGCCCCAAGTTGTCAGTGATATAATGAGTAGCCACTACTGAGAAGCAACTGACATTCATATGTAATTCTTCGCATTTCAACATCCCAAAGCATGTTACAAGCAATGAAACTCTATATAGGCAAACAAAAAAAAACAATATTCACTCAGTAATGCATGGAGCAGATAATCCGGTTTTGGTGGAGATTGCTGAAGGAACAGTGTTGGCTTGAACACTAAGAAAGCATCATGCCCCTCTTTGAATAGTGCCGGATGATATTCAAAATCCATTTTAGCAGGCTAAGCCTTGGTTTAAAACCTCAGCTGGAAGACAGCATGTTTAACAATACAGCATTATCACGGAAATATCCGCCAAGCCTATATGTTCATTCCACAATTTCTGAATCAGAGACAGGAGTGCAAGAAATTGACCCAAACTGACACCGGACTTACTGAAGTGTCCCTTATTCAATGAAAGCAAAATACTGCAGATGCTGGTAATCTGAAATAAAAGCAGAAAATGCTGAATTCAGCAGGCCTGGCAGCATCTGTGGACAGAGGAACAGAGTATGTATTTTGAGTCTGTAGACTCTTCTTCAGTCTGTTTCTCTACAGACGCTGCCAGACATGTCGACTTTATCCAGCATTTTCTGTTTTCTTATTTAAAGTGCACTCAATGCAGAGTGAACTGGGTGACATTTCAGGAGAATCAAACACTTTAATTATAATATATAGTACAATTCCTGAATAGTCTTTATGGCCCCAAAATTCCAAGAGCTGTGATTAGATTTGTAAAGGGCCAAATCAAATTTTCTTCCCAAAAAAATTCCTTGTTTGTCTTTAAAATAAAAGCAAAATACTTTTGGAAATCTGAAATAAAAACAGAAAATGCTGGATAAACTCGGCAGGTCTGGCAGCATCTGTGGAGAAGGAAATAGAGTTAGTGTTTCAAGTCCGTATGACTCTTCTTCAAGAAGTCCCAAAATATAATAATCTTATAAGCCTCATAAATGTAACAGTCTGCCCAGTTATCATTGGTTAAGTGCAAGAAGGGCTGTAAATATGGTTGGTGACACTTGCCAGGCATGACCAATCAGGCTGATCACCTTGGCTTGCTTGTTCATGCCGTGTCACATAAATCCTGATCACTGGAGTACTTATGAAAACCATAAGAACATAAGAGATGGAGTAGGCCGTTTAGTGCTTCATACCCGCTCCACCATTCAACATGATCATGGTTAACCTTCTATCTCAACTCCACCTTCTCATGTTATCCCTGTATCCCTTAATTCCCTTAGTACCTGTAAATCTACAGTATCAGCATCTGTCTTGAATAGATTCAATGATTGAACATTCACAGCTCTATGAGGTAGAGAATTTTTAAGATTCACCAACTCTTTTGAGTGAAGAAATTTCTCCTCACCTCAGTGTTAAAAGGACTGACCCCATATTCTGATACTTTGATCCCATGTTCTAGATTCCTCAACTAGGGACAATATTTTTTGGTATCTATACTGTCAAACCCTGTTTGAATCGCATCACTTTGCATTCTTCTAACACTCCAAGAAATATAGGTCTAAGTATACTCAATATTTCCTCATCCCTTCATCACAGGAATCAGTCTATTTAATCTTCCTTGCACTGCCTTAAGGGCAAATATATCCATCCTTAATGTGAGACCAAAACTGCACACATGTCTCCAGGTGTATTCTCATCAGTGCCATGTATAATGGTAGTAAGACTTCTTCAGTCTTATACTTCAATCCCTTTGTAAAAAAAGCTAACGTACCATTTGCCTTCCAAATTGCTTGCTGTACCTGCATGTTAATGTTTTGTAATTCATGTATAAGGACACCATCTGCAACTTCCTGTGTCTTCCTCATGGCTTATACTTTCATCTAAATTTATCACGAGAAAACCTGGATATATTACACTCAGTCCTCTTGTCTGAGTCATTGATATATTTTGTAAATAGCTAAGGCCCAAATACTGATCGTTGTGGTACCCCACAAGTTACAGTCTGCCAACCTGAAAATGCCTTGTTTGTTTCTGCTCTCTGTTTACTATCTATTAACCGACCTGCAAACTATGCTACTATATTAGCCCCAATCCCATGTGTACTCATTTGGCGTAATACCTCTTCTGTATCACCTTATCAAATGCTTTTTTGAGAATCTAAATGCTTGGCATCCACTGGTTCCTCCTTGCCCGTCTTACTGATGACATCCTCAAAAAACTCCAACCCTGTTGATTTTCATAGATAGAGGTCATAAGTCATAGAGGTTTACAGCATGGAAACAGGCTCTTCTGCCCAATTTGCCCATGCCACCCTTTTTTTTTAAACCCCTAAGCTAGTCCCAATTGCCCGCATTTGGCCCATATCCCATTATACCCATCTTACCCTTGTAATAGTCTAAACACTTTTTAAAAGACAAAATTGTACCCGCCTCTACTATTACCTCTGGCAGCTTGTTCCAAACACTCACCACCCTCTGTGTGAAACAATTGCCCCTCTGGGCCCTTTTGTTTCTCTCCCCTCTCACCCTAAACCTATGCCCTCTAGTTTTAGACTCCCCTACCTTTAGGAAAAGATATTGACTATCTAGCTGATCTATGCTCCTCTTTATTTTATAGACCTCTATAAGATCACCCCTCAGTCTTCTACGCTCCAGAGAAAAAAGTCCCAGTCTATCCAGCCCCTCCTTATAACTCAAACCATCAAGTCCCGGCAGCATCCCAGTAAATCTCTTCTGCACTCTTTCTAATTTAATAATATCCTTTCTATAATAGGGTGACCAGAACTGTACACAGTATTCCAAGTGTGGCGTTACCAATGTCTGGTACAACTTCAACGAGATGTCCCAACTCTTGTATTCAATGTTCTGACCAATGAAGCCAAGCATGCTGAATGCCTTCTTCACCACTCTGTATACCTGTGACACCACCTTCAAGGAGCTATGTACCTGTACCTCTAGATCTCTTTGTTCTATAACTCTCCCCAACGCCCTACCATTAACTGAATAAGTCCTGCCCTGGTTCAATCTACCAAAATGCATCACCTTGCATTTATCTAAATTAAACTCCATCTGCCATTTGTCAGCCCACTGGCCCAATTGATCAAGATCCCGTTGCAATCCGAGATAACCTTCTTCACTGTCCACTATGCCACCAATCTTGGTGTCATCTGCAAACTTACTAACTATGCTTACTAAATTCTCATCCAAATGATTAATATAAATGACAAATAACAGTGGACCCAGCACCGATCCCTGAGGCACACCGCTGGTCACAGGTCTCCAGTTTGAAAAACAACCCTCTACAACCACCCTCTGGCTTCTGTCATCAAGATGTGGAGACTTCTGTCATCAAGCCAGTTTTGTATCCATTTAGCTACCTCACGCTGGATCCCGTGAGATTTAACCTTATGCAACAACCTACCATGTGGTACTTTGTCAAAGGCCTTGCTAAAGTCCATGTAGACAACATCAACTACACTGCCCTCATTTACCTTCTTGGTTACCCCTTCAAAAACTTCAATCAAATTTGTGAGACATGATTTTTCACTCACAAAGCCATGCTGACTGTCTCTAATTCGTCCTTGCGTCTCTATTTTTCAAACATAATCTCCTTTTCCTAAATCTGTGTTGATTCTACTTAAACACATTAGTTTTCTAAATGCCCTGTTTCCACATCTTTAATATTAGATTCTAGCATTTTGTCTACAATTGATGTCAGACCAACTTGTAGGGGTATGTTTGCAACCATCCAACAGAATGGCTGTTAGAGCTTCACAAATCTATAGGTCTAATGTCACAATTTATCTTGAACGTTTGAGCCTCTATTTGTACTAATTGTCTGCCAAAACCTGTCTGCAGATGTGAGTGTGTCAGTAACAGTGGGTGGTTAAATGCCTGAGCAGCCAGGCTGAAGTATATATTATCACAGAAATTACCAGAGAAAGGAAAGACTATAGTCTATCTACTTTTCTTTGTCTCATCCTGGAAATGTTACAGCAATCATCAGTTGTTGTTGATTAACCATGGCAATCAATCACTATCAATTAGTCTGCAACAAACATGTGCATTCTTTCGCTGCACGATTTTGACTTACCAAGTCAATGTGTCACATGATTAAGAGGCCCAGATCCTGAGATATTTGGTCTCTGCTCCCCTTTCCAGTTTTAATACCTCATGAGCAGAGGAGGACAGAGTATCCTCTGCCCCCATCCACCTCCCTGAGTATTGGTAATCATTGAGAGTGAATGATTGTGCATCTGTGCGAAGTTGATGAGGAGCAGAAGATGTTTTAATGATTCTGTGTGAAGCTCTACGGTTTCTGTTGTAGAGACCTGTGCTACTGCTGCGGCAGCTTGAGTACCCTGGACTCTTTCATTCTATTATGAAACATCTGTCACCATCATGAAGAGTTGACTGCATATCAGCCTCCACATTTGTAATGTTGCTGTGTTTGAAACACAGCTGACATGAAACCCCCTTCTGCTTCTGTTTGATTTGCAATCAGTACTGCTTAACAGTGAGGACTGCTGCAGAATTTGATCAGTCTGAGATAAACTGAAAGACGTGCTGGTTAGGTGCATTGACCCAAACAGGCGCCAGAGTGTAGCGACTAGGGGAATTTCACAGTACCTTCATTGCAGTGTTAATGTAAGCCTTACTTGTGACTAATAAACAAACTTTAAAAAACTTTTAAACTGCTAATGGGTGCTTTATTTCTTTTTTAAATTACCTACATACCAAACCAGTCATTGGATCTAAATATGTTTCTTTAGCTTGCTAGATTGAAGAGCAAATCAGAAAAATTCTTTGTAGTCAGTGATTGCAAGTGATTTTAATATTTATGACTTTTTTTTTAATACCACATTCAAATGCACACAGTGAAATCACCTTAAACATTCGCTCCCTCCACCACCGGTGCACTGTGGCAGCAATGTGATCTATCTACAAAATTCACTGCAGCAACTTGCAAAGGTACTTTTGCCAGCACCTTCCAAACCTACAATCTCTACCACCTAGAAGAAGAGAAGCAGATGCATAAGAACACCGCCTCTTGCTAGTTCCTTTCCAAGACACACTTGGAACTTTTGACCCTGTGCCGCAGGGTCAAAACGCTGGAACTCCCTAACAGCACTGTCTGTGTACCTACATCACATGGACTGCAGCAGTTCAAGTAATCAGTTCACCACCACCTTCTCGAGGGCAATTAAGGATGGGAAATAAATGCTGACCTGGCCAATGACACCTACAGGAATGAATTTTAAAAAATCAAATGCTGAAGCAATTACAGTTATTTTTTTATTTCCAATTTATATCTTCTTTGACCTTTTTTAAGGGAGTTGAATTTTATATTTGTCAAGGTGAAGGATATCAATGGTTCCAGCAGACAGGACAGGATTCTTGACTCTGACAAACGTTCTACTCTTGTGCCAGGATCAGTCCTTTGGTTCTTCCTTCCAATGCCTTCAACACTTGAATGTCTTTCCTGTGTGTTGATGACCAGGTCTGGTCTGATCTGACTAGGTCACAATACAGTTTGTGCATGACTTCCTCTGGCTTATAATCTATTGATTGGCTACTTAATTCAGCATTTCAATTATTTTCTTGAACACTGCTCTGCATTTATTGGATCTGTTAAGTGTTGGCATGATTAAGACTAGGTCTTTTCTGCTTTTGTTCTTCACGTTTGTAACACCATTTATGGAATTGGTGTGACACCATGAAACTGAAATTGAAACACATGCCAACATAAAATTGGTAGGGGGAATAGTCTCAGCATGAATTGGGGCAAAGATAGATGAGAAGAGTATCTACCTTCAACTGAGAGGCCGAAAGTGTTAGCTTTAATTGGCAGGAGAAAGTGATGACAAAAAGGGCTGAAATATCAAAAGGATATTGGAGCAGATAAAGACACAGAGAGACATCCTAACCAGGTCATGGTGATTTGATTTGATTTGATTTATTATTGTCACATGTATTAGCATACAGTAAAAGTATTGTTTCTTGCACACTATATAGGCAGAGCATACCGTCCATAGAGAAGGAAACGAGAGAGTGCAGAATGTAGTGTTATAGTCATAGCTAGGGTGTAGAGAAAGATCAACTTAATGCAAGGTAGGCCCATTCAAAAGTCTGATGGCAGCAGGGAAGAAGCTGTTCTTGAGTCGGTTGGTACGTGACCTCAGACTTTTGTATCTTTTTCCCGATGGAAGAAGGTGGAAGAGAGAATGTCCGGGGTGCGTGGGGTCCTTACTTATGCTGGCTGCTTTGCCGAGGCAGCGGGAAGTATAGACAGAGTCAATAGATGGGAGGCTGGTTTGCGTGATGGTCTGGGCTACATTCACACCTTTTGTAGTTTCTGGCAGTCATGGGCAGAGCAGGAGCCATACCAAGCTGTGATACAGCCAGAAAGAATGCTTTCTATGGTGCATCTGTAAAAGTTGGAGAGAGTCGTAGCTCACATGCCAAATTTCCTTTGTCTTCTGAAAAAGTAGAGGCATTGGTGGTGATGGTGGTGTTGATGACATTTTTTTTCCATGCAGACTGTGAGCTCTATGATAAGCAACTGAATGGGTCACAAAGAATATTACTGATCTCTGTACTGAATAAATATGTTAGATTCCTAGTTGCATTTTTTAATAGTCTATCTAACTTTACATTAATTCTCTTGACCCCCACATACCTTCAAAAACAACACAAGTATAAAACCCTCACCTAAAACTTGGCCACACGTAGGTTGATATCTTTGATCTAATATCCATTTATTGTCACTGTACAACAGGTCTGTGAGTCAATATAATTTCTTTCTGGACATTTGTAATGGGGCCTTTATATATGTGCACGAAAATTAGCCAAACAGCCAGCATTGCTCCAGTGAAGCTAATTACCTGTGAGCACAGTCCCAGCCAGCCAAATCTGAAACTTAAGAAGGTCACATAAAAAAGAACTGCTCTGCCAGAGAAGCCCTATGTTAACCACCATGAAATGTTAATTGTGTTAGAATTACACACAAAGCACTTCTTGGAACCGAGAATGTTAGCCACAGCATTAACCAGACTATGGAGTACCAACCGACTGTGCAAGAATGTTAATACACAGATTCAAGTCCACAGCTTCGTAAACAGAAAACTCAGCCCAGTTTGTTGTGTGAAGAGACTAGAGGAGACCTACAGGGAGGGTGTGAGGAATAGCTAACTCAGTTTGCTTTTCTAATAGCCAGTTCCATGCTACTGGCAGAAGCCTTAAAAGCCACTCACTTGCCCCATCTGCAGAATCAGCTTTGCAATTTGACTTTAGGGAGGGGGAAAATGCAGCAAAAAAACAACTTAAAAATACACAACATTCAGTAAGTCAGACTGTGACCTTTGAAGGAGATAAAGAAATCTAATTGAATTTCTTGTCCTTTTTCACAGATGGACCCAGTTCAGAAAGCAGTGATAAATCACACGTTTGGGGTTCCTCTTCCTCCAAGAAGAAAACAAGTAATTTCATGCAACATCTGCCAACTAAGATTTAATTCTGATGTGAGTGTACAAGGGACAAGGATGCATTTGAGCCCATAGTTGATTGCTCCAGAGATAACACACAAATATCTTGATGGACTTTAGGCAAAAGCAAACGCTGTTAATGAAACACCGACTCAGAGTGGCATGTTCTAGTGTTTTTAGGGCTGGTTTTTGTTGTAGAAATTAGCTTTATTGTAGTGGCTAACTGGTTATTTTGTATTCCAACCCTGGCATCTCAACTGTTAGTTTATTTATATTATTGAAAACCTGCAGTGAAATAATAGAGAAGAGGAATGTTAAAAAAACTTGAATGTCTTATTCAGATTTAGGACCTTGAAAACAAAATGTTGGCATGTTGTCAATGCCAATTATTTTGCAGATGAAGAATCTTTTGACCCATTCAGCAGCTTATCTCAGTCATCAATCACTTTTTGTCATGGATGAGCGGCAGTTCAGATTTGTTGTTCAGACTCACCAGTGCGAAAAGTTTTGCACCTGGAGGCTTTAGAAAATATTCTCAAATAAAGGGTGCCACTGTGCCTGGCTTTGTACAATTCACAGAGCTACACTAGAGGTATATTCCATCGGTGAAATGTGTACAAACAAAGCCTCCTAATCCAGCACCAACCTCGGCTAAAAAAATTGAGGTCACTGAAGATCATGTGTAGAAGTTGTTAAAAAAAGACGTATTAAATAACCTTCCAAGTGCTGGAAATACATTGTAGTTCTTGCAGAAAGAATTGCTTTTTCCAGAGCAACTATATACTAGATATATGTAAACAAAAAATTGGTTAAAAAAAGATATTGATATTGTTCTTTGGGAGTAAAAAAGTGCTAAAACAGCCAAGTGTCATGTAACGTCATGTATCAATGACACAACAATACATTTTGATGTATTTTACATTATTACGTTAGTTCATTTACGTTGTGAGTCAGGCTTTGGATGATGATACAGAGCAAAAGACTGAACTTTTAAGACTTTGGCACACCAATCAAACAGTGGTGGCTTTACAAATGTTTTTCAGTTTTGCTTACATTATGGAACAACTGACTTTTGCTACTCACTAGTGTCAATAAGTGAAGGATCCGATGGAAGAATCACTACCAAAATGCCACCTTCCACATTCCAAATAGATAGCAAGAGATCACAGGATCCCAAGATCACATATATACCTTCCTCGGGGATTGAACAGACACAGAACTGCACAGTCACATATCCATCCTTCCTATTGGATCGCTGTAGCTGCATGGAGAAATGTAGAAGGTCGCTGTGATAACCCCCACGATGTCCATGGGGAATCACTGATTGACCTCCCTGTGGGACTTGTTGAGTATGAATTCTTCTGGTGACAGGCAGTGCCCAGCTGGGACTCATTAGCTGAGCTTTTTATAAGGCAGGCCCTGGACTGGGCCTGCTGAACTGTAGTCCCAGGCAGAGACCAGTGTGTGTACACCACTGTAGTGGTTTTGCTTTGCATTCTGTAATGAACTTTGTTCCTTTCCAGCCGGGCTTCCTAAGTCATTACAGTTGCAATCTGCAGCATCAAGCTATTCACATCTGCTGGAAACACTAATGCTCACTTGTGGAGATATTGAGTCCAAGCTTGTTGTTTACTTTGTAAGAGGCAGGCGGAGGTTTCACATCACACAGGTTATGGCGGAAACTCAGACAACAGGATCTCTGCTGTCATCCGAATATTCCACTGATCTCCTCCTTAGGTTACTGCAGGAGATGGGTGGATTACCCTCCCATCTCACTGCTCCCTCCCCATTCCTCTCTGTGGAATTTTCTAATCTACCACTGTAACCTAGCACGAAAATTGCTGAAACCCTGGAGAAATGTATCACAGGGATTTTGCTGGTCTGCTCCTGAAAAAATGTGAAGTGATGCATCAGGTAACCCCTCTAGAAACTCTCAATGTCAGTTGCTATGATCAGGAACGCATTGCCTTAAAGGGTGCTGGTGGCAGATTCAATGGAAACTTTCAAAATAGTATTGAAAACCCACCCAGAAAGGGGATGTTTATAGCACTATGAGGATAGAACAGGGGATTGGGTCTAATTAGATAGTGCCTTCAAGGAGATGGCACAGGCATAATAGCCCGAATGGCCTCATTCTTCGTAGTATGATTCAATGATTCACTTGCCTCCACACCCTGCCTTGTGAAGTTATTCCAAAAATAAAGACCACCATCTTGGTAATATTTTCTTCCATCCTGCCAGAATCAACCTAATCTCAGCTTAAACTCTTATCTCTTGTTGTGTTGTTTTGAATCAATTTAAATAGACCTGACTGATCCTTAACATTATACATACTACGTGAATAAGCCAGAAAAGTCTATCATATAACAGGTGCATAATAATCATTTAGCATTTTTAAAACAGCATTTTGTCACAGGCAGAGACATCGATTCTTCATGGATACCCATGATAATAACCTGCATTTATATAGCACCTTTAATACAGGAAAACTGCCCAAGGTCCTTTGAGAGTGCAATGAGACACAAAATTCACACCAAGACAAAGAAGGAGATATTAGGATAGGGCATCGCAACCTGGTGGCCATGTCCTGCAGTGGAGTCACAAGATGAGATTCTGGAGTCACGGGCTCTGCAGCAGTCATGGTTGCCATGGATCTCTGACTGAATGTTAACAGGAGCGAGACTCCTTTAAATCCTTGCTTTTCTTTGAATGGTGGGTACAGCCTAAAAGGCTGATGCTTGAGACTTGACTGCTGCTCTAAAAAAAGCAACGGAAAAGGTAAGTTTGTGAAAACTTGTGAAAAAATCTGTCTTGCATCCCCTCACCCAGCTTCACAGGTGTCTCCTTCCCACCCCATCCCCAACCATCCCACTCTCACAGTCTCCACAAAGAGCCATGGCAATTTCAAAGCTTAAAATGGAGGCCCAGGGGGGAAAATGTTTGTGAAGCACTCTAATTAGGACTGGTAAAGTGCGTTGTAAATAACACCTAAAGAAAAAGATGGGGAGGCATTAACATTTAGGGAGGGAAATCTAGAGTTTAATTTCCAGAGAATTGATGGCAGAGTTGTCAGTGATGAGGTGAAGGAAGCGAGGGATGCATATAAATTGGGAGAACACAGGGTTTTTGGATGATTATAGTATTGGCGAAGGTTGCAGGAATGGCAAAGGTCATGGAGGGATTGCAACATAAGGATTGGAATTTTAAAATCAAAGCATCGGAGGACAGGAATGAATATAAGTCAACATGCACAAGGTTGATGGGCGAATGGGACTTCATGCAAGTTAAAATATGGGCAGCAGAGTTTTACATGAACTGTTTTCCAAAGGATGAAAGATGGGAGGAAATCCAGCCAGGAAAACATTGATATAGTCAAGAATGGAAGTAACAAAAACATGGATGAGGATCTGCACCGGCAGATGGACTGAAGTCCCGATGGAGATGGGTAATATCACAAAGATAAAAGTTGGCATCTTTGTATGGGAGAGGGTTATGGAGTCTCCAGAGGTAATGTTGTGGGAGTAGGATAAGATTGCAGGAGATTCTCTGACTATGACTAGATAGGTAAGTGCGGAACCAGGCGAGGGCAGTCCCACTCAGCTGGAAAAAGGCATTTGAGTAGGTTGTTGTGGCCAATCATTTCAACGGTTGTAGAAGTGTTCAAAAGGACAAGGATTATTAATTTAAGTAATGAATGCATCTACACAAATATAACTTTTTGCAGCTATGAGATTGGTCCAAAATTCCTAAGGATGGGTGCTGTTGGTCTCTCATCGTATGTTTTGGGGTGATGAAAGGAACCCCGAGGAAAACAATTGGGTTGGGTCTCTACCATTTTAGTTTGTTGTTTTCTAAAGGGCAGAATCTCTACCTGCTCATCAGAAAGCAAATGGTAGACAAGTCTGTGGCCTAACTATGCCATGAGTTCCTGCTCCTTAGTTAGAACAGGCAACATATCATTGGGAGTGGATTCACTGAGTTTTTTTATACAATTCCCGAACAATCCATAGGATATCAGTATGTTTATACCTTCTATTTGTCTTCTTTTTTGTGGTGCTAATTGGCTGAGAGGCAAAGGAAAATGGGACTAAGATCTGAAAAGTCTTTTCTCAACCCACACTGGCACCCATCCATGTCCAGGCATTATTCCCTATGGCTGGTAGCAGCATTTGCCCCGCATTGGCAGAAAATAATTCAACTCCTGACAAAATAAAATTGCCAGAAATGAGTATTTATGCTTTCAGAGCACTTATTCAGACAGAGGTTAAGAATGTAGTATAGTCAATGGAGAGCTCCATCAAATACAAAATAAATGGCTGAATGTTTCATTCCTATTATTATCACACTGCTGGAGACTACAGTCCTGAAATGCTGCATGTACTTTCATTTCAGAGATTATGTAGTAAATCAGCTGGGTTGCCTTGGTGAATCAGTATGCATTGTATCATGTGTGGAAGAGGCAACTGAACAGAGATAGATGTATCTATGCTACCAGATAGACTTATCAAAAGAGCACATCTTACAGAATAATGCACAAGAGATGAACTCCCCACTTCAGTATCTGTATAATGTTAAGCTTCCTTGATGGTTAAAGCATACTTGCTGAGAAGCTTCTGTTTTCTGTTTCCAAGATGTTCTATATGTAAAAGTCCACATTACTTTCAATCTAAAATGTAATTTAATACTCTTGGTCAATGCTGGGTTTTAGTTGGAGCATTAGAACATGCATCCATAACTAGTGGTGAAGTTATGGTTGTGATGCACGTCAATTGAACACGAGGCACAAAGCTTCGGTAACAGAAGGCTTTTATTGTCTAACAATGGAACTTAATAGAACGTTAACACACTATCCCAGACTGACGAGGTCCCGCCCGAGCAGGGGGTCTTATACCTCTCCTAGGAGGCGGAGCCCGACTGGGATGTGCCACAACAGTAACAACCACAGGTGTATCAATCCCACCCTAGCCCAACAACAACATTAGAACAATCCCACAGTGGGAACCAACGATAGTTCACCACATTCACCCCTTCTTTGAGAACAAAGGCCGGCGGGGTACGAAAACAGACTAAAATGTCAACAGATTATAAGTTCAGACGGTCTGGAGGACCGCACCGTCATTGTGACCTCCTCAATACCGGCGGTGACACCGGAGTAGGTGCTTGCGGTGGCGTTCTCCCCAAAACAGCGTCCAGCTGTTCTCCCACGGACTCACAGGCCGGTTGACCCTGATGAAGCGGTAGTGCAGGGGATCCCGGTACATTCTGCGATGGCGCTGATCTCCGGGGCTCAGGCAAGCTGTGCATTGGAGTAAAACTGTTAAGCACCGGTCCCGGTGCTGTCCGCGCCACGTCCGGGGGAGAAATAAGGGATAAGGGATTCGTCACTGGGGGTATGGGAGCGACAGGAGTTGCTATGTCCCCTGCGGGCGCCAGGTCTCGGATCGAGACTGTGTCCTCTCGCCCGTCAGGATATGCCACATAGGCATACTGAGGGTTGGCGTGGAGGAGGTTGACCTGTTCGACCAAGGGGTCGGACTTGCGGGCCCTTACATGTCACCGCAGAAGGACGGGTCCTGGGTACGTCAACGAGGCCGGTAAAGATATCCCCGAGGACGACTTCCGAGGGAATGAGAACATCCTCTCGTGGGGAGTAGCATTGGTTGCCGTACACAGGAGGGAGCGAATGGAGTGAAGCGCATTAGGGAGGACCTCCTGCCAATGGGAGATTGGAAGGCCTTTGGACTTCAGCGCCAATAGGACAGCCTTCCAGACTGTAGCATTCTCTCTTTCCACCTGTCCATTACCCCTAGGGTTGTAACTCGTGGTCCTACTAGAGGCAATCTCGTATGAGAGCAGGAATTGCCTCAAGTCATTACTCATGAACGACGAGCCCCTGTCGCTATGGATATAGCTGGGGTACCTGAACAGGGTAAAAAGATCACGGAATGCCTTGATCACCGTGGCAGTCGACGTGTCCGCGCAGGGGACAACAAACGGGAACCGGGAGTACTCATCTATTATGTTCAGAAAGTACACGTTCCGATCTGTTGAGGGAAGGGGGCCCTTAAAATCCACACTCAGCCTCTCGAAGGGGCGAGTGGCCTTGACCAAGTGTGCCCGGTCAGGTCGGTAAAAGTGCGGTTTGCATTCCGCGCAAATCCGACAGCTCCTTGTCACCGACCTGACGTCCTCCACCGAGTAAGGCAGGTTGCGGGCTTTGATAAAGTGGTAGAGCCGAGTGACCCCAGGATGGCACAGGTCATTATGGAGGGCGTTCAAGCGATCCTCCTGCATAGTAGCGCATGTTCTGCGCGAGAGGGCATCCGAGGGCTTATTGAGTTTCCCTGGACGATACATGATATCGTAGTTATAGGTGGAGAGTTCAATTCTCCACTGCAAGATCTTATCATTCTTGATCTTGCCCCTCTGCATGTTGTTGAACATGAACGCCACGGACCGCTGGTCCGTGATCAGGGTGAACCGCTTCCCCGCCAGGTAATGGCGCCAGTGTCTGACAGCCTCCACAATGGCCTGGGCCTTCTTTTCCACCGCTGAATGCCGAATTTCGGGGCCTTGGAGGGTGCGGGGAAAAAACGCGACGGGCCTGCCCGCCTGGTTTAGTGTGGCGGCCAGGGCGAAATCAGATGCATCGCTTTCCACCTGAAAAGGGATGGATTCGTCTACCGCGTGCAGCGTGGCTTTTGCGATGTCGTGTTTTAATTCCTTGAAGGCCAATTGGGCCTCTGGCGTGAGTGGAAAAGTCGTGGACTTAATAAGCGGACGGGCTTTGTCCGCGTAGTTGGGGACCCACTGCGCATAATAGGAGAAGAAGCCTAGGCATCTTCTCAGTGCTTTTGCGCTAGCGGGCAAGGGAAGTTCAGCAAGGGGGCGCATACGGTCGGGATCAGGGCCAATGACCCCGTTTTCCACCACGTATCCCAGGATGGCTAACCGGCGCGTACGGAATACACACTTCTCCCTGTTGTAGGTCAAATTCAGGCGAGATGCAGTGCGTAAGAAGTTCTGGAGATTTGTGTCATGGTCCTGCTGATCACGGCCACAGATGGTGACATTATCCAGGTACGGGAAGGTAGCCCGCAGCCTGTTCTGGTCCACCATTCGGTCCATAGCACGCTGGAAGACCGAGACCCAATTGGTGACACCAAATGGAACCCTAAGAAACTGATACAGACGACCATCCGCCTCAAAGGCCGTGTAGTGTCGGTCCTCTGGGCGAATGGGGAGTTGGTGGTAGGCGGACTTAAGGTCTATGGTGGAGAACACCCGGTACTGCGCAATCTGATTGACCATATCAGATATGCGCGGGAGGGGATACGCATCCAGCTGCGTATATCGATTAATGGTCTGACTGTAATCAATGACCATCCGGGGTTTGTTCCCGCACTTGACCACCACAACCTGTGCTCTCCACGGACTAACACTGGGCTGTATGATCCCTTCTTTGAGGAGTCGCTGAACCTCAGATCTGATGAAGATCCGATCTTCAGTGCTGTAACACCTACTTTTAGTAGCGATGGGCTTGCAGCCTGGTACCAGATTCTTGAATAAAGAGGGTGTGGTGATCTTTAATGTAGAAAGATTGCATGCGGGGCGCTTTGGACAATTTGGAGACTGCAGCTGTTCCCCTACTGTCAGCGAAGGGAGTGGCCCACCGTACTGTAGGATCACACTCTTCATGTGGACCATAAAGTTTAGTCCGAGGAGAATTGGTGCGCAAAGATGCGGCAACACAAGGAGCCTGAATCGCTCGTAAATTGTGCCTTGCACTTTCAAGGTTACCACACAACGTCCTAGCACAGGGACAGACAGGGACCTTGATGCCATAGAGATTGTCTGTTTGGCAGGTTGAATCTGGAGTCCACACCTCTTTACAGTGTCAGGGTGAATAAAGCTCTCAGTGCTCCCGCTGTCAAACAAACAATAAATTGCACGACCATTTACCTGTATATCCATCATCGAACAGTCAAGCCTGTGGTGCTTAGCCTGGTTCAGGGTGATCAACGCCACCGTTGGTCCGTGAACGCCACTGCAGGCAGCTGAGGTCGATGCTGAGGACCCCTGCTGGTCGCTCATGGTCATCGTCGACCAAAATGGCCGCCCCCATGAATCGCACATGGGTGAGGGCGCCAAACGTAGCGACTCCTGGTGGTCATCCTCCTCCGACTCCGTCACCACAATGGCGTCGTCCTGGACTCGCACGTGGACGAACCCCGTGAGTACTTCGACATCGATGGTGATGATCCCCGTTCCGAAGGGTCACAGGCCGCACTGCCGTTCTTGGGCTTCGATCTGCACACCTTCGCATGATGCCCCTTTTTACCGCATAGGTTACAGACCACCTCTTTAGCGGGACACTTTTGTCGTGGATGCTTGGCTCCTCCGCAGAAGTAGCACCGCGGGCCGCATGGGGCTGCAGCCGTCGTCGGGTCTACATGGGAGCACGCCATAACACTGCACTTCGAGCCCGTGGGGCGAGGAGGGATTTGCGACTGCTCCGGCCACGTTGTCTCCACGTGGTCCTCCGGATACAGGACCTGGCTCTTCGAAGCCGCCTCAAGCATTTCAGCTAATTCCATAGCTTGGGTCAGGTTGAGATTACCCTTTTCTAGCAGCTTGAGACAGATGTATGAAGACCCTACCCCTGCCACAAACGCATCTCGGGCGAGGTCATACATGTACTGCTCAGCCGACACAGCTTTGCAGTCACAGCCCCTGGCAAGCTGCAAGAGCTCATTGGCGTAATCCTCCATGGGTTCGCCCGACTGCCGACGTCGTGTAGCGAGGAGATAACGAGCGTGGATCTCGTTGGGAGGTTTCGTGTAGCGCTTTTTTAAAAGCTCGAGGGCCCTCGGGTAAGTGGTGGCCACACGGATCGCGAGGTAGACGGTGTCGCTTACCCTCGCATGGAGGACCCGGAGTCTGTCATCATCTGTGGTGACCGCTGCGGAGGCTGCCAGGTAGTCTTCAAAACACTTCAGCCAGTGGTCGAAGGTGTTAGAAGCGCCCACCGCACGTGGATCTAGCGTCAGACGTTCTGGCTTTAGGATTTGCTCCATACTCTCCTTTCTTTTTCCCTTCCGTCGAGAGCTTAATGTTAGACAATAAAATTGATGCGCGTCAATTGAACACGAGGCACGAAGCTTCGGTAACAGAAGGCTTTTATTGTCTAACAATGGAACTTAATAGAACGTTAACACACTATCCCAGACTGACGAGGTCCTGCCCGAGCAGGGGGTCTTATACCTCTCCCAGGAGGCGGAGCCCGACTGGGATGTGCCACAACAGTAACAACCACAGGTGTATCAATCCCACCCTAGCCCAACAACAACATTAGAACAATCCCACAGTGGGAACCAACGATGGTTCACCACAGGTTGACCTCAGGACATTCCTCTTCCCGGCTACCTCATACCCCTTCCGTTTCAGCAGCAGTCAAATAAGGCTACTGGGCTGCTCTCTCACTTGCCAACAGACACGTTTCTGCACAGTGCGTGTTCCCTTCTCTTCATTTTTGCCTGCGGCATCTCAGCCCACTCTACATTCAGCCTTGATAACGTGCAAAGAATTAAGCTTCTTTTTGTGACTTGCAAAGTCTCCAAGATTTTTGTGTCCATGAGGGATTAGGGTGGTGTGGTGATAATGTCAATGGGCTCATAATCCAGAGACCCAAGGTAATGCTTTGGGAGACATGGGGGCGTGGCCTTGCTGGCTCGCCGTGCTGGCCAATCGGTGTGGCAAGCCAGGGTGATTGTGTGAGAGACCAAAAATCCAATTCATGCCGGACACGAACAGGTTTGGTATCTTTCTGGCCCCGTTTCACCGGCAAGAACGGCTTCGTGCCCAGATAGGGCACAAAGCCTGTTAGCATAGGAATGCCTTAATTTAAATGGGATTAGCACATTCGGCACGGCTGCTTCCCCCCTCCTGGATGCTTCTGCCCTCGCCGGCGAGAATGACTACTACTCTGTAATAGCGGAGACCAGGTGCCATGGCCACACTGGGCGGCTCCAGGGCCGTTGAAGCCCCTGGGTGGTTGGTGGCATGGCTGTACATCGGGCAGTGCCAGCCTGGCATTGTGGCACCTTGGCAGTACCTGGTTAAGCACCATAATTGTGCTGGGGCAGTGCGAAGGGGGTGGGGCCTGATTGCGGGCGGGGGAGGGGGGGGTTATACACGGTGGGGAGGGGAATGCACATTTACAGGGGGGCACTCATGCAGGGGGGAGCTCTGTAAGCGGGGGTAGTATCGAGGGGGGAGCTCTGAAAAGGGGGGTCATGCAGCAGGGGTTGTGCAGAAGGGAGTTCATGCAGAGGAGGGATCGTGCAGAGGTGGAGGGTGTGCAGGGGAGGACTGCAGATGCGGTAGTGATGGGGGTGGGGGCATTTTGGAGGTCCGCCAGGGGATCCATGGGTTCCTGGTGCCTTGATATCAGTGATCCGTGTTGGTGTGGGGTTAGTGATGCCTATGATGGGGGTGGTCTGATGTCCATGGGGAGGGGTGGGAGGTGGTCTCCCGGATTATTGGGAGATTGGGACACCCAGCGCAACGGCTACCCAGGCATACTTAGGCTCTCCCTCCTAACCTCCCCTCCCCACCCCCCACCCCTGGCCCTTGCTGGCACAAAGCTCCCAGCTGTCTAAAAAAGCTGACAGGAGTGTGGGAAGATTGCAGTGCCGTGCTCACCTAAAAGACCGGTATGGAACGGACTTTTATGACACTTTGAATGTTTTTGGGAAGATTCCGCCCATGGATTCATACCCCACCGTGGCAGCTGCTGGAATTTAAATCCAACGAATAATGTAAAATAATTTGGAATTGAAAGCTAGTCTCAGTAAAGGTGACTGTGAAACTATTATTGATTGTTACAAAAACCTGTCTGGTTACAAATGTCCTTTCGGGAATGACATTTGCCTGGTCTGGCCAACGTGTGACTCCCAGCAAGGTGATTGACTGTTAACTGTCCACTGAAATAGTAAGCCACTTAGTTCAATGGCAATTAGTGATGGGCAAGAAATGCTGACCTAGCCAGTGATGCCTACATTTCATACAAGATTTTTTATAAGCCATTCATTTAACTGCATACAATTTTCCTCTCTAATCAGTTGTCTGTTCCTTGCACTTGTCCAAATATACACCTGAAAATATGAATAATTACGTAGATGAGCTGGTCCATAGAGGTACTACTAATTAGCACATTATCACTGATGCAATTAGATCAGTTTTTGACCTGATTTATAACAGAAATTGGTCTTGCTGCCTTCTGGCTGGAAGAACAATCATGCTGAGTCTCAGCAGCTTGTTGGCCAGGGTTATTAGTTCTGATTGATGCTGGTAGGTAGGATAATATGTAACAACAGGGAAGATTTTCCTGATGGATAAAATTGGGTGTTTATCTTTACATATGTGCACTTGACCAACAAGATTTTTCTAATAGTTATTGTGCCCAAGTTGTGGATCCAAGGAATCTTCTTTAATGTTTTATTAACGTTGTTAAAGGGGAACAGTATGGGAAAGATCTTTCCTTCCATTAATGATCCCCATTAGTTAAGCTTTGTATTATAAAGATAGCCATAGATGAAATTCTATATGGCACAAGTTGACTATTATGCTTGCAGGAATCACAAACAGCCTGTGTTTTGGGGGGATTTTCTTCCACATTTATTCAAGGTTTCTTTGTTAGGTTGCTCTCATAAGTGAGTCTTAGCTCTCAGTGAATCTGAAACTTATAAAAATGTTGATATCCCATACAAAGCAATGAATGGTAAATCTTCCTTTTAACAGATGCTGGGGCATTGTGGATAATTGGATATTTAAATAACTGTCAGCTAAATTCTAAAGGTTATACACACAGATGAATAAGTGTTTGATTATATGGCTTGATTTGCCTGCTTGCTAGCTGTTTGCATTTGTGGCATTTTTGTAGGGTTTTTGAGACTGAAGTTCTGACAGATGAGTGGGAGAGGTCCAGCAGAAATTTGCCATCTTAATATCCAGTGCTGTTTTGGTTACTTTTGAGGGATGCAGCAAAATTCATCAGAACTTTGTTCTCTTTACTTGTAATTTGTGAGCTTCCTTCAGGAGATTCAAAGATCAAATTACCTTCAAAATAGATAAATGTTTGTGGAGGAATTGCCCTTGATGGGTATTTCTCATTCTGTACTTATTTTACAATCTCATTTGATAAGGTAGGTTAAAATTGCAAAAGAAACTTTAAACCATCTGTTTAATCTAGTCTTAAATATCACTGTATCGCGTTATAACGGCACTGCACAAAAATCATATCCAAAGTTTCTGAAGATCTATCTCATTGTATAAAATATCGTATGTTTAATGAAGATAAGTGCTAGATATGATGCTGCTTTGATTAAGAAAGAGTTGCTTAAATATCTCATTTGGAATGGGGGTTGTGTTTTCAGGATAGATACAGATAAAGCTTGAAAGATCATGAGATAGGTACAAATGAACCAGGTCATTCCACCCAACTTGACTTGTATATCAGGACAGACCCTGTAGTTCCTCATTGTGGTATCCATCTATTTTTTTAATGATTCCAGTGAGATATCTCTACTACCCTTCCTGGAGATTCATCTCCTTCACTGTGTGGAGAAGATTTGTCCCTTATTAGTTTGCATCTAGATCCACTTGTTCAAATGCTTTAAGGAACACAATATTTTGAGGTGATGGAGAATTAGGAACGCAATGGTCAAAGATGAATAATTTGGGTTAGATGTGCTGTAATATTAGTTAATTTATTTCTGACATGCAGCGAAAACATTGTAGAACTTTTTAGGAAATCAAACAGTGTTGATTGCATGCTGACAGCATTATAGAATCTTGCAGCACAGAAGGAGGCTATTAAACCATTGTACATGTGTTGGACTTTGAAAGAGCTATGCAATTAGTCCTACCCCCTCCTCCTTTCCCATAGCCATTCAAGGACATAAGAAATAGAAGCTGAATTAGGCAGGAAATGCATACGAGGTCCTGGCTGCTGTGCCACGGTCAGTAAAAGCTCTGTGGAACATTAACTCGCTGGAGATATGTCTTCCACCCCCATCTTGGGAGCAAGTCCCCAATCAGAGAGTTATCAGCCAATGCGATTGCTTAATAGCTGTCTTGTCCCAGCCGTGTCACCAGGAGAGATGGTCACTGCTGGGACTATGATGCGTATTGCCTTGAGTGAGACAAACGCATACTCAACTGCAGGTTGTTATTTTTGAGCTAACTTTATTTACAACTCCCAACAGAGAGGGCAGTGCAACAAAATGTTTGGCTATTTCAATATATTACACTCCCCCCACCCCCCCGCCCCCCCCCCCCCCCCCCACCCCCCGCCAACTTGAAAAGAAACAACATGTAAATTCAAATATAAAATAGTATGTGCACATAATTTCCCAAAATTAATTGGTCAATAAGTTGGACAGATTGCTTCTGCCTGCAAAGATCTCTGTGTCCTGAACTTTTGGCACTCTTCCAGCTGGGATTTCTGATCCCAGCTAACTCAACAATGGATCAGTTTAGCCTTTCAAGGGAAGTCTGGCAAGCACAAGAGGGATGTGTGAATAGGAACAGCACAAAGACACACTCCTCTTTTATGACATTAGCTACCATATTCAGGTGAGTTTTTAAAGGTTTCAAGACATTCGTTGGTGATTGAGTGCATAGATGTATACGTGGGTGAGTTTGGGGGTTGGTGGGTGAGGGGAGTGGGTTGGTGGATGAGTGAGTTGCTCAGTGGGTGAGTAGGTGGTGGTATTGGAGTTGGTATTTGAGTAGGTCAGGGCTGTTGGTAGTTGGGTTGGGGGAGGTAGTTGAGTCAGCTTGGATCTGGGATTGTTAGTCTGGGGGATAGTTTGGATGTTTAGGAAGGGGTAGTTGGGTTGTGTCAGTAGGACAGGTTAGCTTAGAGGGTCAGATCAGACTGGGGTCGAGTGGTGGGGGTTTCTTGGGTCAGCTTGGGGATAGTTGATTGTGGAGGGTAGTTGGGTCAGATTGGGGATCGTCAGGTCATATCATTGGTGAGGGGGGTCGCATCCGATGGGGGTCAGTTGGTGGGGGACCTTGTTTGGTAAGGGTGGTAGTCAGGTCATGTTGGCTGGGTGGTGGGTTGAATGTAATGTTAATCACTGAGTTACACCAGGGATGCACCTATGCAAAAGTTTTATGGTAAGTATCTAGGTAAATAGAACATATCCAGCCCAAGTCTCAGACACTGAGACCAGTGTATGAGACATTCACACAGTATCCAGGAGCATCAATCAGCCCTTCAGAAATTTAAACTGCCTGAGCAATTGCTATGCTTGTGTGCACATCAGCAATTCATCAGGGTTCCTGACCCACATCATAGATAAAGGGTCCCGTGCACTTCACTTAAGCCTTCAATCCAGATCTTGCCATTCTGGATCTCAGAAGACTTGGACTACCGTAAAGAATAATTAACTTAATAGGACTCATAATAAACCAAGATAAACAAAATCTGACATTGAACAGGTTGGGTTGCAAACTTATTATTCATGTAATCACAGCCAGAACATATATGACCAATATTACTAATTCTACCAGAGTGATTTCCATGTAAAAACATTGTTTTTCCTTAACACAGTATGTCTTTAACAAAAATATCATTTAACAACAATAGTTAAAAGAAGAATTTCCTTCTTCATCCTTCCTATATACTTTCAATTAACCTTATCTGGCTACTTTCTCTTTCTCTGTGCGTATCTCCTTCCATTTCCATTAGTTTGACTCCGCTCTCTGAACATCTCTGACTGTGTCAAACCTGAACTTTGACTACCAAGTCCATTTAATGATTAGGACTGTGATATTGATTGATTTGTCTTCAAGGTCCTGACTTTGTTCTGCTGACGGTTTCCGTAATACCAGCAAATGTTCAGTTTATTTGCAACTTTCACTTTCTGATTTTTACTCTGGACAGTTGGAGGAATTTAGACTATATGAGGAATTTGGACTACAGGAGATTTATCATGATTGCCCTTTATCATATCTCCTCTTTCAGGCAAATGATCTAAATGACAATGATGGCATCACTCTCCAGTCACCACTAGATTTGTGAATACACCAGTCTTTTTACAACTTCAATTACATTCTTCTCCTTACCACCTCAATGGTTATTCACCATGATTTTTTGACCAGAACTAACTTTTAATTTTTATGCCTCGTGTATCATGACTCATCTTCACTATTTCTAGTTTTTCGCTTACTTTGCTATTGACACCAGGTTTAAGCAAACTAAACCTTGTCCTAGGAGCTTGTTTAAACAAAGTGAATAACCTGTGAGGTTATTTTGTAAGGGAACAGAAAATTGTCTAGCCTACGACAATGAGAAACACAGGAATTACTGCCTAGCTTGTCACGTAGTAAATGCTTCTGCAAAGACCTCTTCATAATCTGTGCACTTCCTTCTGCAGCAACTTTTGATGCTAGGTGACATGCGGCATTAGAGTCTGTTTGACTCCATTCTTACACAGAAATATTTCAAACTCTTTTGACAATCTTCGGACCATTACTTGATAGTATAACTGGCAATTCTTAAATTGCAAACCAACTTCTTAAAACCGCAAAAAGTTTGTCGTTTGTGGTATTGAGCATTGATCCAACATTTCTGAAATGCGTGCTGGTTAAGTGCATTGGCCATGCTAAATTCTCCCTCAGTGTGTCCGAACAGGCGCCGGAGTGTGGCAACTTCGTTGCAGTGTCACTTGTTGTTGGAGTAAAGTCAAAATTAAAGGATACAAGATGGTTACCTGGCACAAAATGGACTCTGGGAAAAGACATTAAGATGTGCTGACTTGGGCACAGACATTACACAGCAAGTTAAAACCTGTTAGTGTCTAAATTGCTGCAGGAAACAGATCAGACCTTGAGGCACCTTAGCTTGAGATAAAGCAGAACCAAAACAATGAGTTTTTGTAACAAGATCAGTCTTTGATGGGGGAAATAAATGCATAAATGTATCTACTCTATGTATAACGATGTGATAACTGCCGATGTCCATCCTTGTCTACTCTCTGTATAACGATGTGCTAATGGCTAATGTCCGTACTTGTCTATTATTTGAAAATGTATAAAAGATGCTGAACTGCCATTGTAAAGTTGAGAAGGTGACTGCGGAGAGTCCAGCGCTTCTCCCAAAGCTTTGTCCGATAAAACTGCGTGTTGAATCTTTAGATCTGACTCCGAGTGGTGATTTTCCCACAGCAAATTGGCGTAGTCAGGCAGGATCTCACTGCTGGTGAGTTGATTGGTTGGCCTCGATCGACGAACTGAAGTAGAGATTATTGAATCTGTGGGAGTCAGACAGAGCCAACAATGCAGTTAGAAATGGGTGAAAATTAGGGGAATTTATGGTACTATCGGATAGAAATAAGTATTGATTGTTACTTGTGCTGATCGACTACGGACAAGGAAGTGCCTGTTTCAAACGTGCAGCCTTAGACCGGTTGCTAAGAGGGGAAATCCCCCACGTGAAGATCAGGACCCTGAAGTGGGCGTAGAGGCGCAAGGGCACTTAGGATCGTGAAGCACAAGTGACAAAGGTAATTTAACATCAAACTCTATAGTGGCGAACAAACGCGGAGATTGCCACCTGTTTGCATAAAAGTTTGTGTAGTTTGTGTACTTGTCTGTCACGTTGTAAAGTGGTGCGGTAAGGAGCTGATCACTCTGACCTAGAGCCGGACTCCGGTGGAGGAAACACGTTGCTGAGGAGGTGATCATGGCTGTGAGTATAAATAGAAACCCTAACGGTGGAGAAAACACGTTGCTAAGGAAGTAATCGTGGCCGGGGGTGTAGAAGTCTGTAAGCTGGCAGATAGAGAAACTAAGTGGGGACCTGCGCGTTCTCTCATTGATAAATATATGACAGACAGACACGCGCTGATTAAGAAGATGCAAAAGGATGGCTGGGATGTTTCTCAGACCTTAGGACAACAGAGAAAGTGGGTAGATGGGGAAAAGAGAGACAAAACAAAAAAGGCAGGGGTATTATTAGTACATCAATTAGCTGGACTAATTGAACAAGTAGTCGCTTCCACTAGAAAGTGGAACGAAGATAAGGATAAGATTAAAAAATTATGATCCAGAGTAAGGGAATTGGAGAAAAAGAATCGAGTATTAAAGGAGAATCAATGGGGAGAGGAAACTGTTCCTCTGCCCCCTTATGAGTCCATACAACAGGGACCAACCGCCCCTGCAGAGGAAGGGAAAGCGCGAGAACACAACTTGGCGCCAGTAACCTGAGGAAGGACAGACGCGCAGCCAAAAGCAAATTACAAACCGTTTACCCCAGGCGAAAGACAACAGATAATGGCCTCCCTGGGTAAGCTACAACCTAGAAACGCAAATACAAAATTTTGGGAAGAATTAGATACGATTTGGGTAGGACACCAACTGCACCTAAGGGATATACACCAATTGGTTAGGGTCGCATGTCCAGCGGATAAATGGAGGCAGGTAGCCGGAGGGCCCGCCAGTCCCCCAGCACAAGACTACAGTGGGGGACGTTGGACACACGCAGTAGCCCTAATAGCAGAAATAGATGCCCAACAGGCACCCTTCGCCCTGTTTGAAACAGAAGTCCAGAGAGGTTTAGGAAATGCTCCTACTGATTGGAGTAAAATCACGACCAAGCAACAAAAGGGGGAATGAGCTTCTGAATATGGGGAACAGTATACCAGGAATGCTCAGGGCAAGGAAACCCAGGCCGTGGGGATCGAGCCTTCATCCAGGCTTTCAAGGATGGGCTCTCCAGTGCTCACCAAACCATCCTAAAAATGGGAGTGATCATGTCCCAGGATTATGATGAACTGGTGGAATGGGCTAGTGGCGTACTTGGAGGTGGGGAGGAGAAATCTCAGACGAGGATAAAACCGGAGAGAGTAGCCACCTACTGTAGCGGGAGCGGAACTAAGCCCAAACTGACCTGTCACAATTGTGGCCAACAAGGACATTTTGCAAAGGAGTGCTGGGTCCCAAGGAAAGGAAATAAAAGTGGAAACACTGGGAGACATTGTAATCACTGTAATAAAAATGGACACACGGAAGCAATATGTTGGGACAAACATGGGAGACCCCCGCCCCGATCCATGTCCACAGCAGAATCGGAGGAACTAAGGAACCTCCGAGGTCAGCAAGACTGACGGCCTGCAGCCCCCATTCATAAGAGTAAGAAGGAGGGAAGGATCTATGTGTCTGCACTAGTAGGGGGCAGGCAATGTGAGATGCTGGTGGACACAGGAGCATCCATATCTGTCACCGACCTGCCCTTACCCACGACAAGTAGGATGATTTATCTAACAGGGATAGGAGGGAACAAAACACCCGCCTACCTGAGCGAGACCACGTTAGTAGAAATAAATAATTTGTATATACCTATGAGATTCTATGTATGTAAAAATAACGAGGGTACAATAATGGGAAATGATTTAATGAAGGAGTATGAGGTTTTGATTGACTGTGGGAAGGGAGAATTAATCTGGCCAAAATGGGACGGCCGGAAAACCGGAATAGGAAAACTCACAAGTCACCTCGAGACTATCAAGATGGCCACAGCCACCACCAGAGATTGGTGACTAGAAACAGAGGGGTTTGGAGCCATTTGTGCCTCCATCCCTGGAGTATGGGCCAAAACGAAATTAGACACTGGCCTAACCAAAACTGACCCGATAAAGGTTGCCCGGACCGGAGCACAAGGCCCACCGACAATATCCGATAAAACTGGAAGCAAAGGCAGCTGTAGTAGAAATAGTTAAAGGGTTAGTGGAGAAAGGAATCCTGAGGGAAACTACAAGTACCACTAACTCCCCAACCTGGCCAGTGAGCAAACCCGACGGAAGTTACAGACTCACCATAGACTACACTGCCCTCAATAAAGTCACGTCCAAATTGCACCGCATTGTAGCAAGCCCCTCGACAATCCTGAATGGATTGTCACCAGAGCATAAAATCTTTACCGTATTAGATATAGCCAATGGATTCTGGTCCCTACCCTTGGATCCCAAATCCCAAGACAAATTCGCCTTTACAGTGGGAGACAAACAGTACACTTGGACTTGCCTACTGCAGGGATTCCACAATAGCCGGCCATCTTCCATCGAGTAATGAGTGACATCCTGAACAGGGTAGAACTACCAGAGGGTAGCACGATTCTACAATACGTGGATGATATGTTAATAGCCTCAGAACCTAAGTCAGGACACCAGGGAGCACTATACCTAGTATTGAAAACCGCAGGGTTAAAGGTAAGCCCCAAAAAGGCACAAATCGGGAAAGCACAAGTCCTGTACCTAGGATACTTAATATCACAAGGGCTTAAAGAAATGCCGACAGACCGAAAGAAGGCGGTACAACAAATGCCGCGGCCAGTCACCGTAAGAGGAGTCAGGAAGGTGCAGGGACTGTTTAACTATAGCCGAAGTTTTATCCCGGGATTCGCAAGATTGGCAGAACCTATACAGAGACTAGTTAAAGGGGGAAAGCCAGCTTTAAACTCCGTAGAATGGGGACCTGAGCAAGAAGAGGCCTATAATAAATTAAAGGCAGAACTGATATCAGCTCCTGGACTGAGACTACCAGATTCCAATAAAGATTTCCACATACAACATAACAATGAAGGGGGGTTCTACTCTGCAGTAGTAATACAAGATCATGGTGATAAACGGAGACCCATAGGTTACTATTCAATGACAGAAGGGCCGATAGTAACCGGACTGCCAAGGTGCAGAGCCGCCTTAGATTGCGCCGCCTGGGCCGTAAAGGTTAGCAAACCGATAATAATGACAGAGAACATAATCCTCCACACCAAACACACCTTGGTGGAAATGCTAAATACAGGAAAGTTAAGGTCTGTCTCAAACATGAGAAGGGCTAAATGGGAAGCCATCTTCCTACCTCCCAGCAAATCAGTTATAATAGTAAGAGACACAGGAGATAACCCAGCAGAAGGAATTTTGGATACGGGAGAACCACATAACTGTGGAGACATAGATATGGATATAGAAGAAGGTAGGGTAAAGGATGTACATTTAGCAACAGCTGAGGAGACCCTTTTTGTAGATGGTTCACGTAAATACGTGGAACGATCACCCCGGACAGGGTGGGCAGTAGCAAATGACAAATTGGAAACGGTAAAGTCAGAAAGAATTGACGGAGGTCTATCCGCATATGTAGCGGAACTAGTGGCACTCACAAAGGCACTAGAATTGTCTGAAGGAAAGATGGTAAACATATATACCGATAGTAGGTACGCATTCGGGGTAATACACGATTATATGATGGCATGGGGTAGAAGGGGGTTTGTAACCATAGGAGGAACTCTTATTAAACACCAACAAAGGGTCGAGGCATTACTAAAAGCCTGCAAGAAACTCCTAGAAGCAGCAGTAATAAAAATTAAAGCGCATCAGAAGGAACCAGAAAGGGATAACCCCGATTGGTTAAATTACAAAGGGAACCAAGCCGCAGATAGTGCAGCGCAATTAGCGTTAGAGCAGGAGGCAGTTGGCGAGCTGCCAATAGCAGTAACGGGCCAGACAGGAGACGAAATAGATATTTGGGACTTACACGAGGATACCTCGAAAGAGGAAAAGGGGAAGTGGGAAGCACAAGGAGTGAGCAGAGGGACTGATAACGTTTGGAGACGAAATGACAAGGTAATGGCACCGGAGTCCATACAAAACACCCTCTTGGAACTACACCATGGACTCTCACATGCGGGAAGAG
This sequence comes from Mustelus asterias, assembly GCF_964213995.1. Taxonomy (NCBI): domain Eukaryota; kingdom Metazoa; phylum Chordata; class Chondrichthyes; order Carcharhiniformes; family Triakidae; genus Mustelus; species Mustelus asterias. Next base: position 98,056,888 of record NC_135802.1, on the reverse strand, counting down.
AGGCCATGGCAGCTAGTATAGGAAAAGAATGGTGGTGGAAAGGAATGGGGAGGGACATAGTCCGACATTGTCACCGATGCGTGACATGCGTGCAATACAACCCCGGTCGACCCATAAAAATTAAGATCGGACACCAGCCCCGACCAAAGGGGCCCTGGGAACATCTGCAAATAGATTTCACAGGACCACTATCACAATCCCACGGCAAAACCTATTGTTTGGTCATTATAGACCAGGTGGGTAGAAGCGTTCCCTACTAAACATTGTACTGCTACCACGGTGGCTAGAATATTGGCGGAGGAGGTAATCCCTAGATGGGGAATACCCATACAAATTGATTCAGCTCAAGGGACACACTTCACCGGAAAGGTGGTAAAAACAGAGTGCCAACTGATGGGAATGAAACAAAAATTCCACATCCCCTCCCACCTGCAGAGTTCTGGAATGGTGGAACGCATGAACAGAACCCTTGAGAATGCCCTGGCCAAGGACATGCAAACGTCAGAAAAAACATGGACAGAAGTATTGCCCATTATATTAATGAGGTTAAGAGCCACCACAAACCGGACAACCGGATTAACCCCTTATGAACTAATGACAGGAAGGGCGATGCAATTACCAGAAAGCATCATAACAGGTGGGGCCGATGTAGGTCCACTAAAAGACAAAATTAAACGATATGTTTTGGAACTAAGCGCCCAACTAAAAGGGATGCGTAAGTTAGTAAAGGATAATCAGGAAGAAAGAGACGCACAGAGAGAGAGCTTGAAATGCTCCCTGACGTCCCAACAGCTGGAAGTCATGTCTTGGTAAAAATATTACCTGAAAAACCAGGGTTTGCACCAAAATGGAATGGGCCATATGAGGTCATAATTAGTGGAGATACCTGTGCCTGTCTGGACATAAGGGGGAAAGGTGTATGGAAACATTGGACCCAACTGAAATTACACAAAGAAACGAATGAGTGATATTAAAGTGACCAGAGTGCTTTCCCCAAAACAGATGACGACTACAAGCAAGGTTAACTGACGCGTTTGGGTTGGCAATACAGCCTTTGGAAAGTTGTTAACATAAAGTAATAAGATTGATACTTGCCTGTTGCGCACATGTCTAAGCTCGCATATATGATTGCATTACTCTATGTTGTCGCGATTGTAAAATTGACTGGGCTAGAGGATAACTTATTCTACAAGGCTCATGTACATTTACATGGTAATCGAACAGTGTGTTACCCGCTAGCCCAATCTGAAGAGGCCCTATTTGTGGCCACCCCTGGGTGGTCCCCCCATGACTTATATACGGCAGATACCTCAGACGCACCCTGTAAAGGACAAATAGGCAAATATAAAAGGGGTATACAGGGAAGATGTGTGGAACTTATAAATCCCACAGATCCTGTGTGCGGGGAGCTCCAGGGAGTGGGAGGAAGGGTATGCTCAGATGATGCAAGCTACCCGCTTTGCTTCTCGGGGCAGGGAGGGGGATGTGCATGTGCCTTGGTCCCCAAGAATGTTTCCTGTGTACAGACGCTGTGTGTCCGTCAGCACTGTCGGGTAAATAGAAGCCAGTTTACTAGTACCTGTAACGAGCAGAGATGCCTGAACGTAACCGCGGGGAGGCAACTCATTTGTGGTCAGTGTAATGGGACTCATGTCAGCTCAGCCGAATGGACATACCCGTTTGATACCTACCAAGTGGTCGGATCAGGCAGGGCGTCAAATGAACCAAGCAATTGGTGGTATATACAAACCAATAACCATGATATTAAATGCTACCGGGCCAAGAATGGATTTGTGTTCCTCCTCAACGGCACCTTCACGATGGCAACACCAACCCTCCCGATCCTTTTTGCAGGAGGAACAATAGGATCACTCACTGTTCCATGCCCTCAAAAGGGGCATATCCGGAGAGAGACAGTGACACGGGCCATCAGCAAGGAATTCTGTGCCGATTGGGAAGTCCCGGTCACACTGGGATCGTCACTCGGCTACGGGTTCCTTGGGGCCCTGTCTCTGGGAGAGGGGGGGGGGGGGGGCAGCAGGAGTAATTAGTGCCAAAAATAGAAACCATATGATCTGTGGATTAACCATTCTGGGAAACAGTACATCAAAGGCACTGGAGGCCGTCAATGAAGAATTGGCTGAATTAAAGTTATATGAGCGGCAGACCCGCTATGCTGTAGACTATCAGTTAGCCCAACAGGGGGGAGGATGCACAATAATAGGAGACAAATGTATAACGCATGTTACAGATGAATCCTACAACATCACCCAAGTCATTAATAACATAAGAAAGCAGCTTGATAACTTTAGACAAGGCCCCAAGAAGGGGAATAGCTGGCTCGAATGCTTATTGGGGGGGGGGATCCTATTTAATGCATGGACTGATCATTCTCGTTGCAATAATAATTGTCTGCTGCCTAATTGTCGGATGTCTTAATGTCTGCTGTAAAGTCATGATGACTCGGTTTGTGCCAGGGGCCAGTGTGGTCATCGAAGAAGACCACCTGATGGGAACTCCCTAAGACACCAAGGACAATGACGATGAAGGAAAGGGTGAGAAGAAGGACGTCTACCTGTGAACGCGCGACCTGTTGGTTGCGAGTCAGGCATATCAACTGCCAGACCCACGATGCTGCTATTGTTGGTCCATCGGATTATTAGATCATAATCCTGACCAAGAGGGGGAGTTGTTGGAGTAAAGTCAAAATTAAAGGATACAAGATGGTTACCTGGCACAAAATGGACTCTGGGAAAAGACATTAAGATGTGCTGACTTGGGCACAGACATTGCACAACAAGTTAAAACCTGTTAGTGTCTAAATTGCTGCAGGAAACAGATCAGACCTTGAGACAAAACAGATCCAAAACAATGAGTTTTGGTAACGAGATCAGTCTTTGATGGGGAAATAAATGCATAAATGTATCTACTCTATGTATAACAATGTGCTAACTGCCGATGTCCGTACTTGTCTACTCTATGTATAACGACGTGCTAATGGCTAATGTCCGTACTTGTCTATTATTTGAAAATGTATAAAAGATGCTGAACTGCCATTGTAAAGTTGAGAAGGTGACTGCGCGCACTGCGGAGAGCCCAGCGCTTCTCCCAAAACTTTGTCCGATAAAACTGCGTGTTGAATCTTTAGATCTGACTCCGAGTGGTGATTTTCCCACAACACTTGTGACTAATAAATATATTTTAAACTTTATTCACTTGCGTTAGTTATTGACCAAAACAAGGTTCCCTTTCCCTTCTACTTCAAAGAAGTCGACATGTACTCATTCTTATAGTTTCCTTGTATTTCACCATGGTATGAAAGAAATCTTGGTTGGATTATTTCTCATTCTAAAGCACACTTCACAACTTTACAGCAACTCTTCAATACCTTTATCTAGCTTTGGATACCAAAAATCTCTTGCTACTGTTTTCATATGGACGAACCCTGTATGCTCTTGTTGAAGTTCCTCTCACAATCTCTCGCCCTAAACCTTGGCAGAATAGTGACTCTTGAAACCCAGAGGAGACAACCCTCATCTACGCCCAGTTCATTTCTGTGTGTGAAATGCCCCTGAAATTTCTCCCCATTCATGATACGATTGAGCACCTTATTGAGTGCCACATCCTTGCCCGTTTCTTCATTAATTTCTCTGGCAGACATTGGCATCTCATTTGTGTTTGTTAAGTCATTTACAGGTAACTCAGATATTAATGTAAATTTGCCATAGTCCCAGACAACCATTGGCTGCTCTCCCCTTTGAGGGGGCGATTAACCTGAGGGTCACCACACCTCAGACAAGGGGCAATGTTGAGGAGGCGGGCCTTCGTGAATAACTTTAGATGGTACAGGAATTGAACCCGTGTTGTTGGCTTCGCTCTGCATCACGAACGAGCTGTCCAGCCAACTGATCTAAACCAACTCCCCAACTCAGCTATTAATGAATCAGCCTTCAACAAGAAGCAAATGTGTGCTTTTTAGCTTTGATATACTTTTGAAGTCAGTCTAGGACTTTGTTCAACCTTTATAGTGTTCTCTTGCTCTCCCACTTGAAATATTCCTTCAGTGCCATTTTTTCAATTACACAAGATACTGACTCACTGAGTTTCTGAACATGGTGTGTGTATACAGCAATCTTTTAAATTGCTCAAACCTTTTCAAAATCAACTTTAGGTGTTCCCAAAAATGTGACACAATGCCCTTCCATTCTTTTTTCTCAAATGAAATTTGGAAGAAAATTCTGTTGTAGCTTCATTGTCACCTTTATATTTTGCAATGCTCTGAGTAAGACGAATACATACTCAACTGCAGGCAGCCATTACTGAACCAATTTTATTAACACCTCCCCACATGGGAGGGCAGCACAAAAAAAATGACAGGCTATATCGAGACACATGAAATAAGGTATCAAGGAGCCCAGAACGCACGTAAGTCCAGGGATCTCATGGTGGGGTCTGGAGAGGAAGTCTGGAGGTGGAGGTGGAGTTGGTGGGAGTGCAGTATGTGAAAGGTGTGGGGGCTGGAAGGAGAGGAACACCCTGGGAGGCACATCTTGAGGGAAAGGGGGCCAGTAATGGAAATGCACACACCTCTTTCCTCCCCAAGGCTCCAAGCAGGCTAACTTATCTGGCTTCCCTCCCAACCCCATTCCTGCCAGCCTGCCACCACATTTGACCTCCTCCAACTAGCCGAAAAATTGCAGTTGGATTGTTACTCAAAATAAACCAGAAAATTGGGCCAGATTGCTTACATTTATATTGATGAAAAGTCATTTGAAAAGAACCATTAAGAGGGTCTACTTCACGCAAAGAGAAATAAAAGCTTAAGGCTTTTAAAGTCTGCTTTTTAAAAATCCAATTCAATCAAATCAAGTCCAATTCAGAGTCTCAACAAGTGAGACATTCCCGATCCAAGCTGACAAGACAGGGCTCTCACCTCCTGTCTTGGCTTGATCTACATGTTCCAAGCTGATTGGACTAGGCATTGCACCTCCTCCAAGGCTTGATCTCATTTGCATATTAGCCAAAAGGCCAAGATGCCGCTTTTAAAAATTGCTTCAAATGAAGCCAAAATGTAACCTAATGACTTCAGCCAAGTACAGCATGTTGATACTACACTTGATCTTAGCCAAAAGGCCGAGAAACCATGTTGCCTTCTCGTGTCATTTTTGGAGACAAGTATCTGTTGAACATGGACCTCAATGGGAATTATAAATGCTATAGATTCTCCTCATAATTGTGACCTGGGATAAGCAGTTTGCATAATCCCATTGCTTTCACCTCCAGAACTTGCAACGAACATCCTTGCTCAAATGTTTGTGTTAATACATTTGTTTTGCATTTATTTTTACTATTACATTCATAAATGCTTCCTGTGCCTCTGTAATGATCACGCCTTGAATAGAACCAGAGAACCACTGCAGTTTATAGCACAGATGGAAGATATTCAGCTGTTTGTTCAAACATTCAGAAACAAAACCATTCACCCACTTTCTTCCCATAAAGAACATATTGCCAATTTTACATTTTTAAAATTTAACTTGCCTTTTTTTTTACTACGCTAGCAATTTCACGTAATTATGTATTTTGAACTGCGAAGTCCCTCTGTTAATCAACAACTTTTGACATCTTTCTATCCCATGTATACTTCTATTCCTTTTTTAAAATGTATCATCTTACCATTATCCACTTTATATTGCTTGGTGCCATCTGTCTGTATTTTTCTGAAGTTTGGTACAGTCCTCTTTGTTGTTTACTTGTGTCGTTAGGAAAGTTTGAGATTGTGCTTTCTATGCTGAAGGTAAAATCATCCATAAAATGAGAGCAATTAGTGAATCTACATTGGCTCCTCGGTTACATCATTTCTAACTCCTCCTCAGTTCAAAAAACACACATTTACCTTGCATTCTGTCCAGCAACCTAGTTGACCTCTATGTTGTTACATTTCCCCTTGTACCATACAGGGGAAATTGTTTTATTTTGTAAACAAGCCTCTTGTGAAACATCTCAGTGAACAGCAAATCTACCAAATTCTGTTCAAACTAAATAAATCATATATTTCTTAGGCTTCTGTGAGCCTTTAATCAAAAACTATGTGCTCTTTAAAATACTTTTAACATCAATCTGCCCTATGGATAAGAGAGGGAAATTTTCAGTGGCTGCAATAAACAGTTTGAGAGATGAGTGGACAGTACCTTGACTTGTACTATAGGAAGGACACTGTTGTGATGGAAGCTCTAGACACCATAGAAAATTTGCCTTTCATGATACAGCTGGGTATTGGACACACAGAGAAGGAGCTTAGCAAAGCTATTGACTTGCTTGCCATGGACTTTGCTATATGTTAGTTGGTTCTCTAATCTACGTAACAATCTGTGATTGTTTCAGCCTGTGGATAGAGCCAGAGAGCTAAAAAAAACCGATAATGTTCCAGAAAGGATCTAGGTTCTGAGCTGAGACTATATGTGTGTAGAGAATCATGTAAGTTCAGAGATATTTTGAAGTACTACAAAGAAATCTGTTTGGATTTAGAACTGGTTGCTCTGAGATAATCCAGACATCTAAGATATAAACCAGTGAATACATAACAATCAGAATCAGGAAGACAAATGTCATGGTCCAGGGTATTGTTATGTCGCCATCTATCAGCTTTGGCAATATGAGACTGGATTTACCAACAATCACTGGCAATCTGTTATTTGATGCTGAAATCAAACACATCGCAAAAGCTGCACCTGTTATGTCCAAACTGAATAAGAGTGTGGAACAACAACCTTTAACAACCTAGAATGAGGTGTGCACAGTTTATCTAGCCCCACAGATCAGACTATTAATTTTAAAGTTGAATTCACTCACAAAAATGACAAATTAATTGCCTTTGCTGCTATTAGACCCAGTGTTAAAGAAACTTTAACCAGGCTTCTTTCAATAAACTTAGGATGATTCATTTAGCATAAAACAACACTTTTTTAAAACAAGTTTCATGAACCAGTTAGCAATTGTACTGTGAGAGTAAAGTTATCTATCCCTTTTTAAAAATATCCAACAGGCGCACATGCAGACACACGCACACAAGCAGATACATGCACACATGCATACACAGACATATACAATCTTTGTAACGATGGACTTTAGAGGATAGGCTTTATAAAATAAAGGATAAAGTTTACATTGTTTCAACACTGCTGATCTGGAGCTCCATTGTGTGAAATCCTGGAAGTTCCATTGTAGTCACATATGATGCATGAAGGTCCTTGCCGATGGAGCTTTAGCGTGGAGGAGAATATAGATTTGGATCAATTCTTCTTCAGCTTTGCAGGTTTCCAAATGTAAGTTACAACCAGGCTTCCAAATGCAAGCCTAAGCCAACAATAAGTTATGCTGTGATGAAGATTCACTGGCTGCAGGTTGATAATCACACATGGAATTTCAGGCAAGGCAGTGAGAGAGTGAATTAAGGCAGCCTTCCTTCTCGGCTTATTCCCCAAAACTGAATTCAAAAACAACAGCTTCAAAACTTAAAGCTCATCTCTGCCATGTGGTTTCCAGTATATCACTAGCCTTTCAATAATTTATTTCCCATTACTTAAAATAATTGCAGCGCAAACAAGCACACAGCTCTTCCCCTCTTGACTACCATGCTGGCTGGGGGATTTTTGTTTCTCCGAGTCCAAACGTGAATGTATGACTTTTTTGTAAAATGAATCCAAGTGTACAAATAAGGCAACGTCCTTCCAAAGTTTAAAAGAAAAATATAGCTTGCAAAGTTATTGTATTCCCCACAAACCTGACTGAGAACATCAAACTGTGAACCTATCATGCCTGTGTCTTCGGCGCTCAATAGTGGTGAGATCTGGAGAACATATACTAGGCAAGAGAAAAGATTGAACCGTTTTCACCTCCCTTGTCTTGGGCAGAGTTGTGGTATTTCTTGACAGGACAAGGTCACCAACTCCAAAGTCCTGAAGTGTGCTAATTCCATCAGCATATGCTCGTTGCTCAGCTAACAACAACTGAGTCGGTTTTGCCACATTCATCAGATGGACGATGGCCATATACTCAAAGACTTTCTGCACAGTGAACTGGGTACTGAGTCACAACCAACTGGGCATCTAAATTCCTGCTACAAGGACGCCTACAGATGAGGTATAAAGTTGGTGGGGATTGCCACTGACAAGAATGAAACATTTGGTGACAGCCGTGACCTCTGGAGGGTGACTGGAGAGGCATTGGAAGAGGTGAGCAGAAACGAAAAGCTCAGCTACCCAAGACGAGGGCCCAGAGATACAGAGACCAGTGAATGTTTCACCATCTCAGCCCACTGTCTTCCTCTGAAACAAATGTGGCAGTGACTGCTATACCAGAGTGGGGCTCCTGAACTACCGCAGGTGACGCTTAACACCAAATTGATCACCATGCGTGAATCATCGAGCTAGTTCCTTGAGAAGTATTAAATCTTCATTATTACAGGTGTAATATGATTTGCTGCAAGCTTATCTTTATCTTTAATGAATGGATATGTTCGGACAGTATGGATGTGAAACTATTCTTTGCCAGCAGTCAAAGCAAGTGCATTGTGAAACAATCCCTGTTTGAGACTGTGTCTGATTTTTCTTTCTATGGAGATGTAGAGAAAGGAGTGAAATTGGATTCGGTAGCACCTATTCATTGGACAACATGAATACCCTTAAAAATGATGTCCATTGCCTACACACACATTACTCTCTCAACCGCACAGGACACCATCCCAGTTAAGGGATTAGCACACAAGCACAAATTGTGACAGGATTCCAGTGCTGCTATGTTGGAGCTCCACACTTCAGTTAACACATCTTTGAACATCTGGAAAGACATGGAGCTGCGATTTATAAGGATCATCAACTACCTATAGATTATTTGATTATTTTTTGGCTATTGCTAGACTTCTACACATTTTTGGTGTTTTCCATGGTTTTTTTCAGTTTCAAAAGTGTACACTGAGTGGTATCAAAGATACTGAAATATTTATCACTAACTTCAGAACTTTTGCACAAACTAACTGCACTCAGACGCGTGTGTACTCGTCCCCCTCCTCATGGAGTAAACCATGACGGGACAAATGAGCAGAGATGATGTAGAGCAGGACACACTGCTAGAAGAGGGAGGAGATAAAGGGGGGAGGAGGGAGATGAGGACAAGTAAGAAAAGGAGGAAGGGGAAGAAGAAGAAGGGAGGCTTCCAGCTCAGTCTCTATGTAAAGGATTAATTCAAATGCAATTCCTGGAGCATCAACCATATATCCCCATTCACCAACATCCTACATTCCTTATATTACCTCTATAACCAAACATGATGTTGACCACAGTGCAAAAATGAAAGAGAACACAAAGGGCCCGATTTTACCAAAACTTCGCGTCCGAAAACGGGCGCGAAATCGCGGTAAAGTCGGGCGTCGGGTCTTTAACGCAATTTGCATCTGAATCCGAGCAGATCACGGCTTTACCGACACCCGATTCGGGCACGGGTCCGGTCCGCGCCCGGATCGGGCGGCCCGACGATTTAAATGCATTAGCATGCATTTAAATCGACTAAATGAACCGCGCGCCCAACTCTACTGCCAAATCCCACTTTACCGTCTTCTGGCCCGTTCCTCATCCGCGCTTTTAGCGACCTGCAGAATAAAAGTCCGAAGCGGATTTATATTCTGCAGGGGAACCTCCGAAGCCCTCTCTGCCCTTGTGAAGTCACCATCCTCCTCGACCATCCTTCGCAGACCACCCTGGGAGGCAGGCCCCCCTCAGCAGACCGCCACCCCTGGGATCGGACCCCCCTGGGAGGCAGGCCCTCCTCGGCAGACCCCCCCGCCAGGATCGGACCCCCCTGGGAGGCAGGCCCCCCTCGGCAGACGCCTCTTCCCCCCCCCCGGGATCGGACCCCCCTGGGAGGCAGGCCCCCCTCAGCAGACCCCCCTCCTGGGAACGGACCCCCCTGGGAGGCAGGCACCCCTCGGCAGAGCACACCCCCCAACCTACCTCGATTGCTGCCCTCCCTCCACCATCCGTCCGACCTGCAGTCCTTCGAGAGCCTGCAGCACCTTCCTGGCCTTCCGCTGGCGTCCGCTGGGGGGGGGGGGGGGGGTCTCAGATGGATCTCTGGTTGTGGGGGGGGGAAAGAATGGACGTGGAAGAATCTTGCAAACTGCAAATAATGTAGCATCTTCTTTGTGCTGCCTAATTATCTATGAGAAAGGTAATTAAACTACAGTGTCCGAGTGAGCAATTAGTGACCTGTATAATACATTTGTGATCTGTAACTGGATTGTTGATGCTCAAATGTTCAGAGTCCTGTGGTGAACTTGGAAGAATTGTGCCCATGGTGGAACTTGGTTGGAAATAAGATTCAAGGAAATTACTAAATCTTGTTTTCATCTGAACATTGCACAGAATTAGCGGAATTCCCTTTGGAAGATAATGTCAAAATTATAATCGCAGGAACTAAAAACCTGACAGTCAAAATTGTGGGAAAATATTTCAAAATATATATCCCCCCATCCATATTTTGAAATATTTTCCCAAATTTTTGACTGCCAGGTTTTTAGTTCCTGCGATTATAATTTTGGTATTATCTTCCAAAGGGAATTGCGCTAATTCTGTGCAATGTTCAGATGAAAACAAGATGTTGTAATCTCCTTGAATCTTATTTCCAACCAAGTTCCACCACGGGGACAATTCTTCCAAGTTCACCACAGGATTCTGAACATTTGAGCATCAACAATCCTGTTACAGATCATAAATGTATTGTACAGGTCACTAATTGCTCACTAGGACACTGTAGTTTAATTACCTTTCCCATAGATAATTAGGCAGCACAAAGAAGGTGCTACATTATTTTCAGTGTGCAAGATTCTCCCAAGTCCATCCTCTCTGCTTCCTCTGCTGTTTTTTCTTTCGCGCCTGGGCGTGCTGCTTCAGATTTTTTTTCGAACTGCGCTTGCGCAGTTCAGAGCTCCGATCGGTCCAGCAGCGCTAAGCCCCACCCACAGTGCGAATCGGACCGGAGCCGACAAAAAGCGTATGGGCGCGCTGCAAAGAGGATTCCAGGCTCGGATCTGCATCACGCCCGGATCCTGCCCTTAGAGTCTGAATGGTAAAATTCCCCCCAAAGTAAATATTCCAAACTAATTTTTGAATTAAAACAGGCCATATTGCAAATCTAACCTTTCAACCTATTGTTTTCCCTGAGGGACTCTCTTGCAGATGACATCGTTCCCATCCATCCTAGTGGTCTTACACAGTGCCACTGCTATTGCTGCATCATGACTGATGGATGGTTCTGACATTGACCTTGCAGGCTAACCTCAAGCAACTCAGGCCAAAAAGCCATGACTTTAGACTTGCATCATCTCAGCATGGGCAGCGTCATTCTGGGCTGTCAAGTTGACAGGCAACAGCAAGGGCACTGGTAGGATGGCAATGGTGGCATCACAATGGCTGTCACCCTGTGAGGAGACCTTGGTTTTGTGCTCTATGGATCCACTGCCACTTCCCTGGAAGTCAGCAATCCTAGTGATGTATTGAAGGACGGATTATTGGCCTGCTGTGATGCTTTGGAAGCCCCTTTGTACACTTGTACCCACAGCTGTGGTAGCAAGCTGACCTAGCATGAAACCAATCCAAGATTTTATGACAGCGGTTTGAGGTTTCACTGCAGCACTCAAAATTCTGATGAAAACTACAACATCTGCCATCAGATGGGCATTGTGTTGGGTGAGCAAGTGTGTTGATTGACTTGGCCACCAATTCCATGCTGGCAAGGATGGGCTCCAAGCTCTGCACAAAGTCCTTTGCAAAGCTGGTGGTTGACATTGAATGCAGGCCTTCTGGCAGACTTGCCTAGGCACCAAGCATTGCATTGCACTTTCTCATTGCTCTTCCCCTGTGGTCTGAGCCATGAAAGTCCGAATCTGAATCCACTTCAGCAGAATGACTATGTAACCTTGCCCTCTGGCACTTGCAGTATCTTTTCCCCATGCCCTGGTTGCAGTGTGCTTGTCCCTGGCACCTCGCCATTTGCAAGTCTTGTCTTCATGCTACCCTTGAAGAGTGTCACTGTCTGAGCCAATGGCTGGGATGTTGAAATCGAGAGATGGGTCTCTGATCATCGCTCCCCTCTTGCTCTTCCTCCATCTGCCTGGTCAGGTTTCAATATTACTTATTTCCAAGCAGAAAGGCACAGGGGTAAGTTATGGTGAGAGAATAAGAGCAAGTAAGAAGTGTATAAGTGTATAATGCCATCGACAGTTTCTCAGTCATAAGATACTGTAGGATGAGATTGAAATGGTTTGTGAGAAGGAAGATTATGTATGAAGATATTGTCATCTTAAAAAGGACTCAGCTTGGCTATGGCCTTTCTGATAATGGCAAACATTGGGATGGGAACAGATATGTGTGTCTCGCCTCCATGGTCAGTTCCTACTGCCTCTGATTATGTGTCACCTTGTCTTGCAGCTGATAAGGAAGCCTGTCAGTGAGTGCCATGCAATCTGCTTGAGTGATGTGGCTGTCACGGTTGAATAGCTGGCAGTTTGTCAAAGCAGTGAGATGTGGATGTGAGGCTGCCAATGTGCGTGAGGGTGAGGTGAACAAAAACAAACATAGAACAAAGAACAGCACAGCACAGAAACAGGCCCTTTGGCCCATCAAGCCTGCGCCAACACATGACTCCTTTCTAATCTAAATACCTTTTGCCTCTACGCAGTCTATATTCTTCTATTCTCTGCCTATTCGTGTGAATGTCAAGGTGCCTCTTAAACATTGCTATTGTATCTGCTTCTACCATCTTCTCTGGCAGCGCATTCGAGGCACTTACATTCTTTGTGTAAAAGACACATCTCCTTTAAACTTTTCCCCTTTTACCTTAAACCTGTGACCCCTAGTATTTGACGTTTCTACCCTGCGAAAAAGACTTTGACTATCCATTCTATCCATGCCTGTCATAATTTTATAAACTTCTATCAGGTCTCCCCTCAGCCTCTGACATTCAAGTGAAAACAAACCAAGCTTGTCCAATCTCTCCTCATAGCTAATATCCTCCAAACCAGGCAACATCCTGGTCAACCTTTTCTGTACCCTGTCCAAAACCTGTCCAAAGTCTGATACTGTGGCAATCAGAACTGTACGCAATATTCCAAATGTGGCCGAACTAAAGTTCTATAAACTGTAACATGACTTGCCAATTTTTATACTGAATGCCCCAACTGATGGAGGCAAGCATGCCATCTGCCTTCTTGACCACCTTATCCACTTGTGCTGCCACTTTCAGGGAACTATGGACCTGTACGCCGAGATCCCTCTGTATGTTAATACTTCTAAGGGTTCTGCCATTTACTTTATACTTCCCTTCTGCAGTAAACCTCCATATGAATGTTAGGTAAGTGTCCTAATCGATAGAGATGTTTGGTAAGTGAATGATGGATGTGCAGTGAATTGATCAGTACTGAGGTTAGTGATACAGGTGGGTGGTTATGGAATTAGAAGATGCATTCATTGACCTTGACACAATTCACCTTTGGTTTGAAAGATGCAGGCTAGCATTAAGGAGTGATAACGATTGATGATGTTGAGCCCTAGCTGCTGCATGAAGTCAGTGAACAGTGTTAGCTGCCCGCAGAAATCATGATGATGAGCAGGCAACACAGATGGGTGCACAATAATCACGTCACAATCCCCTTATCCATTTTGGGGGCTATCTAATCAGCTGTGACTGGAACCACCCATTTAAGATGTACAATCAGTAGAGGAGAAAAAGAAACTTGCTCCAGAGTTTCAAGATTTTGATTCAATAAAATTGAGTATTTTTAAATTACTAACATTATAACTTACAGCTGAAACTGGAGCCATTAACCCACAGGTAACTATGGTAATGAAAGCCTACTTTAAAGGACCAGTTGGAAAAAGGTTCTGGCAAAAACATAAGATTAAGTCGGCTTACTTGCTCCATGCTTTTGGGGAATTTTCTGGACTGACCTTTCACATCTGCACACAACAGCTGTAAACTTGTTGTAAGCATATTCTTAGCTAAAACACTGTGTGCACGGTCTAGAAAGTAACATAATTCAACTTAGCTCTGAGAAAACAAAGTGGTTTTCTGCCAGTTTGGGCCTTGTTATTACTGTTGCCTGTGGTGGGGTTATTTGAAATTCCAAAAGGATCATCTACCAATCAGACCTGACAAGCCATCAGACTCATGACTGCCTTGTCAAATGCCTCCCATTATTCTTTCGCATTTAGCAGACCTGTATTCTCCTGTTTGCGCAGCTTCTCTGGGACCAAGCTGCAGCTGCATTCTTATCCAGTAATAGATTCTTAAATCCCAGTGATTAGAAATATCAGGATGCAGGACACCAGGAGGGAAGGCAGTTAATCCAGTGGTATTGTGATCATCTGTTTTATCAGATAATGAAATGAGATCAAGTCCCACAAGGGATTATGGAATCTGATATCTCAAATACTTCTGATAAACCCAAGCAGTATCTGAGTAAACATCTTGAAACACAATAATCTTTAAAGCAGAACACTTGAAACAAAGGAGTTTGTAAGAGACAAATCTATACATTCAAACTTATTTATAATAACTACCTCAGGGAATGATCTTATGAGTCTTCAAGGCAGGACCTATTATTGTTATTATTCCTATAAAACTCATCTCCAAACTCCGTGGCCTGGGACTCGGCTCCTTCCACTGCAACTGGATCTTGAACTTCCTAACCCAGAGACTGCAATTGTTGTCTACACCAAAGGGGATGAAGTAGAAATGGTCGAGAGCTTCAGGTTTTTAGGTGTCCGGATCACCAACCTGTCTTGGTCCCCCCATGCCGACACTATAGTTAAGAAAGCCCACCAACGCCTCTACTTTCTCAGAAAACGAAGGAAATTTTCCATGTCTGCTACAACTGTCACCAACTTTTACAGGTGCACCATAGAAAGCATTCTTTCTGGTTGTATCACAGCTTGGTATGGCTCCTGCTCTGCCCAAGACCGCAAAAAACTACAAAAGGTCGTGAATGTAGCCCAATCCATCACGCAAACCAGCCTCCCATACATTGACTCTGTCAACACTTACCGCTGCCTTGGTAAAACAGCCAACATAATTGAGGACCCCACGCACCCCGGACATTCTCTCTTCCACCTTCTTCCGTCAGGAAAAAGATACAAAAGTCTGAGGTCACGTACCAACTGACTCAAGAACAGCTTCTTCCCTGCTGCCCTCAAACTTTTGAGTGGACTTACCTTGCATTAAGTTGATCTTTCTCTACACCCTACCAATGACAGTAACACTATATTCTGTACTCTCTTGTTTCCTTCTCTATGAACAGTATGTTTTGTCTGTATAACACGCACGAAACAATACCTTTCACTGTATGCTAATACATGTGACAATAATAAATCAAATCAAATCAATCAGTAAGGATAAGCAACAACACCTCCTCCACGATCATCCTCAACACCGGTGCCCAACAAAGCTGTGTCCTCAGCCCCTTACTATACTCCTTATACATCTATGACTGAGGCCAAATTCCCCTCCAATTCGATTTTCACGTTTGCTGATGACACTGTCATAGTGGGTCGGATCTCAAACAGTGATGAGATGGAGTACAGGAAAGAGCTAGAGAACCTGGTGCAACGACAATAATCTCTCCCTCAATGTCAACAGATCGAAGGAGATAGTCATCGACTTCAGGAAGCGTAGTGGAGGACATGCCCCTGTCTACACCAATGGGGATGAAGTAGAAATGGTCAAGAGCTTCAGGTTTTTAGATGTCCAGATCACCAGCAACCTGTCCTGGTCCCCCCATGCCGACACTATAATTAAGGTTAGCCACCAACGCCTCTACTTTCTCAGAAGACTAAGGAAATTTGGCATGTCAGCTACGACTCTCACCAACTTTTACAGATGCACCATAGAAAGCATTCTTTCTGGCTGTATCACAGCTTGGTATGGATCCTGCTCTGTCCAAGAGCGCAAGAAATTACAAAGGGTTGCGAACAAAGCCCTATCCATCACTCAAACCAGCCTCCCAATCATTGACTCTGTCTACACTTGCTGCTGCTTCAGGAAAGCAGCCAGCATAATTAAGGACCCTGGACATACTCTCTTCCACTTTCTTCCATCAGGATAAAGATTTAAGAGTCTGAGGACTCATACTAACTGACTTAAGAGCAGCTTTTTCCCTGCTGCCATCAGACTTTTGAATGGACCTATCTCGCATTCAGTTGATCTTTTTCTGCACCCTAGTTATGACTGTAACACTATTTTCTGCACTCTCTCCATTCCTTCCCTATGTATGTTATGTTTTGTCTGTATAGAGCGCAAGAAACAATACTTGTTACTGTCTACCAATACATGTAACAACACTAAAATCAAATCAAATTATTGAGGAGATGATTCTTAATTGTGTGTGAATAAATCAGCCTCCTCAGCATGTCATGGCTTGGGAGGTACTTTAGTAACAATCATCTCCTCCTTCTGCTCTGTATTCCTGTATGTGACAATAATAAATCAAATCAAATCTATCAGGAACATATTTGAGGGGGGAACAGAGCAGGACTTATTTCAATGGAATATACTTAAGACGACCGGCTTTATAAAAAATCTGAGAGGAAAGATTTGATTATGCTAGCTGGAATGCAGATGGATAAAATCAGTATGGGAATTTATCCAATGTGATCATAATTGCTCCCCCTTCATTGCATTGAACATTGTTCCTGCATCTGTTACTGATTCTAGTGCATTGATACAATTTAACATTCAGTAATAGCTGGCACACATGCCCTCACCTGCCATCCTCCTGTCCCTTGTCCAGCCAGCATGGTCCATGTTTCACATACATAATCAAAGCAGAGTTTGTTCCAGCTATAGGACTGAATAAATGGATGCCCAAGTGAGAAAATGAAGATTACTGTTTCTTGTTTAAGTGATATTAGTTGCACATTTTTAAAGTGTTCTAAAAGGCAGTAAAGGCATGTACAAACCCAACATAAAAACTTTCTGGTTTCCGTATTTAGAAATAATTCCTTCCAGATTATGTAGTGATCAGATGAATTTTTTACCTGCCATTTATTTATTCATTCATGGGATGTAGACAAGGTCAGCATTTATTGTCTATCCTTAATTGCGCATGTTGCTCATCTTTGAATAACTAGTTGGAATTTAAGCAACATTTTCAAGTTTCAAAAGATCATAGTCTCTCCTGTGTTATGATGTGTGGATAGACCCCGGCTCAAGGAAAGGAGATCCGGTTGGGATCAGTAACATTTTGATTAGTGTCGATAAAGTTAGATGTTCAAAATGTTTACGCTATGGTTGTTAAATTTCTTGATGGCACACAGATAGGTAGGAAAGTAAGTTGTGAAGTGGACATAAGGTGGCTACAAAAGGACATAGATCAGTTTGGTGAGTGGGTAAAGGTTTGGCAAATGTGGTATAATGTGAGGTTGTCCATTTTAGCAGGAAGAATAAACAAGAAACATATTATCGAAATGGTGAGAGATTGCAGAGCTCTGAGATTCAGAGGGATCTGGGCATCCTTGTGCATGAATTGCAAAAAGTTAGCATGCAGATGCAACAGGTAATTAGCAAAGCTAATACAATGTTATTATTTATTGCAAGATGAATTAAATACAAGAGTAGTGAGGTTATGCTTCCTTATAGAGGGCATTGGTGAGACCACATCTGAAGCATTGTGTGCAGTACTGGTCTCCTTATTTAAGGAAATATGTAAATGCATTGGAAGCAGTTCAAAGGTTTACCAGACTAATACCTGGAATGGGCGGGCTGTTTTATGAGGAAAGATGGGATAAGCTAGGCTTGTATCCACTAGAGTTTAGAAGCAAAAGAGGCAACTTGATTGAAAGGTACAAGATCCTGGGGAAACTTGACAGGCTGAATGTGGAAAGGATGTTTCCTCTGCTGCGAGAAACTAGAACTAGGGGGTCACTGTTCAAAAATAATGGGTTACCCATTTTTAAGACAGAGATGAGAAAAAAAATTACTCAAAGGGTTGAGAGAATTTGGAACTCTCATCCTCAAAAGGTGATGGAGACAATCTTTGAATGTCTTTAAGGCAGAAGTGTGTAGATTCTTGATAAACAGGGGGGTGAAAGGTTATCAGATGTAGGCAGGAATGTGGAGTTGTGGTTACAATCAGATCAGCTATGATTTTGTTGAATGGTGGAGCAGGCTTGAGGGGGCAGAGTGGCCTACTATTGTTCCTAATTCATATGCTTATACATATTTAGTGAATAAAACCACATCCTTCAATGGGCTTTGAAGATGTAAAAATAAACTTTACTACGCAAGTTCAGAAAGATCACACAATTTACAATATCTATCTTATACTCTAACATTCAGGGTAAGTGCAAGATATATGTGAATTATCAGGTTAACTGTGATCGGATACACCACACGACACAATAGATAACAATTGTGATTAAAACAGATTCCATGGATTTCTCAACAATCCATCCAGATGTCAGTAACACTATGGGCTTTAGTGTGTGTGCAGGAGACCCAAGGTTCATTGGGATCTTGGGTTCCTGACTTCCAAAGATCAATTTAAATTTCTTAACACCTGCTACATGTGAGGTGCAGATGGTTTACCAATTTAGTCTCATTTTTGCTTTTTATACTAAAGATACAATTGTGGCATTTCATTTTATTAGATATCAAGATACATTTAGATAAAAGTCATATTAATTGTAGAAGAGTAATACTTTGCCCAATGTAATGAAATGAGCAGCTTGCACTCAATATTGCACACCCAGCATTCCCATTCTCTGAAATTCTGGGAGGACTAATCAAAACATTAGTGTCATTGGTGTCAGGGAACAAAAAAATAAATATAAAGTACTTTACGGGTGGCACAGTGGTTAGCACTGCTGCTTCACAGCTCCAGGGACCTGGGTTCGATTCCCGGCTTGGATCACTGTCTGTGTGGAGTTTGCACATTCTCCTCGTGTCCACGTGGGTTTCCTCTGGGTGCTCCGGTTTCCTCCCACAGTCCAAAGATGTGCGGGTTAGGTTGATTGGCCATGCTAAAATTGCCCCTTAGTGTCCTGAGATGCGTAGGTTAGGAGGATTAGCAGGTAAATATGTAGGGATATGGGTTGGGCCTGGTTGGGATTGTGGTCAGTGCAGGCTTGATGGGCCAAATGGTCTTTTTCTGCACTGTAGGGTTTCTATGTTTCCTTAAAAAAATAATAATTCTTAATTCTTCCATTGTACTATTCAATCAGCTGAATATTCTTTACTTTTCATATATTCTTCTTACAAGGCAAATGATTAACTTTTGGTCATTACAATGCCCTAGATCATTAAATAAATTGTCTTTTAGAGCCATTTGGGGGAGAGAGCATTAATGCCCCACTGACCCTCAAATGAACAGGACAGTGTTGGGGACCCATTATTTGGACTCCCTGGCTGCTAATAGGCACTACTACTTCCTGTCAGGCAATATTGGGGCTATGATATTCCCAAAACTCCACTGTCAAATTTTTGCAGCAGTACGCTGGGGACGCCAGAAGCTAGTCTGTGAGCTGGTTAGGCCATCTCCTGAATTTCCACCAAGGCCGATTACAGACAGAACCATTCTATCCCATAAAATGCAAGGGCAAGGCTGCTGATTATCACTGTTTCTATATCCTAGCTTTGATCTGATCCACTGGCTGACAGTTGACCTTGCATAGATTACCAGACTGAGGTTTTGACCTGGATTTCTGAGAATTGAACTCGGGAGTTTATTTTTTAATTTTTAAAATGTCTCACATTATCAGGTGACCACTGATGCAAACTAAATTCAGCTTCTGGATGGATCAACAGCTTCCACTCCCAGCTTCGCTATCCAGGCCTTGCTAGGCTAGCGGTAAGGTCACCTGAATCAGATTACCCAGCATCACTACTTTGGTGCGTGCTCAGTGGGCTCCTACCACTGGTGGTTAAATTAAGTAACCTCCCTCTGACCCCATGACCCTATGGCCATGTCAGGAGCAGCGGTCTGGAGTGGGCAGATCTCTGAAATTTAACCAGGATTGGAGGTAGCATTCTCCGTACACTTTGCTGCCAGATTCATATTCCTGTGCAGCAAGATGAACTTCAGCTAATTTGACAAAATTGAAAGCAGCTGTGGCAGAATTACATTTAAAAAACATCGCGATTACTTCATTTTATTCCATGTTCAGACTGCAATTTTGAAAAGAATTTGAAGTCCAATATTTAGATAATATCTCAAGTTGTAAATGAGCCAGAAAACAGAATCTAAAATCCCCACTCACCCATCTCTCAAGGGTTTTGGATTTTCATATTACATTACAGCATTTCCTATGTTACGACAGCAAGAAGTGCTTTGGCACTTCTTTGGGTTACGAAAGGCGCTATATTAATGCTTTCAATTTTTGCCAGTAGAGCTTGTCCTTTTAACAGAAACAAAAGTCTTGTATCTTTTGGAAAACTACCAAGAATATGCACATTCCTACACCAAGAGATGCATAGGCAAATTCATCTGCAAACTGAAGTAGCAGATTGATGCCAATTAATACAAAAAAGACTTACTGTTCTCAGCCTTCCCATCCCATTCCTCTGGTTGGCTTGTTATGGAAAAAAAAACACATGAATTTACATAGCACCTTTCATGACCTCAAGATGCTTTACATCAAATTAAGTACAGTTAAAGTGTGGTCACTATTGTAATGCAGGGAAATGTGGCAAGCTGTTCGTACACAGCAAGGTCGCACAAAGTGTGGTGAAATAATGACTCCATAATGTGTAGGATTTTAAAGATGATGAGTGATCAGTGCTCGGTATCCTGAGAGTCAACATGTAATGTGCTACTGCTGACTATCAGAAGCCCACTGCCATTTAATGCTCACTTGAGCATTGATGAGCAGTGGGCGGGATTTCCGTCCACCCTTGGAAGGAAGTCCCGCCTGTGAGAGCTGCCAGATTGGCCGATAGCCCAGCCAGCTACAGCACTACAGTGGCTGAGGCTTTGCTAGCCCAAGCATGAAATTCCGTCTGGGGTTTGGGCAGGCAGGTTCCTGGGGGGGATTCAATTTTACACTTCCCTTCCTTCCACCCCTTGCCTCAGAATGTTTCTGCCCAATTTCTGTTAGTGATGTTGATGCTGAGGTGAATATTGCTCAGGATACCAGTGAGACCTGCGGAGGAAAATCATGATTGCAGCAGCACTCCATGTTCTGAATAGAGTCCATGTGTCATTCACAGAAACCATCTCTTCATGCTTGTGGAGCATCAACTACTCGACCAATATGGTGTTTCTTTGGTTGTGTAAGAATGAGAGGCCTGTTTGTAAACTCAAATTACTTTGGGGCAAGTAGGTAGAGGTCAAGATAGAAACTCACCACCAATGAGACCCAGGACATTTAAACTCCCAATATGAATTGCCCACTCACCTGAATACTCAGGGTAGCTACACTCAAGGATAACCCTATTTTCTACAATGGCCATGTGTGAAAGTTCTGGTCGAATTTCCAAATCACATTGGAGGTGGAACCAGAGCAGGAGGGCTGGAGAATTGGCATCAGAGATGGCTGCCCAGCATGTTTCCGCCTTTGGCCCATTTTGGTTGTGGTAGGTTTGGATGATTATGGCTACCTTCCCACAATTAGCTGGTGTTAAGGACATTTGAAGAATTAAAGGACTTAATGAGGCCAATTTTCTAAGCCTAAACTGACGGGAATGAAGCCTGGCCAATACATGGAGATGAACTCCTGATGTAGACCAAGACTCCAGCCTCATTTCACATGACCTCACAGGTCATCCTGTGGTCATTTTTGTTTCTAACATTTTATACAATCTTCAGTCAAAGGATCCTTGAGGCACCCCTTCATTTGCCTATCTGCATCAGCAGCTCCAGGCTCTTGACAATGGGGCTGCCTATGTATCAACGCTGGAGGATCTTCTATTGGCCCTCCAGTCTTGGAAACCCACTCACTGTCCTTAATTGGTCAGAGCTCCAAAAAGCAGCCACTTTATTGGCCATCTCCTCAAAAATTGCCTTCTGGGTCTCTAGATCGACATGTGTAAGTTGCTGACCCGCACATGCTCCCAGTGACAGGATCGCGACCCACAGTCAAGAATTCAGCCTTTAATGTCTGTAGCAGGAGGGAATCCTGAAAACCTGTATCAATATGGCGAGCACATGTGGTTTGTAATGAACTGACATATAGGAGGCTGAGGCATGCATTTAGTGCCCAAAAAAAGGGCAAGAGATGCAGCTACATCTGAACACAAACACAGTACACTTCAAGCAAGCCGAGGAGCAAATTATCAATAGGATCAGTGCATGTTTATCATTAGTGGTAGGTGGTTAGAAATCTGCCAGAAATTCCATGACATTAGAAAAAGAAACAAATAATATTTAGCTTTCAATTGAGAGATGTAGAAAGCTATGAATTATGGCACACAGGTCCAAACATTCATACTGCTGGAAAAAGCTCTCTTTGACATGTTTGGTCTAGAAGGCCCAGAGGCAATGGCAGAAACCCAAATGGATGAACCTGGCACTGATAGTGCCTTTCTTTTTATGTTATGATTTTCTATGCACTTTAGTGCAAACAAAATGTAGTCTAATAATGTACAAATCGGTTTTGTATGGGTGTTAGCTTGTTTTGGTGAATGAATATGTGTAACTTAGTTTTGGACAGATCAGTGCATTGTGTTGCTCACCTTTACATGGGAGATTGTACTGATAATATGCTTGAAGAAGACTTCATCCTCTTAGTACTAGCTTAGAGCTTGGGAAATCGGTAACAGCAGATTGTCAATTTAAGATTGCAGTGACTAGAGAATGTGAAAAGTCTTTAGCAGAAATGTCTTTACCCAGTGAATTGTTAGGTGTGTAATGCTTTCCAGGTTAGCGAAGTTGAGACTGAGACCACTCATTGCACCATTCAAGGAAAAATTGGATAAATGTTTCATGCAGAGGAAGATAAACAAGATGACAAAGAGAATGAGGGCAGTGGGATTACTTTTGGATTGCTCTAGTTGTCAAGGACATAAATGAGCCAAATGGCCTGCTTTTATGCTGTAAATGAATATAGTTCTACGAGAGGTGGCAAACCCCTTTCGCATACAGGAAAAGAAACATAGGTTTTTGAGTTGGATTAATAAACTCACTTTGCTGATTTTTTCCTATATCTTCAACAACCTATTTTCAATATTGGAAACAGATGTTAGATATTTGTAACTTTCACCCTTAATAGATGAACCTTTCTACTCCACTTTGTAGCTATTTAAAATATCATTCTACCTTTGGAAAAATAACCAACATGTGGAAAATTACCATTCATATTACCTTATTAAGGGTACTTGGATTACTTTGATATACTAATTCCAGCTAAGACTGTGGTTAGGTTCTGTTGATATGCAGAAATTCCAGTATAACATCTGTCTCAATGTAAGAGGATTGATGTTACAATTTATTGACAATTCATACCAAATCTGTTAGTTAATTATTATATATGTTCATTAAAGTATAATATTTAAACATCATACCAAAGCAATGGAGCATAAAGATAATTAAGGAATTATGCTATAAGGAACATGAATAAAAAGTATTCAAACTCCTCATTCTCTTTAATAACAGATACTGCTTTGAATTTTGATAATATGAATTAATTGACTATGGGTGGTTCTATTTATTCTGAGACTATTAGTTGATGTGTCCAATGATGTCAAGAAAATAAACTAATATCCTAGAGATGATCCAAATTATCTAGATGAACACACAGGGCAACAGCTCACACACTCTCTGTCCCTTCAAACCTTGGATTTGAGCTTGAATCTAGTTGAGACAGATGGGTTCAATTCTCTCTCATTAAAAACACTCACCTAGTCATAGTCCTAGAATCCCTACAGTACAGAAGGAGGCCATTTGACCTATCGAGACTGTACCAACCACAATCCCACCCAGGCCCTATCCCCGTAACCCTCATTTACCCTGCTAATCTCCCTTATACTAGGGTCAATTTAGCATGGTCAAGCAATCTAACCCACACATTTTTGCACTGTGGGAGGAAACCAGAGCGCCCGGAGGAAACCCATGCAGCCACGGGGAGAAAGTGCAAACTCCACACAGACAGTGACCCGAGGCTGGAACTGAACCCAGGTCACTGGTGCTGTGAGACAGCAGTGCTAACCACTGTGCCTCTGTGCCGCCCCTAAGTAGATATTGGCCACTTAAAAATGACCATAAAATAGCAATCTTATGGATAGGAACCATAAGGTATTATGGAGGGCCATTCTGGCTTTCTGCAATAGTGAACAGTAAGTCCGCAGTCCGTTTTCCACTATTTGTTATTCTCTGAATGACCTCTGTCTCATTTCCTGAAGTGGAGTGTCACTTTGGATGCATTTTTGTTCTCCGAAAGAATTGTACTTCCCACAGACCTTTTGAAAATAACAGTCAACTGTTATGGACAAGAATGGGGTTTAATTTAAACAGCCCTGATAAACCGAAAGGCATTTTGATTTCCCAGCCATTCACCTGGATCAAGATCTTGTTGTGAGCTGTTGCTTGCTAGATGGAACATGGCAGACTGCCTTGCAATCCAGCAAAACAGGATAACTGGTTCACCCAACTAGAGGACTGATGTCACATGACTCCCACCTATCCACTTTGACTTTGACAAGAATGTATGTTTCTTTGTCTGGGTTCTTGATATTGTCAATGTTCTGAAAATTAAGAATTTTAAAGGAGATTGCAGAGTCCTTTGTCCTAGCAGGCTAGTTGACTCTGGTGACCAGGCCTGGCTTATGAAATGTAGAAAGTTTGTGTATAATTCCCATTGATATTGGTTGCTGTGGCCCACAGGGTTATTAGTGTATCTTCAGAGATAATAAGGAGTCAGCTTCTTTGATACTGCCAGAAAGTTCCTCTTGTTTGAAAGTCATAGCCAGGCAGTTTTTATCCAGTTTTTTAAATGTTTGTGTTAGCCAAGAGGATATCTTATATTTTAGAAGAGAAAATAGAATGTGAGGTATTGGCTCCATTACACAACACTTCTCTTATTTTTGAAGGATTATATCAACACAACAATAATTGTTTTTTTCAGCAGACTGTTTTATATATTCACCACTCTTTGAGGACAGCTGTTTCATATCACCTACCAGTTGCTGGAGGTCTGCAAGCAGCAAGCGGCTAGTTAGGCTCATTAACAGGCCAGTTAAAACCATGGATTAGAGGTCATCTGGAACTTTCTGGTAGGTCACTGGATTCCTGAGGTTGGCAGCATAGCAGCTGCCTCGAGGTGGCCTCTCAGTGGCAGATCAGGGTGGGGCCAGCATTCCAGGAAGACTCCCACCCCCACCTACCTGGCCAAAGCTCTGGTCACTGGCCTGCCTCTGGTTGGGCTTACTCTCCATAAAGGTGGCCTGGCAATTGTGGCCGTGTTTTTGTTGAAATATGTAAAACGTGCTGCTCATTCCATGTCAAGGGTCTTCCACTGTCCTTCCGGACATGTGAGCTTGCTGACCACCCTTAATTGGATGGTGAGCACGTTACCTAGTTACTAATTGGCAAATTAATGTGAAATCAAGGTCAGGTGACTTTCCAACATAGTGCGGGATTGGGGACCACATTAGTCCTGGTCCAAAAGTCAAAATCTTGCCCTTAGTTTCCATTAAATAACTTGACTTTGTTTACATGAACCATACTTCTGAGCACTTTAGAGTTATGGATCATATCCTTTGGAATTTCCATTGTTCAGTGAGTGTTCTGCGATGCAAGTCTCTTTACGCAACCTAAAACCCCAACTACTTTCAGCTATGTCTTTCAATTAAAAACGACATGAAAAGCTGGATGGTCTGATGGGGGGATTGGAGGTGCTCTCATTTAAGGTGGGATACAGTAAAACAATTTTTTTTATTAATGGTATATTGGGGATCATATCAATACACTGTCAGGATATCATGAAGCACAGAAGTTTAGATGTGAAAATCTAATTACAATGGTTTTGTGGTATTCTATCTCCTCATGCAGCAGAATTCCAGAGGCTGTTGGCTATCTACTCCCCATTGAAAATGTTCTAACTAGTTTGAAATGAGATAATTAATGAGAAAAATTGACCCATTGGGACAATTGTAATTTGTTATTTTTATCACATGTGCTATCAGTATTCGATTAGCTGGTGGAATATGGTACAATACGGTACTTCCTCTGTCAAGTTATCTACATCTGAGATTATGTTAAACTGCATCCTCTCCTTCCTAACATCTAACAAGAAGTGAACATTGGCTGCGTTCAATTTGCATGGGTGAAATAATGAAGCATGAACAGAAGGAAAGAGAACCACTGTGGTTTATGTGACTTGTTTAACTGATTACAGAGTTATAACAATCAGTTCCAAAATAATATCTTTTCCCTTCGCTGGGCCGAATCATATGATTTTCATCAAAGTATTGCAACCCTAAATGCAAATTATGGTTATCTGCATTTCCGATAAAATGGATGGAATAATGTAAACGGGCAATCAGAGAAGTTGAAGCATTTTTTAAAACTGCAACGTACGTTTTCCCAATGGTTCCTTAAAATCTCATCCTATGTCTGATACTTTATTGTTTGTAATTCAAGACCCTTAACATAGCTGAAGATTGCTAGCTGGTGTTGTGAGACCCAGTAATTCTCTGGCAAAAGCTATTTTTAAGCTAGCATAAAAAAATTTGTGCCCAAACTTGCAAAGCCAAGGAGAACTAATTTGAACACGATTATACTTTAATAAAGTTAGAACACGCCAGATTACAGTTTATAAGCAGCGCACAATGGAGAATAATGATTTACCCTAACCTCAGTGAATCATGAAAATCTTCTTCACTTGTGGATAGGACAAGGCACTTGTAGACTGGGTGATCACGTGGACATTAGGATGACACGGGTACAAAAGGAATCATGTGTCAGGAGCATAGAAACTAGGCAAAATATCCCCAGACAAGGTCTGCCATCATTCAAGTAGGCGCCTGTTCTGTTAACATACCAGGACCATTGCCAAGCCCCCCTTGCGACCAAAGGTCAAAATCAAAGTGAATGGTACCATTTTGAAGTGGCAAGGCAGGGGAAAGAAATATTACGACCGAAATGCTCGCACACTCTGCCCTTTGGGACCTGGTCAAACACTCAGGATCCAGATCACCTGTGGCCACAACAAATTGGCATTTGTACAATTCCCGGCAGCCAAACAGCTATGTGGTTTCCTCAGACAGTGCTCAGTGTGTATGAAACCGGTGTCCTACAGCAGGTATCTGAACCATCACCATCAACCATCATTGTACCCATGCATCCAGTCTGCAATCCAGGTCTCCACACCAATGGAAATGGAGGCCCCTCCGAGTCCAACACAGCAAACGCTACACCACTGGGTACACCAACCCAAAGGTATCTCAAGCACCACCAATTGATACAATCACGTGCTCAGGATGTTTGTGTCAACCAAATACAAAGTTCAAGGACTATGTGATGAATCAGACCACAAATGGATTTTGTTTTAAATGGGTGGGGAGGGGGAAGCAGACACAATGGGCCATGTGCCAGCTTTAGTAGCCCAATCAGTGTTTTCTACATTGTAAATAGTTATTAGTCCAAAGATGTGCGGGTTAGGTGGATTGGCCATGCTAAATTGGCCCTAAATGTCAGGGGGACTAGCTAGGGTAAATGCATGGGATTATTGGGAGAGGGACTGGGTGGGATTGTGGTCGGTGCAGACTCGATAGGCCGAATGGCTTCCTCCTGCACTGTAGGATTTTATGATTCCATGATTACACCTCAGTACTACCGTTTGACCTAACTTAAATAGGGATGAGGAAACAAGGTTCAGATGGCTCGATGGAGGGTTACAAGTTAGCAAGGAACGAGCTGAAAAAGGGGCTTAGGAGAGCTAGGAGGGGACATGAGAAGTCCTTGGCGGATCGGATCAAGGAAAACCCCAAGGCTTTTTAATCTTATGTGAGGAATAAAAGAATGACCAGGGTGAGGTTAGGGCCGGTCAAGGACAGTAGTGGGAACTTGTGTATGGAGTCAGTAGAGATAGGCGAGGTGATGAATGAATACTTTTCTTCAGTGTTCACCAAGGAGAGAGGCCATGTTTTTGAGGAAGAGAAGGTGTTACAGGCTAATAGGCTGGAGGAAATAGATGTTCGGAGGGAGGATGTCCTGGCAGTTTTGAATAAACTGAAGGTCGATAAGTCCCCTGGGCCTGATGAAATATATCCTAGGATTTTTTGGGAGGCAAGGGATGAGATTGCAGAGCCTTTGGCTTTGATCTTTGGGTCCTCACTGTCCACGGGGATGGTGCCAGAGGACTGCAGAATGGCGAATGTTGTTCCTCTGTATAAGAAAGGGAATAGAAATGACCCTGGTAATTATAGACTGGTTAGTCTTACTTCGGTGGTTGGTAAATTGATGGAAAAGGTCCTTAGGGATGGGATTTACGACCATTTAGAAAGATGCGGATTAATCCGGGATAGTCAGCACGGATTTGTGAAGGGCAAGTCGTGCCTCACAAATTTGATTAAATTTTTTGAGGAGGTAACTAAGTGTGTTGATGAAGTTAGGGCAGTTGATGTCATATTGGGCGGCACGGTAGCACAGTGGTTAGCACTGCTGCTTCACAGCTCCAGGGTCCCGGGTTCGATTCCCGGCTCGGGTCACTGTCTGTGTGGAGTTTGCACATTCTCCTCGTGTCTGCGTGGGTTTCCTCCGGGTGCTCCGGTTTCCTCCCACAGTCCAAAGATGTGCGGGTTAGGTTGATTGGCCAGGTTAAAAATTGCCCCTTAGACTCCTAAGATGTGTAAGTGAGAGGGATTAGCGGGTAAATATGTGGGGGTAGGGCCTGGGTGGGATTGTGGTCGGTGCAGACTCGATGGGCCGAATGGCCTCCTTCTGCACTGTAGGGTTTCTATGATTTCTATGATTTCTATGATGATATACATTGATTTTAGTAAGGCGTTTGATAAGGTCCCCCATGGTCGGCTTATGATGAAAGTGAGGAGGTGTGGGATAGAGGGAAAGTTGGCCGATTGGATAGGTAACTGGCTGTCTGATCGAAGACAGGGTGGTGGTGGATGGAAAATTTTCAGATTGGAGGCAGGTTGCTAGCGGAGTGCCGCAGGGATCAGTGCTTGGTCCTCTGCTCTTTGAGATTTTTATTAATGACTTAGAGGAGGGAGCTGAAGGGTGGATCAGTAAATTTGCTGATGACACCAAGATTGGTGGAGTAGTGGATGAGGTGGAGGGCTGTTGTAGGCTGCAAAGAGACATAGATAGGATGCAAAGCTGGGCTGAAAAATGGCAAATGGAGTTTAACCCTGATAAATGTGAGGTGATTCATTTTGGTAGGACTAACTTAAATGTGGATTACAGGGTCAAAGGTAGGGTTCTGAAGACTGTGAAGGAACAGAGAGATCTTGGGGTCCATATCCACAGATCTCTAAAGGTTGCCACTCAAGTGGATAGAGCTGTGAAGAAGGCCTATAGTGTGTTAGCTTTTATTAACAGGGGGTTGGAGTTTAAGAGCCGTGGGGTTATGCTGCAACTGTACAGGACCTTGGTGAGACCACATTTGGAATATTGTGTGCAGTTCTGGTCACCTCACTATAAGAAGGATGTGGAAGCGTTGGAAAGAGTGCAGAGGAGATTTACCAGGATGCTGCCTGGTTTGGAGGGTAGGTCTTATGAGGAAAGGTTGAGGGAGCTAGGGCTGTTCTCTCTGGAGCGGAGGAAGCTGAGGGGAGACTTAATAGAGGTTTATAAAATGATGAAGGGGATAGATAGAGTGAACGTTCAAAGACTATTTCCTCGGGTGGATGGAGCTATTACAAGGGGGCATAACTATAGGGTTCATGGTGGGAGATACAGGAAGGATATCAGAGGTAGGTTCTTTACGCAGAGTGGTTGGGGTGTGGAATGGACTGCCTGCAGTGATAGTGGAGTCAGACACTTTAGGAACATTTAAGCGGTTATTGGATAGGCACATGGAGCACACCAGGATGATAGGGAGTGGGATAGCTTGATCTTGGTTTCAGATAAAGCTCGGCACAACATCGTGGGCTGAAGGGCCTGTTCTGTGCTGTACTGTTCTATGTTCTATGTTCTATGTGGACTGGGTGGTCACATGAAAGAACAAAGAACAAAGAACAGTACAGCACAGGAAACAGCCCTTCGGCCCTCCAAGCCTGTGCCGCTCCTTGGTCCAACTAGACCAATCGTTTGTATCCCTCCATTCCCAGGCTGCTCATGTGGCTATCCAGGTAAGTCTTAAACGATGTCAGCGTGCCTGCCTCCACCACCCTACTTGGCAGCGCATTCCAGGCCCCCACCACCCTCTGTGTAAAAAACGTCCCTCTGTTATCTGAGTTATACTTCGCCCCTCTCAGCTTGAGCCCGTGACCCCTCGTGATTGTCACCTCCGACCTGGGAAAAAGCTTCCCACTGTTCACCCTATCTATACCCTTCATAATCTTGTACACCTCTATTAGATCTCCCCTCATTCTCCGTCTTTCCAAGGAGAACAACCCAAGTCTACCCAATCTCTCCTCATAGCTAAGACCCTCCATACCAGGCAACATCCTGGTAAACCTTCTCTGCACTCTCTCTAACGCCTCCACGTCCTTCTGGTAGTGCGGTAACCAGAACTGGACGTAGTACTCCAAATGTGGCCTAACCAGCGTTCTATACAGCTGCATCATCAGACTCCAGCTTTTATACTCTATACCCCGTCCTATAAAGGCAAGCTTACCATATGCCTTCTTCACCACCTTCTCCACCTGTGTTGCCACCTTCAAGGATTTGTGGACTTGCACACCTAGGTCCCTCTGTGTTTCTATACTCCTGATGACTCTGCCATTTATTGTATAACTCCTCCCTACATTATTTCTTCCAAAATGCATCACTTCGCATTTATCCGGATTAAACTCCATCTGCCACCTCTCCGCCCAATTTTCCAGCCTATTTATATCCTGCTGTATTGCCCGACAATACTCTTCGCTATCCGCAAGTCCAGCCATCTTCGTGTCATCCGCAAACTTGCTGATTACACCAGTTACACCTTCTTCCAAATCATTTATATATATCACAAATAGCAGAGGTCCCAGTACAGAGCCCTGTGGAACACCACTGGTCACAGACCTCCAGCCGGAAAAAGACCCTTCGACCACTACCCTCTGTCTCCTATGGCCAAGCCAGTTCTCCACCCATCTAGCCACTTCTCCTTGTATCCCATGAGCCTTAACCTTCTTAACCAACCTGCCATGTGTGACTTTGTCAAATGCCTTACTGAAATCCATATAGACGACATCCATGGCCCTTCCTTCATCAACCGTTTTTGTCACTTCCTCAAAAAACTCCACCAAATTTGTAAGGCACGACCTCCCTCTT
This sequence comes from Mustelus asterias, assembly GCF_964213995.1. Lineage (NCBI taxonomy): Eukaryota > Metazoa > Chordata > Chondrichthyes > Carcharhiniformes > Triakidae > Mustelus > Mustelus asterias. Next base: position 98,025,474 of record NC_135802.1, on the reverse strand, counting down.
ACAAAACCATGCTGTCTGTCACTAATGAGATTGTTCCGTTCTAAATGCACATACATCCTGTCTCTAAGAATCCTCTCCAACAACTTCCCTACCACGGACGTCAAGCTCACCGGCCTATAATTTCCCGGGTTATCCCTGCTACCCTTCTTAAACAACGGGACCACATTCGCTATCCTCCAATCCTCAGGGACCTCACCCGTGTCCAAAGAAGCGACAAAGATTTCCGTCAGAGGCCCAGCAATTTCATCTCTCGTCTCCCTGAGCAGTCGCGGATAGATGCCATCAGGCCCTGGGGCTTTGTCAGTTTTAATGTTCCCTAAAAAACCTAACACTTCCTCTCTTGTAATGGAGATTTTCTCTAACGGGTCAACACCTCCCTCCGAGACACTCCCGGTTAACACGCCCCTCTCCTTCGTGAATACCGATGCAAAGTATTCATTTAGGATCTCCCCTATTCCCTTGGGTTCTAAGCATAATTCCCCTCCTTTGTCCCTGAGAGGTCCGATTTTCTCCCTGACAACTCTTTTGTTCCTAACTGAACATTGGGATGACACAGGTACAAAGCAGTTGGGAGTGTGAGAGTTCTCTTGTAGTGTGGGCAGACACACAGCATGTTAGAGCTGGTCAGTAGCTGTCTATAAGCATGTATTGCTGTTAGTCCCTTCTCACCACTTATTGCAACCCAGTACTTCTATAGCACCCACTATTGCTCATTGATTACAACTAAACCTTATTGTTTTAAATTATAACACTTGTATATAGTATAATTGAAGGCATTGTTTTATCGTAATAGAGATAATTATGAGCATGGAAAATGTTTTAGTTGCTTTCATTATTACTTTCACAACATCATGAGTCAATTCACAGTGTCGGGGATGCAGTAAGATTTCTTCTGTACGCTGTGAAATTGTCTAACAATATTGTAATGAATATTATAAATGTGTTTCTGATTTTGTTACCATACACCCCCTTTGGCAACACATTCTGTTCTATCCCATTGCCCTGAACACTATTTGCCTGAAGGCAGGTTTGTCACATAGACTATCCTATATTGCCCCATGCTGGGCCAGTGAACTTGGCAGCTCTATGGTCTGTAGCTAATACTTGAGATCGCTTGGTTCTCCCTCCTGAGGCTTGCAAATTCCAGGCTGCGTGTAGGTAAAAACCATCCTTATGCTTTAACTTAGTGAAATATATTTTCCTTTATACAATAACTTCCAATCCATGTTTAATGTGCGTGCTTATTTAAACAACACTTTCTCCTGCCAATAAAAACTGTTAAAGAACAATTGACCCATGCAAATCATGGCTTGACTGAAATGTGTACCAATCTTCCAGATTAAATGCAGACATAACATCCAGAATCAGTGCCAAAGTAAAAGCTGCTTTCAGTCAAGATGAGATAAAGTAAGACACAACAGCCACAACATTGGACAGACCCCACAAACATGTAATGTATAATTAACCCCCCCATTGCTTCCGCTACAGGCAGTTTGCACACTTTGCGCTGTCTGTTGATTTGCATGCTAGCTGTGTACAGCGAGTGCTAAGCACACTGCTGATTGGCTGGCATGCCTCAGCAGGGAGTCCACGTTGTGTGATTCTACTTGAACACCACTCCAATGTTAGATTGCACCTCTTAAAGTGGTGGTGCATTCTGACTGGAGCAGGTGTTTGGATCGGTTGCAGAAGAAAGTATGAGCATGAAGAGCACGGTGTTATGAAAAACAGATCAGCGATTCTGCTCCAAGGTTCTCTGGAAGCTTTGGTTGAAGAGAAAGGTCCTATGTCCCCTGGAGGCACTCCAGACAAACCATGTAAAAGTAACAGGAGCAGATAGTCCTGGTTATCAGTGTCAGGAGTCTAGCCCTGAGGATCTGGATGCAGTGCTAAAAGAAGTTCAATGACTTTAAACCAACAATCAAGGTCACTACATGTAACATCAAATGTCGTATCTCACCAACTGCACAACTAGCCTCATACATTGCTCAACACATCACATCCCTTTCATTTACCTCCCAATAATCTCGACCTGCCACAGTTCATATGTAAGGTTCATAGCTTCACCTCCCCTTTATCGCACTGCTGCAACAAAGAACAGTACATCACAGAAACAGGCTCTTCGGCCCACCAAGTCTGTGCCGACACAGATGCCTCTCTAATCTAATATTTTCTTGCCTCTGCGTGGTCCATATCCCTCTATTCCCTGCCTATTCATGTATCTATCCGGATGCCTCTTGAACGTTGTTATAGAATCTGCTTCCACTACCTCTTCTAGCAGGACATTTCAGGTATTCACCACCTTCTATGTGAAAAACCTGCCCCTTACATCTCTTTTAAACTTTCCCCCTCTCACTCTCAACCTATGCCCCCGAGTAATTGACCCTTTGACCGTGGGAAAAAGACTCTGACTATATCCAAGCCTGTCATAATCTTGTAAACCTCTATCAGGTCCCCCCTCATCCTCCGATGCTCCAATGGAAACAATCCAAGTTTGTTCAACCTTTCTTCATTATCCATATCCTCCAAACCAGACAACATCCTTGTAAATCTCTTATGCACCCTTTCCAATGCATCAACAATCTCTTGGTAATGTGTCGACCGGAATTGTACACAATACTCCAAATGCGGCCTAACCAAAGTTTTATACAGATGCAGTATGATTTTCCAATTCCTATACTCAGCGTCCCAACTGATGAAAGCCAGCATGCCATGTGCCTTCTTGCTTCTTGACCACTTTGTCCATCTGAGTTGCCACCTTTAGGAAACTTGGGATCTGCACACCTAGATCCCTTTTATGCTAATATTTCTAAGAGCTCTACCATTTACTGTATACTTTCCTTCTACAATAGACTTTCCAAATTGCATCACCTCACATTTGTCTGGACTCAGTTCCACTTGCCATCTTTCAGCCCAGTTCTCCAGCCAATTTATTTCCTGCTGTATCCTTTGACAATCTTCCTCACTATCCACTACTCCCCCAATTTTTGTAAGATCTGCAAATTTACTACACCTACATTTTCCTCCAAATCGTTTATATAACCTTCACATACTACATTCGCTGGCATACCTCACTAGATTTTGCGAACAAAATTGTGCATAACCAGAGGCTGCAGCACCTCGACATCAGATGACAGGGAGGCGAAAGTGGTTAGCATTACTGCAGTGGCTGTAGTTTCAGTGGCAGGGCTAAAGCTGTGGAAGGTGAAGGTATCCACATACCTAATGCTCCTTCTCACATCCCACTTACCCCTCATCGCACAATCCTTTAGATTTACAAGTTGCAGATAGTGTAAGTATACACCTCATTTTCCCCCAACCTCCTTTCACCACAAACCTACTCTTGTGCCTTACTTCATTCAGATACCCAAAAGCTGCCAGCCAGCTGAGGAGTCATAGAATCATCATAGAATCATCTTACAATCGTAAAATTCCTGGAGTGCACAAGGTCATGGAGGTGGAAAATCATGAAGTCAGCAACGATGAAGAAATACTATTACCTGCTCTCACAACTGCAGTCACTGGTTCAGGAACTGACACTGTGCATATAAAGGAGGTAGCTGGAGATGGGAACTGGATCTGTTGAGACTCAAGTAACCTGCAGCCAGGTCTGGGGACCAGAGTGGTGCTGATACCATTTTCCAAGGCTGTACACGAGTCCTACTGTCGAGGACTCACAAGGACTTTTATGGGGTAGCCTCTAATAGAGGCTGATGGATATGCATAATGTAATGCCTGGCATATTGGCAGGCCTACCAGGAAGTCTGTGTCACTGCCAAGATGCATGGAAAAGTCAGATCCAACTTCCCACAGGGCTTTGCAGAGAATGTGGAGTCCGTACTTTCCAGTATGGAAGCAGTGGCCAAATTCAGGAGGACACACCTGGACCCAACTGTGATGCAGCCGCTGGCGACAGGTGTCTCAGCTTCCATTACTATACGAGGAGAAACCATCCAATGCCAGATTGCTACAGTGGAAGCTCAGACCAAAGTCATGCATGCACGTTTTGTTTGCTGCAGAAGCTCAGTCTGCTGCTACCATGACCACAATCCCATAGAGCCTCGTCAGTGTCACAGAGTCCAGCAATCTGGAGAATTGCTGAGATGCCAATGCAGTGGAGTGGTAGTGGCTTCATGGTTTACAAGCCTGCTCTCTTCTCTCATGTACTCCCACCACTGTCACTGTGCTGGAGCTCCCAGTGTTGCCTGTCCGTCTTCCATCCCAGACTGTAGCCGCCATGCTTAGATGGCACAGTCTGATTGCCCATCTGCCATGTCCTCCAGTGAAAGTCTACGTTCTACTCCAGCTTTGCTGCAGCCATTGGGCTAGCATTGCATAGGAGCAATAGGGCAGACAGAGACATATCGAGGACGGGCAACTCTTAATGGGCAATAAATACTGGCCAGCCAGTGATGCTCATGTTCCATGAATGAATAAAAAAAGTTGATTTGGATTGTAGTGCCTTTTACTTTAATATTATCGCCAATTGATGTTGTGATGGTCAGTAACAGAGAAGGTAAACTGTGGGACTGTTGTTCTAGGGAAATTGAGCTGTGTTCAAAGGTACGTGGTCAGGTTCTGTTGATTACGAACAACCCAGCCAGATAGGGAGTCTACTGTTTCTCTCCTCCCTTCTTCCTCTCTTCCCCCCCCCCCCCTACTTCTCAGCTGGCTGCCGTATAACTGGTGGCAATGAATGCCCCTGCCCCCTGGTGACAGGGTTATACAGCGTGCAGCAAATCATGCTGAGTACTGACACACACTCCTTCAGGCGATTCAGACAGCAAAGGCATTATTTAAGCATCCCAGTCGTCCATTTGATGGTACTTCCTGAGGTAATATGACTTTCACTGTGTGCATACTGCTACGTGTGGATGGATTGCATGCTAGAGTCATAAGCCAGGTAGTCAGTGGATAGCTTTTTTTTGCCTATTATCTACCCTTTTGTTTTCGATGGTTACTCAAATGAAGATAGCACAGCAGATTGCCACAGAATAAAGGCATCCTAACTGCTGCCAGCATACCAGGCATTGACCTGCATGATTCACTGGCTATGGTTGGCACCAGCTTTATGCTGAGCAACCGGAATCCCTTTCAGTTGCAGTACATCTCAGAGTTAGAGTGCATGAAGTCAGTTTCATAATCGGGAAGGCTTGTGAGGCCACACGCTCAGTTTGCCCGCTTCTTTCTGATACGTGAGAATTCTTGCTCTTCCTGACCCACAAATATTGCCGAAATTAACCTTGTGGATCTGCTAGCTGCTCCGTCCCTTTCACTGCCAAATTTCCTGACCGCTGGAAAACTCATGCAACAGCAGTGAATTTCAATTCAGGCTCCCAATTGCACTCCTGCCCACCATGAGAATAAATTCAACTTTGGTCATCCAAATTGCATTCTGCCCAATGGGTATGGGGTAAATGGGCATGGTGCTTAATGGGCTTGGTCTTTAATGGGCCTGGTCTTTAACGGTGTGGTGTTTAATAGGCCCAATGTATAATAGACCTGTTGTTTCACAACATGATGCAAAATGGGTCTGGTGTTTAATGTGCCCAGTGTATAATGTGTCTGATCTTTTATGGGTCTGGTGTATAATAACCTGTTGTTTAATGGATCTGATGTTTAATGGTGGCAGATATAATTGACCAGGTCTCTAAAGGGCCCTATGTATTAAAGGACTGAGGCTTGGCTGAAGAGGAGAATGTAGACAATTTCTTTAGACCCGGACTGGTGACTCCTGTTCCAGCCTGTGTGCTTGGTGATGGATTACCATTTTCCCTTTTAGATTTGGAGCCAATCACCAGGCTCAAACCTGTGGTTTGTCTCTGTCGATGAAAGTGTTGCTAACATTGTTAGTTATATAACTATTCGATGTGTAGCCCAGGAATGTCACCAGAAAAAGAAATGCCCACTCACCTCCAATCGGGGTTTGCAGTTCAGTGTAAATAGGCTGAAAACTCTTGTGGATCCGGGTTCTACCCCAAATTCCATTCACCGTATCCACTGCATTTCCATCACAAATCCATCGCCACTTAGTATGGTATTTCTACTCTAAAATGTCTGTAACCTAAGAGTTTGTGTTGATAATTTGCTATTGTGTTTTTAAAAGCTGATAATAATTCTAGTCTTCCTTGTTATATTTGTAAATGTCTCTCTGTTGACTGCTTATTAGTTTTCTTCATTAAAAAAATCTTTGTTTTGTATAAAATACATTTTATTGCAATTTTGTGAGCACAAACTTACCTGCTCAAATTACTTGGCTGTACAGTGGCCCAGGAACTAGCAGCATTACTGCTACTTTTAATATGCTTTCAATATGTGGGTACCACACTATATACATTCTTAACATTGTTTCACTATAGCCTAAAGGTGACTGTTAAAAATATTAACAGATAAATGCTTAACATATCCATATGATATTCTTTTGTCAGCTTTTTAGTGGAAGTATTAACCAATTTAAAATAAATGGATTAACATATGTGGGCAGGCAGGTGTTGTGCAAGTGTTTTTAATCTGCTAATATCACCAACGGTCATTTCTAGTTTTATATGTTTTACCATCTGTATCTAGTTCTAAGTTTTTATTAAATTCAAAATAGATCTTTTTTTTTAACAGAAATTAGTAACTCTGGTAATTAATAATAGGAAACAAGAAAATGGCAGAGAATTTGAACAAGTATTTTTACCATGGAGGACACAAAAAGCATCCCTAGAAATGTAGAAAAACAAGATACAAAAGAGAGGGAGGAATTTAAAACAATTACAGCGACTGGCAAAAAACTATTGGGAAAACTAATGGGATAAGAAGCTGACGAATCCCCTAGACCTTGATAACCTGCACCCTGAGGTCTTAAAAGATGCAGCTGCAGAGATAGTGGATGCATTGATTGTAATCTTCCAAAGTTCATCAGATTCTGGGAAGATCCCAATGGATTGGAAAACTGCAAATGTAACACCTCCATTCAAGAAAAGCAGGAGACAGAAAGCAGGAAACTATTGGTCAGTTAGTCTAAGATATGTCATTGGGAAAATGCTAGGATCCATTATTTAGGAGATAGTAGCAGGACATTGAGGAAGTCGCAATACAATCAGGCAGAGTTGACATGGTGAGAGGAAAATTATTTTTCATAAATTGATTCGAGTTCTTTGAGGATGTAACCAGCAGGGTGGATAACAGGGAACCAGTAGATGTAGCATATTTGGATTTTCAAAAGACACTAAGTAAGATGCCACATAAAAGGTTAACGCACAATATATTCAAGGCTGAGTTAGACTATATTTTGATTGTCAAGGGTTATACCATCTCAGCTTCTACCCTGTCATGCCCCCTGAGAATCCTATATGTCTCAATAAGGTTGCCTTTCATTCTTCCAAACTCCAATATGTATAGACCCAGGTGAAGAAACACTTATCCTTAGAATTTATCAGATTCATTTTCATTTTACTTTCCCTAGCATCTTCCCCTTGCCAATATGGCCTTCTTCCCCTCTGTCAATATCTCCAAAGTTGGATTGCCCTTCGCTTTATCTTGCTCAGCAGCACTTTTCCAGTTCTTCATTTGACAGCATGTGCTTTCTTCTCACTTCTACCAATGTTGTTCCCTTTTCTTGCATCCATAGGAAGCTATTGGTTACATCATCATTTTCAGCAGGCACTTCCTTTTGGGAAAGATACACTTCTTTCCTTCCAAATTCTATTGAGTCCTTCAGCTGTCTTTCTCATGGGAGATATCTTGTTCTCTCCTGAACGCATAATGTGTTCTGTCATCCAAGATTATAAATAGCCAAATCTACTGCGCTGCTAAATTTCTGTTTATTTGAATGTGTAGTCCCTTGCCAGTTACCATTGCGTTATGGTTTCCTGGATTTTGAAACAGCTGCTTATGATGTCCAGTCCTCTCTTGTTTTCAGCAATGAATATAATTTGCATGTCTTAATGTATTAAATTCCTCGTTTGTAATTGTATGCCGCCCTGAAAGGGCTGTGTTAATAATCAACTCAAAATTGACATTGATCAAGTAGGGGAAGAAGATTTCTCATTGTTAGATATCGTTGTCTATCCTTTTTGTGGTTTGTCTTTTGGGTATTCTCATGTTCAAAATCTGCCATAGATGTCCTTGAGGAAACATAGTTTTGAGAATGCCACAGCTTTCATTACTTGGGCCTGTACTCATTGGAGTTTAGAAGAATGAGAGGTGACCTTATTGAGACCTATAGGAGTCTCAAAGGGCTTGAAAGGGTTGACGCTGAGAGGTTGTTTCCATTTGTGCGAGAGTCTATGACAGGAGAGCATAATCTCAAAGTAAGGGGTCGTCCATTTAGAAATCATAGAAACCCTACAGTACAGAAAGAGGCCATTTGGCCCATCGAGTCTGCACCGACCACAATCCCACCCAGGCCCTACGCCCATATCCCTACATATTTTACCCACTAATCCACGCATCCCAGACACTAAGGGGCAATTTTAGTATGGCCAATCAACCTAACCCGCACATCTTTGGACTGTGGGAGGAAACTGGAGCACCCGGAGCAAACCCACGCAGACACGAGTAGAATGTGCAAACTCCACACAGACAGTGACCCAAGCCGGGAATCGAACCCAGGTCCCTGGAACTGTGAAGCAGCAGTGCTAACCACTGTGCTACCGTGCCGCCCATCTTTAAGGCAAAGATGAGGAGGAATTTCTTCTCTCCGAGGGTAGTGAATCTATGGAATTCTTTACCACAGAGGGCTGTAGAGGTTGGGCAGTTAAGTATGCTCAAGGTTGAGATAGACAGATTTTTAATCAGTAAAGGAATCCAGCGTTATGGGATAAGACAGGAAAGTAGAGATATTATCATATCAGATCAGTCCTGATCTCATTGAATGGCAGAGCAGAATCGATGGGCCAAATGGTCTACCTCTGCTCCTACATCTTATGGTCTTATTAGCAGTTGCAGCATTCCATATTTTACTGAGTCAGAAGCTTCTTTACATTCTATAAAGCCAGGCTACAATGTGCAGCTTTCACTCCTATGACTTTTTTTCCCCAGATTGGTTTCTGGTTGAAGACCTGACCATGATTTTCCCTCCTCTAAAGCAGGCTCACTTTCTGTGAATGTATTTCTGGGCATGTGATTGTGTTTCTATTTCTGCTGAATGATGAGGTGGCATTGACAGCATCCACATTAAACTGTGTAGGCCAGATTCCTCCACCCTCCCACCTGCAAGAAAATAGAATAGCAGCAGGGGTGTTTTGAACTGTGGATTTAACAAGGGAAAGTAATGTTAATTGGTGGGATTTTTAACTGTTTAAGATTATTCTGATTTAGTGTACATCAGATTGGCATTCATCAGTGGAGACATTTTTGTAGTAAATAAGCGTCACCTAGACACAAATTAGAGCTCTTCTAACCGTTTAAGATGCAGAGAACATTCTCCATACCCATTAGACTATGATGAAACAATTATTTTCAAGTCAATTAACCAGGATTAGTATGGAGCAATGATCATTATCTGGAAGCACTCTTCTTAAGTGGCATACCCACTGTAAATTTAGAAGGTTGATATAATGAACATATTGTAACATGTTAAAGCTTGCAGGCCAGCAGGTCCCAAAAATGTGTACTTGAATGAGACAGAGAAAAGCAGAGTTGTAGGGAAGGAATTTTACATCCCATCACGGCAGGGGCGAGCTCTAAAATGCAGCGAACTGTTCAAAAATCCATTAAAATCCCACTGGCATAAAATTCCATTGGTAGATTTTATCTGTCGGGTCTGCAGAGGGCACAGAACCAAAATTAAGCAACCGTACCATAATGATCCCAAAAAGAAGATCCCTACCAAGGAAGGGGATTCCAGGAATGTGGAACAGAACTCAGTTACACCAAACATCCCCTATGGGTGAGTTTTATCCATTCGTACGTGGCCTGAGACCGAAAATTCCCACCTGAGATCACGGACCTTAAATTGGTCTGTCATATTTTCCATTCCATCTGCGCAAGTTCCACAGTGGGATGGACTGGAAAATTTACCTCTATGTTCAAAACTTTTGGGTGGGGGTTGTGTATTGTTAAGGTTCAGATCAGAAACTCCAAAGTGCTTTATGAAGCCCGCCTGAATCATAAGTTTTGCATCTTGAATTTGGCCAGGATAAGCATGAGATGTTTCACTTCAGGTATGACCCACTAGGGAGCTTTTATTAAACAAAGTTTATTTAAGAATATAGTTAATATGTATAGTAAGAAAATTAGCAAGAACTTTTATCAATTACAAACAAGAAACAGCCAATTATGATTATATATAATCCTTAACAAAGATATTTATAATGTTCCAATCAGACCAATCCAACAGACAAAAGACCCTTTTCACAGGTTTAACACAGCACAGACCAATCATAGAATCCCTACAGTGCAGAAGGAGGCCATTCAGCCCATCAAGTCTGCACTGACAACAATCCCACCCAGGCCCTATTCCCAAAACCCTGTGTTTAACCCTGCTAATGCCCTCTGACACTAAGAGGCAATTTAGCATGGCCAATCAACCTAACCTACACATCTTTGGAGTGTGGGAGGAAACCGGAGCACCCGGAGCAAGTCCACACTGACACTAGGAGAATGTGTAAAATCCACACAGATCGTCACCAGAAGCCTGAATTGAACCTGGGTCCCTGATGCTATGAGGCAGCAGTGCTAACCACAGTGCCACTGTACCGCCCCTAATGCTCAAGTGATACTGGAAATTGAGTCCTTTGGTTGCAGAATTGAAAACTCTCAGTCTTAATTCACTCAGAACAGGTTAAATACAAGACAGCTTCCCAAAACACCAGCGACACTCTGGTCCAGCCCCCAACAACAGCAGGTTTTCACACTTCAGAAAAGCAACAGAATTTTCAAAAATGAAACAGGGAGAGAGAGGCTTCTCTTTCTGCTTGATGCTTCTAACACTCCAGCTCCCAAAACTGAAAATAAACTCCTGTCACCTCACCTGCCCACAGTTTATTTTTCTTCCTCCCAACAATAACATCACCTAAGGCTCTGAGCATGATAAACACTGACTGTGAGACCTGCAGTGATCATGATTTTTTTAAAAACTCTTTTTAAAGGTACATTAACATCACAGTATGGATGTATGGATTGTCAGATACCTCATTATGTCAAGATTGTATAACAAAGGGAGTTCCTAGGCTTCCCAGAATTTCACCCATTATTGCCTCGAAAGGTATCAAAGCAGCTTACTCAAACTGAAAGTTGGTGTGAGGCTCATTGGGAGTCTTTAGAATAGCCTCTAAATCTTTACTGAATACCAGAGGGTATCAATTGCCTTTAGTTTCTATGAACAATGGATCCTATTGGGAGTTGAAGATTTTTAAAAATCCTTTTAGTCCTGAAAGAGCCACGGGCACCTCAAAGTGGTGGATGGGCTGCTTGCTCCTATGCTTTCCAATAACGTAATTTGATGGGCAGTGCTCACCCTTGCCAAGATCACTGTGCATAGACTAGCCGAGCAGCTTCATTCCCTAAACTGGGCTGGAGCAGAGGAGAAATGTTGCTCTCTACTGCACTTGTAGCTGGAATTTCACACCATTGTCTAAATATAGTAACGAAGGACACATTTATTTGTTTGTTTTATGTGCTAACTGTTGAATTTGGGGATGAAGATCATTTACCGGGCAAGCTTTCAGGCATGAGTTGTTAAAGATATCAGAGAAGTTGTTACTTATAGAGCTAGGATTCAGTTTGTCCTGTTTTGTGTGGTAGGGGTGAGAGTGATTGAAAAACTGGCTGGAAACCAGTTGGATCCTCACACATTACAGATGTGCTTCCAAATTTCTGCCATAAGTGATGGTGAATGTTTAACGTGCCTGCACAAATTTGCAGGTGCATTGAAATGTGTTGCTAATAATGGAGCGATGCTGTGCATCAAATTTTCCACCATCAGCTCCTGATTCCTCGCAAGAGTTAGGAAATTCAGTTAAAATCAGCTGGACAACATTACATGAGCAATTACTAAAGAGGTGTTTTAAAGGGCCACAGAAGGAACTCTACAACGTCATCTAAAAGCTTTATTTCTGAACTGCTGTTTTGAAAATAAAATTTGACTCCTGAATACTGCAACAATTCACTTTCTCTCCGGAGTTTTCATTCTTGCTCTTTCACCCATTATACAGAGCCACTATAGGACTTCGATTATAAACCACCATCTATCTGTATTTGTCAGCAGCTTAAAAAAATAATAATTTCTCTCAGCTACAAGAGACATGTGAGTCTGATATGGAGACCTCTACATGATCACCAATTCAGTCCACGGGATGAACAGGCCTGCCTCCATCTGGCCCTTTCCACGACAATGGTTTGTTTATTTAGAGACTCGTAGTGTGACCATCAGCTGTTATGACTCTCATTTATGCCACGTGATCAAAGCCATTTCCATACCTTGTCAGACAGGTCAGGACACACGCAACAATATAAGTCCAACTGTTACTTCCATGAAACGCCATCTACTATATGCTCCCTCTAATTTTTCCACTGTGCTGCTCCTTTGGACAGCTTAGATGTTGTGTGCCCTCTTAAACCTAGTTTTGTACTTCTCTAAGGTGTGCTGTAAATGAGAGGAGTGTTGTGTATAATGCCTGACCTAATAATAGCCTTTGCAGATTGACCTGGCGTTCATTTCATTTTGCAGGTAGGGCGATGATATGAAACAAGCAATCACGTAATTGGGCGTGGCACAGTAGTTTGCACTGCTGCCTCACAGCGCCAGGGACCCAGGTTCTATTCTGGCCTTGGGTCACTGTCTGTGTGGAGTTTGCGCATTCTCCCCGTGCCTGCGTGGGTTTCCTCTGGGTGCTCTGGTTTCCTCCCACAATCCAAAGATGTGCAGGTTAGGTTAATTGGCCATGCTAAATTGACCCTAGTGTCAGGGGGATTAGCAGGGTAAATATGTGGGGTTACGAGAATAGGGCCTGGGTGGGATTGTGGTTGGTGCAGACTTGATGGGCTGAATGGCCTCTTTCTGCACTGTAAGGATTTGATGATTCTATGTAACGTGTGAGGACATTAACATGCTGCACGTTGACCTATAGGTGAAGGTAGACTAGGAGATGAGGATTTGGGGACCACGAGAATTTGCTTGTCCTCCTGGATATTAATAGTAAATTGCTTAACTTCATTCACTGAGCTGAATGGTTTAAGGGACAGGCCTATTAATTACAATAAATTCCCAGTTGCTGCGGCTGACTTTTCCTTGCCTGACCAGGTGAGGTCATTACCTTTCTTGTAGCACTGTGAAGATATGGAGAAGGTGGTTCTGCCAATCAATTGGGCAACTTGTTTGAAGGGTGCCTATTTTTAATTCCTTCCCTCTTCTTTATCATTTGGGCCAGTCGCATTTTGACAAAATAATCAGCAAACATGGAGCTGTGCTCTTAGACGTGCCCTGCGAGTTTCTAATGTTGAGTTACTTTTAGAGTCTGGTTCCTTTTAAATTACCACAGGGTATTTTAATCCTCACTTCTCACAGTTCTCCATCCCACAGTGATAGGCTCACTTAGCAGGTGGCAATAGCACTGGAAGCTCACTCACATGCACAAAATAAGTGGACTCTGGGAAATTGGAGGAATTAGTGTTGTCATCTGTCTCTTCCAACTTGTACGACTAAATGGCACATCTGTCTCTCACATTTAAAAGCCAAACTTGCATTGAATAGCAAGGTATAAAGTAAAAGATGTTGGCCCTTTAGAACAAAACCATTACTAGCACATGATCAAAACAAAATGCAATTAATAGGGACAGAACTTTTGGAAGACATGGGTTTTCAATAGATTAGAGAACTGCATAGGCCACCTTGTATCTGATATATTAATTGTGCATTCAGTGAACTTCACTATGCTCAATCAACATGCTCATATACTCTAATTAGTCACAAGTGCCTTATTCAGTTGCATCCAAATGTAGAAGTGTGCTCATGCACTTCCATTTCATTCTTTCCTCATAGAGCAAGAAGGATCAGTTGCAGATGGAGAGATCTTCCCTTTCAGTGCCCAGATATAAAAGCTTGGCAGGTCAGAAGTGCATATAGGCAGTTTGGGTGCAAATTGCTCATAATTTTCCATAAGTAATTTTCAACAGGCAGAGCCTGCAATCAAATTTGTAAAATAAAAACATTTCTGATCCACCAACTCTTGTAACAGGGTGCTGAAGAGATTTTGTTTTCCTCTTGAGACAAAGTGTAAGGATTTAGGGGAGCAAGCACAAGGCTCTGCTGATGTAAAATTAGTGAAGGTGGTGGTTGCTAAAGACTCGGTAAATGTAAACTGAATGTGTGGTATTCTGTCTACCCCGACTGAGTTGACTCAGAATATTAGTGAACCTCCTTTAAAATGGAAGATTTAACAACAAATAAATAGTCGTCAGTTTGTTGACTCAGTCAAGGATAAATGGTTGTTTTCATTTTAACAACACCAGCACAACCATGATAATGAAGCATTTCACATGAATGGCCCCACTGCTGCTTTGGATGCAACAGGAAGCTGGCTGGCTGAGACTTGTTTTGACGAGGGAGTTGTTCAAAGATCTCACAGGGATGCACTGCTCCATACTAAGACAAATAATAGTTGTTCTGAAGAAATGGCCTTTAGCATTGGCATATGTGGATAGGCACAGGTGCATTGGAATGACAGTTCTGTCGCTGGCTATTCTGGCTCAGTATGTATCCCTACACCAATGGCTGCAGGCACCTTCTCAGGAAGCAGTGGATCCAAAATGATAAAGAACAGGACAGTTCTGACGTTGCTGCAAATATATCAAAGTTATGCATGTTATGTTTCTGCTTTTTTTTTCTAAATTTCATGTCTTAGATTATTCACACAAGTCCCAACTCCCAATACAACATTGTTTATCCTAAATGAGATCTTGATAAGTTGCTGTGTGATAACTTATTAAATACTAGATTATCTGACATCTCAAACTCTGATTTCAGTATTCAAAAATAATACTACGACATGTCAACCATTGTTTGAAATATGAAGTCGGTTTATTTTTCACATAAAGAAATGGGGTACTAAACTAATTTATTTTTTGTTTCATTGGAGGTGGGCATCGCTGGCTGGCTCAGTATTTATTGCCATCCCTAATTGCCCTTGAGATGGTGGTGAGCTGCCTTCTCGAACCGCTGCAGCCCATGTGGTGTAGGTACACCCACAGTGCTGTTAGAATGGGAGTTCCAGGATTTTGATCCAGCAACAGCGAAGGAATAGCGGTATTGTTCCAAGTCAGGACGGTGAGTGGCTTGGAGAGGAACTTGCAGGTGATGGTGCTCCCACGCAACACAAAATTATAAATCTTAGCCGAACATGTTGAGGGACTTGGTAGCATAAAGGCCAATAACAAAGACAACCTTCACAAATTCCTATGTAACTGTGAAAAATATAACCTACCCCATTATCTTCCTTTTTAATCTGGCTTTGACATATTTGACCACACCATCTTCCTCCAATGCCTCTCCATGATCACAGTAAGAAGTCTCACAACACCAGGTTAAAGTCCAACAGGTTTATTTGGTAGCAAATACCATAAGCTTTCGGAGCGCTGCCCCTTCGTCAGATGGAGTGGATATCTGTTCTCCAACAGTGCACAGACACAGAAATCAAGTTACAGAATACTAATTAGAATGCAAATCTCTACAGCCAGCCAGGTCTTAAAGGTACCGACAATGTGGGTGGAGGGAGCATTCAACACAGGTTAAAGAGATGTGTATTGTCTCCAGACAGAACAGCTAGTGAGATTCTGCAAGATCAGGGGGAAAGCTGTGGGGGTTACTGATAATGTGACATAAATCCAACATCCCAGTTTAGGCCGTCCTCATGTGTGTGGAACTTGGCTATCACTTTCTGCTCAGCGACTCTGCGCTGTCGTGTGTCGTGAAGGCCGCCTTGGAGAACGCTTACCTGAAGATCCAAGGCTGAATGCCCATGACTGCTGAAGTGCTCCCCCACAGGAAGAGAACAGTCTTGCCTGGTGATTGTCGAGCGGTGTTCATTCATCCGTTGTCGCAGCGTCTGCATGGTTTCCCCTATGTACCATGCCTCGGGACATCCTTTCCTGCAGCGTATCAGGTAGACAACGTTGGCCGAGTTGCAAGAGTAGGTACCGTGTACCTGGTAGATGGTGTTCTCACGTGAGATGATGGCATCCGTGTCGATGATCCGGCACGTCTTGCAGAGGTTGCTGTGGCAGGGCCGTGTGGTGTCGTGGTCACTGCTCTCCTGAAGGCTGGGTAGTTTGCTGCGGACAATGGTCTGTTTGAGGTTGCATGGTTGTTTGAAGGCAAGAAGTGGAGACGTGGGGATGGCCCCGGCGAGATGTTCGTCCTCATCAATGACATGTTGAAGGCTCCGGAGGAGACATTGTAGGTACCTTTAAGACCTGGCTGGCTGTAGAGATTTGCATTCTAATTAGTATTCTGTAACTTGATTTCTGTGTCTGTGCACTGTTGGAGAACAGATATCCACTCCATCTGACGAAGGGGCAGCGCTCCGAAAGCTTATGGTATTTGCTACCAAATAAACATGTTGGACTTTAACCTGGTGTTGTGAGACTTCTTACTGTGCTTACCCCAGTCCAATGCCGGCATCTCCACATCATGACTCTCCATGATCATCCAGCTGGATGGGATTGCACCCACTTGGTTCCATTCTTACCCAATCACAGCCAGAGTATCACTGGTATGCTGGCAACACCCAGCCTATCTCACCATCGCCTTTCTTGATGGCTCCTGTTATCTGACTGGAATACTTAAACCTTTTCCCCAGGTATTTTCCCTTTGTGTGATCAACAAAGAACAAAGAGTCGACTCAGATTTCACTTAAACTAAACTTTTCTCTTTATTTAACATTTTAGGTAGCAATACTCAACATAAATCTACATTAGTTGCACCACTTACCTTAACTCACTCACTTTAATTAATTTAACTTCAACCTTTATAACTCATTTAACTTTAACTCATTTGAATTTAAGTTTTGATTGAAAATAAATACTACCCGCTTGAGCGAACTGGCTCAGTTTGCCTTGGGTATGGATTTTCCTCGTGATTCCTTGTCCTTCACTGACGATAATCTTCAGGACACATGTTGTGAATGTGATTCTTGAGTTTGCACTGAGAACAAAGATTCAAAATAATTCTTTTATCTTAAACTTTGCACATTCTTCCAGAAAGTTCTCTGGCACTTAGCCAATGATACGACCAGAAAATGATCACAAGGTTTGATTGTAGCCAATGGTGTTACTAGTACACAACTCCCAAACATTTATACCAAGTAAATTACATAACCTCACCGTATATGGTAACAATGCTCTAGCATCAGTGCAAACAAGCATCCACATTTGGTCAACATAGGCAGTGTCAGATCACATTTCATAGGATAGGTCATAACTGTGTTTAACACAACTTGGCTAAAATTCCCAGCATAATTGATTCTCACTGTTGCTGTTGTCGTTGGCCATCCGGCCACATTCCTCTGTTTCTAAATTATCAGACGAGTTTTCCGACATCCTGTACAGGATGAGCATAAATTTCTTCCAGTTAAACATTAGGAAGACCGCTGTCTTTAGTCCCCTCCACAAAATCCATCCGTTAACTATTGACTCCATCTCTTTTCTTCATGGCAGCTGTCCAAAACTGAACCAGGCTATTGAAATTTTAGTGTCATATTTGATCCCAAGTTGAGTTTCTGACCATATATATATGTGTCATCACTAAACGACTGCTTATCTTTGCCTTCATAATGTTGCACCAACTCTACTCCTGTGTCAGATCACCTACAGCTGAAACTTTGATCCTGTAATATTCACTTTGCGGCCCTTGGGTTGCTTGTACCTGTCTTTCCCTCCTTTCACCTTTCTCCTGCTTGCCACTTCCTGACCGACCCTTGTACTCGGAACCTGTGTCACTTTCTTGCTGGCTTCCTCCCTATCTCACCCTTACCCAAGCGCTCACTCACAGTGAGGGTTTGGGAGAGGAAAGCAGCGGGTGAGAGGGAGGGTCAGCAAACAGGAGGGTCAGGGACGGAAGCAGTGAGCAAGACGGTTACAAGCAGGAGAGAAGCAACAAGTGGGGAGAGATAGCAAGCTAGAGGTTCAGAATACGAGAGAGAGGCAGTGAGTGGAAGCTGGAGGTCAGAAAGCAGGACAGGGGTAGTGAGCATGAAGGTTACGAGGGAAGGGAGTAGCAAGAGGGAAGCAGCGAACAGAAGGGTCATCAAGTGGGAGAGTTGGCAAG
This sequence comes from Mustelus asterias, assembly GCF_964213995.1. Taxonomy (NCBI): domain Eukaryota; kingdom Metazoa; phylum Chordata; class Chondrichthyes; order Carcharhiniformes; family Triakidae; genus Mustelus; species Mustelus asterias. The sequence continues at coordinate 98,007,224 of NC_135802.1, read as the reverse complement.
CCAGACAGTTACAGATGAGGAGGGAAGCGGCAAAGTGATGAACATGAAGGTCAGCGAGCAGGTGGGTCAGTGTGCAGGAGGGAATGGCAAGTGGGAAGTCGAAGAGGGAATAGTGAACAAGAGGGTCAGTGAGTGAGCGAGGCAGTGAGAACAAGGGGCCAGAAGCGGGAGGGCAGAGAAGGGGTGGTAAGTAGAAAAATATATTTAGTTATTAGGAATTAGTAACTTATTAAGCACATTAGTAGCTGCACACTTGGCATACTGTTTATCTTTTATGATCATTTGTGTTTTACATATCAAGACATCTTTTTGAAGAAGTAAATTACAATGAATCCATGACTATTTTTAAAGTTCTCCATGTGCCCTGATTAAAAGTTACCAATATCCTAGTCGGTCCTCACCTACCTTCCGAGCGATATCCACTGCCTTAATTTATGCCTCTGTTCCAGGCTTGACTATTCCTATACACTCCTGGTTGGCGTCCCAAATTATACCCTCTGTAAACTTTGTTATCCAAAACTCTGCTGCCCATGCCCTTATAACACCAAGTTCTATTCACCCATTACCCCTACACTTGCTGACCTGCACTGGCTTTCAATCAAGCAATTGCCTCAGTTTTAAAATTCTCATCCATGTTTTCAAATCCCTCCATATCCTCACTGCTCCCTGTCTCTGCAACCTCCTCCCGCCCCAAAACCCTCTGATATGTCTGTGTTCACCTAATTCAGGCATTTTGAGCATTCCCAATTTTGATTGCCCCACTGTTGGTGGCCAATCAGCAGCCTAGGCTCTAAGCTTCGGAATTCCCTCTCCAACCTCTCTTCGCTCCTTTAAGAAGCTCTTTGAAACCTGCCTCTGTGGCTAAGCTTTTGGCTAATTGCCCTAATATCACCTTATTTGGCTTAGTGTCAGAATTTGCTTTATAACAATCCTGTGAAGCACCTTGGGCTGTTTTCTTATGCTAAAGGTGCTACAAAAATCCAAGTTGGGGCTGCCTCTTGTGCCTAGGAAATAATGAACATCTGAAAACTCTCAAACCCAGATGGTATATTTCAATCTCGGTTTCCTTTGTCAATTGATCATGCCTTTGTATGGCACATCCAGTCGGTAAGGTGGTTCTTGCAGCAAGTCATGTATCTCCTATGCCTCCTGCATGTCTAACGATGTTGAGATAACCATCATTCATTATAGCACCATGATATGATGATGATAAACAATGGACTTTAAACCAATCCCGAGGTGATATTTGGAAACTTAAACTTTTCATCTCAAGATTGACTCACTGATCCGATTGCAAGTTAGAGCTCCATTTTAAGGTGCATTTCAACTGAAACTTCTGCAGTGCTGTGAGGTGGTTTCCTAGCCAGGACAAAGCAGGTAGAGGCAGGTAACACAGTGATGGCAGTGAGTCACAAACCTGTTCACAGAAAACAGAGAGTGGGAGTCTACAGCTTACATTGTTTCCATTGCACCTAGTGACCCATTGAGCTTCGAGTGCTAAGGAGGGCAGGGCACACAGGTCGTGTATTAGGTTCTATTAGATTTAGCTGGTTCAGATACATTTGCAGGTTGGAAGGTGGATGCATGTCCAAGGATTGTATATCCCACCAGAATATCAGTAGGATGCCCAAAGCTCTGCATGAAGGTTGCATGAAAGCATAACATGAAGGAGGCCCTAAACGTTAATCTTCACACCTGGGTGTAGCTACCGACGAAAGATGGAAATGGTGACATTTCTTAGCAACAGGTTCCAAGACCAAAAACGACAACCTACAATGACACCCAACAACTCTTTCATATGCGGCACTTGTGGCAGAACCTGTTTCTCAAGGAATGGTCTCCTCAGCCGTCAGAAGAGTGCATCATTCCTAAACAGATTTGCTGCATGTCTATCATCATGCATAAATGGAAAGATACCGGTAAAATGTGTATGAGATTCATTAACTTTGATTATCCAGCCCTGCCACCTCTTGCATGACGCATTTGCACAATCGGTAGATCAACCAGCCTTTCAGGAGCAGGTGAGAGGAGCACCTGAACCACTGCAACCTTCTTGGTGCTGCGCTAGGCTCTCAGTAAATACCCATGTCCTGGTCCTTCTCTAAAGAGATGAAGTTAACTGCATGGTTTCGATCCTGTGGATACTACTGTCTGCCTACTTAACATACTTACATCTTTACTGTGGGGAGCCAAACACTGTATGTGTGTAAACATGTAGGTAAGAGTGGCAATATAATAGGGGCTACTATATATTATAGTATATATTTCAATACGGGGTACTGTCTGGTTAGAATTCACACAATAGTTCCTGTTCTCAGGTTAATGCCTGCAGCTTTGTATTCCATTTCCAAGGTTTTAGAATCCACACTCCACAAATCCAATGCAATTGATCTTTTACAAAGCCTTAATGGTCCTTAAAGATAAATATTTTTGCAGCTAAGTTCCATTAACACATTTTAAGATGAAACTGGACTTTATTTGTGGCACAAACAGATAAAAGCCCATTGCTACTCTCCAACAGTTATTATTGGTTGATCATGCCTCCTTAACATCACACTGGACAGAGGGAAATATAAACTCCGAAGGGTTAAAAGATTGGATTACAGCATGTGACATTCCTGTTACAGCTCTTAGTCACCGAGGAAGAATTACTAAATATAACAATTTGTCTTATTCTTTTTGGCAAATTGTACCCTGGCAGTAACCAGCCAACCTTGAAGGTAATTAGCACCTGCACAAAGTATGACCATTGGAAAATTCCCAAATCATCAATCAAAGCAAAAGTTGTATTTATTTTCATTTTATAAAACACAGGCATTTGTTTAGGATATAATTAAATTCGTTATTGATCAGTGAGTGCAGCTGAAAAAAGACCATTTAAAAAATGATGTTGGTTTTTGCTTCTTGTTAGACGAGAACCTTATTTTTGCAACAAATTGTGAATGCTCTGGGAGAATTGGGTTCTCTCAGCTAAAGAGAAAATTGTGCAGCATTTATCTGGATGGCCCATTATTGCAAAATGTTATCACGTTTACTGCTGACTGCTCTTTGTTACCACAGGAGGGAATCCAACATTTATGGTACCACTGTTACTCTGCACACTGTGTGGAATATTAAACATAGCTTGGACAGGAGAGAAAATTACTCCCCTGATGGTTTAATGATGCAGTGTGAGAAAGTCCCTGGAACGATCACAGCTTTGTGCTGAGATAAGGCCCAGATTTTTTCCCTAACTAAGCCACTTGCAGCAGGACTTGGGACCCTGACTGTTGCTGGAATGGGCTTCGTTTTAACTCAGTCAATGCATTCGCATGCTGCCTCTGCATTTCACCACCAATCACAGAGGGCAGGTGTGAAGATGACCTGCACCTCTGAGTGGAAATATTTCTATTTGAAGGAAGATTCAGAGTGGCTGAAATCCAGCTTTCTTCTTCATGCTTCAGCAACCACAAGAATGGAATAGTTACATGGGAAGATTGTCCCCCTCTTTCTCTAACTCTTCCTTTGAGGCCCTTCTCCAGGCTGGGAGGAACTGCAGTTTAAGAGCTGTTCACCATGGATAGGACAAAGAGGCCAGCTTCTCAGACTAAATGGGGCGTGGGTTGAAGTGGCAGATGCAGTTCATAACAGTATGTGAAGCTTGCAGACTACATTGCAACAAGAGAGTCAGTGACCTCATGAGGGCTGAAAAGGTGAGTGGTGCTTTCCTTTTAGGTGGCAATATCCACTCTCTGACTTCTCCCGCATACTCCTGCACAACTCTCCTCAGATCAACACACTGAACAGGTCCACTCATTCCTCTCTCTCTCAAGTCACCTCCCCACCCCCCCAACTCAACAGCCAAAACTGACACTCACCCTCAACTTGTTGACATCTCGTCCCCATCTCTCACAGTCACCCTCCGCAACTCTTGTTCCTCAATCCTTTCTGCATGATCCATGTCTTATGCTCATAACTCTCTGCTTTCTCTCCTTGCAGAAGAGAGTGCAGGGCTTCAAGGATAGAGACCTATAGTCATGGCCACCCTGATCATTATGGGAGAGGGGGGTCATGGAGATCGATAAGATGTTAGAGGGCTTGGCCATTAGAAATGGAGAGACAGGATGTCCCAGATACCCAGTGACAGAATTAGATATCACACTGCTACATGGCACATAACAATCACTAATGGCAATTTACTGTCACCAACTGAACTATATACACCTGAACAAAGTTGACATTTTACCTTTTTCTCATGTCAATTCCAACTCATCTCTTTCATTACCTAATATTCAGTAATGATATTAGAGTTGGAGTGGGAGGCGGCTGAGAAGTCCTCAGAAGAGGTTATGCACTCTGAGGAAGCAGCATCACATGACACATGCACACCCTTCGCTAATGCATGCTCAAACACTTGGGTGATGCCTCCAAGTGAGATAGCTAGGTTCCCACAAGATGAGGCACTCGTCATACATGAACTGTATTTAGAGACGTACAATGGTGCAGAGTCCCCGTTGCTGGGCACAAGATACTCCAAACTCCACTTAGCTGGACACAAATGCTGAGACTTGGAGTTCATTCACAAAGAGGATAATTCTGGAGCAACAACAGAAAATGTGCGACTTTCTACCAACATTTCCAGAACATATGCACATGACAGGAGAGAGATTGAAGGAGTCCATTGTAATCATGAGTGCCATGATGTCTCAAGCCTTGATGCTGATGTCCACCTCCATGGAGCGTCAGTTACCTGCTAAACTGGAATGCATGTACAGTTTACCACTTTAAGATAGGAGAGTGGAAAGCACATGGATGATCATAACAATGCCACTGTCTGAATATTTTGGAAGATGCAATGAACCATGCAGTTTATTTCAAGGCTCCACGGTCCAGTCACCTCCATTGTTGCTTCCGTCCTTCTAAATGGCCATTAGCTCTGAGGAGAATGATGTGATCAGAGTTGAAGATGAGTAAAGGATATAAGATGAAGGGTGTATTAGTGGTAGGAATGATTTGTGTTGGGTGACTGGAAAAAAGGATTGGAGTGCCATTTGAATTATCCTTGGATGAGTCCATGTCAGCTTTTCTGACAACAAGATGAATGGCTGCAGGAACCCTGACCAAATCAGGCTCTTACTGCTCCTCCAAAGATGTAGTGTCCTCTTTACCTTCCTCCTCCTCCAGTTCCAGTCCTCCCTGCAGTACAATGATAAGCAGGTAGGCACAACACAACACATCCATGCTCAGCAACCTTGTTGGTATCTTCAGAGAGCTGACTCCAGATCTATCCAGGCTCCTAAATCACATTTTCAGTAACCTATCGGAGCTTACTCTCTTACGCACAGTGGTTAGCACTGCTGCTTCACAGCTCCAGGGACCTGGGTTCGATTCCCGGCTTGGGTCACTGTCTGTGTGGAGTTTGCACATTCTCCTCGTGTCTGCGTGGGTTTCCTCCGGGTGCTCCGGTTTCCTCCCACAGTCCAAAGATGTGCGGGCTAGGTTGATTGGCCATGCTAAAATTGCCCCTTAGTGTCCTGGGATGCGTAGATTAGAGGGATTAGTGGGTAAAATATGTAGGGATATGGGGGTAGGGCCTGGGTGGGATTGTGGTCGGTGCAGACTCGATGGGCCGAATGGCCTCTTTCTGTACTGTAGGGTTTCTATGATTTCTATGATTTCTATTCATGGGGTTCTGCTTGTATCTTTCCTCTGCATCAGTAGTAATGCCCTCACAGTTTCCAAAAGCCACAAGAAATAGAAGCAGGAGTGGGCCACTAGGCCCTTCAAGCCTGCCCGCCATTCTATACGATCATGGCTGATCCAGGCCGGCCTCAACTCCTTTTCTGTGCCATTTTCCCATCATCCTCTATTCGTTGATCTATCAAATATTTATCCACATTCCAGTGGGTAACCTTGTTTCCAAGGAACTACATTCTCACTCTGTTTGGGGATACAAAGACTTGAGGAGACTGGTGCTGAATGAGGCCTCATAGTTGCTTCCAGGCTATCTTATACAGACAATCTTCACCTTACAGTATACCAGCTGAACATTGATGTAGTGGAATCCCTTTTGATTGACAGGGTCTGCTAATTGATCTGAGTGCACCGTGATTGCCATGTGGTGCAATTTATGATGTCCTGTAGCCACGGGAACCCAGACACCACGGCAAATGTGAGAGACTTTTCATTCAGATCGGCATCAGCAATGTCAGAATGGGTATAATTTGCAGGCCTGGCAAACATGGCATCAATCACTTGGGAGATATACTTGTGGGCAGCAGATTGTGAATTCTGCATATGTCACGAACAAATCCTGGAAAAAGCCCAAGATAAAGAAATTCAGGGATGCGGTGCTCCTTGGTCAATTGACCCTATTTCCAGGAAGCTGCAGATGTCAGCAATGACCTGCCTAGTCAGAGCCTCCTGAGGCACTGTTGCTGTGACATGTCGAGGAAGTTGATTGTCTGTCTGTGTTGGGGGTGCTGTCCCCTTTCAGCTGAGCTCTACATCCATCCCTCTGTCCTGTGGAGCATGAAGCCTGGGGAAGGCAACTTGTGTTGCTTTTGGAGTTCACCCTGCTTCTTCTTCTTCTGCTGGTATTCCCCCTGCTACCTTCCTTGTTCCTTATTGCAGGTCCAAGGTAAAGCTGCATTAACTGCTCCCATGCTGCAGTCAAGGCTGACAGCAGGGAAGAGCAGATCAAAGTGTGGAAAGTCCAAGGTAGCAGTAATGACTTCCAAAACATGGGAAACCATTTGTAAAACAGTGAAAGCAGAAACATTGAGAAAAACCTTCATCTAGACAAGGATGTAGCTGTCATTTTCAGCCTTTAAAGGTTTTCCAGCCTGTCAGTTTTATTGATCAATAATTCCCAGCTGTGCTCTCGCCTTGTTGACCCTGGTAAGTTTCCCACAGCTTGGGAAACCCATTCACTTACTTTTAAAGCCAGAATGATGGGTTAAAGTCAGCATTATCTCCCTCTTTGTATATCTAAACAACAAACCTGACATTGCCACAAGAGTTTCCCGGGGGGGGGAGGTGTGAGGTGGGAACAGCGGGAGGGGATATTATGGCGGGGTTGGTGGAGAGGAGTATGGGGGGGATAGTGGAGAGGGGTATGGGGGGGTGGTGAGCACTTGGCACATCATAACATTCAGGGCTATGGGCCAAGTGCTGGCAGATGGGATTAGGTGGGAGTTTAGGTGTTTCTAATGTGTCAGTACGGACTCATGGGCCAAAGGGTCTCTTCTCCACTGTATGATTCAATGCACTTCCAAATAGGCCTCAATAAAGGTGAGCAGGACCTTGTTGATTTCTGAGTTGCTGGCATCTGAACCTTACCCCTCGCCGGTTAAATGCTGGGGGAAAGAAAGCTATGATTCCTGATTGTCACTGGGCTAGGAAGGAGAATCAAAGGAAAGGCTGCTACTCCTGGATCTGTTGAAAAACTGTGTGCTCGGTGAGAATAGGGTCAATCTCATTTATGAGGACCTCCTATGATTGCTCGTAATGTGTGCCGGAACATTCTAAATGCTAAAACACTACTATTGTATTACATTTCATTTTTAAAAGTATAGCAACTAATGGTAAATGTCATCTATGTTTAGCTGGAGTGAGTTAGGACAGAGTTTAATTATTCATCCAGCACAGCTAAAATAATAAAGCAAATGTTGCCATAGAGATTGAACAATTAATTATCTTCAAATAGTATTTAAGTGTTTCTACTGGTTACTGTTTTTAACCCCTGCTTGCACTCCTGTTTATCTGCATCAGCAATAGTTACTTACGTTACTCCTCTTTTCACTGGTATGACTAGTTGTTAGTTTTAAACTTTTCTAAATGTGACTTAGGAACTTCACAAAGTTCCATTTGTTCAATATCTGCTTCTTACATTTTGAACTAATAAGTTTGAAGTGATAATGGGTCAGTAGTTACTAGGATGATAATGAAGCATTATCAGCACTTGCCATTATCAATTTGTGAAACAAATCCAACTGTTTACAGTGTGAGATATACCACGAGTACTTGACCCTCCCCTAATTTCCAGGAGGATTTGTTCATTTCACCGGTTAGCTAATTATCAATGTTGATAAAAGTCTCCTTTCACATGAATAGCAATTGTGCAATTGCTGTGTTTATAAGGTTAATATAAATTATTTCCACTGCAACCATTTATGGTTGGGAACTAATGTCGTAGAGGATCCTGTTAATGTCGTGATTACAGGCCCTGACATGAAACTCAACTGTGGGAGCCAAGGAAGTGGTCAATGGAGGTATGGACTCTCACTCCAGCAGCTAGCAAATTGTTCTGAGAGTAGTTTTTAAATGTATTTGCTGTGGTTGCCTTTTTGTACCAGTCTTGCCATCTATATCCCTGTTAGTGTCAGAAGACAATACATTTCAGGCTGTATTTGATGATGCCACAACTGCAGAGGGTGCACTTCCTTATGTTAAGAAAACAGTATCTCGTTATTTAATAGCATATTCTGTATGGTTTTACTATTGTAATCAATTAATCAAATCTGGCATCTGGTTACTGTTTGATCATCTTGAAATGTACTTTCTGCCTGGAGCTGATCATAAACACTGATATATGCGCTTGGGGAGGAAATCCAGGCAACTGGGATAGAACAAATAGTCCAGCCAAATGGAATGGTTTAGTGCCTTGCAGATTGACTCCCCTTAAAAGATAGCCATAGAAAAATTGGGATACTGATAGTACACTTTTAGAAAATTTCAGTCTATAAGCGAGATCGGTTGCATTTTTAAGGTATTCTAAAAAGCTGTTTACATTTTAATGTAAATCCAGGCCAACAGGCTGCATCTAGCTTCGGGCAGTTTCATGTATATTTGCAGACAAGGAGGGAGGTCACCTGTTAATCTTTTCATACATTCACAGGTACACCTGCGTGGATCTGACATGACCAGCATGACCATGTTAAGTGTAACATGCTTGGGAAGGAAAAAGTGTCTTTGGACGCATGATTCTCATAGCTTTCCACCACTGGAGTTCTCCTTGTATCTGGATTGGTTGTAGACCTATGATAATCAGTGTTATCATTATAACATGTGGTTACCATGATTGTACACAACAAAGTTGGGCTTTGGTCCTTCTACACCAAGCTATGTTCTTCGGTGCAATGGGTGTTCCATTGTTGCTGAGCATGATGGATAGAGTCATGGATCTATAGCGTCATGGTTCAAGATTGTTTGAACATTTTGCACACCTAACCCATTAACCTCTTGATGACAAATACAGCAATTGTCAGACGCAACTGGGTTACAAAGCCCTCTCTCTTTAATTTTTGTACTTTTGTTTCCTGTATTTTTCCTTTAACTCTTAAACCACTCATTCTTTCCTCTTCCAGTCTCTATATAATTAACGTGACTATAATTCATTTTATTTCTTTCTCCATCATTCACTCTGTTTCTTTCTGGTCAGAGATAAGCCGTTTGGCTCAATGTACACAAGGATGTGTCATTGCCATCATTGCAATGTTATCTTCTTTACAGTAAATTGCAGTGCAAGCATAGTGCGATCTGAGTGCTGAGCATTTAAGTCTTACAAATGTCAGAAAATCCACCTCTGTATAAATTTGAGGCTCAGCATTCCACAATATTACAACGTCTCCAAAAAACACCTTGATATGATGCCCAATTTTGCTTATTTCTAATGTTAAGTGTAACTTGGACTGGTGCCATGCTCGTGTTTACGAGCAGATCAGGCAACTTGCAATTTGCATTATTAATTTAAAATACAGTTTTGGAAGCAGAATTCATTTCCCTTTAGCGCACATTTTATTATTGTGAGGCATTTGGGTTTTAAACATGGCAGCTGTCTTTGTTACCTGCAGGCTGAACACAAATGAGCTAATCGTGGATATATTCAGAGCTTTTTTAGAACCTTTTACTCCTTTCAACAAGAATGTGGTGCATTGAAATCATGGTGAATCTTCATTTATACACCTCAGAGGTTTTAATCAAGCAATTGTTGATAAAATGGGTCCTTGTTTTAACCCACTAAAAACCCCATTCACTTGCACAGAGTTAGAATTGACTCCAATGACTCCCATCACAGTTAACAGATTCCTAATTATTTCCATGGAATTTAGTTTAGTCTCACTAAATTGTTGCATGATTCTTGTATTGTGAGACCAACAAGGACCACATATAATTGGGAGGTATAATTACACACATTAAATAATAAGTACATTTCAATAGAAAATCTATTGTGTTGCAATGTACTTTTGAGGCATCCAAAAGAGATGGCAAAGTGCTATATTAAAACACTCAGACAGCAAATCCTTGGGAATTCTGCAGTTCTTCCAATACAACTTCAGCAAAAGACTGAAAGGGCCCTGAGAAAATTGGAAGAATGGGTCTCTGCTCTTTTCAATTTGCCCTGTAGTTGGTGAAACATCTGCCCATTCTTTACAAGGCAGGTGTCATGAGATTGGAGCCAGAGGCAGATCTTCCTATGCCAGAGTTCTTGTGCCCATGTCTCAGTCAGAACCCAGCATATCTGCAGAGGGCGGATATGGACTCTGCTTCTGCCTGGATCTCCAAGAAAAAGTATGACATTTTATTTTGCTGCACTTTCCCCTATGTATAGAGAATGATGGGGATCTGGCAGGGAAGACTTGCCCACCAACCCCCACCCCACCATCCTTAACACATGCTGCCACTGTCTTTGTCAATTGCTAGAAGGTACCAGAGTTTCTGGTTTAATTGTCTACCTACCTTGTCTACGCTAATTAGATAACAGCATTGATCCCACAAACTCCTTCAGGGTTGACATGGGAGAATGTAGGTGTCTCTCAAGGAATTTAGGTCGCCAATTTCTTTATACCTTGTTTTGAGAAAATGCTTCAAGCAATTTATTCACCAGGCAAATCAGCAGACAAGTTGAACAAAGTGGTAGCAGGTTGATTATGCATGCTATCATGTCCCTCTGGTCACTTGTTGTGTGGCTGCACACTTGTGTAATATAGTAGGTACTCCAAGCATAACTTATTGCAAGAAAACTTATGTGTCAGAGTTAGGCACAACAGTAAACTTTTTGAGGGTGGGGGCTAGGAAGGCTAGCAAGGAAAATATTGTAGTAAGGGAATTTGGAGGTGGTGAAGGTAGTGTGCCTGTTTCATTGTTGGAGGGGTGTTGGTGTAGGTGAACAATGTTTTTGAAATGGAAGTAAGTGGTGTTGCTAATGTAGAAGATTATGGATCTAGATTTTCAGGTGAATTTGGTAAACCTGACTTGTGCATTTTTGCACCTTCTAAGATGCACACCGAACCCATCTGTGCCCTGAATTTTTGTCTTTTCACACAGGGGGTTCACAGTGCATTTTGCAAACCAATATGGAATGGTGAGGTGTGTGGGTGTGGTGACAGGTAGGTTTGAAAGCCCACCTTGGTTCTCCAAGACAGCCATCCAGCTCTCAACAGCATTTAAAGACACTTAAATCTCACCCCTCACCACCTCACCTCTCCCCATGCCACCTCCATACCCCCTCACCCCAACAACCCCAATGTCACCCAAGCCATTCCATGCTCCTTCAGATATTCCATGCCACTTTCATGTCCAGTATATCCTCCATAGCCACATACCAAGTACTCGCAAAGTACAGTGCTCAGGAACCATGCAATAACAATGGGATTAAAAACATTGGGGGAAAAATAAACCTCTAACAACCTAATAAAACTCTGGAGTCAAACAGACAAACATTGACACTGGAAAGTGAAACAAATCTACTCCATGTAAAGCAAATTGTAAACATTTAAGTGCATAACATGTTTATAAACAAACAAAAAAACACATTTACGGAATACTGTGTTGTTACAGCCTCTTAAAAGTTTAAATTCTTCATGGATCAGTTGACCATCTGCTGAGCTGAAGTCATTATTAGCATTTGAAACTCAGCCAAGCATTCGTTATTACTACAGTCATAACAAAAGCTTTCAAATACATTCCAGATATAGTGATGAAACAGAGTGATGTGCCATTTGCATTTCAAAAGCAGAGTGCCTGCCAATCAATGGAGTGGATCAGGTGCAGAGATTGTTTTCAACTTTCAGAACATTTTTTTTTAACAGTCACAGGCATCAGTCAATTTAAATCAGAGCACAAAACAAAACTGCAGAGGTGGACAGGACATTTGTTTTTGCATTTTGTTTTAATGCAATGGCACCTTTAACAATTGGAACAGTACTGTAACCCAAGACAGCAATTACACAATGCTGATTCCCATGATGTCATTGCATTAAAACACATCACATTATAATACAGCATTAAGTAGTGACATTTGAAGATGTCAAAACATTTTACACTTTTCAGAATGTTTAGAATTCCTCAGTGTTATGTGGTCAAGACCTCTCCAAGGAGGTACATTTTTATGTAGGGTTTACAAAACCCAAACCAGCACATATAAATCGAGTACAGAGGAAATTCAAATTTTCTTGTGGCCCTTACAATGGGGTTGCTGATCTTGGAAGAGATGTCTGTACATTTTGCACCCAAAGTCTTACCAACCCACCAAAAGGCAACACATAAATGGTGTGGAGTTGGGAAGGCACAAGAAAATTGTTTCTCCAGCAAATAAAAACGAAGTTCTGTGTATCCCGATTTGATTCACCCCTCCATTGGGAGATGAAACTCTGGCTTAAAATTAAGCAGAAAGTCAAGCAAGTTGCCACAGTTATGAATAGCCTGGTTAATCTTTAAGCAATGATAGAGCAGGGTGAGAAAATGATAATAGTGTAAAACAGCATTGATGGTGAGAACTCAAGACAATAATTTCAGTTTTCCCAATGATTAGCTTGAAGAAGTTGTAACATTGAATGTCGTACATGCAGTCTGAAAACAGAGAGATACTTGAGACAGAACTGGGTGTCGTCAGCATACAGTTGTTAATTAACTGCATGTCTGTGGATGATGTCACCAAGAGGGAGCATGTATATGAGAAAGGGGAAGGTGCACAGGATAGATCCCTGAGGCATGCCACAGGTGATGATAGCCATGATGTGGAGATGCTGACATAGGACTGGGGTGGGCACAGTAAGAAGACTCACAACACCAGGTTAAAGTCCTGGACTTTAAGCTGGTATTGTGAGATTTCTTACCAGGTGATGATATAAGGGTGAGGAAAGAAGCTATTGCAAGCGAAACATGCACTGGCTATGTTTGGAAAGATAATAATGAATCATGGGAGGGTAATCCCTTGAAGCTTGACAGCTGAGGTGAAACATTGGGGGACAATAGTGTGATCACCACATTGAATACTTCAGAGGGTTCAAAGATGATGGGGAGGAATAAAGAACCGTCAGAGTCATAGGGTGGGATTTTCTGACCATGCTCGCCCCAAGCCGGAAAATCCCACCAGAGGTCAACGAACCTTTGCATGGTCCATGTCCTGGCCACTATGTTTCCCGTGGCAGGTGGGACGGGAAAATTTCACTCATTGTCTTGTGGTGCAGTGGGTAACGTCCCTGCCTCTGAGCCACAATCTCTGGGTTCGAGTTGCTCCCCAGGACTTGATGACCAAGGAATGTGCATTCATAATGTGACAAAACAGGTTGAATGTGTCAACCTGCAAATCCTTCTAACACACCAATGGCTGGCGGTAGAGTTGAAGAGACTCCTGGTTAGCCAGTTTGATGTAGAGTGGCGCCCCTCAAGCTATAAGCCTCTGGCCACAAACTAGTGACGTTCCAGAAATAACTAGCTATGGAAACAGACAGAAGTCTGCCTTAGTGCACCTCTAGATGCAGGAAAAAAATTGAACTGGAGTCAGAGTCAGAGAGTGGACATAATTTGTGACTTTGCCTTGGGCTATTTCAGTACTGTGGGAATGGTACAAATGGTCGAAGTCAAACTGAAGGAATTCAATCAGAAAAGTTAGAAGAAAACTCAGCACAGAACTGGGAGGCAATAATACATTCAGTGAACTTGGAGAGGGAAGGCAGGTTGAAGACAGGACAGTAATTGTTGGGAATGTGTGTGTTTTTTGTGTAAGAATGATAATGGCAGTTTTGAAGGAAAGAGGTGCTGTGCCTGAAAAAATGAAGCATTGAAAGGTCAATATCAATGTAAATGAGTCAATACTAGAGAGTCAGACATAAACATAAGCTGCACAATTTCCAATACTGTGCAACTATTAAAAAGAAAATTGAATTACAAAGCAAAAAAGCTGTAGAAGTTGGAAATTCAAAGTAAACCAGCATATGATGGAAACATCCGGCAGGTCAGCCGGCAGCCTTGGAGAGATCAGAATGTTACTGGTTCACAAATAGATCCTTGATCTGAACTTCTATAAACAAGAAAATCAAATCATCAGGACATTTGCACAAAAGTTGAAACAGATTATTCTCACATTATAGAGTTCACTTGTAAGATCGAATTTGGAATATTCTGAGCTGTTTTGGGCATTCTCCCTCCATGGCTGTTAATGAGGAAAACATTTGGATTCTTTTGAAACTTTGGGATTTAATTTATGATATGCCATTTACATATCTGAAATCTTTCATTGGATAATAAACAAAAAGAAATACGATTGGTTTATTTCCGATAGTAATGCTGCATGTAATTTGGCTTGTGAGCACAGAAACAGTTGAATACAAAATTAGTAAAGGTCAGGTTCTTTAAGAATGAGAGGTGTCAACGCCCCCCCCCCCCCCCGCCCCCCCGCCACCCCGCCACCCAACCCCCCCGCAAGGTTATTGGATGCAGAGAGAAGAAATAGTTATTACTGCATTAACTAACTTCTTCCTGGAAAGAACTGGTTTAAACATCTGGTCAGTTGGCTGGTCTGGACTTCTTTAGTTTTAACTCACATCCTGGAGAGATACAGGATTATAAGAAAGAGCCAACCTGACTTATCGGCAAACGTGAGAAAGCACTTGATCAAATACAGAAATATCTGGATTACTTGAGGGGCTGGATTGAAATAAGCAAATGTAAAATCATTGGGAAAGTATATTAAACAGTGCCAGTATATGTAATTTATATTATTCCACAGGGCATGTTACCTGAGAGATTGAAACTATGATGCATAAATTACTGAAACCATAAATACTGTGCACAGCAGCAATGGAACATGTAGGAACTTCGGTTGTATAGCCAGAGGAAGATAGGACAATACTTAAGGAAGTAATTGTGAATTTGTACAGAACTTTGATCTGGCTCTGCCTCAAATACTATGTTACAGTTCTAGTCAATGTATCATGCAAAGGGCATCCAGGCATTGGAAAGGGTGCAGTAAATGGCAACTAGATTGATAGTTGGGATTAAGTTCCTGAATCATGAAGAGAGACTGCAAACATTTACAATGCTGCAGAAAATAATATTGGTTATATTATTGAAGCATTCAAGATTCCCAAGGACACAGACAGGATAGACATTAATATGCTGGTGAATTTCTTGACCTGTTTATGTTTGAATGGGAGCATCGATGAAGATGAGGAATGAGGGCAGTGATGAACGATTGCTAAATCAGCAAATTGATATAGGTGAGATATCTCTGCTCAGTTTTTCTCAAACTATACTTTAGATTAGCAGTGAGACCCTGCTGTATTTAAAACTGCAAGTTGGTTAAACAGCCTAGTTTAACAGAAACTGCTTGGCAATGGCAGTAATCTGTCAGTCAATTGAAAGTGGTTGCCTAAATAGAGGGCAATTACTGTTTGGGTGTGAGTCACCAGCCCACTATAAAAGCCCAGTCAGGACCTTTTGGATGATGTAGAAAACAGCAGCCAAGGGTCCCTAAACTCAGAGGTTGAAAAGATACTACAAGAGCACTTGCATGCATTCTAATAAATAGCCTCCCCTGTTAATGACCCAACAAATCCATTCCTTTTTAGTTAGTGCTACAAAGAATACTGCTGGGGAATATATAAATTAGATGCAAGTAATATTAAACAGAATGTAGGAAGGTTTTAGTGGGGTTGCAATGCAGATTCATTAGGTTGCTGTCTGATGTAAGGAAATACAAAGTACCAAAAGATTTGAAAATGTAGTTGTTTTTTTAGTAAAACATGCAGGCCGGAATTCTCCAGGTATTCATGCCCCGCTGCCGCTGCCAGCACGAACGGAGAATTTGGCACTCCGCCAGATCTCAGTTCACTGCAGCGGGACTGGGGAATCCCAGCTGCGGGCAAGATCGGAGAATCCAGCCCACAGTTTACAGATTGATATAAATATTTAAATTATAAAACAATGGGACGAGGTAAATGAAAACAAACTATTTCCAGTTTAGTGAAGGGTCTAGAATGAGGGAGCATAGACACAAGATTAAAGTTAAGAGGTTTAGGAGATTGAGAGAAAGCTCTTTATACTGAAAGTTTTGAGGCTGACATATTCATTTCTAGGCTTTATAATGGGGCAAGAACTGTGACAACATTCAAGATTAAATTAGATAGATGGATGAAAGAAAGGGAACAAAGGGTTAACAGAATGGGACAATAAATTTGATTTGGATGATTTGCTCACATGGAGGGTAAGGGACTTGTTGGGTTGAATGTCCTGTTTCTATGTTGTTACTTCTATAAAAACACATTTTCATGATCACAGTGAAGATTATCCCCTTTAATTGCATCATATTGGTTTGAAATAAATGTTAACATTACCAAATGTTATATCGAGCATGATGCTCAAAAAAGGAGAAAACATTAAGCTTTATGAAAACAATGAGCAGAAAAATTGTAAGATTAACTTTAATGGGCATTTTGATTTCCAGCACATTACTCTGAAGATGCAGTTTTCCTTTTGTATGCCAGCTTGTCATGAGGCAGATGTTCATAAGAAAATTCAAGCCATAAAATCTTGCATATTGCACAACTTAATTCAAACTGATTCTTTTTATTATGCTATCTTAATAATTCTTTAACTCAATAAAATCTGCAGCGTTTTCCATGAACATTATTCAATTATAGTCAAAAGACATGAGGATAGATTTTGACTTTCACTGCTGAGTGGTTAACAGGTGGATTGGCCATTTGCTATACTTAATGCCCTTTTAAAATTATGTATTTTATATGCCCCACTATATAGCATTCTAATCTACTCCAAAATGATAGGATTCTTTCTTTACCTATGTTAAAAATGTGATTTACTTATGTCTGAAGAGAGATGGTTTATTTTTCTAAGCATGTTTTCATTCGAACCATTGATACAAAAACATTCAACCACAATTGGTGTCACTGGATATAAGTGATTCAAGCAAATTGTTACAGGCTGCTGTTTGTCCCCCTGTGTAGTTAGCATTCATATGCCTAGCTCAGTTATGGGCAATTCAAATTATAAATAACATTTTTGTCTTTGTTTAATCTATCATGTATGACAGGACTCTATGCTAGATGATGCTTATTAGGGCTTATTATACAATGTATTTTCTCTAAGTCTAACTTAGACTTAAAGTGTGATTTTATTTTGGCCAAATATGATTCCAAACAGAATGACTTGCCCTTCCTCAGCTGCTATCATAAATCAGCTGACTTAACTATCTTATGGAAGCCAAAGCACTGTGGTACCTTGTATATCTCTATCTGGATAACAAAGAGCACATTTAACACCATTTTGTTACCCTAAGGCATGTCAGCCTATCTTTTCATAGTTTATAGTGCTAGCTCATGGTGTCTCTCTTGATGTTTCATGTCATTTATTTTTTCTTGTGTAGTTAAAATGCATGTGCTTTTGTTCTGTGTTCTTTTTCTTTTCTTTCTGGTTACCACTAATACTGTCGAAAAAGTTCTTTCAATAAGGGCACCTGTTGTCAGCTAACTTGAGAGTGTGTGTGTGTGATCTTGTTTTGAGCAATGTCATTACATTCTTGCTTAAAATTGTGGACATTATTAGCAATCATGGAATGTGGTGCCCATTATTGAAAGTTGTTCTGTATTTTCACCAATACAGAGGATGACAGTTAAGAAATGAGCCTGATTGCACGGTTCATTTGTTCTCCTTTGTAGAGCCAAGCCGGGGCACACTACAAAGGCACTAAACATGCCAAGAAGCTCAAAGCACTGGAGGCCATGAAAAATAAGCAGAAAACTGTTACCAAGGACAGCGTAAAGACCACCTTCACTTCCATCACAACCACCACCATCACTGCCAGCTCTGACAAAGCAGGTTAAGAGAAATCTTTGTTCTTTTTCATTTCTGTGCCTCTTGTCTTTTATTGCTTAGGCTTGGCAAAAAAGGATAATATCTATTTTTGTTATAGGTCGTTGCAAAAATTAAATGTTTGATCAATCTATTGTCTGTTTAAAATCCTTCTATTGTTTTCACTTCCCAATACTTCCCTGTTTTTAGTGGAATGTGGTGATTTCCTCTGTTAATGCTAATGTTCAGTAATTTTACTGACCTACTTGTACCTAAAACTATTGTATAAATGAGTGAGTGGTGTTTGTTGTGGGAGGACGGCTTTTTATGAGCTGTATGCAATGGACATGTGGTCTCCCAATGTGGTAAGTGCTTGCTCTCTTTTTTAAATAGTTTTTTTCATCTAACCAATTGGCATCAGATGCACATTCCCATTTAGTCAAAACCTGGAAAAACAAGCATTATTTCATGTTGGCAAAGGGCATAATTACCTCCAGGAGGTAAATTCTAAACTACAATTTTATTTAATAAAATATAAAAGTATAAAGCACAATACAGATAAGCTAAATGTAAAATATTCTATTAAATTATAATGGCCAAGAAGTGACAGTTTGCAATATTAATAAAAGAACACAAAGTAAATGGGCTAAAGCCCCTGTCAAAACAGTTGTCATAGGAATACCTTACACGCATGTTAAGCTTTTCTATGCTGTAATTATGATGAGTAATTAATAGGCTTATATTTCATTATACTGGCTATGCCATAATGTAGTTTTTAAAGGTGTAATATTGCTTTGCAAGCTAAGCATTCCGCTAAAGAAAAATAGCAACAGTTTGGAGAATCAATATTAATTATCATTTGAATTCAGTTTTTCTTTGTAGTCTGATATCTAGTCCACTAGTGTTCTTTGTACTGAGAGAAACCTGCATTGGGTGATGGAATGCTAGTAAACTCAACATCATTATTACCCCCACCCTCTGCAGAATATCTCTCAAGTACAAATGGATCTTTGATGGTAATAATAGTGAAACCCAAGCTCAGATCACTGCAACTGAAAATATAAGTGAAAGTCAGCATGTGAAGGGAAAAGCATTGTCATCCAATTAGAAAATGGTGGTGGGCAGATGTGAAATCAAAAGACACATATAGAATATATAGTATATATATATAAATCAACCACATTATTTAGAATCAATGGACCAAAGCCTTGAGTTTGTGCAAAATTTTGAAATTGCTAAAAGGTTGTTCTAAAAATTGCATGAGAGGAAATGTCCAATGCCATCAGAAATTTTACAAAATGCTGTTCCATTTATGCACAGGAATTTCTAGCTTGCAATTATATCTTTCAACATATAGTTAAGTTGTTTTCCTTTAAAATATATATTCAATTACTAGAAAATCAAATTGTCAGATAAATTGTGTGAGTATAAGGACAATATTTCTCTTTTCTGTCTTTTTTGTTCCCCATTCAGTCCCTTCATTCTCTGTGTATGCTTACCATGTCATTCTTGCTTATGCTAATATCTGAGATGCAACTTTCTTGATTGCCATGATTCCATTATGGTGCAACTATCTGAAACCTAGAAGCATGACAACATTATAATAATGACAGTCTATCTTCAGACAGGTCACACATGACCTCATTCAAAATGATTTGTTTCTGTCTGGCTTTTGCAGCCCTAATGTTATAAATGGAAACTATTATCACATAATACACACTTTCACTCACTGAACATTTTGCACCTTCAAGCCAAAGTTTTACAGGTCCAGTCCTTGATTTTGAGTCCACGTTCACTGTCCTTGTGATTGCCAGTGGGGGCTCAAGATCTGGAAGTCGCAGTTCTCTCTCTGTCCCTCATCGGCAACACCATCAGGTTAACGCCCATAACTGGAGGGGGGTGGGGGGGAGGTTTACTCAAGTTTGAATGAGATGGCATTAGAGATGGCACCCCAATCTCTATGCAGCTGGGTTTTGCTGGCGTGTTGAGCACCCCTCTCCTGAATGGTGGCGAGAAACATGCTCCCTTGATTTTTTTCGGCAGAGTGTGGTAAGATCTGGAGAGAAAACTGACCAGTTTCTCTGTAGAGAAACACACCAGTTTTCTCGCCAGAAACAACAGTCCACCATTTTTGGTGAGATTCCTCCATAGTACTTTCACTGTTCTTTGTGATTTTCCTGCCTGACAATAAGTAAGCTTAAGGACTAATGTGGACTTACGTTATTTCTAAGAATAAATATATTACATTTGATATAATTGCTGAAAGTGTTATTCTGTCCAGGGCTTCTGCTACTCTGTATTTACAGTTTAAGATCCCCTCAATGTTTATCAGCATCGCAAACTCTCTCTTATGCTGCAAATAATGCAGTTTTATATTTCACCTTCATAAATATTTGGACGCATCTTTTCCCCTGGATATTTTCTTCTTTCTAGACTGTCAGTACAGGTGTAAATATTCCACATGTATCACACTTTATTACATGTATAATGTATTAATATATAAATGTTTTCATTAAAATATGAAGGAAACTGACTAATTTCTAAATGAATTGTGTAAATACTGAGGACCACCTTCAATTTCATCAAAGTACTATCATTACAAGTTCTGACATAACAGATTAACAGGTCTATTTGTATTGTGTTTTATATATATATATATGTACATATATATACGTCAGGTCAGCAAAAACTATAATGGGGAAAGTATAATATTTATCTTTAAATAGGAATCCTCTGTATCTTGAAAAAAAAAGTTGAATTCTGATACCCTGAACATTTTTGTTTATATTTTTCTTGCTCCAAGTACAAAAATCAATTAATTCAATCCAGGAAAACATCTTTAGGTTGACCAGCATGAGGAATGCATTGTGATTTGTTTTTGTTTTCTGCCACCATTGCTCCTTGAAAAGGATGTCTTCCTACTCCAGCCTTCATCATAGATTTATCTTATCCAACGTTGTGGATTGAGATGATCACCGGAAACCTCTGACCTTGTCCACAGCTGGGATTCTCCAGTGCCGCTGCAGTGAATGGAGTTTAAGCTGAGCGCCAGGAGCAGTGGGGCAGGATTGAGCAAGATCGGAAAATCCTGTCCGATTTCTCTCATTCCCATTGCATTCTGACCTGTTTTTCTACACATGGGGCCTGATTTTACCATTTTCATTCTAAGTGCTGAATCTGGGCGCAATTCAGATCCGACTTGGAAATCTGCTTTCAGGCGCCTCCATACGCACTAAGCCTGAAAAAAGATTGCAGGTCCGAATCACACTGTGGGCGGGGCTTAGCGCACCCGAAACGATCGGAGCTCTGAACTACGCATGCGCAGTTAGAAAAAAAATTGAAAATCGCACCGCTGTCACATCGCTCCCGGGCCGCAAAAAGTGATTAAAGCAGCCCGGGAGTGATGGTCCCCACAGACCTCACCTCCACCCCTACAACATAACCGTCCCCCTTATCCACCCACCCCCCCACTACCCAGACCGATCGCGACCCTCTGTCCCCTTCTCCCCCCCCCCCCCACCGATTGCCCGCAGAGTGGCAGCAGACCCCCCCACCCCTGAGATCCATCTGGCCTCCCCCCCCGACCAGAGATCCACCTGGCCATCCCCCCAGTATATTTCACATACTCACAGCCAAGAACTTTGACAGTTTTACTAATTAAGTGCACGTGCACTATTAAAACTGTGGAAGCCCATCTCTCTGCTGCCTGTACTTGCAAAATCCATTGAGGTACATATCCAGGCCTTTATTGAAGTTGTGTAATGAAACATATAGGTGCGTGTACAAATAACCGTTGCTTGATTCAACAACCTTTGGAATTGTGTTTAGCCAACTTGCAATAAATTCTAAGAGCTGCATTTCCAAGTTTAGAAGATAATTTGGGAAATGGTAATAAAATAATTTCTACTTCTTCTGAACTTGCTGATGTAGGGGAAAAAAAACAACATTCATGGCAAGTGAAATATAATCTAAGTCGCATTTATAACAGAAATGATCAGAATTAGAAATGTGATGGGATAGAATTAACTACCCCCCCCCCCCCCCCGGCACCCCCCAGAGAATGATCGGGCCCCCCCCCCCCCAAGATAGTTCGGACCTCTTGCCTCCCTCACCCCCGTCCACCAGAGATACATCTGACCCGCCTCCCCCCCACCCCCACCAGAAAATGATCGGGCCTCCCTCCCCACCCCCCACCCCCCACCCCCCCCACCGCCCCAACCCATAGACGACGATCTGTCCTCCCTCCCACCCCTCCCCCCCCCACCCCAGCTACCAGAGATACACCTGACTCGCCTCCTCCTCCCTCCTCCCCACCAGAGAATGATCTAGCCTGCCACCACCACCGATCTGAGTCAGAGACCCGTTGGAAGCTCTAAACTTACCTCTTCCGCAGCCGCAGCACCCGAAACAGACCTTTGCCGAGCACGTCTGTTTCGCGCCAAATCTGGACGCGCGAACGCGATGGTAAAGGGGGAAATGCTGATAAAGTTGGGCAGGCAGCCCATTAATTCAATTGAAATGCATGCAAATGCATTTAAATCGCCGTTGCGCCCGTTTCGGGCGCGAATTGGATCATGGCCATTCCTGGGCCGCGGTAAAGTGGGCATCTGCGCAGACGTGGGCACGAATCGGGTTAATGGCCTCACACAGGCGCGACGCAATGGTAAAATTGGGCCCATGATTTACAGTTTCATTATCAAACACCACTAACAACACATCCTTCCAGTTACTATTTACTATCTCATCTCAGTCATACCAGAGAATTACTTTCATCTTTGCTCCATGCATCCTAGTCTGACTTGTACAATTCCACTAAGGGCACCATCATCTATCTGTTCATCCAGGGTTTGGTATTTGGCCTCTTTGAACAACTATGTGTTAGTTTGACTTTGTTGTTTACTGGGATTATTTTAGCTTTAAGTAACATTTGCTTCACACAACAAGGCAATAACCATCTCCAACAAGAGAAAATCTAACCATCTCCCCTTGTCATTCAATGACATTTGTATCACTGAATCCTCCACTATCAACATCCTGGAGGTTACCATTGACCAGAAATAGAAATAGACCAGCCATATAAATACTGTGGCTGCAAGAGCAGATTGGAAGCAAGAAATTCTGTGATGAATAATTTATCTCCTGACTCCCAAAAGCCTGTCCACCATCTATAAGGCACAAGTCAGGAATGTGATGAAATACTCTCCCACTTGCCAGGATTAGTGCAGCTCCAACAACACTCAAGAAGCTCAACACTATTTAGGACAAAGCAGCCCACTTGTTTGGAACCTCATCCACCACCTTTTGCCTGGTATGGAGGGTCTTAGCTATGAGGAGAGATTGGGTAAACTGGGGTTGTTCTCCCTGGAAAGACGGAGAATGAGGGGAGATCTAATAGAGGTGTACAATATTATGAAGGGGATAGATAGGGTGAACATTGGGAAGCTTTTTCCCAGATCAGAAGTGACTTTCACGAGGGGTCATGGGCTCAAGGTGAGAGGGGCAAAGTATAACTCAGATATTAGAGGGATGTTTTTTACACAGAGGGTGGTGGGGGCCTGGAATGCGCTGCCAAGTAGGGTGGTGGAGGCAGGCACGCTGACATCGTTTAAGACTTACCTGGATAGTCACATGAGCAGCCTGGGAATGGAGGGATACAAACGATTCGTCTAGTTGGACCAAGGAGCGGCACAGGCTTGGAAGGCCGAAGTGCTGTACTGTTCTTTGTTCTTTGTTCAATATCCACTCCTTCTACCACCAACACACAGTGGCAGCAGTGTGTACCATCTACAAGATCCACTGTAGTAACTAACCAAGACTCCTTTGACAGCACTTTCCAAACCCGCAAACTGTACCACTTAGAAACAGAAAGGCAATAGCTGCATGGGAACATCACAAACTGCAAGTTCCTCTCCAAGCCGCACATCATCCTGACTTGGAAATATATCATCATTCCTTCACTGTCGCTGGGTCAAAATGTACCTACACCACATGGAGTGCAGCGGTTCAAGGTAGTGATGACTCACCATCACCTTGTTACAGGCAATTGGAGCTTGGCAGTAAATGCTGGTGTGGCCAGTGATGGCCACATCCCAAGAAAGAATAAATTAAAAAATAATTACTTAACCAGAACAAAAGGCTGTGCTGAATAAGCATGGGATAGTTGATGCCAATGGGTCTTCATTTCCAATCTTCCAGAACTTGGACACAGAACTCATTTCATTTCAACAAAAAAAAAGTGAAATTGTTCTGATGACTACTCATCAGAAACATATAGGACAGAATTTTCACAAACTCTGCAATGTCAGGTTCAGACTGAAAACAAATTGTGCGTACCTCTCCAGAAACACAGCCGAGTTTTCACTCCAGATTTTCTGACATCAGTGCACAGAAAATCTAGGGACATAGATTGCACCGTCACTCTGGTGGGGCAGGGCCTGATAGAACAAACCAGGCTAGCTCCACAGGGATCAGGGCGCCATCTCTAAAGGACTCACCGATCTGCACCAAAAGTAAACTTCCCCATCCCCCCATGGACATGATGAGTATCCCCTACCAAGTGAGATTTGGAGCATTCCCCTCCCCCCACTAAGCGAGCATTGGGGCTTTCCTCTCCCCGCATTAAGCAAGCAACAAGCCATAACGGGATTTGCGCCCACGGCTAAATTGCAACCATAATTCCATGTTTACTTCGTCTTTATGTGACAGTCTTGCAAAAGTTGCCTTTCTTGCAACTGCCAATTTATTAAAACCTGATAATATAGTTTAGAGGCATGAAATGTCCTGTTAAATCACTCTATTTAATGCTCTGACAATTAATCATCCTAGAATTCACATGTATGGCCATTAGCTTTTCAAATGGTGGGAACTACTGGTTAGTATCTGGACTCAGAGGGCAGACACAATTATTTTTATATTTGCATATATGGCTACATTTGCATCCCATAATTATAACCTGCCACCTCATTAACTTTTGTTACTTATGTAAATTCCTAGGTTATATCCCTGAGTTGCTACACAATGCATCCTCCGTCCAACACTCACCTCTCCCAGCCCTCCAACATAAGTCTCTCCCCCTGCCTTAAGTTTACTTGAATTTATTTCATGGAGCTGGATTTTCACGGAGTCAGGGAGACTCCCTAGTGGGGTGAAAGTGGCAGCTGGGATGAGATTCCATGATTGCCAATCCCATTACTGGACATTCTGATTTTTATTAGAGCCCTTTGAGGGTGCAGTTTGGTTTGGGTTGCAAGCCTGCATCCTGCATTCCCAGCCTGGCTTGGTTGCATTGCAGGGATAGGCATGTCTTAGTCCTCCATAATCCTCATAGAGTCAGACCAGCTTTACAAAAAGTTGTGGTTCACGGCCCCTCAGGAGGTGTTGTGAGCTCTAGTCTGGATGAAGGAACCTTTTCAAAAGTAAGTTCTAAAGACGCTCCATACTTCCCCTATACCAATATACTTTCTCCACCTGCTCCTAAGGTTCCTCATGCCCACCATGCCAAGGTATGCAATCCCATCCTCTTCTGTGAGCCATCTGGCCTCTTATGTCCCAATGCCACAATATGCTTCCACCCACACCCTATGGTCCCTCATGCCCAGCTATGGCACTTGGGCACTTACATGCTTATTAACCCACAATACTCTGTACAGAATCAATGAACCCCATAGTGACAACATGATGTGTCAAAAAAAGGCTGTAAAAAGTCATATGTTGGTAACTTTTCACTTTCTTAAAAATAAGCCTATTTTTGCTACAGGTCAATAAAAGTGTCAATCATTTAGACACATTAAAATATCAATAACAGAAACTACAAGCACTTAAAACTATTTTGTGTAAATAAATCCTGTGAAATTGACAGAATACATCACAGAGCAGGAATTGTCAATCAAGTAATGTTTTCCCTAGGGCTCAGCTGTTTGTAAAGTAAAGTTTATTTATTAGTCACAAGTAAGGTTTACATTAACACTGCAATGAAATTACTGTGAAATTCCCCAAGTTGCCACACTCTGGCGCCTGTTCGAGTCAATGCACCTAACCAGCACGTCTTTCAGACTGTGGGAGGAAACCGGAGCACCTGGAGGAAACCCATGCAGACATGGGAGAATGTGCAAACTCCACACAGACAGTGACCCAAGCCGGGAATCGAACCCAGGTCCCAGGGGCTGTGAGGAAGCAGTGCTAACCATTGTGCCACTGTGCCACCCTAACAGTCGAATGGATTTCTGACCTCTCAGCCAATAATGCATTATGAGGTTTAGCACTTCTATTTTAAAAGTAAGTTGGAAGTTACCAATGAATGGTGTTTTTAGATAATTTTTCTACATGTCCTGCTGTCACTATTTGGGTTTATTATAACAACTAGCAGGTGACTTGTTATGGGGGCAAGACTGATCATAGACGGTAGTTGAGGGGGCATGAGATGGAATGTGGGGAGAGAGGTGAGGGCTGGAGGGTCTTATGTCTTTCATTATAATTGGGATGAAGTCCCATTGCACTGAGGTGAGCTTTTTAAACAGCCCAATTTGACTCCTGACAGCCCCTGTGGCTGCCTCCAATCAAATTCCCAAATTGACTGAGTGGAATGCAGAACAGACTCGCCACCCTGGAATTAAAACACCATCTTTCCTGGTACTTTCTACTGTGGCAGTTGGGCTGGGCAGGGAATTTTCCCAACTCCCTCTATTTACCTCAAGGATGTAAATCCAGTCCATTGAATCCAAAGATCTCTTTCTGGCAGGATGCACCATTATTTCTATGTTTTGTATTCCACCAGTTTCAAATACTTTATTGCAACATTAATTGTTATTACACAATGCTGTAAATTTCTTTGCATCTATGATACTCTGTTGCCTGTGCTCCATTGCAAATCTATAATTTATTTCAGTTGTCATAATTCAATCAATTTGACGTCATTTTCTTCTCCAAAGATTTATGAATCCAACCTCTTTTCCAGAGCTTCCTCTCTTCACTTCTTTGTTCACCCTGGCAAAGTTGAACTCTCCACAATTCTAAATGTCTGTTGGTTTGTATTGTGTTTCCAAGCAAAATGGACCTCTGTCATTTTAATCTCTTATAATATTCCCTCAAAATCTTTATACATTGTCACTCTTCCCCAGTTGATTCGCGGTCAATCCATATCTATGGAGATTATTTCAGTTTAATACAAATTCCTGTGGCTCCAGTATCCCAGGATTTCAGGAGGGTTTCATTCTTTCATCTTCTAAACATTTATCTGGTACTGCACTGGTTCACATCTTGAAGCAATTATTTCTTCCTTGCCACAGAAAAGGGATTCTGAACTCTGACAGCTTTACATTCAACCCAAGACTTCCTATTGTTATGCATTCTCTTCCTCCACTTCTTCCAGGAAAGGGAGACAATATCCTTATTTGGATGTGAAGTTAGATTTTGAAATGCCTCAGTCCATTACTACACTTTCTACGGACTCATGGATGTTAATAGTTTAGGTGGAATCATTTTGATGATCTTTTCAATAATTATGGTTTAAATTATTTCTTAAATTGTATGACTTTGAGTCCATCTTTGAGTTAAAGTATCTTGTTACCCTGGGATGTTGTAATCTGCCTTCACAATGGGCTGTTGGAAATTCTCCACTCTCCATTTGAAAGTTTGTCTGTGAGGTTTCCCTCTCCCTAAGACTCAACAAGTTTATATATTTTAAGTCCTTATTCCTTGTGTGGTTTATTACAAATTATTTTATTCCATTATCTCTCATGCAGCTTAATTGCCCTATTGACTGTTCAGCTTTTCCGAGGTGAAGAATCTTCGATGTTAGATATCCCTGCCAATAGAGTGTGTCTCTTTTAGAATTCTGTTGTATTTTTGAGAGGCTGAACTCATATTTCCCTTGAAGTTTAAGGATTCCAGTTCTTGCAGTTTGCATTGCCTTGTCGGTCACAGGGCGGGATTCTCTGGTCTCGTCCGTGGCAGGACCCCGTTGCAAACGAGAATGGAAAATTTGACGTTCCAGACAAAACTCCATTCACTCTCAGCAGCACTGGAAAATCTCAGCCATGAATGAGGACAGAAGATTTCATAAGTGCTGCCCTCCATTTAGGAATTAGCTGCTTGGCTGATGAGGGAAGTCAGCAAAGCATGAGGGTGCAGATCTACAAAATACATTACGCAGATGGGTCTTTTACCCATGGGTGTTCTGCCACTTCGCACTTGGAATAGGTGGGAATTCAGTGATAGAAATAACAATCGAATTGAAGTTGAGTTGGGGAGGTGATGGACTAGTGGTATTATCGCAAGACTATTAATCCAGAAACTAGGCTAATGCTCTGGGGACCCGGTTTGAATCCTGCCACAGCAGATGGTAGAATTTGAATTCAGCAAAAAATATCTGGAATTAAGAATCTACTGACGACGATGAAATGATTGTTGATTGTGGGGGAAACCCATCAGGTTCACTAATGTCCTTTACGGAAGGAAATCTGCCATCCTTACCTGGTCTGGCCTACATGTGAATCTGGAGCCACAGCAATGTGGTTGACTCTCAACTGCCCTTCAAGAGCAACTAAGGATCGATAAATGCTGGCCAGCCAGCGACGCCCATGTCCCATGTACCTTGAATCTCATATCTGGAGCAGTGATTTGAATTTTTAACACACCACAACTCATCTGCCAAAAACTGAAACACAAATAACAGTGGGACCACAGTTTCCACTGTATTGAATCAAACACTCTTTTTAAAAAAAAAGAAAATGAAAGCAAAATGCTGGAAATGTGAAAATGCTGGATTAACACAGCAGGTCAGGCAGCATCTTGTGGAGAGAGAAACAGAGTTAATGGGTGGAATTTTCCCATGAAATGACAAAGTGTCAGGGTTTTACAGAAAACTGACGTATATCTCTCCAGAAACACAGCAGAGTTTTCAACCAGATCTGCAAACACCTAATGACCAGAAAATCTGGGGACCTGGTTTATGAGATCATTCTAGCAGGGCGGGACCTGAAGAGATCAGGACGCCATCTTTAAATGTGCTCTGGTCTGCGTTTAGAATATGTTCCTCCAAAACCCCTGATGTCCTTGGGGCACTCACAAGCTTTGGGGGTGACAACTTCCCCACCAGCAAGTATTAAGGGCAACTCTTCACCCCCCTCCCCTGCCACCCATCTCAGCACCACGCTGTCATTGGGGCACTCCCCTCTTCTCCACCCCCACCTCCTGCTATCAGCAGTGCACTCCTCTCTCTCCCCCACCACCACCCACCACACATAAGAGGAACTCCCTGCCAATGGAGTAGGTTTAGCCCCCAGCAGTGCCCACTTGGTACTGCTCCTGCCAGGGTGCCAGAGGCAATGTCCAGCTTTGGCCTTCAACTACCAGGGTCTTCAGGCACCTCCACCCCTGGCATGGTCATCACGACTAGTTTCTTCACCAGTATGATGTTATGATAAATGGCAATAGAAAATCTATGCAAAGTGTGCCCCAACAGCACAATCAAACACAAGTCAGTCCCCAGATACCTTTCTACCTTTTTTTCACCCCTGATATTTCATCCCACCCTGGATTGAAGTTGAAGCTAAAACGTAAAGACTGCCTGGCCAATTGGCCCATCCTCCAACCATAAAAGCTGAAGGGCCACATAAAATTGTGTTCAATTGGTGCCTTAATGGGTTAAATTGCCTGCTTGATTGTTGATGAGCTTTCTACTGACTCTGGTGTGTGCCAGCCATCTGAAATGTTGCTCAAGTACGCAATGATGTTGGGACGCATGCCCTCCATCTTCTCACATCATTTCACATTTTTCCAGATCGGATGCATGCCTGTCTGAGCAATGTCAAATTCTGGCCCATAATTTGGCAGAGTTTTTCTGAACGGGTGCTATTTATATTTTTTCCATTGCCTTTGGTAGGAAGATGTAAATTTTGCCAATGTTGCACATTGTGGTTGAGTGTTATTTTCTTTCCAATGGCTTAGTAATTGAGTCCTTATGGGGAGGGTGGGGGAGTGGTAGTATTGATTAAAGATAGCTTTACGGTACTTCAGGGACAGGATGTTCCGGAAGGTTCAAGGACAGGATCTCTCTGGCTAGAGGTAAGCAATAAAAAAGATGCAATAACATTCATCGCTGTAGTCTTTAGACCAGCAACTAGTGGAAGGGATGTAGAGAATCAAATTTGCAAAAAAATTACAGAGAGGTGCAAGAACTATAGAGTAACTGTAATAGGAAAATTCAATTATCCAAACATAGATTGGGATAGGAATAGCGCAAAGGGACAAGAAGGATGAGAGTCCCTAGAATGTGTTCAAGATAGCTTCCTGCAACAATATGTTTCCGGTTCAAAGAGGACGTGCACTGTTGGACCTAGTTCTGGGGAATGAGTTGGCCCAAGAAGATCAAGAATGCAATCTTACCGGCTCGTCATGCCGGCAGTGCCAAGGGGGCTGGGGGAGTGGGGTCTGAGGGAGTGGAGCCTGAGAAGGGGTGGAGTCTGACTGGGGGACGAAGCAGGGTGGGGGCACAGCTCCATAGGCAGGGAGGGAAGGGGGGAACTTTGTGGGGGGGGAGAGGGGTGCTGATGGGTGGGGACAGCGATCAGAGTGCTGAAAATTCACGTTACTAATCTTACTGAAGAAAAGGAGAGAAAACCCAGCATACTCTCGCCCTTTCAACTCTTAGAATTTTTTGGAGAAAATTCTGCTCCAAATATCAGTGAAAGAGCATTTATGGCACAGTGACCATTGTATCATAATGTTGGCCAAGGAAAAGGACAAGGAACAATCCAGAGCAGGGATAATTAATTGGGAGGAAGCCAACTTCGATGGGATGAGAACGTATCCAGGTGAGTGAATTGGAATCAAATGTTGGCATTATTGGCTGAACAATGGGCCACCATCAAAGAAAATGTATTGCAGGCAATGACCAAGTATATTCTCCTGAAGGGGAAAGGTAGGACAAATACGTCCAGAGCTCCCTGGATGACGAGAGAAATAGAGGTGAAGGTGAAGGGGAAGAAGTCCATGTATCACAGATGTCAGGCAGAAAACTCAATGGAGAATCAGGCTGAATAAAGAAGGACCAGAGGGAAAGTGAAAAAAAACTAATAAGAAAAACAAAGCGAAAGCATGAAAAGAAACTGGCAGTCAACATAAAAGGGAATCTTGAGGTGTTCTATAAGCATATAAATAATAAAAGGGTGGTAAAAGAAAGAGTAGGGCTGATTAGGATATAAAAGCAACTTGCACATGGAGACAGGAGAAATAGCAGAGATAGTAAATGAGTACTTTGCATCTGCCTTTACAAAAGAAGAAGATGCTACTCGGATTGAAGTGAGAGAGGAGGTAACTGTACATTTGAAGAATTTACCAATGAGAAGGAGGAGGTGTTAGAAAGACTATATTTACCTAAAATAGATAAAGTACCAGGACCAGATGGGATGCATTCAGAATACTGAGGGAAGTGAGAGTGGAAATTGCAGAAGCACAATTGATAATCTTCCAGTCTTTCTTAGATGCAGGGGTGGTATCAGAGGACAGGAGAATTGCTAATGCTAAACCCTTGCTCAAATAAATGTGAGGATAAATGTGGCTACAGCTACAACCAGTCAGTTTGACTTCAGTGGTAGGGAAACTTCTGGAAACTATGGGTGGAATTGTCCCAGAAATCGGCAATGTCTGATGTTTAGAGGTGAAAAAGGGCATTGGATCCGTTGATGCCAGCGGCAGCTTTTTCTGCCATATTGTGCAGCACTTAGTGCAAAAAATGACCAACATGGGTTTAACATCTGATCACTGGCAGGGCAGTCTCTGATTTGCACACTCTGCAATGATGTTAGAGCTTCAATAATCCAGACACTATATTTGAAGGGCACCCCTGCACACTGCTAGCACTCTTCAAGGGATAGGAATCTCCCAGAGAGTCCTGGCCACCAAATGGATGCCCATTCTTCAATTTGTTTGATACCTGACAAAAAAAAATCACATCACATGTCAGAGTGGTGGTAGCTTCCGCCACTCAATTGCATCCTTTGCTCTCAGCTCAAGTGCAGGCATTGGCATAACTTGCACACCCAGGTTGAGTGTTTTGCTTGGACCATGGGGGTTAATGCTCCATGAGCGTATAACTTTAACACCGGGTGTTTGAAGTGCCACCCTCAGTGAGTGATCCATGCCCACCTGACGCCACAGGATTCTCAAACTTGTCTAGTCACCCAATTGTTCTGCAGCCCCATAATACTGGATGGATTTTGAAGTCTGCATGTGAGGGGTTAACACAGCAGGAGCAATTGTCAGAAATTAGTGTTCCTTATATGAGCATAATTGCTTCAGAAGCCAGATTCCAAGAATGGCAATAAGCTGATATTAAACTGTCTCAGCTGCTGAAGAATGCTCAATCTTGAAATGCTTTGTCAATTGCATGGCCCAGTGCCTCCCCAACCCTACAGCTGCCCTCATCCTGATACCACAAGCCAGTCATGAAGAAGCTGCTGTGGAGACTTACCTCTGAGCCCCCCACCACCCTGGATCTGCAGAGCCGCTTCCTTGCATTGGGATCCTCATGAGTGCTGCACTAAGTTCTGTGCATCCACCTCAGAGTTCCCCTCGAAATTCAGGCCACCAGGTACATATCTTATAATGACAGTTGTGAATCACACTGTTCTAAAAGCACACCACCATGAGATTTAAATTTGACATGGAGGAAATGATTCCAGCGTATGATTACTGTAATGAGTTGCCAATTCATTATAACTATGTTCCCCACATTAGATGGTGGAATACATGACTCACCATTGCTGGGAGGAGGAGACGATCGTGTCCTGCCTTTACATCACTGGGAAATGTGTCTAGGCCTTCTCTCAATATTTTCCAGTCGTGCCTCCAAACACACCCATCGTGAATGGGAGCAGTCAATTCTAGCCTACATGTTCAGGCCACAATCAATAGTTACTTCAAAAAGTTCAGGAGAATGAAGGAAAGCCAGTATGGATTCATTAAGGAAACATCATGTTTAACTCACTTGCTGGAGTTATTTGAGAAGGTAACAGAGAAGGTTGATAAGGGCAACACTGTTGATGGATTGTATATGGATTTTGAAAAGGTTTTTGATACAGTGCCACATAATAGGCTTGTGAGCAAAATTTTAGGTCATGGAATAAAAGGGAAAGTAAGCACTTGGATAAGAAATTGGCTGAGTGACAGGATACAGAGAGTTGTGATAAATGGTTACTTTTCAGATTGCAACAAAGTTTGTAGTAGTGTTCCCCAAGGGTCAGTATTGGGACCTTGCTCGTCCTGGTGCATATTAATACGTTGCACTGTAGTGTTCATGGCATGATTTCAAAATATGTAGATGATATGATATAATATTGAATTTGTATGATACACTAGTTAGGTCTCATCTGTAGAACTGTGTCCAGTTCTGGATGCCAAACTTGAGAAAGGATGTGAAGGCATTGGAGAGAGTTCAGAGAAGATTCACAAGATCCCAGGGATAAAGATAAACTGTAGCTATGAGCATAGATTGGCAAGGTTGGGACTGCTTTCCTTGAAGAAAAGAAGACTTAGAGGAGACTTGATAGAGATATTCAAGATCCTGGGGGCTATGAACAAGGTAAAATATGAGAAACCTCAGCATCAAGAGCTAGAGAGCACAGATTCACAATAATTGGCAATAGGTTTAAAAGTGATACAAGGAACTTTTTTTAAACCCAGGGTGGTTGGAGTCTGGAATGAACTTCTTGAGAGGGAGTGCAGGCAGCTCAATCGAGGTATTCAAAAGGTAATTGGATTGTCTTCTGAAAAGAAAAAAATTATGCAAGGGTACAGGGCTAAGACAGGGTAGGGGACTAGATAGAATGCTCTTTCAGAGAGCCAGTGCAGACTTAATGGGCTGAACAGCCTTCCTTCCTTTGCACTGTAAAGATTAGCACAAATATTTGAGATATGCAGTCTACCTACCCAGAAATTATTTTTCATTGCTTGCTGCCAGCCTAAGGTCCCTCTCGGATCTTTCAGTCAGTGCTTCTGTTCATTGTGCTCATGGCTGCGGACAAACTTTGCATCAGCTTTTGCATAGCAACTTACAGTCACTGGGAGTTTTATACAATGTGGCAACTTTAAGAGGGATCCGGGGCCTGGATGAAGATGGCATGCAAAAATATATCTCTTCAGTTAATCAGATTGAAGCGTTCTTACTGAGGCATAAAAAGTTAGAATAGTTAATTCAGTGTGAAATCCATGGCATCATGAAACTTCACCCTGTGTCACCTCATCTGCTCTTGGCATCTTCATCCATGCCTTTGTCACTTCTAAATGTGACCATTCCAGCACTCCTTTCTCTGGCCTCCCATCTTTCACCCTCCATAAACTTGAGCTTATCCAAAACTGAGCTAGCCATGTCCTTACTTGCACCAAATCCCATCCATTCACCACCCCTGTACTCACTAATACATGTTGGTTCTGGTTGTTGCAGATCCAATTTTAAAATGGGTATGATTGTTTTCAGATACCTCCATGACCTTGCCCTTTCCTACCACCATGAGCTTCAACAGTCCGACAATCTTCTGAGATCTCTCTGCATCCCATGGTGGTTTACTACAGTAGTGTTTTCAGCTGGCTAGACCATAAATTCTGCAATTCTCTCTCAACCTATCGACTTCCCCACCTCAATCTCCTCCTTTAAAAGTGATCCTTATAATTTATCAAGCCTTTAGTCACCTGTCCTCATATCTCCCAAATTTTGTTTGCAAACTCTCCTGTGACAAACATTAGGACATCTTCTGACATTAAAGCTACTATATAAAAGGGAGGAGCTACTGTTAGTATTAAATTCCAGCTGGCAGTCCTTATCTAAGCAGGTTTTTCCATTGCTAACTCTGCCCTAACTCTCGGTGCCTCACCAGACTCCCATTGAGACTCACAAGTTCAATTGAGCAAACTTGCAGCTGACAAGTTCACCACTGCTTAAATTGTGAATTTGAGGCAAGAATGTTTTAAGAAAAATGAAAAAAGTAGGTGAAATGCACAGTCATGACACCTGCCATGTTCTCATAATATTCGTCCATGAGCCCATTTGCTGTATAAGACACAAAGCACCAATCACTCAGAAGAGATTGGTTAAACACATTGTGGGGTAATATATTAAGAGTGCATTAAGAGTGAACCTACGAGGGAGCGAGTTATCTTGGATCTGGTCCTGTGTAATGAGACAGGTAAAATTAATGATCTTCTTGTGAGGGATCCTCTTGGAATGAGTGATTACAATATGGTTGAATTTCTAATACAAATGAAGAGTGAGAAAGTAGGGTCCCAAACCAGTGTCCTCTGCTTGAACAGAAGGGAGTACAATAGGATGAGGGCAGAATTGGCTAATGTAGACTGGGAGCGCAGATTAGTTGGTAGGACAGCTGAGCAACAGTGGCAGATTTTTAAGGAGATTTTTCGCAGTACTCAGCAAAAATATATTCCTGTGATAAAGAAGGAATGTAAGAAAAGGGATAACCAGCCGTGGATAACTAAGGAAATAAAGGAGAGTGTTAAATTAAAAACCGATGCGTACAGAGTGGCCAAAACTAGTGGGGAATTAGAAGATTGGGAAAGCTTTAAAAAACAACAAATAACTACTAAGAAAGCGATAAAGAAAGGAAAGATAGATTATGAAACTAAACTAGCACAAAATATAAAAACTGATAGTAAAAGTTTTTACAAATATATAAAAAGGAAAAGAGTAGCTAAAGTAAATGTTGGACCCTTAGAAGATGAGAAGGGGGATTTAATAATGGGAAATGAGGAAATGGCCGAGGCCTTAAACAAGTTTTTTGTGTCGGTCTTCACGGTAGAGGACACAAATAGCTTACCGAAAATTGACGGTCGTGGGACTGTAGGGAGTGAGGTCCTTAAAACGATTACTATTACTAAAGAGGTAGTGCTTGGTAGGCTAATGGGACTAAAGGTAGACAAGTCCCCGGGCCCGGATGGAATGCATCCCAGGGTACTGAAAGAAATGGCAGAAGTAATAGTAGATGCGTTGGTTATAATTTATCAAAATTCGCTGGACTCTGGGGAAGTGCCGGCTGATTGGAAAACAGCTAATGTGACGCCACTATTTTAAAAAGGAGGTAGACAAAAGGCGGGTAACTACAGGCCGGTTAGCTTAACGTCCGTAGTTGGGAAATTGCTGGAATCCATCATTAAAGAAGAAATAGCAGGACACCTGGAAAAAAATGGTTCGATCAAGCAGATGCAGCATGGATTCATGAAGGGAAAGTCGTGTTTGACGAATTTACTGGATTTTTATGAAGATGTAACGAGTGCAGTTGACAGAGGGGAACCGGTGGATGTGGTGTTTTTAGATTTCCAGAAGGCGTTCGATAAGGTGCCTCACAAAAGGTTGCTGCAGAAGATTAAAGTACACGGAGTTGGGGGTAAAGTGTTAGCGTGGATTGAGGATTGGCTATCTAACAGGAAGCAGAGAGTTGGAATAAATGGGTGCTTTTCTGGTTGGCAGTTGGTGACTAGTGGCATGCCGCAGGGATCAGTGCTGGGGCCTCAACTGTTTACCATATACATAGACGATCTGGAGGAGGGGACCGAGTGTAGGGTAACAAAGTTTGCGGATGACACAAAGATGAGTGGGAAAGCGAATTGCGTGGAGGATGCGGAAAGCCTGCAAAGAGATTTGGATAGGCTAAGTGAGTGGGCGAGGATCTGGCAGATGGAGTATAACATTGAAAAGTGTGAGGTTATCCACTTTGGAAGGAATAATAGCAAAATGGACTATTATTTAAATGGTGAAAAATTACAACATGCTACTGTGCAGAGGGACCTGGGGGTCCTTGTGCATGAATCGCAAAAACTCAGTTTGCAGGTACAGCAGGTGATCAAGAAGGCAAATGGAATGTTGGCCTTTATCGCGAAGGGGATGGAGTATAAAAGCAGGAAGGTCTTGTTGCAATTGTACAAGGTACTGGTGAGGCCGCAACTAGTGTACTGTGTGCAATTTTGGTCCCCTTATTTGCGGAAGGATATATTGGCCTTGGAGGGAGTACAGAGAAGGTTCACCAGGTTGATACCGGAGATGAGGGAGTTAGCTTATGAGGAGAGATTGAGTAGATTGAGCCTGTACTCATTGGAGTTTAGAAGGCTGAGGGGAGATCTTATAGAGACATATAAGACAATGAAGGGGCTAGACAGGGTAGAGGCAGAGAGATTCTTTCCACTTAGAAAGGAAACAAGAACTGGAGGACACAGCCTCAAAATAAGGGGGAGTCAGTTCAGAACAGAGTTGAGGAGGAACTTCTTCTCTCAGAGGGTAGTGAATCTCTGGAATTCTCTGCCCATTGAAGCAGTGGAGGCTACCTTGTTAAATATGTTTAAGTCACAGGTAGATAGATTTCTGATCAATAAGGGAATTAAGGGTTATGGGGAGCGGGCGGGTAAGTGGAACTAAACCACTATCAGATCAGCCATGATCTTATTGAATGGCGGGGCAGGCTCGAGGGGCTAGATGGCCTACTCCTGCTCCTTTTTCTTATGTTCTTATGAGAACTGTCTTACATTGTTTCAAACGCTGGAGCACGAGGGGCTGTGTTTACTCTGCTGCTTAAAGTGAAACTGGAATACACAGTACATACATCATTTCCCTCCTCGTGATGTATACAGAGATATAGTCACACAGTTGAAGGCATACTGCAAAGTCTCCCTTTTTAAAGATACCCAATCCTTCCAAAGAAATATAATTATTTGCAATATATATTCATGTTAACTTACCAATACATATTTGCATAGAACTGATGTATCAATGAGTCTTCAAAGTGTAAAGGCATTCTGCTTATACGCCTAGATCTTATGATGGTAATCTCGCCTGGAGGTCTCTTTAGTTTCTCACAGTGAGTATTATTCTTGGACATGGCTGCTGGTTGGTATTCTACTTCTCAAGCATATCCTGAAATGGCTTACCAACAGATTGCTGACCATTATCTGTAATGATCTCACTAGATATGCCCAATAAACTGAAAATAGAACTTAGAGTGTGCACAATTGTCAAATAATGGGGGTACTTAGAAAGGAGTCAAAGATGATGATGAAGTCATGCCAGTGGACATGAAAGTGGTCAGAAGTGCTTTTATGCGAAGGATGGGTAGCAGTTGTGTGTGGAATAATGGTCCACATTGATTCTAATTTGTCATATTCTCTTGACATGTGTCACACTTCCTGATGATGACTTCAATGTCATCAATCATACCCAGCCATTAGACTGTCTCTCTTGTGAGTCTTTCCTTCCAAGTTATGCTGATGTGTGAGCAATGAGGTTGTTGAAGAATATCAGGTCGCAAAAGGTATGATGACCTGCCTGCCTTGTGATATCTGACTGACTCCATGGAGTGCTACAAACATGAGCTTCCAACATGGTGGTAAGCCTATGATCATTGGGTCTTTGGTTTCCATGATGCAGAGTACTTGTGACACCCAGGAAGATTAGTTGTACTTTTACTCCAGCACCATGGATTTTGCCCCTGGAATTAGTGAATCATTGTATGCTGAAAGTTTCACAGTAGTAGGTTTCGCCATGGCCTTTCATGTCTATGGGTACTTTTATTTTAGGATTTAAAAGTAAAGTTTATTTATTAGTCACAAGTAAAGCTTACATTAGCAATGCAATGAAGTTACTGTGAAATTCCCCTGGTCGCCAAACTCTAGCGCCTGTTCGGGTCAACACACCTAACCAGCACATCTTTCAGACTGTGGGAGGAAACCGGAGCACCCGGAGGAAACTCACGCAGAGCCAGGGAGAACGTGCAGACTCCACACAGACAGTGACTCAAGCCGGGAATCAAATCCGGATCCCTGGCGCTGTGAGGCACCAGTGTTAACCATTGTGCCACCATGCTGCCCTGTTACAGAGGTAGTATGTTGGCACTTGCCCCTGTGTCTGTCTTGACCAATAATGAACAGTTACCAACTTCAGTAGGACATATGATTTTAATCTTTGCAAACACTTCTGATAGTGTGATGGCATCTATGTGTTGCACAAGATTAACAGTATGAAACGTGTCGTCTCTGCTCTTTGCCTTGTTGTGCACATCATCATTGTTTTCTGGTTTTTCAGTCACCTCATGTATATATTTCTGAAGCGATACTGGATGGTCATTCTTATTTCTTGTAGGTATCACTTGTGTACGGTCTGTTTGGATCAGTGCACGGCACTCTGTAGCTCCATCAGTCTTTGATCTGATGCAGGATTTCCTAAACTTTTCCAGCCACGGAACCATTTTGACTTCCCAAAAGTACTGACCGAATCCCTGAGAAACCTTCTTATGTTGAAGAGTTAAACCACTAAAAAATTGTTTGGTACAAACATACAAAAACAAATTTATAGAAGAATTTTCTATTTCTTTGATGTATACATTTATTATGATTACAAAGTTATCTTATTCAACGAATACTTAAGTCATACCTTTTGTTATTTTTAATGGGAGGAGTGATGCTGTTTCTTTTGCTCACAGATTTGTTTAATAGTAGGTGTGTTGCTGGAGAGCTGGAGTCTCACATCAGACATGCACACATACATTCTCTCTCTCACACACACACACACACACACACACCTCTCCCCCTCTCTCTCAGTAAGAAGTCTCATAACACCAGGTTAAAGTCCAACAGGTTTATTTGGAATCACGAACCTTTGGAGTGCTGCTCCTTCATCAGGGAGTGGAGAGGTAGGTTGACAAACACCTCTCCATTCACTTGATGAAAGACCAGCGCTCCAAAGGTTCGTGATTCCGAATAAACCTGTTGGACTTTAACCTGGTGTTGTGAGACTTCCTACTGTGCTTACCCCAGTCCAACCCCAGTATGGCCTCTCTGTCATGTACACACACTCACACTCCCCACTTTCTCACTCACAGTCACATTCTCCCCTCTCTCACACACACTCACCCTACTCTAATCTCTTTCTCACAGACATATACTTTCATCTCTCTCTCTCTCTCACCTACATACTCTCTCATCTCTTTCTCTTAGACACATACTCTCACTTCTCTCACACACTCCCACCTCTTTCTCACACACACACACACGCACTCACATTCTTAACCCTCTCTCCATTTCTCCGAGGCAGCTGCCCCTCCTGCCTTCCAAGGCAGCTTCCCTTCCCATCCTCCAAGGCCACATCCTATGTTGCTCTGCCATCCAGTAGCCTTACCTTGCACTTTCAATACTGACTTTCTGCTCTTTCCTGCTCTTCCAATCAGAGGCCAGCTTCTCTGTACATTGACTGCTAATAGGCTCACTAGTGCAGCTAGCAGTAGCCAACACAGTGTGAAAATGCCTTTAATTGGACAAACGGAAAGGACAGTCTTTTTCAAATTAAAAATGGCTGGACGTACTGCAAACCCCTGGTGTTCTCCTACAGAACACCAGGATTCCACAGAACTCAGCTTGAGATGCACTGCTCCAGTGCACTGCCGCTGCCAATAGTCCTTTCGCCAGATGCCATGTGGAAATGATGGAATGTTGGCATTTCCTTGGTACATGTAGGGGTCCTCACCTGGCACTGTGTTGTCAGGGTTGGATGTCCCAGTGCATGTGTCAACAATCATTAGACTTGTAAGCATTTTCGACCCATGATGATCACTTCACACTTATGTTGGTCCTTGAGTAGCCCTTCAATGCTATATGTTTGGGGTTTGTCTAGCAGATATTTTGGGAAAGCTACCATGAGAGTGGATGGGATCACCAACTCAACAATTCTGTCTGCTAGTTCTGCACCTGAGAAACCTCAATAAGCAACCTTTTCTCTGCATTTGCTGATAAAGTCATTTATGGATTCTTTAGGCTGTTGGCAATATGACATGAGCTGTAGGCAATGAATATGGAAGTTTAACCTGATTCTGAACAAGTCCATATGTAGTCCATATCTTTTGGGGATCCTTTAGCTCTTATTCTGTTAATTCTAATGTTTTCAGCTTGTGTAGACCTTCATTCTCTATTGCTAGCTAGATGAAATTTTAAGGCGTTCTTGTCTGTTTCAGACACGCCTGAATCATGAAACTAGAGCTCAGTACGCTGTTTAACATTTGGAATTCAGTTTGTAGGTCAGCTGCATTCCCATTCAAACTGGGGAATTTTGTAGGCATTCTAATGATATCCCTTTGACCTTCCTTCTGCTGCTGTACCTGGGACGTGTGTCACTTTAGCCACTTCCATGTGCTTTTTCCAAAGCTCCGTACACCAGACGAATTGCGATAGGAACACATGTCACAGTAATGGTGTTGTTGCTTTCTATTCCATTTATTTTGCAAAAACTCCCAATTCGGCCAACACCAACGGGCTTGTGGCTGGAATCGGGGGAGGCCTAACAGTGGAAAGTCAGTTCAGGACTGGGGGGGGGGGGGGGGGGGTCGGTGGAGGGCAGCAGAAGCTGGCTTGGGTCATATTCAATAGCATCAGCTGTTTTGGATATGCCAGTGGTGAGGTGGTGGCTGTGGTTATCTGTAGCCATGGAGCTAAATTCCCAGGAAGAGTCAAGTTAGGGCTGCCAACAGGCGTCAGATTAATATGGCTACCTCACCAGATCCCCCTAAATCTGCACTTTGCTCCAGTGCAATGCTTAAACTTTGTCACCTTACTTTTATTTGCAAAAATAAACAATAAACTCATACTCCAAATCTATTACATTGTGAACAAAACTGGACACGTTTGTCCTACTGATTTTTTAAGAAGAACTCAATGTTAGGGTGGGCACAGTGGTTAGCACTGCTGCCTCACAGCGCCATGGACCCAGGTTCGATTCCCAGCTTGGATCACTGTGCAGAGTTTGCACATTCTCCCCGTGTCTGCATGGGTTTCCTCCCACAGTCCGATTACGTGCTGGTTAGGTGCATTGGCCATGCTAAATTCTCCCTCAGTATACCTGAACAGACGCCAGAGTGTGGCAACCAGGGGATTTTCACAGTAACTTCATTGCAGTGTTAATGTAAGCCTACTTGTGACACTAATAATTAAACTTTTGAACTTTTGTTTCCTTAGCCTCCAAATAGGTATTTCTTTGTTAATATTCAGAAACACACTTTGCTTTTGGAGCAAGACTTGGAGTAGTGATTTAAAATGGAAATGACTGCTTTCTATCCATTTAGTTTATCTGTTTACTCACATCTATATTTTTGTTCAATTTATCCACAGAGCAAAACATATTCCCATGAGCTGTAGCTCAAACCTATTCTCAATCATGGCTATTTACAAAGGGAATAGATTGCAAGCCAATGTGACTGCTTCGAATTAAGGAGCTTGATTAATTCAGAACTGTGCCATTATTGTAGTAAAATATGAAAAAGAAACCCTTTTTTGGATTATATTAGAACCTATTTCTGTTATCTGGCAACAGCTGATAGCTCAGGAAATGAGTATGTCATATTGGTCCTTTAGTTCATCAACGGGAAATTTTCTGTGAGGAGAGTCTGGTTATGATGAACTATAGAAATATTTGCATTTTCTATTACTCTGAATCACAGTCATACTTTCAAACTTCTAAGATTAAATGTATTCATTTTTCATTGTGAGACTCAAACTCAGCGTGGATTTGGTCTCCACTTTTTCTAGATTCAAAGCTAGGGCTGCCCCCAAGTCAGTTCACATGCCAAGACTTAGATTAACTGAAAATAAATTACTTGACTGGCTCAAAGCTGTGACTTTTAATTTATGGTTTAAACCTTCAAGAGACATGCTTGAGGCACTTGTGCAGTCGAATGTGAACCTTCTGCTCCACAGCCCCAGACAAGTTCAAGGCAAAGAATTGGGGACGTTTTACTGTGAAATCATGTTGGAGTGACTACTCCAGACAATTTATGTTTCGCAACTGCTGCAATTTTGCAAGGAATCGATTATAAGTGAAAGTTCATCTCATAAGAAAGTGCATTAATGATAGTATAAAACCCATCACATTTCTTCAGTTCGGAAGACGAGCCAAATTTGACTCAAAGTGTCAACTTTGTTTCTCCCTTCATAGATGCTGCCAGATTTGCTGGAGTTCTTCTCGCACCTTGTTTTATTTTCAGATTTCCAGCATCCATAGCATTTTGCTTTTATTTTAGCGTTTTTATGTTTTATTAGGTACAGGGTGGAAATGATGGAAGTGATTCCATATGAACATGCAAATTAGGAGTAGGAGCAGGCAATTCGACCCCTCGATCTTTCTCCACCACTCAATGTGATCAGAACTGATCTAATTTTAACCTCAACCTTACATTCCTGCCTACACCCA
This sequence comes from Mustelus asterias, assembly GCF_964213995.1. NCBI lineage: Eukaryota > Metazoa > Chordata > Chondrichthyes > Carcharhiniformes > Triakidae > Mustelus > Mustelus asterias. The sequence continues at coordinate 97,963,927 of NC_135802.1, read as the reverse complement.
ATAACCATTCACCCCCTTGCTTGTCAAGAATCTACCTACTTTTGCCTTAAAGGTATTGAAAAACACTGTCTCAACCACCTTTTGAGGAAGAGAATTCTATAGTTTCACAACCCTCTGAGCAAAATGAAATCCTCATCTCTGTCTTAAATGGATAACCCGTTATTTTCAAACGGTGGACCCTAATTCTAGATTCTCTCACAAGAGGAAACATTCTTTCCAAATTCAGCCTGCAAGTCCCCTCAGGATCGTATATGTTTCAATCAAGTCGCCTCTTACTCTTCTAAACTCCAGCGGATACGAGCTTAAGTTGCCCAACTTGTCCTCATAAGACGACCCACCCATTCCAGGTATTAATCTAATAAACCTTCTTTGAGCTGCTTTCAATGCATTTACATTTCAATAGAGGAGAATGTCTGGCACTGTGTAAAATGGACTACTCATTCACTATCAGCCCACTTTGCAGCACTGACATTACCAATTTCTATTACCCGCTACCAACATGCAGTGACGCTCAGAAAAATAAATAAAAACATACACTATTCAAAACAAATGTCATAACTAATGCAATTATGCAAAGTGACCTTAAGGCAGAATTTTCCGTATTGGATATTCATGCACAACCTGGCCTTCAGTGAAATAGATTAGTCATGTAAATGTAGAATTAATGAGTATGTTCAAACTGTTTTGCAAATTAATAACTTTGCAATGGAAATTAAAACTGTGAGTCATTATGATCTTCTGGTGGCTGTTTTACATAGACGTCAGTTTCATTTTTTTGCTGATTAGGCTAGCCGCAGGCACAGTGTTTAAATAGAAAGCAGTTGTGGTTAGAGGACACTGTTACATGTGACTGACAAAGCTGGCACAGAATGCAGCTAAAATCGCAAGCACTGAACGACGCATTGCAGAAGCTTAGTGAGACTGAGGCAGTGAAATGACTTTTCAAGGTTTCAGTGCCAATGTCGTCCACGCATATTACTAATCTTTGTAAGTACCGCTAAAAAGATTGCATTTATAATAGAATAATGAGCGATTTTGCCAATTCCCTGCGGGGCCATTTTCATAAGAGTGCTATTGAAGTTATCTTATGTGATCTTTTCTTTGTTATGTGCAGTTTTCCATTTTTTCTATGCTTTCTGAGGCATATTTTATGACAGGAATGCGCTGCTTATTATTGCTTCAAATTCGCTCACTGTTACAATTCTGGTTTCAGACTTTTGCTGTATGTCAGGTGACATAAAGTCTTTTATGTTTCATTAATGACATTGGATTAGATTGCTAACAGTTTCAAATGGGAAGAATCTTCTCTATTGCATTCAAGCTTCTTCAGAATATTTCCAAGCACTGAGTTTAGAAATGTTAATATGAGTCGTTATATAAGAAATGAAACGTGTGTAAAAAATTAGATATGGGGTATATTCAAAGAGAATGAACTACAATTACTAAAGCTTGTTTGCTCAAACTCTGAAACCTCAAAATAACTTATTAAATCTCACAGCTCCTTTGTAACAATTTAGGAGATTAAGCATTTCAGTGCAATTTTGAATGCAAATAGCTCCATTCTGTCTAGATAATTAGGAATGTTGATAGGCTTGTTCTCTGGGGTGTACTGTAATGTGATACAAACTAAAGTACAAAGGCCTTTCCCTTTAACAAGTCAGTGTAACTTCATGATACAGTTCATCAGTGGAAGCAGTCTGATGGATGGCATTCACTGCAAGGCTTAGTTTGCAACTGATTGTGCTAATTACATGAAGTAATGAGAAGAGATTGAATTTTCCACAAAGATTAAACTTGAAACAGCTGTGCTCTGTGGATTATCTGGGAACAGTAAATATTACCTGCCATTTATTTAAAGGTAGATAACTTAAAAGCACATTTTGTCCCAATACAGTACAGAAAAATATATGATTTCCTTACAAATTTTCATTCAGGAACTAAAATTATTCTTAAACTAGAGGCGTTTCACACAATTCAAGCCTTTCACAGATTTAGGCCTGACTATTACCTCTGAGTCAACTTTAAGTAGGTGAGTTTTGGTTTCAGTTTAAAACTCATCCTCTCCAACCAGATTCAGAGCTAGAATATTTGAACTGCTGGACCTTATTTCAATCTCAGAGGTGGATTTCCAATGGAGTTGATCTAAATTGGACATCCCCCCCCACTTGCAGAGAACAAATACTGGCAGGTCAGGCAGAGACCTATTTAAACCAGGAATATAGTACCTAGCAATAATGCACTCTATTAGAAACTAGAGTTAATTTTAAGTAAATTGTATTTATATTTGTGGGTGTTAGGACCGAGATACAGCTTTAAGTTTAATTTATAGTTTCTTATTTCTGGGCTGACAAGGTGAAACCTGGGTCTAGTTTCATTTTAGAGTGGAGCCAGCAGATGTGGAGCTGTTTGCAGACCTGCATTTTTAATGAGGTTTTACAGCTCTTGGAGGGAAGATAAAACAAATACAAGGTAGAGAAAAAAACTGTGCTATTATCTAGCAAGGTGGAGGAGGGGGGAGGGGGGGTCTAGAGAGAGGGATGTACAGCAAAAGAACAGCAGTTTTAGTTCAGTTGGCGATAAAAAATGCTCTAAGGTGAAGGGCACAGTTTAAGTCTCTCTCTCTAACTGGAGGTACTTGCGGATTGGTGACTCCTTACTATGGGCCTGGGAAGCAGTGGTGTTCTGTTGATATGGCTGAGTATCTGAGACACTGCGTGCAAGGCAAAGCCTGAATGCATGTAGTGATGTAGGGTAGAGGAACATCAGAAGGAAAGGTTGAAAACTTGGAGATCGATCCTTGTGACGATCACTAAACTAACAAAAAGAGCTTCTGTGAGGTAAGTTTGCCTATACTGTGACAAGCATTTGTATTGTTGGGGCGGGGGGGGGGGGGGTGGCGGTGGTGGGGAGGAGTTGATGAGTAACCCACAGAAGTTGCTTTGAGTGGCATCTGTCACTTGGTTTCAATATGTGGTGTGTCTGACCAATTCACCTCGTGGTTTACATGGACTGTATACTTACTGTGAACATTAAAGTATAAAATAGTTTTTGTAACTTGTGTTGGAGTTGTAGAGTGAAGATATGTCGTGTTTTTTTTATGATCTGGGCACTTGAGCATGAAGAAATCTAAGTTTAATCCTTTAAGTAAATTCATCACCGTTTTATAGCCAAATAGATAGTTAACAGAGAATTTTCATTGCAACTGGTTGGTCTGCATTGTCAATGTAGTATTCAACTGTTCAGTGATTGATGGTGTTTGTCTGTCGACTGCTCACTGTGTATGATTAGTTAACCCGGGTGTAATCATTTAGAAAAAAGAAATTAAACTCATGTAAGCTGCTGTAATTGTGAGGGAGCAGACATTTTAAAGCATTGAATAAAATTTCTGCTACACACATAGAAGCTGGTGTATCACCTCTGCATATCTCTGGGCATAAAACATAACAGCCAGAGGTTGACTGAGTGACTTAACTGTTATTTGATGCAGAATGAGCAGTGTGGTTAAGTGGTTAATGCAGAGGGGCTTCTTGTCACTTTTGGGTAAGTACATTGAGCAAGTCAGCAAAAGTGCAAAGACATAAACTGCTTCCTGAGCTCTCGGGCTATCAGGTGTGTTATTCCTCCTTCTTCATGTCCTCCATCACCTTCATTCAATTATTTCTCATCAGGTGAAGTATGTTGCTGTTACTTTACCTTCTTCAACCCCAATTCTAATTCCATCCACATGATGTGCCGAAGTATGATACAAACATTTTTTAATGGGCCATATTGCAGGAAGCGCCCAGAGCAATCAATCCACTGTAGCTTCAGAATGGCAATGGTGTGTTGAATTACATTTCTGGTAGCCCGATAGTTATTATTATACCTTGCTGCTCAGCTAAGCTGAGGTAACAGAAGAGTATCATCAATGAGGTGTGGTGAAGGCATCCCTCAACTCCCAGACAGCCATTTGTTGAAAGGATGGAATATGGAGGAAATGGATGGACGAGTGTCTCAGGGTAAAAGCATTCTGGCAATCACCAGTGAAATTGACATGACTTGTATGACCTTTTGGTGGTAATCACTCACCCATTGGACGTTGATGAAATGACAGCCCGTCCTGTTGACAAAATTCCCTGACTCATTACCTGCTGCTCTGACAACTACATGGAGCCAATGACACTCTGTACACTGGGGAAGTCAGCCCCTACTGCAAACAGGGATCAGAGTTGTTTAGACTATGCCCTTTCCCTGGTCTGCTGCACATTTGTGAAGAATGAAACTTGGAAAGAATTCACATTCTCAATGTCCATTCTTACAAAATAACCACAAGTATCTAAATTGATGTGCTCTTACAAGCAAAATATAATTAAATGGAACCATGCTTATTATCCTGCTGCGCTAACAAATAGCATCATTAGATATTCTATTATTGTTTCATACACTGGCATATATTATCTCTAAATGTTCAGTAATAGAATACAATGCCTGTTACAATACTTACATTTCAAATGTTATAAGGTTTATATACATCTGAAAGCAAGTGCCATTAGTTGTAAGGATTAATGCTGCTAGTCCTGATTGCTTTTATTTGGGTCAAGTACAGGCTGAGCTCTTAGTCCACTCTAGCATGCCAATGTTAAGGACGGTGAGAGAGGCAAACTGAACTCCTTTATTTCTCTCACCATCTGTCCATAGCAGCAGTGATTTTAGTTTTGAAATAGACTGTGGCATGCTTCTCCAAATCCTCTTCAAATTTGTGAAATCAGTTTTAAAGTGAATTGCAGGAAACTCTCTTTTGGGTTAAATTAGGTTGTTTATTCATACATTCAAACCCAAGGGGATGGTCATCATCATCGCAACTGTACGTGCACTCGGTTGCGCCTGCATGCACACAAGAAGGAAATTGGAAAGAAAATAGATTTTACAACTAGGAATAACTTTTTAAAAAAAAGATATGGATATTAATTCCCGTGAATGTCAGAATGCAGTGAGGGTTCCTTTGCATAAGAGTTTAGGTTCAGGCAGGTTCAGCAAGCTGAAAGCAGGAGTTGCAGGATTCTTTTAAAGTTAAGTAGCAAGATGAGGTTGGTATCCAGAGGCTTGGACCATTCTACAGGCAATGGCAGGAGTCTTCCAAAGAGCATGGTTTTGAGGAGGCATGCTTTGTTGTCAGCCTGGGGTCTAAGTTTGGTGGAGTCCAGGTTTCGTGTTGACAGGCTGTTTAACAGCAGACTGCCCTGGGAGTCCAAGAATCTAACATTTAAACTTTTTGAAGGCCAGAGGAAATTTGGTCACATGATGTTGCCCATTGATGAGTCAGTTTGAGGTAAACAATCAGTTTCTATGTCTCTGGTCAAAATCCATTATTGACCTTGGGAGATAGATGGTGGCTTTTCGTGCCTCTGCAGGTTTAATGGGTTACGGAAGCTCTCTCTTTATAATAAATCCAAGCTGGGGAGACATACTGTCCAAAATTGTAGCCAACTTGCAAATTATGTGACCTGTAGCTGCCATGTTTTTGGTCCAGAAAAGTCCATTTTTTAAATGAGCAGTAGGTACGGTATGATTTACACAGTTCGTAATCTCTTTCATGTCTTATGAACATGACATTCCTTCCCCCTCTGGGGAAAGAAATGAATTCCATTTCATTTTTTTTAACATGTTCTCTTGCACAAACAAGAGAAGCAAATTAGTATACATTCATTTTCTCATTTGAAAGTCTAACACACAGCTAGCCAGTGCAGTGTTAGTTTCCTGCTGTATTCTGGACTTTTAAACTCAGTACAGGGTGCAGTGATGACATTGCTCTTTCCTCCAATGTGGGTAATTTTAGGTTAAAGGGCTGGATTTATAACAGAGAGCCACTGAAACTTGTTACATGTGTGGAGGAGAATAGCCACCCTCTAAACCCTACAATGAATAATGGGTTGCAAGAGCAAACACCAGCACAACAAATTGGCATTGGTCATTTTGAACACTTTGAGAAATTTCAAAGGATTGTGCATACCGGGTCTCTCAATGCCCACGGCAAACATAGATTTTGCAAAAACCTCTTTGCGGGCCTCTGTCCACACCACCTTTGAGTCTTTTTTTAGTGCATCTGTTAGTGGAGAGGCTAGGCTTTGGCCAGGCTAGAGTTTGGGACAAACCTTTAGTAGAATCCCTAGAACACTTCCCTCTTTTTTGTGAATATTGAAAGTGACTAAGGCACGTACTTGACTTTGCGAGGTAGCACATTTCCCTATCCCACAACATGTTCCAGGTAAGTCATATTGGCCTTTTGCTAACTCACGTTTTTGCTAGGTTCTCTACAAGGTTTGCCCTTTTCAGACCCTGTAACACTATAAGGATGAGGGTTAAGCTTTGTCTGATGATTACTATTGGAAGTTTCTAGAATAGAGCCAACTTGCAGATCATGTGATCGATAGCAGGCATGCTTTTGGTCCAGCAAGCTTCGTTTTTATTTAAATAAGCAGAAAGTGAGGTTTGATTTCAGCAGTTAATGATTTCTTTCATGTTTTATGGACATGACACCAGCAATGCAACCTTCCGCTTTTTGCCAGATTTAATCGAGACCTTGAAAAGGACATTAGATGAGTATATGAATAGAAACAATGTGTAATGTTGGGAAAAAGGCAGGGGAATGCACTAATTCATGATGTTTGTGTGGAGAGTGGTGCAGGCGCAATGGGCCAAATGGCCTCTCTCTCTGCTGTAACAATTCTATGATATACCTTTTGCTGATCTGAAGTAAGTTGTGCCAGAATGGTATCACACAATAATAACCTTAATTCTATTTGTGTAAGGCCAAGCACATGCATTTGCCTTAAAGTTGTTAGGATAATTTGAAGCCGAATTTCTTGTGCAAACACAATGCCAGAATTTTCCCATCCTGCTGCAGTGAACGGAGATTTGGCTGGGCACCAAATTCTCCGACCTCGCTGCAGCAGAAGCGTGGCATGGACGGCCGGTAAGATCGTGCCCAGTGATTAGATATTGTCACCAGTTTCCTCCTCATCTGTCTTTTAGCACAAAAACAGCAAATTCTGCACAAATTAAGATGATGTGATGCAGTTCCCTCTCATAACAAAATCTTTAAAGAGATAAACTGTTTATGCAACAACTCAATATTTAATGTGCTTTTGTACACGTCTTCTAAATGGTTTGGCTGTAGGCCTTAAAAAATTTTTTAAAGATTTTTTTTAGCATGGAAAGATCAAGGGAGTCTTGTTAATAGATTTAAATAAAGAGCTGTACCATCAGGATCCTTCTAAAAGTCACAGTATCACGAATAAATAAAGACACCTTCAGTATACTTACAATTTTGGAGCCAACTTACAGACCAGTAAAAATGGGGCAATAACAGTGAACTACCCACTGTTGTAGCAGTCACAATTTTAAAAGGGATCTACTTCCAGATGGCCTACTTGCTTCAGGTGGCAGGCCTTGTAAAGTTGGCAAAAAACTGGGATCATTTGATGTTTGCTCCCTGTTACTGTTTTTCATTAAAGTGGTTACAGCGCCACCTCTGGAGCAAGTAAAACCTGCATGTATTAACATTCCTGCTCATAATGACAGCATTACCAACTCAAGGGTTCTAATATATAAGATAAAGATCTTCAAAAGGTCCCAGTTTTACTCCACTCAATTAAATAGGTTTATGATCCAGTTTAATTAAAATCTCTGGGGTAGGTTTTCCAAGTCATCACACAAAATGAAGCATCTTGTCTAATATGTGCATGGATTTACTGTGCAGTCTTTGAGCCATGGAAGAGATGAGAACTTGGCCTATAACCTCATATTTGCAATTCAGATGCTTTCAATTATCTTAAACCTCAAGTTAGGATAACAGTTGTAAATGTATGAAAACTGTCTTTAAAAATTAGACCCTTCAAAAAAATCTGTGGCCATGAAGAAGTAGCACCGTTTCTGGTGGTGCTCTACAGACGTATGTGTGATTTTCCAACACTTACATTGCGTTAATAAACTGGAGCGGAACATGCAGGTGCGTCCCCTTTGTGCACCCAAAGATGTTGCAATAGAGAGATCATAACATCATTGTCATCAACAAACTGATGCAATGTCAAGATATCGGCTGAAATGTTATAGTTCCTCTCACCACGGGAATCGGAGCAGGCGAGGGGCGGAGCGTGGAAAGATCCATTGACCTAAGGCAGGATTCTACAGTTTTGGGATGAGCGAGGCTGTAAAATCCCACCCATCACATTTGTTCAACAAATGTGCATCTTCCATACTCCTGAAATAGGTGTTATGAAACAAAGATGGGCCCTGTCCTGGGGCTATTTAAATGGACACTCAACCAGCAACACCTTGGTACGGGTGGCAGCAGCCTTGCTTAGCTGGTTGAGAGGCATTAACAAAGGCACTGTGGAAGTGGCAGTGCTGGGAGCAGGAATGCTTTTATCCTGGAGAGGACAGACAGCATCATGCTTCACAGAGCCACTGCAGTCCCCACTGGGAGACACCTCGGCAATCCTGATAATCTGCTGGGGCAGAAATTGCTGGGCTGTTGTGGGAGCCTGCATGTTCCGTTGAGGACTGAGATCTGCCTCTTCAATGGCAGCAGTCAGGGATCGACTACCATCCACCTGAGCTTCCACCTGATGTCTCCTCTGCCCCTGCTGCTTTCTAATTTGAGACAGCAGCCATCAGACCCTGCATCATGTGTCAGTCTGACTATCCCTGGGACATATTGGAGCTGGACTCCTCCATGCTCCTAGCCGGTAACTATGGGCAGTCTTCCTGCCAATGCACCAAGTTTCTCAGTGTTTCTCTGTCACCTTTCCCAACAAGGTCTTTATCTGCAATAAAAACAAAAAGTTCCAGAAATACTCACCAGGTCTGATGACATCTGTGGAGAGAGAAACAGAGTTGATGGTTCAAGTTGAATGTGACTCCTTTTGGAACTGACAGAGGTCCTTATCTATGTTTACTGCAGCAGAAGCTGTCTGTGACCTCACCTTTCAGGGAGTTTGCAGATGAGCTGACCTGTCCCGTGGTGGGGGCCTGGAATGCGCTGCCAAGTAGGGTGGTGGAGGCAGGCACGCTGACATCGTTTAAGACTTACCTGGATAGTCACATGAGCAGCCTGGGAATGGAGGGATACAAACGATTGGTCTAGTTGGACCAAGGAGCGGCACAGGCTTGGAGGGCCGAAGGGCCTGTTTCCTGTGCTGTACTGTTCTTTGTTCTTTGTTCTTTGTCCCCCTGGTCTGGTTGTGGTCCATTGTCACAGGTGACTCGCCACACGTTGATCCTGATTCTGTACAACCCACTAAGATATGTGTAATGCCAATATCTGAGCTGATGGCTGAGTGTAAGTTTAAGTGATGGTGCTTCTTCCTCAGAAATCAACTATTTCTCTTACTGATGCTGCTGGGACTGAACAGCCAGCAGACCCTGACCATCTAAAAATAATACATAAGGGAGGGTAGGAGTGAAGAAATTCAAAGGCCTTAGGTCACTTCACTTGTATTTTCCATTTGATGACGCATTTCAAAATGAGGAGTGAGGGGAAATGTTTAATAGGTTACCATCATAGCCTCAGCATCACCAAGCGCCACAGGCTATATGACACAGAGCCCAATAATTCTGTGCACCATTTCCACCAAGGTGCTGAGGTATGTGGGCATACTGGTCTACAGCCAAGTCCTGTGCGTCTCTTTCCTGTTGTGGGCCACCTTCTCTTGCAAGAGAGTGAACTGAATGTCAGTGATTGTGTATCTGTGTGGTTTGATGATGTGCCTGTCATAGCTGAACAGTGTACGTTTACAGAAGTATGTATGTGTATGTGGCTGGCATGATTGAAGGTTGCATTTGAATGAGGTGTGGTGTAAGTATGTTAAGAGGTGCCAGGGTGTGATGCTGAGTGAGTGATGGGGGTGTGATGTATTTCGCAGTGCGGGATATATTGATGTATTTACTTACCTTGACCACCTTTGTTGGCACTACTGCCAGGTTCTGGGAGCCACACACTGGGCACCAACCATCCTTACCACATGCTCCTATTCCCTGCAGAGGCTCAATTTTGATGGTTTCCTACCCCCCTGATGGACACATGCCTACTTCTCGGCCTCCACCTCCCTGACCAGCACATCCAAGTTGGTGTCTCAATTGCACGGATCCCTTTACCTATTCTGCTGTGATATCCTCCTTGTTCCTCAGTGTTCTAATGTGATTATCCCAGCAACTTGCTGTGCATTGTTGCGACTTCATATGTGCCTTTAAAATAGGAAGGCTGCCTGGGATTTCTTTATCCTACTCAGTACCTTGGAGTGCGCAGCAGATGCCTGCCTGCACTGGAAAGATGACCAACTCAGTGCTGAAGCTGCGTCTTACCACACTGCAATTAGGGGAACGAAGTGGATACATTGGTTTTTTGTGCTGCTCACCTTATTTCCTACCATCATATTCAGATTCCGAATCACCACCACCACTCAGAAATCAGGGCAAATGAATTTCTTAGCCCCTATATCTGCAAAATTATTCAAGTTACTTAGAAACATGTACATGATTATTAAAAGTAACCAGCTTGGGTTTCGTCATTCATTTGTACATTTTGAAGAGCTAGTGCAGAATTGATGGGTCAAATAGCCCCCAGCTTTGCTACACTCCTCTATGGTTGCATGATTTATACAGGCTTAATCTTGCTGTTTGTGCTTGTACCATATTTTTTTGTTCAGAGCATTACATTCATTCTGTGTCACTGCCATTATTCCTTTTGTAGGAAAATTTAAAATTGGAGGAATAGGCTGCTAGGAAATTCCCTAGATGCATGAACTGATTCTTGATGTTCCCGGTCTTGTAAATGTCTATACTGGGATGTGTGGAAAATCTGTCTATTGATATTGTGGCGGTTGCAATCATTCCCCATCAGTGGGAGGTAGCAGGACTCACTGTAAGGTACTGACACATTAGCAGATGTCTACTTAAAGCATGATCGCTCGGATGAGGATTGTCTATTAGAAGTAGCCACTGCAGAATTGATGCACTCTTGGCAAACCTAAGAGCTATTTATATATTGTGAGGATAAAAGGTACTGTGGGAATTTAGTAAATTCATTTTCTTAAATTGAAAGTGCAGGGGAGAAATTTAACTCACAGCTGCCCATTTTGCTTCTGGAATTTGTAATTGTGGTCGGGTAACTTCTACATCCCTTTCAAATACAATATCTGCTTTGTGTGGGCCTGAAAACAGGTGAGGGACTCGCCAATGTAAATAGGAGTAAGGCTGCTAAAGAATGCAGATCGGATCATAGATATCAATTGTATGGTTTCAATTAGGTAGAAATAGGGAGAGCGTACAGTGTGCACACAGTTGGGAGCACAAGTGAACTCCTCAATGGGCAATCTGCTTCCTGGGATTGTCCTATGCCCCCAGCCTTGAACTCCTGTATTTGATGCACCTCCCTGTTTAGACCCCTCTAACCAACCTTCTGAAGTATGTTTGATGCCCATCTGGTGTACGTAAGGGAAAGGTCAAGTAATTGTTTCATCTTGTAATGTGTTCTCTAACTCTTCATCTGATCTCTCAGCGCCATATTCAGCTTTTTCACTGGGAATGAATAAGAGGCAAAAGGGTTAGCGATTACTGACATGACTGCTCCCTCAGCGCTGCTCTTAAAATTTTGTCTTTGGAGTGTGACTGAGAGTGCTGTCACTGAGCCACAGCTGACACAACATGGAAGTGGAGCTGAATCTGCTTTCATTTATTTTGTTTTGAAACAATTAACTACTCACTGTAAACTTGTCTCTCTTTTTGAATATGAGCATGTTTTGCTTCAGAGCTTCCATTCAAAAAGGTCCCGTCAGAAAATGACTTGACTTCTAAGTCTGGTTGTGAATTTGCCTGAGCTGTGGATTTAACAAATGTTGAATAATGCATAGAACTGTCAGGGCAAAAAAACAAGTTCACAGTTTCTTCGCATCAAGAAATGGATGAATCCAGAATTGTAAAAGTGTCGAGAGAGGAAACTTGTGTGAAACAAATGAACAAAGATGTTATCATTGCGGAGAAGGCACCTACCTAGTTGTTGAAAATTTAACTGTGCATTATGCCACGTATGCCGAAAGGAGGGACATAAAAGCTGAATGGGAGGAAGGAATAAGAGTCCAAGAGCTGCTCAATAGGTAGAAAATGGTAAGGATGAGGTACTTTAGTAGATGATGATTTGCTGAGAATCAGGAGGGGAGGAGATGTGGAAGGCCACAATTATAGAATTACATCCAGATGGACCACGGTTGGGAACCTAATTTAATCACCTATCAGAATCACTAGTGCTGTTTTGGGACCTGTGTCAGCTGAAGATGCAATACTGGGCAGTAATGTTGTTGGCATCAAACTATGAAATTGATCATGAAGACATAGTGGTATTGTCACTGGACTAGTAATCCAGAGTCCCTGATAACACTCTGAAGACAAATCCTAGCAGGGCAGGTGGTGAAATCTGAATTCACTAAAAATCTGGAATTCAAAGTCTAATGATGACTGTGAAATTATGGTCGAATGTTCACTAATGCCCTATAGAGAAGGAAATCTGGGGTCCAGCCACTGATAACCACATCCTCTGAATGAGTTAAAAATTAGGGTCTGAAGACCATTGAGATGCTGTCACTGTTACCAAGAAATAGTTTGAAGTGTCTGACGGTGAGGAAAATAGTTTTCATTTCTCTTATTCACAGAACTTGGACAAAATGCATACATAGAAAATCATTACTTTATTGGCCTAAACTTCCAGCACTTTTATTCTACTGTCGAAGTGCAGTGGAGGGCAACTGTCAACCAGCAGCCAGTAAAGCAGAACAAATCACATGGGTGCATAACTAAGATGGGTCGTCTATACCTATACTATACAGCCTGCAAGTCCCTCATCATTGTGGAATGTTTCAGATCACACAAACATAAAGGACTGGATTTTGACTGTTGGCTTGGTTTGCTGCTGACCTCAATCTGAGTTTCCCATAAGATCTAGCAAGCTCTATGGTGTGGTTTTCCACTTTCCCAGATGCAGTTTAAGGAATCAAGGGGATGCCCAGGTGTCCAGCACAGTGCTGTTAGCAAACAGAGTAAACAACCAATCACAATGAAGTATTCTCACGGGGAACAAATCAGAAAGTGGAAAGCACTTTATCCTTCACTTTTAATTTAAATATTTGCATGGTGAAATACATGATTGATTGGATTTAGATACAAGCTAAAATATCAACATAAACAAACTTTAAAAAAAACAACCTTTAAATGTGGATCATTTGATGACAGTGGAGAAATTGAAGTTTGCACAAATATGAAATTATCTTTCAGGACTGATTAAAGGTATTTAGCAACAATTATTAATTTAGTAAGCCAGTTACAGCTCAATCAACAAAGTATGACATGTTCAAAGGTTTTTACAGTGCTTTACAATGGTTTAGGAGTGGAAGTTCTAATCAATTTACAGATTTCCCATTGATTACAGTCTGGGGGCGGCTCAATAGCAGATCATCTGAAGAAGCATAGAATCACAGCAGTTTATGGATCTTCTCATTATTCTGTACACGTGTGGACTTTTAAAGATGCTGTCAGTTCCTGTGGACTAATGATGGCAAACACTGGCAGTTTGGCTGTCATCATCACCACAAAATCTAGCCAATATAAATAAGCAAAAAAAAGAAAGACTTTCATTGATATAATGCCTTTCATGTCTTCAAGATGCCTTCAATCTCTCACTGTTGTAATGTTAGTTAATGTAATGCGACGGGCCCATCGGCAAAGTGTTATACAAATGGAGGGAGTTGTTATGATCATGAAGAATCATTTGCATGATTGTTTTTGTTGCTTCACATGCTCCTGATTATTGTGGTGCAAGCACTTTCATCTACCAAAGAACAATCTCTTCATGGCTGTGGGAGGGCAGCAGAAACACCACAAATTAGGCAGGAATGTAGTCTATTTGGAGCACAGCTTTCTGTGGAAAATTCCACTGAGCTTTCTTTGGAATTGAGCTTCAGTCAAGGCCAGGCAAGGTTGGCATCATAGAAAGAGACATAAGTAAGGTTGGAGCTCTCTGACTGGAATTTCTGTGTCCCTGGAGGGAATGTGGCTGAACATGTATGCTGAATGGTTTAGGAGTGGAAATTCTAATCAATTTACAGACAATAGAAGTCAGGGCCCATCTTGGGGTCTTGGCCTGGACTCGTACCGAAGATTTTGACAACCCCTAAGTAAAAGGACTTGGAGGTTCTTGTGTCTCCTCACCAATGAAGGTGTCAAGACCCAGGAGGGCACGCTTCACCTTGGAGCAGGCAGACAGGCATCCAAGATGAAAACCCATTTGGCACAACTGCCCACACAGGATTCAATGACTATTTCTTGACCCCACCATATGGTGAACAAAAACTGGCATATGCTGTCACTTCCATAAGGATTCTTATGAGTCCATGATTTATATATTGCTGCAAAGTTGCTCACTTAGTTTTGCAGCCAGTAATTCCTGGTTTAAATGTTTGATGTGACTTTTATATTGTGAAAACTACCAGACACTACAGGCATTTTCAACTTTTGATATTACACATAGGATATACAACATAGAAACCGGCCATTTGGCCCAACTAGCCCATGCCAGTATTTATGCTCCACTCGAATCGCCTCCCATATTTCCTCATCTAAATCTACTATTGTAGCCATCTATTTCTTTCTCCCTCCAATTGCCTGCCTGTGCCCTTAAATGCAGTGTACTACTCACTTCAACCACTCGCTGTGGTAGCAAGGGTGGCACATTCATACTGTTGCCTCACAGCACGATTCCCAACTTGGGTCACTGTCTGTGCAGAACTTGCATGTTCTCCCCGTATCTGCATGGGTTTCCTCCGGGTGCTCCGGTTTCCTCCCACAGTCTGAGAGACATGCTCACTAGGTGCATTGGCCACACTAAATTCCCCCTCAGTGTACCCGACAGGTGCCAGAGTGTGGCGACTGGGAGATTTTCACAGTAATTTCATTGCGGTGTTAATTTAAAACTTACTTGTAACACTATTAAACTTTAAACTTTAAAAGGGTGGCTCAGTGGTTAGCATTGCTGCCTCACAGCGCCAGGGACTTGGTTTCGATCCCCGGCTTGGGTCACTGTCTGCACGTTCTCCCCGTGTCTGCGTGAGTTTCCTTCAGGTGCTCTGGTTTCCTCCCAATGGGCAAAAGATGTGGTGGTTAGGTGCATTGGCCATACTAAAATTCTCCCTCAGTGTACCCGAACAGGTGGCGGAGTGTGGCGACTAGGGGGTTTTCTCCATAACTTCACTGCAGTGTTAATGTAAGCCTACTTGTGACACGAACAATAAAGTTTAAACTTTAAGTTTATATTTTTACCAGAGTTTGAATAAAGAAGTTTCTTTTGAATTCCCTACTGGACTTCTTTGTGATTTTCTTACATTGATGACCTCAGAGGTTCAAATGCCCTTGACACAAAGAAGATTGTCTGGAAACCAATAGGAAAGTACTGTTACCAATACCTTGTGAGCTCACACAGTCTAAGCGTGAGAGTGTGGCAGAATGACACACAATGGGGAAGCAGTGTTCTGTGCCACACAATCTGTTCATACTAAAGTGACTCATGTTTGTTATTATTGCAACACATTAGCTTCCTTTATTATGCACTTTGTAGCTACCTAGTGTTATACTCCAGAAAACCAAGTAGTGAAGGATACAAACTTTTATAAACAGTTATTTGCAGACTTACAGATTACCAACATGCACTCCTAACCCAACAACCACAGATTTGGATTCAATCTGTTCCTTTCTATAGGACACAAGTGAATCCTTGGTTGAGACCCACTGCAAACAATTAAAAACAATTCATATACAATTAATCACCTCCCATCTCTCTTTTTAAATAAAAAGGAGTTTACATAGACAATCAGAGTTTCAAAAGCAATCAAATCAACGACTTTCAGATTCTGTACAAAGCATTGCATTGTGAGACACCCCTCAGCTAACAACCCTAACAATTTCTTCACACATGTATTGCTTTTTGTAAACCAATCTGACAGTTGATGACTTGCACCCACCAATTTAATTTTAGAGATTTATTTTCTCTCCAGCATTTGTTTCAAGCCAACGAGGTCAATCCATAAATTTTACTCACTCCTACTTTCTTTGGAGTGTATATTACCCCACAAGGAACAATTATCTACATAACATTCATTGGGTATCCTAGCTTCATGGTACAGAATATTTGACAATAGCACAGGGGATGCTGCCTGGTTTGGTACCAGGATGCTGCCTGGTTTGGTACCAGGATGCTGCCTGGTTTGGTACCAGGATGCTGCCTGGTTTGGAGGGTAGGTCTTATGAGGAAAGGTTGAGGGAGCTAGGGCTGTTCTCTCTGGAGCGGTGGAGGCTGAGGGGAGACTTAATAGAGGTTTATAAAATGATGAAGGGGATAGATAGAGTGAACGTTCAAAGACTATTTCCTCGGGTAGATGGAGCTATTACAAGGGGGCATAACTATAGGGTTCGTGGTGGGAGATATAGGAAGGATATCAGAGGTAGGTTCTTTACGCAGAGAGTGGTTGGGGTGTGGAATGGACTGCCTGCAGTGATAATGGAGTCAGACACTTTAGGAACATTTAAGCGGTTATTGGATAGGCACATGGAGCACACCAGGATGATAGGGAGTGGGATAGCTTGATCTTGGTTTCAGATAAAGCTCGGCACAACATTGTGGGCCGAAGGGCCTGTTCTGTGCTGTACTGTTCTATGTTCTATGTGATGGCGTAGTGGTATTATCGCTAGACTATTAATCCAGAAACTCAGCTAATGTTCTGGGGACCCGGATTCAAATCCCGCCACGGCAAATGATGGAATTTGAATGCAATAAAAAAAATCTGGAATTAAGAATCTACTGATGACCATGAACCATTGTTGATTGTCGGAAAAACCCTTTAGGGAAGGAAATCTGCCATACTTACTTGGTCTGGCCTACATGTGACTCCAGAGCCACAGCAATGTGGTTGATTCTCAACTGCCCTTGGGCAACTAGGCAATAAATGCTGGCCAGCCAGCAACACCCATGTCCCACGAATGCATGAATAAAACAAATAGAATCCTATTTCCACTGCCTACAAAAGTGTCTCTTGCTGCAGCCAAAGTACTTTGAACCACCTTTTTTCCCCTCAGTTTCTTAGTTTCCAAAGCTAAGAGTGATAACATTCTCACCCATCGGAAATACTATTGAACCAGCTGCACTAGAGACCCATCAGAAAAATTAGCATATGAAGCAATACTAAAAATGACTAGCTTCATGTCCTTTTAAAGCATAAAGAATGGCAGCAAGGACACAGTTATCCAAATTTAACTTTTGTTTGCCTTTAATGTTTTATTTGCCTTTAAAACATTTTGTACTTTAAGGTATCTTATTGCAGTACTTAACTCCAACACATCAAAATAAGCATCTGATCTAGTTTCAGCACCCGTTTAACTGACCAATCAAGCTTTGCAAATGCTCTGTCTCTTCTTTACATATAAGACCATCTGTCCGTGTTTTCCCTGTATGATTAGTCAGGATGTGAGCAACAGTCCCTCTGAATATGATCATTGATTTAAAGTTTTTTTCCAGACCTATGCCTTAATATCTAAACCAATGTATTTAGAAGCCCCACAATTCTGACTTCCAATTTTAAATTCTAGCCTAATCTTATTAACAATACTTTTCTTAAATTCAGCAGTATCACTTCATCAGAAATCATCAACATGTATCATGAAGATGCCTGGAAGTTTTCCTTCATGATTCCAAGAAAAACTTTGGGGGACCTATGTTTAATTGAACATAACCTATTTTCGGTAAAACCGTTCTCTCTGAAAAATACATTACTGTGGAAGTATCTATCATTCAGACCATTGAGGCATTTGTTAGGTTTTCACAGCTTTCCTTCTCCAACTGCTGCCACTGAGCTATTTCCAAAGAACCTCTCTGAAAAATGTCACCTTGCAGAAATGCAAACTTTTACATCAATTGACCGGCATTCCCAGACTATGTCGCAAAACAATTTTAAAATTTATTTTTCTAGTTTTGAGACAGTCCAATCTAATAACTGAATCACATAGTCACTCTTCAAAACCACAAGCAATTAGTCTCGCCTTAGCCCCACCAGCAAGGATGTTTTCAGTACAAATCCACCTATGTGTCAAAATTGGTTATAGAATCATAGAACACCGACATTGCAGAAGGAGGCCATTCAGCCCATCGAGTCTGCACTGACAACAATCCCACCCAGGCTCTATCTTCATAACCCCACATATTTACCCTGCTAATCCCCCTGACACTAAGGGACAATTTAGCATGGCCAATCAACCTTACCCACTCATCTTTGGACTGTGGGAGGAAACCGGAGCACCTGGAGGAAACCCATGCAGACATGTGGAGAATGTGCAGACTCCAAACGGTCACTCAAGGCTGGAATTGAACCCGGGTCTCTGGCGCTGTGAGGCAGTAGTGCTAACCACTGTGCCACCACGCTGCCCAGTTATCTTCAACTGGTACCTCGGAATACATTTCAAATTCACTCTCATTATCTTACTCTCTCCACTTTGCCTCTCTTATTAGTTTATCCTCAAGTTTATTGGCAGTCATCAAAACTTCATGATCTCAAGAGCATCTGCTTCTACTTCTGTTCTAAGATGTTCTGTGATCTATATTTCATTGTTTAGCTATTCAAGCTCTACTCGCACTTACATGTCTGCTGTGACGAATACAGCAATATCTCCCTCTTACACTATCAAAGGCTCTTTCTTCTTCCAGGTTTTCTTCTGGACTCACTATCAATACTTGTGCTGCCCATTTGTTCACCACCCCTCCCCCACCATTCTGCCAGTCTATGGACCATCATCCTGAACATTCAACCAATATTTAAATTTGCCAGTAGCTTTTCCTGTGTGTCCGGCAATTTTTGCACCTTTCCATTCACCACACCCTTCTGGGATATTGTCACCTGAGTACTCACTCTGGGCAATTGGTCCTGTGGTCGGGATAGTACTTGCCATGTGTGACGTGATCATTCACATTGCCACTATCTGGTCCTTACTAAAGAGCAAATAACAAAGAACTTTGCAGCACAGGAACAGGCCCTTCAGCCCTCCAAGCCTGCATCGACCATGCTGCCTGTGTGATCTAAAACCCCTTACCCTTCCGGGGACCATATCCCTCCATTCCCATCCTATTTATGTATTTGTCAAGACGCCCCTTAAAAGTCACTATCGTATCTGCTTCCACTACCTCCCCTGGCAGCGAGTTCCAAGCACCCACCACCCTCTGTGTAAAAAACTTGTGACTATCCACTCTGTCCATGCCCGTCATGATCTTGTAGACTTCTACCAGCTCACCCCTCAACCTCCATCGTTCCAGTGAGAGTTTCTCTAACCTCTGCTCATAGTTAATGCCCTCCATACCAGGCAACATCCTGGTAAATCTTTTCTGCACCCTCTCAAAATCCTCCTCATTCTTCTGGTAGTGTGGTGACCAGAATTGAACACTATATTCCAATCTACTGTGTTCTGTTCTTCAGGACCTTCATTAGAAAACACCTATGCATTTGAGGTACAAATGTTTTAGTGCATTTATTTCTAACAGCTGCTCAGAGTCCGAGATTTTGTAATTAATTTTGATTAATCATGAATCGCGAAGAACTAACAAGAGAAAGTAGACAATGGCAATTCAGTTGATGTAATTCTGATAGATTTTCACAAGGCCTTCGATAAGGAACTCGTGAATAAGGTCAGGGAATGTGGAATCAGGGGACAAGTGACAGAATAGGAGTAAAGAGTATCTGTTCAGAGTAACAGAATGTGGGAGGCGGTGTTGCATAAAGATCTGTGTTACAACCATTGTTGTTCACAATTTACATTCACAATTTAAACCTTTAGATCAAAAACACAGTTTCCAAGTTTGTGGTTGACACTGAATTTGGTCAATGCTGAGGAGGACTGCAAAAAAATTACAAAATGATATTAACTTGCGGAATAGGTAAATAATTGGCAAATGAAGTTCAACACTGATAAGTATGAGGTAGTACATTTTAGGTGGGGTCACTTATTATTTGAAAGTCTAGATGGGGTAGAGGAACAAAGGGATTTTGGAATACAAATACATTAAACATTAAAGCTGTGCCACGAGTTAGCAAGGCCATTAAAAAAAAGCAAAACAAGCGCTAGGCTTTATTCTAGCAGAATAGAATTGAATAGTAGGAAAATGATGTTAAACCTGTATCAAAAACTTGGTTAGACCACACTTAGGGCACAGTCTATGATTCTGGTCTCTATATTATAAGTAGGTTTTAAGGCACCAGAGAAGGTGCAGAGAAGATTTACAAGGATAATAACAGAAGTGTGTGCATATATCAGGAAAGGATTGACAGGCTGGGTTTCTTTTCTTTTGAAAAATGAAGGCTGAAGACTGAAAGATTATAATAGACTGGATACAGAGAGAACATTTCCACTTGTGGGGAAGAACATAACTAGAGACAATCAATATAAAATAGTCACCAAGAAATTCAGTTAGGGAATTCAGAAGAAACTTCTTTATCTAAAAAATGGTAAGAATGTGGAGCATACTACTCCATGGAGTGGTTGAAGAGAATTGTGTAGATATGTTTAAGGGGAAGCTAGACAAGCACCAGAGGAAATGGATAGTTGCAATTATAGATTTAAATGAGAAAATTGGGAAGAGGCACGAGTGAAGCATAAACACCAATTGGCCTATTTCTATGCTGTACATTCTATATGAAGAAACTTAACAGTTTAATTGACATTTTTGTTAAGTGCTGTCTTACCATTGCAATCTATTATTTTGCTGTTACTGGCCACCCCCAGTCTGGCACCGCTCCCCCAGTAGGCCTCTCCAGCCCCGCCCACTTGGCATTGCCCACCAGGCAGTGTCAGGGTGCCTGGTGGGCAGTGCCAAGGTGCCAGGCTGGCACTGCCCAAGGGGCAGCCCCTTGCTCCCAACCTCCCTGGGGGCCTCAATAACCGCAGTAAGAAGTCTCACAACACCAGGTTAAAGTCCAACAGGTTTATTTGGTAGCAAATACCATAAGCTTTCGGAGCGCTGCTCCTTCGTCAGATGGAGTGGAAATGTGCTCTCAAACAATGCACAGAGACACAAAATCAAGTGACAGAATACTGATTAGAATGCGAAAAGTCTGTGTTCACCCCAGTCCAACGCCGGCATCTCCACATCATGGCCTCAATAACCTCCAGATCTACCAGTGAGGCCATCATGACTGGTTCTGTTGCTGGGGACCAGCTGTGATTCTTGCCGGAGAGAACCTCTCCCGGTGAGGCCACAGAGGCAAGTGGGCCCGGACGATAATTCAATGAAAAGCAGATTTTAATTTAATTTAAATAAATTATTCAGCCTCGTGCCGGAAATAGCACGAAGCTGATCGTGCCAGATATCCGGTGCCGGTAAGATCGCGAGAGGTGAGAAATCTGGCACGAACCTGATTTCTCACCTCTCGCGCGATCTTAACAGCTCGCTCTGCCCATCGGCCGATGGGGTGCCCCCCTGGGTGTCCAACCTTAATCTGCTTATTAATTCCTATGTATCGCTTATTTACCTTGCATATTAGAGTATGGAGTATGGTCGACTATTTTATCTTTCTGAATTTGTATGTGTCTGTGAAGATACTTCTGTGCAGCTGGAGAACTACAAGGCAGCTTTCTCACTGAAACTAAGACTGAACATATATCGGAAGATTCTGGCCACTGACTCTAGTTTAGGGTCCTAGGGAGCAAAGGAATTTCCCACCAGAAGTTCAAACTTCCCGAGCAATTCCCACAGACTCAGTGCGTCAGGACTGCCAAGGAGTCCGAACTTGTATCTTGGAGGTACGTCTGGTCTCTGAGAGTCCAGAGACTGGAAGATCTGGGCCATTAAAGGTGCAATAGGAACACAAGTTATTGTTAATGTTGGTAAGGGAAAGAGCGAGCAGATTGCAATGATAGAGAGATTGGATTATGAGCAGTAATTATGTAAATTGGTTGTAAAAGAAAAGGTTGAGAGGCGACATGATTGCTGATTTTGGGTTTCTAAAGGGGTTACATAATGTAATTTTTCTAAGCTATTTTACCTTGTCTAGAACAATAGTACCAGATGAGACAGCTTGTGCCAATAGGGGGTTAAATTCAAAACGACTATGTGGAAACAATATTTCAGTGAGCAAGCAGTAAATCTATGGAACAGGCACCTGAGGAAGATAATGGAAGCAATTATTATAGATTAATTCAAGTGAAAATATGATAGATTTTGTTCCGAAAATAACATTTTAGGGAACAGTATACGACTAAGTTGCGATATGGGCCAGAATTTAGTGGCAGTCCACCAATTGAAGAAGGAGTTCTGTCATCTTTCACCTGAGGCCTGATGCTATTCTCAGCTAATCAGACACTCACCTGGACAGTGCAGGATATCCCACTGAATTAAGGCACCAGTAAGATGGAGATCCTTCTCATGAGAACTGCCGGCTAGCCCGAGGCTAACTCTGCAATAGGGGCAGCACCACTTGGAGCGGTGGCCACTGCCGAAATTGCACTAAAGCATACCTATAGGACCAGTAATGAATGCCTCAGAGCCAATTAAGTAGGGCAGGATGGTATTCTTAGAGAGAAGGGGATGCAGACCGGGGAGGAAGGTTAGGGCATTAAATTCCACCCATGATGTGGCAAATGTAGCAGACTTGTCAGGAAAATGTGACCTTCCATCGATAGCTCCTGAAGCTTTCCACCACTCGCTTTTCCATTGCTTCTTTTCTGGGTATGTTGTAGACTAATTGATAGAGATTGATTTCGATAGTTAGTTAATAACTTCCCAGCTCTTGCATAATTTGACTATCAGGAAGGAATAGAGTGAACAAAATGGATCTTGGTCTCTTTTGTCTGGCAATTTCTATTTTTCTATAATTCCACCTGTGGAACCCAGATCTGGATGGCAGTACACCTCACCTCTTAGCATGCTGTCCTCCAGTCATATACCAAGTGATGAATGAGCCATGGAAGTGCAAATTCCAGGGTATGGAACTCCATCTTCTGCCCCTGACATAAGTGCACGTGCCCAGGGTAAATTGGGGCCACCCTTTCCAAGGCTGTCTGGGAAATCCTGAAAACAGCAGGAATACACTTGAAGCAGATACTGCTTCTTCCAATGAATGAGTTGGTGGCCCACCAAAAAACAATGAAAGTAAATGCAAATGCGTCTGAGTGTTCTGGAGTTTTACAAATTCGTACCAAAGTAAAAGTCAAAACCTGGCAGGGGAAGAAGAAGCATCAGGTGGGTGGACAACATTGAGATGTGGGCTGAGGATGTCTTGAAGAAAATCAGAGAAGAAGCAAGAAGAAGCCAGTGACCCCAATAAGGCTATAGTGACAACGGGTGATGTGAACTCATACTCTCACTTTCATTTTTAACAACAATGGTGAAAGTGCATATTGTTAAATAGGTAGGAGCAAGTTTTCTGTAGGTGGAAGTTATGCTTTTATAAATGTGTGTAGTAGTGACACACTTTTGATTGCTGAAAAGTTTGGAAGCATAGTTGGAATGAAAGTGCTCAGAGAAAATAAAGTGTTTGGTTTAGTTGCTGGATAATAATTAAATGCTTGCCTACACCGTTGAGCAATCACCCCTATAATACTTTCTTAAAGCCTTGCTACATCCATAGTATTTGCAACTCTAACGCAATACTGCTGTAAATCTCCCCTCGTGCAATTTTGATCAGTGTTTTCTTTGGGCTGGCTTGTTACTCCAAACATTTGTTTGAGACTCAAAGCATTTTGTCAAGAGAAAACAAAGTTTATTTTCAGAACAACCTGCAAACACATGTTTAACATTAATGCTTGTCCTTTTAGACACCTTAAAGGTTTTGCAAAAGCAAAATACAACAGATGCTGAAAATCTGAAATGAAAACAGGAAATGCTGGAAATACTCAGCCAGTGTGGCAGCATCTGTAGAGAGACAGTGCAAATATTTCACTTTTTCCGATTCTGATTGTGGTGAACCATCGTTGGTTCCCACTGGATAGTACTGAGCCAGGGCTGGCCAGTACTACAGGAATGTATATAGGTTACTGTGGGATTGTACTAATGTTGCTGTTGGGTTAGGGTGGGATTGTTACACCTGTGTTTGTTACTGTTGTGGCACATCCCAGTCGGGCTCCGCCTCCTGGGAGAGGTATAAGCCTCCCTGCTCGGACGGGACCCCTTCAGTCTGGGATAGTGTGTTAAAGTTCTGATAGCTCCATTGTTAGTTAATAAAAGCCTTCTTTTACTGAAGCTTCGAGCCTCGTGTCCAATTGATGCGCATCAATTTTATTAACTAAAATTAAACTCTCGACGGAAGAAAAAAAAGAAAGGAGAGTATGGAGCAAATCCTCAAGCCAGAACGTCTGACGCTAGATCCACGTGCGGTGGGCGCTTCTAACACCTTCGACCACTGGCTGAAGTGTTTTGAAGATTACCTAGCAGCCTCCGCAGCGGTCACCACAGATGATGACAGACTCCGGGTCCTCCATGCGAGGGTAAGCGACACAGTCTACCTCACGATCCGTGCAGCCACCACTTACCCGAGGGCCCTCGAGCTTCTAAAGAAGCGCTATACGAAACCTCCTAACGAGATCCACGCTCGTTACCTCCACGCGACACGACGTCGGCAGTCGGGCGAAACCATGGAGGACTACGCCAATGAGCTCTTACAGCTAGCCAGGGGCTGTGACTGCAAAGCTGTGTCGGCTGTGACTGCGAAGCTGTGTCGGCTGAGCAGAGCATGTATGACCTCGCCCGAGATGCGTTTGTGGCCGGGGTCGGGTCTTCATACATCCGTCTCAAACTGCTAGAAAAGGGTAATCTCAATCTTACCCAGGCCATGGAATTAGCTGAAATGCTCGAGTCGGCTTCGAAGAGCTTAATCCTATATCCAGAGGACCACGTGGAGACAACGTGGCAGGAGCAGTCGCAAATCCCTCCTCGCCCCTCGGGCTTGAAGTGCGGTGTTATGGCGTGCTCCCATGTGGGCCAGACGACGGCTGCAGCCCCATGCGGCCCGCGGTGCTATTTCTGCGGAGGAGCAAAACATACCCGACAAAAGTGTCCCGCTAAAGCGGTAATCTGTACCGCATGCGGTAAAAAGGGGCATTATGCAAAGGTGTGCAGATCGAAGCCCAGGAACGGCAGTACGGCCTGCGACCCTTCGGAACTGGGATCATCACCATCGTCGTCGAAGTCCTCGCGGGGTTCGTCCACGTGCGAGTCCAGGACGACGCCATTGCAGTCGACGGAGTCGGAGGAGTATGACCACCAGGGGTCGCTAAGTTTGGCGCCCTCACCCATGTGCGATTCATGGGGGCAGCCATTTTGGTCGACGATGACCACGAGCGACCAGCAGGGGTCCTCAGCGTCGACCTCAGCTGCCTGCAGTGACGTTCATGGACCAACGGTGGCGTCGATCATCCTGGACCAGGCTAAGCCTCACAGGCTTGATCGTTCAATGATGGATATCCAGGTAAACAATCATGTGCTTTATTGTCTGTTTGACAGCGGGAGCACCCTGACACTGTGAAGAGGTGTGGACTCCAGATTCAACCTGCCAAACAGACAATCTCTATGGCATCAAGGTCCCGGTCTGTCGCTGTGCTAGGACGTTGTGTGGTAACCTTGAAAGTACAAGGCACAATTTACGAGCGTTTCAGGCTCCCTGTGTTGCCGTATCTTTGCGCACCAATTCTCCTCCGACTAAACTTCATGGTCCACATGAAGAGTGTGATCCTACAGTACGGTGGGCCACTCCCTTCGCTGGCAGTGGGAGAACAGCTGCAGTCTCCAAATTGCCCAATGCAATCTTTCTACGTTAAAGATCACCACACCCTCTTTATTTCAGAATCTGGTACCAGGCTGCAAGCCCATCGCTACTAAAAGTAGGCGTTACAGCACTGAGGATCGGATCTTCATCAGATCTGAGGTTCAGCGACTCCTCAAAGAAGGGATCATACAGCCCAGTGTTAGTCCGTGGAGAGCACAGGTTGTGGTGGTCAAGAGCGGGAACAAACCCCGGATGGTCATTGATTACAGTCAGACCATTAACCGATATACGCAGCTGGATGCATATCCTCTCCCGCGCATATCTGATATGGTCAATCAGATTGCGCAGTACCGGTGTTCTCCACCATAGACCTCAAGTCCGCCTACCACCAACTCCCCATTCGCCCAGAGGACCAACAATACACGGCCTTTGAGGCGGATGGTCATTTGTATCATTTTCTTAGGGTTCCATTTGGTGTCACCAATGGGGTCTCGGTCTTCCAGCATGCTATGGACCGAATGGTGGACCAGAACAGGCTGCGGGCTACCTTCCCGTACCTGGATAATGTCACCATCTGCGGCCATGATCAGCAGGACCATGACACAAATCTCCAGAACTTCTTACGCACTGCATCTCGCCTGAATTTGACCTACAACAGGGAGAAGTGTATTCCGTACGCGCCGGTTAGCCATCCTGGGATACGTGGTGGAAAACGGGGTCATTGGCCCTGATCCAGACCATATGCGCCCCCTTGCTGAACTTCCCTTGCCCGCTAGCGCAAAAGCACTGAGAAGATGCCTAGGCTTCTTCTCCTATTATGCGCAGTGGGTCCCCAACTACGCGGACAAAGACCGTACGCTTATTAAGTCCACGACTTTTCCACTCACGCCAGAGGCCCAATTGGCCTTCAAGGAATTGAAACACGACATCGCGAAAGCCACGCTGCACGCGGTAGACGAATCCATCCCTTTTCAGGTGGAAAGCGATGCATCTGATTTCGCCCTGACAGCCACACTTAACCAGGCGGGCAGGCCCGTCGCGTTTTTTTCCCGCACCCTCCGAGGCCCCGAAATTTGGCATTCAGCGGTGGAGAAGGAGGCCCAGGCCATTGTGGAGGCCGTCAGACACTGGCGCCATTACCTGGCGGGAAAGCGGTTCACCCTGATCACGGACCAGCGGTCCGTGGCGTTCATGTTCAACAACTCGCAGAGGGGCAAGATCAAGAATGACAAGATCTTGCGGTGGAGAATTGAACTCTCCACCTATAACTACGATATCATGTATCATCCAGGGAAACTCAATGAGCCCTCGGATGCCATCTCGCGCGGAACATGCGCTAGTATTCAGGAGGATCGCTTGAACGCCCTCCATAATGATCTGTGCCATCCTGGGGTCACTCGGCTCTACCACTTCGTCAAAGCCCGCAACCTGCCTTACTCGGTGGAGGACGTCAGGTCGGTAACAAGGAGCTGTCGGATTTGCGCTGAATGCAAACCGCACTTTTACCGACCTGACCGGGCACATTTGGTCAAGGCCACTCGCCCCTTCGAGAGGCTGAGTGTTGATTTTAAGGGCCCCCTTCCCTCAACAGATCGGAACCTGTACTTTCTGAACATAATCGATGAGTACTCCCAGTTCCCGTTTGTTGTCCCCTGCTCGGACACATCAGCTGCCACGGTGATCAAGGCATTCCGTGATCTTTTTACCCTGTTCGGGTACCCCAGCTATATCCATAGCGACAGGGGCTTGTCGTTCATGAGCGATGACTTGAGGCAATTCCTGCTCTCATACAGGATTGCCTCTAGTAGGACCACGAGTTACAACCCTAGGGGTAATGGACAGGTGGAACGAGAGAATGCTACAGTCTGGAAGGCTGTCCTATTGGCGTTGAAATCCAAAGGTCTTCCAGTCTCCCGTTGGCAGGAGGTCCTCCCTGATGCACTTCACTCTATTCGCTCCCTCCTGTGTACGGCAACCAATGCTACTCCCCACGAGAGGATGTTCTCATTCCTTCGGAAGTCTTCCTCGGGGATATCTTTACCAGCCTGGTTGACGTACCCAGGACCCGTCCTCCTGCGGCGACATGTAAGGGCCCGCAAGTCCGACCCCTTGGTTGAACAGGTCCACCTCCTCCACGCCAACCCTCAGTATGCCTATGTGGCATATCCTGACGGGCGAGAGGACACAGTCTCGATCCGAGACCTGGCGCCTGCAGGGGACGTAGCAACTCCTGTCGCTCCCATACCCCCAGTGACGAATCCATTATCTCTTGTTTCTTCCCCGGACATAGCACGGGCAGCATCGGGACCATTGCTTAACAGTTTTACTCCAATGCACAGCTTGCCTGAGCCCCGAAGATGGTCGCCACCGCAGGATGTGTCAGGATCCCCTGCACTACCGTCTCATCAGGGTCAACCGGCCTGTGAGTCCGTGGGAGAACAGCTGGACGCCGTTTTTGGGAGAACGCCACCGCAAGTGCCTACTCCGGTGTCACCGCCGGTATTGAGGAGGTCACAACGACGGTGCGGTCCTCCAGACCATCTGAACTTATAATCTGCTGACATTTTAGTCTGTTTTCGTACCCCGCCAGCCTTTGCTCTCAAAGGAGGGGTGAATGTGGTGAACCATCGTTGGTTCCCACTGGATAGTACTGAGCCAGGGCTGGCCAGTACTACAGGAATGTATATAGGTTACTGTGGGATTGTACTCATGTTGCTGTTGGGTTAGGGTGGGATTGTTACACCTGTGTTTGTTACTGTTGTGGCACATCCCAGTCGGGCTCCGCCTCCTGGGAGAGGTATAAGACTCCCTGCTCGGACGGGACCCCTTCAGTCTGGGATAGTGTGTTAAAGTTCTGATAGCTCCATTGTTAGTTAATAAAAGCCTTCTTTTACTGAAGCTTCGAGCCTCGTGTCCAATTGATGCGCATCACTGATGCAAGATTATCGATCTGAAACACTAACTGTTTCACTTTCCACAAATTCAACCAGGCCTGCAGAGCATTTCCAACATTTCCTGTTATCATCAAGGTTTTGTGTTAAGTTCACAAGCAATGGTAGATCGTTACAATGTGAGGGCATTGAATTGAAAAACAATGTCAAATGAATTGTGAACCTGACTTTGTGCAATATAACATACTGAAGCTTAGTGGTGAACAGACCAATGTGAGTCATAAAGAACGCCAATTCAGTTTTGTTTCAAAACTGAGGATGAAAAGTTTCTGCTATTTTTATGGTCTCAGTAGATATTGTCCAAAATGAGTCATACCATGAAAAGAGACTATAAAATAATCTTCAGATGCAGACACAGGAGGTGTCAGAGACCGAAGCCCAGTGTTGGATCCAACGTTTGACTCTAGCAGCCAAACAAAATTGACCTAAATTAGTGAAATACAGCCCTGCCTCCCCAGATCTTAATAAATATTGTATGGCATCTTTTCTTGTCAGTGAAAGAAGTGTTTTAATTATTAGGAGGAAGATGCACTTTGAGGTTTGAGCTTGATTTTTTTTTAAGCACGAGGGACATCCATAAAATAAACACAATTTGGGAATAAACAGTGAATCTGATTGGCATCAAATTACCTTTGATAAAGCACCACATTCTAAATGTATTAAAATTGAACTCCACGTCATTAAAGTGGAATTGGCTAGGGGAGAAAAGGCAGAATTTAGTGGTGAATTGTTGTTTTTTAGACTGGAGGAAAGTGCGTGTGGTGTTCCCACTTCTTTCCAATTGATATTAATTACCTGGACTTGGGTAGAGAGGGCATAATTTCAAAGTTTGCAGATGGTATCAGTGAGAAGGGTAGTAACAGACTTGAGGAGACTATGGACAGACTGGTGAAATAGGTTAGATGCATGACAGATAAAATTTAACACAGAACTGTGATGTGAGTTTCCTGAGAGGAAATATAAGCTGAATGGTACAGTTTGAAAGGGATGCAGGAATAGAGAGACATCAGGTTGACAATAAACATCTCTTTAAAGGTAACAAGACCACATGAGAAGGCATATGGGATCCTTGTTTAGCGTTCAGTTATTCTGTGATTGATTATGTGAGTCTGTTTACTATCAGTACTTGTAGTGCTTGATTGGTTACATTTGGGTGCGGACTCTGAGAAAAATGAACAAATTTAAGAAGTTGCTATAAGCTACAGCTATAAGCATGGAGGCACCATTTTAAATCACAGTGAATAAAATTTGTTACCACATAGAGACCAGTATCATCTCTGCTTAGTTCCAAGATATGAAATATATGACAAACTGGCAACAAGGATAATGGAGAAAAGTTTAAATTTACCAGCTCCAACACAGTTTCTTTCATCACTGGGAGATCCACCCATGCCACGGTGTTGATGGAATTGTAGGGTTCAAGACCTACTTGCTTGATGTAGGGATGGGCAATCTGGATGGAGCAGTGATCAACAAGAAGGTGGTAATCATACATTTTCATGGAACAGAAGACCAATGAATATTCATCTGTGTTTGATATGGCGGTAATTGCCCTCAGAAAATACTTTGGGCCAAGAAAAATGTGATGATGAAATGATTATACACCAAAAATGCCAGGGAAATAGTGAGCCCATAAAACAATGCATTGCAGCATTTAGCTTTGGCATGTAAATTTGATACGCTGAACAATTAATTGAAAAGGAATTCGAGTCCACAAAGTAGGGAATATCTTCTCATAGAGGATGTTGATCTAACCTTTGGGGTGGGGGAACCACAATCTTGGCAGTCCAAATGAATCTGCCATGTTAGATTTTGAGAGGTTACACACAAATACACCTTCAGATTCAAGGTTGTGGACACAGCTTGGCCGACCAGCAATAAGAGACCTCAGCAATCTCAAAAACATAGTCAGATACCTACAAAACTGTGCCTAGATTGTCCAGCTTGATGGAAAAGGTGTAACTTATGCTTAAAGTGGGACCGCAATGCAAAGGTGAGTATATCAAAGAAGATAACTTCATCGATTCGACACATGGAGGATTCTCTTCCTGAGAGAGACATGCAACATCAAAAACAAGATAATTTTAAGGATTGCTGAGGCAGGATTGTGGATATCTCAATGTTGCTTCTCATCAGCATTGGTGTGAAAATATTTATCCTGAGTGACTAACTTAACCGTGGCATTTTTCACACCTTTCTCTCACTCCTGCGACCGACACTCTTAAAGCTTATGGCAACTCAATTATTCTGGTTTTGGGCATGACCACAATCCAAGTCCACTATGAAAGGATCATTCTAAACAAGTTCATGTTTTACGTACCCATGGGGGTAATCTTTTCTATAGGCTTGGATTCAAACTTGAAGACTCCAAAATGCATGCATAATGAGGCTTAGCTGTGAACCCAGGCTAATAAAAGCATTGGCTCATCAGGGTGTTCTGTTTTGATCACTGAAGTAAATTGTTGACTTTGCTTGATTGACATCTTTATACTGCTGTAATAAGTTATTCTTTCTGTGATCTCTTTTGCCAATGTCTCAACCTTCATTTGGACAGTATTAAGAGATGTGAAGTGTTTGTAACCTCTGTTATTGATATGTAGTAGTCTAATTGACAAATTCATAGGGCTAAAGAAACAGCAGCTTTTTCAAAATAACATTTGTGAGGAGGTGTTTTCTTTCTCTCAGCAGTTCCATACTTGCCATTTTTTTATAGGGCTCATTGGTTAAACAATAGTACATTTTGGATGGATGGACATGGAAAGGGCATGGGTTGGCATTGAGTTGGCATGACAATATGAAGGGTTATGGGGAGTGTCTCGGGGGTTGGGTCAAATTGGCATCGAGAGTATAAGGGACCCTGGAGGGACACTTTTCTGTTGGAAAGAGGAGGAACGAATTGTGAGGCAATAGTATGCGTACATGAGGAGGTGCAGTGAAGTGTCCTGCTCTGTGTTCGGGTGAGGTACGAGATGCAGTGCAGGGAAGTATCATAAAGTGTACCGAACGTAAATTAATTGAACAATAGTTGAATTGGTTGAAGAAGCCAAACAATTAATAGCATTAAACAGGAATAGCTTCCATCAGACAAATGGCAGATACTGTAGCATGACATTTTGTAGACATTACAATACCAGTGATAGAATACAAAGACAGGATTTTGTGATATATTTCTTTTATAAACCTTATGGATGATTCCAATTTCTGATTTGTAACACAAGTCACACATGTAACTGTGACATTGTTGAGAGAAATCTTTCAGTCCCGCCCATGTCAGGGATCTTCATGGGCTGGGTGGAAAATTCGATGGATGTACAAAAGATTGACCTCGGGCGGGCATTTCTGGTCCTGAGGCAGGCAGGACTTGAAAACCCCGCCTATTATGTTTAGTTACCAACACTTAAAACACATTGGGCAAGATCTTCTGGCCCCACTCGCTGTTGGGATCGTCCAGTCCCGCCAAAAGTCAATGGATTTTTGGCTAGGTCACTGAATTTCCCATGACTGATCCCACCACAATGGGACTGGAAAATTCCCTATAAATTTTGTCATTATTACTTTTCTGTTTATGCAATCTTGCTGTACAAAAATTGGCTGCTGCATTTCTTAATTTACAACAGTGACCAGAATCCAAAAGTACTGCAGGGCTACAGAGAGTTTTGGGACAGCCTGGGAGTCATGAAAGGTGCTATTTAAATGCATTGCTTCTTTCTCAATAGACAGTGGAAAAATACGTTCCAGAATTCACCCACATAGAATATAGACCTCCTATTTAAAAGGTCCAGGCTGTCATTAAATAGTGGCAGTCTCCATCGGATTTCACCGATTCTAACGGATGAACTGCTAATAATGAGTACAATTAATCCTGGCAACTCCACCTGAATATTAAAAAGAAACCCAATCACGAACATGGGTGGGACCTCGCACCAACATCATATCAATCTGTAATGACTTTTATCAGGCCATTGAAGTTGGCCTACTGGAATACGAACTCGCTGATTAACGGGCCAATTGATGGGCCAATCAGGGAGACTTTACTTTGTATATAACCGGGAGTGTTAGCTCCTCTGCCACTCCCAAAGGTAGACTGCTGACTGACAGCACTCTGTATACTGCTGTTGGAATTGTAAATAAAGGGGTGCTGGTGTAGGGACTTCTGCCTCCGTGAACTTATTACACAATCTCATTGGATACAAATGACAGATGGCCTGCTCACCACCAGCCCGATCAGCACTATACATGAAAAATAATCATCCCCTTTCTTGTCTACCTTTCTGTAAAATTAGAGAAGATCGAGATGTTTTCACTGCAAAGGCCAATGGGGATTAGGTTTTGACAAAGCGACGATTTATGATAATCATTTTTATTTCACAGGAGATTCAAATTTAGCTTGTTGTCATTCACAAGCTGAGCTAGATAAAGGAACACCTTTCCATTTGCCCTAATAGCACAGCAAATACCGAGGAAACTATCATCAGCATGAATTGTTATCACAACAACTTTTCCATGACCACCCTCCAAAGACAAAGACACATGAATAATTGAAACATTTTATTGAAAATCATGGGAGAATGTCAATGGCAATTGTTACTGGACCAATTGTGTGTTGGTAGAGTCCATTAACTTTAAATTGCATAGACAGGGGGTTGAATCAAATACCTTTCTTTAACCGTCTTCTCACAATTATCATCTCCCCACAGATCAAATATTGAAAAGTGGTATTGAAAAGGTGAAGAGAAGAGATGGTTTTTAACATTTGATAGATCAGACTTTTGATTAGAATGCAGTTTCATATTTGCTGAAAGCCAGCTTTATGATATAAGCTAGTTTGTATTTGGCTTTATTTTCACAATTTCTTTTATTATTTTAATATAGACAGCACTCAAGGGACAGCAACAATATCAAAAGTGACAACACTGGCAGCAGCAAGTGATAGTCTCACAACAGAATCCATTTCCAGGACAGAGAAATCCTTTACATCCAGTAGCTGCAATACAGCTCTTCCCAAGGAAACAGAAGAAGAAAAAGCAAAACGGCTGCTTTACTGCTCCCTCTGCAAAGTGGCTGTCAACTCTGCCTCACAACTGGAAGCACATAACAGCGGTGAGACTTGGGAATCTGTTTTCCTAGCTTCCAATCCTATAATTACCAGTCTTTAAACAGAACAAACTTACTCAACTACAGTCCATCCATACGAAATGGAGCCTCTATGGTTTGCTGTTAATATACTGTGACAATTCAGTGAGAAAGCATTTGCATAGCAAAAATAATTTGGTGTTAAAAAGATGTGTAACAATCGATGGCTTGAAGTGTGGTAAAGGATAATGCACAGTTGAAGGTTTCTCATCACATCATCAGGCTGATTAGAACTCTGGAGTGGCAGTAACCGGTAACTGATTAGTTGCCTGTTATGAACCTTACCCAGGGTTTCCTAAAGAATTTTTTAAAAGAAGTTATATAACCGGCAGCAAATCCACACCAATCATTTTCTGCTAGTACCAAAAGTTAAATCAGCCCTCATAAACCAACTGAGCAAAGCTGAGGTATTTTATTTCTTCTTGTCTTAGGTCAGTGAGAAATGTTCTGGTCCGGCTCCAGGGGGGCAAACGCAACCTTTAGGCTGCTCTTCATATGTGTGACAAGAAGGCTTTCTGGTTGTAAAAACATCTCAGTTCAGTCTGACCAAGGTCTCATCTGAAGTCTACACGCACGCACAATCACGTAAGATTCAGCAGACAGCATTCAACAACAGAAGGCTTGACTGATTATTTTCTCCTGGGAGACTTCATTCAACACAGTTCAGGATTCTAATCTTCAACCTTCTGGTCTGTGTGGCTTAGTATCACGCTACCAGTACAATTACCCACTGAAGCATTAGAAGAACCCCAGCTATGTTGCTTTACACAGCAACCTGAAACTCTAAAGCTGTGTTTCATCCAGATTGTACTTCAAGCCATCTGTGATTTTTCCTGCAAATATTACTATAGCTTCCATTATATCCATTTATACACTTTACTCAGTTCAGATGTCTGTTTTCTTTGCACCAGATGCTCAGGTTTGTAGTATGAGTCTTAATGTGATGGAAGGACAGCATTTGTGTGTTACTTTATTATCTTTCATTGCAGCCACCACGTGCATAGCTGATGATTTGAGCATAGATAAAAAAAAGCAAAAGAGAGAAAAGTGATGTACGTGTTGTTACCAAAATTCCCGTTATGTTGACAATATGATCACATAATATAAAATCATGTTGTCTGAAATTTTGTATCATTTCCCTCAGCCCTTTAACTTTCTGTTACGTTGGAATAAAGGTGCCTGTTTATCAAACAAAAGTGCCTTGACTATAAATTCCAAACATAACCCACTCCCCTCACTGAACCAAATGCATGATTTAGAAAATTAATAGAAGAGGGCTGACAGGCATGTTATTATTGTCTTATCAACTGTCTGCTTTAGACTGTAACATATATAAAGTCATTTTAATTCAGTGTGCTAACTGTCGAAAAACCACATGTCAGTCCACATGCTTACTGAAGCATTCTTTTGAATGTGTATTGCACAAGGACGTTTGAACTTCCAGGAATGCCACTGTCAATAGAAAATCTTTATTTCCATACCTCAGGCCATCAACTTCTTGTTTATTACATTAGCATTTCTAGCCACGATATTTTTTCTATTCTTATCAACATAACTTAAGTTCTATATGTCACATGGCAAATGTTTTAATATCACTTGATGATAGATGAAAGCATGTGTAGAAAATCTCAGCAAGACTGACTTCACAGAGCAATGCCTCATTCAATGGGAGAAGGAATTAGAAAAAAGGCTAGAAGACTCATGTTTCAACTCTTGAATAGAGGCATTTGTCTAGGGAGGCTCCATGACTTCCTGAACTTGTCATTATAGCTAATCTACGAGTAGTATGTTATGTAAAATATTTTCACTTACAGAATCAGTGTCAATGTTCAGGCAATTATTTTAATGAAAATGCCCATGTTCGTGGCTTGGCCCTTTGAGTTAACTTTTAAATCACTTCCACCTATTCTATAATTTTAATATTGGTTTTCGTATTCAGTTTCCAAAGCTATCTCATTACAATACATCTTCACAGTCCAATCATAACACCAATTCTTCCACTCATTTTCACACTCTGATCTACAGCAATGTGCCACGCTGTGCATTGCAAAGTTCTTTGTGGCCTTTGTCAACTCTTCTTGGTTGGCACATTTACATTGCACTGTTACTTTAGGACAGTTGTGCTTTCTTCACTTACATGTCCACATTGAACTTCCCCATCAGATGTCTGGCAGAAGCAAATCCCCAAAAAATTGAAGGATTAAAAATAGTGGGAAAAACTGTGGGAACTTCCCAAGGTTTGAGTTTGACAGGTGAATTTCTATACAGGCACATTAATAAGATCTCCACTTTTGTTTGAATAAATACTAATTACAGTCAATGGATTTGGGTGCCGTTGGGTACAATTTTATAATATAAAGGCATTTTGTGTCTGAGCAGAGGAGATATGCTTCTCCATCGCAGGTTGGATGTACTGATCTTCCTTGCCTGCTGAGAGAGTACCTCACAAATAGCAGTCTAAGTAACTGAAATGAGACTTAATTGTAACACTACATCATTTCAACCAATTGACTAACTTTAAGGTGTGGCACATGGCTACCAACTGGAATTAGTGCAGTTTCTCTTATTGCACCTGCTGCAAAATTGCCAAGATAATTTTAAGCAGTACAATTAGCATCTAAAGGTCATTAAGAAAAGAACAAATAGAGCTGTGGAGTGGGTGGCATTGAGAGGTTGCAGAATTGATGTGTAATGGACAAAATAATTTTAATGGAGATAACTGAGTTATGCATTTTGGTAGGAAGGATACAGAGGCCACATACTGCTCAGATAATAAGTGACTGATTGGGTTAAAGAAACAAAGAGATTTTGGCGTCTAGGGACGCAAATCACTATTGGCCTCCTGCAACTTTATTATTCTTTTTAAAGAAAAACAAACCAAACACTGGGATATATTTCTAAACAAATAGAACAGAATAGGAGAGAAGTTATGCTAAACTTGTATTGAACTATAGTTACAACACCCTTGGACAGTTCTCAACACAATATTATAAAAAGGATATACAGACGCAGGAGCAGATAAAAGAGCTGAGACCAGAACTAAGAGGCTGTATCCATCAGGAAAGATTGAACATGCTGGGGCTTTTTTTCTCTAGGAAAGAGAAGACTGAGGAATGTTTTCAAGATTCTAAAGGATTTATAGAATAGACTTTCAAAAGATATTTCCACTGTTGGGTTGAGTGGGGAGACCATAAATATAAGTTAGTCAGTAATACATTCAATAGGCAATTCAAGTTACCCAAAGAATGGCTACCGTGTGGAACATGCTACGATAAGGAATAATTATAATGGTTAGCGTAAATGCATCCAATGGGAAACTAAATAAATCCAATTTTCTTCAGCATTCCTCACCCTGCACCTGCACCTTTTCTTCAGCCCTTTGTTCTGGGAACGTTTCCTGTGCAAAAGCAAGCTTGCCTCTGCTAAGGTTGGCTTCTCCAATTTAAAAGGGGGAAATTGGATTTCCTCCCACATATCATTTTCATCTAGTGGTGAAGGGTTTTATTTATTAAAGCCCATTAAAAGCACGCCAGGTTTAAGAGTTCGTGAAGAAAATGAAAATCATGCTGATGAATTGGGAACATTCTGAATTGTAAGTATAAAATGTTTTCACACTTTCAAGTGTTAGTAATAGGAACTGCATTATAATATCATCGTGTTCACTATACAGTGAATTCATCCTAGGGATCTATCCTGCAAACCTAAGT
Organism: Mustelus asterias; assembly: GCF_964213995.1. Classification (NCBI taxonomy): domain Eukaryota; kingdom Metazoa; phylum Chordata; class Chondrichthyes; order Carcharhiniformes; family Triakidae; genus Mustelus; species Mustelus asterias. The sequence goes on along the minus strand of NC_135802.1, from coordinate 97,926,322 downwards.
TAATATTTTACATTGATCAGCATTCTGTGTTATTGTTCACATACATTGCAGTACTTTTCCATTGGAGAAAGTACCATAATGCTGTGAAAATGTTACAAAATCTCCCATTAATCTATGCTGAAATATCTTGTACTGTGATTTAAAATTACCTGTTTTTGACACATGGAAAAAACATCTAACCACCTGTTTCTGCCGTTGGTTGACAGGCAATTTGCTTTGAAATTGATACTAACATTTTCTGTTTTTTTCACCTCAGAGAGCACTCTATGTTTGTACAGCTTTGGCCATTATGAATGCTTGGTTGAAATTCAAGTCTTAATGGGTTTCAGCATTAGGTGTAGGTGTTGCATTGATCTGAGAATTAATGACAGTTTGAAGTAGTTGTAGTAACAGATTGTGCCTTTGATATGGTTTCTGGTTTGCTGACACAAGCTAATGGGATTACCAGTATTATAAGGTTTTTTTCACATAACAGAATTCAACTTTTCTCAATATCAATAACCATGGGTTTGATGGACATTTATATTGGATGGTGATTCCCCCACCCCCTCCAAGGAGTGGGAAGTATTTTGCATGGAATCTGAGTACTGTACATAGTGGATACTGAGTGAAAGACTATGGAGGAATACTGAGTGAAAGACTATGGAGGATACATGAGGGTGCAAGGATGAGGCACAAGGTGAATAGAGGAAGTGAAGGGGTAAGTGGTTAGGTCTAGGAAGTTCCCAAATGCACTCCAATTGGAAAACCCAGTCCACAATGAAAGATGAAATAGAGGGATATATTGATGGGATTGGTTATTATGGATTATAAGCAGCAATTTGGACCTGTTTGATGGTCTATTTTGGTTATGTAAATACAATGTAATACATGTAATATGATATATTAGAAAAGGATTTGATAGCATAGACTTAGAAAAGAAATTTCCACTTGCACAGAAGGCCAGAACTAGGGGCCATAAATATAAGAGTCGCTACAAAATCGAACAGGGAATTGAGGAGAAACATCTTTACTTTGAGAGTGGTAATAATATGGAAATGCTACAACAAGTTCCTAAACAAACAATGTGCAAACATTTAAGAGGAAGGCGGATACAGCACAAGAGGGATAGAGTTATAGAGTCATAGAGGTTTACAGCATGGAAACAGACCCTTCGGCCCAACTTGTCCATGCCGCCCTTTTTTTTAAACCCCGAAGCTAATCCCAATTGCCTGCATTTGGCCCATATCCCTCTATGCCCATCTTCCCCATGTAACTATTTAAATGCTTTTTAAAAGACAACATTGTACCCGCCTCTACTACTACCTCTGGCAGCTTGTTCCAGACACTCACCACCCTTTATGTGAAAAAATTGCCCCTCTGGACACTCTTGTATCTCTCCCCTCTCACCTTAAATCTATGCCCTCTAGTTTTAGACTCCCCTACTTTTGGGAAAATATATTGACAATCTAGCTGATCTGTGCCCCTCATTTTATAGACCTCTATAAGATCACCCCTCAGCTTCCTACGCTCCAGAGAAAAAAGTTCCAGTCTATCCAGCCTCTCCTTATAACCCAAACCGTCAAATCGCAGTAGCATCCTAGTAAATCTTTTCTGCACTCGCTCCAGTTTAATAATATCCTTTCTATAATAGGGTGACCAGAACTGCACACAGTATTCCAAGTGTGGCCTTACCAATGTCTTGTACAACTTCAACAAGACGTCCCAATTCCTGTATTCAATGTTCTGACCGATGAAACCAAGCATGACGAATGTCTTCTTCACCACTCTGTCTACCTATGACTCCACTTTCAAGGAGCTATGAACATGTACCCCTAGATCTCTTTGTTCTGTAACTCTCCCCAATGCCCTACCATTAACTGAGTAAGTCCTACCCTGGTTCAATCTACCAAAATGCATCACCTCGCATTTGTCTAAATTAAACTCCATCTGCCATTCGTCAGCCCACTGGCCCAATTGATCAAGATTCCGTTGCAATCGAAGATAACTTTCTTCACTGTCCACTATGCCACCAATCTTGGTGTCATCTGCAAACTTACTAACCATGCCTCCTATATTCTCATCCAAATCATTAATATAAATGACAAATAACAGTGGACCCAGGCACACCGCTGGTCACAGGCCTCCAGTTTGAAAAACAACCCTCTACAACCACCCTCTGGCTTCTGTCAAGAAGCCAATTTTGTATCCATTTATATACTTCACCCTGGATCCTGTGAGATTTAACCTTATGCAACAACCTACCATGCGGTACCTTGTCAAAGGCCTTGCTAAAGTCCATGTAGACAACATCAACTGCACTGCCCTCATCTACCTTCTTGGTTACCCCTTCACAAAAACTCAATCAAATTTGTGAGACATGATTTTCCACTCACAAAGCCATGATGATTGTCCCTAATCAGTCCTTGCATCTCTAACTGCCTGTAGATCCTGTCTCTCAAAATACCTTCTAACAACTTACCCACCACAGATGTGAGGCTCACTGGCCTGTAGTTCCCGGGCTTTTCCCTGCAGCCCTTTTTAAACAAAGGCACAACATTTGCCACTCTCCAATCTTCAGGCACCTCACCCGTGGCTATCGATGATTCAAATATCTCGGCTAGGGGATCTGCAATTTCCTCCCTAGCCTCCCACAATGTCCTAGGATACACTTCATCAGGTCCTGGGGATTTATCTACCTTGATGCGCTTTAAGACTTCCAGCACCTCCTTCCCTGTAATATGTACACTCCTCAAGACATTACTATTTATTTCCCCAAGTTCCCTAACGTCCATGCTTTTCTCAACAGTAAATACTGATGAGAAATATTCATTTAGGATCTCACCCATCTCTTGTGGATCCGCACATAGATGACCTTGTTGATCCTTAAGAGGCCCTACTCTCTCCCTAGTTAATCTTTTACTCCTTTGATAAAGGAATAGGAAAGGCTCATTTGCAGCATAAACACCAATATAATTATTGGGTCGCATACTCAGCTTCTGTACCGTGATGTAATTTTAATGAAATCCTAACTTAAACTTCATAGCTCCGTCTTTTCACTCCATGGCTGAGTGTTGCTCGTTGAAATTCACACACCTGTTGTTATCATGTGTAATCTCATAACCACACTTGTCCTTCTTTACATATAAGGCCACAAATTGAACTTTGTCCTGCCTGTTTTCCAACTGGTAAGGGACCACTGGAAGTCACCAAAAACCTATGTTCTAAAAATAAATATTCATTTGCCTGTCGAAGCAGGAGGAGTTTTCTTCCTCCTCCCCGTACCTCAGCTCTGTTGAAGACAATAATCTGGTCAATTCCTCCCAAGCTGTAGCTCTAACCTAAAGACTGCTTTTGTCATCTGAGCAGCCCCCATCCCATCTGTTCTTTGTTGCTAGGTTGCCTAGGGAGATGCGGTCAATGCCTGACAGTTTGCCACGCTTATTAAAATAAAGCCCAGTTGACAAATCCAATAAGTTAAAATTTTATATAGAATCAACCAAACTGGATTTAGCATAATGTCTTTTTTTTTCAATTTGTTTCAATTGGGCCTCAGGCCTAACCATTCCTTTTTGCACCAGTTACTATCATCAGGTAGTTCCGAGACCTGACAGTGCCATGAAAGCTTTGTGGCATCTGTAGTCACTGCTCCACTTTCAACATGTCTATCACTATCCTTCTTGCTGTACCTGTGCTGCTTAACCTTCACTGGCACAAGATACTCAACAATGCTGACTACATAAATCCCACCGATACATCCACTGCTTTGATTGCTAATTGAAATTGTGGAAAGGTTCTTCTTCTGACAGCAAGTGGAAGAGCAAGTTAGGAAACCTGGGTCATATGTATTGATGAAGTTATTCAGTTTGCACAAACCAAATGCTGGACGGACTTTATTGGGAAACATTGCTTGAATAGGAGTAATTAATACAATGAGAAAGCAGTATTTAATTTAGAAATTCAACTTGTCAATTTGAAACATGCTCTAAAGTTAATAGGAACATCAGACTTAGGAGGAGGCCATTCAGCCCTTTGAGCCTGTGCTGTCAGTCAGTCAGGTCATGGCTAACTTGCTTGTTTTTCAACTCCACTTTGCCATCTGCACCCCCATGGCAAATGACTCCCTTGTCTAACTCTTTCTTGAATAAATTCAATTACTCAGCCTCACTGCTTTCTGGGGAAGAGGATTTCATATACTAACAACTGTTTAAGAGAGAGAATTTCTCCTCATCTCCATCTTAAACAGTAGACCTCTTATTCTTAAACCCTATCTCCTGGTTCTAGTCTCTTCCACAAGTGGAAAGGTCCACCTCGTATTTATCAAATCCCCTTTGGTCTTATATATTTCAATGAGTTCACCTCACATTCTTCTAAATCCTAATGGGTATAGGCCCAACCTGTTCAACTTTTTTTCATAAAATAAGCCCCTCATCCTGGGAATGAGTCACGTGAACCTTGACCTGGCATGGTGGCACAGTCGTTAGCACTGCTGCTTCACAGCTCCAGGGACACAGGTTCAGTTGCAGCCTTGGGTGACTGTGTGGAGTTTGCACATTCTCCCTGTGTCTGCGTGGTTTTCCTCCCACAGTCCAAGGATGTGCAGGTTGGGTGGACTGGCCATACTAAATTGCCCCTTAATGTCCCAAATTGTGTAGTTTAGATGGATTGTCCATGGGAAATGTCTGGGGTTACGGGGATAGGGGAGGGGAGAGGGCCTGGGTAAGTTACTCTTTCAGAGAATCGGTGCAGATTTGTTGGGCCAAGTGGCCTATTCTGCACTGTGGGGATTCAATGAACCTTCCCTGAACTGCTTCTAATGTCACTTTTCAAGTTTGAACATCAGAAATGTACACAGAATTCCAGATGTGGTCTCACTAATGCCCTATATAGCCACAGTAAAACTTTTCTACTTTTATATTTCATTGCCTGTGCAATAAATGCCAACATAAAAGTTTTAAAGTTTATTTATTAGTCACAAGTAGGCTTACATTCACACTGAAATTAAATTACTGTGAAAATCCCCTAGTCGCCGCACTCCGGCACCTGTTCGGGTACGCTGAGGGAGAATTTAGCATGGCCAATGCACCTAACCAGCACATCTTTGGACTGTGGGAGGAAACCCGGGCACCCAAAGGAAATCCACGCAGACACAGGGAGAATGTGCGAACTCCACATAGACAATGACCCAAGTCGGGAATCGAACCTGGGTTCCTGGCGCTGTGAGGCAGCAGTGCTGACCGCTGTGCCACCATGCTGTGCCTGCACACTGACATTTTTGTCATTCATGTACCAGGACACCCAGGTCCCTTTCCATCAAATTATGCAATCTTGCTCCAGTTAAATATTATGCTGCAATAATACAGTATTGAAATGCAAACTCAAATCTATTACCCCTTATTGTATTTTTCGTGTTCGTAACACCATTTGCACAGAGTAAATTATCAGGGAGAGAAATTAGACTGTGCCTCACCTGTTCCTAGGTTATAAAATGGGTTTTGAAAGGACACATTTCAAATGTCAATGACCCTTCCTGATCTGCACCAGAAGTGTGCTGACCGTGATGTTGTTTGAAATGACCTTTAGTCCACCTTGAAATAAGCGTTCAGCCAAATATAATATTCCAAAGAAGGTTCTACACCTTCACCAGGATCGTCTTGTGATGCTGATCTCTGTCAACTCCTAATTTGCTTATTCTTAAGCACACCCAGCAAAAGATGGCAGGGAAAGCCAGAAAGCAGACTGCAATAATACTTTCTTTTAAAAGGATCCACATCTTCACACAGGTAAATATATGATTAGTCATTTTAGACCCAATGGGGTTTTCTTTTTTGCTTTTGTTATTTTGGCTGCAGTAGAAGTGTTTAAAAATGTATCAATCAGAAGTGGAGGCGCAGAGTCTTTCCCTGCTTTGTCTTCAGTACAATTAATGGGTGTTCTGCTGGATCTACCTTTGAGCTCAAGGATCAGGAAGAGCAGTAAGGAAGACTGCACAGACTCAGAGATACCGGATGGGTGTGAATTGACTTGCATGAATTTAGGAACTGCATTACCTACTCAACCTGAGGTTTGCCCTATACCCATTGGAATTTTGATAAATGAGAGGCGATCATATTGAAACATACAAGATCCTGAAGGGATTTGATGGGGTAGATACGAGGAAGACATTTCCATTTGTGGACAGGACGAGAACCAGGGGACACGGTTTAAGAATAAGACAGAGATGAGGAGAATTTTAGTATGTGGCATTCTCTTCCCCAGAAAACAGCGCTACTTCACGAATGACACAGCTGCTGAGTTCTGTTCCCTGCTGCATCATCAATTTCAGCCTCACACAAGGGCATGACCAACGCTGTTGATTGTTATAAAGGCGACAGTAGCACTTAATTTATATACTGCTGGGCCATCTCCGGGAGGAACAGATGATCCTAGGTGATATCACTTCACTACTACATCAAGAATGTTAAAGAAGCATTTTACTTACATTGTTTCCCATGGAGGCAGCGGAACAAAGTGAAAGAGCTGCAGGCTTGACCGGGACAGCAAAGTTTCCTGTGTAAAAGGCCTGATTGACCTATACCCGCATTGCCTTGTGTACTTCACTAAAGAGCCCGGGTTGTATATCAACTCCCTGAATATGCGATGAAAGATAGTGTATTATATTGTGCAGCATACGGATCTGCACCTGTTTTCGAAGCAGTTGCCATTATGCCTTTATCCTGCACCACTGCACAATTGAACCTCTCTTCCATCCAAACCATAGGTTGGCAAGCTGGCTGCTTGGGGCTAGCGGGTGTCCCCTGATCACCTGCCTCATGGCTCTTCAGGCACTTGAGTGTAGTCGCTGGGAGCACTGCAGTCAGAACCATGTTTTCATCAGAGTTTCAATTAAAACAGAACCTTGGCCTTCAGGAGCTGATGGCTGATTTTTATGCTGGGGGCGGAATTTCACCCCCTCCCCCATGACACAAACGTTAGTGGTTAACCCCCCCGCCCACTTGGCTGGCTCACCCTGCAGTCAGTTAAGATCGGTTGGGTCGTTAATTGACTTGAGATGGGCCTTCCGCCCGCCTCCAACGGAGAGGAAATCCCACCTCCGAGAGATGCCAGCCATTCAAATGGCCTGCAGCTCTCTTGTCCTGGCAGTGCCATTGAGAGCAGTGGCTCCTGCCGTTCCAGAAGGTGGACACAAAACAAAGGAGCCAGACATAAAGTGGATTTGGTGTCTCGCTGGGACCAGGCTGGCATGCCCTTGTTAGGGGAGGTGGGTCACAATTGTAAGGCCGATGTATAAATATTGGGGCGGGGGGGCGGGGCGGGGGGGGGGGTGGGGGGGGGGGGGGGTGGGGGGGGGGGGGGCGGGGGGGGGGGGGGGTGGGGGGGGGGGGGCGGGGGGGGGGGGCGGGGGGGGGGGGTGGGGGGGGGGAGTAAGGAGTTTAGTTTGGGAGGGCCTCTGATAGCCACGAATAATATATTTATAGCTACCTTTCAGCCGAGATGTTAAATCAAGATCTCATCTGCCTAAGCAGATTGTAGGTGTTATGGTTTCCCTAAATCATTGACAAGAAGGGCTTTCAACATAGTAGTTTCTTCACTAGCTCTAAAGCTGTTTAAACACATGTGATCTGCCCATAATCCCGGGAATAACTCCTGCCATGTGGCCTCTTTTGTAGCCACATCATCACGTTTGCACATGACCGCTCCAAAGGTGAAATGGTGGGAGAATGCTCCAGTGTTCTATCCAATGCTTACCCCTCAATCAACAAATGCTCATTGCTGTTTGCGGGATCTTGCTGGGTGTCATTTAACTGGTGGGATTACCTACAAAAGATTAGTGACTAAATTTCACAGAAGTGAAGCACTTTGGAATGTCCAAACTGCTCCAAGATGTACCTGGAGAGTTCAAACCCTCAGTGAAGTGATCAGATCCAGGTCGGTAGGGTTCCTCTGACATTCTAACCTGCTGCTTTTGTGGATGCCATAAAGCGCAACTCGATTCTAATTCAATAATGAAAACTCTTCAGAGCATGAAGACCAATCAAAAAGTTATTTCAAATCTGTTCCCATTGTTAACACATCAAAAATGTTGCTATAGAATTAAATCACTGACTATAGTTTAGGGGATTCAGCCTAAAACAAAATTGAAAAGGTTAAGGTTAATTTAAAAATTGACCTTAAATATATACAACCAGTCATTTATTTAAACTCGTTAAATTAAGTTGCCTAATTTTAACAGTATTCATTTTGATTTGGCTTTGTAACAAGGTCTTCAGCTGGTTAATCAACAAACTGCTGTGAATAACATTGTGATTAATCATTTCTTTCCATTTGAAAAGTTAAAATTATGCAAAAGATTTTATGATTTAGTAAAGGGATGGTTTTATCACCAACGAGAGCTGTCACAATGTCATGCACTTCAATAATATCATGAATCATCAGCCATTTGCTCTTACATTACTGGTCTTTGAAGAGTGATTCATTATAGAAGGAAAAACCCTGATTATTTGTAGCAGTTTAAATCTGCATTAAAAACATTTGTGGTTTGTGTGGGATTCTTTCAATCTTTTTTATGATGCTGCGGTTTTCAGTAAGTACCATATATATGAGGGGAGGGTGGGGTGCTGTGGTAAATCACTAGACTAGTAATTCAGAGGAGCAGACTGATACTTTGGGCACCATGGCAGACCTATAAAGCTAGTCTCGGCAATGGTGACAATGAAATCATTGTCAAATGTCGTTAGAACCCATCTGGTTCAATAATACCCTTTCGGGAAGGAAATCTGCCATCCTTACCTTGTCTGGCCTACATGTGACTCCAGATCCACAGCAATGTGATTGACTCTTTTTTATCCCTCTGAAATGGTCTATCAAGCCACTGAGTTTGATCAAACCACCACTGAAAAGGAATGAAACTAGGCAGACTACCCGGCATTGACCTAGGCACTGGTAACAATAATGGCACAATTGCCCTGTGGACCTTGCAAAGTCCTACTTACTAACATCGATTGATTGTGCTAAAATTGGGAGAGCTTTTCTTTTATTCATTCAAGTTTGGGCCAGCATTTATTGCCCATCCCTAATTGCCCTTGAACTGAGTGGCTTGGTAGCCAACAATTGAGAATGGTTTCATGGTCATCATTAGACTTTTAATTCCAAATTTTAATTCCAGCCACTGCCTCTCCCCCTAACCTGCTCACTGACATTCACTTTGGATTGTGGTAGGGTCTTTCAGTTCCCGACCTCATCACAGCCTTGCCCAAACGTGAACAAAAGAGCTGAAATCATGAGAGTGACTGCCCTTGACATCAAAATAGCATTTGACTGAATGTGGCATCAATGAGTCCCAGCAAAACTGGGATCGATTTGAATAAGAAGGAAAGCTTCCAACTGGTTTGAAGCATGCCTAGCCCAAAGGAAAGTGGTTGTAGTTGCTGGAGGTTCACCATCTCATCCCAGGATATCACTCCAGGAATTGTCAGGATAGTGTTCTTGGCCCAGGCATTTTCAACTGCTTCATTAATAACATTCCCTCCATCATAAGGTCAAAGTTGAGATGATCACGGATAATTGGACAATGTTCAGCACCATTAACATGCCAATGTTCTGCACCAATAACATGCCAAAAATTGATGACAGGAAGGCTATGGCAGGTGAGAACCTAGAAACTATCATTATCACGAAAGAGGTAGTGTTGGGCAAGTTAATGGGGCTAAAGGTAGACAAGTCTCCTGGTCCTGATGGAATGCATCCCAGGGTACTAAAAGAGATGGCGGGAGAAATAGCAAATGCACTAGTGGTAATTTACCAAAATTCGCTGGACTCTGGGGTGGTTCCCACAGATTGGAAAACAGCAAATGTGACGCCACTGTTTAAAAAAGGAGGTAGACAAAAGGCAGGTAACTATAGGCCGGTTAGCTTAACTTCTGTAGTAGGGAAAATGCTTGAATCTATCATCAAGAAAGAAATAGCTAGACATCTGGATATAAATTGTCCCATTGGTAAGAAGCAGCATGGATTCATGAAGGGCAGGTCATGTTTGACTAATTTGGTGGAATTCTTTGAGAACATTACATGTGCAGTGGACAATGGGGAACCTGTGGATGTGGTGTATCTGGATTTCCTGAAGGCATTTGACAAGGTGCCGCACCAAAGACTGCTACATAAGATAAAGGTGCACAGTGTTACGGGTAATGTATTAGCATGGATAGAAGATTGGTTAACTAACAGAAAGCAGAGTTGGGGTAAATGGGTGTTTTTCTGGTTGGCGATCAGTGGCTAGTGGTGTGCCTCAGGGATCAGTGTTGGGACCACAATTGTTTACAATTTACATAGATGATTTGGAGTTGGGGACCAAGTGCAGTGTGTCAAAATTCGCAGATGACACTAAGATGGGTGGAAGGGCGAAGTGTGCAGAGGACGCTGAAAGCCTGCAAAGGGATATAGATAGTCTAAGTGAGTGGGCGAGGGTCTGGCAGATGGAGTACAATGTTGGCAAATGTGAGGTCATCCATTTTGGTAGGAATAACAGCAAAATGGACTACTTTTTAAATGGTAAAAATTGCAGCATGCTGCAGTGCAGAGGGACCTGGGTGTCCTCGTGCAGGAATCTCAAGGAGTTGGTTTGCAGGTGCAGCAGGTAATTAAGAAGGCAAATGGAATTTTGTCCTTCATTGCTAGAAGGATGGAGTTTAAAAACAGTGAGATTATGTTGCAGCTGTATAAGGTGCTGGTGAGGCCATACCTGGAGTACTGTGTACAGTTTTGGTCTCCTTACTTGAGAAAGGATATACTGGCACTGGAGGGGGTGCAGAGGAGATTCACTAGGTTGATTCCGGAGTTGAGAGGGTTGGCTTATGAGGAGAGACTGAGTAGACTGGGGCTATACTCATTGGAATTCAAAAGAATGAGAGGAGATCTTATAGAAACATATCAGATTATGAAGGGAATAGATAAGATAGAGGCAGGGAAGTTGTTTCCACTGGCGGGTGAAACTAGAACTAGGGGGCATAGCCTCAAAATAAGGGGAAGCAGATTTAGGACTGAGTTGAGGAGGAACTTCTTCACACAAAGGGTTGTGAATCTATGGAATTCCCTGCCCAGTGAAGCAGTTGAGGCTACCTCAATGAATGTTTTTAAGGCAAGGATAGATAAATTAAAGGAATTAAGGGTTATGGTGAGCGGGCGGGTAAGTGGAGCTGAGTCCACAAAAAGATCAGCCATGATCTTATTGAACGGCAGAGCAGGCTCGAGGGGCCAGATGGCCTACTCCTGCTCCTAGTTTTTATGTTCTTATTTGTGATTCCTCACAGCAGTCCATGTCCAAAATCAAAAAGATCTGGACAATATTCAAGCTTGGGTTGATAAATGGCAAGTAACATTTGCACCACACAAATGCCAGACAATAACCATCTTCATTCAATAAGAGGGAACCTAACCATCTTCCCATGAAATTAAATGGTATTACCACTGCTGAATCCCCCACTGTTAACATCCTGGGGAGTTACCATTGACCAGAAACTGAATTTGACCAGCATTGTAAATATGTGACAGGTCAGAGGCTGGAAATTATATGTTGAGCAATTCACCTTCTGACTCCCCAAAGCCTGTGCACCACCTACAAGCCGCAAGTCATGAATGTGATGGAATACTCTCCATTTTCTTGGAAGAGTGCAGCTCCATCAACACTCAAGAAGCTTGACATCATCCAGGACAAAGTAGCCCACTTGATTGGTGCCTCATCCACCACCTCCAACATTCACTCCCTCTATCACTAACACACAAGTGGAGGCAGTGTGTACTATCTACAAGATGCTCTACAGCAATTCACCCAAAGCTCCATCAACAGTAAAACACTCAATCTGCAAATTCCCCTCCAAGCCACTCACCATCCTGGCTTGGAACTATAATGCTGTTCCTTCACTGCTGCAGGATCAAAAACCTGGAACTCCCTTGCAAACAGCACTTTGGATATACTTGCTCCATATGGACTGCAGCGGTTCAAGAAGTTGGTTCTTCACCAACTTCTCATGATCAATTAAGGATGGGCAATAAATGTTGGCGAGCCAGTGATCCCGACATGGTGTGAAAGAATAAATTTTAAAAATCTTGTTTTAACCTGAAGTATAGCTTTGGACACAAGCTAGCATTTTGATATAGGGAGTCAAATGCATTCTGCTTCACTGCATTTAACTGCCCTCGTGATGTGGCGATGCCGGCGTTGGACTGGGGTAAATACAGTAAGAAGTTTAACAACACCAGGTTAAAGTCCAACAGGTTTATTTGGTAGCAAAAGCCACAAGCTTTCGGAGCCATTAGCTGTAAGTATTCGCATTCCTACCATTATTCTGTAAATTGAGTTTGTGTCTTTATATGCCCTGTTTGTGAACAGAATTCCCACTCACCTGAAGAAGGAGCTTAAGGCTCCAAAAGCTTGTGGCTTTTGCTACCAAATAAACCTGTTGGACTTTAACCTGGTGTTGTTAAACGTCTTACTGTGTTTAACTGCCCTCCCCAGTGAAAACATGTCACTCCTGTTTCACAAGCAATGGGGACAAATTTACTTCTGCAAGTTCCAACAACAGCAGTCTGAATGTCTTCAAGATCTAATGAAGGACCAGCAAATAAATACAAAAATAGTCACTCCCGTTTTGATTTGATTTGATTTATTATTGTCACATGTATTAATATACAGTGAAAAGTATTGTTTCTTGCACGCAATACAGACAAAACATACTGTTCACAGAGAAAGAAACTAGAGAGTGCAGAATGTAGTGTTACAGTCAAAAGTAGGGTGTAGAGAAAGACCGCAAAGTAAGTCCATTCAAAAGTCTGACAGCAGCAGGGAAGAAGCTGTTCTTGAATCAATTGGTACGTGACCTCAGACTTTTGTATCTTTTTCCCGACGGAAGAAGGTGGAAAAGAGAATGTCCAGGGTGCGTGGGGTCCTTAATTATACTGGCTGCTTAGCCAAGGTAGCGGGAAGTGTAGACAGAGTCAATGGATGGGAGGCTGGTTTGCGTGATGGATTGGGCTACATTCATGACCTTTTGTAGTTCCTTGCAATCTTGGGCAGAGCAGGAGCCATACCAAGCTGTGATACAACCAAAAAGAATGCTTTCTATGGTGCATCTGTAAAGGTTGGAGAGAGTCGTAGCTGAGATGCCAAATTTCCTTAGGCTTCTAAGAAAGTAGAGGCGTTGGTGTGCTTTCTTAGCTATAGTGTCGGCATGGGGATACCAGGACAGATTGTTGGTGATCTGGACACCTAAAAACTTGAAGCTCTTGACCCTTTCTACTTCGTCCCTGTTGATGTAGACAGGGGGATGTTCTCCTTTACGCTTCCTGAAGTTGATTACAATCTCCTTTGTTTTGTTGACATTGAGGGAGAGATTATTGTTGCTGCACCAGTTCACCAGATTCTCTGTCTCATTCCTGTACTCTGTCTCATCATTGTTTGAGATCCGACCCACTATGATAGTGTCGTCAGCAAATTTGAAAACCGAGTTGGAGGGAAATTTGGCCACACAGTCATAGGTGTATAAGGAGTATAGTAGGGGGCTGAGAACACAGTCTTGTGGGGCACCAGTGTTGAGGATGATGGGGGAGGAGTTCTTGGATTCACTGTGGCCTTGCTGTTTGTCCTCTCAGCACCATTAATCTGAGTGGGTCTGGGTCCAAGGCCTAATGCCTCCTTCTTCTTGGGGTCAGTCTTAATGAACACCAGCCTCATTTTTTGCGAAACCACAGAAAAATCCTTGAGAAACCCAGAGCAAGGTTCGTAAGTTTGTTTATTAAGAACAAGTTTATGATTTCACTACAAGCAGAGGGCAGAGGAAATCTTTCTCATTCGTGTTTTAAGTTGCACCCTTCACAAAGTGTCTGCAATAATCTGAGGATTGCAGAATTGCAGCCTTGTTGCTGCCACCATATTTGCCTCGACTAACTCAGATATCCAGTTAGAAAATCCTTTTGCTGTTCCAAGATTATCCAGGAACATATTCTTTTTTCTCAAAAATATTCAGCTTTACCCTTTCCACTCTTATTTTGACTCCAAATAAAAGATCTTTTGTATTTCTTCAACTCCAAAATTGGCTGAGTGTCCTGCTAGCCCACTCTGTCCCACACCCCTGACTCCTTGTAGGGCTACTGTGGGTTCAAGCCTGGTGCTTTTTCTTTTCCATTGATAATACCTCAACAAATTTATCTCCTTCATGAGATCTACCATTCACCTCTTCCTGAAATCCACTTTGGACCCAGCTTGTAACCTGTCAAATAACACTCCTTGACCCAGCCATCATAGACATCATGAATTCTTCTCTTTCCTCAGGCAATGTTCTCTTGCTTTCCAAAGTACCATTGTGACCCTTCCCTATGAAAATATCACTCTTGGTTCCTCCATCGTCCCCAGCATTTGCACCATTAATAACCCATTTTTGTTTAATTTTCTCATTCAGCCACATTTCCACCAATTCTTCTTTAAATCCTGCTCATAGTCCCAAAATTGCGGTCAGTGCCAAAAATATTATACCAGGCGATTCCTATTCGAATGTTTTCCCTTGCAATCCTTTTTTACCTCTCTGCAGTTGGGTAATTCATCCTCCTCCATTATCTCTCCTTCTACTTCCTTTCCCATTGTAACCAGCACATCTCCCGTACAATGTAGTCCATTTGTCCCTATATCAGTGATTCCAGCATGTCTCAAAATGTTAATGTGAGCTCCTTCCTATATCCTACATACACTGCCCTAGAAATTGGTGTGGACGTCACCTTTTTTTTGCCATTATCAGCTACAACGGGAGTAGTTTCTATATATAAGCAAAGGATTCCCAATTATTTCCCACCAACTTTGGCTCCATGACTCTTGTTTTGCTGTCTAACTGTAAATTAGCCGCGACTTCTTTTAACCAGGTTAATCTCTTCATTAGGAACAATATTACAGATACACATTTGGTATCTCTCCGCAAATATGTTCAGCCTTCAATTCAGTTCATAAATTGGTTTTGTTTTAGTGACGTTTTCTCTTTTTCTTCAACAGGGTCTAAGCACAAAACTATGCTGGAAGCTCGAAATGGTGGGGGTCCAATTAAAGCATTTCCCAGACCGGGCGTCAAAGGGAAAACATCCACCAACAAAGGGGTTACCACCGGCTTGCAGAATAAAACCTTTCACTGTGAAATCTGTGACGTGCATGTCAATTCAGAAACACAACTCAAACAGGTTAGTCTTAAGAACATAACAGAAAAACCTTCTCAATGCTGCGTTTTACATTTTGAGATCTATTATTTGTCGAATTTTACTGTTTATTTCAATACAGCACATAAGCAGCAGAAGACACAAGGACAGAGCTGCAGGAAAGCCTCCAAAACCCAAATACAGTCCGTATAACAAGCTCCAAAGGGGTACCAATGCACTTGCGGTAAGCGCATGCATAAATGCGGTAAGCTCAGATAATTAAATCAAACTTCCATATTATTGCATGCTCAGAGGTTGCTTAAGGTAGGCAGGCAGATGCATATCATCATATGGCAATAAGCAGTAAAACGAAAGTGATCTCTAGTAGTTTATTTTTCACACAGTGATAATACATTACATACTGATAATTGCATGAGAAAATTGGTTTGATTTTTCAGATATGAAGTCTTATTTGGCTTTTATGATCAAGCTAAGTGCTATAGGAATTCAAACCCAAAGTTTAGATTTCAATGTAAATGTTGACATATGAGTCACTTAACCTATCTCTATCAAAAGAGAAATGAGACAAGATCATCCACTGCCACCGACGCAGTGTGATGTCTTTTTCAATATTGCGCTGGATAGCGTCATAAAGGGTTGTCAATTCTCAACATTTCTGAAAGAATTGCAGTGATTTTATTCCATAGTTGATATTATGTTGCTGCCAGATTCACCTGAGCAATGAAACGGGATGAAGAGTCCCACCAACCATGTTATTACAAATGTCTTGAATGCTTTGAATCTAAAGAAGGGAGTTAAAAGGAATAGATTCCAAGGCAGACTGAGCATCCATCCCAATTGTAGGTTCAAATTGGTATGTGTGCTTCTTAATGAATATCAAATTCATCCTGCACACTGCCCACCAAATTCTGAATCAGCTTAAGTTTGCCACACTTAAGTAATATTTCCAAATAATTTTCCTTGATTCATAAGGCATCCATAAGGTTTCCCTTTAACTTTAGCTCAGATGCAAGATCGAGGACCAGCCTCTGAGGTGGATTTGTGGCAAATGGAGAAATGTCTGAATATTCTCAAAGGGGAGACAACTGCTTGGTAGCATATCATTTTGCTGATTCCCACACATGTAGATCTATACAAAGGAAATGGCAATGATCAGACCTGGTGGATAGCATAAGGCTTTGATATCCAAAGTATCAAGGTAGTTGGCATGTTGCAGATTTCTCTCATAGGTTCTTACATCATAATAAATCAGATGTCTATAACATAGCTAATGAGGTTTGAGAGCTATATTCAGGTTTGCCCACTACTGTAGCTGGCCTGCAAAGAGACAATCAGCTGCTCCTGAAACTCAAATCTAACAGGGAATGCACCAATTCCTTTTCATTTAGAGAAATGGCCATCAAGACTAGGTCAACATTTGTTGCCCATCCGTAATTGTTCTTGAGGAAGTGGTGATGTGTCACCTTCTTGAACTGCTACATTCTATGGTTAACCTGTGCTTAATGCTCCCTCCACTCACATTGTCTGTATCTTTAAGACCTGGTTGGCTGTAGAGATTCGCATTCTAATCAGTATTCTGTAACTTGATTTTGTGTCTCTGTATGCCCTGTTTGAGAGCAGATATCCACTCCATCTGACGAAGGAGCAGCGCTCCGAAAGCTAATGGCATTTGCTACCAAATAAACCTGTTGGACTTTAACCTGGTGTTGTTAAAACTCTTACTGTCTTAAAATGAAACTAGAGGAGTAACAGGGTTTGGACATTTGTGATGTTAAGAGCTGAGGAGCATGTTTTTTGATGATGAGGGAGAACAAGAAAATAATGAATGAGGCGAGAAGAAGTTTCCACGGATGGAGTTACAAGAAGCTCCAGAGGATTAAAGCCCACCTGACATGAGAGGATGACTCATAGGGAGTCGTCAACAAACCTTATTTGTTGCCCTAGTCATCACTTGTTCCCTCTCTCATCCAAATGTCAAGAGCCTGATGCTCCACATTTCCCTATATCAACAAGGTTAAGTTTGAAACACATTTGGATTTTTTTTTGCCTGCTGATGTTCCTGAAATCTTCCCATCAATAAAATTACCCACGGATAAATAAAAATTGGAACTCACCTGTGTCAATGTTTCCAAATATTTACAAGCAGCATCAAAATCTTCTTTCTGCTGTTGCTAGTAGCCCATAGCTCCTCATGGATGCCCACTTTTGAGCCACTAGATCTGTTCTGAATATATTGCTTTTGGCACGGTGATGGTGCCACACAACATCATGCAGGGTGTGTTCAGTGTGAAAGCGGGACTTTATCTCCACAAGCTTTGTACAGTTGTTACTCTTGCAAATGCTTACATGGATAGAAGCTTCTGGTTCAGGTGGATTAGTAAGGATGAGATCAAGTAGGTTTTTTCCTCTTGTTTATTCTCTCAGCACTTGCCGTGTGCCCAGTCTGGAGATATATCCTTCAGGACTTGGCCAGTCTGGTCAGTGGTGCTCTTGAGCCACTTCTGGTGATGGGCATTGAAGTACCCCAGCCCAAGGACATTGTGTGTCCATGCTACTTTCAGTGCTTCATTTAAATGTGTTTAACAAAGAGGAATACTGATTCATCAATTGAAGGAGGGTGGTGGGTGGTAATCAGCAAGAGATTTCTTATCCATGTTTGACCTGATGACATGAGGTTTCATGGGATCTGGAGTCACTATTGAAGACTCTTGAGGACACTCCGTCCCAACTCTAAACTCCTGTGCCTCCATCTCTGGTGCGTTTGTCCTGCCAAAGAGACAGGACACCCTCAGGGATGGTAATGGTGGTGCCTGGGTACTTGGCCAAAAGTTATGACTCTGTGAGTATCTCAGACGGTCACTTGACTTGTTTGCAGGACAGCTCTCCCAATTATCTCATTAGTACCCAGACATTAGTGAGTTAAATGGCGTACGATGTATGCATACACAGTGTGCTAAAAGGATGATGTCAGCACATTGACATATGTTACGATAAGTTGCGCTGCTAACTAAGGTGATTGTGTGGAGCTTTACATATCTGCTACATGCTTAGTTCCCATTCCTACTGCGGTGGATTCAGGGTCCTTCCTCCTTGCCCCACCTTGGTGGAGGTTGCCGCGCTGTAGCGCTGCCTTCGGGCAGAGAACTGAAGTAGGAGACAATATGATTAGTGCCAGATCAAACCTGTGCTTTTGATAATCCAATGATCAGTGGGGGCGGCACGGTGGCACAGTGGTTAGCACTGCTGCCTCAAAGTGCCAGGCACCTGGGTTCAATTCCAGCCTTGGGTGACTGTGTGGAGTTTGCACATTCTCCCTGTGTCTGCGTGGGTTTCCTCCGAGTGCTCCAGTTCCCTCCCACAGTCCAAAGATGTGCGGGTTAGGTTGATTAGCCATGCTAAATTGACCGTTGTATCAGAAGGATTAGCACGGTAAATACCTGAGATTACGAGAATGGGGCCTGGGTGGAATTGTGTTTGGTGCAGACTCGATGGGCCAAATAAACTCCTTTTGCACTGTAGGGATTCTATGATTCAATGAAAGGTCACCAGAGTCAAGGTGATTGCCAAATGGTCAACATGACAACAGTGATTTGGAACTGAGTCAACTCCTTGTGATAGACTGAAATTATCAATATTTGATCTCGGCAGGCTTGCAATGCTCCAGGGCACAATTAATCATTGTCTAGTCAGCCTGACTCAAAAACAGGGCTGAGAGAGACAGGCCTGTCTTTTGGAGTTGTAACTCTTCCTGTTTGGTTCCAGTTAATACCACAAGACAGTGCCTGAATGGATAAAGGGCTTGGGTGAAGGTTCGCTTTTCTGAATGGTTAAATTTCAGCAGTGCTCTTGTACACATGGGATCCATAATATTTGGCTTTGCTAACCTTTACCTCAGCTTTTACATTAATTATGGGGAGAGATGGCAGTCAAGTGGTTATGTCTCTGAGCTAGTACTGCAAAGCCCAGACTAATAATGGTCAGGGAATATATGCTCAGATCTCACAATGGCAACTAATTAATTTTTAATTCATTAACAGTTAATAAATCTGGAATATAAAGCTAACGTGTCAATTGCTGTAAAACACATCTGGATGTCTTTTAGGGAAGAAAATCTACTGTACTCTGCTGCTTTCGGCCTGGTCTGGCCTACATGTGACTCCAGATCCATAGCAATGCTATTGACTCTTAACTGCTATCTGAAATGGCTTAGCAAGTCACTCAGTCCAAGGACAATTGGGGATGGGCAACAGTTGCTGACCTGGCCAGTGATGCCCACACCCCATAAAAGAATAAAGAAATAAAAAGTCTGCACACTATTGGTGGGATTTTCTGGTCCCGCCCACCCCGAGACTGGAAATTCACACCCAACACACCTTTTACCGGCCCATCAATTCTGCAGTGGGTGGGACTGGAAATTGTATCCCTATATGTGGCAAACAGGGGAAATTTTCCAGCCGTTCACACCGGCAGGATTTTCTGGTCCTGCTGCAGTGAGCAGGGGCTCTACGACATCATAGAATCCCTACAGTGCAGAAGATGGCCATTTGGCCCATTGAGTCTGCACCGACCACAATCCCACCCCAGGCCCTATCCCTCAAATGCCACACATTGACCCAGCTAGTTCCTCTAACCTACACACCCTGGGACACTATGGGCAATTTATCATGGCCAATCAACCTAACCTGCACATCTTTGGACTGTGGGAGGAAACCGGAGCACCCGGAGGAAGCCCACACAGACACGGGGAGAATGTGCAAACTCCACACAGTCAGTGACCCAAGTTGGGAATCGAACCCAGGTCCCTGGAGCTGTGAGGCAGCAGTGCTAACCACTGTGCTACCATGCTTCCTGAGGGATTAAATTACAGAATGTCATATTTGACTGAGCGCCAAATTCTCCATCTTTCCTGCAGTGGCAGCGGATTGTGAACGGCTGGTAAGATTGTGCCAAGAAACTGTGTCAGTTTGGATTTCTCAATAACTTGACATGGAGACTGTTGAATCTTTGCAGGTTCCAGGACTCTAATTGACTAAAAAACAACTTTCAGTGAAATCATGAACCTAAGAGTTTTATTTTGATAATTTATTTAGTACCTCTGTTGATGCCACGCTCTGGAATATATTATTATTTTCCAATAAGGAACCAGCCCTTTATCCATAAGTGAGCTTAAGCATGGCAGAGATCATTTTCACTCTGTGCAACAGATTAAAAGGATGAAAGCAAATCAGCGGTTTGTTTTACATTTCTCCCAATTTTGAAAGAGAGATATAAAATGTGCTGCCAAAATGTGCAGTCCAAAGATGTGTGGGGTTAGGTTGATTGGCCATGCTAAATTGACCCTTAGTGTCAGGGGGACTAGTTGAGGTAAAATTCATGGGGTTATGAGGATAGGGCCTGGGTGAGATTGTGGTCAGTGCAGACTCAATGGGCTGAATGACCTCCTTCTGCACTGTAAGTTCTATGATAACTATGAAAATAATTCAAATTCTAGCATTGAAGTGATCCTGATCAAATTTTGATTGACCATCAATTCACTAAATTGTTGGTAGGACTGAATGGCAGTAAAATTTTCCACTCATCAAATAAGAAAAATAGCATTTGCATTAAACAAAAAAGCTTTCTTTGTATCTGAGTACTTACTTGACTTTTTGAGGTAGAGATGTATGTAATCTTTATTTAACTGCTGATTAAATTAAGGGAGCTTTCCCAACTGGCATTGGACATGGAAAATTAATTTATTTGAAGAATTTGGAGTCCATTCCTTTATCTTTCAATGTGTCTGGACACTTTTTGATCCTGTGTAACTGTGACGACTTGTCATGAATTAATGCTGGCTTCCCATGCCCACCCTTTGGGAATTCAATTTCAGTGTGAATGCTGCATCAGCCAAATTAGATTTTACCTTTTTTTAAAACCGAAGCTTGGAGTAGATATAAATGACTGTTCAGTAATTGGTTTTGTTGTGAATAAATAAGGTATATAATATTGCTTGATGTCTTTTTTTCTTAAAACTGCCTTTTCATTGCTGAAATGAACTTAAGGAGGGCTGGAATTTTCCAGTCTCGCAGGCCTCGCTACTGCTGCCAGTGAGAATGGAGAATTTAGTGCTCAGCCAAATCTCCATTCACGACAGCGGGAATCCCAGCCACGGGCGAGGTCGGAGAATCCCGGCCAACGTATCACATTTAAAATACTTCTGCATTATCAAAGCCCGATTAATGATGTATATCCAGTCAATGCTTTATGTACAAGAATATTTTTGAGATCTTTATTCTAACACACTTCACTGCAGTGTTCTCTTTTACAGGTGAAGTTGGCCTTTCAGAAGGAACTTACTAAGCCACTGGCTGCTCGCCTTTTACCAAACCCGTTTGCTGCAGCAGCGGCAGCTGCAGCTGCAGTGAATTCACCGTTTGCTTTGCGCTCGGGCCCAGCAGCCACTCTATTCCAAACAGCAGCCCTTCCTCCGGCTCTCCTTCGACCAGCCCCTGGACCTATACGGGCAGCGCATACTCCAGTTCTATTTGCTCCTTATTGACCTGCCTATTGTACAGGAGAGAACATTAGGGAAGTAATAATAAAGTACTGCAATAATTCAAACAGGGAACTATGCAGTGATAATCATGGAACTAAATAACATGGAAAGACACTTGCTCTTGCAGTAATCCACGCGGACTTTGAATGGCTGCACCTTTATTCAGCAAAAAGAAGCAAAGCAATTCTTCCATAGGAAAATCTATTACACAGATAATATGAGTAGTTTCTTGTGCTGTAGAAATGTATAGAGTCTGCAAACTACCCATAACAATCAGCCTTTTTACACAGTATTTTCATGTAATGTTTCCATGTCTTGTGAATAGTCTGTAAATGTGTGTAAGGGCATTAACCTAAGTCTTATATGTACATTTAATTTCTTTCTGTAGGATGAAACAAAAACAAAATGGGACACTGTGACAATTGTCTTCATTAACTGTCGGCACAGTCCAGCAGCTTGCTGCCCTGCTATTTACCCAACTATAAACTTGTAAATTGTGTCTTGTGAATTTGTAGTTTTGTGCTGTATATCTCTGATGTAATAATCTGTCTAATATGATTTGCAAATGTTGGAAGGAATGAAATAGCAGATCAGATGTGTTTAATTTTTAAGCATCCGAGTGAATCTTATTCAGGAAGGTGTGTGGCTGCCTTCATGGAATTCAGCGTGTATTTATTTTGAGCAGAGGTAAAACCAAGTATTAAGAGGGACAGACACTCGAACTACCATACATCTTCTCGTGCAGCTCAATTAAGAATTTTATAAAGCAGTGTCTTCAAGTGTAGTTTTCCCACAATAGGTGACTAAATTGTGATTGTGTTTACTTTGAGTTTGCCAGAGCTGAATTAATCTGAAATAATAAACTTATTTTTGTGGGGGCGACAGAGGTCTTGCCAAACAGTCGGAGAACCAGTTTCGGAGATGGGGACCCTGTCAGTCCCGTGGGGGAGGCCCGACGGAATCAAATGCCCATTAGGCATTTAAGTTTCCACTGTCAGGCCTCCCCTGCATTTAGGATCCTTGTAAGAAATCTCACAACACCAGGTCAAAGTCTAACAGGTTTATTTGGAATTACGAGCTTTTGGAGCGCTGTTCTTTCATCAGGTGAGTCTCACTGGTGTTGTGAGACTTTTTACTGTGTCCACCCCAGTCCAACACCGGCATCTCCCCACTTCGGATCCTTGGCAGCTGAAGCCCTGCCCACGAAGAGCAGCTAGCCATCTGCTCATTGCTGCTGGCACCACTGCACCCATCAGAGATCCACGAGTATCTTTGAACCTCAGAGCAAAGGTGAGTGAGGGTGGGATGGGGGTCACAGTGTTGGGGGTCTCAGGATACAGGGGGCAGGGGCATTAGAGGCAAGGGGACAAGGTGGCTTTCAGCAGCAGCACACTTCCTGACACTGGGTTCCCAAAACAGACACCGAGTGCTTGACAGTGAGGGGCGCTCCAAGGAGACCACTAGTAAATCCAACAGAATTTGCTGGGTAAGTTTCAAAGGGTGCGGGAAATCTGTGGGGCCACTGTTTACTGCCTGAGTCACCATTAAATTGTGATGGGCTCAGGCATAATGAGTGTCAATTGTTTCATTAATAATCAGCCTCATTGACGTCCTGCTGCCAGTTCTGCATCTCGCTGGGAGACTGATGCGAGGCCTCTCCCCTGATTAAATGGGCTCACTCGCCATGATTCCCACTGCGATGGGCCACATTAAATCTAGTCCAGTATTTCCATTCAAATGAGTTGTTACACTGAATAAAACAAAAGTGAAAGATGTTTTCTATGCCTATGCTGATTTCTCAGTTTATATTTTTACATCCTTTCTGTTCAACAGCTAGTTGCAACCAGTTTGAATGAATTCCAGATACATGATGAAGCCATTTCTAAATCTGATGCTTTAATGTCTTCTTTCATAATTTGTCTGTATGACTTATATGGTGGACATTTTGTTTTTTTTCTTTATGTCTCTCCATTTGGACATTGAGTTTACAGTACAGCCATGCAATGTCACATACTTCAAAGGAAAGTCTTTAATAGACTTACCTCTGTTTTAACTTCCCTATTCATTCCAGCCTTTTCAGACCTAAGCATAAATGTTCACAGCACAACAAAGCTAGGGAGTCATTTTGCACATTCTAGCTGTTAAAGCCCGCAGCTTTATTGCAGACTATTAGTAGTTTAGCCAAGTGTAAATTGTGACAAGAAAATGATGTTTCCATGTACAGTAACGTCATTAAAAGCTTTCTCAACCTTGTATGTATCATCAGTGATCACCAAAATCACTACTGCAAATGAAACTGATAGCTCAGGACTAAATCTTTAAAGGTGATGTAAAAAGGTTTGCTGAAATAGAAAATAATTTGTTAATAAAGTATTAGTATTAACCAAAAATATACTGTGTTTATTGTAAATGATGTTGATAACTGCAAGGCATTTGAATGGAAATGGTAGCAGTTATTTCACATAGAAAGCAAACTGAAATCCTGCTGTACAGAGTACATGTGTAGTCTTCTAACATGAAAATCTTTGAAATGTGTTTAGTTCACATAAGACACTTGCATGAAAAATAACACTTAACAACAACTAGAGAATAACACAACCAAATTTATATACATTTGAATAAGAAATAGGTAAAGGAATCTATTGAAATCTTAAAATACCCGGCAGATAATTGAACATCAACTGACTGATTCCTGGTGACTTCCCTTAATACTTTGCTGTGTAGTCCTTTTATATTTAATTTCCAAATATTCAAACTAAAACCTGTCCCAGTCTGTTTTGTGTTAATTGATGTACTTTTATATAGCATACAATGTAGGTGAAATCGGTAGGAAATGTCTCATGCTTTTACACACAGTTGTTGCAAAAGACAACCCCACGCAACTTTGGATTGAAGGTTTGAGAGGTGACAGTCTGGATTACGATCGAAGTGAAAAATTCTGCACTATTTTAATAGATAATTTACAATTTTCCTCAATAACTAACAGCCTAAATTTGGGGTGTTAAACTCTTAAAGTAGTCAATTTATTAAGTGATGCTGAACTCTGAACCTGGTGATGAAACATGTCCAAAATAAAGCAGTTGGAGTATTGAACACTTGAGTTGCAGACAGATTTTTTAAAACTGAAAAAATAAAAGCAGATCATACTAACTGTATTTGCAATACATTGCATCTTGCAAAGATTCCTCTAACAGTCTTAGCTGCTAGTCAGTGGGAAGTAAAGTGTGAGCTATTGCTATTTAAATTGGGCACAGTAAGGAGTCTCACAACACCAGGTTAAAGTCCAACAGGTTTATTTGGAATCACGAGCTTTTGGAGTGCTGCTCCTTCATCAGGTGAGCACCTAGGCCCACTTCCCTAACTGATCAAGATCCCCCTGTAATTTTTGATAACATTATTTGCTTTCAATGATACCTCCTAATTTAGTATCATCTGCAAACTTATTAACCATGTCAGGTACAGGAAGGCATTAAAAAAGAAGAGATGCATGCAATAAGGGTACAACTGTTATCATTTGTGACTTTAATTTACATATAGATTGGACAAAGCAAACTAGCAATTGTATAGTGGAGGAGGAATTCCCAGAGTGTGTACGTGATAGGTTTTTTTTTAGACCAATATGTTGAGGAACCAACCAGAGAACAGGCTATTTTAGACTGGGTACTGTGCAATGGGAAAGGATTAATTAACAATCGTGTCGTGCCCAAGGACCCCAATCGGGTCCCTTGGGGAAGAGTGACCATAATATGATAGAATTTTTCATTAAGATGGAGAATGAATAGTTGAATCCAAAATTAGAGTTCTGACTCTAAATAAAGGAAATTATCAGGGTATGAAGCACAAATTGGCAAGGATAGATTTGGGAACCTTACTAAAGGGTTCACAGTGGATAGGAAATGGTTCATATTTAAAGAACATGTTCATAAATTACAGCAATTATTCCTTCCTGTCTGTCCTGCTTAACCATGCCTTATAAAATAAATTAGTGATAATGTTAAGTCCAAAGAGAAGTCATATAAAATTGCCAGAAAAAAACAGCAAGCCTGAGGATTGGGAGCGTTTTAGAATGCAGCAAAAGAGGACAAAGAAAATTGATCAAGTGGTGGAAAATAGAGTATGAGAGCAAAATTGCAGGGAACTTAGAAACTGACCATAAAAGCTTCAATAAACATGTGAAGAGAAAAAGATTAGTGAAGACAAAAGTAGGTCCCTTACAGTAATGGGATTGGACAAAACCAGCATGGGTTTATGAAAGGCAAATCATGCTTAACAAGTCTACAAGAGCTTTTTGAGGATGGAGCTAATAGAAAAAGATAAGGGAGAACCAATGAGTGTGGCATACATAAGGCTTTGCTTAAGGTTCATTGTAAGAGGTTAGTGGGCAAAATTAAAGCACATGGGATAAGGAGTACTGGCATGGATCGAGAATTGGTTGACAGAGTGGCAGGCAGTGACTAGTGGGGTACTGCAGAGATCCATCCTTGGACCCCAGTTGTTCACAATATATATATAAATGTTCTGGATGAGGGAATCAAATGTAACATTTCCAAGTTAGCTGATGACACATAACTGGGCAGAATTGTTAGTTGGAAGGAGGCTTCAAGTTGAGTTAGAGAAGTTGAATGAGTGGTCAAACACTTGGCAGAGCAAAACAAGGTGGCTAAATGTGAAGTTATACATTCTGGTGTGACAATCGGTGTGAATTAAAGAAGGCATTGCCAGCCTCTGAACTGGACACTGGGGGGTTGTATTCAGGCTACTGCCAGGCTTCAGATTCAGGAGGGGTCCTGTCTGCTGCCAGTAAGATTCCTATAGTTTCACCAATTTGCCCCTAAGCAGGTATCTAAAAACTGTTGATGAGCTGCCCATTGCTGCCGTGCAGATAGCTGATGCTGGTCTCACCCCACTGCTCAGAAACAGGAACGCACCAGGGAGCTGACCTCGACCTGATATTAGCTAACATTCCCTGTTGCCTCTAAAGCTGTGTCCAAGCAGCTGATAATTAGATTCTGTTCAGTCTGTGTGAGCCCCCCTCACACTCTGGGCTGCCCCCCTCACACTCTGGGCTGCCTCCCTCACACTCTGGGCTGCCCCCCTCACACTCTGGGCTGGCTCCCTCACACTCTGGGCTGCCTCCCTCACACTCTGGGCTGCCCCCCTCACACTCTGGGCTGGCTCCCTCACACTCTGGGCTGCCTCCCTCACACTCTGGGCTGCCTCCCTCACACTCTGGGCTGCCCCCCTCACACTCCGCATAAGCAATCATTTTGCCATATTCCACAAAACTACTGGAAAAGCTGACAACAAACTGCTTTTTTGATTTGATTTGATTTGATTTATTATGGTCACATGTATTACTATGCAGTGAAAAATATTGTTTCATGCGTGCTATACAGACAGAGCATACCGTTCATAGAGAAGGAAACAAGAGAGTGCAGAATGTAGTGTTACAGTCATAGCTAGGGTGTAGAGAAAGATGAACGTAATGCAAGGTAGGTCCATTCAAAAGTCTGACCGCAGCAGGGAAGAATCTATTCTTGAGTTGCGAGAGTACGTGACCTCAGACTTTAATATCTTTTTCCTGAAAGAAGAATGTGGAATGACGGAAGAGAGAATGTCCAGGGTGTGTGGGGTCCTTAATTATGCTGGCTGCTTTGCCAAGGCAGCGGGAAGTGTAGACAGAGTCAATGAATGGGAGGCTGGTTTGCATGATGGATTGGGCTACATTCATGACCTTTTGTAGTTCCTTGCGGTCTTGGGCAGAGCAGGAGCCATACCAAGCTGTGATACAACCAGAAAGAATGCTTTCTATGGTGCATCTGTAAACTTGGTGAGAGTCGTAGCTGAGATGCCAAATTTCCTTAGTCTTCTGAGAAAGTAGAGGCGTTGGTTGGCTTTCTTAACTATAGTGTCAGCATGGGGGGACCAGGGCAGGTTGTTGGTGATCTGGACACCTAAAGACTTGAAGCTCTCGACCCTTTCTACTTTGTCCCCGTTGATGTAGACAGGGATATGTTCTCCTCTACATTTCCTGAAGTTGATGATAATCTCCTTCGTTTTGTTGACATTGGGGGAGAGATTATCATTGCCGCACCAGTTCACCAGATTCTCTGTCTCATTCCTGTACTCTGTCTCATCATTGTTTGAGATCTGACCCACGACAGTGGTGTCGTCAGCAAACTTGAAAATCAAGTTGGAGGGGAATTTGGCCACACAATCATCGGTGCATAAGGAGTATAGTAGAGGGCTGAGAACATAGCCTTGTGGGGTACCGGTGTTGAGGATGATCGTGGAGGAGGTGTTGTTGCCTATCCTTACTGATTGTGGCCTGTGGGTTAGGAAGTTCAGGATCCAGTCGCAGAGAGAGGATATGAGGCCCTGGCTACAGAGTTTGGAGATGAGTTTCGTAGGAATAACAGTGTTGAAGGCTGTGTACTAAATCAGTGATAAGGGTTCATAGCTACGTTCGACCAGTTTCAACTTCATCCAGCATAGAGATGCGATTGTTTATCAACCCAAGAAAATGAACTCCTGAAGTTTATTCTGAGCAGAAACAGAATAGTTCTTAATGCCACCGTGACTTGGAGTGGAGAATACACCCATGGATGGAGGGCAGGTATACACAACAATTATGCTGTTGCATTCCAGTGATATTTAAGGTACTGACATTTAAAAAAAATAAAGGTTTAAGTGTGCAAAATATGACTGAAATCTGCAAATGTGAAATAAACAAATTTTAAATACTGTTTTTTGTCTTTCCAAATGTTTGTAAGATGTAATGCTTGATCTGAAACATTACATTATCCTTTAATCCAACCATATCCTATAATATTTGGAAACATCAGTGAATGATTTCATTCCTCACTGTTGGATAATCGACATTCCACTTTCCCATGTAATGTGCCATGTGTCCTTTGTAAGAATGAACACAAACAAGCTTCATAAATTTGAAAATCAGTTTTTAATTGGAACTTCATGCCTTAACAATTGGGGTCTGATATATGGAAGTATCTTCAAGCTGGGTTTGACAAAAATAAATTAAAAATCAGATTTAGCCATGCTAACAGTTCAAATGTAATTAAATAGTTGAGAGGGCTTTATGCAGCCTCCTTTAAATGAACCAGCAAGCTCCCTTCTGCTCTTCAGCTGTCTCACACTTAAGCCACATCTTTGTGTTTTCACCAGGAAAACGAGCAGCAGTATCTCAATTTTTCATCTTAATCTAAGTAATCAACATAAAATGCCACATGACTTTGCATAGCACTTCTGCTGCCTAGGAAACGCTTTGCGGACAATGCTTTCTTGAAAGCAGAGACTGAAGTGGAGAATTAACCATTACTTGTTGACTCTAAGTTCAGGCTATGGGCAGAATTCTTCCATTTTGTGCAGTGGCTTTCTGCCCCAGCTGGGCAGAAAGACGCAATCTTGTGCCAGGTTCAGTGCTTGAAACCTGATTAATTTTGCGTGTTCACTTCCGATACTTCTGGCAAGTCAGCAGTTGTTTCGTCCAGCCGCCTTCAGCTGACAGGTTCAAAGTTCCAGGCGCCACATGTAAACACCAGTCCAGCACCCTTATATCACTCTCTCCAATCCACCTGGCTTCACCAGACATGCAGGATGTCAGAAACCCAGAGGGAAAAGGTTGGCAGCCTCTAGGAGAAGCCTGTTTCTTGGTCAACCACCCTTCCCCCAAGCCCATCTCCTGCGAGGCACCCATGCCCCACTTGGACCTTTACCCACCACAAGTGGAGTTTTCATCCATCCCCTTCCAGTAAATGATGTGATATCACTTTGACCCCCTCCCCTCCCCCCAACCCCCTTGTTTATGAAATTTTCATGCAGCCTTGTAAGGGTCCAGCTTCCCTCCCCTCGGTCTTCCCGTTGCCTTCCATTGTTTATCTTCTTCATCTACCACCTTGCCCCTGTGTGTTATCGTGAGTCCTTGCCCTTCCCTCTTCCCCAGTCTTGCAGAGCCCTCATTCAACATTGCCTCCCTTGTCTTCATTAGGCCACATCCCCATTCCCCCACCAGCCTCACCTTGCACTCCACCCCCAGTCAAACTTCAGATCTTTGTTATGGTAGCTACATGAATCCCACAGCAGAGAGCTGACCAGATAGACACTGCTATGTGGCATCATGGGAAAGGAGACCCGAGCTCTCCCCAACCCCAGGCATAGCACTGAACTGACTCGATGACACAGGAGGGGCCATGTGTCCAGCAGCACAGTGCTGTCCATGCAGACCAGCTGGGAGATGGAGGCGGGAACCAGTCTGTCCCGGCAAAGTGATGTACAGTGCATCAGGAGAAACACAGCACTATTGCAGAAAGTTGTTGCACTCATCCTGGAGTCCATGGTGAACTGAGGATCATCTTGTGTACGCCACACAATGGCATGATGCAAGCTTGAAAGCCCTGACAGGATGTCAATGGGCAGCTGTTTCGATGAGCATTCATGAGATGCAAATGAATGTAAATGGTTTTTGCACCACTTGTCAGCAGGAAGAGTAACCTGCCATTAAACCGCCATTGCGAAAATTGCAATGTGAATTTATACCGGTGGGTTTCTAACTTTTTGACTCTCACCGGATTCTTCACTCCCACCCATCACCAAACCTGCCCTGGGTTGGTTGGGAGAATTCTACCTAATTGGTATATGTTGTCCATTTGCTCACAAGTACAATTTCTTCACATAATTATGAACTCAAAGCAACCAGAGAAACTTTGCAAGACATCCGCACTCAGGCCTATTAGTCACACAATGTTTTCAAAGTTTATTTATTAGTGTCATAAGTAGGTTTACATTAACACCACAATGAAGTTACTGTGAAAATCCTCTAGTCGTTACACTCCGGTGCCTGTTTGGTACACTGAGGGAGAATTTAGCATGGCAAATGCACCTAACCTGCACGTCTTTCAGACTGTGGGAAGAAAGTGGAGCACCCGGAGGAAATCCACGTGGACACGGGGAGAATGTGCAGACTCTGCACAGACAGTGACCCAAGCTGGGAATTGAACCCAGGTCCCTGGAGTTGTGAGGCAGCAGTGCTAACCACTGTGCCACCATGCCGCCAGAAAAGCTATTAGAAGGAATGAGTAAGGAAGATTTAAACTAATTTAAACTTGTGCAATTGCAAAGATAGGCTAATCCTAAGTAAGATGTGTTTTGTACACAGCCTCATATTCTACTGCGGAAAACAAAAAGTATCCAGTTAAAAATAGGAAAATGTTCAGGTGCCTGTCCAGGAAATTTAAAGTAACAATGATAAATCCTAACCTAACTGGACCTGACCTACTACCTATTTCCTTTGCCCTGTACCTGCTGAGGTGTTGTCATTAGGAATGCTCCCCAGGTATCTCACATCTTATTTGTGGGCCTGTTCTCAATGGCTTGGACTAAAGCCCAATATTTTTGCTTCACGTCCTCCCACTTGTCCCTGGACTGCCAATTCTTAGCTCACTAACGATGTTTGAGAGAGTTACTGATGAATAAATTTAGCTATTGTGGAGCCCCTTAGCAGATCCTCATGGTTGTGAACCTGTCGAGTAAGATTGAATTTCAGGAGGACTAGTCAATGTTATATGGAAAAAGAATTGCTCCAATTTGATATTTGGAAGCACTGGACTTAATTTCTGCTCCAGTAAATGCAATAATTTCAGCCAAGTACAAATAATTTTTATTGAGTTCAATAAATATTAATTAATTATATAGATTAGGACTATTTCAAACAGATTTAGGACCCATAAGGAAAGATGTTGATCCTAATTATTCCATTTAAATTAAGCTGTAGGAAGTTAGGTTTCTCTCAAAAGGTATAAATTGGGCGGAATTTTCCATTCTTGTGCCAAGTGCTGGTTGAGGCGGGAAAACCGGCGAGCAGAGAGCACAGCGCCTTTTCTCACCACATTTTGCAGCTCTCTGTGAGAAGAAATCTCCCAGTGTGACTCATATCGTCATGCTGGCAGTGTGGGGCCTAATAAAGCTGGCAACGTCGGCTCTACAGATATCGGGGCACCAGTTTTAAAGGGTGACCTGATCTGCGATTTTAAATCCTCCCTCATGGATAATGGGAACACTCTACCCAACACATACAAGGGAAATCCTTCCCTCCACCCACAGAAAAGGGGAACCTCCTGCCCCAAAATGCACAAGGGCAACTCCCCACCATGGATAAGGGGAACCGAACCCTCCCCCCCCCTCCCCAATGGTGCTCCCTAGTGGGGCCATGCTGGGGGCAGCATCTAGTTACCATGGGCAGTGCTGGGGGCCAGTGCCAGGGTACTGCCCAGGCACTGCCCCCGCCTCCCCCACGGGGCTATACCTAACTGTGTGCCCCTGGTGGGTTCCTTCACTTTGTTCATGTTTTAAAAGGCAGTTGTAAACCTCGAGACATCATGCCGGCAAGGGGGGAATTTCTAATGTGGGGGGAACATACAGCTGGGCGACCCTTTCATTAGATGTTAATTTATTGGTAGGGGAGCCTTGCTTTGCCACCAGTGAGGGGTAGGAAAAATCAGAAAATGAGATCTTGCCAGTGAGATTTTTGTTTTCTGATTCTCATGACATTTTGTGTTAATAATTGCACAAAATGGCCTCAACTTGGAATCACCACATTGAGACATTGCAGAATGAAAAAAACCAATACAAACTGGGGAATAAGGATACTGTTTTTGCCTATTGAGGACCAAGGAATTGTATGCTCCTCTGGTTTACTTTTCATGAACTGTAAAAATCCTATAAATCTATCCTCTTTCTCTGCCATCTATACCGGTGTGTGTGTGTGTGTGTGAGTGTGTGTGTGGGCCCAGATGGTGCGTGTCACACCTGGCGATGAATGGTGATTGTGGTGAACATGGGCACATAATCGCGGCAACTGATTTTAATAACCTTGGAAAATGTGCACAATGCAAGAAAGTGTAATGTGTGACAACCTAATTCTCCACATATTTAAAGCCTTACTCAGACTAACAGAATAGAAAAACAGATGTGATATTCAGAGAGACCATTTCTCATGAGAGTACAATCCTCTTGAAATTAAGTATTTTGTATCTAAAAATTATCCCAAATGTGATAATCTGAAGTACTGTTTATAAATGGAATCATGAGACCTCTGCTCGTATTTAGCAAGACTTAATGGCCCAGATCTTCCGGTCTCTGAGTGGTTTAATTCCCAAGGTATCTTAAGGTGATGCTCTGGGGCCCTGTGGAAATTCCAACGCAAAGACATATGGAATTATCTGGGATGTTTCAACTCCCAATGAGCAATTACATTGCACGTGGATCCCTCTGAAACATGGAGTCAGGCACTTTGGATGGTTCCAACTCACCGACCAGAATTGTTACCCAAGTGATGCACATCAATTGG
This sequence comes from Mustelus asterias, assembly GCF_964213995.1. NCBI lineage: Eukaryota > Metazoa > Chordata > Chondrichthyes > Carcharhiniformes > Triakidae > Mustelus > Mustelus asterias. The sequence continues at coordinate 97,893,254 of NC_135802.1, read as the reverse complement.
ACACGAGGCTCGAAGCTTCAGTAAAAGAAGGCTTTTATTAACTAACAATGGAGCTATCAGAACTTTAACACACTATCCCAGACTGAAGGGGTCCCGTCCGAGCAGGGAGTCTTATACCTCTCCCAGGAGGCGGAGCCCGACTGGGATGTGCCACAAACGTAACAAACACAGGTGTAACAATCCCACCCTAACCCAACAGCAACATGAGTACAATCCCACAGTAACCTATATACATTCCTGTAGTACTGGCCAGCCCTGGCTCAGTACTATCCAGTGGGAACCAACGATGGTTCACCACATTCACCCCTCCTTTGAGAACAAAGGCCGGCGGGGTACGAAAACAGACTAAAATGTCAGCAGATTATAAGTTCAGACGGTCTGGAGGACCGCACCGTCGTTGTGACCTCCTCAATACCGGCGGTGACACCGGAGTAGGCACTTGCGGTGGCGTTCTCCCAAAAACGGCGTCCAGCTGTTCTCCCACGGACTCACAGGCCGGTTGACCCTGATGAAGCGGTAGTGCAGGGGATCCTGACACATCCTGCGGTGGCGACCATCTTCGGGGCTCAGGCAAGCTGTGCATTGGAGTAAAACTGTTAAGCAATGGTCCCGATGCTGCCCGCGCCAGGTCCGGGGAAGAAATAAGGGATAATGGATTCGTCACTGGGGGTATGGGAGCGACAGGAGTTGCTACGTCCCCTGCGGGCGCCAGGTCTCGGATCGAGACTGTGTCCTCTCGCCCGTCAGGATATGCCACATAGGCATACTGAGGGTTGGCGTGGAGGAGGTGGACCTGTTCGACCAAGGGGTCGGACTTGCGGGCCCTTACATGTCGCCGCAGGAGGACAGGTCCTGGGTACGTCAACCAGGCTGGTAAAGATATCCCCGAGGAAGACTTCCGAGGGAATGAGAACATCCTCTCGTGGGGAGTAGCATTGGTTGCCATACACAGGAGGGAGCGAATAGAGTGAAGCGCATCAGGGAGGACCTCCTGCCAACGGGAGACTGGAAGACCTTTGGATCTCAACGCCAATAGGACAGCCTTCCAGACTGTAGCATTCTCTCTTTCCACCTGTCCATTACCCCTAGGGCTGTAACTCGTGGTCCTACTAGAGGCAATCCCGTATGAGAGCAGGAATTGCCTCAAGTCATCGCTCATGAACGACGAGCCCCTGTCGCTATGGATATAGCTGGGGTACCCGAACAGGGTAAAAAGATCACGGAATGCCTTGATCACCGTGGCAGCCGATGTGTCCGAGCAGGGGACAACAAACGGGAACCGGGAGTACTCATCTATTATGTTCAGAAAGTACACGTTCCGATCCGTTGAGGGAAGGGGGCCCTTAAAATCAACACTCAGCCTCTCGAAGGGGCGAGTGCCCTTGACCAAATGTGCCCGGTCAGGTCGGTAAAAGTGCGGTTTGCATTCCGCGCAAATCCGACAGCTCCTTGTTACCGACCTGACGTCCTCCACCGAGTAAGGCAGGTTGCGGGCTTTGACGAAGTGGTAGAGCCGAGTGACCCCAGGATGGCACAGATCATTATGGAGGGCGTTCAAGCGATCCTCCTGAATACTAGCGCATGTTCCGCGCGAGAGGGCATCTGAGGGCTTATTGAGTTTCCCTGGACGATACATGATATCGTAGTTATAGGTGGAGAGTTCAATTCTCCACCGCAAGATCTTGTCATTCTTGATCTTGCCCCGCTGCGAGTTGTTGAACATGAACGCCACGGACCGCTGGTCCGTGATCAGGGTGAACCGCTTTCCCGCCAGGTAATGGCGCCAGTGTCTGACGGCCTCCACAATGGCCTGGGCCTCCTTTTCCACCGCTGAATGCCGAATTTCGGGGTCTTGGAGGGTGCAGGAAAAAAACGCAACGGGCCTGCCCACCTGGTTAAGTGTGGCTGTCAGGGCGTAATCAGATGCATCGCTTTCCACCTGAAAAGGGATGGATTCGTCTACCGTGTGTATCGTGGCTTTCGCAATGTCGTGTTTCAATTCCTTGAAGGCCAATTGGGCCTCTGGCGTGAGTGGAAAAGTCGTGGACTTAATAAGCGGACGGGCTTTGTCCGCGTAGTTGGGGACCCACTGCGCATAATAGGAGAAGAAGCCTAGGCATCTTCTCAGTGCTTTTGCGCTAGTGGGCAAGGGAAGTTCAGCAAGGGGGCGCATACGGTCTGGATCAGGGCCAATGACCCCGTTTTCCACCACGTATCCCAGGATGGCTAACCGGCGGGTACAGAATACGCACTTCTCCCTGTTGTAGGTCAAGTTCAGGCGAGATGCAGTGCGTAAGAAGTTCTGGAGATTTGTGTCATGGTCCTGCTGATCATGGCCGCAGATGGTGACATTATCCAGGTACGGGAAGGTAGCCCGCAGCCTGTTCTGGTCCACCATTCGGTCCATAGCACGCTGGAAGACCGAGACCCCATTGGTGACACCAAATGGAACCCTAAGAAAATGATACAAACGACCATCCGCCTCAAAGGCCGTGTATTGTCGGTCCTCTGGGCGAATGGGGAGTTGGTGGTAGGCGGACTTGAGGTCTATGGTGGAGAACACCCGGTACTGCGCAATCTGATTGACCATATCAGATATGCGCGGGAGAGGATATGCATCCAGCTGCGTATATCGGTTAATGGTCTGACTGTAATCAATGACCATCCGGGGTTTGTTCCCGCTCTTGACCACCACAACCTGTGCTCTCCACGGACTAACACTGGGCTGTATGATCCCTTCTTTGAGGAGTCGCTGAACCTCAGATCTGATGAAGATCCGATCCTCAGTGCTGTAACGCCTACTTTTAGTAGCGATGGGCTTGCAGCCTGGTACCAGATTCTGAAATAAAGAGGGTGTGGTGATCTTTAACGTAGAAAGATTGCAGGTGGGGCGCGTTGGGCAATTTGGAGACTGCAGCTGTTCTCCCACTGCCAGCGAAGGGAGTGGCCCACCGTACTGTAGGATCACACTCTTCATGTGGACCATGAAGTTTAGTCCGAGGAGAATTGGTGCGCAAAGATACGGCAACACAAGGAGCCTGAAACGCTCGTAAATTGTGCCTTGTACTTTCAAGGTTACCACACAACGTCCTAGCACAGCGACAGACCGGGACCTTGATGCCATAGAGATTGTCTGTTTGGCAGGTTGAATCTGGAGTCCACACCTCTTCACAGTGTCAGGGTGCTCCCGCTGTCAAACAGACAATAAAGCACATGATTGTTTACCTGGATATCCATCATCGAACGATCAAGCCTGTGAGGCTTAGCCTGGTCCAGGATGATCGACGCCACCGTTGGTCCATGAACGTCACTGCAGGCAGCTGAGGTCGACGCTGAGGACCCCTGCTGGTCGCTCGTGATCATCGTCGACCAAAATGGCCGCCCCCATGAATCGCACATGGGTGAGGGCGCCAAAACTAGTGACCGCTGTGGTCATCCTCCTCCGACTCCGTCGACTGCAATGGCGTCGTCCTGGACTCGCACGTGGACGAACCCCGCGAGGACTTCGACGACGATGGTGATGATCCCAGTTCCGAAGGGTCGCAGGCCGTACTGCCGTTCCTGGGCTTCGATCTGCACACCTTTGCATAATGCCCCTTTTTACCGCATGCGGTACAGATTACCGCTTTAGCGGGACACTTTTGTCGGGTATGTTTTGCTCCTCCGCAGAAATAGCACCGCGGGCCGCATGGGGCTGCAGCCGTCGTCTGGCCCACATGGGAGCACGCCATAACACCGCACTTCAAGCCCGAGGGGCGAGGAGGGATTTGCGACTGCTCCTGCCACGTTGTCTCCACGTGGTCCTCTGGATACAGGACTAAGCTCTTCGAAGCCGACTCGAGCATTTCAGCTAATTCCATGGCTTGCGTCAGGTTGAGATTACCCTTTTCTAGCAGCTTGAGACGGATGTATGAAGACCCGACCCCGGCCACAAACGCATCCCGGGCGAGGTCGTACATGCTCTGCTCAGCCGACACAGCTTTGCAGTCACAGCCCCTGGCTAGCTGTAAGAGCTCATTGGCGTAGTCCTCCATGGTTTCGCCCGACTGCCGACGTCGTGTAGCGAGGAGGTAACGAGCGTGGATCTTGTTAGGAGGTTTCGTATAGCGCTTCTTTAGAAGCTCGAGGGCCCTAGGGTAAGTGGTGGCCGCACGGATCGCGAGGTAGACTGTGTCGCTTACCCTCGCATGGAGGACCCGGAGTCTGTCATCATCTGTGGTGACCGCTGCGGAGGCTGCTAGGTAATCTTCAAAACACTTCAGCCAGTGGTCGAAGGTGTTAGCAGCGCCCACCGCACGTGGATCTAGCATCAGACGTTCTGGCTTGAGGATTTGCTCCATACTCTCCTTTCTTTTTTTCTTCCGTCGAGAGTTTAATTTTAGTTAAAAAAATTGATGCGCATCAATTGGACATGAGGCTCGAAGCTTCAGTAAAAGAAGGCTTTTATTAACTAACAATGGAGCTATCAGAACTTTAACACACTATCCCAGACTGAAGGGGTTCCGTCTGAGCAGGGAGTCTTATACCTCCCCCAGGAGGCGGAGCCCGACTGGGATGTGCCACAAACGTAACAAACACAGGTGTAACAATCCCACCCTAACCCAACAGCAACATTAGTACAATCCCACAGTAACCTATATACATTCCTGTAGTACTGGCCAGCCCTGGCTCAGTACTATCCAGTGGGAACCAACGATGGTTCACCACACCAAGGAAGGATTAAAACCAGTTCTAACTCCTGGGTAACTACACAACTGACTCCTGACTCCCCATTGGAGCCCCTGACTACACCCCCTGCCACCCAAATACCCAGTCCAACCTCAACTACCTCCTGCCATAACCTGACTACCACATCATCCCCCCACAAACCGCTAACCGCTTGACTGCACCGCTATCCTGCTCGCCTACACAACTACCCTTCTGACCCACCCTACTACCCTCCTGATCACCCAACTACCTTTCCTAACCCTGACAACACCCCATGTCCCAAGCTGCCACCTGCCTACCCTTACCCCCTGACGTACCCCCCTTCCAACCCACCCACACTTGGCCATCTTACCTCTCACCCACTTATCTGCTACCTTTATCTTTCATCCACCCATTTGTCACCCTACTCCCTCACTCACCTACCTGTCATCCTACCCACTTACCTACTATCCTATTTGCTCAGAATTGTTATGACCATGTAAGGAGGGGTGAAAAAACTTCACTATTCTCCCACTCCAAGTTTGACCATAACAGAATTTTTAAAAAAGAATTTAGAGAGCATGTGCTTTGCCAATTCTGTTTGATTCCCACTATTTACACTTCTATTGAATTAGACAGACAGGTTTCTTAGGTTAAGTAAATAACAAGATCAGTTTATTGAAGCAATTTCCTGAACTAAAAGAAAACTTAGTAAATTGCAACCATCATTCATCGCCAGATGTGACATGCATGCGTCTGGGCCCCCCCCACACACACACACCAATACAGATGGCAGAGTAAGAGGATAGATTTATAGGATTTTTACAGTTCATGAAAAATAAAACAGAGGAGCATTGGCTCCCAATAGGAAAAAGCAGTTTGGAACAGTATCCTTATTCCCCAGTTTCTACTGTTTTTTTTTGTTCTGCAATAACTCAACGTGGTGATTCCATGTTGTTGCCATTTTGTGCAGTTATCTTCCTGGCTGTGGTTGTATGAAGCAGATTTCTATCCTTTATCCCCCAAAAGGTTTTGGTTCAGAGTAGATTTCTGTTCTCAGGATGGTTACTTTGCAAACCAGAAACATTACTTCTGAGAGAGAAACAGAAAGGGCTCACGTGATTCAACATGCGAAGTGATGCATTTTGGAAGAAATAATGTAGGGAGGAGTTATACAATAAATGGCAGAGTCATCAGGAGTATAGAAACACAGAGGGACCTAGGTGTGCAAGTCCACAAATCCTTGAAGGTGGCAACACAGGTGGAGAAGGTGGTGAAGAAGGCATATGGTATGCTTGCCTTTATAGGACGGGGTATAGAGTATAAAAGCTGGAGTCTGATGATGCAGCTGTATAGAACGCTGGTTAGGCCACATTTGGAGTACTACGTCCAGTTCTGGTTGCCGCACTACCAGAAGGACGTGGAGGCGTTAGAGAGAGTGCAGAGAAGGTTTACCAGGATGTTGCCTGGTATGGAGGGTCTTAGCTATGAGGAGAGATTGGGTAGACTGGGGTTGTTCTCCTTGGAAAGACGGAGAATGAGGGGAGATCTAATAGAGGTGTACAAGATTATGAAGGGTATAGATAGGCTGAACAGTGGGTAGCTTTTTCCCAGGTCGGAGGTGACGATCACGAGGGGTCACGGGCTCAAGCTGAGAGGGGCGAAGTATAACTCAGATATCAGAGGGACGTTTTTTACACAGAGGGTGGTGGGGGCCTGGAATGCGCTGCCAAGTAGGGTGGTGGAGGCAGGCACGCTGACATCGTTTAAGACTTACCTGAATAGTCACATGAGCAGCCTGGTGGAATGGAGGGATACAAACGATTGGTCTAGTTGGACCAAGGAGCAGCACAGGCTTGGAGGGCCGAAGGGCCTGTTTCCTGTGCTGTACTGATCTTTGTTCTTTGTTCTTTATGTGTTCAGTACAGCACTTGTCTTTTATTCTCCCTCTCCATTCTCACCCGTTGAAGTTGGCTTTCCCTCTGTTAATTATTCTTGCTCTGGATTGTTCCTTATCCTTTCCCATAGCCAACCTAAATTCAGTGGTACAATGATCACCCTTCCCTAAATGTTCTTCTTCTGACATTTGATCCACTTGGTCCACCTGATTTCCAAGAGCCAGGTCTAGCAGTGCCTTATTTCTCATTGGACTGGAAATATGCTGCTGTAGAAAGTTCCTCTGAACACATTCTAGGAACTCTTCCCTTCTCTGCCCTTTACAGGACTACTACCACAGTCGATAGTAACCTGCCTCCCACCGCCCCCACCCCCCCCAACCGCCCCTACTGCCCTGTGATAACTACTCTATAATTCTTGCATCTCTCTGTTGAAAATTCAAATAGTAGAAATGTAACACCAACATGCTATGCACACATGCTACCTTTTATTACAGTGGTGGACAAAGTAGAGTCTGGGTCGGGTTAATATTAATTGCGATGCTAACAGGAGTCCAATTTAAAATTCACTGCTGCTGTGCGAGTTTCCCAGGGTTGGGAATCACAGCTGCAAAAGGGCAGGCTGGCTCCACAAGGTAAAAGTCTGTTTCAGCACTCCTTGTGGCCCTACAATTCCCTTGGATCTTTTTATGGTCAGTCTGTCCCTAAGGGTCACCATCTGCAGCGTCTGGTGGACCCTTTTCCTGTCGACTGACTATAGGCTATTTGACTGGCTGAAGGGGATCATAAGAAAGCTTATTGACCTCCTGTTGTTAAGTTTGGCAGAAGCTTAATTTCCCAAGATGTGCTTGGAATCTTTGATTGTTTTCAACCTCACATGCGCCATCCGCGGTTACCCGTAAGTATTGGGATCATTAATAGAGTCGCTGAGCAGAAACTGATAGCCAAGTTCCGCACACATGAGGATGGCCTAAACCGGGATGTTGGATTTATGTCACATTATCAGTAACCCCCACAGTTTGCCTCCTGGGCTTGCAGAATCTCACTAGCTGTTCTGTCTGGAGACAATGCACATCTCTTTAACCTGTGTTTAATGCTCCCTCCACCCACATTGTCTGTACCTTTAAGACCTGGTTGGCTTTAGGGATTCGCATTCTAATCAGTATTCTGTAACTTGATGTTGGGTCGCTGTGCACTGTTTGAGAGCACATTTCCACTCCATCTGACGAAGGAGCAGCGCTCCGAAAGCTTATGGTATTTACTACCAAGTAAACCTGTTGGACTTTAACCTGGTGTTGTGAGACATCTTACATCATTAATAGAGACATAGAAGATACGAGTAGACTATTTGGCCTTTCAAACCTGCTCCACCATTCATTATGATCATGGCTGATCATCCAACTCAATCATCTAATCCTGCCTTCCCCCATATCCTTCGATCTCCTTCACCTCAAGAACTTTATTTTACTCCTTCTTGAAAACATACAATGTTTTGGTTTCAACTACTTTCTGTAATAAATTCCACAGGCTGACCACTCTCTGGGTGCAGATATTTCTCCTCATCTCAGTCCAAAAAAGTTTACCCCGTATCCTCAGGCAATGACCCCTGGTTCTGTACAACCCCACCATCAGGAACATTTTTCCTGTACCTACATTGTCTAGTCCTGTTAGAATTTTATAGATTTCTATAAGGTGAGGATCCCGCCTCCCCCCATTTTGCTGAACTCCAGTGAATATAATGCTAACGCACTCAATCTCTCCTCATATATCAGTCCTGCCATCCCAGAATTTAGCCTGGAAAACCTTTTCCGTATTCTTTATAGCAAGAACGCCCTTCTTCAGATAAGGAGAACAAAACGGCACACAATGAAGGCGATTCTCCCAAAAGCGCTGAATTGGCGGGAAAACTGTTCTATATCCCGACTGTTTTGTCAGTTCAGCTTCTCACTGGAATCTCCGCACTCTGTGCACTGCAGAGGTCCCAATCGTGAATCTCATTAAAAACCCAGGGGGGCGGGGCCTATTCACGCCAGAGTCTGACAGTTCTGGACTTCTGCACAAGCGCAGTGGTCCCGATCTGTCAGACTCCCCGTTTGCTGGCTAGCCGGATCGCTGGCCAGCCTGGGACACCCATAGTGCTGCACCTCCAGCCCCCTCCATGGCCCGATCGCGGCCCCCACAACAATTCCAGGAGCAGCCCTGACACCCCTCCCCTCCCAGGAGCACCCCGATGTCTAGCCCACCCCCCTCAGCAGTGGCAATCCCACCACTCCCTTACCCTGGCAGACCCTCCTCGCACCCCCCCCCCCACTGCTGACATCCCCCGCCCCCCACCCCAGGGTCAGACCCCCCTTCGGGAGGCAGCCCCCCCCCCCCCAAAGGCAAACCATCCCCCCCCCAGCCCGCCCAATCCATGCAGAGTGGCAGCGGGACCCCCCACCTCCACCAATTGCCCCCTAGACCACGCCCACAATAGGCCCTGCTCCCTTGACACTGCCCAATACCCAGAGGGCAGTAGCAAGGTGCCCCCTGGGCATTGGCACTTTGTCCCTCGGGCAGGGCCGGGGGGAATAGGCTGGCACTGCCAGGGTGCCCATGCCTGGGGGCACCCCCCCCCCGGCGCGTGACCCCCTGGGGGGGCCCCGATTGCCCCACCTTCATTCCGGCGGGGTCTCCCACTAGTTCCCCGAACATGGGGAGCTACTCTAAACCCCGCCGGAATGAAGCACTCCTGGCGGGGTGGGAGATTCAATCGGGACCAGTAAGTTCCTGATAATTACACTTAAAATACATTTAAAACATATTAAAAACAGATTCAAATGACTTACCTGTCTTCCTGCGGGTTTCCAGCCTGGTCTGGCCTCTGACTGTTCTCTGTCTCTGGGAGATGCGTATGCGTTCCTGGTGCATGAGTAAATCCCGGAACAAGGCCGGCGACGCACATCTCCCACCCCGACCCGCTGTTCGGGATGGGAAAATTGCCCCCAATATTTCAGATGTGGCCTCACAAAGGCCCTATATAATTGAAGCAAGACATCCCTGCTCCTGCACTCAAATCCTCTTGCTATGAAGGCCAACATACCATTTGCCTTTCTCACTGTCTGATGCACCTGCATGCTTACTTTCAGCGACTGTATACAAGGACACCCAAATCTTGTTGCACATTGTCCTCTCTTAATTTATAACCTTTCAGATAATATCTATCTTCCTTTTGTTGCTACCAAAGTGGATAACCTCATGTTTATTCATATTACACTGCATCTGCCGGTCATTTGCCCATTCAGCTTGTTCAAATCACACTAAAGCATTTCTGCATCCCCTTCACAGCTCACCCTCTCATACAGCTTTGTGTCATTTGCAAATTTGGAAATATTACATTTAGTTCCCTCATCTAAGTCAATAATATACATTGTGAATAGCTGGGGCCTAGCACTGAGCCCTACAGTAGCCCACCAGCCACTGCCTGCCACTTAGAAAAAGGCCAATTTACTCCTATGCTTTGTTTCCTGTCTGCCAACCAGTTTTCTATCCATCTTGATACACTACTCCCAGTCCCATGCACTTTAATGTTATATGCTAATCTCTTATGTGGGACTTTGTCAAAAGCCGTCTGAAAGTCTAAATAGATGACATCCACTGGCTCTTCCTGATCAAGTCTACAGTTACATTCTCGAAGAATTCCAGTAGATTTGTCAAGCATGATTTCCGTAAATCCAAGCTGACTCTGTCCGATTCTGCCACTGTTTAGCAACCGCTCTGCTATTAAATCTTTGACAGCGAACTCTAAAAGCTTCCCACTATCAATGTCAGGCTGACTGGTCAATAATTCCCTATTTTCTCTCTACCTCCCTTTTTAAGTAGTGGGATTACATTAACTAACCATCAATCTGTAGGAACTGTTCCAGGGTCTACAGAATCTTGGAAAATGACCACCAATGCATCCACAATTTCACAGGTCGCTTCCTTAAGCACTCTCTTAAATGCTTCTCCCTTTAGACGTGGAATGTTTCCAGCATTTTCTGTTTTTATTTCAGATTTCAGCGTTCCAGCATTTTATTTCTGCTTTGTTCTAAACCACGCTTGGGACTTTTTCAGAGGGAGTGTAGTCACATTATTGAAACATTCCACTAATGATATAACAGCATCTTTATAAAAGAAATAGCCCTCATAAAAAACAACTATAAAATATCAATATATATACTGTGATCCAAGATTTCACTGCCTCATGTCTATGTGGAAGTGTGAGTGAGATTGTAGAGCAGTTTATTCAGTTGCCATTGAGTTCAATGATGCCAATATACTTACAGAGCCAGGAACAAACGCAGCAGTTTTCACAAGGAGACTGGTGGAAAAAAAGAGGCATAGATTAATCATTTTTTTCCTTTGGGAATTCTATACTTTGTTCAATCACAATGGGAAAATGCTTTGCTTTAATTCCAAGTGTGAATTGAGAATAATCATGGTATTCTAAGAGCAAGGGATTTGATTGAAAAATAAATCCCAATGCACTGACCCCAGGCACAGCCCTTCTTGGGAATATGGGGAAGACAAGGTTCAATCCCTGTGCCTCAATGGTGAGGCTTGAGGCAGCATGATTTTGGGCCTTAGACCTTTTTCCTGTTGAACCAGTAAGCTGCAACATTATTTTGAAGGTTGGGCTTGTGTTGGCACCACACTAATGTTCAGTTAAGTAAGGAAGATCAATGAAGCCTCTTGCTGCTGTTGGGAAATTGGATTTCAGGCTGGTATTTGATTACCAGGCCTCAGGCTGGAATTGAGTTTTTAGGCCTCAGGTTGGTTTTGGATGATCGGGCCCCAGGCTGGAGTTGGGCAATCAGGTCTCAGGCATTTGGGGATAAGGCTTCAGACCTCTGCTTGTCGCATGGTTTGAAGTTGGGGGTGGGGGGGGGGTGACTTGGTGGGGGAGTTGACACCTTTCCGTTTCTCCCGTATCCACGTTTAGGTGGTTTGGAGTCATCTTGTTGGTTAGTGTCACTGTGTGTTGTGTATAGAGAGCAAAGCATTGTGGTATTTGAAAATAAAAGATGTGCATGAATCTAAATAAATTGTTCTGCCTTTTAAATGTTGCCAGTGAGTACTCTGGCTGTCCACACGTCCTGATAGAAATGAGTGCATGTTTCTTCCCACCATATTGGGAGCTTAGCAGGTTGGTTAGCACTTGAAAAATGAGCATGGCATTCTGAATTCCTAGGCAACTGACTCTTGTTCCAATTAATGAGGTGGAGATGCTGTCGTTGGACTGGGGTGGACACAGTAAGAAGTCTCACAACACTAGGTTAAAGCCCAACAGGTTTATTTGGAATCACCAGCTTTCGGAGCATTGCTCCTTCATCAGGAGTGCTGCTCCTTCATTCACCTGATAAAGGAGTAGCGCTCCAAAAGCTGTTAATTCCAAATAAACCTGTTGGACTTTAACCTGGTGTTGTGAGACTTCTTGCTGTTCCAATTAAGACATTATGAGCCACTTTGGTGATTCCACTTGTCATTATTATTTCATATTAACAAGAATGAAATAAAGAATTGCATTTATTTAGCCTCTTGCATATCCTCTGGACATCCTAAAACACCTCACTGTTACTATGTTAGCAAATATGCCTGTTTGGGCCCATCGAAACCCAGGTGAATTCACTGAAAATTGCTTCTCTTTCAAATATCAAATTCATGTACAACTTTATTGTTTATGATGTTAGATTATGAGAAGCCAATTGGGTTCATGATCTGAAAATCTGTGATCTGAATGATTATGTCAGAATCATAACCTCTGCTTGCTAACTGTGGAGGATTGGTGTCAATCTAATGTCACAGCCATAAAAAGGAAGCCAGAAAATTGGACAGTTGGTGTCCATCCAGGTTTCCCACCCTGCAACAAGATACTGTTCAGTCTTGGAGCTCCCTTAGCAAGGGGACAACAGAGCTCAATCCCAGTGTAGATTCTCAGGTACACCTAACTTCCAACTATATTGGTGAGATATGCCTTGTCTCCTCCAAGAATAGAATAGAAAATAGGGAATTGAAGGTCAGACTATGAAAAATTACATCTGTCATTCCCCCCCCCCCCCACCCCCCACCCAACCACCCACCCACCTACCCCCACAACATCTCTTTTTGGTTGCCATGTTTTGGCTAAGCAAATGTCTCCCGTCCCCTCTAACAGGCAACATGCTGCAAGAAAAGCTAAGACCTGACATATTCAGGTTTTGGATGAATTTCCAGTCAGTGCAGAGTCCACTTACTGAAGTCACATTGGGAGTGTACTAACCGGAGCTCGGGTTTTTCTGAACCCCACATATTTACGCCATTTCTGTAAACTAACATTATTCATGACACATTTTGATCATATGAACACACAACTGCAAGGCATCTGCAGTAACTGACCCTTCGACCCCCAGGTCAGGTGACCCCATATGCAGCACAAAGTGTACCATATTGTACCTAATACTGGCGTCTGCAACCACAATCAATTATTATCATGACAGCATGTTTTTGTTTTAAAAGAACAACATAATATGTAAGAAGTCTTTGATTCACATTTTGTCCCTCTGTTCATTCCTGCCTCTAATAGAAATTGACAAGATATGTTTCACTCTGGTCAAACAGAATCGTTGTTGTAAGTAAATAGGCTCAAACCAACAATAAAATTAACCTTTCAATTGATGAGCAAATAATGGGCCAAACTTGTACAGCCATTCCAGGTGTAACTTTAGGTAGGAAAGTCCAGTGCTGCAATTTTGGAGTTTCAGACTGTTGCCTTCGCTGCGGCTGGATCCTGAACTTCCTAACTCACAGACCACAATCAGTAAGGATAGGCAACAACACCTCCTCCACGATCATCCTCAACACTGGTGCCCCACAAGGCTGTGTTCTTAGCCCTCCTACGATACTCCTTATGCACCTATGACTGTGTGGCCAAATTCCCCTCCAATTCGATTTTCAAGTTTGCTGACGACACCACTGTAGTGGCTCGGATCTCAAACAATGACAAGACAGAGTACAGGAATGCAACAGAGAATCTGGTCAACTGGTATGGCGACAATAATCTCATCCTCAATGTCAACAAAATGAAGGAGATTGTCATCGACTTCAAGAAGCGTAGAGGAGAACATGCCCCTGTCGACATCAATGGGGACAGAGTGGAAAGGGTCGAGAGCTTCAAGTTCTTAAATGTCGAGATCACCAACAACCTGTCCTGGTCCCCCCATGCCGACACTATGGTTAAGAAAGTCCACCGACGCCTCTACTTTCTCAGAAAATTAAGGAAATTTGGCATGTCAGCTACAACTCTCACCAACTTTTACAGGTGCACCATAGAAAGCATTCTTTCTGGTTGTATCACAGCTTGGTATGGCTCCTGCTCTGCCCAAGACCGCAAGAAACTACAAAATGTCGTGAATGTAGCCCAATCCATCACGCAAACCAGCCTCCCATCCATTGACTCTGTCTACACTTCCCGCTGCCTCGGCAAAGCAGCCAGCATAATTAAGGACCCCACGCACCCCGGACATTCTCTCTTCCACCTTCTTCTATCGGGAAAAAGACACACAAGTCTGAGGTCATGTACCAATCGACTCAAGAACAGCTTCTTCCCTGCTGCCATCAGACTTTTGAATGGACCTACCTTGCATTAAGTTGATCTTTCTCTACACCCTAGCTATGACGGTAACACTACATTCTGCATTCTCTCCTTTCCATCTCTATGAGCAGTGCTTTGTCTGTATAGCGCGCAAGAAACAATACTTTTCACTGTATACTAATACATTTGACAATCATAAATCAAATAAAAATCAAATGAAAATCTAATCAAATTCTCTCTCTCTTAACTACACACATCAGACTATAGTATCAACAGATTTCATGCTATTTAAATGGATCATCAATTATGTCCAGGTTAATGTCTGGTTTATAAATTTCTGTAATTTTACACATTTTGGGACCGGATGTTTGTGGTGGAAGCGTGAATCGGAAGGTGAGTTTATTTCTGAATGTGTTGTGAACCCAGCTCCATTGAGAAGTAGAAATTTATGGGCTTTCTGGTCAGGAACAGGTTTAGCCAATTAGTTGCCCCAGAGATAGAAACAGAGGTGGGTCACTGGAAAGGCAGGACTCGCTTTGCAAACATTGTTGTCATGGCTGCAATTTGAACATTTAAATTGAAAAGAAAAGCATGGAAAATGCAGACTTTTCATATGTTGGGGCGCAGCTGGAGACTTGGAACTCAGGGTAGGGTAGGAATGTCAGCATTTGAAAAGTAAGTAAAGTTTATTTATTAGTCACAAGTAGGCTTACATTAACACTGCAATGAAGTTACTGTGAAGATCCCCTAGTCGCCACACTCCGACACCTGTTCGGCTGCACTGAGGGAGAATTTAGCATGGCCAATGCACCTAAGTAGCATGTCATTTGGACTGTGGGAGGGAACCGGAGCACCTGGAGGAAACCCATGCAGACACGGGGAGAATGTGCAGACTCCACACAGACCCTGACCCAAGCCTGGAATCAAACCTGGGTCTCTGGTGTTGTGAGGCAACAGTGCTAACAACTGTGCCACCGTGCAATCTTTTGACTTTTCCTAGGATGGGGTCGGCAGCTCTCTTCTCCACTGAGTCTCCTCACTGCCATTTACAACTTGATTGTCTCCATTCAAAACACAGCGAGCGGATCCTGTTTTCAGCAGGTTTGACCTGGTCTACATTAGACAGACCGCTCACTCGCTGCTGATATGTGCAGCCAATAACCAGCAAAAGGAACACTGACTGCATCCAGGAATCATTAAAATGAGCAAACAGTACAGAGTTAAAGGCATTTGAATCAATGGACACAGATTAATCATGCATTGTCAACCCTCTGCCTATTTTTGGGATTTATTCTCTTTTTCTGGCACTTGGCATGTGGCCAGGCCAACTCAAAGTGATGGAAACGAGACTTACCCGGCAGTACAGACTAAGACTGAGGCCCGGACCTTCAATGAAGTGGCAAGTATAAAAAATATATAATATATTGTGGCCCCCTTGCCAAAAGCATTGCTGAGGACAGTATTATGTTGCTCTCAGGGTTCGCCCATCATGTTCTCGAGTAGCACTGTCTGTAGAAGTGCTGGTTTCTAATGTCTGGCAGCCAAGGACTTAGAACAATAACAGTTTATTGAATACTCCAAGCAGCTCTTACATGGTGTGTGTCTGCTCGCGCTCCAGTGACCGCTTATGTACTTGTGTCATCCCAGTGTCCACGGGACCACCCAATGTACACTGTCTTTTGCACTTTCTGCCTTTTCTTGTAGGAGAGGTGCACTAAATGCACCCCAAAAGGTGCAGGCACCTTTGGCAGTCTGATTAATAACCCTCACCACAGCTCTGAGAAGTGTCCTAGGGTCAGTGACGGAGCTGTAATGATTGTGAGCACTTCTCAGGGATTCACAGGACCTGCATTCATTACTCAGTTCCAAAGGGTTTTTTGAAAGGTGGTTGCACAACCTCTGCAATTAACCAAACTGAAAACCGGAAAGAACCCTGGTCACAATGTAATATATTTATTTGTAATCATCATATCATAATCTAATTTCTTATAATGTGGAAATATAGTAGGCGCACTGACAGGGACTAGGCCTGATTTATTGCCTTCCCTGTAAATTAAGGAACAGTGTGACCTTGACTTCATTTTCTGATTCTGATTTAGCTTGAAGACTCTTTTACTTAACTTTTACTGAAAATGTGTTTGGTGCCAAAGTTAACTTCCAGTTTTATTGAAAGCAGTAAATGCAATGAATGCTGCTTTTATCACATATGGCTTTAAAACATAATGATTTAACAATGACTACTTTGAACTTTGGATCATTCCTTTTATGTTCTTCGAGGTACGACAATATCAAAAGCATGAGCGGATTATTAATAAATTATAATCACATTAAAAGTTGTCTAAAATAGGAAGTTTCTCCATGGCACCTCTGGTCCATTTTCCCGGAGGCGGATGGGGGTATGGCACGGCCCACACACAGTGGGTAACTTAATGGCCACTTAAGGCTAACATTTGATCCAATGTTGCATATGCACTGCACAACTTTTGTCCTTCCTATTTGAGCAAGTGACTCTTTTCCAGTGTTTTAGTGATTTGAGCAAGTTGTGTGAAAAAGAAAACCTTATAACAAACCAAAAAAGGTCCACATAAATAATCTAGTCACATCAGCAGGAGATATCATTGTCTCAAAATGGAGGTGTCCTCTTCCCAACTATTTAAAAATACCAACTTAAAATTAAAAAAAACCTTTACAGCCAGGCCACCACTGCTGGGAGGGAGTGTGGGGGAAACCCCTCAACAGGCTGTGGCATTCAGGGAGGCTGCCTTGAGTTATAATCCCCCACCTCCCCCCTCCCCCCCCCCCCACCCCCTCCCCCTGCCATGTGCTGTCGCACAGCACCATCTGGATTCTGGAGTTTTTAGAAATATATCTTCCTGAACGTGGAGCCAGGAAGAGCAAGAGTTCTCCTCTAAACCCTAAATTTAAAGATCATTGGTTCCTTCCTAACCTCTGACCTCTCTCCACAATCCAGCCTCCAATCTCTCCCCTCTAATCTTTGAACTTGTCATCAATCCAGGCACCAATCGCTTTCTCAATTGAGCCTTCAATCTCTCTCCCAACTCGGCCTTCAATTTGTGTCTCGATCTCTCCTTGGATTTCTCTCTCCCTATCCTGCTCGGCCTCTCCACCCTCTGACCTCTGATCTTTGCTCACACTGCTCACAAGGTTCTCACTTACTGGAGGGACACCATAATGCTTGCAGTTGCCAAACTTCATTCATACTTTACAATGGGCTCCTACTATCACACTGAGCCAATGACAATGAGGCCTGCGGACTAGTATTGCATTGGCTCTGGACATAACATTCAGGCAAAGGGAGTAACACCTACAAATCCTCCTTGCCAACTTTCATGCCCACCCAACCCCTATCCCAAAGCACCCTGTAGCCAAAATTACTTGTCCCACATACCTTGTCTTGCAAGTAATAAATTTCCATCACTGTCAACATGTCAGAAAAATGTTATTCTGGTTTTCTAAATAGCTGAAGACCTGACATATCATGTGTAGATTTTATCTGGAGTCTGCACTGAAAAAGAAATTAAGAAAGAGCACTTTAGCTGCTTCACACTTGGCCCTGGATTAAGGAATTGTGTAGAGTTAGGCTCAGCGTGAAATTGAGAATCCCTGAATTCCATCAATATTTGTTTAGCACACAATTCAAAAGGAAAATGTCAACAACTAAACACAAACCCATAGGGCAAGAGCATAAATATCTCCGAAGGTGACTCAAGATGCAATTTGTATTCTGGGTTGCTATGGAGAGAGAATTTCAATTTAAATTCCTTGAGGAACTTCTGGATGGAGGCCGAGAGATCTTTCAAAACTATTTTAAATATTCTCAGCCCCACAAACTTGGCTGGAATCCAGTGCATGTCCTTGAAGATCTCAACGTTCTGCTCCCTATATTTTTACTGCCTTCGTAGCCGATCATCAGATTTAGGAAACTACGGGCGTGAAAACTTGGTAAAGTCGAACGTAAATGCATGCATTTAAATTGAATTAATTGGCTGTCTGCCCAAATTTACCAACATTTCCCCCTTTACCATCACGTTCGCATGCCAAGATTCGGCACGAAACAGACATACTTGGCAAAGGTCTGTTTTGGGCGCTCCAGCTTCTGAAGAGGTGAGTTCAGAGCTTCAAACGGCTCTCTGACTCAGATCGGTGGTGAAGGGGGAGAGGGAGACGGGCCAGATCATTCTCTGGTGAGGTGTGGGGGGGAGGAGGGAGGCCAGATCATTCTCTGGTGGGGGGGAGGGAGGGAGGCCAGATGGATCTCTGGTTGGGGGGAGTGGGGGGGGTCCGCTGCCGCTGTGCGGGTGATCGGTGGGGGGCGGGGGGAGAGGGTAGGAGGTCGCGATCGGTCTGGATAGTGGGGGGGGGGGGTGAATAAGGAGGACAGTTATGTTGTGGGGGATAGGGCAATGTCTGTGGGGGCTATCACTCCCACTTTTCGCTCCCGGGCTGCTTTATCCGCTTTTTGCGGCTCGGGTGCGATGTGACAGAAGAGCGTTTTTCAAATTTTTTTTCACTGCGCATGCGCAGTTCAAAGCTCCGATCAGAGCTGCAGCATTTCGGGCGTGATAAGCCCCCCCACAGCATGATTCAGATTCGCGATTTGTTTTTCAGGCAAAGTGCGTATGGGGGCATCTGAGAGCAGTTTTTCAAGTCGGATCTGAATTGCACCCAGATTCAGCACTTAGAATCAAAATGGTAAAATCAAGCCCTATGTCTGTGTGGAGTTTGCATGTTCTCCCCATGTCTGCGTAGGTTTCCTCTGGGTGCTCTGGTTTCCTCCCACAGTCCAAAGATGTGCGGGTTCGGTGGATTGGCCATGCTAAATTGCCCCTTAGTGTCAAAGGGACTAGCTAGGGTAAATGCATGGGGATATGGGGATAGGGCCTGGGTGGGAATGTGGTCAGTGCAGGCTCGATGGGCCGAATGGCCTCCTTCTGCACTGTAGGAATCTATGGTAAGCTCTATCTATGTGTCCAATGTTGTTCAGCAAAACTAAGGGACAACTATCATCTTCGCGCCGCCATGATTAAATGGACATTTCAACAGTTTGAACATGTGTCTGAGGGAATTCCTCGGCTGGCCTCAGAATCCAATCTGATGCATCCAGTGGGACAATATCTTCTGGGATTGGGGGAAGATCTTTTCTGAGCCTAGTGTTGACCACACCACCAGAAAGAGAAGGAAAGATCACCATTTCAGATTAGTCTGTCAGATTTTTGCTCCGGCCGCAGAAAGGGTGGCATTCTCTGTTTTTGAGACTAAGTGTGGTGGCGGGCAGCTCTGACAGTGCCATTCCTGCTGGCCAGAAAGGTGGGATCCTGAATCCTGCACTTGGAAGCTCATTGATTAGCACAGACAAGCTCCCCTCCCAGTCACCTGGCAGGCCAGCAGCTGACTCATCCGTCTGCCCTCAGCTGGTGAGTTCAAAGGTCCCAGTGCCATATCTAAACATCAGTCCAGTGCACTCCTATCACTCTCTCCAGCCCATCTGTCTTCACAAGACCATGCAGGATGTCGGCAACCCAGAGGGAAAAGATTAGCAGCCTCAAGAAGAAGTTTGTTCCTCAATGGAATCATCCTCCCACTGAGCCCATCATCTGAGAGGCTCCCATGCCTCACGCAGACCCATACTAACTGCATCTGGAGTCTTCATCCATCTCCTTCCAGTAAATTATGTGGTATCCCTTTGACCCGCTTGTTTGTGAGATTTGCACACAGCCTTGTTGGGGTCCAGCTTCCTTCCTCTTGGTCTTCCCTTTGCCTTCCATCGTTCATCTATCTCATCCATCTCCTTGCCCCTCTGCCTGCCATCGTGACCCTCGCCCTCCACTCGCACAACCCTCCTTCCACATTACCCACGATGTTGTTAGGTCACAACTCACCCCCGCTGGCCTAACCGCACACTCCACCCCAGCCGAACTTTGGACCTTCGATGCAGTGGCTGTATGAGTCCTGCAGCACAGTGCTGTCCAGATAGACACTGCTGTGTGGCACTAGGTGCAAGGAGGCCCCTTACTCCCCAACCCCAGGAACAATACTGAATTGACTCGGTGACACAGGAGGGTTCATGGGTCCAGCAGCACCGTGCTGACCAGGAAGACCAGCTTGGAGATGAAGGGCAGGGACCAGTCTGCCCCGGCAGTGATGACCAGCGCATCAGGAGCAGTGCAGCACTATGGCAGAAAGGCTTTGTTGAACTCGTCCTGAAGTTTCTGGTGAACTGATGTGGCATTGTGCACACCAATCTTTAGAAATCGGGCTTTAAACCCGATATGGGCAGCACGGTGGCGCAGTGGTTAGCACTGCTGTCTTACAGCGCCAGGGACTTGGGTTCGATTCTCGGCTTGGGTCACTGTCTGTGTGGAGTCTGCACGTTCTTCCCGTGTCTACGTGGGTTTCTCCGGGTGCTCCGGTTTCCTCCCACAGTCTGAAAGATGTGCTAGTTGGCCATGCTAAATTCTCCCTCAGTGTAACGGAACAGGCGCCAGAGTGTGGCGACGAGGGGATTTTCACAGCAACTTCATTGCAATGTTAATATAAGCCTACTTGTAACACTAATAAATAAACTAAACTTAAAACTTAAAAGACTTAAACTTAAATGAAAGTAAATTCCCACTGGCGTAATGCAAGACTAAAAGGCTCAATGGGATGCCAGCGGGCAGCTGTTTTACTGAGTATTCATGAGATGCAAATGAATGCAAATGGCATTTGTGCCACCTGCCAGCAGAAAGAGCAACCTTCCAGTCATGGACTAACAGGCCCCGTGAATAGACTAACAGACCCCTGTGAGTCCAATCACAGACCCTGACAGTTACCCTCTTTTTGGAGACCCTGCCCCCACCGTGCCCTGCGCAGCCCTGTCCGGTGCCCTCTCACACCTTGGACTCCCTGGTGGATAGTGGTGACATGTGTGCTCAACTCCAACCTTCTCCTCGGAGGTCATGGTACCTGGTTTCAGTTTTTATAGTAGAAATATAGTAGTGATTGGCACTGGCGAGATGGTCACGCCAGCTGGGTGAAAAGCTACCATGTTGGCGGATGTTGCGTTGTGACTCCTGTTAATGAGATGATAATATATGCAAATCAGACTCACACCCTTCCTGGGCAGAAATCTGTTCATGTCATTGAAGGGGGGCTGGGAAGATGGCAAACCCAAATCTCTTATGTCCTGGCTTGGCACACACTCCCTGCTGGTGGAGGGGCCAGGCTGCTCGGGTGACTTTCCTTCAAGTGCAGGGGTATGGTATTAATGCCTGGCGAGGGCAAATGTCTGGGAGAGACGTGCGTTTTGGGAGACGGATGAAAGTGCAGAGGCTCCCCACTTTTCTCTCTCCTGCCAATCTCACTCTCCAAACTGGCCCACTCCTGTTCCCCATCTGCAAGCGCCAGTACTCTCCTCATTCTGACCTGAGGGTCCAAAGTTCCACCATCTCACCACCTGTCTTTGCTCTCTTGCGGTAGTTGTAAACCGGCTTCTCCTGCTGGGAGATAGATGGAGATATAAACAGGCTGCATGCCAGGTCAGATGGCAATGATGCCTGGCATGTGTGGGCACTGCATGTGAGCAGGGATGAATGATGAGGAGAGGAGTCTCAGGGGAGATGAGGAAGCTTGTGGGAGGTTGTATGATGGGGCCCAGCGAGGTGACAGCAAATGGGGTCCAAGTGGCAGAGTGAGGGATGTGTGAGAGGGGGAGCGGTGAGAGAAGACAAGAAGCACTTGCCCTGGGAGATCATTCATTTTCTTCCTGCACTGCATCCCACCCTCTTTTGAAGAGTGTTGGCACTCACCAGCATGGCCGCCGTGTCCCACGCCAAGTTGGTCACCTTACTGGATGGCCTCCTGCCCATCTGTGGATATATAATTGTCCTCCTCTCCTCCACAATATCCAACATCCATGTCAGTGGACTCTCTGTGAACCCTGGAGCTGGCTTTCTTGGCTGCCATCCTCTTAACTAGACAGTGGAGCTGTTTCAATGCAACACCCCTTTGATTGAACAGCTCAGATGACTGGGCGGGCAAATCAGACACAAAGCACCACAGGCGTGGCAATATTTGTGTGAATTTTTTGTAAGTGTCTCGATCACTCTGAGGGGACCAGTGGGATTTGCTACGGTATTCACACTGAAAGTCACACTTAGCCAAATTTTGTGAAGATTCCAGCCCCTGAGTTTGCTGGCTGACTTACACATTAATAACAATGTGCATTGTTAAAACCTTGCTATTCTTCCATCAAGAACTGGCCCAATATTTTATGCAGTGTGATACAGCATGATTCTGAGGTGCAGCTAAAGGTTATGGAACTCAGTGTTCGTGCCGTACAAGAATGTATGCAACAATAATTATGGAATCTTCCGAGGCATGCAGTAATGAAAATAAATCAGAGCCAAGTGTATTCACCAAAATTACTCAAAATTCTTGTTACTGTTTACAATGTTTTCTGAGGCCTTTACTGTGTTACAGCCTTCGAACTCTAGCCACTATTTCCACCCACTCATTATCCCACACAGGCCATGGGACGCCTCAATGCATTTAATTTGGAACAAATTAGCTGCATCAAATTAGTTTATGGACTGCAGTATATGAAGTTCTACTTTTCCACGGTCGGGCCTGAAAGGAGTTGCTGTTCTCAGAAGTGATTTTTTCGTTGGCAGTCTGTGTCATGTTTAAGAAGCTGAGCCCTTTCCAAAATAACACCCCAGTGCATTGAGAAAGTAATGTTGCTTTATTTTAGTTCTGTGTACTTTGTTTTGTACACTTTGTTTTGGTTCATGTCTGCAAACCTAAACAAAAAACACATCTGGAAATACCTTCAGAGCTGCCAATGGTTTACTGTAATTGTCCAGAATGTTCCCCTGACCTTAGAAACGATGCTGTTTATCATGTTCTTTTTAATGCTTTCATGTGATGTGGCTGTCGCTGGCAAGACCAGGATTTGTTGCCCATCCCTAACAATCTTTGAACTGAGTGACTTGCTCGGCCACTTGAGGGAGGTTCAAAGTCAACCACATTGCTGTGGGTCTGCAGTCACATGTTGGTCAGACCAAATAAGGATGGCGCATTTCCTTCCCAAAAGGACATCAGTGAACCAGATGGGTTTTTGAAACAATCGGTGATGGTTGTCATAGTGACCATTACTGAAACTAGCTTTATAGTCCTGATTTATTTACTGAATTTAAATTTCACAAGCTTCCATAGTGAGATCTGAACCCATTTCCCAGAGCAGTGGCTTGGTGTTATTTCGTAATCATGATGTGGAGATGTTGGCGTTGGACTGGGATAAACACAGTAAGAGTTTTAACAACACCAGGTTAAAGTCCAACAGGTTTATTTGGTAGCAAATGCCATTAGCTTTCGGAGCGCTGCTCCTTCGTCAGATGGAGTGGATATCTGCTCTCAAACAGGGCATACAGAGACACAAAATCAAGTTATTGAATACTGATTATAATGCAAATCTTTACAGCTGATCAGGTCTTAAAGATACAGACAATGTGAGTGGAGGGAGCATTAGGCACAGGTTAAAGAAATGTGTATTGTCTCCAGACAGGACAGCCAGTGAGATTCTGCAAGTCCAGGAGGCAAGCTGTGGGGGTTACCGATAGTGTGACATGAACCCAAGATCCCGGTTTAGGCCGTCCTCATGTGTGTGGAACTTGGCTATCAGTTTCTGCTCAGCGACTCTGCGCTGTCGTGTGTCGTGAAGGCCGCCTTGGAGAACGCTTACCCGAAGATCAGAGGCTGAATGCCCGTGACCGTTGAAGTGCTCCCCCGCAGGAAGAGAACAGTCTTGCCTGGTGATTGTCGAGCGGTGTTCATTCATCCGTTGTCGTAGTGTCTGCATGGTTTCCCCAATGTACCATGCCTCGGGACATCCTTTCCTGCAGCGTATCAGGTAGACAACGTTGGCCGAGTTGCAAGAATAGGTACCGTGTACCTGGTAGATGGTGTTCTCACGTGAGATGATGGCATCTGTGCCGATGATCCGGCACATCTTGCAGAGGTTGCTGTAGCAGGGTTGTGATCCAGTGAGGAGAGATCGAGTGGCTCCCCTCTTTTCCCACTCGTCTGACCACAAAAATGTTTTCCAAAAAAGATGTCTTCGCCAATTTAATGAGTGTTTTAACTGTTTATGTGCTGTGAAACAGAGAGGTTTTCTTGAGTTTAAAAAAAAGATAGATTGTATTTATTGATTTTCACACATAGACTGAGACATACACGTACATACTTAAAGTTATAAAGTTGGAGGATAGGTTAAGCAATTTAAAGTCCAGTTAAATTATAGGGGTAATTGATCTTGAAGGTTAGTGTGAGTTGGTTGGTTACAGGCTGAGTTAAGGGACCTGCTGGTTTCAGTGCTGAGGTGGTTTGAAGATACAGATGGAGGATTTATCTTTCATTCTGAAGGATGCAGAGTTCAGTAATCTTTTAAAACAAAGACCTCTGTCTGTGGCACATGGAGGCCCAGAGCCCACCATTCAGTGCTCACCCCACCAGCGTGACATTGTGGGACCCACCTCCAGGATTTTGTTTTGATTAAGAGCCAAAACGTTTGGCCTGAAAAGTCGACAGTGGAGCCGATGGACAGCACAATGCTTTTCCCGCCTGAGTTGACACTTCGTCAAAAATGATAAACTTCCACCCGAATTCTCTGGAAGTACTCTGGGGATTTTGAAGAAGTTATGGTGAGCACCTGGATTCGCAAAAGAGTGTTGTTGTTACAAAGAAGAGAGAGGAGTCTGCGACTGCACCCACAATGTTTAACAACACAGGCGGACTGTTGTTAGACTTCTTACTGTGTGTCCAATGCCAGTGTCTCCACATCACACAATGTTTGCCGTGGGTACAGGAGCTGCAGTTGCAGTGCCCCTGAGTCTGCAGCAGGTCAGGGAAATGGAGCAGAGACTGTGGAGAGGGCAAACCTTGCACAATGTCTGCTGCCAGGATGGAGTCTCCTTCATGTTCCTTGACAATGAAGGCTGTCCGACAGATCAGCCACTGCACCCAGAATTTCGGTGCACAGCCTTTCATGGTTTTCCTGTTTCTGCCGAACTGAGGACCACATTTGAGGCCCCTGCAGCAGAACTCATCTGCAAACTTATCCTCCAGTGAGTTGGTGCACAAACCATCCCTTATCTTTGGCATGGCTACAGCCTTCTCATGCCTATATTACTCAAACTTCATGCCAAATAGCAAGATGAAGATGTGCAGGGTCTTGGGGAGAGTCATTAAGCAGAAAGATTTTGTCACCTTCAATGTCCTCAGAATTGTAGGATGCCATGGACCCCGTCGCGGCTGGCTCTCTGACACAGAGAACAATATCCTCTGTAGGGTCCAGAAGATGAAAATGTTCCTCGTTCCTGGCTGGTTCTACTCAGATATCTTCTATTGTGTGCCACCTTGTTGGGCAAAAGACAGGCGGACTGCCTGTATCACTATATTTGGATTGTGTGCCTATCCCAGCTAAATAGCTGCAGGCATGTGGAAGCAGTGAGAATTGAGTGTGAAGCTGGCAGCATTGGTCGGTGTGAGGGTAAGGAGCAGTATTTGGATGGTAGGCATGAGTCCTGAGTGTCAGGGACTGCTGATAGATGAGTGATTGGAGTGCAGTGCATTGAGCAGTGAAGGAAGTTGGTGGTGTGGTGGTTTAGAGATTTCATGTGAAGCTGCATTAACTGACCTTGACCATCCATGTGAGGTCTTCAGACTTCTTGTGGCACTTCTGCCAGGTCGAGGAGTCTGGCCATTTTCTCCATTTGCTTGTCAGAGCGAGCCTTGATGATCTCCATGGAACCAGGCCATCTTTCCTCCTATCCAGCTCCACCACCTCAACTGTCACATCTGCCATCCTGGGATATTCTTGCTGCTTGGCTGATCAGTTTTTGTTATCTAAATTGCAGCAATATTTTTGTGAGGTCAACTGATTAACATAGCTTCAGGTGCGATTTGAATTGACCTCAGGAGAATATTGGCGATGGACATGGAAAATCATGTAGAAATGGCATTCAAAGAGGAAGGTCACAATCGGGTGACACATTTCTGAACAGTTCAAAAGGAATCCCAACCCATTCTCAGTCCTTGATAAAGCTACACTGCAAATTTTATTGGTTCTGTGTTTTTTTTGCAAAGGGGCTTAATGACAGGAAAAAAATGGAGAAAAACAAAAGCTGAAGTGTAGACATGAGTCTACAGTAAAATAAGAGAGCAATTTGATGCCTGTTTTTTGCTTACTGAAGTGGAGAAGTTGGAGAGAAAGACAATCCTTTGTCTTTCCACGATAACATCCCACTAGGTCAGCCATCATAGCACAAACTGAACATCAATGGATGTTCCAGCCTCGTGCTCTATGATAGCTGCAGATGGCCTCACATAAGATAGAGGAGCCTTGCATTTATATCCTCCTGAACAAGAACCTGGGAAGACAATTCTTAAATTCGCTGTCGGGAAGGGCGTACAACAGAAATGCTTGGTTGCATTTTGATGGGTGCAGCCAAGCAGGCTCGGGCGGTCGCTGGTCACCCTGTTTCTCGTTCATGTGGTGCCAACCCAAAAACATGCCATCCTGTGATTGGGGAATTTCTGAGGCAACATCCAGCAGAACAATATGTTATGGATTCACTTAACTTTATGGTGCCATTAAGTCTACTGTAGCATTTTCCTTTGGCAATAAGATCCTTTGCACACTCTAATCTGTCAAAATGATGCATGTTCCTCGGTGCAGATGTAGATGCGAAGTAGAAACAAAAGAATATTTTGAGCAGCAAGACATGCTCAGCACACGCCCATTGGTTTTCCTATTATTCGAAACATCTTAGACAGCGGAAACTACATTGAAAAATGTCGCTGAGAGTGCTCGGAGGAAAAGATCATTTACAAAGATTGACACAAAAGCTCATGTAATCCAAAGTGCCAGCAACAAAAATAGGAAATGAACAATAGCTAAGGGATGACTGAAACAGACTTATTGGTCTGCCCATTCCATGATTTCCAATATACTTACCATTTCCCAATAACCCAGATGTCCCCATTGAATTCGCCTTAAAAAGATTTCCTTTCCATCCGGTTAGGTGGAGAGACAAACTGTCGATCGCGGTTTATAAATCAATCATTGAAGCTTCAAACAAAATCCTTTTAACAACAAGAGTTGAATTCCACAGTGAAAAATGTGAACCACTGATACTGATGGATGTAGTTGCCATTTTGAAATGTGAAGAAAATCTAACATAACACCTGTAATTCAAATCAAACCAAATCAACACGTCATATTTTATTTAATGAAATGATGGATATTTTAAACCATAATCATAACATTAAAAAAAAACATCAAATTCATGGGGCATGAGGAGATTTTCCACCTCCCGTTTGCGACATGTGGAAATGGCGGAGGAGGCGGAGAACTGCGGGGATGTCCCAAAACAAATTTTATGCCAGTGGGATTTCCCGCCTGATTGTCCCCTCCTCCCGCCTGTGATATAACAGGTTTCCTGCCATCCATTGATGGGAACCCCTGTTGGATACATCGTATTATAATTAGCGAACCTCCCCACTGTAACATCCCCCCACATAGAAAATATCCCTGCCCCACCCGCCCCACACCCCAACCAGCAGTATGACATAATTAAGGACTCCACGCACCCTGGACATACTCTCTTCCACCTTCTTCCATAGGAAAAATGATACAAAGGTCTGAGGTCACGTATCACTCCACTCAAGAACAGCATCTTCCATGCTGTCATCAGACTTTTGAATGGACCTACCTTATATTAAGTTGATCTTTCTCTACAACCTAGTTATGACTGTAATACCACATTCTGCACCCACTCTGTTCGTTCTCTATGAATGGTATGCTTTTTGTATTTGTCTGTATTAAAACAATACTTTTCATTGTATACCAACACATGTGACAATAATAAATCAAATCAAATCAAATCAACAATATGTCTTTAAAAACAGGGAACAGGTGAACTGTATTTGCCAGGAGCGCACAATCTCTGATCAGAATTCTCCAACCTCACCTGCAGCTGGAATTGTTCAGTCCAACTGCAGTGAATGGAGATTACACTGAGTGCCAAATTCTCAATTCTCATTGGCAACGGTAGCATGACATACAAGACTGGAGATTTCCAGCCTTCATTCACAGCAGCAAGTCTGGAGAATCCCAGCCCCAGGCGAGGTCAGAGAATTCCAGCTGGAGATTTGGCTGAGCGCTGAATTCTCCATTCTTGATGGCAATAGTGGTGATGGCCATTGGGGTGGGGGAGGGTTTGGGAGGGGATGGAGAGGAGTGGGTGCTGGCTCCAACAGTGGGGCCAATGACCAGGGGGAAGGAGCGGAGGGACCGATGTTTGGGAGGAAGCGGCCAATGATCTCGGGGAAGGGGGGATGGGTTGATGATTGGGGAAGTTTGGGAAGGGGCCAATGATTAGGGGGGTGTTTGGTAAGGGGCCAAAGATCGGGGGGAGGTTTGGGAAGGGGCCAATGATTAGGGGGATGTTTGGGAAGGGGCCAATGATTGGGGGATGTTTGGGAAGGGGCCAATGATTGGGGGGAAGGGGCCGATGTTCGGGGATAGGGGGGGATTGATGATTGGGGAAGCAGGGACAGGGGAAGCGACTGATGATTGGAGGGAGAAGGGGAGGGGAGAGAAGCGCCGACTCCAATCGAAGGTGAGGAGGGGAGATGTTGAGACCTCCGTGGTGGGCTGAGAGGGACGTTTATTCCTATTATGATCGGTGTACCCTTTAAACTGGCACCTAATCTCAGTGCAGCCAGGCTTTGCTGGCGTGCTGAGGCCCCAGCATCCTACATGACAGCTTGAAATACGCCGTAAGATCTGGAGGGAAAACTAGCACTTCTCTGCAGCGAAACATGCCAATTTTCTCGCTGGAAACAATACTGCCATTTTTTGTTAAGATTTCCACCTATTGTCCCGATGCACACCCCCTCTTGGGATCACTTATAAAAGGATTTTCAAGGTAAGCTGAAAGATAGTGCATGTAGATGAAATGTTGAAAGGTAAACTCGTATATTGGAATAAGGCCTTGTGTGTATTAATGGTGACAAACTTCTTTGAGTCTTTTTCCAGCTCAAGCTGCTGGTATGTATGACTTAAGTCTACTTTCGTGTACTTGAGGCCTCCTGCCAGTTTCATGTAAAGGTCTTCTATCCTACGGATAGGATACCTATCTATCTGGGCAGTCCTGTTCACCATCAATTTGTAATCACCACAAGTCCTCACCATGGGATCTTGTTTTAACACTGGGATCATTGGCACAACCCACTTGGAGAATTTAATTATCCTTAGGTCCTCCAACCTCTTCAATTCCACCTCAGCTTTTTCAGGTAGACAGGACAGACCAGGTTCTAAACAATTTTGACGTTGACCCAAGGTTCATGTAAATTTTAGCCTTTACTCTTCGTATGCACCTCAGTTCTCTCTGAAAGACTTCTTGAGACTTACACAAGAGTTCCTGAAAACACCATCTGTGATGTTGAATATTTCCAGCCAATTCGACTTGATTTGCTTCAGCCAATCTCATCCTGTAGGCTAGGCTTCTGTCCTTTCACTAACATCAGGGATAGCTGGGCAGACTCGTGCTGGTAAGACACCAGTGTTGACATCCCGCCCAATATCTTCAGTGGCCACTCCGTATAGTTGCTAATTTTGCAGAGATTTTGCTGAACCTCATAGATTGCAGACCTTCCTACAAATACTTGTAGGTTTTTAAACTTATTATTGTGGCCAAAGCATTGCATCAACCTCCATAGTTAATTGATGCCTGTTAACCATAAGGACGATTTCGATAGGAGGATGTCTCATTTCCCTTTACAATGTTGAGTTTATAAACTTCAAACTTCTCTTCTGAACCTTCCTCAATCTTCCTTGAAACTAGGCGCAGTCTATTTGACTCCGTGGGTGGGATTTTACAGCCTCACTTGGTCCAAACCATAAAATCCCAGCCGAGGTCAACGGATCTTTCTATAGTCCGCCCCTCACCCACTCCGATTCCTGTGCTGGGTGGGGTGGTAAAATTCTGGCCTGTGTCTGCCTTGTATGTGGCCCTTCTGATTACATCTGATACAAATAAACTCTTTACATTTGCATCTGTCTCAGGGGTGGTCTCCCCCACAATGATAATACCCATCAAAATCTTGTTGCTGGTGATTTCCCTTCCTTCTCGCAGGCTCCACTGCACCCTCACTCGTGGTCTTCTGAACAGCTACCATTTCCCAACAAATTTGTTCACAGTTTTGTTCAGCGTTGTCAGTCACTGGAACCAATTCAACCACTTTACCCAGAGAAATTTTAGTTTCTCTTTTAGTTTAGCTCCTTTTGAATGTTAAACTGTTAATACCTTTTACAAGATAATCATGTAACATATCACTGAAGGATGGGCCAAACTCACAGTGTTCAGCTATTTGGTGAAGCCTAGTGACAAAAGCAGAAACTCTCTCCCCTGGGTCGCTAATGGCTGAATGTAACTTACATCGCTGCATAATAATGAAGGGTTGGGGATTGTAATGGTCTCTTACTAGTGCAACTGGACGGTCAAAGGATTTTGTATCCGGTACTTTCGGGGATGTAAGGCTTCTTACATATTTGAAGCAGCAAACAATGAGTAAAATAACTTCCTGCTTTTCTTCGGAAGTTATTTCATTGGCTGCGAAAAAGTATTGAACTCTTTCAATGTACTCGCCTCAATTTTCAATCTCCGGATCCAACAGATCAATTTTCCTGAACAATGGTATAGCGACTCATCAATGGTTGGCACAACAACTGTTTATCTTCCTTGCATGTTTTTCGGGGACTCACCCTTCCACCTGCAGATGTCAAGGTTTTAGCAGCTGTAGGCTGATTTATTCTCGTCGTCAATATTGTAGCGTGATGTATCACGACGAGGAAGCCTTGAATCATAATGGTGATTTATTGAAGGATAGTTAAATAATATACAGACCAGCTCAGTACAAATCAAGGATAGTCCCATCAACTCCTGGGCTCACAATGAAGGATCCCGCCAAACAGGAACAGCGTCCTAACACCTGACAAGTGACGGTTCACATGTTCCCTCCTGGTAGGCCCCAGGAGGGTCATGTGACTCCCAAACACCCGCCCCTTAAAGAGGCCACGCTACTACAGGAGGGCTACTTGTATCAGGTGCAATCTTGTCCTTCACGTTCAACTTGAACAGATCAGCTTCTAGTCCACAGACAACACTACTTTTGAGCTAAGCTTCACTATCATTGAGCCCTTAGCATATCACATTGGAAATGGTTCAGAAAATAAACCAATCTGAAAATGGTTTTCATTAGCATGACAATTGCTTTGATTCAGAAGCTGATGAGACGGCAAAAATGTCTGAATATTTGTTAGGACTCAATAGACCTTCCAGTTCTGCCAATCCACACTGGCAGCAGCCAAATGAATGACTAGTCTCGAATGTATTGTGTTCGAACACTTACACTGCACTTATCCACTCTGTTTTCCTTCCTGGTTTTATTCACCATTAAGGGTGATTGAATTTATTTCTGCATGACAATGAAAGCGTATTTGAATTGGTCATGCTGGAAGAATGTAATCCTTGGAAATGTTTTAAATTATACAAGCAATAAGTAGCATAAATCTCGATTAAAATAGGCACTGATATCATCCTCAAAATATTGCAATTGGTCTCTTTAGTCAGTAAGGAATTCTAACTTAAAATAGAACAGTTTTTGAAGATGAAAAGCTTAACATCCTGCATAATGTCAGAAGGAGATTGACTCCTACCTTTCAGATAACTTGCAACAGGAATCTTCAGTACTGGTGCTGGGTGCGGAATGCACCTTTTGATATTTTTACAAATACACAGAAGTCAATTTTTCTTTCAAATGACCTAGATAAATGGAAAATATTAGAAATATTGGAAATGATGGGCCAGAGCTTGCTGGGGATGGAGATCTAACAACAGATGCCGTTAATTGGCATCTTCCCATATCTTACAGTTCCAAACTATTTTTGCATCATAACATTCTGGAAGTGCAAGCTGCTACAGATGTGATGAGGGCAACTGAGACCTTAGTTAATGGTGGGGGAACCAACAGTCCATGTGCTTAAGCCTTTGAGATTTAAGGAGTGAGAAATAGGAACAAGAAGAAGGTGGAGTGGGTGAATTAGAGTCAAATCAGATACAGAAGGATAAATAGAAAGAAAGACTGGAGAGTGAGAAAAAGGAGACAGAAAGGAAAAGTGTAAAAAAAATTGAACAAATGACATTTCTAAAACCTAACAAAAACATGCAAGAACGTAGTTGAACATTTTAAAGAGTTTTCATTCTGGGCCAGAAAGGTTAATCAGCATCGCATTAATAATCATTACATTGTAATAAAACGTAAGCTTTTAATTACTAGACTTAACTTTCTGTGGTAGGTTCAATGAACAATACAGTACCTATATAATGAGGAGACTAAGGGCAAGATGCCATTGTGAAGCAAATGGCAAAGCAGCATAAATTGATCAGCAAGCCTGGAGATTCACAACTCACGGCGTAGCTCCTAATTGCTTGAATTTTCTGGCCAATCTGCACATAAATAACAGTGTGGGTTGTTCACACTTTATTATTCCCAGCAAGATTCAATCCAATGTGCAAATAATCAAAGTTTTAGGCATTTAATTTTCTGTCCAATTTATGATTTTTGTCCCCTTGTATTCCCCAATATTTCGCTTTCTTCCTTTTATTTGTTGTGAATTTAAGGGGTACTTTGGAAGAGTTTGCCTATTCTGCTGGTTTACATGTATAGAAGAGCATAGCGTTCTTCTAGTATGCGAATCATCGTTACTCTATGAATTAATAAAAAACAAATTATCTAATTATGTACCACATTTTTATAGTCAAAAAGGCTACTAGAAGGAACTAGCCCTTATAGCTGGGAGTCTAAAATATAAATGAGGGTGGAAGTCATGCTGCAGTTTTACAAAGCCTTGGTTAGACTTCATCTGGAGCATCGTGAGCAGTTCAGGGAACCTCACACTCAGAAGGACATATTGGCCAAGGAGACAGTGTGGTGTAGGCTGGGGATTCTCTGATCTTGTTCACCCCGCCACCGCTGCCAGTGAGAATGGAGAACTTAACTCTCAGCCAAAACTCCATTCTCAGGTGCGGGACCAGAAAATCCCAGCCATGGGCAAGGTCGGAGAATCCTGGCCGTAGTTATCAGAATTGTATCTGGACAACAAGGATTATATAATGAGGGGAGACTGCACGGACTAGGGTTAGCTTTCCTGAAAATTAGGTGATTTGATAATTTTTTTCAATATATTAAGGAGAACAGAGGGTGGATTTCAGTTGACTGGGGAGTCCAGGACATCTAAAATGTAGAACCAGGGACAGGGTTTTCCAGCTGCGCTAGCCGCAAAAACCGGATAATCCTGCCAACAGACCTTTGCATGGTCCCGTTCCACCTGCCACGAGAATCATAGTGGGTGGTATGGGAAAACTCCCCCCCCCCCCGATCTTTCAGGATAAAATTAGGAATACTTCTACTCATGATGGATGGTCGTAACAGTCAGTAAACTTACACTTTACAAAGTTACAAATCCATTCACATTAGTCTGGCATTAACTCCCCTTTGGACCTTCAGGTCTCAAGGACAGAGATAGATCTTAATTGTGTAATGATGTGATGACCATGCTAGCATCCTCCTGAAATTTAGCTGAGGGGTTCAGCCTGGCTTCCATGGTTCATAGAGTCATAGAGTCATAGAGGTTTACAGCATGGAAACAGGCCCTTTGGCCCAACTTGTCCATACTGCCCTTTTTTTTAAAATCCCTAAACTAATCCCAATTGCCCGCATTTGGCCCATATCCCTCTATACCCATCATACCCATGTAACTATCTAAATGCTTTTTATAAGACAAAATTGTACCCGCCTCTACAAACTACCTCTGGCAGCTTGTTCCAGACACTCATCACCCTCTGTGTGAAACAATTGCCCCTCTGGACACTTTTGTATCTCTCCCTTCTCACCTTAAACCTATGCCCTCTAGTTTTAGACTCCCCTATCTTTGGGAAGAGATATTGACTATCTATCTGATCTATGTCCCTCATTATTTTATAGACCTCTATAGATCACCCCTCAGTCTCCTTACGCTCCAGAGAAAAAAGTCCCAACATCTCCTTATAACTCAATCCATCAAGTCCCGGTAGCATCCTAGTAAATCTTTTCTGCACTCTTTCTAGTTTAATAATATCCTTTCTATAATATTGTGACCAGAATTGTACACAGCATTCCAAGTGTGGCCTTACCAATGTCTTGTACAACTTCAACAAGACGTCCCAACTCCTGTATTCAATATCCTGACCGATGAAACCAAGTATGCCGTCTTCTTCACCGCTGTGTCCAACTGTGACTCCACTTTCAAGGAGCTATGAACATGTACCCCTAGATCTCTTTGTTCTGTAACTCTCCCCAACGCCCTACCATTAACTGAGTAAATCCTACCCTGGTTCAATCTACCAAAATGCATCACCTCTCATTTGTCTATATTAAACTCCATCTGCCACTTGTCAGCCCACTGGCCCAAATGATCAAGATCCCTGTGGTGGACCTCAGTTGTGCCTTTGTCCTATATGGACCACCGTTGTGTGTGCTTGTCATACCTGGACACATCCCCTTCCAGTTTGGGTCCTCCCCTCAGCACCTAGTATAAAGGTGGCTGTCTCCTCCCCCTTGTTCAGTCCAGGTTGGTTATTTGTTGGGATCTGCTCCTGATTCTGTTGTGAATAAAAGCCTACACTTATATTGGCATATCGGTAGTCTTTCGCCTTATTGATAGCGCATCAATCCCGTTGCAATTGGAGATAACTTTCTTCACTGTCCCTTATGCCACCAATCTTAGGGTCATGATGTGTCTTTCTCTGCTGACAGCTGCTCTCAGAGCTCTCTCTTCATCTCTGGGCTTTGCATTCCTAAAGGAGCTGTGGGCTTCTCTGCACCCCATGTTGTACTCAGGGTTGGGTTCTCTGACACTCAGAAATATCATTGGCCTCTTTCACGTAAGGGCTCTCCCCAGACACACTCTTTGTGACTGTGACTCCATCTATGAGGACTATATGTGATCCTTGCCGGTGAGGATCTTCACTGGTGAGGTCGCTAAGGCGACTGAGCCCAGACCGGGCAGCACAGTGGCACAGTGGTTAGCACTGCTGCCTCGCAGTGCCAGGTACCTGGGTTCAATTCCCAGCTTGGGTCACTATCTGTGCGGAGTCTGCGCTTTCTTCCTGTGTCTGCGTGGGCTTCCTCCGGGTGAACCATAGAAACCATAGAAACCCTACAGTACAGAAAGAGGCCATTCAGCCCATCGAGTCTGCACTGACCACAATCCCACCCAGGCCCTACCCCCATATCCCTACATATTTTACCCACCAATCCCTCTAATTTACGCATCTCAGGACACTAAGGGGCAATTTTAGCATAGTCAATCAACCTAACCCGCACATCTTTGGACTGTGGGATGAAACTGGAGCACCCTGAGGAAACCCACGCAGACACGAGGAGAATGTGCAAACTCCACACAGACAGTGACCCAAGCCATGAATCGAACCCACGTCCCTGGAGTTGTGAAGCAGCAGTGCTAACCACTGTGCTACCGTGCCGCCCAGTTTCCCAGTTTACCGTGCTCCAGTTTCCTCCCACAGTCCAAAGACGTGCTGGTTAGGTGCATTGGCTGTGTTAAATTCTCCCTCAGTGTACCCGAACAGGCACCGGGGTGTGGCGATTAGGGGATTTTTACAGTATCTTCATTTCAGTGTAAATGTGACACTAATAAATAAAATAATTCTGTTTTGTAATCTCTGCTGCATCTTTATGCTCTCTAACCTGCTTATATGAGTTAACTCTTCTATCAAAGTAACACATATTAATTTAATGTAAATTTTAAATATTGATTGACTAACATTTGTGAGGTGTAATTTCAAAAAGTGGTACATTTTGAGGCTTGAGGTTTCACAGAGCACCGTAATTCACTAAATTAGTATTGTCTTTGTATTTAATGTCGCCCAGCTGGCGTTAACAAGCTGCATGCAATATATTAATGTATCAGTGTGTGATCAAAAATCACCGACCTCTGAGTGAACTCCAGTTGCTACTGATACCGTCCTAAGACGCTCTTTTTTTAATATTGCTGTCACAGGATCATGTCAGTGTTGGAGTCAATTGGGAAACAGAAAGGTTAACAGCTTTTATTTTATCCAATTGAAAATAACAACCATAAACAAAGCATAGGGTGTTAATCGAAAGCCCTGGAAATGTTGTAAACATCAAGGTTCATAGCAGATCACTCCAGGGTTTCGAGCATAAACAGAGGCTTGCAACACAGCTTGAGGCTAAACCTTTTTATGCCAGGCTGTTGCTTTCCTCTTTCAGGCTATCTCCAGTCACAATGTTATTTTCTACTCTCTTGTTCATTAAATAAAATGGTTCCATCTTGCGCAAATGTGATGCATCATGCCTTTCAATGACATTATATTTGAAAGCGTGGCCTCAGGGCATCTTAGTTTCAATGTGATTGGTTCTTGAGCCGCTGGCTTACATCAACACTGTGTTCTGCATTAAATCACTAATCCAAATAACTGTTAGATTAAAGGTGAACAAATCAAAATGGACCAAAAATATCAATGTTCAATAATGTGCCAGCAGGATGCTGACCAATCCCATCTTTTAAAGTTACCTTTCGCAAACCAGTAAGTATCACTAAAGCAACTCACTTCACTGGTTTCCAGTCATCAATTTCCATCTTCATTCAGTTCACTGTATGAAGCTGTGAATAACATTCACAACAGAGATCCAGTTAGCTATGCCTGATTCTGCAGATTTGATATTGGTGGCATAAAGCTGAAACAAACAGTCCAGTGCCACTGCTTCCTGACCTCCTTTTCTCAATGAGTCTTGCTTAACTCCTGCATGAAGCACTGCACTGGGCCACTTCCAAACCAATCACCAGCAGTCGGAATCATAAGAAGAAACAGTATGGAAGTTCTGGAAATCTGAAAGAAACAAAAAACGTTGGAAAAACTCAAACCGTGAAAAGAAAAAAACCTGTCATCTTATGAACACTGCCCTTGGATCAACTGCAAGTATCAGTGCCCTCGTGCAGTGTTGTCCAATAGAAGTTTGATGTTGAACATATAGTTATCAAGTCACCATATCCAGCTCATGATAACAAAATGCATACAATATTAATAAAACATATGCACAATCTTTTGAAAATAGGATTTAAGTTTTAAACTATTAGGGATCAAAACTGATACACTCACAGCTAGAGCAAGAAGAGTTTCAAAGGTTTTGCTATCCAACTGCTCTACAAAGCAAGCCTACTGTATGAACTCTGAAGGGGTGGTGACAATCTGTTAACTGAAATATGCTGTTTCTGAACGAATGTTCAAATTTATTTCAAAAAAACTTCTGGAATAAACTATTAGAATTAATAATGAGGAAACTCATGTTGCAACCTTTATAGAGGCCGGTAACTTTTAAAGAGAAATTCAAACTTCCAGTTAACAGCTGAAGAAATGGCATATCAAAGTTTCACATTCTAAAACTTTATGTATCAAATGACTAAACCAAACTACTGACTAAACATTTTTTGAGGCAGCTTCCACTTCAAACAGTAGTACTAAGTGGTTCCTTCTTACTTATCATGCAGCACACTGCCTACAGAATTTGAATTCTTATAGCAACCTGAAAGAAAGGGAAGAGGTAGAGGAGGAAAGGAGGGCAAAAGAAAGCAAGGGAGTAGTGAAGGGAAGGGAGGGAGAAAGGAAGGAAAGAAGGAAGGAACCAGCTGCTGCAGAGAGATTTATAGGACACTAAATACTTCTGAAGCATTATCACTGTTGTGATATACAACAGTGGAACCTCATTGAAGCCCCATGGGCGGTCTGGATCAGGGGGGAGCAGTGCCCCTTGGGCAGTGCCAACCTGGCACTGCCAGCCTGGCACCTTGGCACTGCTGGAATGGCAATTGGAGATGGTCCATTTGGAGGTCGAGGTTCCTCACAAGTCCTCAACTTTATCGAGGAACAGACAAAAAGGGTAGGTCATCAGCTACATCCATTGTATTCTAATGGCTGCTTTGTTGCAGTATACCCTGGTAGCAAAGGTCTTCTAAGGAAGTATTGAATGCTTTTGCCTCAGTTTTAACTCCAATGGGATTCACCACAATAGCCATATTCACTTTGACCTGCTGTACTAATAAAATCTGAAATTCATTATCAACAAGTCGAATTTTGATTCAATTTTCTGAATTTTTGAGATTATACATTATTATGTTTAATTGAGAGGTTATAAGTATTTTTCCTATATTCAGAGAACCAGTAGTGCGCTTCATTCCATTGTTAAAGGAAGAATGCCATTGTCTTAATCTTTTTTTCTTCAAAAGCACAAATATGTTGTTATAAAAATGGTACCAGTCTCCAAGAGTGCTGCAGTGCTAAATATTCCAGAACCATAGTGTTTCTGTCTTAAAAGAGATTTTACAGTGCAACACCATCACTTTAATCTCCTTAATCTACTAACATCTCCAATTTGCTTCCAGACAGAGGTAGGATTAGAGCCCACAGTAAAAAGCATAAAACCTTCAGCTTTCTTTCATTAAAATTTTATCACCAGCCCAACTGTCATTGCGTGATTGCCTTCACATTTTCCGCACCACAGCCAGTCACAGTACAGCTGTCCCTCTAGAAGCCTGTGCTAAGTTTTCTCCTTGTAGTGTGGAATGGCATGATGTGATGCCAGAATTACACATCCAGTGGTGGCAAGATTAAATAATAATTAAAATCCTAACAGAAAAAGTTGGAAACACTAAGGTGATTAGGCAGCATGTGCGAAGAGAGAAACACAGCAGCAGTACCTGCCGCATGTCTTGAGTACAGTGACCGAGAAAGCTCTAGCGATCTTTGAGGTGAGGGTTTTCCCTTTCCTGAAATCAGTTTGTTTCTAATGCCAAATCAAGTGGATCTCCAGCAGCATAGTATCTCACTTGGCAGTCTTCAGCCAATTCAATTCACTCCTCGTGATATCAAGCTCAGGCTGAAGCTACAGAATTGGATATAGCAAAAGGCTATGGTACATGAGAACATTCCGGCAATAGTACTGAAGACTTGTGCTCCAGAATCAGTTGTCCCCTGCCCTCCACAACCTCCCCACCATCGCAAACACCTTAGCCAAGTTATCCCAGTGTTGAGCTACAACACTCACTGACACAGCAATGAGCTGTCCAGAACTCCAACCCTGCCAATTACTGCTGCAGCAGTGTACTCTTAATCATCAGCAAAGTGCTGGGAGGAGTTATCCACGGTGCTATCAAATAACCTGCTCACTGAGGCTCAGTTTAGTTTCCACAAGGGTCACTCAGCTCCTGACCCCATTAAAACCTTGGGCTAACCATGAGGTGAAGATGCTGGCCTTGACATCAAGACAACATTTGAATAAGTGTAGTATCAAGGAGTCATAGCAAAGTTGATGTCAATGGGAATTAGGGGCAAACTCACCACTTGGTTGGAGTCATGCTGAGGACAAAGAAATCTGGGGAGACGATTCTCCAATAGCGCTGCGCTGATTTTTTAGTGAAGCGGGCCGGAAGATTGAGGCACCGGCTGATTCGTGCAATTCATGCTGGGCGTCCGGCCCTGAGTGCGTCTCCCAGTGCCAGATTTCTGGCGCCGTCAACTCCACGCTGGAAATCGGCGCGGAGCTGCATTAGATATTCAAAAGGTAATTTCCCTACAATTTAAATATAATTAGCGGGCCCGGGACTGAAATCCCCAGGCCCACTCCCCTCTCCCCCACCCCGCCAGAGGTATTTCACTCCAACGGTGCTTGCAGTAGCTCCCCAGTAATGGGGAGCTGGCGACCTGACCCTGCTGGAGTGAAGGGAGGCAATCGAGACTTCCCCAGAGGGTTGGGCATGGCTCAGTGCCCTCTGGGCATTGGCACCTTGGCAGCGCCAACCTTGGCCCCTGGCACTGCCCAAGGGGCAAAATGGCACTGCCCACCGAGCGTAGGGCAGTGTCAAGGGGGCAGGGCCTAATGGGAGGCGGGGCCTGATGGGGGCGATTGGTGGGGGTGTGAGGTCCCGCTGCCACTCTGCAGTCAGGATTGGTGAGGGAAGGAGGGAAGCCAGCGATCAAGACTGGCATCGGGGTGGGGGCAGAGTTCTGTGGGGGTCAGGGTTGTAGGGGGGTTTAGCACTGTGAAGGGGAGGGTTTCGGACTGCTGGCATGGCGGGGGGCAGGGAGGGGCGTGCGGGAGATCAAGGCGGGCCGGGAGGTGGGGGAGTTGGGGCTGGGCCTGGGCATGTTTCAGGGGCCAGCGATCGGGCTGCAGAGGGGTGGGAGGGGCAGTGATGCGGGGACTGGCCAGGGATCGAGCTGGCCAGCAATCAGGAAGCCGGCAGACAGGGGCCACTGCGTACGTGCCGATCTCGACACTGTCAGCTTGGCGCATGCGCAGTGACCCGCCCAGCGCTATGTCACCGGCCTCTCCAGCAGGGATAGGCCACACCCCAGCTTTTCACCGTGATTTACAGAATATACAGAGTGTGGGAGATTCATTTTTAAGCTCCCACTAAAAAAAAAGGCATGATTTACTTCCGTTTTTACATGAATTCGACACTTAGAATTCCTTTGGGATAATCGCCCGCATGATTGTGGTTGTTGGAGGTCAATCAACTTAATCCAGGGAGCTCCCTGCAGGAATTTACCAAGCTAATGAGCTAGGCCCAATCATCATCAGCTGCTTCATCAATGACCCTCCCTTCATCATAAGGTCAGAAGTGGGAATGTTTGCTGATAATTGCACAATGTTCGGCATCATTCACAACTCCTAAAATACTGAGGCAGTCCATATCCATACAAGACCTGGAAAACATTCAGGCTTAGGCAGACAAGTGGAAGTGAACATTCATGCAACACAAGTGCCAGGCAATGACCATCCCAACAAAAAAGAATCCAACCATTGCCCCTTAGCATTCAATGGCATTTCCATCACTGAATCCCCCACAATCAACATTCTGGGGTTCACCTTTGACCAGAAACTGAACTGGATTAGCAATATCAAGACTGTGGCTATAGGAGCAGGTCAGAGGCTGGGAATTCTGTGCCAAACAGCTCAGTGCCTGACTCCTCAAAGACTGCCACCATTTATAGGACTCAGATCATGACCATGATAGAATATTCTCCACTTTCCTGGATGAGTGCAGCCCCAACAACACGCAAGAAGCTTGACACCATTTGGGCCAAAGCAGCCTGCTTGATTAGCATCCCACCTACCACCTTTGATATTCACAACCTCCACTGCTGATGCACTGTGACAACAGGGTGCACCATCTACAAAATGCACTGCAGCAACTCACCATGTTGCCTTCTAGAGCACTTGCCACATCAGTGACCTTTACCACCTAGGAGGACAAGGGGAGGGATGCATGAGAACACCACAACCTGTATTTTCCACCCTAAGCATGACACCATCCTGACTTGGAACTAAATTACCATTCCTTCACTGTCACTGGGTCAAAGCCCTGGAACTCTGTCCCTAACAGCACTCTGGCTATGCCTACACCATATGGACTGCAATAATCTAAGGAGGCAGCTCACCACCAATGTTTCAATGGCATTAGGAATGATCAAGGGTGTCATCAAGCAACCATTCACAGTGAAGCATTCTTACAGTTAGCAAACCAACATACCACTGAGTAACTCCACTTTCAATTTTACATTTTTATGGATATAAAGTATACATTTGGTATTAAGATAGAAGACAAGGATTTTACCATTTTGATTCTAAGTGCCGCGCGGACTTGAAACTGGGAGTGTTTCAGATTCGACTTTTACACCCGGTCTCAGGTGCCCCCATACACACTCTGCCTGAAAAAATATCAGCAATTCCAAATCATGCTGCAGAAGCCTGTGGGTGGGGTCTAACGCGCTTGAAACCCTGCAGCTCCGATCGGCGCCTCCAACTGCACATGCGCAAAAAAAATGATAGAATGCTTCTCCCCTGCCACATCCCTCCCGGGCTGGAAAATGCCTTCCCCAGGCCCGCACAGACATTGCTCCACCCCACAACATTACTGACTCCCTTACCTTCCCACCCACCCGCCACCCAAACCGATTGCGGGCCCCCCTTCCCCTCCCCCACTGATCTCAGGCAGAGTGGCAGTTGACCCACCCTTCCCCTCCACTGATCACAGGCAGAGTAGCAGCAGACCCCCCCTTCCTCCCCAGCGATCTCAGGCAGAGTAGCAGTGGACCCACCTTCACCCCCGCCACCGATCTAAAGCAGAGTAGCAGCAGACCCACCATCCAGCCACCCTCCCCCCCCACCTCACCCCATCGATCTCAGGCAGAAAGCCGTTGGACGCTCGGCACCTACCTCCTCACTAGCTGGAATGCCCGAATCGGACTTCTATGGAGCATGTCTGTTTCGTGCCGATTCTGGATGGGAGAACACGGTGGTAAAGGGATAAGTGCCAGTAAAGTTGGGCGTGCAGGCTTTAAGTCAATTTTAATGCATGCAAATATATTTAAATGGCTGTCGCGCCCATTTTGGGCGTGGTCCCGATCGCGGCCATTTTCGGGCCTTGGTAAAAGGGGAACCAGTGCGGACACGGGCGTGGATCGCGCTACTTGCCTCACACTTACTTTACCAAGTTTTCGTGCCTGAAAACGGGTGCAATGCGATGGTAAAATCGGGCCCAAGCAATCATGAACAAACTTAAAAGCAATTTTAAAAAAAGAAATATGTAATTTCTTACCCTGTTGCAGATAACCTTTTGGAACAGTACTGCAGTAATAATTAGTCCTCTAAGTCTGTGCATTACTGACCACATAGCCTCTGACAGGTAATTACTAAATTCTGCTGTGGATATTTGATCAGTCAATTCACAGCTTAACCTAACATGTTTAGGGATTGTCCTTATCTAGACCTTGAGTAGAATTAGGAAATTTGGCATGTCCGCTACAACTCTCACCAGATTCTACAGATGCACCATAGAAAGCATTC
Organism: Mustelus asterias; assembly: GCF_964213995.1. Classification (NCBI taxonomy): domain Eukaryota; kingdom Metazoa; phylum Chordata; class Chondrichthyes; order Carcharhiniformes; family Triakidae; genus Mustelus; species Mustelus asterias. Next base: position 97,850,030 of record NC_135802.1, on the reverse strand, counting down.
TTTCTGGTTGTATCACAGCTTGGTGTGGCTCCTGCTCTGCCCAAGACCGCAAGAAGCTACAAAAGGTCGTGAACGAAGCTCAGTCCATTACACAAACCAGCCCCCCCATCCACTGACTCTGTCTACACTTCCTGCTGCCTCAGCAAAGCAGCCAGCATAATCAAGGACCCCTCGCACCCCGGACATTCTCTCTTCCACCTTCTTTTGTCGGGAAAAATATACAAAAGTCTGAGGTCACGTACCAACTGACTCAAGAACAGTTTCTTCCCTGCTGCATCAGACTTTTGAATGGACATAGCTTGTATTAAGTGATCTTTCTCTACACCCTAACTATGACTGTAACACTACATTCTATACCCTCTCCTTTCCTTCTCTATGAACGGTATGCTGTGTCTGTATAACACACAAGAAACAATACTTTTCACTGTATACTAATACATGTGACAATAATAAATCAAATGAAATCAAATCAAATTTCCATCATTGTTGGAGGGTTCTCAGCATTTGGCAGTGAAGTGATACTAAAATCTTGGAGTTTCTATTTTGTCATTTGGATAGCAATGATGTTAAGAAGCTCACCAGTGTTTTGCAAGAAGAGGGAAGAACTGAATTGTCTTCAAAACTGGACAGTGCTGCTACTTTTTAAATTATTCATTCAAGGGATTTGGACATGGCTGGCTAGACCAACATTTATTGGCCATCCCTAATTGCCCTTGAGAAGGTGGTGAGCTGCCTTCTTGAGTCACAGCAGTCCCAAGGTAGGTACACACACAGTGCTGCTAGGACGGGAGTTCCAGGCTTGTGACTCAGCGACAGTGAAGGGAAGATGATATATTTCCAAAACAGGATGGTTAGTGGCTTGGAGAGGAACTTCTAGGTGGTGGTGTTCCCATGTATCAACTGCCCTTGCCCTTCTAGATGGTAGTGGCTGTGGGTTTGGAAGGTGCTGTTTAAAGAGCCTTGATGAGTTCCTGCAGTGCTGCCACTGTGTGTCAGTGGTGAATCTTTGTGGAAGGGATGTCAATCAAACAGGCTTTAAGCTTCTTGAGTGTCGTTGGAGCTGCACTCATACAGGCAATTAGAAGAGTATTCTAACATACTCCTGAGTTGTGCCTTGTAGATTGTGGACAGGCTTTGGGGAAACAAAGGATAAGTTACTCTGTGCAGAATTCCCAGTCTCTGCCGGCAGTAGCCATAGTATTTATATGGCTAGTGTAGTATAATTTATGGTCAGTGGTAACCCTCATGATGTTGATAGTGGGGAACTCAACAATGGTCATGCCTTTGAATGTCAAGACATGAAGGTTAGATTCGCTTTTGTTGGAGATGGTCATTGTGCAGTGCCTGTGGGGCACAAATGTTACTTGCCATTGTTAGCCCAAGCCTAGGTATTTTCCAGGTCATGTTGCATTTGGACATGAGCTGTTTCAGTTTCTGAGGAGTCATGAATGGTGCTGAACATTGTGCGATCATCACAGATATCTTCATTTCTGACCTTATGATGGAAGGGAAGTCATTAATGAAGCAGCTGAAGATGGTTGGACTTAGGACACTACCCTGAGAAACCCCTGCAGTGATGTCCTGGAGCTGAGATGGACAGACCTGCAACAACCATCTTCCTACATGCTAGGTATGACTCCAATGTTTTCGTCCTGATCCTCATTGACTGCAGTTTTGCTAAAGATCCTTGATGCCACTGTGGTGAACCATAGTTGGTTACCACTATGAGTGCTGAGCCATGGATGGTCAGCACTATGGGTGTTTGTAGATATGTGTGGTGAACCATCGTTGGGGTTCCCACTAGATAGTACTGAGCCAGGGTCTGGCCAGTACTACAAGTATGTATATATGTTGCTGTTGGGGTTAGGGATGGGTTGTTCTACTTGTTGCTGTTGGGGTTAGGGTTGGATTGTTACACCTTGTATTATAGTTATTGTGGTACATCCCAGTCGGGCTCCGCCTCCTGGGAGAGGTATAAAGGTCTCTGCTCTGTCTGGGATCCCTCAGTCTGGGATCGTGGATATAATTAGTAGCTTCGTTGTACAGCAAATAAAAGCCTTTATTTCCTGAGCATCTCAAGCCTCGTGTGTGATAACGCACATCAATTTTATTTGCTGTAAATAAACTCTCGTCGAAAAAAAAACGATATAGAGAGAGTATGGAGCAGATACTGAAGCCTGAACGCCTTACACTAGATCCACGTGCGGCGGGCACCTCTAACACCTTTGACCACTGGTTGAAATGTATTGAGGACTACCTGGCAGCCTCCACAGCGGTCACCACGGATGATGACAGACTCCGGGTCCTCCATGCGAGGGTAAGCGACACCATCTACCTCGCGATCCGTGCGGCCACCGACTACACAAAGGCCCTCGAGCTTCTTAAGAAGCGTTATATTAAACCGCCCAACGAAATACATGCTCGTTACCTCTTAGCCACTCGACGACGGCAGTCTGGCGAAACGATGGAGGAATATGCGAACGAGCTCCTACAGCTAGCCAGGGGCTGTAACTGCAAAGCAGTGTCGGCAGAGCAGAATATGAACGACCTCGCTCGAGATGCGTTTGTGGCAGGAGTCGGATCATCCTACATCCGACTCAAACTACTGGAGAAAGGTCATCTTGACCTCACCCAGGCAATAGAACTAGCGGAGATGTTGGAGACGGCCTCCAAAAGCCTAGTATTGTATCCTGAAGACCACGTGGAGACAACGTGGCAGGAGCAGTCGCCAATCCCTCCTCGTCCCTCGGGTTCGAAATGCTGCGTGATGGCCTGCTCACACTCGGGCCAGACGACGGCAGCAGCTCCGGGCGGCCCGCGGTGTTACTTCTGTGGGGGAGCGAAGCATACTCGGCAACGGTGTCCCGCTAAAGCTGTGTTGTGCTCCGCCTGCGGTAAGAAGGGGCACTATTCGAAAGTGTGCCGATCTAAACCTGCGATTCCTCAGAGCCCGGTTCTTCGTCGTCGACATCGTCGAGGGTTTCGTCCACGTGCGAGGCCAGGACGACGCCATTACGGTCGACGGAGTCGGAGATGTGTGACCACCAGGGGTCGCTGAGTTTGGCGCCATCACCCACGTGCGACCTATGGGAGCGGCCATGTTGGTCGGCACCGACCGCAAACGACCAGCAGGAGTCATCCTCGTCAATCTCAGCTGCCTGCAGTGGCGCTCATGAACCAACGGTGGCGTTGATCATCCTGGACCAGGCCAAGCCTCATAGACTTGACAAGTCTATGATGGACATTCAGGTAAACGACCACTTGATTTATTGTCTGTTTGACAGCGGGAGCACTGAGAGTTTTATCCACCCAGACGCTGTGAAGCGGTGTGGACTCCGGATTCAACCTGTCAAACAGACAATTTCTATGGCATCGAGGTCCCGGTCTGTCACCGTGCCAGGGAGTTGTGTGGTAACTTTAACGGTGCAAGGCACAGTTTACGAGCGTTTCAAGCTCCTGGTGTTGCCGCACCTTTGCGCGCCAATACTTCTCGGACTAAACTTCATGGTCCACTTGAAGAGTGTAACCCTACAGTACGGTGGGCCACTCCCTTCGCTTTCAGTGGGAGAACAGCAGCCTCCAAATTGCCCAACGCCCTGTAGCCTCTCGACGCTGAAGATTACCACACCCTCCCTGTTCCAGAATCTTGTGCCAGGCTGCAAGCCCATTGCGACTAAGAGTAGGCGTTACAGCGCTGAGGATCGGATCTTCATTCAATCTGAAGTTCAGCGGCTCCTCAAGGAAAGGATCATACAACCTAGCGCTAGTCCGTGGAGAGCGCAGGTCGTGGTGGTCAAGAGTGGGAACAAACCCCGGATGGTCATTGACTATAGTCAGACCATTAATACATACACGCAGCTGGATGCGTATCCCCTCCCGCGCATATCTGACATGGTCAATCAGATTGCGCAGTACCGGGTGTTCTCCACCATAGACCTCAAGTCTGCCTACCACCAACTCCCCATTCGCCCAGAGGACCGACAATACACGGCTTTTGAGGCGGATGGTCGCTTGTATCACTTTCTCAGGGTTCCCTTTGGTGTCACCAATGGGGTCTCGGTCTTCCAGCGTGCTATGGACTGAATGGTGGACCACAACGGGCTGCGGGCTACCTTCCCGTACCTGGATAACGTCACCATCTGTGGCCATGACCAGCAGGACCACGACACAAATTTCCTGAATTTCCTACGCACCGCATCTCACCTGAACCTGACCTACAACAGGGAGAAGTGTGTGTTTCGTACGCGCCGTTTAGCCATCCTGGGATACGTGGTGGAAAACGGGGTCATTGGCCCTGATCCAGACCGTATGCGTCCCCTCTTTGAACTTCCCCTGCCCACTAGTGCAAAAGCACTGAGAAGATGCTTAGGCTTCTTCTCTTATTATGCACAGTGGGTTCCCAATTACGCGGACAAAGCCCGTCCGCTCATCAAGTCCACTTCTTTTCCCCTAACACCAGAGGCCCGATTGGCCTTTGATAAACTAAAAGCCGACATCGCGAAAGCTATGATGCACGCTGTTGATGAGTCCATCCCCTTTCAGGTGGAGAGCGATGCATCTGATTTCGCCCTGGCCGCCACACTTAATCAGGCGGGCAGGCCCGTCGCCTTTTTTTCCTGCACCCTCCAAGGCCCCGAAATTCGGCATTCAGCGGTGGAAAAGGAGGCCCAGGCCATTGTGGAGGCTGTCAGGCACTGGCGCCATTACTTGGCGGGAAAACGGTTCACCCTGATCACGGACCAGCGGTCCGTGGCGTTCATGTTTAATAACACGCTGAGGGGCAAGATCAAGAACGACAAGATCTTGCGGTGGAGAATTGAACTCTCCACCTATAACTATGACATCATGTATCGTCCAGGGAAACTCAATGAGCCCTCGGATGCCCTCTCGCGTGGAACATGCGCCAGTATACAGGAGGACCGTTTGCAGGCTCTCCATAATGACCTATGCCATCCTGGGGTCACTCGGCTCTACCACTTTATAAAAGCCCGCAATCTGCCATACTCGGTGGAGGATGTCAGGTCCATAACAAGAAGCTGTCGGGTATGCGCGGAATGCAAACCGCACTTTAACCGACCTGAACGGGCACAATTAGTCAAGGCCACTCGTCCCTTCGAAAGACTGAGTGTCGATTTTAAGGGCCCCCTTCCCTCAACAGATCGGAATGTGTACTTCCTCAACATCATTGACGAGTACTCGAGATTCCCTTTTGTTATTCCCTGCTCTGATACATCCGCTGCCATGGTTATCAAGGCATTCCGTGATCTTTTTACCCTGTTCGGGAATCCCAGCTACATTCACAGCGACAGGGGCTTGTCGTTCATGAGCGATGACTTGAGGCAATACCTGCTCTCATATGGGATTGCATCTCGTAGAACCACGAGCTACAACCCTAGGGGTAACGGACAGGTGGAACGTGAGAATGCTACAGTCTGGAAGGCTGTCTTACTGGCGTTGAAGTCAAAAAGCCTTCCAGTCTCCCGTTGGCAAGAGGTGCTCCCTGATGCGCTCCACTCCATACGCTCACTCCTGTGTATGGCAACCAACGCTACTCCCCATGAGAGGCTGTTTTCATTCCCTCGGAAGTCTTCCTCTGGGACCTCATTACCGTCTTGGTTGACGTACTCAGGACCTGTCCTCCTGCAGCGACATGTAAGGGCCCGCAAGTCCGACCCGTTGGTCGAACAGGTCCATCTCCTCTACGCCAACCCTCAGTATGCCTATGTGGCATACCCTGACGGGCGAGAGGACACGGTCTCGATCCGAGACCTGGCGCCAGCAGGGGACGTAGAAACCCCTGTCGCTCCCATACCCCCTGTTACAAACCCCATAACTCTTGTTTCCCCTCCGGACATGGCGCGGGCAGCATCGGGACCATTACTTAACCCTTTTACTCCCGTGTACAGCTTGCCTGAGTCCAGAGGATGGTCGCCACTTCAGGGCGTGTCTGAACTCCATGGATTACCATCACCTCAGGGTCAACCGGCCCGTGAGACTGTGGAGGAACAGTTGGACATCGCCTTGGGGAGAACGCCACCGCGAGTGCCTACTCCGGTGTCATTGCCGGTATTGAGGAGGTCACAACGACGGTGCGGTCCCCCTGACCGTCTGAACTTATAGACTGATGACAAATTGTTCTGTTTTTTTGTACCCCGCCGACCTTTGTCTTCAAAGGAGGGGTGAATGTGGTGAACCATCGTTGGTTCCCACTAGATAGTACTGAGCCAGGGTCTGGCCAGTACTACAAGTATGTTCTACTTGTTGCTGTTGGGGTTAGGGTTGGGCTGTTACACCTTGTATTATAGTTATTGTGGTACATCCCAGTCGGGCTCCGCCTCCTGGGAGAGGTATAAAGGTCTCTGCTCTGTCTGGGACCCCTCAGTCTGGGATCGTGTATATAATTAGTAGCTTCGTGGTACAGCAAATAAAAGCCTTTATTTCCTGAGCAGCTCAAGCCTCGTGTGTGATAACGCGCATCAATATGTTACTGTTGTCACTGTTGGGGTTAGGGTTGGGCTGTTCTACCTGTTGATATTGTTCTGTGGTACACTCCAGTTGGCTCCGCCTACCTGGGGAAGTATAAAGGTCACTGCACTGCCTGGTGACCCTTTAGTCTGGGATTGTATTGTATATAGTGTGCTCCATTCTTGTTAGTAACAAAAGCCTTTATTTCCCGGGTACAGTCTAGCCTCCCGAGTGATTTAATCGCGCATCAATTTTATTACTAACAAAATTTTGGAAAAAAAAACCATGGAGCAAATGTTGAAACCCGAGCGGCTTTCTTTAGATCCCGTGCGGCAGGAGCATCGAACACTTTCGACCATTGGTTAAAGTGTTTTCAAGACTACATCGATGCCTCAACAGCCATTCAAAACGCGCCGATAGACTGCGGGTCCTCCATGCGAGGATAAGCGACACTGTATACTCATCAATCCGCGATGCCCAAGACCACATAGGGGCCATCGAACTACTTAAGAAACGGTACAACAAACCGCCAAACGAGATCCATGCTTGACACCTTCTAGCCACTCGACGGCGGCAGCCCGGCGAAACGACAGGACAGTACCTGTGTGAACTTCAGCAGCTAGCCAGAGCCTGCAACTGCAAGCCAGTGTCGGCGGCCCAGTATACGAACGACTTGATCCGAGATGCGTTCATAGTGGGAATTGGCTCGTCGTATATTCGCCTTCGGCTGCTAGAGCAAGGTAATCTAGACCTCGCTAAGACAGTAGAATTGGCTGACGCTATGGAAACGGCCTCCAGAAGTCTAGAAACGTACCCCACCGACCACGTGGGAACATCGTGGCAAGTACGGCCACCGACTCAACTTTATTCAGCGGCTCCGAAAAACTGCGCGATTGTGTTTCCAACCTCGGACCTGACGGCGGCGGCAGCTCCAGGAGGCCCGCGGTGTTACTTCTGTGGATTGGCGAAACACCCTCGGCAGCGATGTCCAGCTAGAACGGTATTTTGCTCCGCGTGTGGGAAGAAAGGGCATTATGCCAAAGTCTGCAGGGCCAAACCACGCTACAAGCATAGCAGCGCGACGTGTGATTCTCCAGAGCCTGTCTCCTTGTCTCCAGCGTCTTCGAGGTCTTCCACCACGTGCGATTCCAGAGCGACGCCATTCCTGACGACAGAGATGCAAGACACGTGCGACCTGCAGGGGCCGCCACTTTTAGCACCACCGACCACGTGCGATCCATGGGCACAGCCATTTTGGTCGGCACCGACCGCAGACGACCAGCAGGGGTCATCATCATCAACCATCTCAGCTGCCTGCAGTTGCACCCAAGACCCGACGGTGGCGTCAATCATCCTGGACCAGGCCAAGCCTCACAGACTCGACAAGTCCATGATGGGCATAGAGGTAAATGGACGCGAAATTCATTGTTTGTTTGACAGCGGGAGCACGGAGAGCTTCATTCACCCTGACACCGTGAAACGGTGCAGTCTCCGAGTACGGACTGTCAGACAGACAATTTCGATGGCGTCGACGTCCCGGTCTGTTACCGCGCTAGGGAGCTGTGTGGTCAACCTCACGGTGCGGGGCACAGTTTACGAGAACGTCAGGCTCCTTGTGTTACCGCACCTTTGCGCTCCGATACTCCTGGGACTAGACTTTATGGTCCACCCGAGGAGTGTAACCCTGCAGTACGATGGGCCACTCCCTCCACTTTCAGTGGGAGCACAGCAGCCTCCAAATTGCCCAGCGCGCTCCACGTGTAGCCTCTCGACACTCAGAATTACCCCACCATCTTTATTCGAGAATCTCATGCCAGGCTGCAAGCCCATCGCAACCAAGAGCAGGCGTTACAGCGCTGAGGATCGGATCTTTATTCGATCTGAAGTTCAGCGGCTCCTCAGGGAAGGGATCATCCAACCTAGCACTAGTCCATGGAGAGCGCAAGTAGTGGTGGTTAAAACTGGAAACAAACCCCGGATGGTCATAGACTATAGTCAGACCATTAATAGATACACACAGCTGGATGCGTATCCTCTCCCACGCATATCCGACATGGTCAACCAGATTGCGCAGTACCGGGTGTTCTCCACCATTGCCTTGAAGTCAGCTTACCACCAGCTCCCCATCCGCCCAGAGGACCGAAAATACACGGCCTTTGAGGCGGATGGTCGTCTTTATCACTTTTTAAGGGTTCCCTTTGGCGTCACGAATGGGGTCTCGGTCTTCCAGCGTGCAATGGACCGAATGCTGGACCAGAACGGGCTGCGGGCTACCTTCCCGTACCTGGATAACGTCACTATCTGTGGCCATGACCAGCAGGACCACGATGCCAACCTCCTTAGATTTTTACGCACTGCGTCTCGCCTGAATCTGACCTACAACAGGGAGAAGTGCATATTTCGCAAGCGCCGCCTAGCAATTCTCAGATACGTGGTGGAAAACGGGGTCCTTGGCCCTGATCCAGACCGTATGCGTCCCCTCCTTGAACTTCCCCTGCCCACTAGCATCAAAGCACTGAGAAGATGCTTAGGCTTCTTTTCATACTATGCACAGTGGGTTGCCAATTATGCGGACAAAGCCCGTCCGCTCATCAAGTCGACCTCCTTTCCCCTAGCAACATAGGCTCGCTTAGCCTTTGAAGGGATAAAAGCCGACATCGCGAAAGCCACGATGCACGCTGTTGATGAGTCCATCCCCTTTCAGGTGGAGAGTGATGCATCTGATTTCGCCCTGGCCGCCACACTTAACCAGGCGGGCAGGCCCATCGCCTTTTTCTCTCGCACCCTCCAAGGCCCTGAAATTCGGCACTCTGCGGTGGAAAAGGTGGCCCAGGCCATTGTGGAGGCCGTTCGGTATTGGCGCCATTACTTGGCGGGAAAACGATTCACCCTGCTCACGGACCAGCGGTCCGTGGCGTTCATGTTCAACAACACGTTACGGGGTAAGATCAAAAAAGATAAAATCTTGAGGTGGAGAATCGAACTCTCCACCTACAACTATGATATCATGTACCGTCCGGGGAAGCTCAATGAGCCCTCAGACGCCCTGTCGCGTGGAACATGTGCAAGTGTGCAGGAGAATCGATTACAGGCCCTCCACAATGATCTCTGCCATCCGGGGGTCACTCGGCTCTTCCGTTTCGTAAAGGCCCGGAATCTACCCTACTCAGTGGAGGATGTCAGGTCCGTAACCCGAAGCTGCCAGGTATGTGCTGAATGCAAACCGCACTTCTACCGACCTGACAGGGCACACCTCATTAAGGCCACTCGCCCTTTTGAAAGGCTGAGTGTGGACTTCAAGGGCCCCCTTCCTTCGACAGATCGGAACGTGTACTTCCTCAATGTGATTGATGAGTACTCACGATTCCCTTTTGTCATTCCCTGTTCAGATACGACCGCTGCCACGGTTATCAAAGCATTACGGGATCTTTACACCCTGTTCGGTTACCCCAGCTATATCCACAGTGATAGGGGCTCGTCATTCATGAGTGACGACTTGAGGCAATACCTGCTCTCAAAAGGGATTGCCTCAAGTAGAACTACGAGTTACAACTCTCGAGGTAACGGACAGGTTGAACGAGAAAATGCTACAGTCTGGAAGGCTGTCTTACTGGCGTTGAGGTCTAAAGGTCTTCCAGTCTCCCATTGGCAAGAGGTACTCTCTGATGCGCTCCATTCCATCCGCTCACTCCTGTGTACGGCAACCAACGCTACTCCACATGAGAGGATGTTTTCCTTCCCTAGGAAGTCTTCCTCTGGGACCTCATTACCGTCTTGGTTGACGTACTCAGGACCTGTCCTCCTGCGGCGGCATGTTAGGACCCGCAAGTCCGACCCTTTGGTTGAACAGGTCCATCTCCTCCACGCCAACCCTCAATATGCCTATGTGGCATATCCTGACGGGCGAGAGGACACGGTCTCTATTAGAGATCTGGCGCCCGCAGGGGACTTGGAAACCCCAGTCGCTCCCACACCCCTAGTTAGGGACCCCCTGACCCTTATCTCCCCTCCTGACATGGCGCGGGCAGTATCGGGACCACCACTTAATTCTCTTACTCCCGTGTCTGAGTCCAGGAGATTGTCGCCACCTCGAGGCGTGCTCGAGTCCAGCAGATTGTCGCCACCTCGTGGTCCACCTGTCCGTGAGGAACTGGAGGAGTCGCTGGACACCGCCTTGGAGAGAAGGTCACCACGGTTAGCAGAACCGGCGTTACCGCCAGTGTTGAGGAGGTCGCAGAGATGGTGCGGTCCTCCAATACGACTGAACTTGTGAATATATGAACAGTTGTTCTGTTTTTTTTGCCCCGCCGGCCTTTGTTTTAAAGGAGGGGTGAATGTGGTGAACCATAGTTGGTTACCACTATGAGTGCTGAGCCATGGATGGTCAGCACTATGGGTGTTTGTAGATATGTTACTGTTGTCACTGTTGGGGTTAGGGTTGGGCTGTTCTACCTGTTGATATTGTTCTGTGGTACACTCCAGTTGGCTCCGCCTACCTGGGGAAGTATAAAGGTCACTGCACTGCCTGGTGACCCTTTAGTCTGGGATTGTATTGTTATATAGTATGCTCCATTCTTGTTAGTAATAAAAGCCTTTATTTCTCGGGTACAGTCTAGCCTCCCGAGTGATTTAATCGCGCATCAGCCACACTTGGTCAAAATCTGCCTTGATGCCAAGGACAGTTACTCTCACATCATTCCTGTAGTTCAGCTCTTCTTTCTATGTTTGAACCAAGGCGATATTGAAGTAAGGATCGAATTTGCTCAATATAAAAATGAAGTGAAAATGAAGGGGTCTTTTCTTGGTGCATGTGGAGACCTTGAAGCCTGCTTTTGAAGGTTAGAAATGAATGTAGATGAAATAAATGGATGATCACTTGAAGTGTTCACAAGACATTCCTCCACATGATATTTTAGTAAAGGTGCAAATACATTTAAAAGACAGTTTAAACCTGCATTAAAATATAAAATATAAACATAAAAGGAATGCCAGAAATACATGCAGCATTAAATGTAAGCATATATAATAAACATTAGGGCTTATTTTAATCTGCTGCTCTTGTCAATTCCTCCACCAGTCCTGATTGACAAAGTACAGCAAAAGTATTCCTTTTGCACATTCACATAATAACAGCTAGTTTTTGCTGTCAGGGTGGGTAGCAAGCAAAAATATATATTTTACCTCATTTAACTTAGGGTGGGGAGAAATAGTCCATGTCACACTCTTTCCTGAGCCATTCTGCATTCTTCTAAGACTGGAAAATAAGATCAGAGATGTGTGAGATCTTGATGAAGAACTCTATCATATTATGGTTGCTCATGCACAAGATTGCAAGTAAAGGCGTTTGGGTATATGTAGCCAACAACCACTGGCAGTACGTTGAGCATAGAGATCATGACACAAATCAATGCACAACACCAATTTGAAGCTGCCATTTTCCAACCCTACACTCCAGCCAACACTCTGTTTGGACCTCACAGAACTGAACAGAATGAAGGCCCTGCCCACCACCCAGCCCCCAACCCTACCCCCACCTCCACCGCTGCTCTGGAAAGGCAAGAGTAGGATCAGGAATGCTGTTGTTCTGAGAGGGGTGAGCAGGGTCATTTTTCAGGGAACCCCCACCGCTCCCTTGCAGTAAAGTCTTAGAAATCCTTCTACCTGTTGGAGAACAGCTTGATGGACTGTGATGTACTGGAAGCCCATTTGTGTATCCATAGCTATGATGGCAGTAGGTAGGAGTCGGAGATTCCAATGCAACTCTTGGGTGTTTGATGGAATCTGTTTTTAAACTGACACATCAGTCATCAGATGTTGTCTCATGGTGGGTTCCATAGCTGTGCTAATGGAGGTGACAACAGTTTCATGCTTGAAAGAATAGGCTCCAAGCTCTTTGCAAAGCCCTGTGCTACATTGATGCTGAACTCTTCCATGTTCTTGAACTAATGTTTTCCAGTGCAGCAAGCATTTGTTTTTTCTTTAGTTATTAGTTTACAGGATGTGGACATTGCTGGCTAGGCCAGCATTTATTGTTCATCCTAACTGCCCCCGAGAAGGTAGTGTTGAGCCATCATCTTAAACCACTGCAGTCAATGTGGTGTAGGTACACCCACAGTGATGTTAGGAAGGGAGTCTCAAGATTTTCATCCAGCAACAATGAAGGACATCATTTCAAGTCAGGATGCTGAGTGGCTTGGAGAGGTACTTTCAGGTGGTAGTATTCCCAGGTATCTGCTGCCCTTGTCCTTTTAGGTGGTAGATGTTGTGGGTTTGGAGGCATTGTCGAAAGAGCCTTGGTGAGTTGCTGCAGCACAACTAGTAGGTTGGACGCACTGCTGTCATTGAGTGTCAGTGGTGGAGGGAGTGGATATTGGAGGTGTTGGATGGGAATGCCAATCAAGGGAGTTGCCTTGTCCTGGATCATGTTGGGCTTCTTGAGTGTTGTTGGAGCTGCACTCATTCCTACATCGGTATCTCCCAGCTATTCTCCCCATGATTTCTACACACTCTTCCTCTTTTGTTTTAGGAGTGTGTCTTCCCCCAACCTATCCCATAAACTCAGCGACATTGCTGCCCTTGGGTAGAGGTTCAGTTCTTGCTGCACTCCTCTGCAGCTCATCAGCTAGGTAAGTCACCCTCCTCACCTTCCGCAAGTCTCCTTAGGACCTTCCTTGTTCTCCCTCAAAGTTTGGAAAATGGTCTGGGCAAGCGAGACTTCCTGCTCAACCTATATGGGTGCAGGCATCTTTCTTTTTAAAATGTTCTGCTTGGTGTGTGACCTTCTTGAGTTCCTGCTCTGTCCTGTACCTTTGGGACTACCTTCACTCACATGGGATGGACTAGGTTTGGCTACCCTGCCCTGTGGCTCTTAAGCTAAGTGGGGCATCACCCTCACCCCTCCTTGGCCTATTTGAGAATTTCCCTTTTCCCTATATAAATTCGTAATGAAGCCATTGATCAAACAGCACACCAGGTTGTTGTCCTGGGAATTTGTCTTCCCCTAACCTGTTCCTTGTCTCCTGGATCATTACTGACTCCAAATGAACTTGTGACTCCTGCCATACTCTCTTGTGTCTCTTTAACTGGGTGAGGCATCTCCCTTACTATCTGTTTCTAGGCTTGGGGACTGCCCTCATCACTGTTTAAACCTGCCATGAAACAGATCATTGCCCTCCCCCTATTCTCCTTTTTAACCTTTACAGCTCCTGCATGAACCTCTAATTACTGCCGGTTTAGCTTTGAAGTTACCAAGTATGCAGACGAGATCAGTGGAGTTTCTAACAGGCAAAGAGGATGACCTGAAGATTGAGTCAGTGGGTGCATTTTCTGCAAGTGAAACAGACCAGGCGAGTTCTTAGACAGCAAGTGATGTGCAATGCCCAGCTGCAGAGTTACTGGAACTTAAAAGGACCTCAGGCAGACGTGCCAGTAAAATTCCGCCCTTCATTGCCATTTGGAAAGGGATGTCCACAAAACTCCTATGTCGGACAAGATGCTCAGGTACTCAAGCTGGGATACTTTAGCACGGGTCTATAAGTTCTTCAATGGCATTGTGTTATTCCTTCTTCCCTTGACACAAGTAACACATAGTAAGAGGGAGAAAGCCTGAAGAATGCTGGAAAATCTCAGCAGGTCTGACAGCATCTGTGGAGAGAGAATACAGCCAACGTTTTGAGTCTAGATGACCCTTCGTCAGAGCTGATGTGAAGGGTCATCTAGACTCGAAACATTGGCTCTATTCTCTCTCCACAGATGCTGTCAGACCTGCTGAGATTTTCCAGCGTTTTTCTGTTTTTGTTTCAGATTCCAGCATCCGTAGTATTTTGCATTTATCTTACGGAGAAAATCTGATCTTGGAGGTTCCCTCTCTCTCAGTTTTTGATCATTGAGTCAGTTTGAAAAGACCAGACTCAGCAGGCTGGGGTCTGAGAACACAGGGACAATAAACCAGGTGAAACTGGAAGCTCTGGTCCATTTCTTGAATTTTTACTCCATTCTTAAATTTACATAGTCAATGTGCGGAGCGGACAAAGCGGATCTGAATCCATCTCCTTGCTTGCTCCAAATTCAAATTGAATCCAATTCATAGTTCCCACAAGAGAGGCATACAAGATCCAAGCTGACAAGAAAAGGCATTATGCCCCAACTTGGGCTTGATCTGGTGCTTGATCTAGGCCAAAAGACCGAGAAGCGCACCCCTGCCAAGTGATCGTGGTTTCATCCCTGCCGGATAAGTCCATAACTTTTTCATTCATCTTCCTCAACTAATTGATTCACTCATTCATTCAGTGATTGACTTAACCACCACTTAGCAATCATTCCTTCATAGAGGCAATGTACGCTATTGTTGGATGAAGGATTGATGCCAGCTGCCATGGGAATGGGCATTCATATGCCTAATTCAGGTCCTATAGTGGCACAAATGCACCTTGTGAACACCTCCATAGCAGGGCCTTAGCCATTAATCTGTACAAAGTCCCTTAGGTCACTCAACTGAAATTGTTACTGGTAGAGTAAAAGTCAACTTTTATTGTTCGCAAAACTTGACATTGTGGAAAATTACATTTCTACAGCTGTAACATTTGCACTTATTCTACGCCTGAGGAGCTATTGATGTTATTTGAAACATCTGTGCTCCCTGCAACTACAACACAGGAATATTTTGTGATTCTATCCAAGCGTATTTAAACTGGAAGTTCATTGCTGAAAATGCAATGTGCTGTCAATAACACAAATATTTGCCACTGCACCAGAGAATACCGTGTTGCGCATCAGAAGAGATTGTGACCTGAAAATTAGTCCTGCTGTTGCAATGAATACATATGCTATTCATGGTTAGCAGAAGTAATGCTGCAAGTGCAAAGCAGCTTGCAATTCTTCCAAGCTACCACACTCACAAATTCCTGTTTGGAAGAAGTGACTTAAGGGCACTGTGGTAGTGTAAATGTGGATCATACTTGGTATGGTAATTATTGCTCACATAATTGATATTAAAATCCAAAGTGGATTGTAGTGTCAAAGTTTGGATCAGCAGAAATGGTTCCACCATTGGTGGGGTGGCACGGTGGCACAGTGGTTAACACTGCTGCCTGACAGCGCCAGAGACCTGGGTTCAATTCTGGGCTCGGATGACTGCCTGTGTGGAGTTTGCACATTCTCCCTGTGTCTGCGTGGGTTTTCTCTGGGTGCTCCGGTTTCCTACCACAGTCCAAAGATGTGCGGGTTAGGATTATTGGCCATGCTAAATTGTCCATTAGTGTCAGTGGGAGTAGCAGGGTAAATATGTGGGGTTATGGGAATGGGGCTTGGGTGGGATTGTGGTCGGTGCAGAGTTGATGGGCCGAATAGCCTCCTTCTGCACTGTAGGGATTCCATGATTCTATAAATCAGCAAGTAACAGCATTACATCTGTCTGACCACGCATGACATATGAGATCCGGTCTGTCTTTGCAATTATGGCTCCGGAGGCCTAAATCCAGAAGTCTGCCCCCGACCAGCCCCCAACAATTTCAGGGGTTGGAGGAATGTGGACAGGTCAGATTTTGCCCCTCCGTCATTCATGGATGTAGCTGCACATGTTTAAAGTGCAAATGTCTTCGGTCTGATCTGATTTTCACAAAGAGAAAGCGGGCAATACATTGTGTGCATAGTACACTTGGTAGGAGAAGGTCTAACCTGGTCAGGGTTCTTTGAAGAGGTAGAGTCCCCTTTTGGAGAGATATGGTTCACTTTTAGATATGGCTCCAGGACACCTTTGGAAGAAGTGAGGTGTTCTTTGGGAGATGTAAAGTGCCCTTTGGGGGAAGTGAGGTGCTGGTTAGAAGAGGTCAAGCCACCTTTTGAATGAATTTGTGTAGGAAACAGATAAACTCATTGAAACTGTCAAAGGGAAGCATCCAGGGAGTAATGAAAGAAAACTTTCAAAAGGAGCTGATGGACACTTAAATCTCCTAACTTTTAAATATTTGAAAACAAAACACTGCCTGCAGTGTTAAAAAAAACCGGTGCTTGTTATTTTAGACTGTTTGTCTCAGGGCTAATTTTGCAGGATTAGTGTTGCATGAGTAATTTTACAATGTATAATTATCACAGCGGGGTGTCTGAAAATTCACAGATTGATTGATAGCTCCAAATGCTTATAAAGTCTATTAACTCCATAATGGGAACACAGTCGAGCAAGTATTTGACACAACGGAAAGTTGCAGCAGGGCAACCCAGCCATTATTACTAGCTGGGCCTCATTAACATGTGTTCCTGGCCTATTTCCTGGCAGGGACTAATGGCCTGATCATTATAACTGGGTGCCAGGAGGCTATGCCAGAATGAAAGGAAATGGTCTGGTGGGGAGGGAATTGGGTGGGTGGTGTGGGGTGAGGCTGGTGGTGGTGGGGATGGGTTTACAAGAGGTGATTGACCAGGATGCAGAACAAATAGATACGTTAACAGACAGGTGGCAACTGCAATTCATCGTGGATGAGAGTGAAACATTGCATTTTGGGAGGAAAAATAAAGGTTAGAATTATCTACTAACAGAAAGATACTGAAGAGATGCTCGGGTTCAAATATGTAATCTCCTGAAAGCGATAGTGTGGTTGGTAAAACCATAAAACAGACCAATTTAATTTGAGCTTTATCAATAGGAGCGTAGAATGCAAACGTAATGATGCAATGATGAGCTTATCCAAAATGGAGGTAGGCAACAGCTCATGTACTGAATGTAGTTTTAAGCATCCAATTGTAGAAAGCTCCTAAAAAAAATGCACATTGGAGAGAATAGATTCGGCAGGATGATGACGCTCATAGAAAACATTTGAGGCATTGGGACAATTGCCACTGGTGCAGAGAAGGCTATGGATCTTTACTGGAAATTTAAAGTTATGAAGCATTTCAATGAGTGAATTGGAAAAGACATTTTCCTCTGGTTGGGTAATCAGTGCATAAGAATTATTAAAATTATTACCGAATAAGTGAGAGACAAAATATTTGGTGCAATTTCTCTAATCAGTGTATAATATTTTGGCATAAGGAATGTGGAAGACACCACCATATATTTTATATTTGAAGTAGAGTAAGCTACAAGGTTTTGCAAGGCACACAGGATAATGGGATTCATTTTAGATTGTTTGCAGAAAGGCATCGATGAACCAAATGACCTCCTTCTGTGCTGTAAACTTCCACCATTGTAAGATTCTATGTTCAGAAATATTAATGTTAACGACAAGCGTTTTTATTATTGATCAAAAATCTTAAGTATCACTTACCCTTGAAGACCACTCCAAAAGCAACTTCAGGGCTCTCAGTAATTCACAAATCCATTGACCTATATCTGGATCTCTTAGAGTGATAGCTACCAAGGAGAAACACTTTGTTTGAGCATTACCAGTAACTCAATAGTATTAAACGTGCAGTGAAGTCACCTTCTTCCATGAACTTTGATGATTCTAACTAAGATTATGGAAGTGAATTTCCATGGGATCGTCCCTCTCCTCCATTGTCACTTCACTGCAAGATTTGTTGCGACTTCAGAAAATCTCAGGGGACAAACAGGAGAATTCTGATAAAATTAACTCCTGTGTCACCTCTGGAAATCTTGGTTACAAACAACAGTTTGTGGTTAGGGGACAATAGTGGATGAGAAAAGAGTTGCCTGTTAATTTTGCTGCAAGGATACCACAAGGTGAAATTCCATTATCCATTCTTCTGTAAAATATAACATTACATTTTGCATCTTTCATTTGTATTTGTCAGTGTAGAATGTGTATCCATGTATATGTGACCATGATCTATACACAGGAAGTGATGTGTTGGTAGCGCAGGAGCTCTCACCAGTGTGACTACTGGTATGGTGAGTAATAGCTGCTGAAGATCTTATAGTGAATCATTTAAGTTGCCTTTGTGACAACACAGACTTCTACGTTGCAATACTCTTTCTGGGTAATCTGCCAAGAGAGGGTCTGCCCTTGCCAGCACAGAGAATATTCTCCAGATGCACCAGAACCATGATCACTGTTTCCAAGGCCATGTTGCAATCCAGAGTGGAAACAAAAGTGTAGGAAGCCCTCATGAAATAGTGAGAGAAAAGATACTATGACCGTAACATCCACATACACTGCACTCTGGAACTGGGTCAGTCAGAATGCAAACCACATACAGCTATGACAAACTGGCATTGGTTCACAGCTATGCCTCCCAACCAAACAGTTACATGGTCACCACAGATGGTGCCCTGTATGTCAGGAACCGGCATCATCTGTTACAGGTACCCAAACCAGCATGGCCAATTACCACAGGAGGTTGACACTGAGTCCACAATCCAAACACCTCGCACCAGTCAAAACGGAGCCCCCTCCTGCTCCCAATGCAATCAGCCCTGTGGCCACTGTACACAGTAAGAAGTTTAACAACACCAGGTTAAAGTCCAACAGGTTTATTTGGTAGCAAAAGCCACACAAGCTTTCGAAGCTCTAAGCCCTTTCTTCAGGTGAGTGGGAATTCTGTTCACAGACAGAGCATATAAAGACACAGACTCAATTTACATGAATAATGGTTGGAATGCGAATACTTACAACTAATCAAGTCTTTAAGAAACAAAACAGTGGGAGTGGAGAGAGCATCAAGACAGGCTAAAAAGATGTGTATTGTCTCCAGACAAGACAGCCAGTGAAACTCTGCAGGTCCACGCAACTGTGGGAGTTACAAATAGTGTGACATGAACCCAATATCCCGGTTGAGGCCGTCCTCGTGTGTGCGGAACTTGGCTATCAGTTTCTGCTCAGCGACTCTCCGCTGTCGTGTGTCGCGAAGGCCGTCTTGGAGAACGCTTACCCGAATATCAGAGGCCGAATGCCCGTGACCGCTGAAGTGCTCCCCAACAGGAAGAGAACAGTCTTGCCTGGTGATTGTCGAGCGGTGTTCATTCATCCGTTGTCGCAGCGTCTTCATAGTTTCCCCAATGTACCATGCCTCGGGACATCCTTTCTTGCAGCGTATCAGGTAGACAACGTTGGCCGAGTTGCAAGAGTATGTACCGTGTACCTGGTGGATGGTGTTCTCACGTGAGATGATGGCATCTGTGTCGATGATCCGGCACGTCTTGCAGAGGTTGCTGTGGCAGGGTTGTGTGGTGTCTTGGTCACTGTTCTCCTGAAGGCTGGGTAGTTTGCTGCGGACAATGGTCTGTTTGAGGTTGTGCGGTTGTTTGAAGGCAAGAAGCGGGGGTGTGGGGATGGCCTTGGCGAGATGTTCGTCTTCATCAATGACATGTTGAAGGCTCCGGAGGAGATGCCGTAGCTTCTCCGCTCCGGGGAAGTACTGGACAACGAAGGGTACTCTGTCCACTGTATCATCCTGGACCACAATATCTTCACCTTCAACAACCAGTTCTTCATCCACATCCTGGACCACAATATCTTCACCTTCAACAACCAGTTCTTCATCCAGACACACGGAACAGCCATGGGGACCAAATTTGCACCTCAATATGCCAACATCTTCATGCACAGGTTCGAACAAGACTTCTTCACCGCACGGGACCTTCAACCGATGCTATACACTAGATACATCGATGACATTTTCTTCCTTTGGACTCATGGTGAACAATCACTGAAACAACTCTATGATGACATCAACAAGTTCCATCCCACCATCAGGCTCACCATAGACTACTCTCCGGAATCGGTTGCATTCTTGGACACGCGCATCTCCATTAAGGACGGTCACCTCAGCACCTCACTGTACCACAAGCCCACGGATAACCTCACGATGCTCCACTTCTCCAGCTTCCACCCTAAACACATTAAAGAAGCCATCCCCTACGGACAAGCCCTCCATATACACAGGATCTGCTCGGATGAGGAGGATTGTCTACCTGATACGCTGCAAGAAAGGATGTCCCGAGGCATGGTACATTGGGGAAACTATGCAGACGCTGCGACAACGGATGAATGAACACCGCTCGACAATCACCAGGCAAGACTGTTCTCTTCCTGTTGGGGAGCACTTCAGCGGTCACGGGCATTCGGCCTCTGATATTCGGGTAAGCGTTCTCCAAGGCGGCCTTCGCAACACACGACAGCGCAGAGTCGCTGAGCAGAAACTGATAGCCAAGTTCCGCACACACGAGGACGGCCTCAACCGGGATATTGGGTTCATGTCACACTATTTGTAACTCCCACAGTTGCGTGGACCTGCAGAGTTTCACTGGCTGTCTTGTCTGGAGACAATACACATCTTTTTAGCCTGTCTTGATGCTCTCTCCACTCCCATTGTTTTGTTTCTTAAAGACTTGATTAGTTGTAAGTATTCGCATTCCAACCATTATTCATGTAAATTGAGTCTGTGTCTTTATATGCTCTGTTTGTGAACAGAATTCCCACTCACCTGAAGAAGGGGCTTAGAGCTTCGAAAGCTTGTGTGGCTTTTGCTACCAAATAAACCTGTTGGACTTTAACCTGGTGTTGTTAAACTTCTTACTGTGTTTACCCCAGTCCAACGCCGGCATCTCCACATCGCCACTGTACACCCCAGACACGCCTGAGGCATTTGCCATGTGGACAATAATCCAGATGCATCCCAAACACAGAAAGTTAGTGTAATAACACGCTTGGAGCAACTGAGCAGACCAAACCTCAAGTTCAAGGACTATGTATTGGCTTGGGTGTTATATGTGCTGTTTTTTAAATATGAGGTGGTGGGGAAAGGGACATGCTCGAGATTTATGTCACGTTTTTCGGCCCAAGCTCAGGCTCGATGCAATTTAAATATTCAATGTTCTGTTACTACATTCGGCATTGTTGTTTGAAAATATGTATGGATTCTCCCAGCTAAAATGGGGAAATGTAAAATGTGTATTCATGTATATATTGCCATGACCTGCACATGGGAAGTGGCGTGTCAGTAGCGTTGGGGTTCTTACCAGTGTAGCTATACACATGGTGTGTAATAGCTGCTGAAGATCTTATAATAAACCAATTAAGTTGTAGTCCTTTGTTATCATTCCTACACAACCCAGCAGCTTCATAGTCAGTAGGCAGCATTCTCCAATTTTGTCCGTGCCCGCTCCAGGAATGGAAAATTTGGCATTTCAGCCAAAACCCCATTCACTTTCAATGGCTCTGGAGATTCCCAGCCACAAACAAGGATGGATGTTTTTGGCGAGTGCCTTTATAAGTGTGATAAATGGGCTCGTTATCGAGTAGAGCAATTGTTTTAATTGAGTCATTAATACAGATGACTCATCACATTACCAGCCAGAGGCCTGTACAATTAGAGCTGTCACTTGGCGACATATCTAAAGCAAGAATTTGACTGACAGGAAACACCATTGTTCATGCGGTATAATCTGACAGGAAAATTCTTATTGTTTGACCACATGTAAGTTAGTTGTCGCAACACAAAGGCCAATGTAATTAACAAGGTTAACATATTGTTGCTACATCACTTTGTCAAGATTTACACAGTGTTATTTTATTCAGTTATTACAAAAGACAAGAGTCAACCAACTCCCAAGAATTCATTGGGTTTAATTCCCAATTCCAATTACCTGACAAGGGTAAGTGGGTTTGCATGCAGGGAAGTAAATCCCATGAAACTGAAGCCGGGTCACAGGACTCCGACACCACTCTGGTCTCTTCCAGCCACTACGGTGGAATTGAAGGGAAGCTTGAAACCCTCTTGGATCTGTCAAGTAAATGATTCAGATAATAAGATCCGTTCCGATCCTCGATTTAGGATTTTGCAGTCAGGGATCTGTTTCCCAACTGTCAACAATTCTCCAGGGTCACCGAGGCAAGTGCCTAGCAGGAAGAGTTTCTTCAACGAAACAAATAAACTGGGGACACTTTGGTCAGCTACACTGAAGAACTCCCTCAAAGAGTGCTATCACTGCTTGGCACAACACATTAACACACCCATTTGTGATTCTTATGGAGGCATTGCTGTAATACAAATTTAAAAAAAAAATGCAAAATGTTACACCAGAATGGATAACAGAAAGCCACCTGCTTGCTGCAGCAGAAATGAAAGTTAACTCCTCCTTTCTCATCTATCCCAATACTTTCTTTTAACAGCCATCAGTAAACAAATGATTGCTAAATGCTTGGACGACACTTCACCTGTCCAGCACCATCAGTTGCACTTTCCTGCTACCAGTGCTCACCATGGCACGAGGGCAGATTATGTAGTTCTAGTTTGTACCTTTGATGAACAATAATGGAAGTAACAACATCACCAGCAGCACCGGCCATCTCCGCCTCAGTCACATGGCCCTCCAAATGGCAGAGAGATTAGACACTGATGTGGAGCTGGAAGGAGGGGAGATCCCCAACATAGGTTCTACTGGCAGAGAGGGTGAGCAACAGCTCCTCAGGAGGCTCAGGATCTCATTGCAGACCACTGCTGATATTTACTGACCCAAGACCTCCTTCCCAGTGGAACAGTTAGGACGACATTGCCAATGCTTGCTGTGATGCTTGAGGGTGGAGGGATCCACATATTCCCTCACCGCTCAGATTGGGTCACTGTTTCTCAGCAAACTGGGTGTTTAAAATGCAGAGAGGTGTGAGTCTTTGTAAAAGAGTGTGCAGATAGCCGAGAAGGGTAACATTCATGGAGAATGATTGTGAAGCCCGGTTGTGATAGAATCGTAGAATACAGAAGGAGGCCATTTGGCCCATCGAGTCTGCACCGACCACAATTCCACCCAGGCCCTATCCCCATAACTGCAAGCTTTTACTCTAGCTAGTCCCCCTGACACTAAGGGCAATTTATCATGGCCAACCTAAACCCGCACATCTTTGACTGTGGGAGGAAACCGGAGCACCTGGAGGAAACCCACGCAGACACGGGGAGAATGTGCAAACTCCACACAGACAGTGACCCAAGCTGCGAATCGAACCCAGGTCCCTGGCACCATGAGGCAGCAGTGTTAAGCACTGTGCCACACCCACCTATTATAGGGTAATAGGCTGAGAGTGAGTGTGAGTATTGGCTGTTTGGAGGGGGATGTGAGATGTCTAAAGAGAGGTAGAGCAATGAGAAAAGCTGCAAGATGTGTCAGCGAGCAGAGTGGTGCAGATGGATGCTGGAAGTCAGAGTGTTGGATTTGGCAACTGAACGTGTTCGACCACACACTTTTCCCACCCCAGAGGTTCAAATCTTCTTGGTGGGCTGTCCCAAGATTGAAAGGACCACTCTCTTTGAACACTTAACATTTATGTGTACTTGGTTGGAAAGGTTGTTGCCTTCCTCCTGTCCTTGAGAGAGCTCACCTCACTGTAGCCCCTCAGATCCTGCAGTAGGCTCTCCAGGTAAGGGTGAGTGACCTGGGGAACAACCTTCCAGGATCCCTTCTCCATCCCTGTGGTTGCTGCAGCCTCAAAACGCCAAGTGTTGTTAAGCCCTTGCAACCCAGGTATTGGTCCCTTTAATTAAAAACTCCTTCCTTTGGCAGAATGGGCCTGTCGCCCCACTCACCTTCCCTGATTTGCTGAGGGAATTTGAAGGTGGGATGCCAATGCTGAAGCTGCGTTAAACAACGTCGGCAAAAATTCCCAATGATTGATGTGGTTTCCCGAAATAAAAGTGGTTCCGCCCGCCATTCCAGCAGGGTAAAACCAGAAGATTATGTACACAGTTGCTAAATTAATACATTGGAAAGGTAACTTAAATACTCTCAACAAAATATTGCAAAATATACTCATTGCTCCATTCACTTATAATGAATTTTGTGTTATTACCTCATAACGTTGCACACAGAATAATATATTAGAGTTGGGAGTCAAGGAGCAGAAATCTTTCACAAAGATAGCATTCTAAGTGCTTTATAATGAGATAGAGTATAGATGATTAAGTATTTAACCTTCAACTTCTTAAGATGCATTAATGTCTATTAAGCTTTATCAGTGATAGGACAGAAGGAATTAATAAAGGAAACAAAGGCAAAGGGATAGATTTTAACCCTCACATGGTCAACTGACTGATAGTGCTGGGTTGGAATTAGCGGGTGAGGGTGTCCGGCCGTTTTCAAGGACTGAGTTCCATTAAGATAAATGTGGAACTGCATGTGTCGAATGAGCATCCGAATACAGTTCGCCAACTTGGACCCCGAGGCTAAACAGGCCAGGGAAAAATTGGGGAGGAACGGGAACAGGGCAAATGATGGAGTGGGAAGGGGAGCAGGATGTGGGGTTGTAATCACTGAGGGAATGAAATCAAGAATGGCAGGGACTCACATTATTCTAGTCAGTCCAGAGGAGCACTCTTGCGTTAATCTATGATGCTGTTTCACCATGGACACAGTTCTCAGGGCCTGTTTGTGACAGACACAAATCCCATTATGGCCGCTAACTCTCGCAAGAGGGCCATAGTGGGATTTTCAGCGACAAGATCTCAGTTTGAGATCTTCCCTGCCCCCGTCAGTGACATAATCAGGGTCACCCCCAGAAAGGATGTGAACGTGATTTCCGTGAACTTAAATGAAGTTTAATATCATTATACAGCTTTACACCATTGCTTCTGGGGTCGTTAAATGTTCCCCATGAAGCATCACAGACCATAGAATTACTCCGTTCTACAAGAAACAGAAAAAACCCTCAAAGATTTGATTTGTAATTATCCAACTCATGTGAATAATGTTTAGTTAGAATTTAGGACTGAGTAATTTAGTTATTGAAGATTGTATGAAGAAGTTAAAGGAGGAGGGATGTGCTGATTTGCGGTGTTTGTCCCTTTAAGCAGAATCAGGGTCAAAGCAAAATACTGTGGATGCTGGAATCTGAAACAAAAACAGAAAATGCTGGAAAATCTCAAAAGGTCGGACAGCATCTGTGGAGAGAGAATAGAGCCAATGTTTCAAGTCAGGATGACTCTTTGTCAGAGTAAGGGTCACATGGCCTGTGTGACCAATTGGGACTGAGAATGGGTAATCACCCCAGGGGTGGAGTCCTCTCTTAGGCAGGGGACATTTAGGGGACTAGGTGCAGCCATGTGGCTGATGAACTGCTGTGCAGTTCTTCTTATTAATAAATCCTTTTGTGTTTTTAGTGAAGTCTGTGAAAGCGCCTCATTACAGGGGTCCTATCCATATAATAGGACCCTGATTGGAATAAATAAAAGCGATTCTTGCCTGGTTCAGGCCGGTGCTCGAATTGCAATCGTGGCAAGGTAAGAGCAGGTTGGGAAGCCCAGCATTTTCATTTGAAATCTGCTACCATCCCATTTCCAAAGGCTGGATGGAGTTAAAATCTCCAATCAGATGCTTTCTGTCTGATTCCACATCCTCCCAGATCTGCACTCCCTCTATGGCAGGATTCTGCCTGTACCGTGCATTTGCTGGTTCTGAGCTGTGAATTTTAAAAAAAATTTGTGCCAAAAGAAATTTCACCCTGCAAAAGTACGTGTTCTTTTGGCAGGTTAAAAAACAATATACGATCTGAAATTTATTTGCCCATTTGTCTTGCTTTTTATAAACTGCGAAAGAGATGTTATGAAATGTTGAAGGCAAAATGAAAAACAAAATGATAAATCCAGGAACTGATCAGAGTGTTTTATTGTGGTTACCGTTCACTTATGTCAGAGGTGCTGTGGTGAGGCAACTTCTTTTCATTGACATCTTTCTGACAGAAAATTAACTTGCGTCCCAAAATAGAGAATGATTGTTTTACTCTGCTGCATGTGTTTACCAAGATCAACAAAGGTATGAAGAACCTTAAACTCTTACTACTGTTGAGGTTGAAAGTGCATTCATCTGGTTCATGCAAATATATTAGATAAAACCTAATGTGGCTGGAAGTACAAAATTGAAAACAAGTTTTTTCTAAGTTTCTGTAGATAAGATTAATTGGTAAATAATATTGGTAATTTTGAGAGTTTAATAGATTGTAAATGTTAAAGTGTGTGCTTCTTTTGGGGAACTAAATGAACTAAATCAACAGAAATTAGAGTTGTGCTTCTTTTCATTAACCAAATAAACAAAGATGGATTGATCATGCTAAAATTGCCCCTTGGGGCCAATGACGTGTGGGTTAGATGGATTGACCATGCTAACATGGTTGGGCTGAAGGGCCTGTTTCTATGCTGTGTATCTCTATGACTCTATGGTAAATGTGCAGGGAGGGCCTGGGTGGGATGGTGTTTCAGAAAGTCTGTGCTGACTCGATGGGCCGAATGGCCTCTTTTTGAAGTGAGCCTATGATTCAATGGGATTCTATAATTCTAAATCAACAAACTGGGATAAACTAAAACTGTAGTTCCTTAAATGGGATACTGCATCAATGTAATCAGGGTCTCAAAGGAAACTTAAAACATCAAAACAAAATTTGATTAAAGGCCTTGATAATGCAACCTAGTCTCCCCAGTGCCCACTGGGCATGGAAGATCTCAGTGGTGCTGGCAGAGATCACATGCTTCATTTCCAAGGACAGCCAGCAGTGAACATAGCCATGGAGAATTGGCAGACAGGTGGGATGAATGATCCCCTTGGCCACGTGCTGCCTGGACCTATTAATGGCCAACTCGGCTAGGACCAGGAGCAGGCCCACCAGGAGCTCCTCCTCCCATCCCGCTCCCCTCCGCACTGGGGGTGTGTGTGAGCTGTTAATGGCACCCTCCATTATGGGGAAACCTGTTATCTTCACAAAGTCATCTGCTCACACAGCCTGCTCTTCTCTGGGGAGAGACAATGAAGTTGTTCAGCTCTTTTGGAATACAGAGCTCCTTATGGAACAAAGAACAAAGAAAAGAACAGCACAGGAACAGGCCCTTTGGCCCTCCAAGCCTGCACTAATGATAATGCCTGAGAAAGTAACACCATATGGCACTTACAGAGTCCGTATCCTTCCATTGCCATCCTTTTCATGTATTCATCTAGTTGCCCCTTAGATGCCACTTTTGTACCTACTTCTACCACCTTCCCGGGCAGCACGTTCCAGACATTCACCACCCTCTATGTAAAAAAACTTGCCTCGCACATCTCCTCTAAATGTTTCCCCATGCACCTTAAACCTTTGTCCCCTAGTACTTGACTTTCGTGTGGCACCTTATACAGCGGACGGCAAACTGGGAGATTTGGCAACCTGGTAAGAGTCCTTTGTCTGAAAGTTCAAGGCCATGATTACCTTCACGGTGACAGACCATGTGATCTCGATTCGCTCTAAGGTTGCAATTATAGTTGCAGCAGGTGGAAGCTTTCAGTGAGGACATCCTTTCTGAAGCAGAGATGTCAGACATATCCTCACCGAAGTTCAGGTAGGAGGGTTGCTCCTTGAAGACAGTGGCAGACATGTCCTCCTGCTAAGAGCCCAGTCCCCTTCCTCCTACTCCCTCTTCCAGCAGTTTGACCTTCTCAGGGCCACCTCTACCTATTTTCCTAGTCATGCAATAGTTCAAAGGAAATACAAACTTCTGCACTGATGTCTGGGAGTAAATGGTTTGTGAGGAATCCTTGAACTCAGGAAAACATCCTTCAACATACTTTACAACTCTGACTTCAAGTTGTTAAAGTCTACAGAAAGCCTAGAAGTTACTGAACATGTGTACAATTGCAGAAAAGACCTGCAGAAATCAATCAACAAATCATATGCAACAAACAAACGTAACACCGCTATTCAAGAAAGGACAGAGAGATAAAATGGAAAGAAGCCTTAACAGTATACTTAGAAAATCAACTATGATCACAAAGAGTCAACGTAGTTTTATGAAAGGGATATCACATTTGTCAAATTTATTATAGATTTTGATTATATAAGTGGCAGGATTGTTAAAAGGGGACCAGAAAATGTGGCATTGTTGGATTTCCTTTTCTATAAGGTGCTGCATGAAAGATTAATACACAAGATAATGGTAAATAGAGTTGGGAAGGTTAATATATTAATATGGATAGAGAATTGATAGATGGAGAGGAAGCAAAAAGACCCAATGGTTATGTTTTAAATGGGGCCAATTTAATCAGGCTTCCTTGGGTTAAAGATCGAGTTAGTTTATTCATTACTAAAAGTAAGAAAAAAGGTAAAACACATGCATATATATTGATACAGATTAGAAGTGAGAAGTGAGACCAAAGTAGGATTACAAAAAAAATTATACAGAACAGCCCTTGATTTGCGAGGAGTAGATGATGAAATGTTACGGCCATTCAATTCAAGATTCCAGTCGAGTTGACTTCAGCAGATGAATAGTAAATTTTGTGATTCCAGTGTTCTGTAGTTTGGCAGAGAGGCTTCCCAGTTCTCTTTTCAGCTTTGGTCGTTTGCTGACTGGGACTTTGGGGCTAACAGCTAGAAGAGATGTGGTTTTAAGTTTCTAAAAGAAGGAACTTAAGCTTTAAAAAATGAATTGCTGCTCAGAAGAAATAGAAGAACTGTCACTTCAAATTTTAACAAAGCACCAATGGCTGAAAGACTGAGCAGTCTCCCATCACAAGGAGTACAACAGAAAGAAATGGCCTGAAATGAACCAAGGCAAGGTCCCCCGAAGCAGGGGAAGATCAGTGGCTTGGGGCTGACAGGCTGCAGGCAGCTCTCAGGATTGGAGGAGAGCCCATGAGGATTGAGTGTCAGCAATCGCTGCACTATTGAGCTTCAAAAAATAAGAAAAGGCCTGCATTGGTTTGAAAAGTAGAAGTTTTTAAATGTTTAAAGAGGGAAGCCATATTTCTGCCAAAATGCTGAAAGCATGGGATAAAACCCAGAGAGTGAGAGCAAGAAAGTCACCAGCTACTGATAGCTGAGTGACAAAAAACGGTGACTGTTTTAAAGTGTCAATACACTTAAAGTAGCAATACCCTTAAATAACTAATAAATTTAAAGTGGAAACACATTTAAAACGAAAAGCACAAGAAGAAACAAATTGCAATGGACCGGAAAGTTCGAGCAGGCACAGAAAGAGGGCAACTTCCAAAAAGATCCATCGGCAATGGAGACCTCAAAGAAGAGGCAATGAGGACCTCAGATGAGGCAATGAAAGATAACGAACAAAGAACAATACAGCACAGGAACAGGCCCTTCGGCCCTCCAAGCCCGCGCCGCTCCCTGGTCCAAACTAGACCATTCTTTTATATCCCTCCATTCCCACTCCGTTCATGTGGCTATCCAGATAAGTCTTAAACGTTCCCAGTGTGTCCGCCTCCACCACCTTGCCTGGCAGCGCATTCCAGGCCCCCACCACCCTCTGTGTAAAATACGTCCTTCTGATATCCGTGTTAAACCTCCCCCCCCTCACCTTGATCCTATGACCCCTCGTGAATGTCACCACCGACCTGGGAAAAAGCTTCCCACCGTTCACCCTATCTATGCCTTTCATAATTTTATACATCTCTATTAGGTCACCCCTCACCCTCCGTCTTTCCAGTGAGAACAACCCCAGTTTACCCAATCTCTCCTCATAACTAAGCCCTTCCATACCAGGCAACATCCTGGTAAACCTCCTCTGTACTCTCTCTAAAGCCTCCACGTCCTTCTGGTCGTGTGGCGACCAGAACTGGGCGCAGTATTTCAAATGCGGCCGAACCAACGTTCTACACAACCGCAACATCAGACCTCAACTTTTATACTCTATGCCACGTCCTATAAAGGCAAGCATGCCATATGCCTTCTTCACTACCTTCTCCACCTGTGCCGTCACCTTCAAGGATCTGCGGACTTGCACACCCAGGTCCCTCTGCGTATCTACACCCTTTATGGTTCTGCCATTTATCGTATAGCTCCCCCCTACGTTAGTTCTACCAAAATGCATCACTTCACATTTATCTGGATTGAACTCCATCTGCCATTTCTTTGCCCAAATTTCCAGCCTATCTATATCCTTCCGTAGCCTCTGACAGATATCAAAGAGGAGGCAACAGAAGACCCCACAAAGAGGGCAATGAAAGGCCCCAGAAGAAGGGAACAAAAGACACCAAATGATAGACAACAGATGACCCCAGAGGGGTGGCACCAAATGACCAAATGAAGGACAATGAGAGAATTGCAGAATGGAAATAAATCAATACTTCACCAAAGACAGATTCGACCAACCGTGAAGCCAAAGGGTTTGGCTGAAGTTAGGACAAGTAGAAATGAATGTTCCATTTGTGAAATATATACGTCCAGAAAGTAGATGGTGGATTCATCTCGGGGGAAAAAACACAAAAATTAAAGGCTTCAAAAGAAACTAGAAATTATTGAACATAAATAGGAATCAACAAAAAGAATTAAAGCTCTAGCGAAGACACGAAACAAGATGAAATGGCTGACAGGAAACTTGGAGAGAAAACAAGGATGTTGCAAATGTTTACAAAATGAAATTAAGATGCAGGAGAAATTAATGAGATAATGGGGAATAAGCACCACTCCACAAAAAAGCAACAAGAAAATAAAAACAAGTCCTGTGAAGAATTGAATCAGGAGAATAATACCTTGAAAAAAGGAAGCTTGGCAATGAGAAATTAACTGAAGAGCTCGAAACATTGAAATTGACTGCAGAATCAGCCATTCAGACAGAGAAAGGCACTGAGATTACATGCCAGAACAAGTGCTGAAATGGTCAGACTAATGGAAAAGCACAAGCACCAATATGATAAAATAGTTGATGGAAAAGATGCTGAATTGAAATGCTAGAAAGAGAAGCAACTTTATCACACGACCAAAGCACCAGAAACATCAAATATTACTGCCATTCCTTCACACATGACAGATGTAGATGTAAAAAAAACTGTCAAGACATAAGACCAATTGTGATATAATAGGAAATAAACATTTTATTGTATTTTCTGTTAGAAGGGAGGAATACTTTTCAAAAAATAAATTGGAATGTGATGATATTTGCCTGCATACATTATAATGTAAAGATACTCATCAAAGGGTAATGTGGGACTGAAGAGTGGTACCACTCACTGTATGTAGTCAAATGGTCAGAGAACAAGCAGCTAGCCAGCATGGTGGAACTTACACCATGCCAAATCATCCATGGAACTGTAAATAGTTAGCACCTAATAGTAAAGGTGCTTATGTTTAAAATCACAAGCTTCAAGATCTGATAAATGAGCCACCACCACTGCAACTTAAGGAATCCATATTATGTACACAATATGACAGCACTGACCTTTGGGGAACTACAGCATAAACTTTTCTCCAGTCTGGAAATGCCCATTACCCACTATTCTCTGTTTCCTGCCACTCAGCTAATTTTGTATCCATGTTGTTACATTCATTCTTACTCAATGAACTGAAAGATAAAGGTTAGGCCTTGAGAAATAGGACTCAAAAGTGTTCAGCTATCCTAACAAAGTGTACTGTGCAAACTGATGAAACTCTGGTTGAGCTTTTCCTGAAAGCTTGCATCATTAAATTCCATGGGGGCAATTCCCTCAGCCCGCTGTGCTGCTCGAGTAGTGCAACGGGCCAGGAAACATCAATGGCGGCCATTTTACGGGCTTCCTGCTGAGCGCCAGAGCCTCCGCGCGTATCCAAGACTATGATATTTGACGTAATCAGCTCTGCGCTGGAAAACAGGGCAGAGCTGATTATCATATGAAAATCTCCATTTCCATATGATTAGCAGGTCCAGGACTGAATTCTCCAGGCCTGCTAGCATCCCCCCCCACCCCCTCCCCCACCCACCCCGACCTGGAGTGGTTCATTCTAGCGGGGTTTACTACTGCCCCCCACTAATGGGGAACAGGCTGCCTGATCCCAGTGGAGGGAGGAGAAGCCATTGAGGCCCCCCAAGGGGGTTGGGGGGAAGGGGGGTGCCTCCTCGGCAGTGTCAGCCTGACAGTGCCAGCCTGGCACCCTGGCACCCTAAGATGCAAACTGTCCAAGGGGTACCTTGACACTGCCCACTGGGCACTGGGCAGTGCCAAGGGACGGGGCCAGAGGGGGCGGACCCTGTTTGGGGGTAGGGCCCTTTGGGGGGGACCTGCTGTCACTCTGCCGAGGATCAGTTGGGGGGGGTGGGGGGGTAGGGAAGGTGATCAGGGCTGGTCATCGGGGCATGGGGGGGGGAGGGTCAGGGCTGCCGAGGGGGGTTGAGGATGGTCATCGGGAGTGGGGAAGGTCAGGACTGTCAAGGAGGTCGGGGCAATCAGGGCTGGCGGAGTGTGGCGGGAGATCTGGACTGGCCTATCTGCGGGTTGGGGCTGGTCACTGGGGCGGCGAGGGGGAGGGGGGCCAGACTGTCAAGAGGGTCAGGACTGTCGGGGGGAGGACTGGGGAGATTGGGGCTGACCGGGGTGGAGGGGACATAGGGGCTGGCCCAGGGAGATCTAGGAGGCCAGTGATCGGGGGTGGGGGGGGGGGGAGAAGTCGGAAGGCCAGCAATGAGGGGTCCGGCAATGGGCAGTGGGGGGGGGGAGGGGGGGGGGGCGCACAGTGTATGAGCCGATCTCCACACTCCACGCATGCGCCACTCTGTCAGCTTAACATTATGCTGCCGGCCTCTCAGGCGGGAATAGGGCCCACCCACAGATTTCCAAATGGAATTTCACAAGGGCACGTTGTGATGCACAAAGTGTTGGAGATTCATTCTGGAAACCATGCTAAAAAACGACGGGATTTACTCCCATTTTCCCCCACGTTGGGAGAATTCTGGCCCACATCTAGGATTCAACTTGCACCACAAATGGCCCAGGACATTATAATTTCAGTGAGTTGTAACATTATTCATAGCTCATCAAAGTTTCTCGGGTCATTTGAGGTACTCTGATGTTTCCCTCACCGAGACGGTGAACTGTTAACCAAAATTAGTTTAGTCCCATTAAAAGCAAAACCGATCTTGGTTTTGTTGAATGAATGTCAATTTGATTCCCAATCTCACCTAGACAGTTAAGTAACCAGGCTGATGGCTTCAGTATCTTTGGTAAAATAGTAGTTTGGTAAGTTTATATATTGGCAGATAGGCAGTTGGCCTAAGCACAGGAAAGTTCACTTTCAAGTGGGCTCCTGTTACACTGAACTCAGTTTGGAAAAACCTTTTTATTGTCACTTTCGAATGCATTTCTAAGTTATGGAGCAGTTTTAAGCTCTCCCTAGACTTGCTTCTATGTACATTAAAATGAAACACAATCCTGATACACAGGAGGGCTGCTTCTCAGCGATAAATCATTTTGGCTACTGACCCACCCCACTGTGCAGCTGCTGGCTATTCTGATCAGGAAAATAAATTAATCCTGATGAATCTGAACCGATGTTGCTTCAGAAAGTGGCAGGCAGAAATCCTTCCATAATCCCCTCATCTTCATCCAAGTATATTGTACTTACTGAGTTCATAAGAGCTTGGATCTTCCTTTGGAGCTGGGATCTGTCTAACCCAAACTCGTTAAACATTTAACGTTCCCACAATGACAGCTTTATAACAAAGGGAACGGAATCTACGGGATTTTCAAACCAAGGGCAGGAATCCGGCGCTCAGATTATTTCTGGGTCCAAACCCCACTGAGGGCAACACAATTTTCTCCTGTAAAAGGTTCAATTGAGCCAGGAATGAGTTCAATACCAAATGGGCAATGCCAGGAGCAGCCTGGAGGAAGTGAGTGTAGGCATGACTGGGTTTACTTCCCATTAATGAGACGGTGCAGCAGAGAACCCTGTGCTGGCACCTAGGTTCCCCCATGTCTCCTTTGAGCTTTAACCGATGCAGTGGTGGACAGGTGAGAGGCCCAGTGTCAAGCAGAGGAAATCTACCCAGGGTCACAAAGAGGACCTGGATGGAGATGAGGTAGAGGTCAGCAGCTGGGGATGGATGTGGGTCCAATATCAAAAAACATACAGGGCAATTTTGAGCCCGCATTCTCCATCTGCAGGAATGGCAGCATGCGCTCAAAATTCAGAAACTGACGAGTTTCCAACTTCCGAACTTCCCAGCCTCTCACCTGTGGAGTGACGTGTAACATGCCGTGGGACTGCAAAAAACTCATTTAAATACATCAGAGTGTAATTATCAGCACTCTCTCCAGGGATTCCCCCTTCAGCAGATATTCAGCCGGTGCCAGCGTAACGTCACGTCAGCGCCATTTACAACGGCTCTACAAAAGCGTGAATCTGGCTCCTTCACCTCCGAGGGGGAATCCCCCCCTTCAAGGGTTACACTGCTACACCTCCCTTTGAAAATTAAGTCATGTTCCAGAGGCATGAGGGTTTAATGACATCTTCTGGGAACGCAATTTTCAACGTGTTCTTGCACCCGCACTCACCCCCAAGGACAATTGAAAGGCCAGCCCTCTATCTCAAAAATAGGTGCAAATCTCTGACACTGAAGTGCACATGACAGGCAATGCAGATCTCTTTCTCTCTGCAGATACCAGTCATTACCGACACTACTTCTGATTCATCACTGTACATGCTGCTGCCCATTTCAGTTATAAATACGGGAAAATGTGTAATAAGTTATCAACGATGAGACCGGTGCACTGAATGATAAAATTTACACAGCTGATTTTTCCAGTGCATGAAAATCCAGGCCAGCATTTTATGTTAATTTAAGGAATTTGCCTTTTCTGTTTGAGGATAAAAAGAATTCCAGTTTTTATAAAGTCAAGTAGAACTATTTAATAAATCTATGTGTTCTATGTTGTTGTTCCTAGGGTGAAATGCCATCCATCCATTTGGCAAACACACAGTCATGTAATTAAAATCAGGTTGCCACCATGGGGAATTACAGGTACGGATAGACTTGTGGTAGAAAATATATTGCAATAATCCATGTGTGGTTATTGTGCACAACACTGCTTTCGAAGAATACCCTAGCCAGAAAATCTAACATTGGGTTTGTGTAATATATTGTCTTAGGGGAAATAAACTAAATTGTAAGAAATGGATTATGGTGAGCAAGATTTAAAATGAGCAAAAAAGAAGCTTCATTTTCAAAAACTAACTTCACCGTTAGATTATAATCTTGCCTTTGCTTTTCTCCACTGGATACAGCTATTGATGGAACATTGCCTGAAAGATAATGTTATTGCTGCTTTATTTTACCTATCTAACTCTGGTGATAGCACTCCCTGATCCCAATGAGTACCTCTATTCCTGTGGAGCGCTTTCTGCATTGACATCCCAGGTTACTTGCTTAAAAACGCTGATGTATGGGGTTGGGAAATATTTAACATTCGTGACATTTATCCACACCAAGGAAATCAAAAGTTATTGCTTCTTCGTCTCGTCTGGCAAGCTGCATACGGATGAAAAAGTAATTTCATTTGACAGAGCATTATTCTGATGTGTGACAACTTAATTTGAACAATTAATTGCAAAATGAAAAGTTAAATATAAGTGACCGGACAAATATTGCAACAGAGTGCAAAATCCTGAGACTAAAAGAATCATTTTAAAGAGCAGTGATATGCTGACAATCCACCAGTCAGATTAATGGAAATCAGAACTTGTCAGCTCTCAAATTAGTCTTCAAATCAATATGGTTTCACAGGTTTTACGTTTTCTTTTACAAATGTATATATTCATGGAATCTCCAGAAATTCATTTCAAGTATTAAGATTATCCATGAATTCTGGAAAACTGAATCTGAAAGAATTCTAAAGTGCTGGAAATGTGCACCTGATTAGTCAGCATCAGGAATAACACAAGTCTGGGTGAAACAAACTAAACTCTACACATCCTACAGCACATAACACTTATACATATTCAACTGGAATTGGCTGGTTACACCCTTCATTGCTTCCCTGATACACAAAGAAATGAATGATTTAGGGATATTCCTCTCCAACTTTCCCCCCTTCTCTTCTAACACACAAAACTCATGCTGGAGGGCAGCTCCACAAGAAATTGCAATTGGCCAGGTTCTCACCTGGATGACTTACTTACCATGTATTTTTTGCTAGTGAATGTTGGCAAGTTATTTCACTGTGGGATATGACACTTAAGCCTAATATCATTCTTTCCTTATCCTCATACATTCACTTATAGGGATCTTATGAGAATCATATGGCTTCATTGGGATTCTTAACACCCCCTCCACCCCTCAGTGCACAGGCTCTTAATCTACTTACTTGGCACCGCACATGGAATGTTGCTAATCTTGACAGCTCTGTATATTAAACTAGACATTTACCCAATAATTGCAGAGGAAGGTGATAAAATTTAATATAATTTCAGTGGGATTATGAAAACAGCTCACAAATAGCATGGATACCAAATCTCTCTAAATTTTGACGTTCTTATTATGCAGTGACGCCGGGAGATGATGTTGTCTGTCAGGGGGACAAGCCTGTTTATTTCTTCAATTATATGATTTTGCTACACGTAGCGAACACATGAGCTCTTCTCACATGGTTTTCATTAAACACATTTTCCATAGAACAACATTTTGGCCTTTTTTGTATATGATATATTAATCTTGTTCTGACTGATGTAGTTGTGCAAACTCAGATATTACATTACCTCTTAAAATTCTGCTAAGTGAGTACTGTATTAGCCAAATAAGGCTTGTTTATCATGAAAAGAACTCAAACACAAAGCAGTTGAATTATTTTGAGCCTGCTCAGAACTGACTTCGGGAACAATACCATTTTTCTTTTCACTTATGTAATGCTACAAATAAAGAGCTATTTGTCTATGTAATGTCTTGAGAAAGATAGCAATCTATTAACAGTCCAGATATGCTTGTTCTGACCAAAGTGGCATGTAGCACCAATCCCCAAGCCAAGAAGTGCCTTTGCAACTATAGAACATAGAACATAGAACATAGAACATTACAGCGCAGAACAGGCCCTTCGGCCCACGATGTTGCACCGACCAGTTAAAAAAAAAAACTGTGACCCTCCAACCTAAACCAATTTCTTTTCGTCCATGAACCTATCTACGGATCTCTTAAACGCCCCCAAACTAGGCGCATTTACTACTGATGCTGGCAGGGCATTCCAATCCCTCACCACCCTCTGGGTAAAGAACCTACCCCTGACATCGGTTCTATAACTACCCCCCCTCAATTTAAAGCCATGCCCCCTCGTGCTGGATTTCTCCATCAGAGGAAAAAGGCTATCACTATCCACCCTATCTAAACCTCTAATCATCTTATATGTTTCAATAAGATCCCCTCTTAGCCGCCGTCTTTCCAGCGAAAACAATCCCAAATCCCTCAGCCTCTCCTCATAGGATCTCCCCTCCATACCAGGCAACATCCTGGTAAACCTCCTCTGCACCCTCTCCAAAGCCTCCACATCCTTCCTGTAATGTGGGGACCAGAACTGCACACAGTACTCCAAGTGCGGCCGCACCAGAGTTGTGTACAGTTGCAACATAACGCTACGACTCCTAAATTCAATCCCCCTACCAATAAACGCCAAGACACCATATGCCTTCTTAACAACCTTATCTACTTGATTCCCAACTTTCAGGGATCTATGCACACATACACCTAGATCCCTCTGCTCCTCCACACTATTCAAAGTCCTCCCGTTAGCCCTATACTCAACACATCTGTTATTCCTACCAAAGTGAATTACCTCACACTTCTCCGCATTAAACTCCATCCGCCACCTCTCGGCCCAACTTTGCAACCTGTCTAAGTCTTCCTGCAAACTACGACACCCTTCCTCACTGTCTACCACACCACCGACTTTGGTGTCATCAGCAAATTTGCTAATCCACCCAACTATACCCTCATCCAGATCATTAATAAATATTACAAACAGCAGTGGCCCCAAAACAGATCCCTGAGGTACACCACTTGTAACCGCACTCCATGATGAATATTTACTATCAACCACCACCCTCTGTTTCCTATCCGCTAGCCAATTCCTGATCCAATTTCCTAGATCACCCCCAATCCCATACATCTGCATTTTCTGCAGAAGCCTACCATGGTGAACCTTATCAAACGCCTTACTAAAATCCATATATACCACGTCCACTGCCTTGCCCCCATCCACCTCCTTGGTCACTTTCTCAAAAAACTCAATAAGGTTAGTAAGGCACGACCTATAGCTGGCTGAAGGATTGTACACTCGCGATTTAATACAAAATAAGGAGTTGAATTCATTGGCGTCGAGCACACACAATGTTATCATCAATCAGGCAAACAATCCATTTTGTTGGACTTAACCATAATAGTTTCATTAAATACTCAGCACAGAATCATGCAGCCAGACAACAGCCTGGGTGTATAAGGCAAGAAAACATGCCGTGCACTTCCCTAATTAAGGCTTTTGAAAATATACAGATCATGCACTGACCCCACAACCAATATTAGCACCAAATAGGATTACATGAAGTTATTCAGCATCCTATAAACTGTAAACTGGCCTGGAAGTCTATTTTTGTGCTTACACCCTTAAAAGGGTGCATGCTTGTTTGGCAAGTAAATTAATGTTTTTTATTTGGTTGTACTCATTGATATTTACTAGTTTATGTTTTTCCTGTGAAATCCTTTGCCCTATTTTAAGAAAGAATGAAATACTTTCATTTATATCACACCTGTCAGGACCACAGGATGTCTCAAAGTGTTTTACACTCAGTGAAATGATTTTTTAAAGGGTGGTCGCTGTTCAGTGTAATAAATGCAGCAACTAAATTTACACACTAAAGTAACAAGATAATGATTTCCAGGTCTGTTCACATTGTATAGTTTGCTAAATAACATCATGTCATCTATTTTTTTGGGATGTTGGATGAATTTAGATATTGGCCAAGACACTGGAGATAATTCCTCATCGAATTAATGCATGGGATCTTTTACATCCACCTGAGCAGGTTGACTGGGCCTTTTGTTTAACATCTCATCCAAAAGAGAGCGCATCTTACAGTTTAACACTTTATCACAATGGAGCATGGTTTTGATATTTGCTCCCAAGTCCTGAAGTGAAATTTGACTGCACAACTTTCTGACACGGGGTGAAAATGCTGCCAAAGAGTCGTGGCTGACTATTTTAGACACTTTCAAATGGGATTCAACCTTCCACCTGGCATTATTGCTAACCTTAATTAAATCAGGACTAAGTGATCATAGGCATTCCATTCAATGTCTTCTGGGAACGCCACATGTCCCCATCCGCTGGCGAAATGTAAAGCTGATGGGAATCACTACAGGTCTCCAAAAACAGAGGCCAGATACGATGACAATGCCGGAGCCTCGGATGCTAGCCCCTGGGTGGTCAGCGACACAGGGAAGTGCCCTGACACTGCCAATCTTTTGGCACTGCGAGGTTGGCACTGCCAAGGGGCAGAGCCTATCGACAACCCTATATCGAGGGTTTGCTTCACATGGGGGAGGGGTGCACCGATACTGGAGATTAGGGGAGGGTTGGGGGGCAGCCCCAAAGACCTGATGCTGCTGATTGGGGGTGGGGGTGGGGGGAGGGGGAGTTTCTTTAATGTGGATTTGAGATTGGGGCGCCCTTTAATAAAGGTGCTCCAATCTTTGTGGTGCCTGACTTGCCGGCATCTTTAGGCCCCTCCCCTCACCATGATGGCAGAAAAGACTGCTTTCAAGTGGCAAAGTATGGGAATATCTGGATGGAAAACCTGCCTGTTCCTCTAGGGAGAAACATGCCGTTTTTCAGTCAGAACCTGACTCTTTGCTATTTGATGGGAAAATTCCGCCCTAATGTTCAACCACACAAGGCTCAGATCCTCTTTGTCAGACCTACAACATACAGCATTGAGATCACCTGCAAGAAGCTTCATTGCAGAATTGAAGGCAGAAAGACGGAAAAAAAAACTCCACTGTGCTGCTGAGGACTTTACAAGATCTTATGGAACTTCATTGTGCCCACAGAGTGCAGAGTCA
Organism: Mustelus asterias; assembly: GCF_964213995.1. NCBI lineage: Eukaryota > Metazoa > Chordata > Chondrichthyes > Carcharhiniformes > Triakidae > Mustelus > Mustelus asterias. Next base: position 97,809,857 of record NC_135802.1, on the reverse strand, counting down.
AAGGACCTCGCAGGGTTGAGCAAGTATTTCAGTTCTCAGTTTAAAAAGTTGCCGTGCTGTAAAAAAAAGAGCCAGTTATTTCCAAAATCACAGCGGCCTGTCCAGGTTCAGAATCGATGCTTTCCCTCGTGCTGCAAAGGAATTCCTGAGGCGCCTATCTCAGAAATATTCTGCATCCTATTGCCAGATTGTCGGATGAGTTCCAGGACAGGGGATAACTCCGCAGCAGCTATCAAACTAATCAGGAGTTGGAAACTTTAAGCTATTGGCTCAATCCAACCATTAGCAAGAGAGATTTGCTAAATCTCATTACTCGTGTCAAAAGGCACTCTTTGCCTCGCTTGCCAAGGCCTGATTTTCAACAATCCGTGCATAGAAACCAGCTCACAGCAGGAGAGAGATTTTGGGCAAGATTTTACTGTTGATTTACACCTGTTTTGCGGCAGGAAAATGCTGTAAAATCAGGTGTAAAGTGGCTAGCGCGAATGGTGCCAGTTTTCACGACCGGGGAGATTTTACGGCAGCTGGATTTCTGGTGTGGTCAGCCTCTCACCGGAAATGGGCAAGAGGCTGGTTAATTTATTGAAATTTATTTTAATGTTGATTTAAATGTGTTTAGCGAGCTCAGCGCTCAGTCATCCGGGCTCGCTTGCCTTTATGGTCTCAGTTCATTCATGTACAGCCGACGTGTAACTGATACAACATGAGTATAAATGCCCATCCCTCTGATAACCCGCATGGTAGGTTGCTGTATAAGGTTAAATCTCACAGGATCGAGGGTGAGGCAGCCAAATGGATACAAAATTGGCTTGATGACAGAAGACAGAGGATGGTTGTAGGGGTTGTTTTTCAAACTGGAGGCCTGTGACCAGTGGTGTGCCTCAGGGATCGGTGCTGGGTCCACTGTTATTTGTCATTTATATTAATGATTTGAATGAGAATTTAGTAGGCATCGTTGGAAAGTTTGCAGATGACACCAAGATTGGTGGCATAGTGGACAGTGAAGACGGTTATCTAGGATTGCAACGGGATCTTGATCAATTGGGCCAGTGGGCTGACGAATGGCAGATGGAGTTTAATTTAGATAAATGCGAGGTGATGCATTTTGGTCAATCGAACCAGGGCAGGACTTATTCAGTTAATGGTAGGGCATTGGGGAGAGTTATAGAACAAAGAGAGCTTGGGGTATAAGTTCATAGCTCCTTGAAAGTGGAGTCACAGGTGCACAGGGTGGTGAAGAAGGTGTTCAGCATGCTTGGTTTCATTGGTCAGAACATTGAATACAGGAGTTGGGACGTCGTGTTAAAGTTGTACAAGACATTGGTAAGGCCACACTTGGAATACTGTGTTCAGTTCTGGTCACCATATTATTGAAAGGATATTATTAAACTAGAAAGAGTGCAGAAAAGATTTACTAAGATGCTACTGGGACTTGATGGTTTGAGTTATAAGGAGAGGCTGGATCAACTGGGACTTTTTTCTCTGGAGCGTAGGAGGCTTAGGGGTGAACTTATAGAGGTCTATAAAATAATGAAGGGCATTGATCAGCTAGATAATCAATATATTTTCCCAAAGGTAGGGGAGTCTAAAACTAGAGGGCATAGGTTTAAAGTGAGAGGGGAGAGATACAAAAGAGTCCAGAAGGGCACTTTTTTCACACAGAGGGAAGTGAGTGTCTGGAACAAGCTGCCAGAGGTAGTAATAGAGGCGGGTACAATTTTGCCTTTTAAAAAGTGTTTAAGACAGTTACATGGGTAAGATGGGTATAGAGGGATATGCGGGCAATTGGGACTAGCTTAGGGGTTAAAAAAAGGGGCTACATGGACAAGTTGGGCCGAAGGGCCTGTTTCTATGCTGTAAACCTCTATGACTCTATGGCTGTCATGATTCCATTCTAATGCAATGAAAAATTACGTGCCAGGATATTGGAGATCCAGCGTTGCTTGAATGGAAGCATCAGATACATTACACCAATCATTTATTCATGCTATGGCACATTAACCTGATAAAAACCAAGGTGTAATACAACCAGCAAACACTGGAAATACTCAGGAAGTCTGACAGCATCTGTGGAGAGAGAAACAAGTTTCAGGTATGACATTAGTGTACTTTTAAGAAAGTTTATTTTTAAAATCATGATTTCTGCAGCTCTCACAACTTCAGTCTTTTTCATTGTGGCACTGGGTTGTCTCTAGGAGTCCTTTTATTGCTACTTAAATGGGTCTTGTTTATTTTTACTTTGGGATCTTTTATGACTGCATTATTCGGAGGAAAACTGGTTGGCAGGTCAGGTGACAGGAGCTGTTTCATTTTCAGTTTTGAGCTGATGTCTAATTTAGTTTGAGAAGGGACAGCAAGTTGGAAAGAAGTGTCTCTCTCACTCTCGCCATAGTTTTGGAAATTCTGCTGGTTAGCTGAAAGCAAGGCTTATTTCCTTCCTGGAGTAAAGAACCTGCTTTGGTGGCTTGACCAGAGTCTCTCCCTGGTGTTCTGGGAAACTGTTTTGACTTCAAACTGTTTTGGGTGCATCAAAAGGACTACTAGAACGTACAAGACTGCGTGTTTTCGATTCTCCAACCAAAGGACTTTGTTCCAGTATCACATGAGCTTTAGTCTTTGCTGTGTTGAACCTGTTCAAAGGATTTTGTCTATGGAAGATTTTTGTTTGATTGGAACATTTTAGATATATTTGTTGAGGGTTATACATAATCGTGATTGTTTTGTTTTTGTTTGTAATGATAATCATAGAATCATAGAAACCCTACAGTACAGAAAGAGGCCATTCGGCCCATCGAGTCTGCACCGACCACAATCCCACCCAGGCTCTACCCCCATATCCCTACATATTTAACCCGCTCATCCCTCTAACCTACGCATTTCAGGACACTAAGGGGCAATTTTAGCATGGCCAATCAACCTAACCTGCACATCTTTGGATAAAAGTTATTGCTAATTTTCTTTCTATGCATGTTAACTATATTCTTAAATAAATTTTGTTTCATAAAAGCTCCCTAGTGGGTCATTTGAAACATACATGAGGTGAAACACATCATGCTTATCCCAGCCAAATTCAAGGTGCAAAACCCATGATCCAGGCAGGTTCCATAAAACACTTTCGAGTTTCTGACCTGAACCATAACACTGTCATGACTTCTCACCAGATCATGGTGGCCTGTCTTATCGGGGCTGGGTCGGCAGTAACCCAGGAACATTGCTCTGTTATTTCCAAAAGGTGCCCTGTGGCTATCATGTAGATTCAGTTGTGAGAGCTATCAAATAGGGTATTGGGAACTAAACTGCCTTATAACTAATCTGCAAATTCTTACCTACATTTTGGGGCCCTTGCCCTTCATTCTTCTCTGCCATTTCTTAATCCACTGCTCACTATGTAATGGTGGAGGTGCAAATTTACAGAAAGTGACAGCATCACTCCAGTCAAGCGCCATTCTTACCTCTAGCATAATCCACCCAAGAGAGGACAATGAGGAATATAACTCCATTACTCCTCTGAAAATTGGATTAAAACAGTCTCCTGGGCACTTTGAACATTTAACACGGGACAAATTGCCACTCTCTGCTGCACACTCCCAACATTAATGAGTAACTGCTAGTTGGGGAGTGCTCTTCACATGTGCACACACATGAATTCACAGAACTCATTTTGTGGATACTGTGCTTTTGCCCACTAGGTACAGCCAGCAATATATCTTGGATATTGCCTGTTGCACTTTGTGCTTATAGCCACCAGTCTCAGACTTGTAATGCAGTATAATCCAAAGGATTAGTTTAATTTATATCTGTAAAGAAAATGTGGAAAGAATCCTGAAATAGGAACATTTGGAAACTAATTCTGTTGGCATTAAGACTTGTGCATGTGAGCTCTCACCTTGTGTCCCACTTATAAGAGATCAAAACCGGAATATGGGATCCAACATTCCAGAACCATGAGTCGGAATTGTTTCCATTTTCATAAAAATTGCTTCCATCTAATTCAGTAAGATGTTACCAATTAAGCTGTTTTCTTTCCATTAAACATCAGTTTAAAGGCCAGCTTTTCAGCAGCAAACTTCTTAATCACACTTTCCCAACTGTTTATCAGTTTATTGCTTCTATTATTGGATGTTTATGCATAAAAGCTTCGAAAATAGTCCAATGGCTACCAAATCTAAATCAAACATACATCTCAGAGTTTGTGGTAAAAGTTACGAATCGGGTCTGGATATGTATGCAAGTGTCTATGATATATTTTTACCCAGCGTTTTGTAATGTACTTTGAGAAGGAAAACACTATTACAGCAAATCCGTCCTTTGTAGCTGTGCTGTCAAAACACATAAACATGAGGTTTAATTCAGGGCCATTCCAGATATATCGATTAAAGCCACCTGATTATTTAACTTTGGATTAGCTACCCATGTTCATTGTGGAACAGCTAAATAAATAGAAAAAGAATTACACTTACATAGCACATAAATTTAGTTAAAATTTATTTATTAGTCACAAGTAGGCATACGTTAACACTGCAATGAAGTTACTGTGAAATTCCCCTAGTTGTTACACTCCGGCACCTGTTCGGGTACATGCACCTAAACAGCACACTTTTCAGACTGTGGGAGGAAACCGGAGCACCCGGAGGAAACCCACACAGACACGGGCAGAACGTGCAAACTCCACACAGACAGTGACCCAAGCCGGGAATCAAACCCAGGTCCCTGGCGGTGTGAGGCAGCAGTGGTAACCACTGTGCCACCGTGCCATGTCATCACATATACCAGAAAAACTTCAAAGTTCATTGCTTACAATTAATTGCTTTTAATTGCAGTGACCAACAAAAGTGGCGCCTAGATTCTCAGAACTTGCAATGGGATGAATGTTAAGCTCGTCAGTTTCTGGTGACACTGTTTGATAGAAAAATGTCAGCCAGATCTGCACCCTGCTGTTCTTCAGATATTATTGGGGGAACCTTGTCACCCATTCAATCTGGTAGAAAAGGCCACAGTTTTACACCTTAGCCAAAGATAAGTGCCTCTGGCAATGTAAAATTTCCTGTTTACAGCACTGGCAGCATGTTAGCCTTAATGCCCGAGTCTCAGTATTCCTTCTTACTCAGATACCAGCTGAGCCAAGATGGCACAATAATCAGCAATTGATGAAATGAAGAGCAAGTGCAGTAGCTGCATCTTAACTTGATTTAGTTGATGAAACTAAAATTGCACAAAAAAAATTGCAAAGAAGAAGCAAGATGGGAGCTATAGTGGATGGCACAGCTGGTTAAGAAAAATAGAAGTACAAATAATAAGCACCTGCAGAGTATTAAATGAACACAGGAAATAGGAGCAGGAGTACAACATAGGGCCTGTTTAGCCTGCTCTGCCATTCAATATGATCAAGGCTGATCAACAGCCTTACTTTCGCTTTCCCATCCAGTTCCCATATCCCTTGATTCCCCGAGAGACCATGCATCTGTCCATCTCAACCTTAAATATACTCAATGACACAGCGTTCAAAACTCACTGGGCTAGAGAATTCCAAAGATTCACTACACTCTGAGTGAAAAAAGTTCTCAGTTCTCCTCATCTCAGTCCGAAATCAGTGACCGCTTTATGCTGAGCTGAGCTACTGTTTTCGAGATTCCCCAGCCAGGGAAAGCAACCTCTCAGTGTCAAACATATCAAGTCCCTTCAGAACAGTTTCATAAATTGGTTGAGTGGCCTATTGTATCCAGAGAGAGTGTAGTCTGACTCAGGTAGTTACTTCAAATTGGTTTATTTACACTAAAATAAAAGCAAAATACTGTGGATGCTGGAAATCTGAAACAAAAACAGGACCTTACCTGCTTGGCAACAGTCCTTATAGATTTTTAAATCTGTAGAATCCTGCCAGCTTTACTACACAATCTCCTCTTGCTCTTAGGATATTCACTGAGGGTGACAGCAAACTGGTTGTCTAGGTCTGGCCTTGTTGACACTATCACTGCCTTCTTATCGGCCATTCCTGCCACGCTACCGCTGCAGCAAGGCCAGAGAATTTGACAGCCAGCCAAATGTCCACTCACTGCGGCAGGCTGAGCAAATCCCGCCGGCATGAATGGTAGTGAGATTCCGGACCCCTTTCTTTTTTTTCAAGCTATGCCAGCCACCACATTAGCTACTTGGAGATATTAGCAGCTTCCATACTGTATTTTGAGACAGCTGACCAGCTACCAGACTGTATTCTGGGAGATTCAGGCAGTTACCCCCTCACACAGACTTCACTGTTTTCTTAAATGTGTTCCTTCCCTTTGACCCCCCTACCCTCTATTGTTTCATACAGTCTCTTAGGAGCCCCCTTTTCCCAGATCTGATTAAACTCTTTTTGTTTACTTTAATATAGCTATAAAGCTCCGATATTTTAAAAAACAAATTTGCCCTATCTTTGTCTCACTTACTTAGAATTTTACAACTTGTGCATGGTGTCCTTTGAATGAAAATAACTCACCTCAAAACCAAAAGTTGATATATACTTGGAGGAGGTGTAGTATAATGGCTTAATACAATAGTTATGATAATGCATGATGTAGGTCATGATGTAAGTGACACCTGCAGTCATGTGCTAGATATTCTGTATAGCAGATTGAATTGTCAACACTCAAGTGAGATGTGCCTACTTAATAGTCAAGAAAACAAGGAATTATAATATTTTTATTTTTGTAAGAACACAGTCATATTTCTCATACACTTAGAAACCATAGAAACCCTACAGTGCAGAAAGAGACCATTTGGCCCATCGAGTCTGCACCGACAACAATCCCACCCAGGCCCTATCCCTGTATCCCTACATATTTACCTGCTAATCCCTCTAACCCTCATAATTACCCACTAATCCCTCTAATCTACGCATCCCGGGACACTAAGGGGCAATTTAGCTTGGCCAATCAACCTAACCCGCACATCTTTGGACTGTGGGAGGAAACCGGAGCAGCCGGAGGAAACCCACGCAGACACGGGGAGAATATGCAAACTCCGCCCAGACAGTAACCCGAGCCGGGAATCGAACCCAGGTCCCTGGAGCTGTGAAGCAGCAGTGCTAACCACTATGCTACCGTGCCGCCTCACTGGCAGGTGTTAAGGGAGCTGTGGTCCTTACCCCATCTCTGCAGTTCTACCCACGTTTCTGCTTTTTGTGCAGGTCAGTCTCTATGTTCCTCAGCCTTTTGTGGTCAGTTGATGAATGTTAGGCTGAAGATTCCTTGGCAGCAGAGGGACTTGTGTCTTCATTCATCAACTCATGAGCAGTTCTGCTGCTGAAAAACCAATACTTATAGGTATAGTTCAGGCTCTCTGATCTCTGTGGTTAATTTCACGATGTTTGTGGGCATAAGTCAAGTGGTTTCAAGTGTTTGTGGTTTTTGAAACTTCAAAGGGGCTGGATGATTGACACTTCTATCAGCTCACCATCCATATTTTACTTTTATAGGAGCAAGTCAGCAATGGATTACATGATTTTAAAACTTCTTTTTTAAAAAATAATCCACTTTCCACTGTGATGTTATTAGATAATTTACAACAGATCAATGGGCATGGAAGTGCCAGAGTCTGCACAGGGGACATGAGGGGTCTGAGAAGGAAGTGGAAGAGTAATGCCAGGCATAGAGGGTATGAGTGGCTTAAGGTGTGGATGGAAGGGCAGAATCTGACATGGGGTAATGCAGGGATGTAAGGTATAGGTGGAAGGGCAGAGTTTGGTATGGAGACATTAAGGGACATGGGCTGGGTGGAAGGGCAGAGCCTGGCATAGGGCATGAGGGGCCTGAGGAGGGTGGTTGGAAGGGTACAGCCTGCAGAGGGGAATGTGGGGACATAGGAGTGGATGGAAGGTCACAGCTTGGAATGGGGGGCATGGGGAGACATAGGGCTTGATGGGGGCATGAGGTGGCATGGATGGGACATGGACAGTATTTGGAAGAAAGTGTGAGGGGTCAAATGTGAGGGCCTTGAATTTTTTTTTCAAAGGTACAAAGTCCCAAATCAGTGAGGTAGGTCTTTTAACAGCCCACCTCAGCACCCTGTGGCTGCCTCCACACCTCTTCCCAGGTCGACTGCCTGTCTCCAGTTTATATCCAACCCCGAACAATGAAGATCCTGCCTAGCCAGACACTTTCTTCCGAGGAATGGTGCTGAGCTAGAAATTTTCCCGACTCCTCCTAGCCAACTCAAGGATGAAAATCCTGGTCATACTGCCTATTCAGGTTTTGCAATGCTTCGGAACAATTGTTACAATTGACTGGTTAAGGACACAGATCTCAGATCCCCCCCTTGTAGAGGATCCTGAGCTGAAGTGGCCTTTGAATCGCAGTAAAGTCCAGTGGACAGCTGGCACTGGCTGTAAAGTCCGGCCCATTGCTGATTTTGATTTGATTTATTATTGTCACATGTATTAATATGCAGTGAAAAGTATTGTTTCTTGTGCATTATGCAGACAAAGCATACCGTACATAGGTAAGAAAAGGAGAGAATGCGGAATGTAGTATTACAGTCATAGCTAGGGTATAGAGAAAAATCAACTTAATGCAAGGTAGGTCCATTCAAAAGTCTGACAGCAGCAGGGAAGAAGCTGTTCTTGAGTCAGTTGGTATGTGTTCTCAGACTTTTGTATTTTTTTCCCAGCAGAAGAAAGTGGAAGAGAGAATGTCCGGGGTGCGTGAGGTCCTTGATTATGCTGACTGCTTTTCCGAGGCAGCGGGAAGTGTAGACAGTGTCAGTGGATGGGAGGCTGGTTTGCGTGATGGATTGGGCTTCATTCACGACACTTTGTAGTTTCTTGTGGTCTTGGACAGAGCAGGAGCCATACCAAGCTGTGATACAACCAGAAAGAATGCTTTTGTGGTGCATCTGTAAAAGTTGGTGAGAGTTGTAGCAGACATGCCAAGTTTCCTTACTCTCCTGAGAAAGTAGAGATGTTGGTGGGCTTTCTTAACTATAGCGTCTGCATGGCTGGACCAGAACAGGTTGTTGTCTCTTCTAACTGGGTGACATATTAGAAGGTGACACACTTGGGCATCCATTGGAATTTTGTATTCATCATTCTGACATTTTCAGAAGATAAATCTTCATAAGACGATATGGTGCAATGCAATGCAGAGCACAGGAAAGTAAAACGCTTTGACAGTGGCTGTTTCAGGTTTGGATGAACCTTGGTGACTTTGTTACTCCAAAGTTATTCCAGTGGTCAGAGCTTGAAGTCAAAAGTGTTCCGCCATCACAAACTCAGCACTGAATCATGTTTGTTTTACAAATGATTCTGGCCAGTCTGATTGTAAATTAGCCATAAAATATGTGCAGTTTTCTTTCTCATGTCTCTTGCCACAGATTATATGCAGTTGCTTGAAATGATTGATATGGAACTGTAGGTGAAGATATGAATGGCTGAGAATTTGTTAGTATTTTATTGTTGAATTTGTTTTAGGTGCCATCTCACTGTTTGTTGTCACACTCGTCTTTACTCGGGGCCAGCAACTCTTCCTCAGAGGTATAAAAAAAGGTTGGGAGTTCAGAGACCCACATCAGTACATGAGTATATGATTTAGGCTGGCACATCAGAGCAGCTTTGACACAGTGTTGTATTTTAGTAGGAGCTATCTTTAAGATGAAACATTAAATTGAGGTCTTTCCTGCCTTCTCAAGTTAATTAAACTATCCAAGGTCACTATTTAAAGAAGCATAGTGAATCTGCTGCTGTCCTCACCACCATTTAACCTCCAGTCAACACCACTAAAACTGAATATCAGCTCATTTATCTCACTGCTGTTCCTAGGACCTTTTTTACAGTGTTTCCACAATATAATAGTGACTTCATTTCAAAAGTACTTCATTGGTTAGGAGATTCTGAATTCATAAAAATATCACATAAATATAAGTTCTTATTTCTTAAGACTTAAGAACCACTGATTAAAAACATTTATTCAATGGAATGGAAAGCCACATATCCGAATTCGCTGGTGACAAGATCTTGTAAGTAGTGTAGCTGGAAGCATAGAATTGCATAGAGATACTGATGAGTTAAGTCAATGGACAAAACTTTGGCAAATGAACTTCATTATAGGCAAATGCGAGGTTATCCACATTGGGCATAAAAAGAATGTATCTAGGTACTCTATAAAAGATGAAACACTCAAAAGTGTAGAGGTTCAAATTCCAGATACGAGGATTATTAAAATATCATTACAGGGACAGAAAGTAATCAAAAAGAAAGGAATGCTGGCTTTCAGATCTAGAGGAATAGAACCCAAAGTGGCAAAGTCATGCTTCAGTCATCCACCGGCTGTCCCTCGATTTAAGGAACAACACAAGGGTATTGACCTCTTGACTTCATCATCACCAATTTACCTGTTGCAGATGCATCTGTCATGACAGTATTGGCAGGAGTGACCCCTGCACATTCCTTGTAGGTACAAAGTCCTTGGGGGAGATATTCCCAAAAAGAAACTAAGTGCCAAATGGGTGAGAAAACTGGAGATCATCCAAGTGAATGATCCATCATGACATCTCCCTGGGGTCTCCAGCATCACAGGTGTTAGTCTGCAGCCAATTCATTTCACTCTATGTGGTACCAGGAAATGACTGAACACAATGGATGCAGCAAAAACTCTCAGCCCTGACAACATTCTGGCTGCAGAGCTGAAGCCTTGTGCTCCAAAATTGGCCTCTCGCCCCTATCCAAGCTGTCCCAATACAGCTACAACATTGGCATCTGCTCATCAATGTGAAAATTGCCCAAGTATGTCCTTTCCACAAAAAAAGCTGGAAAAATTCAATCTGGCCAATTATAGTCACATCAGCCTGTTCCCAATCTACTGCAAAGAGATGGAAGTGGTAATCAAAGATGCTGTCCAGTATCATGCACTCTGGACATACTCTCTTCCACCTTCTTCCGTCGGGGAAGAGGTACAAAAGTCTGAGGACACGTACCAAATGACTCAAGAACAGCTTCTTGCCTGCTGCCATCAGACTGGATAACAAACGTATAGATTCTCAGTTTGTTTTCCACTAGGGTCACTCAACTCCAGACCTCATTACACCCTTGATTCAAACTTGGATTTTAAAAAAATGAATTCCCGAGATGAGGCAAGGGTAGCATTTAACCGATTGTGGCATCAAGGAGCTGGGTAAAATTGAAGTCAATGGGAGTCTGGAGGAAATTCACAACTGGAATCATGCACAGCACAAAAGAAGATGGTTGTGATTGTTGGCAGCAAATCATCTGAGCCCCAGGACATCATTGCTGCAGTTCCTCAAAGTAGTTCCTTGGCCCACCGTCTGCAGTTGCTTCTTCAATGACCTTCTCATGATTGTAAAGTCAGAAGTGAGGATGTTTGCTGCTGATTGCATAGTGTTCAGTTACATTTGTAATTCTTCATATAATGAAACAGTCCGTGCAGAAAGACCTGGACAACAGCCAGAATTGGGCTGTTGAGTGGCAAGTCACGTTAGTGTCACACAAGTGTTACACAATGGCCACCTCCAACAAGAGAGAGAGTAACCACTTGCCCTTGACATCATTACCATCAATGAATCACTCATCATCAACATCCTGGGGCTTACTATTCACCAGAGACTTAACAAGAACTGCCACATAAATACTGTTGTTACAAGAGCCCACCAGAGGCTAGGTGTATTGAGTGATTCACCTCGTGAAACCATTTCACCATTTACAAGGTATATGCTGCACTTATCTGGATGAGTGCAGCTCCAATAAGGAACTTAATATTCTCCATCAACATTTCAAACATTCACTCCACCGGTGCAACATGACTGCAGTGTGTACCATCTACAAGACTCAATCTGTAGCCCACCAAGGCAAAAAAGCACTTCCAGAACCCATGACCTCAAGCACCTAGATTCTAGATCCTAGTAGGAAAAGTGCAGTCGGTGTATGGGATCACTATCACACACTAAGGAATGACAATAAATGCCAATCTTGCTAGCGACATCTGCATCATTTCAATGACTAAAGAAATAAAATGCATGTTTATAGTAAGTTAAACCCTCTAATGTTGCTTCACTGATGCAATGTGATATTGAGATGCAGTGATCTTTTTTATTTGAAATCAATCAGGACTCAGGTAAAAGAGCTATTGAAACAAGAGCTATATAATATTTGCATCATAGATCGTATCTGTCATTATACGATAATGTTTTACGTCAGCAAAGGTCTCTGTTTTGGGAAAGGGAAAAAAATTAGATGTCCTTTAGCTGTGCCTGAAGCATGCTTTCAGTCCCTTGCATTGGCAAATAAAGAGCCTGATACCTGTTTGAGGCCCTTCTGCAGGATTGATTTACCCTGAAACCATGTCACTGCTGACTCCACTGTGGCAAACTGGACAGTGGGAGTGCCTGCAGCCTCAGATTATGCCATACACATTTATTTGCCTCAATATGGAGCAAAGAGAAGCAGAATACACCTTTTAAATCTGCATTAACTCAAGCTGCCAAATTTCACAATACTCTCTCCAATTGTCACTATTCATGGTCCCTCTCCCAGCCCCATGATTGCCACTGTTCCCACTGCGACCTCTCAATGTCAACGCATTCACACAATACTTCAGTCAACAGGCACATGCAGCATGTCTGCCGTCAATTAATCAACCAATTATGGGAGATAAAAGGGCAATTGACTGAAATTTTACATTGTCCACGTGAGTTTTAAGTTGGCCCACAGGCAACATGGCAGGTGGCCATCCCACTTTTTCACTTTTCTTGTCCACCTTGCTGGAGAAATCGTGACATCATTATAGTTCATGGTCAAGCCGGAGATCACCTCCAACTGTGTTGGTGAGCACTCAATGCCTGCGGCTCTGAAGGTCACAGTAGCCCTCAATCTTTATGCATCCAGATCATTCCAGTGGCCTGTGGGGGATCTATGTGGAGCTTCCCAACCAGCTGCCCATAACTTCATCGAGCTCATCACTAAGTGTCTGTCCAGATTCATTACCGGATGGACCAAGCTAACCAGGCTGAATGAACCAGAGGCTTTGCGGCTTTCCTCCACATATAGGGTGGCATAGACTGCACCCTAGTGGCCACCAAGATTCCAGTGGGTCAGCCACATGCCTTTGTAAATAGGAAGGGTTACACTCTGTGAACGTGTGGATAGAACGCGACCACGGGACATAGAAATATGCCCACCTGTCTTTTGACAAAGTACCATAAGATCTGGAGAGAAAACCTGCCTCTTTCTCTGAAGAGAACCATGCCTGTTTTCAGTTAGATCCTGACGCCATTTTTTTGGTAAGATTCTTCCCAATAACATCACATTCTTAGGTGAGTCGAGGAACCTGAGGCTAGTCATTTTTAACAATGTGGCACATGTTAATATCTCTGATGCATGAGGATTAGGAAACTAAGAAAATAAAAGGGGTCTTAAAAGTACTTTGGCTGCTCAAACACTGGAGCCGCAATTCTCCCATCCCGCTGTGCTAGTTTTTTAGGGCTGATTTGTGGGGTTACTGCGAGCGTTGGCACCACGCTTGCGTCTCCTAGGCCCAGAGTTGTGGCAGTATTTGTGCCACGCCAGAAATCAGCTGGGAAGCGGGGTCAGCATTTAAATGGCATTTAGCATACTATTTAAATGCTATAAGCGGGCCCGGGACTGAATTCTCCAGGCCCCTTAGCATCTCCCACCCCACCAGAGTGATTCACTCCAGTGGAGATTACACTAGCTCCCCACTTTCGGGGAACTAGTGGCTTGACCCTGTGGAGTGAATGGGGGGCTCCCCAGAGGATTAGTTACCCCCTGGGCATGGGCACCCTGGCAGTGCCAGACTGTGCCCCTGGCACCACCCAAGGGACAAAGTGCCAATGCCCAGGGGGTGTCTTGGCACTGTCCATTGGGCATCGGGCAATGCCAAGGGGAGGGACCTGTTGAGGTGGGGACTCGGGACGAGGCCTGATGGGGGCCTCGGTGGGAGTCGGGGGTCCCACTGCTACTCTGCCAAGGGATCAGTTGGGGAAGGTGGGAGGCCACCAATCGGGGTGGGCTGGGGGGGGTTTCAGCTAGGGGTGGGGGTCAGCCTGCTGGGGTTCACAACTGTGCAGGGGGAGGGGAATATTGGGGACGGGGGGTGCTCGAAAGATTGGGGGGGCCGAGGGGGGGGGGGGTCGGGGCTGGGCCTGGGAATGGTGGGGGGCCAGTGATTGGGTCATGGGGGGGGAGGGAGGGCCAGCATTGCGGGGGTCACGGGGCTGGCCAGCAATCGAGCTGGCCAGCAAAGAGGGAGGCTGCCAGTGCAGAGCTACTGTGCATGTGCTAATCTTGGCATTGACAGGTTGGTGCATGAGCTGTCGCCTGCTCAGTGCGCTGATTTCAGCCTCTCCAGCGGGAATAGGCCCTGCCCCTGAATTTTAATGATATTCACGCTGGCGGCATCTGCAGTGCATAGAGTGTGGGAGATTCTAGTCTGAACTCCCACTGAAAAAAACAGCGTGAATTACTCCAGTTTTCACACAAATTTGACACTTTGAATTTTTTTGGGAGAATTCCGCCCTCAGTGCTGGTGATACTGTTGAATGCTAAAGAAAGAAGGTTAGATTTTCTCCTGTGGGAGATGGTCATCGCTTGGCACATGTGTAATGCAAATTTTACTTCCTCTTATTAGCCCAAATCTGAATGTTGTCCATGTTGTGCGACATATGGACACAGACTGCTTCAATATCCAAGAAGTCACAAATGGTGCTGAACATTGTGTAAACATCGGTGAACATCCCTATTTCTTAATTTATAATGGATGGAAGGTCATGAAGCAGCAGAAGATGGTTGGGCCTAAGACACTATGAGGAACTCCTGCAATGATGACACAGTTGGCCAAATGCTTGATGTCATTAGAAGTCTTGCTCACCTCACCCTACCTCATGAATTCAACTCTATTATCCATGATCGCACTAAGGATGTAATGTGAACTGGAGCTATGTGTCCCTGGCATTACCCAAACTGAGCATCAGTGAGCAGGTTATTGCTGTGCGAGTGCTGCTTAATAGCACTGTAATGACACTTCCCATTGCTTTGTAGATGACTGAGAATGGACCAAGAGGGTGGCAGTTGGCCAGACTGGATTTATCTTGCTTCTGATAGACAGTGTATGTACAGTATGGGCAATTTCAGATAACGTTTTATGTATCCCAATGCTGTCATCATGTAGGGAGACCTCTATGACTTGCAACAACTTCCCAAAGTTCATTTGACAGCATTCCTAATATATGACCTTCTCTCATCGCCTTTATATTTGAAGCAATGCTGGTGGAGGTAGGCAGGAACGGAGGTGTTAATGTCCCAGCAAGAAGTCTAATGATCTCACCTCACATGGATCATTAACATCAGTGAACACATCTTCACATGGCATTTCCTACACAGCACAGTCAGCCTCTCACACAGCTCAATACACTATATCCCCATTACTCAAAGCTAAACACTCCCAGACACTCAGGAATTACATCTAATACCTAGGTAGCCCTAACCCTAACCTCACCATCCTAGAACTACATATGCTGCCAACCTCAGATCCATCACTACCTTCGTGTACCTCCAGATATTCAGACATTTCATTCCCAACACACTACTGCACAATCAAAAATATTCTGCTCTTTCTCTTACAGGACAAGATGTTACACATTAGAAGCAAGGCAGAAGTAGTGAGGAACAAGGAGGTCTACAGATCCTGAACCCTACAGAGCAGATCGTTCTTTGCATCATGAGGATTGTTGCAATGGGCCCTTGATCTCTAATGTTGCTGAGGACGTCAATGATGACAGCATCTTCCTGCCTCATACTTCTTTTCTTTATCCATTCATGGGATGTGGGCATCACTGGCTAGGCCAGGATTTATTGCCCTTCCCTAATTGCCCTCGAGAAGGTGGGGGTGAGCTGCCTTCTTGAACTGCTGCATTCCATGTGGTGTAGGTGCACCCACATGCTGTTAGGGAGAGAATTCCAGGATTTTGACCAAGTGACAGTGAAGGAACAGCGATATATCTCCAAGACAGAAGGTGTGTGGCTTAGGGGGGAATCTTCCAGGCGGTGGTGTTCCCATGTGCCTGCTGCCCTTGTCCTTTGAGATGGTTGTGGTTGTTGGTTTGGAAGGTGCTGTCTAAGAAACCTTGTTTAGTTATGACAGTGCAACTCAATGCCCCTCCCCCTTCATCCTGCTACCTGTCATGGTGAGCAATCTGCAAGTCCCACCATAGACCTCCTTTATGCCACCCTATCTCCTTCCCTCAAACCCACCATTCCTTTCTGATTTCCTGCTTTCAGACACCCAAGAACTCCCACCTGCCCATTTGGAGCAACCTCATGAGAAAGACACAAAGAGACACAGCACTGACAAAATGGCCTCTGTCACTTGGTCTGACACTTTCAGACACCAGCTCAGACAGTGGCACTTCATCTATCTTGGAGGCTAGTGCAGAGTTGGGATGGGCCCACCCCAACTCCCACAGAAGGTGAATGGGTTGCAACCAGGCCAGGGATAAAGGAGGGTTTGTGCACCAGCTCACCAGTTTACAAGATGATTTCTGCTGTGGATTACTCAATGAGGGCCTCAATAAGGTGGAATACAGGAGAGTGCTGAATGAACATGTATACTGAGATACCGGCTACTTTGGCTGACCTGCTAGGCAGCCATTATCACTATTAAGGAGCACAGAGGAGGTCAGGTTCCAAGTTGATTGAGGTTATTGCATAGAGCTTGTCCTCTCCATAGCGTATGCACCATCTCCCTGTGTGGTGCTGCTGATCCAGAAGCACTGTTATTGCTGCCCCCATATCTGTTGTATGTGGACAAGTCACCGACTCCTCTTCATTCTTTATGAGGATGCTGCAATGCTCTTTGACCAATGAGCCAAAGCACCCCAAAAAATATTCAAAAAGTTCCATAGATTTCACTTAGCTGCAATCTGGGTACCTGGCCCTTTAACTAATTCCATTGCAGGGCCCATTTTGCTGTTTGATGCTTCTTTTTTCCAGCAGTCAACACATCCTGACAACACATCAGCTGGCTGAGCTGAGTGACAACAGAATATCACCAATTCAATGTGTTTTGATACACGGGGAATACAGCTGCAATACACTCATATCAATGAAGAATGTTGCAGGCATTGCAATTGTTCATAAAGCTTCTCTCAGCCAGCCACTGCTACAATTTTCTTCCAGAATCTTCTGATCCTGGCTGTCATTGAAATATGCAATGCAGCGTAACTTAGGGAACTCTGTGACAGCAGAGTAGAGTTAGGGAAAGACTGTACATGCCTCCTTTGTGCAGCACCAAGGCTGGTTTCTGTCTGGTAAATTTAAAGCTCCAGTCTTTATTGTGGGATCATGAATGGATGAGTGGATGGGTCGATGTGTGAGTGGGACGGACAAGTAGGCGAGGTGGTGAATGGATGGGTGAGTGATTGTATAGGAGACGGAGGTGGGTAGGTGGATAATGTGGATGACTGAGGAGTCGGGTGATCGGGGGTAGATGGGTTGGGCCACAGGTAATCAGGTGGTCGAGGAGTGTAGTGGAAGGGTTGCAGGGGGAAAGGGGGGGAGGCGGGTGCTTTACTGGTAAGTGTCAGTTGTGGTAGTGACCCAGCTGTTAGAACAGGTTTTAATGTGTCTAAAATTTCCTGGGTAACTATCCAGATAAGTACATTGGAACTGTACAAAGTCTCTATATTTAATTCAGAGTCAAAAACATTCATGCTGGGTCCTACGGAAAGGGGAATAACCATCATAAATGTAAGCTTCCTGGACAATTCCTGCACAGGTTCATGCGTCAGGACTTCTACAGGATCCTGACCCACATCTTCAGTCATACGTCAAATCTCAGACGATCCAGAGGTCGGAAGATTTAAGCCAATGTCATCGATTAGAGGCACAATCAAGTAATTTTCCCTCGCTTCCATTCTCCCCTAATTTATTTTAAAACTACAGGCTTTGAAATTCATGTTCGATGTGCTGCAAAATAAATGATTTCCTGAGTTTTTGATAAAAATCTTGCATATTAGCTACACAATTACTGCCAGTAAATAACTTTATAAGACACCTCTGTTGTTCTGCATAACCTACAGTTTGTAAAACTGTCCATATAGTGTAAGTCAATTTCCATCTTTTTATAGAAACATTGCCTTTAGGCTGTTCACAGATGGAGGTAATACAGTCACTGCAAAAACACAGACCTGTCAAGACTGATTACCGAGTCTCAATCTTATTCCTCCATGACCACATTTAGGGACGGTATGAATGCCAGTACAAATCAGAAGCACCCGCGTTTCCTGTCATTATGTATGAAGTGGCCTAGCCTGCTTTCTGAATTGCCCAACAATTATTATAAAATGGACTAGACAGCACTGTTTCACAGTCATGCTTTGTGCAACGGTTGGATTCCTGTGTAAAATCACAATGATTATGTGACTACAGGGGAAGTTTGTAAATCTGTGAGGCAGTATGACTCAACACAGCCACATCTACATTTCTGAACCCTACATCTTCACCTATTAACAATAGAAGAGTGAGCCCATGGGAGAGGCAGTTGTGGAATATGTTCTGCTGTGAGAAGAAAGACATTTAAGAAATAAGAACTGACCGCAACGCAGATGCACTACTCATGCTCAATTTTGAATGAAAGGAAGTTCTGAGCTATAAATAACCAGGACATTATTCTTGATGCATTCATACTTGCTCAGTGACTAGGAGGAGTAGTTAATACATAATCCAATTTTAATTTTTCATCAAGTGATTATTTCAAGAAGATATTCATTACCCTGGGGAAATGTCAGTGACAATCTGGCAGACATTTATTTGAAGTTGCACAGTATGATAACATTGAATATTTTTCATTGGCTTGTAAAAATAGTACCATTCTTGTTGCGACTAACAGAGTAAGGCATCTAGCTAATAAAGCATTCACTGAGCTCTCAATGCTTTCCCAGCACCTAATAAATTGAATTTCAATAGTAGACTGAGAGAGGATAGCTATTTCGCTAGACTCCTAATCACTATCTGTTAATGACAAGGATCGGCAGGGTTAGGGTTTCCATAGAAACAAAGTCAAATTCTTATTCAATGAGTGTTGAATGTTTATGAACAACAAGAAACCTTCCACAAAAGTACAGAGATTTATGTGAGCTCGAATTAAAACTCAATTATTAAATCAGTGCTGTCCATGTTAAAAAATCTGGTATTAAATTATTATAGTGAATGGACTGTGTGACACAATGATTTAGGATTCTGTTTCACTCCCTGTGGGATTTTAAGTCAAATCCAAACAGACTGATTGGATAAAAATCTCTTCCCCTGAAGAGTCTTAAACAAAATTAATTTGGGCAGCTTCAACCCAGCTCCCAGTAAATGTGCAGTAAAAGTGCCCACCGTTGACATGTCATTTCACTTAGTGACACTGATGACTGACCAACATCAATATCACTGTTACAGCACGGCATGATCTCCTGGCACTGGGAGGCACCAGCACTGAATTATGTTATAATAGTCTGCTGTTGCCACTAATATTGCAAAAAGATTTTCCATCTATAACGCCGGCTGCTGCTCTGTATTGCTATAGAAACCGCCTGGTATATATGGCAGGCCAGTTTTTAGGGCCATCAGATGCACTTTGAAGGAGAATCGTAATTGTAGGTTTGTGCACGTGCAATTATCTGAAAGTTGTTGCTTGTGATTATGATTTTATCGCTGGTACCTTGCCTGTTGGCAGCTACAACTCTGCAGAACGAACTGACAGCAATCACATCGCCGGCCTTCATGGATCTGGGAACAACTTGTACTTTGATGCAGCAGCAGTTAAATATTGTGGCTAACTTCAACCGTGAGTCACTTTGCCTGCACTCTGCCATCAGAGGCACCAGTGACTTTGGACCAAAACCTGCTGGCACAAGCGAGTGCTTATTTATTTTGCCATTTTGCTGCCAGCTCTATGCGGAAGGAGATGATGCCCTGTTCTCGTGACATTCTTTCCAATATCTTGGTAAAAGTAACGTCCTTCCTTACTGCACAAATATCTATTCAATTCCTGTACCATGTTCCTGCCAGCCTTTTTCCTGTCAGGTTTTCTGCCATATTTTCTTGTTAGACACTTTTGAAACATTTATTTGCTGATTGACTCAAACTCTGAAGAGGCAAGAAACAGAAAAATCAGAAGGAACATAAGTGGGTGGCACGGTGGCACAGTGGTTAGCACTGCTGCCTCACAGTGCCAGGGTTTAATTCTGGCCTTGGGTGACTGTCTGCATGGAATCTGCACATTCCATGTCTGCGTGGGTTTCCTCCGGATGCCCCGGTTTCCTCCCACAGTCCAAAGATGTGTGGGTTTGATTGATTGGCCGTGCTAAATTTCCCCTTCGTTTCAGAGATATTAGTAAGGTAAATACATGGGATTATGGGGATAGGGCCTAGGTGGGATTGTTGTTGGTGATGGGCTGAATGGCCTCCTTCCGCACTGTAGGAATTCTGTGATTCTATGGTAAGTGACTAGAGAATTACGAAGAGAAACTAACAGGGACTTGTGACAACAACCAATGCTGAATAAGCAGCCCGGAGAATTCATTCCATAAGCAAAAGAAGGTGATGTTGTTAAACTGCTGAGAAAACAAAGGCCAGTAGTTAACCAGCAGCATCCTAACTAGTTAACAAGATTAAACTAGCAATGAGCCTACACGGAGTGGATAAATAGTATTCCTGTAAGGTCCTTGCTACCTACAACTGCTTTGATTTGCTGAGTACATTTATCATGTGGTAAATCAGGTGCTGGAGGCAACCTGATTGACCACATTTACCTCCCCTTACATATATTCAACCATGGAACATCCACATTCCTCTGGGGTAGAAAATTCCAAAGATACTCCAAAGGCAGCATGCAATATAGTGACCCCACAACCAACAGATCCACAGATCAGATCATAGCTCTGCAGTCATAGAATCCATGGAATTCCCAAAGTGCAGAAGGAGGCCATTCTGCCCATTGAATCTGCACTGACAACAATCCCACCCAGTCCCTAACCCCCTAGCCCCATGTATTTACCCTGCTAATCTCCCTCACACTAAGTGGCAATTTGACATGGCCAATAACTTAACTGGTACATCTTTAGACTGTGGGAGGAAACCGGATCACCCAGAGGAAACCCATGCAGAGAAGGTGCAAACACACAGACAGTGACCCAAGCCGGGAATTGAACCCGGGCCACTGGCACTGTGCCACCATATCGTATCCAGTAGTGAATGGTGGTGGACAACTAAACAACTAACTGAAGGGGGAGGCTCCACAAATATCACCTCCCCCATGCTAAGGGAGCCCAGCACATCAGTGTAAAAGATAAAGCTGAAGCATTTGCAACCACTTTCAGTCAGAAGTGCCAAGTGGATGATGCATCTCGGCCCCATCCTGAGGTCCCCAGCATCACAGTCTTCAGCCAATTTGATTCAGTCCACATGATATCCAAGAAATGGCTGAAGGCACTGGATTCTGCAAAGGCATTGGGCCCTGACAACATTCCGGAAACATTAGTGAAGCCAGTTCCCTAGCCAAAATGTTCCAGTGCAGCTAAATATTGGCATCTAACCAACAATGTGAAAAAATGTCCAGGTATATATATCTTGTCCACAAAAAGCAGGTCAAATCCAACCAGGCCACTTACTACCCCATCAGTCTATTCTCAATCATCTCGATGTAAGATGTTGTTAACTATGCTATCAAATGGCAGCAGGGAGGGAACCAACACACCACCATTAAAAAAACAATTCCCCATCACATATCTTACAACCTGCCCATTTGGCTTCAACATGCCACACCAACATTGGGCGCTCCTCAATCATTTCCGCACTGGCCAAGGCCTTTGTGCAGCAAATCAGCACAAGTGGGCCTTTGCAGGGAATCCAGACTGCAGCTGTGGTGCACCCCAATCAATGACTCACATCAATAAAAACTGCCCCCTTATGAAATTCAGAGGAAGGCTCGGAGAGCTCCGTTTAACCTCTGAGGAAGCTATTGCCTGGCTTGGTGATTACTGTACAATAAAATAAAATTCAGCAATAATCTACTCATTGTGCTCAGTTTGGGTTCCACCAGGGTCACTTAGCTCCTGATCTCATTGCAGCCTTGGGCTGTACATGGACAAAAGAGCTGAATTCCAGAGCTGAGATGAGAGTGACAGCCCTTGACATCAAGGCAGCGTTTGACCGACAGTGGCATCAAGCAGAGATGAAAAACTGAAGCTAATGGAAATCGGGGGGAAACTCTCTCCTGGTTGGAGTTATACCTGGCTCAAAGGAAGACGGTTCTGGTTACAGGAGGTCAATCATCTCAGCTCCAAGACATCATTGCAGGAGTCCCTCAAGGTAGCGTCCAAGGCCCAACCATCTTCAGCTGCTTCATCAATGATTTTCCTTCCATCATAAGAGATGGGGATGATCATGGATAATTGCATAATGTTCAACACCATTCACGACTCCTCAGATACCGAAGCAGTCTGCGTCCATGTGCAGCAAGACCTGGACACTTTCAGGCTTGAGCTGATATTTGGGAAGTAACACAAGTACCAGACAATGGCCAAGGGACAATCTAACCATCTCAAAGAACAAAGGACAAAGAACAATACAGCACAGGTACAGGCCCTTCGGCCCTCCAAGTCCGCGCCGCTCCCTGGTCCAAACTAGACCATTCTTTTGTATCCCTCCATTCCCACTCCGTTTATGTGACTATCTAGATAATTCTTAAACGTTCCCAGTGTGTCCGCCTCCACCACCTTGCCCGGCAGCGCATTCCAGACCCCCACCACCCTCTGTGTAAAATACGTCCTTCTGATATCCGTGTTAAACCTCCCCCCCCCTCACCTTGAATCTATGACCCCTCGTGAACGTCACCACCGATCTGGGAAAAAGCTTCCCACCGTTCTCCCTATCTATGCCTTTCATAATTTTATACACCTCTATTAGGTCACCCCTCATCCTCCGTCTTTCCAGTGAGAACAACCCCAGTTTACCCAATCTCTCCTCATAACTAAGCCCTTCCATACCAGGCAACATCCTGGTAAACCTCCTCTGCACCCTCTCTAAAGCCTCCACGTCCTTCTGGTAGTGTGGTGACCAGAACTGGGCGCAGTATTCCAGATGCGGCCGAACTAACGTTCTATACAACCGCAACATCATCTCCAACTTTTATACTCTATGCCCCGTCCTATAAAGGCAAGCATGCCATATGCCTTCTTCACCACCTTCTCCACCTGTGACGTCACCTTCAAGGATCTGTGCACTTGCACACCCAGGTCCCTCTGCGTATCTACCCCCTTTATGGTTCTGCCATCTCCACTTGACATTCAATAATATCACCATCACTGACTCTTCCACTACCATCATTCTGGTGGTTACCATTGACCTGAATCTTAGCTAATCAGCTGTATAAATACTGTGATGGCAAGAGCAGGTCAGAGGCCTGAGTAACTCACTTCCTGACTCCCCAGAGCCCGTCCACCATCTATAAGACACAGGTCAGGAGAATGATTGAATACACCCCACTTGCCTGGATGAGCTCTGACAATAGGCAAGGAGCTCAGCGCTATCTAGTTCAAAGCAGCCTGCTTGATTGGCATTCCATTCATCACCTTAAACATTTACTCCCACCATCATCAACACACAGTGTCAGCAATGTGCACCAAATACAAGATACACAGCAGCAACTTAGCAAGGCTACTGTGACAGCACCTTCCAAACTCACAACCTCTACTACCTAGAAAGACAAGGGGCCCGATTTTATGATCAAGTTGCACCTGTTTTCGGGCAAAAACTTGGTAAAGTCAGGCGTGAAGCGAGTGGCGCGATCCACGACCGCCTCCGTGCCGGTTCTCCCTTTACCAATGGCTGAAAATGGCCACGATCGGGACCACGCCCGAAATGGGCCCGACGGCAATTTAAATACATTTGAATGCACTTAAATTGAATTTATGGCGTGGACACCTAACTTTACCAGCACTTCCCCCTTTACCACCGCGTTCGCCAATCGGGAATCGGCGTGAATGAGACATGCTCAATAAAAGTCCGATTTGGGCGCTCCATCAGTGAGATAAGTGCATGGCGTCTGACGGTTCTCTGCTATTCATGGGTTTCCTGTTGTTGCGGCCATTTTCTGTCTCAGGTCAGTGGCGGCACTGCAACTGTGTGGAGGGGTGAGGGGCTGTTGCTCTGCAGGGTCTCCAATGTTTGTCTTGCAGCACGGACCCAGGTCTCAGCACTGACCTTGGGTCTTGCTGGGTCTGAGTGCACTCAGCTCACTCCCAACTGAAGGGTATGCACAAAGCCCTTGCAAATTGCACTGCTGCAGCCTCTCAACCTTGCAGGGAGCGGTGATTGTGGGGAGCATGTGGCTGGGGGAATCGGGGGGGCTGTGATTGTGGGGAGCATGTGGCTGGGGGAATCGGGGGGGCTGTGATTGTGGGGAGCATGTGGCTGGGGGAATCGGGGGGGCTGTGATTGTGGATGTGCTAGGGGCAAGCAGCGTTCCATAACCTCTACATGTGTTCCTCTCCATCTCCCCTCCAACTGCCGCCCCCCCTTCCCACCCCTTCAGAATGACAACATGGCTTTTTCTATGCAACCAATAGATCTTGCTGTTATTTTGGTTGCTGAGGAGAAGGAGCTGGAGGAAGAATTGAGGGCACAGGAGGCCCAGGCCTTACCATTTCCAGGACCAGAGGGAGATGACCACCAGAGGCAGGAGGTGAGCGCCATTCACCCAGAGGTGGGGGCGAAGGAAAATGAGGGATCAGAGACCCCGACAGTTCCGTGCACGAGTGTCCTTTGAGCAGATGTTGGACACCGTGTGCCGCCAACGTCTCAGTGGCTGTCAAATTGACGGCCGCTGTAAACTTCTACGCTACTGCCTCTTTCCGGACCCCGAGAGGAGATGTCTGTGGCATCTCCTAATCTTCCGTGCACACCTGTGTGAGGCAGGTCACTGAAGTCCTGCATGCCCGGACTGGCCAGTTCATCAACTTCAACTTGGACCAGGCGCAGCAGGAAGCCCAGGCTGCAGCGTTCATGGCCACTGCGAAAATGCCTAACATGCAGGGGGCGATCGACTGCGCCCACGTCGCCCTCAAGGCCCCCCTACAGAATCCACGGAGATTTGTAAATAGGAAGTGATTCCACTCCCTGAATGTTCGGCTGGTGTGTGATCATAATATGACCATCATACACGTCTGTGCCAGACATCCAGGCAGCATGTATGACAGCTTCATTATAAGGAACTCGGACATCCGGAGGCATTTGAGGAGGAGCCCAGGCTGCGGGGGTGGCTCGTGGGTGATGTGGGTTATCCGCTTCAGACATGGCTGATGATGCCTGTGTGGAGGCCTGTGTCTGAGGCGGAGACCCGCTATAATGAGGCCCATGTAGCCACCCGCGTGGTAGTGGAGAGGTGCATTGGGCACCTCAAGATGCGATTCCGGTGCCTGGACTGATCTGCCGGGGCCCTCCAATACAGTCCAGTGATCAGTTCCCACATAGTGGGCGTGTGCTGTGTCTTGCACAACCTGGCTCTACAGAGAGATGACCTATTGGAGGAGGAGGAGGATGTGGAGTCTGACCAGCCGGGCATCGCTGGGGAGGATGACCAGCAGGAGGAGGAGGAAGAAGAGGAAGATCATGCCAAGGAACACTAACCAGGCGCTCGAGGGCTGGCAGTCCAAATGAGGCATGCGAGGGCTGAAAGGGAGGTCCTGATCAACAGTCGGTTCACTTGCTAGGGGTTTGTGTCTATAGGTTCCATCACCACCCTCCCCCCCCCCGCAAAATTCCATCCATATCCTGCAACATTGTCACACCAGAGTGCTGGGCCTGGGTACTCTGTGATAGCGAGTTTTTTGACAGGCAGGAGGGTGATGATGACTCGCTAAGCACCATTATGATGATGCCCTGGTGCAAAATAGTCTGACCTGAGCTCCGCATGCACGCTGGCACCTGCGCCCACGCCTGTGTAGTGGGTAAGGGATCTGAAACCCCCACACGGCCCAGGGGTGGGTGGGGTGGGGGACGGGAGAGAATTGCACGTGGGGTCTGGGGAACCTTTCCTTTTCTCAGTGACACAGCATTGAGGGGCCTCCCCAACTGACATCAACATCAAGCATCTCTCCGGCGATCATCAATGGAAGAAGATTCCTATTTGTGACAAATCTGAAACAAATTATTCACAGGTGGGTGGTGAAAAAACATTTATTTACAATAAAGGTCTTTAAATCAGACGTTCGAGCATAAAAACTTGAGAATAGAAAATGTTAACGTGTTTAAATATCTTTCGAACTAGTGCAGCCCTTCACCCGTGCCATCTCAGTGACACTACAACTTCCTAATCTTATTTGGCCTACCATTATGTCTAAGTGACACCCCAGAGTGCACATCAGAGGTGGAGGGGGCCAGCTGCCTACCTCACCCTGTGGCCTGTGATGCGCGTGGCGGGCGTTCTCTGGAGGCCCTGGACCTTGAGGGCCCTGGCCTGCTTCCAGGTGACTGGGATGTTTCCATGATACCCTTGTCATCCCACTGCCCCTGAGATGCCCCGGTTTCAGGAAGGGGAGAGTCAGAAGGTGTAGCCACAACCACGGTCTTCTGGCTGGAAGGCCCCGGCGTGGGCGCGATCCCTTCCTTCTCCCTTGAGGTTCCTTGGGCCCCTGGGTCACTCCATGGGACGGCGGTGCTTCTGCAATGAGCTCCAGAAGCTCCAGCGTTACCTGGCCCTGCCAGTCCTAGAGGACTTACCTGTGTCCTACCCATGGTGGTCAGCGATGGCCACTTGAGTCGGGGGCCACCTGTCAATGGCAGCAGCAAGTACCCTCTGTGACTGGGGACTGGGCCACGCTCTGCAAGCCCTCAGCCGTGGCCCTTTGAGACTAGACCGCGCTTTGCAAGGCCTCAGCCATGAACTCTGGGACTGGGCCACATTCCCAGCGGTTGCTGCTATAGCCCACTGTGTCTCAGCGCTGTCTCGCTGGGTCTCCTGCAAGCTCTCAAACCTCTCAGCAATGGGCCACAGAATCTTGAGAAGCCTGTTCAGTCCCTCAGCTATGGCTTGCTGTGACTCGGCCATTGCTTGGAGCCTGCCACTCATGGTGAGGATCCCCTGCCTCAGGCTTTCCACTGCTGACACCACCCTTGCAGTGCTGGCCTGGGAAGCACGCAAAACAGGCAATAGCTGGTCCACCTGAAAGCTTTGAGACTCTTCCCTACAACCTCGCAGTTGGTCCAGTGTGGCCATCAGCCCCTCCTGCATTTCCTGGCTCTGTTGCTGCGTCTCCAGCAGCTGAGGGAGAAGTGAACTCAGAGGCCCAGCATGTAGTCTAAGGCCAGCTGAGTCCTCATCTCCGGCAGGTCCCTGCGTGCCAGAGGCCTTGGACGTTCCCTCCTCCACCCGATGTACATCAGCAGATGTGTCATGCTCACCAGAGAGTGACCCAGAAGCTTCAACACTAACTGGACCCACCGACATGTCAGTATCTGGGATGGTGAGTTGTAAGGTACCAGCTGATGCCAAAATGGTGCCACCTTTGGAGGTCCCTTCACCCATATCCTCCAAGGACTCATCCGAGCTGTCTGGACCAGGATGTCTGTCCCTGCAAAATACGACACAAAGTTAAGTGCAAGGGAGGGAGAGGAATCCGGGATGCCAAACACATGATTCACATGTCTACATTGAACATAGAACAAAGAACC
Organism: Mustelus asterias; assembly: GCF_964213995.1. NCBI lineage: Eukaryota > Metazoa > Chordata > Chondrichthyes > Carcharhiniformes > Triakidae > Mustelus > Mustelus asterias. The sequence continues at coordinate 97,782,142 of NC_135802.1, read as the reverse complement.
AAGAAAATTACATCACAGGAACAGGCCTTTGACCGTCCAAGCCTGTAGCGACCAGGCTGCCCATCTGATTTGTAACCCCCTACCCTTCCAGAGACCATATGCCTCTATTTCTATCCCATTCACATAGCTGTAGAGATGCCCCTTAAAGGTCACTATCGTATCTGCATCCACAACTTCCCACGGCAGCGAGTTCCAGGCACCCACTATCCTTGTACATCTCCTTTAAACCTTGCCCCTCGCACCCGAAACACGTGCCCCCGAGATGTTGCCTCAAAGTGATTGAAGGAATGACAGGTGCTCACTCTTGATGACAGCCCGACCATGCTGTTGCTGACACCCCCAGCTCCCCTCTTCTTGAGAACTCCAGCGTCCGCTGCTCAGAGGGGGTGAGGACCCGGAGATCTGGCTCACCACCCCCTGTCTTCATCCTCTCATGGATATTGTGGTCAGTCTTCTCCTGTGGAGACAGAAGGAGCCATGAAAGAAATGGTGGTGTGACTCCTGCAGAGTATCTGGTGGTGGGCAAGCACAGTGGGGCTCATTGGGGGCAAAGGAAGGAGGTGCTTAGGGGTTAGGAGCTGGAAACATGCAAGGTGCTGGGGATGGGAGGATCTGGGGGAGCTCTGGGCGAAGATGCAAGATAGGGTTCAGCCCTCATCCTTGCTGCACGGTTGAGGTCATTGACTTATTTCCGGCACTGCTTTCCAGGTTGGGGGCCAGTGCCCTGGCACTGACCGAGGCAGCGACTTCCTCCCAGGCTACATTTCCACCAAACCCCCCCTTGGTTTTTGTCCTCCTGGGGGGAAGAGGTGTTCCGCCTCACCTCTGCTGCATCCAGTAACATCCCAGGTCACCCTCAGAAAATCGAAGGGTTGGTCGTGTGCACATTTTGTGCAGGAATGCCTGCCTGCCCGTCCATCCTTGGGGTTTTTATGGAGCTGCCCCTTGTTAGGGCAGATCAGCTGCAGGCAGTTAGGCAGAGCATTCCAGCAAGTTTCATGCAGTTTGCTTGTTACCATTGAGAGGAAGGCAAGTGAGCACTTGCAAGTGTGCTGATGGGGAGGGGGGAGGAGTGTGGATCAGTGCCTCAATGATTGGGGACAGGGGACAGAGCGGGAGGTGTTACACAGTCATTGGAGTCTGGAGGAGATGGGGGCCTTTTGCGAGAGGGTTCGGGGTGAGGGTGAGGGGGATTACTGTGCCTGGGATCTGTAGGGTTGAGGGGGGAGGGTGGATCTCTCTGCCTGAGATGAGTGGGGGGGGGGGGGTGGGGGGCGGGTCTGCTGCCACTGTGCCTAAGATGGGTGAGGGGGAAGGGAGGGTCCGCTGCCACTCTGTCTAAGATGAGTGAGGGGGAAGGGAGGGTCCGCTGCCACTCTGCCTGAGATCATTGGGGGGAATGTTAGGCTTTTTATTCCCTTACCCCACACATTCATTCAACCAACCAACCCCCTCCACACCCCTGTTCCCCATGGTCCCTTATACCCTCCATGCCACTTCCGTGCCAACTCATGCTCCCACCCACCCGTGTCACCTCTCAGTTCTATGCTAACTCCATGCCAGTGCATGTCCCTCTCTCAACCCTCATGGATCCTAATATTCCCCATGTCATCTCTAGAGTCACTAATCCAGAACCCATTTTGGACAGACTTCAGAGCCACATGGCAAGGAAAAAAACTTCTAATTATCTAATATTCATCTCACTTGTCTACACTTGATGGTGAAAAAAAACTTCCATTCATGAACTGCATTCAAATATTTTAAATCTCTTTCAGTTGTTAATCTCTTATAACAAGAAGCAAACTTCTATTCAGAACCCACATTAAAGACAACTAATCCTTTAATAGCATCTTTAAACTGTCAATACGAAAGTGAACACAGAATCCCCTGTTCAGATGGTTATGGTCTTAATACTTTGACCTCTATTATCCAGTCCCACTGCAGTGAATGGAGTTTTGCTAAGTGCCAAATTCTCCGTTTCTCACTGGCAGCAGTGACGAGGTGAACGAGAGCAGAGAATTCTGGTCTATAATTTTATAACCTCAGTCAAGCATTCATAATGACATACTAATGGCCCTTGTGCAAATTTCAACAAAATTCATATTGAAATTCATGACCAGGTGCACTTTTTAAAAAGATTTTTGTTAACTCTCAGTGATAGCATTTTTATAAAAACTTCAGGTCATGACATTTAATGAACCTTATCCACCCTTCAAAGTGCAATTTTGTCTATTTCATCAATTTTTGACTCCATAATGTGGGTTAAGGCCTCTGGAGTAGCCTAAATGTGGTCTGTTCAAACTCAGCAGTAGGTTCAAATGGCCCTGCTGAGTTCAGATTTCCTGCCTCTGTGAAACATGCCCTACTCCCCTCCCGCTGCTGCCAAAAATGAGATGTCAGCAATGGAGGTGGGGCCTCAGCCTCTGGTCGCACCCATCATTTATAAAGATCTAGCCCTTTGTTTCAGATCAGACCAGAACTTAGTAGCGTGGGAGGCAAAACTGTATCTGTCTCGAATATATGGAAATGACGCTCAAATGGTTATAATTCTGACCTGTCACCGAGTATAAGATATATTGAGGGAGTACAATAGGCCAGTATACAAAAATAATCATTGAGTGGCACAGGCAACATAACTCATAAGCGGAGAATAATGAATGAGTTATGATGGACTCAAAATAAACTACATTCCTCCCCCCCACCCCGCCTTATGTGTTTATGTGCCTTGCCTGTGTTCAGTTATATACTTATGAGTAAACAGCTTCTTGTTTGATTACATCCGAGTTAATATTTAAGCACAATTCATCTATTTCAGACAAACTGAAATTTTATATTGGGAAATTGAAATGATTGTATCCATCTTTCAGTGTAATACAATTCACAGCCGAATGAGAATTAAATCTCATGCACCTCCCGCAGTGATCAAAGTTATCTCTCTAACTAAGGGCATTTACTCCAAAAAGAGTGTCATTGAATGTTAGCCTGCTCTTGCTCAATGACGGACGGGCCATCTGGCATCAACCTAAGCACCGGAAAAGACAACGGCAAAACAAACAGTCCTGTCGACCCTGCAAAGTCCTCCTTACAACATCTAGTGCCAAAGTTTGGAGAGCTGTCTCACAAACTAGTCAAGCAACAGCCTGACGCAGTCATTCTCACGGAATCAGACCTTACAAATAACACCCCAGACACCATCATTACCATCCCTGGATATGTCCTGTCCCACCGGCAGGACAGACCCAGCAGAGGTGATGGCACAGTGGTATACAGTCGGGAGGGAGTTGCCCTGGGAGTCCCTAACATTGACTCTGGACCCCATGAAGTATCATGGCTTCAGGTTAAACATGGGCAGGGAAACCTCTTACTGGTTACCACATACCGTCCTCCTTCGGCTGATGAATCAGTATTCCTCCATGTTGAACAACACTTGGAGGAAGCACTGAGGGTGACAAGGGCGCAAAATGTACTCTGGGTGTGGGATTTCAATGTCTACCACAAAGAGTGGCTCGGCAGCGACACCACTGATCGAACTAGTCGGTTCCTGAAGGATGCAACTGCAAGACTGGGTCTGCAGCAGGTGATGAGGGAACCAAAAAGAGGAAATAGCATACTTGACCTCATCCTTACCAATCTGCCGGCTGCAGATGCATCTGTCCATGACAGTATCAGTAAGAGCGACCACCGCACAGTCCTTGTGGAGACGAAGTCCCACCTTCACATTGAGAATAACTTCCATCCTGTTGTGTGACACTGTCACCATGCTAAATGGGACAGACTTCGAACCAATCTAGCAACTCGAGCCTGGGCACCCATGGGGTGCTGTGGACCATCAGCAGCAGCGGAATTGTACTCCAGCACAATCTGCAACCTCATGGCATATCCCGCACTCAGCCTTTACCTTCAAGCCAGGGGGTCAACCCTGGTTCAATGGGGAGTTCAGGCGAGCATACCAGGAGCAGCACCAGGCATACCTAAAAATGAGGATCAACCTGGTGAAGCTATCAAACAGAACTACTTGCATGCCAAATGGCAAAAACAGCAAGTGATAGACAGAGCTAAGCGATTCCACAACCAATGGATCAGATCTAAGCTCTGCAGTCCTTCCACATCCAGTCGAGAATGGTAGTGGACAATTAAACAACTCACTGGAGGAAGAGGCTCCACAAATATCCCCATCGTCAATGATGGAGGAGCCCAGCACATCAGTGCAAAAGATAAGGCTGAAGTATTCGCAGCAATCTTCAGCCAAAAGTGCCAAGTGGATGATCCATCTCGGCCTCCTCCAGTGGTCCCCAGCATCTCAGGTGCCAGTCTTCAGCCAATTCGATTCACTCCACGTGATATCAAGAAATGGTTGGAGGCACTGGATACTGCAAAGGCCATGGGCCATGATAACATTCCGGCAATAGTACTGAAGACTTGTGCTCCAGAACTTGCCTGGATGGATGCAGCTCCAACAACACTCAAAAAGCTTGACACCATCCAGGACAAAGCAGCCCACTTGATTGGCACCACATCTACAAACATTCAATCCCTCCACCACCGATGCTCAGTAGCAGCAGTGTGTACTATCTACAAGATGCACTGCAGAAATTCATCAAAGATCCTTAGACAGCATCTTGCAAACCCACAACAATTTCCATTTAGAAGGACAAGGGCAGCAGATAAATGGGAACACCACCACCTGCAAGTTCCCCTCCAAGCCACTCGCCATCCTGACTTGGAAATATATCACCGTTCCTTCCCAGTCACTGGGTCAAAATCCTGGAATTCCATCTCTAACAGCATTGTGGGTCAACCCACAGGCCATGGACTGAAGTGATTCAAGAAGGCAGCTCACTACCACCTTCTCAAGGCCAACTAGGGATGGGCAATAAATTCTGGCCATCCAGTGATGCCCATGTCCCACGAATGAATAAAACAAAAATGAATGATCACAGTTACTGTCTCCCATAGGGTTTTCAACCAGAATATAGCAGAGGTCAAAAGTCTATCCTTAATTTACCAACCAACAGTTCAGTTGACCTGCTTATTAACATAACCATTGATTTCACACTGCATTAATTTAAACTTCTAGAATCAATTCTTTTTCTTGGCAAAGATCATTTAACCTCCTTATATGGGTTGATACTCAGGCCCACCTTATATTTTATGCATTTTCATCTGTATCGTTGCCATTACTTATTTACATATGCTCTCAGTGGGAATTCTTGCCAAGGTGTGGGAGGCTGCAGGAAAACAACTGGGAACCAGCGGGATGCAGTTTAATCTCTCCCCACGTCTTTCAGATAATTTGCCTTTTTGCTGAATGTGTCTGTAACCTTGTTAGCTGAATCAATTTGCCTGTATAGTTACAATTAAGTAAAAGCTGAAATAAAAATCAAAATGTTCGAAATGAACACTAGGTCAGTCCATACTGAAAGAGAAGCGTTAGTTGCCATTTGAAGAATGAGGGGGGGGGCGATTCTCCCAGCCTGCTGTGCTGCTCCAGCAGAGATATCAATGGAGGCTGTTTTGCGGGACCCTGCTGGGAGCTATGGTCTCTGCGCGTCTCTGGGGCCAAGGTTTGTCGTGCCATCTGATCCGCACTGGAAATCGATGAGGAGCTGATTTCAATAGTTAAATCCGGGTTTGCATCCGATTAATGGGCCCTGGACTGAAGTCCCTAGGCACGCTAGTATCTCCCCCGCCCCGCTAGGAGTGGTTCATTCCAGCGGGGTTTACTACTGCTCCCCACAAATGGTGGTCCAACCCTGCTGGAGAGAACAGAGGCTCTCCCCTATAGGTCGGGGTAAGGGGGGGTGCCCCTTGGGTAGTGCCAGACTGGAAGTGCCAGCCAGGCCCCCGGCAATGGCAAGAGGCACCTTGGAATTACCCACCGGGCATTGGGCAGCACCAAGATGGTGGGGCCACAGGGGCAGCGCCTATTGGGACACGGGGCCTGTGGGGGGGTGATCAGTGGGAATGGGGGGGGGGCACTGCCACTCTGCAAAAGGATCGCATGCAGCGGGAGGGCAGACAGTGATCAGGGCTAGCCATTGGGGGGTAGGGGGCTTCGGGACTGCTGGGGTGCTGGGTGGGGGGGCCTTGTCGGGGAGATCGAGGCTGACCAGTCAGTTTAACATCTGTTTGTGGTGGACCTCAGTTGTGCCTTTGTCCTATATGGACCACCGTTGTGTGTGTTTGTCATACCTGGACACATCCCTTTCCAGTTTGGTTCCTCCCCTCGGCACCTAGTATAAAGGTGGCTGTCTCCTCCCCCTTGTTCAGTCCAGGTCGGTTATTTGTTGGGATCTGCTCCTGATTCTGTTGTGAATAAAAGCCTACACTTGTATTGGCACACTGGTAGTCTTTCGCCTTATTGATAGCGCATCACTGTTGTTGGGAAATTGTTATTAAGGAAGTAATAACAGGATATTTGGAAAGTCAAATCAATCAACTGTCCTACTTTTTAGCCTTCCTGCCCAGTTTACCCAGGCTAGGTCTACCCTCATGCCTAAGTAATTACCTTTGTTTAACTCCAGAATGTGAGCGCGGGGCTCCAGTTTCTCACCCTCAAACTGAATTTTGAATTCTATCATATGATCACACTTCCTGCGAGGATCCTTAACTATGAGGTCATTAATTAATCCCTGATCATTACACAATACCAAATCCAGAATAGCCTTCTCTCTGATTGGTTCCATAGCATATTGCTCCAAGAAACAATCTCTAATACATTCAATGAACTCCCCTTTGAGACTACCCTTGCCAATTTCATTAATCCAGTCTATGTGCATATTAAAATCACCCATGATTATTGCCATACCTTTCATACAAGCCCTCGGTACTTCCTGTTTATACTATGCTACACTGCAGAATTTCTGTTTACTCCTGCCAGGAACCTCTCTCCTTTGCTATTTCTTATTTCTACCCAGGCTGATTCCACATCTTGATCTTCAGTACTTATATCATTTCTCACTACAGCACTGATCCCTTCCTTCACTAGCAACGTTAAAGCACCTCCTTTTCCTTTCTGTCTATCCTTCTGAAATACTGAGTACCATTGGATATTCAATTCCCAGGACTAGTCACCTTGTAACCATGTCTCAGTAATCACCACCAAATCATATCCCTTTGTCTCTATTTGCACTGGCAACTATTAATTTTGTTCAAAATGCTTTGTGCATTCAGACACAAAGCCTTTAAGTTTTTTATATTATCAAATTTCCCTACTTTACTTTCCCTAATTGTTTAAAACTTTAAAAATAACTTTAACTTTAAACTTAAAAAATACATAATTCCTTGTTGCAAAATGACATTCACGCATTCTGTCCCTCCCTTTTTTTTTCTGATAACAATGCACCTCATCACTAAACTGAACTTGTACCTTCTCCTTTAGTTTTGATTTTTTAATTTTCGTGAAACAGAACCCTTCTCCCCTCCACTTAGTTTAAAGTCCTATCCACAGCTTGGTGATTCACCAGCCCTCTGGTTGCAGCATGATTCAGGTGATAACCATCCCATTGGAACAGCTCCCTTCTTCCCCAGTACTAGTGCCAATGTACCATGAATTTGAACCCATTTTTCCCACACCAAACTTTGAGTCATGCATCTACTTCTTTAATCATATTGAACCTGTGTCAATTAACTTGTGGCTTAGGTAGTAATCTGGAATTTATTACCTTCTTGGTTCTGCTTTTTAATTTAGCCCATAGCTCCTTATAGAACCTCTATCCTTGTCCTACCTATGTTGTTGGTACCTACATGGATCACAACTACTGGATCTTTACCCTCCCACTCAAAGTTCCTCTGCAGTGCAGATGAGATGTCCTGAACCCTGGCAACAGGTAGGCAACACAACATATGGAACTCCCGATCCTAGTCACAGAGAACAGTGTCTGTGACCCTAACCATACTATCCCCGATTATAACTACATTTCTCTTCTCTCCCTCCACTTGAATGGCTCCCACGGTGCTGTGGTCAGTTTGCTCATCCTCCCTACAATCTGCAAGGATCTCAAACCTGCTGCACAAGGACAAAGGCTGAGGCTCCTGCAACCCTACCTCCCGAATCCCTCCACCTGCCTCTCTCACAGTTACACCCTCCTGTCCCTGACCACCAGCTGAATTCAATGTAGTTAATCTAAGGGGTGTGACGACAGCCTCTTGAAATAGAGCATCGAAGTTCCTCTCTTCTGCCCTGATGTGTCAGTGTCTGGATCTCAGACTGCAGCTCATCAACTCTGAGCCACAGTTCCTCAAGCAACCAACACTTACTACAGATATGTTCACCAAGAACTATAATGGGGTCTACCAGTTCCCACGTCATGCAGGTACAATACATCACCTGGCCCTCCATCCCTATTGTATTTAATTCATTTTTCAGTTGGTTCTTCCAATATTTCAGCTGGATTTTAGTTTGATTTGATTTGATTTGATTTATTATTGTCACATATATTAGCATACAGTGAAAAGTATTGTTTTTTGCATGCTCTACAGACAAAGCAAACCGTTCACAGAGAAGGAAATGAGAGAGTGCAGAATGTAGTGTTACAGTCATAGCTAGGGTGTAGAGAAAGGTAGGTCCATTCAAAAGTCTGACAGCAGCAGGGAAGAAGCTGTTCTTGAGTTGGTTGGTACGTGACCCCAGACTTTTGTATCTTTTTCCCGAAGGAAGAAGGTGGAAGAGAGAATGTCCGGGTGTGTGGGGTCCTTAATTATGCTGGCTGCTTTTCCGAGGCAGTGGGAAGTGTACACAGAGTCAATGGATGGGAGGCTGGTTTGCGTGATGGATTGGGCTACATTCACGACCTTTTGTAATTTCTTGCGGTCTTGGGCAGAGCAGGAGCCATACCAAGCGGTGATACAGCCAGAAAGAATGCTTTCTATGGTGCATCTGTAAAAGTTGGCAAGAGTCATAGCTGACATGCCAAATTTGCTTAGTCTTCTGAAAAAGTAGAGGCATTTGTGGGCTTTCTAAACTATAGTGTTGGCATGGAGGGACCAGGACAGGTTGTTGATGATCTGGACACCTAAAAACTTGAAGTTCTCGACCTTTTCCACTTTGTCCCCGTTGATGTAGACAGGGACATGTTCTCCTTTACACTTCCTGAAATCGATGACAATCTCCTTCATTTTGTTGACATTGAGGGAGAGATTATTGTCACCGCACCAGTTCACCAGATTCTCTATCTCATTCTTGTACTCTATCTCATCATTGTTTGAGATCCGACCCACTATGGTGGTGTCGTCAGCAAACTTGAAAACCAAGTTGGAGGGGAATTTGGCCACACAGTCATAGGTGCATAAGGAGCATAGTAGGGGGCTGAGGACACAGCCTTGTGGGACACCAGTGTTGAGGATGATCGCGGAGGAGGTATTGTTGCCTATCCTTACTGATTGTGGTCCATGAGTTAGGAAGTTCAGGATCCAGTTGCAGAGGGAGGAGTCGAGGCCCAGGCCATGGAGTTTGGAGATGATCTTTGTAGGAATAACAATGTTGAAGGCTGAGCTGTAGTCAATAAATAGGAGTCTGACATAGCTGTCCTTGCTATCTAGGTGTTCCAGGGTTGAGTGCAGGGCCAAGGAAATGGCATCTGCTGTGGACCTGTTGCGGCGGTAGGCAAACTGTAGTGGATCCAGGTTGTCCAGGAGGCTGGAATTGATTCGTGCCATGACTAGTCTTTCGAAGCACTTCATAATGATGGGCGTCAGAGCCACTGGACGATAGTCATTAAGGCATGCTGCTTGGCTTTTCTCAGGTACCGGGATGATGGTCATCTTCTTGAAGCAGATAAGAACCTCAGATTGTTGTAAAGAGAGGTTGAAGATGTCTGCGAATATCCCTGCCAGCTGATCCACGCAGGATCTGAGTGCTCGTCCGGGTACCCCATCCAGGTCAGTTGCTTTCTGTGGGTTGACCTTCGAGAAAGCTACTCTGACATCTGCAATGTTGACCCCAGATACAGATTCATCCAAGGCTTCCAGGGTGGAGGGCATGCTCTTGCTGACCTCTTGCTCAAAATGGGCGCAGAATGCATTGAGTTCATCAGGGAGGGGTGCATTGGAACTAGCGATTTTACATGCCTTCATCTTGTAGCCTGTAGATGTATAAGGACTGGGGCAGCAGGAGGGCTTCTAGCCTCTGTACAGTTTTTTTCCTTGTTAATAAATACCCTTCTGTTCCTGGCAAAGTTTGTAAGCGTGCAATATTACACATCATTTAAGTTTTAGGCCAAAATTTTCCTAACACCCTCTGCATGAAGATTATCTCCTTCAATCCACCACCCTGCAAACTTCAGATGAAACAATTTCAGTGCTGAAGTGAGATTCGCACGCAGCATTGTTGCATTATTGGCATGCTGATGTTGGAAATTAAGGAAAAACTGCCATTGGCGGAAACATTGCCCTAGTTCTTTCACTGCCAGTAAGAAATGCTCATGACTAGTGAGTGATTTTACTCAGAATGTCCTTCATAATTCATTCCCAAGTACTGTTGCTGGCAAAATAGATGCTACCCCTTCTATAGAAAAACTGTGCCAGCATAATATTCTGCCCACAGTGTTGCCTACTGTAGCTGCATAGTCCATCTTGTAACATGAAAGGAGTGATTTCTACATTGGAATGTATCAGCTGAAATTACACCTGAAGCATTTATAATGAAATATAGAGATGCTGCATTAATCACTGATTGGAATAGTTCCATTAAAATAAAACCCAAGCTTTAGAATTTCCAGCAACTACAAGGCAGCCCCAATTCCAAGAACAAAGCTTTTCTTCTTTGAGATTTATATTGTGTAGTGAATTGTGCTTCTATTGATTACTCTTCAGTTTGTTTTCCATTATAACTGTTGCGGTTGCAGATGTTACACATCGGCTTGAGTAATAAACCTTACAGTAGGAAGCTATAAAATGTCTCAGCCTAACCGTTGCACGCACGCAGATAATGGTCATTTACCAATAATGAGTTATCAATTTTATTGTCCGTGTCACACACTTAATTTATTTTTTGATAATTAAATGAAATCTCAGCACTGGTCCTAATGGTTCCATGGGCCATTTCCTCGGGAATGCTGGGGGGGATTTAGGTTGCTGATATTCTGCCATCAGCTGTGGGCCATCTTCGTCTCCAAGAAAGCGACAACAATGGTGGTGACTGGGTGTCAGTGTGCTCGGGGGTAAGTATCTGCCATAGCTGAACGTATGTGTGTGTGTGTGTGGGGCGTGTGTGTGGGGTGTGTGCGCGTGTGCATGCGCGTGTGTGTGTCTGTCTGTTGTTGAAGTGTACTATGAGGAAAATAGGGGAGTTCAGATGCGAATGTGTGCTCTGCGACAGTGATAGCAGTATGATGCATTAAGCAGTGTGAGAAATGTGCTGTGTAACGTGATTTGCAAATAAACTCACTCACCTTGAACATTGAATGAGGTCAATAAACCTTCAGCACTGCTGTCTTATCTCCAGGGTGACAATCTGGGCACTATCTGCCCTTGCCATCTTTCCCCATTCCTTTTTAAGGATATGCCTAAAAGGCTTCCTGTGCCCCAGCACAAGGCATGATCAGCATTTGTCTCACCAGTGTCTCCAGGGCGTTATCACTGAAGCAAGAAAGCCTTTTCCCTGGCACATTACGATATCTCTCTTCAGCCTGACTCTTCCAAAATGATTATCCAACAGCCATCGCTCCATTACTGCAGCTGCTTTTTTACAGTGACTGCCTGTTTAAAATGAGAAGGTTGCCTGCCACGTGTGGTTTTGCATGCAAAGCAACTTGGCCCCTGAGCAGCACGAGAGAGAGGAGTGCAGTGAGGGGCAGTGTTCGAATCATTGAAACAAGGCACCAATTTTACATGTTGCTCACCTTGGTCACAAGAGTGTGGGGGATTGGTTTAGCTCAGTTGGCTGGAGAGCTGATTAGTGATACAGAATGATGCTAAAAGTGTGGGTTCAATTCCTGTACCTGACAGATTATTCATGAAAGCCCTGCCTTCCCATTTGTGCCCTTTGCCTGAGGTGTGGTGATCCTCAGGTTAAATCACCACCAGTCACCTCTCCCCTTTAAAGGGGAGAGCAGCCTATGGTCATCTGAGACTATGGTGCCTTTACCATTGAGGGGAAGATTACTGATTGCAACAACATGTCCAAAAACTGGGACATACCAATTTCTATCCTAATAGTTTGATTGTATATTGATATCTTTTGTGGAGAAGTGACTATCTTAAAAAGGAAATGAAATAAATAATTAAATACTCATCATGGCAGTTAATTTATGAGCTACTGATTTGTAACTCCATTTGCTAATTTACTCAGGACCTCCAGTGATCCCAATGTTTCTTGAAATTAAATATTGTAAACAAATAACGAAATGGGTATTTGGGATTAGCATGTAGATTATGTATCGAAGGGTACTGTGGTGAACCATTGTTGGTTACCACCAGGAGTGCTGAGCCATGGTTTGGCCAGCACTATGAGTCTGTAGATATGTTACTGTTGGGGTTAGGGTTGGGCTGTTCTACCTGTTAATATAGTCCTATGGTACACTCCAGTTGGCTCCGCCTTCCGGGAGAGGTATAAAGGTCACTGCTCTGCCTGGTGACCCTTTAGTCTGGGATTGTATATTGTATATAGTATCTCCGTTATTGTTGGCAATAAAAGCCTTTATTTCCCGGGTACATACTGCCTCCCGTGTGATTTATCGCGCATCAATTTTATTGCCAACAAGATTTTTTTTTTGACAAAAAAAACCAAAAGAAACCATGGAGCAAATGCTGAAACCCGAGCGGCTTACGTTGGATCCACGTGCGGCGGGAGCGTCGAACACTTTCGACCATTGGTTGAAGTGTTTCCAAGATTACCTCGACGCCTCCACAGCGGTTCAAAACGACGCCGACAGACTGCGGGTCCTCCACGCGAGGGTAAGCGACGCTGTATACTTAGCCATCCGTGAGGCCCAAGACTACAAAGGGGCCATCGAGCTTCTCAAAAAGCGATACAACAAACCGCTGAATGAGATCCATGCTCGACACCTTCTAGCCACTTGACGGCGGCAGCCCGGCGAAACGACGGAACAGTACCTGTGTGAACTTCAGCAGCTAGCCAGAGCCTGCAACTGCAAGCCAGTGCCGGCAGCCCAGTATATGAGCGACCTAGTTTGAGATGCGTTCGTGGCGGGAATCGGCTCGTCGTACATTCGCCTTCGGCTGCTAGAGCAAGGTAACCTCGACCTCACTAAAACCGTAGAATTAGCTGACGCTCTAGAAACGGCCTCCAAAAGTCTGGAGATGTACCCCGACGACCACGTGGGGACATTGTGGCAGGTGCAACCGCAGACTCCACTTTATTCAGCGGTTTCGAAAAATTGCGCGATTGCGTTTCCAGCCTCGGACCTGACGACGGCAGCAGCTCCAGGAGGCCCGCGGTGTCACTTCTGTGGGGGGGGGTGAAACACCCTCGGCAGCAATGTCCAGCTAAAGCGGTATTGTGCTCCGCCTGTGGCAAGAAGGGGCATTATTCCAAAGTATGCCGGTCCAAACCACCCTCCAAACATAGCAGTGCGGCGTGTGATTCCCCGGAGCCGGTCTCCCTGTCTTCAGCATCTGCGAGGTCGTCCACCACGTGCGATTCCAGAGCGTCGCCATTCATAATGACGGAGTCGCAAGACACGTGTGACCTGCAGGGGCCGCCGTTTTTGGCGCCATCGACCACGTGCGACCCATGGGGGCAGCCATTTTGGTCGGCACCGACCGCAAATGACCAGCAGGGGCTATCATCAACCAGCTCAGCTGCCTGCAGTTGCACCCACGATCCAACGGAGGCGTCAATCATCCTGGAGCAGGCCAAGCCTCACAGACTCGACAAGTCCATGATGGACATACAGGTAAACGGACGCCAGATTTATTGTTTGTTTGACAGCGGGAGCACGGAGAGCTTCATTCACCCTGACACCGTGAAGCGGTGCGGTCTCCAGATTCGGACTGTCAAGCAGACAATTTCGATGGCGTCAAGGTCCCGGTCTGTCACCGTGCTAGGGAGCTGCGTGGTCAACCTGACAGTGCAGGGCACGGTTTACGAGAACTTCAGGCTCCTTGTGTTACCGCACCTTTGCGCGTCGATACTCCTAGGACTAGATTTTATGGTCCACCTGAAGAGTGTAACCCTGCAGTACGATGGGCCACTCCCTCCGCTTTCAGTGGGAGCACTGCAGCCTCTAAATTGCCCAAAGCGCTCCACATGTAGTCTCTCGACGCTCAGGATTACCCCACCCTCCCTATTCCAGAATCTCGTGCCAGGCTGCAAGCCCATCACAACAAAGAGCAGGCGTTGCAGCACTGAGGATCGGATCTTCATTCGATCTGAAGTTCAGCGGCTCCTCAAGGAAGGGATCATCCAACCTAGCGCTAGTCCATGGAGAGCGCAAGTCATGGTGGTTAAGAATGGGAACAAACCCCGGATGGTCATAGACTATAGTCAGACCATTAACAGATATACGCAGCTGGATGCGTATCCCCTCCCGCGCATATCTGACATGGTCAACCAGATTGCGCAGTACCGGGTGTTCTCCACCATTGACTTGAAGTCTGCTTACCACCAGCTCCTCATTCGCCCGGAGGACCGAAAATACACGGCCTTTGAGGCGGATGGTCATCTGTACCACTTTTTAAGGGTTCCTTTTGGTGTCACGAATGGGGTCTCGGTCTTCCAGCGTGCTATGGACTGAATGGTGGACCAGAACGGGCTGCGGGCTACCTTCCCGTACCTGGATAACGTCACCATCTGTGGCCATGATCAGCAGGACCACGATGCCAACCTTCTTAGATTCTTACGCACTGCATCTCGCCTGAATCTGACCTACAACAGGGAGAAGTGTGTATTTCGCAAGCACCGTCTAGCTATCCTCGGATACGTGGTGGTCCTTGGCCCTGATCCAGACCATATGCGTCCCCTCCTCGAACTCCCCCTGCCCACTAGTGTCAAAGCACTGAGAAGATGCTTAGGCTTCTTCTCATACTATGCACAGTGGGTTCCCAATTACGCGGACAAAGCCCGTCCGCTCATCAAGTCTACCTCCTTTCCCCTAACAACAGAGGCTCGCTTAGCCTTTGCAGGAATAAAAGCCGACATCGCGAAAGCCACGATGCACGCTATTGATGAGTCCATCCCCTTCCAGGTGGAGAGTGATGCATCTGATTTCGCCCTGGCCGCCACACTTAACCAGGCGGGCAGGCCCGTCGCCTTTTTCTCTCGCACCCTCCAAGGCCCTGAAATCCGGCATTCTGCGGTGGAAAAAGAGGCCCAGGCCATTGTGGAGGCCGTTCGGCATTGGCGCCATTACTTGGCGGGAAAACGATTCACTCTGCTCACGGACCAGTGGTCCGTGGCGTTCATGTTCAACAACGCGTTACGGGGTAAGATCAAGAATGATAAAATCTTGAGGTGGAGAATCGAACTCTCCACCTACAATTATGATATCATATACCGTCCAGGGAAGCTCAACGAGCCCTTGGACGCCCTGTTGCGTGGAACATGTGCTAGTGTGCAGGAGAATCGATTACAGGCTCTCCACAATGACCTCTGCCATCCGGGGGTCACTCGGCTCTTCCATTTTATAAAGGCCCGGAATCTACCCTACTCGGTGGAGGATGTCAGGTCCATAACCAGAAGCTGCCAGGTATGCGCGGAATGCAAACCGCACTTCTACCGACCTGACAGGGCACACCTCATTAAGGCCACTTGTCTTTTTGAAAGACTGAGTGTGGACTTCAAGGGCCCCCTTCCCTCGACAGATCGGAACGTGTACTTCCTCAATGTGATTGACGAGTACTCACGATTCCCTTTTGTCATTCCCTGTTCTGATATGACCGCTGCCACGGTTATCAAAGCATTGTGGGATCTTTTCACCCTGTTCGGTTACCCCTGTTATATCCACAGCGATAGGGGCTCGTCGTTCATGAGCGACGACTTGAGGCAATACCTGCTCTCACATGGGATTGCCTCTAGTAGAACCACGAGCTACAACCCTAGGGGTAACGGACAGGTTGAACGAGAGAATGCTACAGTCTGGAAGGCTGTCCTACTGGCGTTGAGGTTTAAAGGTCTTCCAGTCTCCCGTTGGCAAGAGGTATTCCCTGATGTGCTCCATTCCATCCACTCACTCCTGTGTACGGCAACCAACGCTACTCCTCATGAGAGAATGTTTTCATTCCCTAGGAAGTCTTCCTCTGGGACCTCATTACCGTCTTGGTTGACATACTCAGGACCTGTCCTCCTGCGGCGGCATGTTAGGACCCGCAAGTCCGACCCTTTGGTTGAACAGGTCCATCTCCTCCACGCCAACCCTCAATATGCCTATGTGGCATATCCTGACGGGCGAGAGGACACGGTCTCGATTCGAGATCTGGCGCCTGCAGGGGGCTTGGAAACCCCAGTCGCTCCCACACCCCCAGTTAGGGACCCCCCGACCATTATCTCTTCTCCTGACACGGCGCGGGCAGTATCGGGACCACCACTTAACCCTCTTACTCCCGTGTACAGCTTGCCTGAGTCCAGGAGATTGTCGCCACCTCGAGGCGTGCTCGAGTCCAGCGGATTGTCACCACCTCGTGGTCTACTGGCCCGTGAGGAACTGGAGGAGCTACTGGACACCGCCTTGGAGAGAAGGTCACCGCGATTGCCTGAACCGGCGTCATCGCCGGTGTTGAGGAGGTCGCAGAGACGGTGCGGTCCCCCAAAACGATTGAACTTATAGACAGATGAACAGTTGTTCTGTTTTTTTGTGCCCCGCCGGCCTTTGTTTTTAAAGGAGGGGTGAATGTGGTGAACCATTGTTGGTTACCACCAGGAGTGCTGAGCCATGGTTTGGCCAGCACTATGAGTCTGTAGATATGTTACTGTTGGGGTTAGGGTTGGGCTGTTCTACCTGTTAATATAGTTGTTATGGTACACTCCAGTTGGCTCCGCCTTCTGGGAGAGGTATAAAGGTCACTGCTCTGCCTGGTGACCCTTTAGTCTGGGATTGTATATTGTATATAGTAGCTCCGTTATTGTTGACAATAAAAGCCTTTATTTCCCGGGTACATCCAGCCTCCCGTGTGATTTATCGCGCATCAGGTATAAAATAAACTAATAAGGGATACGGCATGAAAATGATCTGAAACTGTAGGATGTTGAAGTGGTTTGGGTTGAGATGAAAAATGATAAAGGTAAGAATGCATTTACAGGCCCCCTATTGGAACTATGCAGTAGGAGAGAGTATAAAGGAAGAGATTATGGGAGTTTGTCAGTAAGGTACTCTGGTAATCATGAGGGATTTTAATCTATATATAGAATAGAAAAATCAGTTGGGCAAAGGTAGTGTAGATGAAGAGTTCATAGAAGGTTTTCAGTTTCGCTTCTTTAAACAGCACATTCTGGAGTTAACCAGAGGGAAGGCTATCTCTGCACAATACCAGGTCTAGTACAGCCTGATTATTACAGTACTTTTCATGAGTAGAGTTTAAAGTTGATAAGGTGGAAGCATTGGATAAGCTGTCTATATTCAAATTCATCAACAGTGATGAATGGGAAGAAATCATTTCAATGGCAGAAGGGCCATTTAACAAGGGGACACAGACTTGAGATGAGAGATAAAAGCAGTAGATGAGGGAGAATATATTAGTGGGCAGAGTGAATGGCAGTGACCTGAAATGCACTTCCTGAAAGGGTGGTGGAAGTAGATTCAATGGTAGCTTTCAAAAGGGGATTGGATAAACAATTGAAGGGAAAAGAAATTACATGGTTAGGAAGACAGAAAGGAAGGGATCTAATTGGATATGGGGGGAGGTGGTGGCAGAGTGGCCTTGTCTCTAGGGTGATGCTCCAGGACCTGGGTTTGAATCTCAATGGGGAGGCAGTACAATTTGAACTCTATTTAAAAAAAGCTGGAATTATCAGTCTAATGATGACCATGAAACCATTGTCATAAAAACCTATCTGATTCATTAATGTCCTTTAGGGAAGGAAATCTTTTGATCTGATTTATTATTGGCACATGTATTAGAATACAGCGCAATGTATTGTTTCTTGCAAGCTTTTACAGACAAAGCATACTGTACGTAGAGAAGGAAAGGAGAGGGTGCAGAATGTGGTGTTACAGTCATAGCTAGGGTGTAGAGAAAGATCAACTTAATATTACATAGGTCCATTCAAAAGTCTGATGGTAAGAAGCTGTTCTTAGGTCAGTTGGTACGTGACCTCAGACTTTTGCATCTTTTTCCTGACAGAAGAAGGTAGAAAATCTTTCATCTTACCTGGTCTACCCTACATGTGACTCCAGGCCCACAGCAATGTGGCTGATTCTTAAATGCCCTCAGTTCAAGGACAATTAGGGATGGACAATAAATGTTAGGCCAGCCATGCCCACATCCTATGAATGAATTTTTAAAAATCTCTTTCAAACAGCAAGTACATGTGTGATGGACGGAATGGCCTCCACTTTTTTTGTTTATTCATTCACAGGATGCTGGCATCACGAGCTAGGCCAGAATTTATTTTCCATCCCTAATTGCCCCGTAGAAGCCGGTAAGCTGCTTTCTTGAACTGCCATGATGTGGAGATGCCGGCGTTGGACTGGGGTAAACACAGTAAGAAGTCTCACAACACCAGGTTAAAGTCCAACGGGTTTATTTGGTAGCAAAATCCACAGTGGACTTTGCTACCAAATAAACCAGTTGGACTTTAACCTGGTGTTGTGAGACTTCTTCTTGAACTGCTGCGGTCCATGGTGTCTGAGATGGCAGGATTGTCGTATGACCCAATCGAGATTGGGTCAATTGCGCCTGTATTCACTGGAATTTAGAAGAATGAGAGGGGATCACTTTGAAACATATAAAATTCTAACAGGGTTGGACAGATGCAGGGATGTTGTTTCCTCTGGCTGGGGTGTCTAGAGCAAGGGGCTCACACTCACAAGATATGGGGTAGGCCATTTAGGACTGAGATTAGGAGAAACTGCTTCACTAAGAGGGTGAAATTCTCTACCACAGAAGGCTGTGGAGGCCAAGTAATTGAATATATTTAAGGAGGAAATAGATTTCTAGACTCTAAAGGCATCACGGGGTATGGGGAGAGCACAGGAGTATGGCGTTGAGATAGAGGATCAGCTATGATCATATTGAATAACAGGGCCAAATGGCCTACTCCTGTCCTATTTTCTGTGCTGTTAGGGAGGGAGTTCCAGGGTTTTGGCCCAGGGACAGTGAAGGAATGGCTAAATAGTTCCAAGTCAGGATGGTTTGTGGTTTGGAAGGAACTTGCAGATGGCATTCCAATACATCTGCTGTCTTTGCCTTAGCTTTGAGGTGGCCGATGTTTCTTCATAAGTTCCTGCAGTGCATATTGTAGATGGTACACACAGGGAAGGCCAATAATGTGGGCAACACCCACATCCTATGAATGAATAAATAAAAATCCTGCTGCCACTGTACATCAGTGGTGGAGAGAGTGAAAATTTAAGGTGGTGGATGGGGAGCGATTCAAATGGGCTGCTCTGTCCTGGATTGCGTTGAACCGGTGTTATTGAAGCTGCACTCATTTAAGTAGAGAGTATTCTATCACACTCCTGACTTGCAGCTTGTGGAAGGTGAGCAGGCTTTGGGGAGTTTGGAGGTGAGTTACTCACTGCAGGATTCCTAGCATCTGACCTGCTCTTGGAGCCGCAGTATTTACGTAGCTGGTCCAGTTTAATTTCAGGTCAGTGGTACCACCCAGGATGTTGATGGTGGAGGATTCAGCGATGGTGGGGAATTCAGCAATTGGATGTCAGTGGGAGACGGTTAGATTCTCTATTGTTGGAGATGGTCATTTCCCGCCACTTGTATGATGCTGTATAATTTTATGATTCTTTAATGTTCTACAATTTTGAAAGTTTGCGTGCTTTTTGCATTTTGTAACTTTGTTCAAATCATTATCCATCAGATATCACACATGGATGAAAATAATTCATGATAATTGTACACATCGGAGGAAAAAGACTCATCTGATAATGATAGAGTGCTTGAATTGACAGTAAAATTTTAATTGTCCATCATTTATGGTTCATCCCTTACATAAGCAGAACTTGAATATTCTTTTTATAGTTTCTATCCTGTGGAGTTCGCATTCAACTTGGGTCAGCATGACTTCATCTGATTACCATGCTGTGGACTTTATGTTGACAGGTGTCACAACTCACCTCATGTGGGTTATATATCAAATTTCCTTCTGCAGTACACTGTACAGATTTTAGGGCATGAACACTTAATGTGGTTATTTGAAATCCCCCAATTGCTATTATTAGAGGCATTTAACCCATTAAAATAAGTGGATCAACATGTCCCTATGACTGGCAGAGAAACTAAGATCTGCACACATAAATCATTTATAGGTAAATTTTAAGGCCATTGAATTTAATGAACGTTCGCGATGATTTATGTGGCAATTAAACTAATCAACCTTATGTGAATCTCATCCTTTACAGTTTGGGGGCTTTTGTTCCAAAATCCAATGTGCAAGATTGCTCTTTATATTTCATATATGGCTAGTCCAAATTCATAACAAGTGTGCAGTGCAGTTGGCACATATAGGAATCATCAAAGGACATACCAAAAACAATATTAACAATGTTATTTTTAGCAGAATTGAAAAATATCACAAAAGGAAAGGAAAATCAGAAAGCTAAAAGTAAGCCACACATTTCCTCATTGGCCTTACCAGGTGGTGTTACGTATCCACTTCTATGAACAGTTATTTATAAATTTGAAATCGAAACCTCGTCCCAAGATATCTTGTACTTTTGGACTCTTTGTTGGTGTGCAATTGGGATGAATGCTTTTCTTCAGCAGCAAGTTTGGGCAAAAGCTGTTTCTTGCACACTTTAGCTCCAGTATTTACCACAGTCAAATTTCCTTGATGAGATTTGATCCATCCACCTAGCCCCAGTTACCGAATTATATTGAATGCAAATAAAGGCCAGTGTTACTGCAGACCTGTTTTTCACCATTGTAGTATCCTAGGGGTACAACATATGATGTATATATATATGTTAAAGATATTGCCAAAATCAACTGGGCCTTTCCCATCATCACAGACCATTCTCATGTGCCAGGAGGTGCCAATGCTGGAGATAATATACAAGGGAAGGGGGTTGGAAGTGGGGTGGAAGAATGGAGCGGTGGGGATTGAAGGATGAACGTTGACATAATACTTACTGCAGTTGTAAGGTTTTACTTATTTATCTGCAGTTATCTCTGTGCAGTCTTATAATTATTTATCTCCATCTGGCCCAGTAATTAATTTTCATTATGTGGTCTTCCGATTATTAATTTAACCTTTAACCTCTCCCTTTCCTATCATGCTATTATCAGTAATCACTTAGTTATATTTTCTGTATCTCAGGTATATACCAATTCACCCCGCTTGGTTATCATTTCATTTATTTTTTTACTTTTGTCTGTACTTTTCCTTCATTCCTTCTGGGTCCAATACCAACCTCTACACAGATCTGGGGTGGACTCTTCCCCTGCCACCAGCTGCGGGAATTGTGACAAGCCCAGGCACAAGGTTTGGCGTCAGTCAAAAAATCAGTTTCCTGATATGGGAAATGAGTTTGAAATCTTAAACAAAAACAGAAAATGCTGGAAAATCTCAGCAGGTCTGACAGCATCCGTGGAGGGAGAATAGAGCTAACGTTTCGAGTCTGGATAACCCTTTGTCAGAACTCCTTATCTTAGAGTTTCAAATCTTGTTCTCCTGACTTTCATGGTGGGTTAAAAAATTAGCGGGATGGGAGAATCGACCTAAGAGGAACTAGAAGCAGGAGTAGGCTACTCGGTCCTTTGAGTTTGCTCCCTCATTCATTTTGATCATGGCTGATCACCAAATTCGATATCCTGTTCCCCACTTTCCCCCCACATATCCCTTGATCCCTTTAGCCCCAAAAGCTATATCTAATTACTTCTTGAAATCTCACAATGTTTTGGCCTCAACTACTTTTTGTGGTAGTAAATTCCACACATTCACCACTCTCTGGGTGAAGAAATTTCTCCTCACCTCAGTCCTAAAAGATTTACCCCTTATCTTCAAACTATGACCCCCTAGTTCTGGACCCCCCCCCCCCCCCATCATTGGGAACATTCTTTCTGAATCAACCCTGTCTAATCTTGTTATAATTTTATAGGTTTCTATGAGGCCCCCCTCACTCTTCTAAATGCCAATGAATTTAATCCTAACTGACTTAGCCTGTCCTCATTTGGCAGACCTGCCATCCCAAGAAGCAGCCTGGTAAACCTTCGCTGTACTCCTTCTATAGCATCCTTCCTCAGATAAGGACACACTGAAAGAAGACTCACTATGTGAGTTAATTACAAGCTGCCATGTTGAACTAACATTCTTCACACACGCACCCCATTTGAAACAGAAAGGCAGCCTAATCAATATTCCTTTGCACAGGTTTTCTCTTGATTGTCTGCCGTGACTTCAATGGAAGATCCATGGAAAATTCTGAGATGGCATATAGATTCCCTGGCATTTTAAAGGACCTTCCATCGAAATTGTACTGGATGCTGGATAGAAACCCTATGAAAATGCTGATTCTATATATATTTGTATCAGCATTTGACCATCCATCTATTCTTTCTCTCTATAATAAAAGCAAATTACTGCGGATGCTGGAATCTGAAACCAAAAGAGAAAATGCTGGAAAATCTCAGCAGGTCTGGCAGCATCTGTAAGGAGAGAAAAGAGCTGATGTTTCGAGTCCAGGTGACTCTTTGTCAAAGCTAAAAGACATAGAAAGTGGGAGATATTTATAGTGCAGGGTGAGGAAATGAAAGATGAGTCATAGCCACAAAAACAAGGGGAAAGGCGACTAATAGCAGTCCACAGAGGGAGTAGGAGGTGTGAATGGCCAAATGGCAGAGAAGTTGAAATCAGAGGGTAAGATGTGACAGATGAAGATGTGGGGAGAGGGGGGAGGATGGGTGGGAGAGAGGTAAAATTGAGAAAAAGGGAGAAAGGGGAAGCAAAGGGGAAGAAAAGATAAGGAAAGGGGAGATATAATAAGGGGAAAGATTGGGGGGGAAGAAAAATAAAGAAAAATGTTCTCAGAAAATATAAATTAGGTTTTCAGTCTATTTCTGTCAACACTGCTGGGCGCAAGTGTTATCACGATTCAAAAATGTCTGTTGTGAATAGAACATCACAGGCTTGTCCAGCCGTGGCCCACGTTGCAGCCTGCGAAGACCTTGTGTGGCCCTCAGATCCATTGTTGAAAACGCCGCTAAGACGGGTCAGTGAGTTTGAAGATTTCTGTGGGGGACCGTCCTCCAATCCCAGCCTGTTTCTCTAATGTGTTTGCTGCTGATTAACTCAACAGTGAGCCTATCAGTAGCAAACATAGGAGAGAAATGGGCTGTGATTGGAGGAGTAGTGGATACCAGAAATGGTGAGGTTGTAAAGTTAGAGGGACTCTGGAGCACATGCACGAGGCCTCCACTCACCATGCACTCCTGTGGTTCTGGCTGCTTTCCCACAGATCCCGGTACTTTGGCCCAGCTCTTGCTGCTCATTGCCTTTCTCCTGGCTCTGGTCACATTCCTCCTAGCTCTTGGCACTTCCCTCAGAGAACACCCATGTTTGGGTTCCGCTTAGGCCTCAGTCCCCTCTCCAGTTCTCTCCTCTGCTCTCATTGCAGCTACTCCACCCAGTACCCCCTCGCTGCACAGTAGGTTTAGTGAGGGAGGGTGAGAAAATAAGTGAGTGCGTATGAGAATGGGTGAATGCGTGAATGTGGGTGAGTGAGCGTGTGTGAGGTTAGGTGAGTATGTGTGAATGAGTGTTGTGTGAGACTGAGTGAGTGTGTGAGGGTGGTGTGTGTGTGAGGCTGAGTGAGTGTGTGAGGGTGGGTGAGTGAGTGTGTGTGTGTGTGTGAGCCTGAGTGTGTGTGTGTGAGGGTGGGCGAGTGAGTGTGTGTGAGGCTAGGTAAGTGTGTGCGTGGGTGATTGAACGTGTGTGAGGGTAGGTGAGTGTGTGGGAGGCTGTGAGTGTGTGAGAGTGGGTGAATGAGTGTGTGTGTGTGAGGGTGGGTGAGCATGTGAGTGGATAGTGAGTGTGAGACTGAGTGAGTGTGAGTGTGTGTGAATGAGTGTGTGTGTGTGAGGGTGGATGAGTGAGTGTGAGGCTAGGTGAGTGTGTGTGAATGAGTGTGTGTGTGTGCGTGAGGCTAAGTGTGTCTGTGAGCATGGGTGAGTGAGTGTGTATGAGTCTAGGTGAGTGTGTACATGGGTGAGTGAGTGTGTATGAGTCTAGGTGAGTGTGTACATGGGTGAGTGAGTGTATGAGGGTGGGTGAATGTGTGAGGTTGGGTGAGTGAGTGTGTGTGAGGTTGGGAGGGTGAGTGTGTGTGAAGCTAGGTGAGTGTGCTTGTGGGTGAGTGAGTGTATGAGGGTGGGTGCTTGTGTGAGGGTGGGTGAGTGAGTGTGAAAGAGAGGGGTGAACGTGTGTATGTGAGAAAGAGGGAGTGAGAGTGTGTGTGTGAGAGGGAGTGTGTCTGGCATCATTCCCAGTCTCAGGGTTCTGATTCACTCTCACCCCCACAGGCCCTCTCACCCACTCTCACAGGAGATGAGGGTGAGGGAGTGAGCACCCTGAGATTGGGAGTAAGCTGGACATTCTCATCCTTTCACAGTCTAATGGTTGTCTTTATTTACTGATCATTTTGCTTAATTGTCAATTTATTGTTGCGATTTTTTTTAGTCAGCAAGCCTTTTTTTAAAAATCATGTTTAATGTTGTGTGAAACCTTTCAAATTTGCTCATTGGCCCCCCGAGTATGAGGAAAATTGAAAGTGGCTCCCACAAGCTGGTATACCAGAACTTGCTGGTAGATTCAACATTTCGATAGAACATGAGTGAATAGGAATGGTGAAAGTTAGGCTGGGGTGTATTTATTCAGTGACAAGTGCTCCCCATGAACCTTAAAATGCTCATTTTCTCTCTTTTTCAGAAATAATCATTCTTCATATCAAGTGAAGAAAACCGTTGGGTAGAAATTGCTGTGCAATTTTCCAGGTGCAAAAAAGGTAGTATGTCCGAATCCTGGGTGTTTCTTGGATACATAATGGGCAAATTAGCGGTTAGTTAAATTTAATAAAGTTTGTTGCATTATATATCTGTGTCCATACTTTGTTCTTCTTTTAAATAAAGGCACCTGGATAAAACTTTGATTAAGAAGCTTGTTGAAGTATCTGAATTGGACAGATGTAATTATTTATTTATCTTTAATTGAAGTTTACAGTTGTATCCCTTCTTTAATTAATTAGATTTTTAATTCATTTTATTAATGAACCTTACAAGTAGAAAGTGGCATCATTTGGCAATTTTTCTGCTGTGTTAATTGATTTGGTGTTTATTAGAAAGACAAGATATAGAAAACATTTCCTCAGCTATAAATCTGATATATTAAGTCATTAGTCATTTTGGAGATCAGCAAAACATTTTTTTTGTCTCTGCAGTTCATTTATTTTCTCTGCAGTTCATTTATTTAAATGCTCAGTTAAAATATCTACAAAAGCATTGTTTGATTACTTATCTGGTTTCAGTTACGAGAGTGATTTGTCTTTGTTATGTCGAGCTAAAATGTTATGTCGAGTCTTTGATAAAATGGACCACATTTTTCAAAAGAGAACCTTGAATTGAACCACATTACGAGCTTATCATAAAATCGCATCACAAACAATTTGGAACACCTTTCAGAATATGACCGGAATTCTCTAGTGTTGTACGGCCTGCCACCGCTGCCAGTGAGAATGAAGAATTTGGCACTCAACCAAATCTCCATTCACAGCAGCGGGACTGGAGAAGCGCAGCCATGGGCAAGGTCAGAGAATCCCAGCCTATAGCTCAATCTAGAGCCAAACATGCAAGAGTTGGATGGATTTCACTGCAGAAGTTATAGACGAACAGTGGGGGGATTCATACCAAAAAATGGTAGTGCATTGATTCCAACAAGGAAACTGGTATGTTTATCTTCAGGTCTTATGGCATTCTGTCAAAAAAAAGTAAAAGGGGCATGTTTCATGATGTCATGTGGGAGGGGGGGATGACTCAAAATGCCGGCAAAGCCCGGCTGCGCAGAGATCGGGGCATTTTTTAAAGAACAGCAATAAACCTCCCCAGCCTACCATGGAAGTCTCAGGGGCTCCCTTCCCCCCAACTGATATGAGTTGACACTTCTCACCACTCCCCCCGCCCCCCACCCCCTGCAACTATCAGTCCCTTTGCCCCCCCCCCCGCCGCCCCTACCCACCGATCATTGGTCCCTTCTCCTCCTCGCTGATCATCGGCCCCTTCTCTCCGCGCCCCGCCGATCATTGTCCCTTCCTTCCCCACGATTATCGGCTGCTTCCTCCCCACCCCAGAGTTGGAGCTGGTAGCCTCCTCCCCACCCCACAGCCATTGCCAGCATCCCCTGCTCTCTGCTCCTCCGTCCACTACCAGCCCACAGTCAATTCGAATTGAACACCACCCCCCCCATGAGGTTTCAACTGAGGTCCACCCCTTGGCAGAGATTGGCACTGCCATGTTGGCATGGACATGGTGTCAACATGACAGTGCCAACCTGTGCCAAGGGGCTTTGCCTGGGGCATTGCCAGGCCACTGCATGGCCATTTACCTCTCCCTTGGGGGCTATACTTGACATTATGCCCCTGGGGAGACCCCATGACAGGTTTACGGCTGGATGAACCTGTCGTAAATCGCGCTGACAGATGGCAGGGGGTCAATATATGGTGGGGAAATGGGTTAATCAGATTCAAATATATTAAAATTAGGTTCACACCCATGTATTTGTGACTTTCAGTTTCCGCTGGATGTTGAGCTCCCATTGCCGAACACGTGGACTGAAAACGCAGGGCCTGATTTTCCCATCGCGTTGCGCCCGTCTCGAGTGCAAAATCTTGGTAAAGTCAGACGTGAGGTGAGTAGCACAATCCGCGCCCGCCTCCCCCTTTACACATCGTTTCCCCCTTTACCAAGACCCGAAAATGGTCACGATCGGGACTGTGCCCGAAACGGGCGTGACGGCCATTTAAATGCATTTGCTTGCATTTAAATTGACTTAATGGGCTGTACACCCAACTTTACCAGCACTTCCCCCTTTACCACCGCATTCACCCATCCAGAATTGGTGCAAAACAGACATGCTCCATATAAGTCTGATTTGGGCGCTCCATCAGTGAGGGTTAGTGAGTAGGTAAGTGCCGAGCATCCAACGGCTCTCTGCTTGAGATCAGTGGGGGTGGGGGGGAAGGGGGGTCTGCTGCCACTCTGCTTGAGATCAGTGAGGGGGAAGGGGGAGTCCGCTGCCACTCTGCCTGAGATTGGTAGGAGGGAAGGGGGCTCCGCTGCCACTCTGCCTGAGATCAGTGAGGGGAAGGGGGGTCCGCTGCCACTCTACCTGTGATCGGTGGGGATGAAGCGGGGGAGGGGGCCATGATCGGCCTGGGTGGTGGGGGGGCGGTGGGGGGGCGGTGGGGGGGGATAAGGGGGTCAGTAATGTTGTGGGGGGTGGGGCAATGTCTGTGGGGACCAGGGGGAGGGATTATTCAGCCCAGGAAGGATGTGGCAGGGGAGCAGCATTCTATCATTTTTTTCTGCGCCTGTGCAATTGGAGACGCCGATCGGAGCTGCAGGGTTTCAGGCACGTTAAGCCCCGCCCACAGGCTTCTGCAGCGTGATTCAGAATCGCTGATATTTTTTCAGGCAGAGTGCGTATGGGGGCGCCTGAAAACGGGTCTAAAAGTCCGATCTGAAACACTCCCAGTTTCAAGTCCGCCCAGCACTTAGAATGAAAATGGTAAAATAGGGCCCTCAGTTTCCATCGGGTACTGAGCTCTGGCTGCCAAACACGTGGACTGAAAACGCAGACTCAAAATCTGGCCCATTATTACAATTTACCAGTGAAGAAGCATTGATATTTATAACCCTTCCCCTATTAATGGGTTTCTTCAAAACCATTGAGAATGCAATGAGGTGTGAGGAGTATTCTGAACCCACTCACTTTCTAATTCCCTTGCTAGTCTTGCAAGAATGGAAGATCAACTAGCGTAAACAGGATCACAACTATGTAGATAAGTTAGCATCTGTTCTGTTTGTCTGTCAGATATGCATTGTTGCACCATGACATGGGACTGCCCCAGCAGGGCAGCGGGATCTTGCAACGGGATTTTGATTAATGGGATCTTGCAATGGGATCTTGATCAA
Organism: Mustelus asterias; assembly: GCF_964213995.1. Taxonomy (NCBI): domain Eukaryota; kingdom Metazoa; phylum Chordata; class Chondrichthyes; order Carcharhiniformes; family Triakidae; genus Mustelus; species Mustelus asterias. The sequence continues at coordinate 97,753,891 of NC_135802.1, read as the reverse complement.
TTGGGCCAGTGGGATGACAAATGGCAGATGGAGTTTAGTTTAGATAAATGCGAGGTGATGCATTTCGATCGATCGAACCAGGACAGGAATACTCAGTTAATGGTAGGGCGTTGGGGAGAGTTATAGAACAAAGAGATCGAGGGGTACAGGTTCATAACTCCTGAAAGTGGTGTCACAGGTGGACAGAGGGTGAAGAAGTCATTCAGCATGCTTGGTTTCATTGGTCAGAACATTGAATACAGGAGTTGGGACGTCTTCTTGAAGTTGTACAAGACATTGGTAAGGTCACACTTGGAATACTATGTACAGTTCTGGTCACCCTATTATAGAAAGGAGATTATTAAACTAGAAAGAGTGCAGAAAAGATTTACTAGGATGCTACCAGGACTTGATGGTTTGAATTATAAGGAGAGGCTGGAAAGACTGGGACCTTTTTCTCTGAAGCGTAGGAGACTGAGGGGAGATCTTCTAGAGGTCTATAAAATAATGAGGGGCATAGATCAGCTAGATAGTCAATATCTTTTCCCAAAGGAAGGGGAGTCTAAAATTAGAGGGCATACATTTAAGGTGAGAGGGAAGAGATACAAAAGGGTTCAGAGGGGCACTTTTTTAACATAGAGGGTGGTGAGTGTCTGGAACAAGCTGCCAGAGGTAGTAGTAGACGCGGGTACAATTTTATCTTTTAAAAAGCATTTAGACAGTTACATGGGTAAGATGGGTATGGAGGGATATGGGCCAAATGTGGGCAATTGGGACTAGCTTAGGCGTTTAAAAAACTGGGCGGCATGGACAAGTTGGGCTGAAGGGCCTGTTTCCATGCTGTAAACCTCTATGACTCTGTGACTCTATGTAAATGTTTATATTTTAATTTTTTTACTTACCGAGATGGAGGTGGTAGTGCTGGGCCGTGGAATTATTTCCATTGTCAGCAAGTCGTGCCAAATTGAGTAAAGTACCTTCCTCCACTTTCCCCTAAGAATATCAATCCCAAATGCAGGAGAGCAGGCCCTCATGCTCTATATAGCATTTTGGCCATAATCCATCGACCACTAAATGAGGATACCAATCAGTGCCAGATTAAGAAGAATTTTGTGCTCACTAGAGACTCTGGATGGAATTCTCCCAACTGGGACTCTGGTCGGAATTCTCCGGTCTTGCACGCCCCGCTGCCAGTAAGAACAAAGAATTTGGCACTCAACCAAATCTCTGTTCACTGCAGCAGAACCGAATAATGCCAGCCACGGGTGATGTTGGAGAATTCCAGCCTGAGTCCCATGGCAGGAGTGAGAACATGGAATGTTTCCCATGTGGAGGCCAGCTGGAAACCGTACCATATCTTCTGGCCACAAACTCATTAATTATGCAACCCGATGTTTGCGCTGTATTCCATGGTGGGGCAGCCCTGATGCCTTTGTGTCCAGATGCCATATTGAAAAATCACCTAACATCACTGAATCACTATTGAAGAAAGAAGATGGACCTCCTGAAAAGTTAGCTGGATCACCAAGAGTACACTGAGGTTGGAAGATGGACTGTCTAAGAAATAATCTCCAGGAAATATTCTGAGGCTGGACGATGGACCTCCTCAATAACAATGAATCTGAAAAATCCACCTGTAGATGCTCTCTCACCCACTGATCCTGGATCCAGATCTGGAGGCCTCCATTCTGAACCCTAGAGGCAGCCCAGGCATTGTTCAGGTGATTCCCAACATCTGCATGTGAAGTTGTTCCAGATGTGTTTTTCACCTGGCACTGTTTTCCCACTGGTGTCATGGAGAATCGAGGTGGGGGAAGATTCCGGTCAGGTCTTCATCTGCATCGCATTAGCAGGAAGCTGTCCTCCAGCGGCTTTGATAATCTGCATGATGGGCTCCAGCAGAAGACACCACTTCGCATGAAGCTGATTTATACACTCCTGCCAAACTCACCCACCCCCGCCAACCACTGAACCCACCAGCGGGGCCATGGGAGAATTCCACCCATTATCACAGCACAAAGATATAGCACTTTGAATACTTACAACTGCTGAATAGAAGAAAGAGTCATGTGATCCATCTGAGCCAGATCTGAACCCTTGTCCCAGAGATAAAAGACAAATTTCATTTAGTTGCCTTGTACTATTAGTAAATTTTAATTGATTTCTTCAAAAAGTTAAAATCAAATGCTTGTTCACATGCATTCTTGTTTTTGGCCCGATTTCTTCAATGTTGTACGCCCCACCACTGCTGCCAGCGAGAACGGAGAATTTGGTGCTCAGCTAAATCTCTACTCACTGCAGCGGGACCAGAGAATCCCAACCTTTGTTAACTGATGATAATACTGTCTTTGTGCATTTAGCGTGTTGGCTGAAGAGATTAAGAAAACACATGCAAAGTTTTCAGATATCTATAATCAACTTAACTATTTTTACCATGTTAAATCACTGAAGTTCAATGCAAGGAGCCAGGCAAATCATAGAATCCCGACTGTGCAGAAGGAGGCCATTCGACCCATTGAGCCCGCACTGACAACAATCCCCCCAGGCCCTATCACTGTAACTCCACAGGCACTGCTGCCTCACAACGTCAGAGACCCAGGTTCAATTTCGGCCTCAGGTGACTTTGTGGAGTTTGCATATTCTCCCGTGTCCGCGTGGCTTTTGTCTGGGTGCTCCGGTTTCCTCCCACAGTCCAACGATGTGCGGGTTAGGTTGATTGGCCATGCTAAATTGACCCTCAGTGTCAGGGGATTGGCAGGGTGAGTACACGGGGTTACGGCCTGGGTAGGATTGTTGTTGGTGCAGGCTTGATGAGCCAAATGGCCTCCTTCTGCACTGTAGGGATCTTATGATTCTATGATTTACCCTACTAATCCCCCTGACACGAAGGGGCAATTTGGCATGGCCAATCAACCTAACCTGCACATCTTTGGACTGTGGGAGGAAACTGGAGCACCCGGAGGAAACTCACGCAATCACAGAGCAAACATGTAAACTCCACACAGACAGTGACCTGAGGCCGGAATTGAACCCGGGTCCTGGCTCTGTGAGGCAGCAATGCTAACCACTGTGCCACCATGCTGCCCACAATGAAAAGCTTCTGGTCTGAACCAGGATATGGTAGGCAACTGAGTGATTTTCACAAAGAGAATGAAATGAAATGAATCATACATTATAGTAATAATGGAGCAGATTAGAATCATGGATGCTAGACTATGATTTACTCACACTGAATTACTTCAATAGATAGTGAGACAATTTCCACATAGTTGGATGACTGGAGAAACAGAGATTAACTGCAAACTGACAGGCTCTAATGTATTAAAGCGCAACAGAAAAATCATTTTGCTGAGGCCTTAGCTGAGCAATAGCCTCAAAATTGCATGTGCAATTTATCTGATTTTATTCCGCATTCAAGTACAATGTTGTTGTTATATCTTGTTAAATATGAAATAAATTATGATTTATTTAGTTATGATTCAGCAGCTCTGCAAACACATATTTATCTGCAAGTGATATTAAATTCCTCTTGGGCAGTATCGCGAAACAAGTGATAATGCATCAGTGGGTCGTTTTGCACCCTACTCGATTCTAGTTTCCATTAATTGCAGTGAAAAGGATTATTGGGTAGCCTGTAAACAGGCGTCGATGCACTATCATTCACTCTGTGCTGCAGCCAATATAATTTACACCTTCCATTGTCTCCCTCCTGCTCTAGTGAAGTAAAATAATGTTCTGTTGTCTCATAATACCACAGACTTTCATCCTTTCACTCCTGATCAACAAACTGAAATATTACCACATACAATAGATGGAATCTAAAAAGAATCCAGAGGAGTGAGGAGTGAAGGAGGGTGAGGCATACAGTCACGCAGGAGGTTGTGTCTGAAGGGGGGGTAGTTATAGAACCGATGTCAGGGGTAGGTTCTTTACCCAGAGGGTGGTGAGGGATTGGAATGCCCTGCCAGCATCAGTAGTAAATGCGCCTAGTTTGGGGGCGTTTAAGAGATCCGTAGATAGGTTCATGGACGAAAAGAAATTGGTTTAGGTTGGAGGGTCACAGTTTTTTTTTTTAACTGGTCGGTGCAACATCGTGGGCCGAAGGGCCTGTTCTGCGCTGTAATGTTCTATGTTCTATGAAGCCCACTACAGGGAATTCTGGGCCACATCGCGCCAATGGGAGGGAAGCAGTAAGGCACCAAAGTGACAGGAAGCCAAGTAAAATAATTTCAGAAGTACTTACACATCAATTGCATGCAGCTAAATGGAATTTAATGGTCTCTTGTCAATTAAATGTACAGTGAGTGCATGGGTACCATGGGCCGTCAGAGCCCTGACCATTCGTAAGTGGCAGTATCAAGATGAGGCTGCAGACTCTGAGGGGAAAGTCAGCCATTGTGGAGCAGCCTTCAATTTTTAAAAAATGTATTCATTTGTGGGACGTGGGCATCACTGGCTGGGCCAGCATTTGTTGCCCAATCCTAATTGTGTTTGAAATAAATGGCTTGCTGGGTCGATTCAGAGGGCAATTAAGCTTTAACCACATTGCTGTCGGTTTGAAATCACATGTAGGCAGGATCAGATAAGGATATAAGATTTCCTTCCCGAAAGGGAAATAGTGAACCAAATGGGTTTTAATGATAACTGACAGTAGCTTCATGGTAACCATTACTGGGGGCGGCACGGTAGCACAGTGGGGGGCGGCACGGTAGCACAGTGGTTAGCACTGCTGCTTCACAGCTCCAGGGTCCCGGGTTCGATTCCCGGCTCGGGTCACTGTCTGTGTGGAGTTTGCACATTCTCCTCGTGTCTGCGTGGGTTTCCTCCGGGTGCTCCGGTTTCCTCCCACAGTCCAAAGATGTGCGGGTTAGGTTCATTGGCCAGGTTAAAAATTGCCCCTTAGAGTCCTGAGATGCGTAGGTTAGCGGGATTAGTGGGTAAATATGTGGGGGTAGGGCCTGGGTGGGATTGTGGTCGGTGCAGACTCGATGGGCCGAATGGCCTCCTTCTGCACTGTAGGGTTTCTATGATTTCTTTCTATGATTACTGAGATAACTTTGTACATCCCAATTTTTTGAAAGATTGAATTTAAATTTCACTAGCTGCCATGGTGGGACTTGAACACTTGCCCCCAGAGTATTATCCTGGGCCTCAGCAGGACTAGTCCATTGACATTACCACAGGGCCACCATCTTCCCCCTTATTTCTAATGACATTGGAAACGGCTGCTGAAAAGGGTGAGGAGCTCAGTGAGCTCACTAAGCTGAGGGGCTGTGAAGAGGAGCTGAGGGGCTGAAGGTCTGTGAAGAGGGGCTGTGAAGAGGAGCTGAGGGGCTGTGAAGAGGGGCTGAGGGGCTGTGAAGAGGGGCTGAGGGGCTGAGGGGCTGTGAAGAGGAGCGGACTATACAAAAATGCAAACATACAAATTAGGAGCAGGAATAGCCTTTCACCCCCTTGCTAATTAAGAATCTATTCAGCTCTGCCTTAAAAATATTCAGAGGCCCTGCTTCCACTGCCTTTTGAGGAAGAGTTCCAGAGACTCAAAACACTCTGAAAGAAAACAATGCCTCCTCATCTCCATCTTACACGAGCAACCCCTTATTTTTAAATAGTTTAAGTTTAAGTTAATGACCCTATTTTGAATTCTCCGATAAGAGGAAACATCCTCTCCACATCCACCCAAGTAATACACCTCAGGATCCTAAAGGTTTTGATCAAGTCACTTCTTACACTTCTAAATTCTAGTGGATATAAACCTAACCTCTCCAGCCCACTCATTCCTGGTATTAGTCTAATAAACCTTCTCTGGATTGCTTCTGATGCATTTACATCTTTCCTCAAGGAAGCAGACCAATACTCCAGATGTGGTCCCACCAATGCTCTGTACAAATGAAGCATAACCTCCCAACTTTAGTAATCAGTTCCTCTCACAATAATAATAACATTCTATTAGCTTTCCTAATTACGTGCTGTACCTGCACACTAGCCTTTTGTGATTCATGAACTAGAACACCCAGATCCCTCTGTAACTCAGAGCTGTGCAACCTCTCGCCATTTAGATAATAAGCATCTTTTTTATTCTTCCTGCCAAAATGAACAATTTCACATTTGCCCACATTATATTCCATTGGCCAGATCTTTACCCACTCACTTAACCTACCTGTGCCCCTTTGCAGCCTCCTTCCATCCTCTTCGCAATTTACGTTCCTAACTATCTTTGTTTCATCAGCAAATTTATCAACCAAACTTTCAGTCCCTTCATCCAAGGCATTTATATAAAGTGGAAACTGTTGAGGCCCCAGCTCCCTGTGGCACTCACTCAGCACATCCTGCAAACAAGAAAAAGATTCATTTATGCCAACACTTTGTTTCCTGTTAGCGAGCCAATCTTCAATCCATGTCAGTATGTTATCCCCACACTATGAGTTTTTATTTTGACAACAAAATTTGATATAGCACTTTACCAAATTCAAAGCATGTTATCAACGAGTCCCAGACGCTATTGTCCAGGCTCACTACCTTAATCAACTTGCTGGCCGAGAATCACATTTGGTCTCCACCTCATGATGGCCTTGCTGGGGGGATCGGAGGCCATTGAAGCCCCACATGGTCAATGGAAGGGTGGGCCGTGCCCATGGGGCAGTGCCAGCCTGGCACCCCGCCACTGCCCACCGGGCACCCAAGCATTGCCCACCGGGTACCATATCTGTGCTTGGGCAATGCCAAGGGTGTGGGGCCTGAGTGGGAGCAGAACCTTGGAGTGGAGCTATGACAGAGGAAGGAAGGGGAGCTCCTCAGGGGTGGCAATCAGGGTGGGAGGGAAGGGAACTCTGCCTGGGGGGTGCGATCGGTGGTGGAAGGGGAGAGAACTCGCAATTGGAGCAGGGGGAGGGAACTCTTCCGGGGGGGGGGGGGCAGTCGGCATGGGGGAGGGACTCTGCTGGGAGGGTGATCAGTGCGGGGGTGGGGTGATTGGCAGCGGGGTAGGAGGGAGGCTCGAGGGGTGATCAGCGCAGGTTGGTGAAGTCAGTGGGGGGGGAGGACATGTCCATGGTGGGGGGTCTTGATGTCCATGGGGGTGGCGTCCTGATGTCCATTGGCAGGGGGCGATATCCGTGGGGGTGGGGTAAACATGTTTATTGGTGGACGGGTATGCAATGTTGCAGGTCTATTAGTGGGCCAGATAATGTTCACTCCAAAGGCACATGCCCGGTTTGATGGGTATATTTTATTTAAAATACTCTCCTGGGACACCATGTTAAGGAAGCCTATCCCACTGGGAGATTGGGGCACCTGCACAATGGCACCCTTAGAGCTCAGCAGTCAGCTTCCCCAGTGAGTTCAGGCACCACCCAACCACGCCCCCCCCCCCCATTCCCTCCCCCCCACCACCCCACCACAAGCTGTTGAGAATTTTCAAACTCATCCAAAAAATGAGTCTGAAACTCTTCTGTTTTCTTTTTCGTTCAGCGCTGAATTTCTTTTCTAAAATTCCGTTCCCAGAGTTATCTGAACTCACATGATCTACCTTCAGATTTCAGAGCAACGGTGTTAACAATGACTGTGTAAGTCAGTGGTGCCTGTCACTGACCTGTGTGCAATGCCATTGGATGATCTGTGCTGATTGGACACTTGATGGGTGGGCACCTGATCTCAGTGATGCTGAAGGTCAGCCCAGCATTGAGCATTTACACACCTGACTCTCTCTGGGGATCCACCGGGGACATGTGGAGAATATCAAAGGCAGCTGCTCACCTCTGCATTAAGGAGGTCACCAATGCTTTGTTTAAGAGAGTCGGAGAGTTTGGGTGGGATTCTCCCAAAATAATTCTGTCGAATTTGCGTAAAAACTGGAGTAAATCCCTCAGGTTTTTTCAACAGGAGTTCCAAAATGAATCTCTCACACTCTGTGCATCACAGAGCCCTAGTGTGAATCACGATAAAAATCAAGGCGGGGCCTATTCCCGCTGGAGATGCCGGCAGCTTCGCGCTGAGTGGGCCACAGCATGTGCGCTGATCTGTCAGCACTGAGATCGGCGCATGTGCAGTAGCCCCGCACTGCCGGTCTCCTGATCGCTGGCCAGCTCGATTGCTGGCTAGCCCTGCGACCCTGCATCGCTGGCTTACTGATCCCCTCCACGGCCCGATTGTTGGCCCCGCCCCGGACGTGTCTGGACCAACCTGACGGGCAGACACCTCGTCAGCCCACCTCACTCTCAACACCCCCCCCCCCCCCCCCCGCAGTCCAATCTCCCCCGCAACACTCACGATCTATCCCTGCCCGCATTAGGACCCGCCCCTTGGCACTGCCTGATGCCCAGCGGGCAGTGCCAAGATGCCCCCTGGGCATTGCCACTTTGCCCCTTGGTCAGTGCCAGGGGGTCAGACTGGTCTTACACCCGACCTCATGGGGGGCCTCCATGGCCCCCCTTCACTCCAGCTCCCTGCAAGTTGGAAGCTATTGTAAACCCCGCTGGAGTGAAGCGCTCCTGGCCGGGGGCGGGGAGGTTAGTGGGCCTGGAGACTTCATTCCCGGGCCCACTAATTACATGCAAATCATGATTAGCATAAATTATACGGCTCTGCGCTGATTTCTCACGCGGAGCTGATGGCGCTGGAAATCCAGTGGCTGGAACTCACAGAGGCCGTGGCACCCAGTGGGGAGCCTGCTGAATGGCCTCCATTTGAGTCTCGCAGCCCACCACACTGCTAAAGTGCAACGGCCTGGGAGAATTGCCTCCTTTGTGCTTTACAGCACTGACCCTGATGCACAGGCTGAGAGGTCTGTTGGCTTCAGGACCGCAACAGGGTCTGCACAAGTGCAGAGTGTCATTGATTGCACTCATGTGGATCCTGCTGTGGGAGCTCCTGCTCTTTACAAGAAGGTGGATCCTACAGTAGCTTCCACAGAGATGCTGGAGGCTCAGTAACACCTGAGGCAGATTGGAGGTGGTTCCAGGAGAAGCTGGTTCCACTGTGATAACATCACTGAACTATTAATCCAGAGGACCAGGTTAATGCTCTGAGGACAATATTTCAAATTCCACCAAAGCAGCTGTTGGAATATGAATTCAATTAATCTGGAATTGAAAACTGGTCTCAGTAGTGTGACCATGAAACTGTCATCAGTTGTTGTAAAGATCCATATTGTTCACTGATGCCCCTTTATGAGAGGAAACCTGCCACCTTTATCCAGTCTGGACTACATGTGACTCCAGGCCCACTACAACGTGGTTGACTCTTAACTGCCCTTTGTTCAGCTCAAGGGCAATTAGGTCTGGGAGACATATGCTATCTTTGCCAGCAATGCCCACATCCCATGAAAGAATAAAGAAAAAAATTGGGCTTGGCTGTCATTTAAAAATGATGCCAGCACCTGTGCTCATTTCACCTGACACCAGAAGCAGCAGCTTCCTGCCTGCCTCTAACTCGCTCGGTCCCAATGTCTACAAGTTGATCATTTGTTAGCCACCAGATAATTGCGTTCAGCCAGCTGCTTCTGCCCCAAAGAGAAATACTGTCCACTTTCAGGACCTCCATACCACTGACATTAAATTACACCCAATATACACCTGTAAATAACAGTGATACTATGAATGTAACATGATACTCTGGTTTAATATCACTAAATTAGAAGGTATTGGAACATGAATTTGGATATTGCCATGAACTTTCAGATCACCTTAAAATCAAGTGACTAGTCTGTTCTGCAGTTCAATGGTTCAGATAGACTATACCAGTGCTGTGAAAATCAACTTGATAAAGTTAATCTGAAAGCATTACAATTCATCCAGCACCTTATACCTGCACATTATAATTTACTTTCCAATTAATTTAACATAACTTGTAATCCCAAGAATTCCTGACACTCATAACTACCACAGTTGTGACCATTTGTGATTTTAAATATTCTTTAGTGATGTGGGGGAAAGTGGAACTTTGTTCTATTCCTTTCTACAACCTCGACTTCTGTTAATTGGCTCGAGACTGAGACTGACCAGTGGATAAATTACATGTTAGGTCTGGTACTGAGCCACATAAAACTGATTCCTGTTAAGTAGGTACCACAATTGCCTTTGACCCAACCACGTTCCACATAGTGAATGATAAAGTTCATGTTTTCTGTGCTTAAAGTGTTTTATGAGGGTTCATAACTTGCTTTTGTCTCTGTGCCCCTATTTATATAAACCAGCATTCAGAATAATTTATTAACTGTATGTTTGTTTCCCTTGGGCCTTCTTCTCTTTCCTTGTTGCAGTCCTGGCTGCTGTGCCCATTAACGTGTCCTTGGTGTTGTCAGGGCTTTCTGGCTGCAGAATGGGATAATATGGAGAGGGGTGTTCCATGCCGACTTTGCTTGTTGTGTGATGTGCGGGTGGGGGTGAGTGCGGGGGGCATCCACCCCAACGTCAGCATTCTGTTCCTCCCCCACTTTCTCAACCTGCCCTGCCACCTACAATGATTTATGCACATGTATGCCCAGGTTCCTCTGCTTCTGCATTTCCTTTAGAATTGTACCCTGTATTTTATGTCACCTCTCCTTGTTTTTCTGATTAAAAGTATCACTTCACACTTCCGTATATTAAATTTCATCTGCCACATGTCTGCCCATTTCACCAGACTGTCTTAATCCTCTGAAGTCTATCGTTAACATCCCAATAGTTCACAACACTTCCCAAGTCTTGCATCACCTTCAAATTTTGAAATTGCAGCCTGTACTAGGAAATTGTGCCCAGGTTTGGGTTACTAATATAAATCAAGAATTAATATAACTCAAGAAAAGAGTTGTCCCTCTATATATATAATCCCCCAGTCAGAAGTAAGTAAATTTTTCTGTAAGCCATGTTTTTAATAGGCTTGAATTAAATAATGCTTGAATTGCAGAATGAAATTCGAGCTATTCTGAAGTCAAATTCAAAGTACCACATGGATTCAAATGAAATGCCTAATGGCACTAGTACTTTGCATTTAAAAAGCATTGTTTTACTGAGGTTTGGGGACTCAAATTATTAATACATAGGAAAACAATATGATAGTAGATTTTGGAATGGTATGGCCAACGAATCTTCTTAGAGTTCCTGCACCTCACAATTTGGCACTATGTCTATGAGTGCCTATTCCATTGTGCAAAATGAATTTAAATGGTGCTCTGGTAAAGAGATCAGTCATTGTTGGGCTGTTTTTCCAAATTATCCATTAATCGAATGGATTTTATGTTGGGAAATGATAGAGCGGGCAGGATAGCTTTTTTTCCACAACCTTGGATGGTGTGCCACAATTCAAGAATGATTCTTGCGAGTAGAAGTTCTTCGGCTGTTCGTGATGCAGTTGAGCAACAAACTGATTCAATGAAAAATACTGATGTATCCATCCCCTTAATGGACAGTGAAGAGGCAGGAAAAGTGCCGGCAGAATTTCAAAATCAAAGTTCTTCACAGAATGGACTGAGACCTCAAACTGACCCTGCAGGGTTTACAATACTTAACATTGAAATAAAAATGCCTGCTAGATACAGAATAGAATTGCAGGCAACTGGACCGGGTTCAAAAGACCAATTGAAATGACTGGAATAATATGTTTTCTGAATTGTGTGGAGGACTCAAAATCTTAGAATGGAAAATAAAAGTTCGGAATGAGAAAGTTGTTGCCATAGCTCAGCAAGAATGCACTAAAGTGGAATCAGGAAAAACTGAAAGATTCCAGATTGTTTAAAGATCAAACCAAATAAGAATATTAAACCTTCCTGCTGGATCATTAAAAAAATTGCTGATATTCTTAAAGGGTGAAAGGAGAAAAGTTTAAAGGGAATATTAGGGGGGGCTTCTTCACGCAGAGAGTGGTGGGAGTGTGGAATGAGCTGCCGGATAAAGTGGTAAATGTGGGGTCACTTTTAACATTTAAGAAAAACTTGGATGGGTTCATGGATGAGAGGGGTGTGGAGGGATATGGTCCAAGTGCAGGTCAATGGGACTAGGCAAAAAATGGTTCGGCACAGACAAGAAGGGCCAAAAGGCCTGTTTCTGAGCTGTAATTTTCTATGGTTCTATGGTTCTATGGCTAGGGAAGGTACAAAGGTACGAGTTGTTGGCACAAAATGAAACCATTCTGAATGTATTATTATCTCCAAAGATAATTTATAATGTTTGAGTCTAGAAAACCAATTTAAAATGAAGATATGTCTAAAACTGAGCAAGGAGAGTGAGATAGTTTAACTATGGGCTTAGCATGTTTCAAAGCTTAAGTCTTAACAAACTGTTTTAAAAATGGAGCCCATTCCCGGGCTGAGTGTGGGGCGGGACGGGTGCTGAAATCGTCAGCCCGCCCACAATATATAAACAATCATCAAAGGGTTAATTGGGCTTGTTACCAAGCCAGTTGACCCTGATAATATCCTGCCCAAGCCGCAAAACGGTTAATGTGGGCAGTTGGGTGGAGTAAGTAGCCTCATTTAAAAAGAACTCTTTGACAGGTGGGAAGGGAAGGGGGGCCAGGCCCTTTCTTTGGGGGCTGCCCTTTGCAGATTGGGGATGCCCCCCTAAGATAGAACCCTCCTTTCTTCCTACCTGCTCACTTCCCGCAAGGAACTACAAAAGGTCGTGAATGTAGCCCATCCATCACACAAACCAGCCTCCCATCCATTGACTCTGTCGACAGTTCCTGCTGCCTCGGCAAAGCAGCCAGCATAATTAAGGACCCCACGCACCCCGGACATTCTCTCTTCCACCTTCTTCTGTCCAGAAAAAGATACAAAAGTCTGAGGTCACGTACCAACCGACTCAAGAACAGTTTCTTCCCGGCTGCTGTCAGATCTTTGAATGGATTTACCTTGCATTAAGTTGATCTTTCTCTACACCCTAGCTATGACTGTAACACCACATTCTGCACTCACTCGTTTCCTTCTCTATGAACTCTATGTTTTGTCTGTATAGCGCGCAAGAAACAATACTTTTCACTGTATATTAATACATGTGACAATAATAAATAAAAATTTAAAAATCCTTAAAACCACTCCCCCAGCCCCCTGCACCTCCCTCGCTAATCTGCCTAAACCCACACTGTCCAAGGCCCTGGGCATATCTGTTTCCATGGATCCATCGGGCCTTCTTCTCCTTCCTAGTTGCAGTCCTGGCTGTGCTCACTTATGGGCCGTTGGCGTTGTCAGGACAGATGGAACTGCCAACCAATCAGCAGCTTCCTGGCTGCAGAGTGGGTTAATATTGAGTGGGGTGTTCCATGCCAAATTTGTTTGTTGCGCAAGGGGGCAGAAGGTATCCACCCAAACTCTAACATTCTGTCCCACCCAAACTCTGACATTCTGTCCCACCCAAACTCTGACATTCTGTCCCACCCCCACTGTAACATACTGTCCTGGGTTTAGCCACAGAGTTTTGAGTTTTGATATTCAAACTCATCTCAAGTGGAACCAGAGAAAACTGCTACTGCAAACATCAAGAGCAGTGAATGCGTCCTCCTAAATCTCCTGATGTTTTTCTTCAGTGGCACAAAAGAATGACAGGCCAGCTTCATTTTCAATTCTTCACCCTGGGAAAAGCAAGTGTGACCAAGAACTCATGAACTCTCGAGACCTCACGTAACCATAATTTTTTCTGGAGTGTGTGTGTATGTCTGTATGAATAGGTGTGGTTGCATTTATATTCGGGTGTTAAATAATAAACATAATCTTTTTTTATTGGAAAATCTGTCATTCCTCCATTCCTGACATTTACAGCACTCAGGGTAAAGCATTTTTAAGAGGATACATCCTCTCATCTAGCGATTATATTCAAGGCTAAGTTAAATCAATGTTTGATTGACAAGGGAGTCAAGGGACAAGCAAGAAAGTGGGGTTACGGCCACAATCATAGCAGCCATGACTTTAATGAATGGCGGAGTGGGCTTGATGTACCAAATGGCCTACACCTGCACTTATTTCTAATGGTGCCAGGATCAATGTATATAAAAGATGCACTCCCACAACTCACTAAGCCTCCTTCATCATCACCTTCCAAACCCACAATCCATACCACTGAGAAGGACAAGGGTAGTAGACAAATACAGCTGGATTTGACGGTGCCCGACAAGGTGAGGAAGATGGAATGGAAAGTGTCTGGTCCATGCAGCCCCTCCCTTGCCATCTCAGCACAGTTCCTTTGGGAAGGAGGGCTTCGCACCCAATCAGTCAAGAGGTAAGGAAGAAAGGGGAACTATCTCTACCACCCTGTCTCTAAGAATGTGGTAAGATAGCTGTTAAGGTGTATTACATATTGTAAGTTGTAGTTTTTTAACAACTCAATGTGATGCACTTTTATTTCTTCCAGGGGAGAGGTCGTGCAACAACCTAATTCAAAATTCATGTCCTTTGGAACATAATTTTTAGTTTTAGGTACTATAAGCTTCGATGTAAGATAAATGGAAAGGCCTGTTAGGCCAATGAGGGCCAGACCTTGGGGGGTGGAGGGGGGCGGGGGGGGGGGGGGGGTGGGATGAAAGGAGTTGGACTTCAGCGTGTGGGTTTGGGAAGTAGTTCAGATTGCAGAAAGCAGGTAGTGGGGAACGTGTAAGGCCTGAGGGGGGATCAGGTCAGTATTGGGTGTTATGTCAGTTTGGGTCGTGGGAGGACAGGTTGGGCCTTGGGTGGGCGTGGGGGTGAGACAGGCCCATTGGGGTAGGGGGAAGAAGTCCTTTGCAGGTGGGAATCCTGTGAGGGCTTGTGGGGGGTTCTGGGGAATAATGTGGGGTTCATTAGTTGGAGGCTCAGAGGAATTCCGTGGAATGGCAGGGATGTGGGAGGAGCCCAATGGGGGTTCGGTCTGGGTCTGTACAATAGTCACCCAAATGTTAGAAGAGGTTTTAATTCTTCTAACTTTTCCTGAGTAACTATTGGTGTAACCCTGTCAGAACCGTCCAAAGTTTATGATTGCATTTCTGGATGGTTCCCAGTGCAGGACAATTGCCCAGAGGAAGTCTGCACTTCTGGGAAATTGCCATGCAAACCCTCAGTGGTGAAATTCTGAGTAGGATTCCACAGCACATCTTTGGGGTAATCCTCCAATCTTAAACTAGAGAGCTCGGAGGTTATGGACCATAGTTCTGACTCAGGATATTGTGTGGCTTTGAGGGAAACTTGCAGGTGGTGTTACTATGGGCTGAATTTTATGGCCACAAATTGGGTTGCCCTCTGTGCTAATGTAAAACATTCACAATGCGTTTGGGTTGGCATTCCGATGTCATCACACCAATATGCAATATTACAGAAGGCGAGTGGGTGCTGAAATCAGAAGCTCGCCCATAATTTTGAAAAAGAATTAGCAAGGTGTTGAACTGGTTAAAGACCCAGTGGACATGTATTTTTATTTTGCCCACTCTATTCTTGGGTAGTTGGGCAAGTAAACGCTTGGGAGTGATTTACGCCAGATAAAAGCAGGCAGTACAAGGGTGGATGGAAATGTCTGCAAGCTGGACCCTGGTTCCATGTAGCAGCAGAGTCTGCTGGTGAAGGTGGCAGTATTTGGATGGTACTGGACGTTTTTTATTCACTGTTTTTAGTCTGCCATCACAGATGGTGAGAGAATGAGAGGGCAGGGGTCTTTTAAAATAGTGGTTTTGACCAACTTCCAGTTCATGATGTAGCTTTCTGCTGCCTGATGTCCCAGCCTAGATGCCTGATTGGGTGCGAAGCCCTCCTTCCCAAAGGAACTGTGCTGAGATGGTAAGGGAGGGGCTGCATGGACCAGACACTTTCCATTCCATCATCCTCACCTTGTCAGGCACCGTCAAATCCAGCTGCATTTGTCTACTGCCCTTGTCCTTCTCAGTGGTACGGGTTGTGGGTTTGGAAGGTGATGATGAAGGAGGCTTAGTGAGTTGTGGTAGTGCATCTTTTATATACATTGATCCTGGCACCATTAGAAATAAGTGCAGGTGTAGGCCATTTGGTACATCAAGCCCACTCCGCCATTCATTAAAGTCATGGCTGCTATGATTGTGGCCGTAACTTCACTTTCTTGCTTGTCCCTTGACTCCCTTGTCAATCAAACATTGATTTAACTTAGCCTTGAATATAATCGCTAGTCCTGCCTCCATTGATCACTGGGGAAGAGAGTTTCAAAGATTAATAACCCTCTACAAGAAGAAATTCCTCTTCATCTCTGTTCTTTATGGGAGACCCTAAATTTCAAAACTATGCCCACCAGTTCCTTATTAAGAGGAAAGATCCTCTCATCATCTACCCTGTCAAACTCCCTCATAATCTTATATGTTTCAATAAGATCAGCTCTCGTTCTTCCAAATTTCACGAAAATAGGCATAATCTGTTCAACCTTTCCTCATGTGATGGCCTCTTCATCCTATGAATTAGTCTGGTCTGGGAAACCTTCCCTGAACTGCTTCCAATGCGAGTATATCCCTCCTTAGGTAAAGAGGCCAAAACTGTACACAGTACTCCAGGCGTGGTTTCACCAATGCTCTGTATAGTTGTAGCAAAATTACTTTTAAACTCCATCCCCTTGCAATAACTTTCCTTATGCCTTCCTAATCACTGCATGCTACCTTTATTGCAGTTAATGTACAAGAGCATTCAAATCCCTCTGTACTGCCACATTCTGCAGTCTCTCAATTTAAATAATATTCTGTTTTTTATTTTTCCTGCAAAATGGACAAACTAATGTTTTCCCACATTATACATCACCTGTCAATGTTTTGCCTCATTACATAGCCTATCAACATCACTTTGTATCTTCCTCACAACTTGTTATCCTATCTATCTTTGTAGCAAATTTGGCTACAAACAGTCAGTCCCTTCATCCAGGACTAAATATAATTCATAAATACTTGGGTCCCAGCACTGACCCCTGCAGGTATTTGACGTTTCAAAAAGATATGACGTTGGGAAAGGATAGTGGGGTAGCTCTGTTAATTAAGGATGTCATTAATGATTGGTTGAAAAGAACAATATTTTGAATCAGTTTAGGTAGAGTTAAGAAATAGTAAAGGTAGGAAGTCACTTGTGGGAGTAGTTTATAGGCATCCTAACTATTAAATGGTGCTGGGTGTGGTATTGACCTGCCTTTTATGCAGGGGTCAAGTTTCTAAATGAGGTAGAGGAGCAAAGGGAGTTAAGAGGTAAAGACACACAAATCACTAACTGTAGAGACACAGACTAATAAGGCTATAAAAAAGCAAAGGAAATACTGTGATTCCTTTCTAGAGTGATAGAATTGAAAAGTGGATAAGTTTTGTTAAACTTGTACAGAACATTGGGTAGACCACCCTTGAAGCACCATGAACAGATTCTCTCGCCAAATTATAAAAAAGGACATCGAGACACTGGAGAAAGTGCAAAAAAAAGACTTCCAAGAATTATGCCAGAACTGAGAGGTTATAGCTGTTTGGAAACATTGAACAGACTTTGGTTCTTACTGTGAGGTGACCTAATGGAGATAGGGTAGGAACAGGCTGGACTCAGAGAAGGTGTTTCCACTAATGGAATTCAGGTCCATAAATGTAAGACAGTCATTAGTACATTTAACAGGGAATTCAGGAGAAACTTCTATAACCAGGCATTAGGTAAAATGTGGAGATCAATACCATAGGTAATAGTGGAGCCAAATAACATATAAGAGGTGGTTTGATTAACACTTGCTGATAGGATTAAGCAACAAGGGGTAGCAGAATATTTGTGTAGAGTGAAAGATCAGGCACGGAACAGTTCAGCCAAGTAGCCCTTTTCCGCTCTGTAATTCTACGTAAGATGTATACCGATAGTTACCATGCTAACGACTGAACACTATTTCCCTTAGGTCGACATTTTAAATTACAAAGGCATTAATGAGATGTTCATGTAGGCTGCAGATACTCTGGTTCTTGTTCGGTTACACTGAGGGAGAATTTACCATAACCAATGCAATTACTAGCACATCTTTCAGACTGTGGGAGGAAACCGGAACACCCGGAGGAAACCCACACAGACACAGGGAGAACGAACAGACTGCACAGACAATGACCCAAGTTGGGAATTGAACCTGCGTCCCTGGCGCTGTGAGGCAGCAGTGCTAACCACTGTGCCACCGTGACGCTTTTCCCCTACTGATGTCCCGGAGTAAAAGGAATGGATTATACTGCAACATCAATCACTAAACTGCAATGTGAAGGAGGCTTCAGAGTACTGAAAGACCTTCTGAAACTTTCTTGGCAACTCATGAAACTTTTGCCTGTTTCAAAGCCGCTGAGAGTAGTACAGTGCATGGTTGGAGTATTTCACCGCATAAAGTGCCATATTGAAAGAATTATTTGTTTTTATTAAAATATCCAATGATTTATTAAGCCATTTGTTCATCTGATGTAGCAAAAAGAAAACTGGAAAGTTAATATTTTGGCAAATCATCCAGAGACAGATGTGAACTATACTAAAAAAATGAGGAGCAGATGCTACAGTTAAACCAAAATGCAACAAAATAAATCCAAATGGCTATCTCATGCAAATTACATGCAAACCTTATAGTATGCGGTATTCTTTCCAGACCTACTGCTGTACAGAAAGGAACAGTTCAGGTAAAATAAAAGCAACATGGAAACAGTTACAGTATTCCCCAGTCTAACAAAGTAGAAGATAAATTGTCCAACAAATATTATGAATGGTTTCTGGAAGAAAATTGTGTCCAAACGTGCAGGATACAGCAGCAGCAGCAGGCTACATGTGGAACTAACTTTACCTTTACTGGTGTGCTTGCTCACAGATTGTATAGAATGGAAAGGTCAAGATTGAGGACGGTGGAAAAAAGATTTTTGGCAGTGAATTCATTTGGAAAGCAGCAAGAAGACCGTCTGTTTCCAAGATTCAAAATCAACAAACTGGATATTTGTTTAATTTATCTTAGTCTGTCACCAGCTCGTATCCAATTTTTTAAAAATCAGCCATTGTTAATGATGGGTTTCAGGACTGCAATAATCTACTTGTTTCATAGCATGCAGATATGATATTACTTACGAACAAATCATGACATGTTTGTCATGTCCCTCTTGAACTGAGGAGAGAGAAGAACGACAACTGGTCAAAAAATTCTGAACCGATCATGATGATGACTTTAAACACATTAGTCACCATAGAGACCAAATCAAACCTGCAATTAGATGACATCCAGTTATGTGCAATCACTGAAACCAAGATCACAGGAGCTTGACATTTCTGTTTAGTTTGTAACTTTCTGTCTCATTTCAGAACATTAGGACTCACGAAACAGGAACAAGAGTTGACCATATGGCCCCACTGAGCCATTCAATTAGATTATGGCTGATCTTTGACCTCAACTCCACTTTCCTGTCTATCCACATATCTCTCCACCCCTGTATGAATTTCAGCCTTGAATATATTCAATGATTGATTGTCCACAAACCTCTGGTGTGGAGAATTCCAAAGATTCACAACCCTCTGAGTCAAGAAATCTTTTCCTGTCTCCAGCCTAAGTGGCTCATCACTTTATCCTGAGACTATGAGGGGGAATTTTCCCCAAAAATGACTAAGATCACGATCTTACCAAAAAAATTCGAAGTGCCGAGCAAGCTAGAAAACGGGAGAGTTTCAGACCTGTTTTTGGTTGAGTTTGAAAATGCAATCTTATGCCACTCTGTGACTTTTTTGGACAGAAGTGCAATTATCACCAGTACAGGATGGGTGTAGAGCCTCAGCTTGCCAGTAAAGTTGGCTGAAGACTGCCTGAGGCACTATTGCGCAGGCATCCCGATCTCCCACTGAACTGGGAGACCTCCTGCTACCCCCTCCACACCCCACCCCCCATGAATATTTCACCCCCCCCCCCTACCCCATCACTGGCCACCCACCCCCAGCAACACAGGTCATCGGCATCAGGACCCGCCCGATGGGTTCCCCGTCACAACTCCTTCTGTGGCCCACCCTGCACGCTCTACCCTGTGGTGGTCTCATCGCCCACCCACCCATCAATCACTCCCTGTGCTGGACTCCCCGTCCACCCTCCCAGCTGATTGTGCCGGTCCCTCCCACCAGCCCTCCTCCCCCCCACCCATCCTCCCGGCGATCCCTCCCTGTGCTAGTCTCCCTCTCCCCCCACCAATAGCACTCTGTGCTGGTCACCCTCTCCGCTGCCGATAGCACCCTGTGCTGGTCTCTCTCTCCCCCACTGCCGATCGCTCCCTGTGCTGGTCTCCCTCTCCCCCCACCGATAGCACTCTGTGCTGGTCGCCTCTCTCCCCGCTGATAGCACCCTGTGCTGGTCTCCCTCTCCCCCTGCCAATCACCACCCGCCTGCAGGGTTCCTCCCTCCTCAACAATCACCCCCATCTGCGGAGTTCTCCCCACTGCCGATCATCCCCATCTGCAGAATTGCCTCCCTCCACTTCCAGAACTCCCCCTCACTGCCCACGGAGCTCCCCCCTTGCCCGCCGACATTCATTGCTCCATCCCCCACTCAGGCCCCACCCACTTGGCACTACCTCAGCACAGTTATGCTGCCCAGTGGGCAGGTACCAGGGTGCCTGATGGGCACTGCCAGGCTGGAACTGCTCCATGGGCACTGTATGACTATGCCCCTAACCACCCGAGGGCTTCAATGGCCTCTGATTCCCCAGGCGAGGCCATCACATTTGGACCCCGCTGGTGAAGCTCGACTGGTGAGGGGATAAGTATAAGTTAGCCCGGACAATAGCATCTGGGGCTTGCTAATGACATGTAAAACATGTCATTAATATTTAAATTGGCTTCATGCCTTTCTATGAATGTTTCAGAGTTTTGGGACAGAACTACACAAGTTACCTTGATAATTATCCAGGAAATGTGAGACTGATTAAATCTGATCTAACACCTGGGCAACTCCACAGCTGACCAACCATCCCCCCACCCCACCTCTGCCTGCACCAATCACTTTCCTGACCCCTTGATTCCCTCGCAATCTCCTGACAAATTTATTCTTCACTGACCTGACCCAACTGACCCCTGGCCCAACTACCCACTCACCCACCTACCCAATCACCCACCTACCCACCTAACCCACTGACCACCTTGCTCAACTACCCACTCACCATCTATCCATCTATCCCACCTGCACCCCTAGCCCAACTATCCACTCACCCACCTACCCACCTCACCCACTGACCACCTCACCCAACTACTCACTCACCATCTACCCACCTAACCCACTTGCACCCCTAGCCCAACTACCCACTCCCTACCAGCTCACCTTATCCACCTCGATATCTACCCACTCACCCATCTGACCACCTCGTCCAACTACCCACTCACCCAACTACTCACCTTACCACCTAAGCACCTACCATACCTCACTATCTACCCACTCACCCATCTACCCACCTCACCCGCCTGACCACTTCACCCAGCCACCCAGTCTTCCATTCATCCATTCATTCATCCATTCCCTAATCCACACCCATTCATTAAAAGACTGGACCTTAATCACTTACCTGAATAAAACAGTTAGTGCTGCAAAAAAGGGGCATGTCCTTTGCTCTGGTCATCTTCACTGGTCTCTTTCTAGATGTTTGGCCTCTTTAAATGCATTCAGGTAAGTGGACAATTTGCTGCCTAATGAGCATTGGCCACAACGGTTCCAATGCTGACTGAAGATTTAGCTCATTCTGTTTGTCTATTCTTCTTACTAAAGTGAATAACTTTCTATTTTTCCCCATTTCATTCCATTCGTCACCTTCTTCCTCATTCACTATACCTGTTAATATTATATATTCTGCTGTAGGCTCTGCACAAGTTACTGTGCCACCTAAGAAATACAGTTGATCTTGTTCTACTTGGTCCCATATACACCTTACTGGAGGCTGAAATGTAACCCCCCACCCCCTCTCAACCCCCGCAATTGTGTAACATTACACTAACCACCACACAAACACTGGGCTGATCTTTACCTCACCAAAATGGTGCATTTTGGTTGGGTGGGAAGTAAAAATGTAAAGAATTTCCAATCTATCCCCAACCTTCAACGAACCAATTTTAAAAGAGGAAGTTTAAGGAGAGTGCGTCTCTTGTCTACTTCCAAGAAGCAAGACTCTCCTTTAAATATATTCATGAGGCTTTGTGCCTCCACTATTTTTCTCTATTCCAGCTTTACTGCAGCAGGAAGAGACAGGTGAACATGTCTGCATGGGACGGATCAATGCCTTTTCATCACTGCTTATGGACCAGGAGGAGCTGGCGCTTCCCCCGGCCCACCGATCAATCCTATTAATGTCCCCAGTAATCAGAACCTCCTCACTAGCTGTGATCCTATGCATTTCCAATATCTTCCATGATTTCTTCCCCACCTCCATGTTGTCCAGGCACCTTGACCATCATTTTCCTTGTAAAAGGCAGGCTGAGGTAACAAGAAACGTATGAGGCAGGATTTACCCTGTGGCCTTCTGAACCCCACTGTCAGGATTAAATGGAGGTCAGAGGTTGGCAAGAGAGGAAGCCTTCCAGATTGAGGACAGCAGCAGTGGAATGCCATAGCAAATAAATGAAAGGAAAGGGTATCACAAGACAGAGGTATCATCTTCCAACTTTTCAAATGTAAAATAAAAAATGCTATTGGCAGGAGAGGAGAATGGAATTCCTCCACAGGGCCACCTGTGGATGCTGCTGCACCAGGTGTACATGAGCAACCTTTGATTATAGAAACCCTATAGTGCAGAAGAAGGCCATTCGCTTCATCGAGTCTGCATTGACTGTCCAAAAGACCACTCCACCTAGGATGACTCTCCCACCCTATCCCTGTTACCCCATGCATTTACCATGGCCAATCCATCTAACCTATACATCTTTGGAATGTGGGAGGAAACCAGAGCACCCGGAGGAAACCCGTGCAGACACGGGGAGAACGTGTAAACTCCGGACAGACAATCACCCAAGCATGGGTCCCTGGCACTTTGAGGCAGCAGTGTTAACCACTTTACCACCGTGCCACCCAAGCTTGCTTGGAGTGCTAGCGTTCCCTGGCCTGTGAGAGGAGGTCTCCTTCAGTCCGCTAAATCGTCCTCCATCTGCCGTCTCTGCCTGTGGGGATCTGAAGACCGGCTGGAAAATCCCAGCTGCCATCCAATAACACTTTTAATAAGCCTTTACCTGGCTAAATAGGCCCACCTGCCTTTTGCAGGCAGCTAACCCTGCTGCACCTGCCCCCCATCCTGCCTCTGGCAAAATGGCTGAAGGGCAGGACGGCAGTGCAAAGCTCTGTGCCAGCCCACCGACATTCCTGGACCCTCGGGGCCTAAAATTCAGGCCTGTGGAATCTGTGCAAACTTGATTGCATTCGATGTCTTCCATTTCCCTGGGGGTTCTGCTGGTCTCCCATTGAATGCTCTGGCTAATGCCTAAAGTTCACAGAACCTCTAACAATAGCTCCTGTAATCACCAGACCGCTGCTCAATGTTGAAATTGACAGATTTTTCAGGTTTCCCAAACCAAACAGAAAGCTCATTGCCATAACCTATAGGGGGGAAGTTCTTGAGAATCTTAGCACATAAATGCAAGGGGATGGTGGTGGTGGGAGCTGGTGGGGGGGGGGGGGGGGGGGAGGAGGGGGGTGGCGGGGTGATGTGAGATTGGGGGGGAGTGGAAAGAAACAGGCTCCTGATCACAACATCTCCACTTTACACTTCATGACAGAAAGCAGATGTGGACAGGAAACAGTGAGGTGGACATTGAGAAGGTGCATAAGGCAGGAATTTATCATCACCCTGGATATTCTCGACAATGTTGGTTGCAATGGTCGTAGACTGCTTGTTCAATAATTCACAGCAACATCTCCTCTATGTGCCTCAGGAGATGTCTGTTCCCTTTTGGTTCTCTGTTCCTACCAACTATTATGTGCTATCTAGACGTGAAAGAGAAATGGAAGATTATGAGTGAGTGTATCCCAGTTTGTTTGGGTGCTGTGTCTGTCACAGCTGAATTGTGTGGAAGCTGCGAGTTGTAAGTGTGAATCTTGCAAGGGTATTAAGTATGTGAGGCCCAAGTGGAGGATATGAATGTTCAGCGTGAGTCCTGATGGCTAGATAGCTAATGGATGCGTAATGGGGGTGTAATGCATTGAGCAATGTATGATGGTGTGGTGGGAAGGAGATGGCATTTGAAGA
Source organism: Mustelus asterias (assembly GCF_964213995.1). NCBI lineage: Eukaryota > Metazoa > Chordata > Chondrichthyes > Carcharhiniformes > Triakidae > Mustelus > Mustelus asterias. The sequence goes on along the minus strand of NC_135802.1, from coordinate 97,729,798 downwards.
TGCCTTCACTGACTTGACCACTCGTGTGAGGTTTTTGAGACTTTTGTGGCATTGCAGCCAGGTGTCCTCAGTGCCATGTGTTTTGAATTAACCTCTGTTGGCTATCTGCTCCTATTCCTTTTGCAATATGCTCCTTAAGGACCTCCAAGCCCCAAGTGGAAATATGACCTCTTTCCTCTGTTTCAGCTCCAGGGCTAAAGCCTCCAGCACAGAATCCGAGAACCTGGGAGCAGCTCTGGCCACAAATTCTATTTGGTACCCTTTATGATTTTCCTGAAACACTTTTGGAGACAGTTCCACCATCTGCTACAGCAAGAGGGTACCTCTTGTTCAGGAGGGACAGGTTGACTTTAAGAAATGCAGGCTAGCTTCAACTCATGCTAACCACACCCCATCATTTACAGAGAGTGTAGCCAATCAGCAGTGCATTTAGTACTGGACTGCATGTTGCAATCATGCTGATAAGCAGACAGAACAACGATGGCCTGCTAACAACATCATCTCAACCTGGTGCTGGGTGATTGTGCATTGTGACCCTTGTGCCTGAAAATCTATACTATCCCATTTTTAGCCCTCATTGCCAAGGTTTACCATGAATAATGACCACTTGGATTAATGGTCTGAAATGACTAACAACAATGGAACTGTTCATCAGCAATGCCAGCATAAGGGAGAAGGAAAAGAACTGGCAAAGAAAATTCGAAAAGAAATATTCCTGGACTGACATTGAAAATTTCCAAATAAAACTTTTTTCTAGCATTTGTGTAGACCACCATACAAACATATGTTTTGGAACAGTTAATTTCCACTCAATATTCCCTTCAAATAGCCAATGGCAGGCCAAGTTAAAATAATAGACACGAATTCTACAGCAGATGGTCTGAAATCTCCAGCCCAATGTTTGAGTATTCCCCCAATCTAAATTACATCCGACAAACACACAAAACCTTGTTCAGGAAAAATAGTTGATTCTGGACATTTTCCTTCTGATTGGCCAAGAAATTGAAGCACACCCAAAGTGGGAAGAGAGGAGGTGCTGAAACAATCCCAGTGCCCAAAATGTTAGGCCTGCAGGGCAGCTGACATCGAGCTGTTGGGATGAACACAACAAATAGGCACTACCCCTATCCACCCCCCCCCCCCCCTCCCCGCCCCCATCCTCACCTCACCCTCCCCCCAGCCCCGGCCCCCAACCCAGCTGCCACCTCACATACACACACACAATTCTCCGATGCAAAGCAATCAAAGATCAGGCTGCTGTAACACCAGTTGGGCCCTGAGATAAATCATTAAACTGGACTAAGAAGGGAAACAATTTGGGAAGAGCGGGGTTTGTGAAGGATATCAATTAGAAATTGGAGAGCAAGGAACTGGGTGGTGATCGGGAAGGGAATGTTGTCAGGACGGGGTTGTGGGAGGGTTGGTCACCAGGTAAAGATCAAGGTTGAATGAATAAGGAGGGTCAGTATTTGGATAGAAAGGGTAAAGATGCCAATTGGGGGATAGCACTGCTTGAAAAGAGTGATTAGTGATTTGTGAGGACAGAGACTGGAGGGGTAAAATCCCTCATCACCATTCATTTATGGCCTCCATGCAGATGAATTCAGCTAGGTTCTTGCTCAATAATCCTTTTATCTTTAGATATCACTGAATGAAATAGATATATGCATACCATGGTAAACACAGCAAACAATTTAATGTTTTAATATTGGGAAGAGATTGATAATTTTGCTAATGCGTAATTGAAATTCTGCTCATTGACAAGAAATAATGATAAAGGAGCTCTTTAAAGTTACATTCTAATGAAGCAGCCATGCACAAAATTAGCAGATGGCTCTTCAGGTTTTGAAGAATTTGTGAATTATTGCAAGTCAAGGAAATCAAATCGCATAGAAAAAGAAATGGATGTTGTAGAGGGAGTTACAAGTTGTATTTCAGTCAAGGACTCAGGTCACATCATGTCGTGAATACAATCCCAAAATTGAATTACAGTATTCAATTCTCTCCGTGATCCCTATTAATCACAGGGAATACGTGTTGAGAACTGATAGATTGGAAAAAAAACATCAAAGACTAGGGGACCTTAAATGAATTATGTCGTGCGTTGTGAGTGATTTATTTTGCTGCTACTATGCATTGTGTTTGCAATACAAGCCCTGGTGGTTCGGGTTTTCAGAATGGTTCCAATAGTTCCTTCTTGTCAGTTTTAAAAATTTCACAATCTTCCATTTTATCCAGAGAAAAGAAGATAGTCAAACTACAGGTAATATCATGACTATCCCGGCTTGGGTCACTGGTTAGGTACATTGACCCGAACAAGCGCTTGACTGTGGCGACTCGGGGAATTTCACAGTAACTTCATTGCAGTGTTAATGTAAGCCTTATTTGTGTCTAATAAATAAACTTTAACTTTAACTTTTGTTTGTGTGGAGTTTGCACATTCTCCCTGTGTCTGCATAGATTTCCTCCGAGCGCTCCGGTTTCCTCCCACAGTCCGAAAGATGTGCTGGTTAGGTTTATTGGCCATGTTAAATTCTCCCTCAGTGTGCCCGAACAAGCGCCAGAGTGTGGCGATTCAGAGATTTTCACAGTAACTTCACTGCGGTGTTAATGTAAGCCTACTTGTGACACTAATAAATGAACCTTAAACTTTATTGAGATCAGTGCAGGATTGAGTACAAGCAATCCTTACTGTACCTATTGCTGGCAAGGAAAGAGCCAAATCAGGAAAAAAAATCAAAAGTGGAATGGAGAGTATGAGCTGACGTAGCAACACCAAGGAAGTGATACACAACGGTGCGAGGGTTGGAACAGACGAAAATGCTAAATAAATGCATGAGAAAACTAATCGGGAAAAAGATAGCAGGACAACTCTCAGCATGTGGATCAGTAGGAGGCTGAAGTGGACATTATTAGGAAACAATTTGAATTTTGGCACAAAAGAAGCAATAAACCATCAAGAAGAAATCACTGCTGGGAAGCTCCAAGAAAAATGCAGCAGTGACAATAAATAAGCATTAATCTGTGTACCTCAATATACTGAAGATGATGCTAAGGGCTACCCCGCCATGTTGCTGCCAGAAATGTGGAATAGCGCAGAGGGGAAAGGAAACATGCAGGTGGTTGGCCAATGCCTTCCTCCACCTGATCAAAATTTCCTCTCCGCATCACTTGTGCCAGTGTGAAATATCCACCCATCTCTAGCACCTCACTTATAAACAAACAATCATTTGTTCGCTCAATGAAATTGTTTTCACTTTCACACCTTCCTCTCAATGTGCTAAACCATTTTAAATCCAGATTAATGACATTTGCATGGGAATATTGCGCAATAAATCCATGAGGTCTCATTCACTTTGCTAAACTTGTTCAGTTTGAACCATTAGTCAACAGTACTTGCAAGTTATTATGATCCTAAATCTGCCTCATCATTGTTATTGTTGGATGCCTTTCACTAACTGTGATCCTTTTACAATAATGCTGCTATGTGACTAGATTAATATCTCTATCCTCTGTAAGCATTCCATGCCATCCTACTTCCAGCTTCTGTCTTGCTTCGATTAATGGTCATATTTCTATGGTGCCAATAATGTCATTGGATTGAATTGTTCAGCAAAAATAATGACGAAGCTGACATCCAACTCGAAAATTGGAAGTTGCTATTCTAGATGTGTTACTCCTCTTCAAGATGCGCAAAAATACCATCTCACATTTGGCTTCCCATTCAAATATATTGTATGGCATAAAGTTCTTGTCCTTTGAACATAAATACAGATTAAGCTTGCCACAAACAAGTTAAGTGAAGTCATTTCATTCTAAATACGTTTATAATCCTATGGGAAGTTTAAATGACTGCTAAACAACCTCTCTGGCACTGAAATTAACTTTAAGAAGTGTTGTGTCTCATTCCTTCAGAATTAATTATTGCTGTAGATTTTAAGAGCACGCAAATGAAATGTTACTTTATCATTTCTTTCTGCCTCTTTCCTCTCTCTTAATTGAATCTTTATTCCACTTTCTGTACATTATTTGACATTGAGTGAAGTATTCTAACTTACATTTTATGATTCAAACTCTGGTCATTGACAATTATGGCAAGTTGTGTGCCCTGTTCACAGAAGTTGCAATTGCCTTGCTGAGGATGCTTCCCCCTTAGTATACTCAGCTGACAGAAACTTGTAATGCAAAACCCCGTGGAGAATCTACTTGATTTTGTTCTTTCATAGTCATGGGTGTCATAGAATCCCTACAGTGCAAACTCCACACAGTCACACATGGCCGGAATTGAACCTGTGTCCCTGTCACTGCGAGGCAGCAGTGCTAACCACTGTGCCACTGTGCTGCCTGAAGTTATGCAGCAGCCCTTTAAAAACTGCTTCTCTTTGGATCCTAAGTGCTCTGCACATATTGCACTCATCGGGCCCTATTTTACCATTTTGATTCGAAGTGCTGGGCGTACTTGAAACTGGAAATGTTTCAGATGCGACTTTTAGACCCATTCTCAGGTGCCCCCATACGCATTTTGCCTGCAAAAATATCAGCGATTCCGAATCGCGCTGCAGAAGCTCATGGGTGGGGCTTAACGTGCCCAAAACCCTGCAGCTCCAAGCGGCGCCTCCAACTGCACATGCGCAAAAAAAAGATAGAATGCGGCTCCCCTGCCACATCCCTCTCAGGCCGGATAATGCATCCCCTTGGCTCCCACAGACATTGCCCCATCCCCACAACATTACTGACTTCCCTTATCACCCCACACCCGCCACCCAGTCAGATTGCGGGCTCTTTCCCCCACCAATCTCAGGCAGAGTGATCCACCCTCCCCCTTCTCCCCCCACCGATCACAGGCAGAGTGGCAGCGGACCCCCCCCCCTTCCCCCCGCCACTGATCTCAGGCAGAGTGGCAGCTGACTCCCCTCCCCACCCGCCACTGATCTCAGGCAGAGTGGCAGCAGACCCACCAACCCCCCCTCATCGATCTCAGGCAGAGTGGCAGTGGACCCCCCCCCCCCCCCCCCCCCCCCCCCCCAACTGATCTCAAGCAGAGAGCCGTCGGACACCATGCCCCTACCTCCTCACTAACTGGAGCGCCCAAATCGGACTTTTATGGAGCATGTCTGTTTCGCGTCGATTCCGGATGGGTGAACGCAGGGGTAAAGGGGGAAGTGCTGGGGGTGCAGCCCATTAAGTCAATTTAAGTGCATGCATGGATCACGCTACTCGCCTCACGCTCGACTATACCAAGTTTTTGCGCCAGAAAACGGGTGCAGTGCGATGGTACAATTGGGCCCATCATTGTCCAGGAAAATGTTCAGAGAATGCAAAGTTCTAATCAACTGACCTCACTGCACCTCACACAGTAAGCTCTCCTCTTGTGTAATTAATTTTGGAAGTACAGCTCTGTTTTTTTTGGCATGATTACTGAATCAGCCTTTAACATGGCTTCAGCAACTTACTGATCCATAGAGTGTGCTGTTAGAATGTTCTTAGATATAACTTTGGGGAAGACTGATACATCTTGTACTAGATTACATTGGTAAAGATCCATAAGCTTTATTTTACAACTTTATTTTCTGATTACTTTCAAAACATTCCACCTGATTACTAATTCTTCGCTTCATAAATCCAGCACTAATTAGTATTTCCTTATAGAACAAACAATTTTGTTTAATCGCTTCCATATGTGACCCGCTTCAGAAGTTAGATCAATTGGACTTTCAAACAGGAAGAACACAACATTTTATTTTAAAGACCATATGCTGGCTACCTGGCAATGCAGAGTCATTGTGAGAGATTCCGTCGACTTTCCAATAGTTTCAAACATTCCTCATCCTTTCCTTGGATAATTTCTCCAGACGTTGTCCCGGCCATTCTAACTATGGATAGAAATCTTTTCCACAAGGTGTATGAGCAATTTTCACTTATATTCTGACCAAGTTACAGTGACCAATTGGGAGAATGCTTCAGAAATTTCTGAAGTTCAGGTCAATGTTTAAATGTTGCATGAACTTTTTTTATTTACATATTCTCTCATTTTTCATCTGTTCACTTGAAACATTTTTTTTCCTTTATTCTTTTATGGGATGTGGGCAAAGCTTGCGTTTCACTTGCACCTCTTTCAATTTGGTCTATTGCATTCGCTGCTCCCAACGTGGTCTCCTCTATATCGGAGAGACCAAACGTAGACTGGGTGATCGCTTTGCTGAGCACCTTTGGTCTGTGCGCAATCAGAACCCTGACCTTCCGGTTGCTTTCCATTTTAACACACGGTAGCACAGTGGTTAGCACTGCTGCTTCACAGCTCCAGGGTCCCGGGTTCGATTCCCGGCTCGGGTCACTGTCTGTGTGGAGTTTGCACATTCTCCTCGTGTCTGCGTGGGTTTCCTCCGGGTGCTCCGGTTTCCTCCCACAGTCCAAAGATGATTGGCCAGGTTAAAAATTGCCCCTTAGAGTCCTGGGATGCGTAGGTTAGAGGGATTAGCGGGTAAATATGTGGGGTGGGATTGTGGTCGGTGCAGACTCGATGGGCCGAATGGCCTCCTTCTGCACTGTAGGGTTTCTATGATTTCTATGATTTCTATGATCCTGCTCCCATGCCCACACGTCTGTCCTTGGCTTGCTGCAATGTTCCAGTGAAGTTCAACGCAAACTGGAGGAACAGCATCTCATCTTCCGGCTAGGCACTTTACAGCCTTCCGGTCTCAACATCGAATTCAACAGCTTCAGATGATTAGCTCTACCCCTCCTCGATCCCTTTGTTTTCATTTTATTTGTTTTTAACTGTTCTCTACCTTTTATTTCTTTATTGTCTTTCTTTATTTTTCTTCCCCCCCCCTCTTTTCCCCTATTTTATTCCCTTTTCCTTACCTTTTCTTCCCCTTTGCTTCCCATTCCCCCTTTTTTTTCAATTTTACCTCTCTCCCTCCCATCTAACCCCTTCCCCCACATCTTCATCTGTCACAGCTTGCCCTCTGATTTCAGCTTCTCTGCTGTTTGGCCATTCACATCTTTTATTCTCTCTACGGAGTACCAATAGCAGTCTTTCCTCTTGTTTTTGTGGCTGTGAGTCATCTTTCATTCCCTCAACCTTTAGTATAAATATCTCCCACTTTCTATGCCTTTTAGCTTTGACAAAGGGTCACCTGGACTTGAAACGTCAGCTCTTTTTTCTCCTTACAGATGCTGCCAGACCTGCTGAGATTTTCCAGCATTTTCTCTTTTGGTTTCAGATTCCAGCATCCGCAGTAATTTGCTTTTATTAAGGCTCGTATTTGTTGTCCATCCCTATTTGCTCTTGAACTGAGTGGCTTGTTGGGACATCTCAGAGGATAGTTAAGAATCAACCACATTGGTGTGGGTCTGACGTCACCTGTAGGCCAGGCAGCGTAAGGACCTCAGTAAACCAGATGGGATTTTACAACAAGTGATGTTAATTGTCATGGTCACCATTACTGAGACAAGCTTTATATTCCAGGTTTGCTAATTGACTTTAAATTCCAACAGCTGCCATGGTGGGATTTGAGCCCATGTTCCCAAACTTTAGCCTGGCCTCTAGATTACTTGTCCAGTGACATTATCATGAGACCACCATCTACCCCTAGTTGCATCTAATGCTCCCATTTCTAGCAGTTTTCTGATAGGATATTGGGAACGCTGGAGTAGATTTACACCAAAATTCTGCCACTTTGCTCGCTATGGATTCAGAGTGGGCAAGGGGCAGACAACGGAAATGTCCATTGACCTTGGGCGGGAATTTGCGAGTGGGTGTAAGTGTGCCACGGCTTCTGGCACTCCTGCATATGCCTCCTTGTATCAAGACACCTGACAAGCCCTAACCATTTCTCTCAGTGACCACTCAGATCCTGCTGTAGTTACCACTCAAATGCTGCCTTCAAAATCTGTTCTCTTCACAACAGCTACTGGGTGTAAGCCAACACCACGGTCCCCCCCACCTCCCCCTCCGCCCTGCCCCCCGTTAGCATAGCAACAAACCCTTCAGGCCATTGTGATATTGTGATCCCAGATTTCTTCACCCGCTGATCTGGGAGTGAACAGTTCACCTTTGTTTTAATTGGGAATGGAACTGCACATGATTAATGAAGTAACAAACTGTGCACAATACATAAGGCTGTGTCAAGACTGCAGTTTGTTAAGGAAATTATTTCGTTCCATGAATTAGAAAGGAAGGTTTTCAAGGGCGACTGCAGATGGTGATGGGAGTTGAGTGAACGCACATGACCCTCATCCCTTGATCCAAGGAGCGAAGTTGTTCAACATCTCTCTCTCTCTCTTTCTCTCGCTGGCTGCTTGTAACTAATCTTGAGCTATGGCTTCACCCCACTTAGGAGCCTTCTGCTGGGATGCAGCTACCCATATTGTGCTGGGCTTCCAACCTGTCTTTTTTAATGTCATCTGTATCACCAGCACTAGTCTGAGTCTGTTTGACACCCTCTGCCACATCTTGCCAAAAAGGAGACTTGGCTACCACAGATTCAGTCAGTCCCCTCTGCAGAAACCTTCAGCATCCTCTAGGATCCTGCTGATTATCAGTATCTGTGACATTCTAGGCTGTAAAGTAGGTGACATACATGGCGCTTTTAAAATTATTTTTGAAGTTGAATAAGATATTACATTTGTGTTATTGACTGATGCTCACAGTGATTCTGATTTCAAGAATGCGTTGCTGTTTTATTCATGATGTTCAAGCTGTGAGTTATGCAAGATGCCTTTTAACAGTTGTGGCTGGGTGGTACAAAAAGAGCAAAAATGTTACAGTTACTGGAAATCTGGAATAAAAGAGAAACAGAAAATGCTGGCAACACTCAGCAGGTCACGTGGCATTTGTGGAGATTATAGCCAAGATGGGATTGATTTTAATTTGGAAATGGGTTGGACAGGGTGTAAGATTGGCAGAATACAGGGTGGTAGGGATTCAACCCTCCCTCCTCCTCCCGCCCAAATTATCCATCAGTTTCCCATTTCTCCATCCCATGCCATTTTAACTCTTGGGTCTCATTAGAATTTGACAAGACCATCTCCTCCTCAAAATTGTTAGGCAGGAACAGGAACTTGGATGGGAGCTCAATGTTGCCAGAATCCCAAGGGAACAGTCTCTGGAATGAAGTTAGTGTCGGGTGTGGGTGGCTGGTGTTAAAGGGGAATGTTGATGCGGAAAGTGAGAGATCCCAAGTTTCCAAACATGGAATGGGTGAGCATTCTTCCTTCTTCTGGCTCAGGTGGATCAATCGGACTAGTTAAATTTGAATATTGTTCAGATCCCAGACCAGAACCCCAAGGTATATTGTGAAACCAGACTAGGCCTCAACAATTTCTCTGTTTTGCATAAATGTAATGAAAGGATGTATCACTCTGGGAGTAATTTCACTGACAAATTGTGGATCTTTTATCAAAACAAGTTTTATTCACAACACAGTCTGAGCATAACAAAATGAAACAGTTTAACTCTTAACAGTTGCACAATCTTTAAACATGAAAGGAAACAACTCTGATTTCTGACTTATCACTATTTCAGTTCCAAATAAGCAGCATTCTTCCTATAGCCTTAAATGTCACTTTAAATACAGTTAGTAAACCCAGACATACTTGCTACAAATTAGTGTAGGATGTCTTGAGGCTGTCAGAGAGACTATGTGGAGAGAGTAGGAGAGCAGACGTCTGTCCTTGAATAGATCCAGCCAGCAACTGAATTCTGAACTGAAACCACACCAGCAAAGATCCTTGCTACAGACATAACTCCTCCCATTTCTTTAATTAAAGAAAAACCCAGGGAAAATCTCCATTTATAAACAACAGTCCATTAGCCTTAGTAAAAGCTATATGGCTAAAATGAGCAATTATCCTGCTATCCAGCACCTAAGCTGTATTCCTTTCAGACATACCAACTCCCTATAGAAAAAAACTGAACTTTAAACATTCTACAGAAACATATATATCAATAGAAAGATAGAAGTTAGAAGCAGGAGTAGGTCATTTGGCCCTTCGAGCCTGCTCCGCCATTCATTTTGATCATGGCTGATCATTGAATTCAATATCCTGATCCCCCTTCCCCCCATTTCCCTTGATCCCTTTAGTTGCTAGAGCAATATCTCATTTCTTCTTGAAATCACGCAATGTTTTAGCCTCAACTACATTCTGTGGTAGTGAATTCCACACATTCCACCACCCTCTGGGTGAAGAAATTTCTCCTCACCTCAGTTTTAAAAGGTTTACCCCTTATCCTCAAACTATGACTCTTAATTCTGGACTCCCCCACCATCGGGAACATTCTTTCTGAATCTACCCTGTCTAACTCTGTTAGAATTTTATAAGTGTGGTGAACCATTGTTGGTTCCCACCAGGTAGTGCTGAGCCAGGGTCTGGCCAGTACTATGAGTCTGTATATATGTCACTGTTGGGGTTAGGGTTGGGCTGTTCTACATGTTACTGTTGGGGTTAGGGTTGGGCTGTTCTACCTGTAATATAGTTCTTATGGTACATCCCAGTCGGGCTCCGCCTCCTGGGAGAGGTATAAAGGTCACTGCTCTGTCTGGGACCCTTTAGTCTGGGATCGTGTATTATATATGGTAGCTCTATTGTTGTAGTCAATAAAAGCCTTTATTTCCCCGAGTACCTCTAGCCTCGTGAGTTATATCGCGCATCAATAAGTTTCTATGAGATCCCCTCTCATTCTTCTAAACTCCAGTGAATATAATCCTAACCGACTTAGTCTCTCCTTATATGACAGACCTGCCATCCCAGGAATCAGCCTGGTAAACCTTTGCTGTGCTCCCTCAATAGCAAGGATATCCTTTCTCAGATAAGGACACCAAAACTGTAGACCATACTCCAGGTGTGGCCTTACCAAAGCCCTATACATTTGCAGCAAAACATCCCTATCCCGATACTCAAATCCTCTCGCTATGAAGGCCAACATACCATTTGCCTTCTTTACTGCCTGCTGTACCTGCATGCTTACTTTCAGTGACTGATGCATGACGACACCAAGGTCTCGCTGAATATCCACCTCTCTCAATTTACACCGATTCAAGTAATAATCTGTCTTCCTTTTATTGCTACTGAAGTGGATAACCTCACATTCATCCACATTATACTACATCTGCCATGCATATGGCCACACACTCAGCCTGTCCAAATCACGCTGAAGCATCTCTGCATTCTCCTCACAGCTCACCCTCCAAACCAACTTTGTATCATCTGCAAATTTGGAGATAATACATTCAGTTCCCTCTTCCAAATCATTAATATATAATGTGAACAGTTGGGGTCCTAGCACAGATCTCTGTGGAACCCCACTAGTCATTGAATGCCAATCAGAAAATGAAACATTTATGTCAACTCTTTGCTTCCTATCTGCTAACCAGCTTTCTATTCAACTCAAGACATTATCTGCAATCCCATGTGCTTGAACTTTACATAGTATTCAGTTATGTGAGAAATTGTTGAAAGCCTTCTGAAAGTCTAAATAAACCATATTCACTGGTTTTGCTCAGTCAACTCCACTAGTTACATCATCAAGGAATTCCAATAGATTCGTCAAGCATGATTTCCCTTTGTAAATCCATGTTGACTTTGTCTGATTATACCACTGCCTTCCAAATGCTGAGTTATGAAATCCTTGATAATGGACTCGAGCAACTCCTCCAGTACCGATGTTAGGCTCACTGGTCTATAGTTCCCTGTTTTCTCTCTACCTCCATTTTTGAATAGCAGGTTTACATTAACTACTCTCCAATCTGTAGGAACCAGTCCAGAGTCCGAAGAAGTTTGGAAAATAACCACCAATGGATCTACTATTTCCAGGGCCATTTCCTTAAGTACCCTGGGATGAAGATTATCAGGACCTGGAGATTTATTCACTTTCAATCCCATCAATTTCCCCAAAACCATTTCTCTACTAATGCTGACTTCCTTCAGCTCCTCACTAAACCTTATTGCCCTCAGAACTTCTGGTACATTAACCATGCCTTCCTGAAGACTGAAGCAAAGTACAAATTTAATTCCTTGGCCATTTCTTTATTCCCCGTTATGAATTTTCCCGTTTCTGACTGTAGGGGGTTTATAGTTGTTTCTGTCAATCTTTTTCTCTTTACATATCTATGGAAACGTTTACAGTTAGCTTTTAATGTTCCCCACTAATTTACTTTCATACTCTATTTTCCCCTTCTTAATCAATCCCTTTGCTGAATTTTAAACTGCTCCCAATGCTCAGGCCTATTGCTTTCTCTTGCCAATTTGTTTGCTTCTTCCTTGAATCTGATACTATCTCTAATATCCCTTGTAAGCCATGGTTTGGCCCCAATTCCCTTACCACACTTGCTCCAAACAGGAATAAACAACTTTTGGAGTTCATCTATTCACCCTTTAAATGCCTGCCTTTGCCTGTCCCCTGTATCATCACAATATGAAAAGTTGTTTCATGGTACAAAACTTGAATATTTCCGAAAAAGAGACATGCTATCAAAGTATTTCATCTTGCATATGCTTTTTCTTATTTTCTGGTTGTCATTGATTCGTAGATTCGCATATCTTCATGTCTAATACCTATTAGTATTTTAACTGGAATTATCGTTGCACTAAACTGAAGTTCAGTCTGAATGCCGATTTAAACTGAGCATGATGTGGAAATGCCGCCGTTGGACTGGGGTAAGCACAGTAAGAACAAAAAACAAAGAACAAAGAAAATTACAGCACAGGAACAGGCCCTTCGGCCCTCCAAGCCTGCACCGACTATGCTGCCCGACTGAACTAAAAACCCCTATCCTTCCGGGGACCATATCCCTCTATTCCCATCCTATTCATGTATTTGTCAAGACGTCCCTTAAAAGTCACCACCGTACCGCTTCCACTATTTCCCCCAGCAATGAGTTCCAGGCACCCACTACTCTCTGTGTAAAAAATCTGCCTCGTACATCTCCTTTAAACCTTGCCCCTTGCACCTTAAACCTGTGCCCCCTAGTAATTGACTCTTCCACCCTGGGAAAAAGCTTCTGATTATCCACTCTGTCCATGCCTCTCATAATCTTGTAGACTTCTATCAGGTCGCCCCTCAACCTCCATCATTCCAGTGAGAACAAACCAAGTTTCTCCAACCTTTCCTCATGGCCTTTGGAGCACTGCCCCTTCATCAGGTGAATCTCCAGGTCCTGATGAAGGGGCAGCACTCCGAAAGCTTGTGGCTTGTGCTACCAAATAAACCTGTTGGAATTTAACCTGGTGTTGTGAGACTTCTTATTAAACTGAGCACACAGGTTGAATGGCTGTGCAATGAGGAAACACTTTGTTGTGGATTGCTGGATTGTGGGGCACCCTATTCCCCGGCCCTTGTATGTAATTGGCCACTGTTAGTTCATCATGACATTGTGGGGTGTTTATTTGCAATCGATTCAGCTGAAAATTAATGGGTGTACCTTGAAATTGTTTGACAAGTGCAGATGCCCCAATCTCCCAGTGAACTGGGAGACCACCTGCCACCCCCAACCAACGGACACTGCACCCCCTCCAACACACGATCTCTCCCTGTGCCGAACCCTCCTTGCCACCCCACCTACATAGCTTCCCCACCCCCACCGATCGCCACCTCTAGAGAGCTCCTCCTTGCCTCCTCAGTTGTAGAACTCCCTCTCTCCCTCTGCAGAGCTTCACCCTTGCAGAGTTCCCTCCCCCCTGCTGTAGAGCTCCCCCCTTTGCCTCCCCCTGTCAGTGCCCCACCCCACTCAGGCCCCACTCCCTTGGCACTGCCCCTGGAAGAGTTATGGTGTCTAATGGGCAATTCCAGGGTGTCTGGTGGGCAGTGGCAGGGTGCCAGGCTGGCACTGCCCCATGGGAACTGTCCGGCCATGCGCCCGACAACCTGGTGACTTCAATGGTCTCCAGCCCACCACCGAGGCCATCATGTCAAGTCCCAGCTGATGGAGAGCATACATGATCCTCGCTGGTGAGGACCTTGACCAGCAAGCAGGTAAGGACAAGTGAGTCCAGACGATGGCCACGACGATCGACTGGTAAGATCATTCCCTGGATCTATGGGAGTCCAAGCAGAGCAGCAAATAGGGCTCTCTTGTTCTGACTGGATTCATTCAGCAGTGAAGCTAATCTAAGTAGCAACCCTGACAACAATGATATTGTCACCTGGGAAATGCACTTGTGAGTAACAGATTGTGAGAATTTGCATATAATCGCCAGTAGCTCCCTAGAAGGAGTCGGAGGTGAAGACATTTTGTGCTGTGGTGAGCTTCACTGTCAAATTGACAAATGGTCCGCTTGGCAGGACTTCTTCTTCCAGGAGGTTACAAATGTCAACAATAACATCAATGTGTGGGCCTGAGCTTCCTGAGGCACTGCTGCTTTGTCATACCCAGAGAGCTGACCCACTGTTTGGGGTGTTACTGCTTGTGAACTGGGGCTCTGCATCTCTCCCCTTTGCCCCGTGGAGCAGCAGGTGGTTTAAGAGCAGTCTGCTGCTGCTGGTACGGCTGGTGTGGTGTTTTGGTGCTCCTTTACTTGTTCCTTATCAGTGGTCCAAGATTGAGCTGCAAAAACATGCTTAAAGGCTGACAGTTTGTAACTAGATCAAAGACAAAAAAATCCAAGTTCATATAAATGACTTCTTAAGTCTTGGAAATAACCTCAGATTAAGCAGTAAAATCACTTTCTTCGAACAAATCCTATGAGCACAAGCCTTTCACTAACGCAAAGGCCAAACCTTCATATCTCAGGGTTTAAAGACTTTCCAAACTGTTGATTGTCCAGCCTGGTCAATCCCTGCTGGTAAGCTTCAGGAATCCCCAGAAGCCTCTGTGTTATCAGTTAAAGACAGATCCCAGGTTTAAAATGCATCCAATTGCTTCTTAGCGTATGTAATAAAAGATGTATCCATTCTATTGGGGTTTCCTGCTTGCTGAAAAATGCACTTTTTTAAATGCAGAAGTTGACTAATTCTTTTGGCTTCCTGACAGGCTGGCATTTTTTGCTTATTTAATCTGTCACCCACACTGACACTTGCCTAACCTGACAAGTTAAAATTGTTCCAAAGCTACCTGTAGTTTGACACCTCAAAATAAATTGGCAGCATGGAAGTAACACTGATCACAGAATTGCTACAGTTCAGAAGAAGGCCATTCAGCCCATCATATCTGCACCAGCTCTCCAAATGAGCATTATGACTTCGTGCCATTACCCTGCCTTTTCCCCATACCCTCGTACGTTGTTTCTATTCAAATAATCACCTAATCCACTCTTGAATGCCTCAATTGAAACAGCCTCACCACTCTCCCAGGCAGTGTATTCCAGACCCGAACCACTTGGGTAAATACACATTGTGGACTAAGCATGTTGCTGCATGAGAAAGAGGGCATGGTAAACATTGGCAGAGACTCCACTTCCATATCATAATGTTTCAGCTTGATCTTTGTGGCTGGGTTATATTATGACACATAACTGTTGCATTGTGTGCTGCCAAGTCAAAATGCTGCCTGGAACTACTTGATATGCTATTTATTTATCCATTCACACAGAATTGTGTGTAGATTAAGTATTAGGTTATTTTCAATGATAGAATGTAGGTTTTGCTTCTTGTTATAGCAAGTAGCTACACACAACAGTGAGGAAACCTAGACTGCTGATCTCCACTCACCTCCAAATTGTAAAGCAGTCTTCAAATTGTGGAACTGGGAAGAATTGAGGATGCAGTCCCAGGCAGGCCATCTCATGAAACTTCTTCATACACTTCTCTGCATGCAGGCAGTAGCTCAGATAGATCTATCTCAGGGACATCAAATAAATAAGGTTAAGGGGAAGCAGCTAGTGAAGGAAGCAGTGGAAGTGAGAATGAATAAGTAGAGATGATGGCAAAGAGACAAAGATATCCTGAAGTGAAGACCACACACAAATGTCCCTCTGTTGAAAGTTGCATAGCTGATAACAGATGGAGGCTGCTTATTGTGAGAATCTCATTAATGAGCAGAAATACATCATGCAATCTTTGTTCATTTTCATAGCTCCCTGCATCATATGTCAGAAGGTCTGCAGAAGTGTTACTTCAACATCTGTGCGGTAATGTACATAAATAGGAAACCATCGATCCACCAGAATGCCAATGGCATAACACATTTGCTGGTCAAGTGTCAAGGGTAGAGGGCAGCAGCGTAAATCCTGAGCACTGTGATGACAGCTATTTCAGCCATGGCTCCAATTTGCAGGGGACCTTATTACTGTAAAGGTAAAGGTCAGTGAATTGCCTTCAGAGAACCTCAACGGTGAGCTTCACATCAGTAAATGGTGATCACACAGGTCCATATTCATGGTATACCCAGCAGCTGTGGCATGGCAGGAAGAGATACACAGAAGGGGGTTACCTCACAGTGTGATCCCCATCTGCCCAACCAAATTGGCTCCTACAGGGAACTAAAGAATTGGTCATCGGTCGATGCCATTATGGAGTTTAAGTGTTGGCTGTATGCTGCTAGCATAAAGAAGCACAATTCACAGTCGTGACCGGGAGTCCCAATAAAGGAGTGGAAGCTTGTCACTATACTTACTTCTCCCACAGGGATAGCATTTAAAAGGAACACAAACAATGTTGTCTCACTGAGAGGGAGAACAGGAAGAAAGAACAGGAATGCCAACAGTAAGAGCAGTAAGAGTGCAGTAGCATGAAAATAAATTGGTTCGACATTGCTTTGAGTGTAGGGTTCAAATTCTCTTCGATTCGGCTCCTGTACTCCATCCATGAAAAAAGTGCCACAATAACAGAAACATTATAGTCCTCAGGCACTGGCCTATTGAAAGGCAACACTTTCTTATTTCCTGGAACAAAAGACTTCCATATCTCAAACCTGAAAGTTTCAGCTATTCCATGCAACCTCTTTAACTCCATACAATTCACACACAACACAAACGATCATGACCACAACATTTACTACAGTTATGCGGTTCAAATACATCAGTACATGTGAGTTGCATTGAGACTGTAAGCATTTGCTTGAAGGTTGACTTCCCTCAAATGTGGGAAAGGAAGGGAGGAAGAGAGAGACATTCGTGCACTATGATTATCCAATAGAAAAGAAAACCAGAAATTGGAATCCTCGGCCGGAATGTTTTGGCCATTCATTCCAGCGGGATTCTCTGCGCCCATTGCACTGAACGGAGATTTGACTGAGCGCCACGTTCTCCGTCCTTGCTTGCAGCGACGGTGGGGTGTGAACGGCCGGAGAATTCCGGCCTACATGTTGAGATAATTACTGTTGATTACCATTCATGAGTTTACACATTTACAATAAGGAGTCTCACAACGCCAGATTAAAGTCCAACAGGTTAATTTGGAATCACGAGCTTTCGGAGCGCTGCTCCTTCCTCAGGTGAGTCACCGTCCTCGGGTGAGATAGTTACAATGGGAGAGCGCTGATTCAAAAAAGAGAGCAAGAAGGATGAGTATTAAGGACAATACTTGAAATAACGTTAGCGCATAAAAAGTCACGCATGATGTGAGAGGTCACTGGTCAGATATTTGGTAGTATGTTCTCACTAAGAATATCTATCAAGGAGATTTTATTTTTACGTTAGACTTGAACAATAGTTCTGCCGAACTATATCTGCAGGGTACTGAGTTCCACATTTCTGGGCCAATGTGTCGTTTGATTTAGTCAAAAATAAAAATTTTTGGATTGACTAGATGTATATATTACTGAAATTATTGTGGGGTGAATCATAGAAATCAATTGCAACATTTTGCCAAATGAAGATGGCAATTGATTGCAATGGAATTGAAACATCGGGCTTTTTGTAAAATTGTACATCTTCAAGTTTAAAATCTTAAAGCAAATAAGTAACAGGGCAGTGTTGTCAAAATAGCATGCACCAATTTGTTTGTTTTATTCTGTAATAGAAGAACAGAATGGATTTTTGTTTCACTTGTTATTGTAATTTATCCTAACTCTTATTCTGCTCAGCACCTCTACAGTCAAATAGAGGCATCCCCAGGCAACCTTCTGTCCTCAGCTCTGGAGTTATGAGGAGGGCGATCAGGAGAACCAACATAGGAAGACAATGTTGCATGCCTCATCGTAGATACTTTCTACCCCTGCCCAAAACAATCCAAACCTCAGGGCCTGCTGTCAGTGTCCTCCAGATCATCGTCATCAGTCAAATAATATAGGGAAATGTTACACTTTCTCCAAGATGCAATAAAGTTACACCCTGCTGTCAACACTTTTTAAGGTCTATGCCAATGGATCCTTTAAGGCTGCATTGGGTAACATGAGTCATATAACCACATCCACATCACTGCCTTGTTCAGCCCTCCATCACTGATTCATCTTCTCCATTGTGGACATAATGCAATAGTGGAAAAAATTCCACAGGCTGGCTGGATTCCCTCAGGTTCAAAAGCTATCAACAGCATATTATATGAGTCCCTTATGAGCATACATTTAACCACATTAATTTTAAAAAAGTTTATTCTATGAATAAGCTGAGGTTTGTGATACCAATCACATCATATTGCATAATCTCTCTCTTAACCTTTCCACACTCTCACGGTGCATAGGCCAGACTTTTGTCTGTTTCTGCAGCTAATTATTCCTGTAACAGGTCGCTAGTCTGTCACCAGGGGCTTATAGCGTGAGGGGCACCACTCCACATCACACATTCACAAAGACAAATTAGGGCAATTTAGCATGGCCAATCCACCTAAACTGCATGTCTTTGGACTGTGGGAGGAAACTGGAGCACCCGGCAAAAACCCACTCAGACATGGGAAGAACCTGATGCAAACTCCACACAAGCAGAAACGAACACAGGTTCCTGGTGCTGTGAGGCAACAATGCTAACCACGACACCACTGTGCTGCCATATTGCATAATAATGCCTTCTATATAGAGCGCTGGCAAATCGCATTTTGTTAAGACAGTTAACAATTCTGTCACTCTTCTCTTGAATACAGACATGCCTTCAGATGTTTACTGGGGGCAAAGGAAATCCTTTACAAGCACGCTTGAAGACCCTGCCTTGGGACAAGACAAAGACAGAAATCACGGAGCACTGGAACATTGATTGAACAAAATAGTGGGTTATTGAACACCTGAGTGAACAGTGCAATACAATCCAGCCAACATCTCCAGCATCATTATTTCATGCTGCATGCTGACATCATTATGCTCTGCAGGAGGATGAGTCCTGCAGGCTTAGCCAAACTGAAGAGGAGTTTGCTCACAGAAACAGTTTGGCAGTTGTGAGACAATTAGAGGAATAACTAATAAGGAATAACTTCAGTTAGAACACTGAGTCATCCGCTACAAAAATGGTTGTATCTTCAGGTCAGGTCTATTTTGAAGCATATCGACAGTTATTCATATTCTGATCCATATTATGTTGTACATCCACTACACTGACCAAAAGTTCTACTGTGTCCATCTAATATTTCTTCATGTTCTCAAAATTTCAACTGCACAGACCACCTAAATGGAAAACAGCTTTTAATTGAAGCTTATAGTCCTAGTAGTTCTTACCGCAGAATCTTCCCTAGGTGGCTACTATGTCTTGATCCTAGGTGGTTGGTACTTGCCAGCACGGGCCATTGCAATATAAGGTGACCCTCATCAAAAGCAGCTGAAGCACCAGAGGAACATATTAGTTGGATCTCTTTGTGGAGGTAGTGTCAGCCCATTCCTGGAAGCTATCTCCTTCATATATGAGCATCAAATCAAGTTTAAACTTATCACATTACACTCCATTTTCCTGATCTTTGCCCACTCACTTAACCTATTCATATCTTTTTATCCTCTGTACAATATACTTTACTACCTATCTTTGAGTCATCAGCAAATTTTGCAACCATCCCTTCAATTCCTTCATCCAAGTCATTCACATAAATTGTAAATAGTTGAGGTCCTAGCACTGATCCCTGTGGCACACCATTATTACTTTTTCCTAACGTGAAAAAGATCCATTTATACCTACTCTCTGCTTCCTGTTCACCAGCCAATCTTCTATCGATGTCAATATGCAGTATCCTTTGATGTGGCATTTTAGCAAATGCCTTCTGGAAATCTAAGTACAGTACATCCACTGGTTCCTCTTCTTCTGCAACACAAGATACTTCCTCAAACAACTCCAATAAATTGGTTAAACATGATTTCCCTTTCACAAAACTATGTTGACTCTGCCTGATTACCTTAAATTTTCCGAGTGCCCTGCTATAATTCTCTAATAATGGCTTCTGACATTTTCCATATGACAGATTTTAGACTAACTGGCCTGTAGTTTCCTGATTTCTTTCTGCCTCCGTTTTTGCATAAAAGGGTTACATTTGCTATTCTCCAATCTAACCGGACCTTCATCAAATCTAGTGAGGTTTGGAAGATTAAAACCAATGCATCAACTATCTCGCTAGTCACTTCTTTTTAGACTCCAGGATGAAGTCCTTAGGACCCTGACTCTTGTCAGCCTCCAGTTCCAACAATTTATGGGGAAGACTGTGGTGTCGAGGTATTGTCACTGTGCCAGGGACCCATGGTTCAAATCCTGTGGGAGATGGCAAAATTTGATTTTAATAAAAATCTGGAACTAAAACTAATTAAAAAGATGGCTATGAACCAATGCCGATTGTCATAAAAAAACCATCTGGTTCAGAGATCCCAAATCAGATCTAAGCTCTGCAATCCTGCCATATCCAGTCACGAATGGTGGTGGACAATTAAACAGCTCACTGGAGGAAGCGGCTCCACAAAAACCCCTTTTCTTACTTTAGGGAAGGAAATCTGCCATCCTTATCTGTGTGGCCTACATGTGACTCCAGATCCACAGCAATATGGTTGACTCTTAGCTGCCTTCTGAAATGGCCTAGCAAGGGCAATTAGGAATGGGCAATAAATACTTGAATTGCTAGATTTATATGAAATCTATACCATTCAGCCCAATGGTAGTGCCATATAACACGATGAAGATTTTCCTCAAAGTGAAGACTTTGTCTCCACTAGGATGATGTGGTGGCCGCTCCTACCAATACTGTCATGGACAGGTGCATCTGCAGCAGGGAGATTGGTGAGGATGCGTTCAAGTATGTTTTTTCCTCTTGTTGGTTCCCCCATCACTTGCTGCAGACCCAGTTTGGCAGCCATGTCCATTAGTATTCAGCCAGCTCGGTCCATTGTGGCAATACCGAGCCACTCTTTGTGAAAGACATTGAACTCTACACCCAGAGTACATTCTGCAACATTGCCACCTTCAATGCTTCCTGCAGTTGGTGTTCAACGTGGAGGAGTACAGATTCATCAACAAGTGGAGTGGGGGAATGGTATGTGGTAATCAGAAAGAGGGTTCTTTGCCAATCTTTGACCTGATGCCATGAGACTACATGGGGTCTAGAGTCGATGTTTAAGGTTCTCAGGGCAACTTTCTCCTGATTGTAAACCACTGTACCACCATCTCCACTGGGTCTGTAGTGTCGGTGGGACAGGACATACCCAGGGATGGTGATGGAGTATCGGGGATGTTATCTATCAGGTATGTTTCTGTGAGCATGACTACGTGAGGCTGTTGCTTGACTAGTCTGTGAGGCAGCTCTCCCAAGCCACCAGATGTTAGTAAGGAGGACTAATAGAATAGGGAAGAGAATAGGGAAGTTTTTGATTTAATTTGTTTTGAAATTTTTGTATACATATTAACTTTAATTTGTGTTTAAAATGAGAGAAAGGAATTTGTCAATTAATATGCTAATCTTAATTATGTTTAATTTCATGCAGGTGGGGGCATTAGCTTGAGCTGCTGTGAATAAATATGGAATGAGACTATAGTTACAAAAATAGAAAATGCTGGAAAATCTCAGCAGGTCTGACAGCATCTGTGGGGAGAGAATAGAAAGAAGTCTCACAACACCAGGTTAAAGTCCAACAGGTTTATTTAGCAGCACCATCCTTCGGAGCCTCAAGTTGCTTCATCAGGTGAGTGAGGACTTGGGTTCACAAACAGAGCATATACAGACAGAAACTCAATTTACAAGATAATGGTTGGAATGCGAGTCTTTACAGGTAATCAAGTCTTAAAGGTACAGACATTGTGAGTGGAGAGAGGGTTAAGCACAGGTTAAAGAGATGTGTATTGTCTCCAGCCAGGACAGTTAGTGAGATTTTGCAAGCCCAGGCAAGTCATGGGGGTTACAGATAGTGTGACATGAACCCAAATCCTGGCTGAGGCCGTCCTCACGTGTGCAGAACTTGGCTATCAGTATCTGCTCAGCGATTCTGCGTTGTCGTGTGTCGTGAAGGCCGCCTTGGAGAATGCTTACCTGAAGATCAGAGGCTGAATGCCCATGACTGCTGAAGTGTTCCCCGACTGGAAGGGAACACTCCTGCCTGGTGATTGTCGAGTGGTGTTCATTCATTCGTTGTTGTAGTGTCCGCATGGCCTCCCCAAAGTATCATGCCTCGGGACATCCTTTCCTGCAGCGTATCAGGTAGACAACGTTGGCCGAGTCGCAAGAGTATGTACCATGTACCTGGTGGATAGTGTTCTCAAGTGAGGTGATGGCATCCGTGTTGATGATCTGGCACGTCTTGCAGAGGTTGCTGTGGCAGAGTTGTGTGGTGTCGTGGTCACTGTTCTCCTGAAGGCTGGGTAGTTTGCTATGGACAATGGTCTGTTTGAGGTTGTGCGGTTGTTTGAAGGCAAGAAGTGGGGGTGTGGGGATGGCCTTGGCGAGATGTTCGTCTTCATCGATGACATGTTGAATGCTCCGGAGATGTCGTAGCTTCTCCGCTCCGGGGAAGTACTGGACGACGAAGGGTACTCTGTCCGTCATGTCCCATGTTTGTCTCCTGAGGAGGTCGGTGCGGTTTTTCGCTGTGGCACATCGGAACTGTCGATCGATGAGTCGAGCGCCATATCCTGTTCTTACGAGGGCGTCTTTCAGCATCTGTAGGTGTCCGTTGTGATCCTCTTCATCTGAGCAGATCCTGTGTATACGGCGCGCTTGTCCGTAGGGGATGACTTCTTTAACGTGTTTAGGGTGGAAGCTGGAGAAGTGGAGCATCGTGAGGTTATCTGTAGGCTTGCGGTATAGTGAAGTGCTGAGGTGACCGTCCTTGATGGAGATGCGTGTGTCCAAGAATGCAACCGATTCCGGAGAGTAGTCCATGGAGAGTCTGATGGTGGGATGGAACTTGTTGGTGTCATCATATAGTTGTTTCAATGATTGTTCGCCACGAGTCCAAAGGAAGAAAATGTCATCGATGTATCTAGTGTATAGCATCGGTTGAAGGTCCTGTGCAGTGAAGAGGTCTTGTTCAAATCTGTGTGTAAAGATATTGGCATGTTGAGGTGCAAATTTGGTCCCCATGGCTGTTCCGTGTGTCTGGATAAAGAATTGGTTTTCGAAGGTGAAGACGTTGTGGTCCAGGATGAAGCGGATGAGTTGCAACCACCTCATTACAGACAAGATACCGGGAGAGAATAGAGCCAACATTTTGAAACATATTCTCTCTCCACAGATGCTGTCAGACCTGCTGAGGTTTTCCAGCATTTTCTGTTTTTGTTTCAAGATTCCAGCATCTACAATATTTTGCTTTTATCTTTGAGACGACAGTTATTGGGTTAAGAGGTGTAGGCTTGTAATACTCTAATGAACATAAAGGTGTGTAAGTTGCCCTGACAGAAGATGCAATAGACTAGTATATCACTGAAAGACCCAGCATACAAATACATAGAATAGTGCAATTTTGCTGTAATTATATGAAAAATAGACCACGTGTTTCCCGCCGTCAGGAGGTGGTGCATTGTTGGCTAGCAGCGGGATTCTCTGCTCCCGTCGCTGTCAGTGGGAATTCCCATTAATGTCTCCCCACGACAGTGGGATGCCCGCAGGGATGGGAGGGGAGGTGGGGGGGTGGTGTGCAAAGCTTGCGGGACCAGAGAATCCCACTGGCGTGAAGAGCTGGAGAATTCCGGCCATATACTTTTACCTCCATGCTACTTTTATCTGGCTGTCTTAATTCTACCTTTCTCCCCCTCTCTTTATTATGTTTTTTGCATGTGATTTCCCATTATATTATTTTCCTGGTACGGACTCTGTAGTGTGCCTCAGTAAAGATTCTACAATCTGACTGGTTAGGGAGACACACTGTTGTTTACAGGTCCCACATTCCTTGCACAGAGTGCTATGCCACAAAGACTTTCCAATCACTCTATAGAAAGTGTGTAGGCGCGTACAAGCAGATGACCATTCTCTGCTGATTGCAAAATCCAGGCCAAAACTGAGGGAAAAGTGGCTGGAGTTTCCCAAGCCTGAAATTCCAGCTGCTTTTCACCACCAGCAATGGGCTGGATTCTCTGACCTCGCCTGTAGCTGGAATTCTCTGGTCCCACTGCAGTGAACGGTGGTTTAGCTGGGCGCCAAATTCTCTGTTCTCGCGGGCAGCAGCGGCCTGAATATTTTACTGACCAACAACAAATGCCGAGCCACTGGAGAAAGTCCTCCCAAAGCTGCTGGAGATGCAGAAGCAGAGCCGGAAAGTGCAGGAGGAGGTGTTAGCAACATTTCAGCAATTGAAAGGCTACTTGGGGGAGCCCCACACCCTTCAGGCACAGGAGGTGGTGGCGGCATTGCGTGGCTCACAGGGCAACACTGCAAGGGCGGTGACCACAGTGGAAAGTCTGGGGCAGGAAATGATGTCTGGAACAAAGCTGCCAGCGGTAGAGGCGGGTACAATTTTGTCTTTTAAAAAGCATTTAGACAGTTACATGGGTAGAGAGGGATATGGGCCAAACGTGGGCAATTGGGACTAGCTTAGGCATTAAAAAAAGGGTGGTATGGACAAGTTGGGCCGAAGGGCCTGTTTCCATGCTGTAAACTTCTATGACTCTATGACTCTATGATAGCCATGGGTGGCAGGGCCCAAGGCATGGCCGAGTCTCTGAGGACCATGGCTGGGGGCCTCAGCAGCATGCTCCAGGCACAGAGGGCCATGGCTGCGGGCTCCAAAAACATGACCCAGTCACAGAGCAATTGCAGACGGGCTTCAGAGCTTGGTCCAGACTCAGAGGGCCATTGCTGATGGCTCTCGCACCATGGTGCAGACAATGCTGGGCCTCTTGGACTAGCAGTGCCAGGGCAGCAGCAAAACTTTCTTCACAGTGAGTCGTCATCACCCTCCTGCCTTGGCAAGTCACTTGCTGACACAGCCAATCAGGCTTTGGCGTGATGTCAATGCAACCCTTGGAGGGAGGAAGGGGGAAATGCTAGTTGGGGTGTGGGGGGGGGGGGGGGGTGAGTAAGTATTCTAGAAGGGTAGGCATGGGTGTTGGAAGGGTGGACAAGCTTTTTGGAAAGGGGATGAGGTTGCACTTTCTCCTTGGTGGCCGGGGCTGGAGGTGCTAAGCGGTACTCACCTCTGCCCTTGCAATGCATGGTGCCTGGACCGCACTTCCAGGGACCAGTAGTGATTTGCGCCCATGTAACATCCCACTGGAGGGGTGGGAACATTAGAGGAGGGGGATGATCACATGCCAAACTTGCTAATGAGATTGAATTTTTTAAAATTCATTTGAGGGACATGGGCATCACTAGCTGACCAACATTTATTGCCCATCCCTAGTTGCCCTTGAGAAGGTGGTGAGCTGCCTTCTTGAGCGATTGATACAACTGAATGGCTTGCTTGGCCATTTCAGAGGGCAGTTGAGAGTCAACCACATTACTGTGGTTCTGGAGTGACATGTAGGCCAGACCAGGTAAGGACAGCAGATTGCCTTCTCTGAAGATGTTAGTGAACCAGATGGGTTTTTCGGACAATTGACAATGGTCTCATGGTCATCATTAGACTTTTAATTTCAGATTTCTTTCAAATTCCACCAGCAGCTGCGGCGGGATTCGAACCTGGGTCCCCGAAACATTAGCTGAGTTTCTGGATTAATAGTCTAGCGATAATATCACTAGGCCATCGCCTCCAAAGCATGCTAATCTCATGCTAATCAGCCTTGCTCCCTTTCTGGGTGTAATGTGGTTTGTGCCACCAGAAATGGACCGGGAAACTTGCAAAACAATTGGCACCAGGCGCAAAACCCGTCTTCAGGCCTGGAGGCAATTTTCCCGGATCAGCATGATCTGTGCCAGGTGCTATACGGCCAGAAAATCACGGCCATAAAGAATGACAGATTAGCAAATAAAATAACTATAATTATTTCATTGTTAGCTTCTTTATTATTTTAATGTATTTGGTATCTGTTGTCGTAACATTTGCGGTAAGAAATACGCATGAAAGATTTACACAACTCATTAAACTCACGTCTTGAGTTTCTGCATGCTGCTTGTGGATATATCTCAGAATCACAGAGTTGTTACAGCGCTGAAGGAGGCCATTTGGCCCATCACATGTGCACCAGCTCTCCAAGCCAGCATCATGGTTTAGTGTTGCTCCCCTGCCCTTCTCCCATATCCTGACATATTGTTTCTATTCAAGTATTCATCTAATGCCCTCTTACAAATAGGTGACTGTTCAGCCTAGTGCTATTGCCCTGGTAGCCTCATTTCTTCATACACCATTTGTCCACTGGATTCTTCTTACTCAAAGAGACCAGGCACTATATATCATTGTGATGCTAGCATGAACTTTCACCCTAATTTCAACAAGTGCTTTTGTTGCCTATTGATTTAAGAATGCAATTTAGAGACATTTATTTAACAATCAGTGTCTGACATTTTATCAGATTAATGGTGCTCTTGATGCTAGTTCAGCTGTTGCTGACCACCATGAGACAGGAATGTAAATTAGAGATTGTTCGGAGAGGTTTAACTGCTGCTGTGTGTGTGACATGAGAGTGAATTTCAGAAGAATGTTTCCTACTTTGTAATGGAAAGTTCAGCAAAAGCGACGTTTATGTCTACAAATTGGTTTGGCATCAAACTTCCACCAAACCTTCAATGGGAGAATGGTAGAAATTCCGAGCAAATTCCTGCACCTTGTTAGTTAATGTTGTTGGATTTGAATGTAATTTGATGGACAAATGGAATTGTTGTCTTGTTCAGAAGTGAAAAACCTTTGATGCAAAGTTTTTTTTTCTCATTAGCAATATGGAGATTTGGAACTCATTCTTTAGGTTCTGTGACCATGAAACAAATTTGACACTGAAAACTAAAACTCTAATATGAAATCAACTTCTTAAAACTGCATCCTGCTGTATGCAAATTTTAAAAAAATCTTTATCATGCAAACAGTAAAATTATTAGATTTTCATTCTTCATCACAGCCAGGAAATCAATATAATATTTACAATATAAGGACATGAATAAATATGTAGCTTCCTGCAATGTAGAGCATTGCAGTTTTATTCACACTAACCTTAATTTTCAATGGCATTGCCCTCAATTCCTCACTAATCCTACACTTGTGTGGCAGATGGCTTTAAACCTGCATCCTAACCACCTACTGCTCTCCTTCTGAAATGAAGCGCTACCTCAGGTTACATTTTTGGAACTAGCTTTAGAGAACACTGTTATGTATTATTTATTTTGTGCGAATGTTATCAGAGACAGGCTGGAGACCAGCAGTGGAGATATCCCTCTGAGACCTTACAATATAAATTGGGTCAGTGAGTATTGGACTTGAGAAAATTAATTCTGAAACCAAATTAAATAAAGAGAATTTCAATCCAATGAAAATTAGGCTAACGGAAGTTTTAAATGTTGGGTGTATGATTTAAATCAATCCCGAGTCCAATCGCTAATACAGATATATTTTATATTAATATTGAAAGGAACTTCACTCATTCATTTATTGAATCAAAATTGAAACATTTTAATAGAGTGCAGCTCCTCTCGGCAGACAATTTTTATTATGCGGCCAGTCCTCCTACGAATCGCCATTATTGGTAACAAGGGGCTGAATTCTAATAGCTGAAAACAGGTGAGGTTGGATCACGTCAAGAGTTAGAATTTTATATGTCACAAACGTGACCCTCCGGCCACCTCCAACACATTGAATAGTAATTGGACAAGGGGTGACCAGCCAATCCATTCTCAAGAGGTGAGTTGGCAATTTATATACTTTATATCAAGATTTTAAGAGAGGTCGGTCGGATAGGCTTGGGTTGTTTTCCCTGCAGCAGAGAAGACTGAGGGGCTGACCTGATTGAGGTGTTCAAGATTATGAGGGGTATAGACAGGGTGGATAAGGAACAGCTGCTCCCCTTAGTTGAAGGGTCAGTTACGAAGGGACACAAGATAAAAGTGAGGGGTGGGAGGTTTAGGGGGGATTTGAGGAAAAACTTTCTTACTCAGAGGGTGGTGACAGTCTAGAATGCACTGCCTGGGAGGGTGGTGGAGGCGGGATGCCTCACATCCTTTAAAAAGTGCCTGGATGAGTACTTGGCATGCCGTAATATTCAAGGCTATGGGCCAAGTGCTGGCAAGTGGGATTAGATGGACAAGTCAGGATCTTTCATGCGTCAGTGCAGACTCAATGGGCTGAAGGGTCTCTTCTGTACTGTAAGATTCTGTGATTCCGTGATATATACTGTACATATTACAAAGAAGGAAGTGCTGGAAGTCTTAAAGCGCATCAAGATAGATAAATCCCCGGGACCTGATGAAGTGGATCCCACGACATTGTGGGAGTCTAGAGAGGAAATTGCGGGTCTCCTAGCAGAGATATTTGAATCACCGATAGTCACAGGTGAGGTGCCTGAAGATTGGAGGGTGGCAAATGTTGTGCCTTTGTTTAAGAAGGGCTGCAGGGAAAAACCTGGGAACTACAGGCCGGTGAGCCTCACAACTGTAGTGGGTAAGTTGTTCGAAGGTATTTTGAGAGATAGCATCTACAGGCATTTAGAGATACAAGGACTGATTAGGAACAGTCAGCATGGCTTTGTGAGTGGAAAATCATGTCTCACAAATTTGATAGAGTTTTTTGAACGGGGTAACCAAGAAGGTAGATGAGGGCAATGCAGTTGATGTTGTCTACATAGACTTTAGCAAGGCCTTTGACAAGGTACCACGTGGTATGTTGTTGCATAAGGTTAAATCTTTTTTATTATTTTTTTTTTATAGAAACCCTACAGTGCAGAAGGAGGCCATTCGGCCCATCGAGTCTGCACCGACCACAATCCCACCCAGGCCCTATCCCCACATATTTACCCGCTAATCCCTCTAACCTACATATCTCAGGACTCTAAGGGGCAATTTTTTTTTTAACCTGGCCAATCAACCTAACCCGCACATCTTTGGACTGTGGGAGGAAACCGGAGCACCTCACGGAAAATCTCACGGGATCCAGGGTGAGGTAACCAAATGGATACAAAATTGGCTTCTTGACAGAATGTGGAGATGCCGGCGTTGGACTGGGGTGAATATAGTAAGAGTTTTAACAACACCAGGTTAAAGTCCAACAGGTTTATTTGGTAGCAAATACCATTGGCTTTTGGAGCGCTGCTCCTTCGTCAGATGGAGTGGAAATGTGCTCTCAAACAGGGCACAGAGACACAAAATCAAGTTACAGAATACTGATTAGAATGTGAATCCCTACAACCAACCGGATCTTAAAGATACAGACAATGTGTGTGGAGGGAGCATTAAGCACAGGTTAAAGAGATGTGTATTGTCTCCAGACAGGACAGCCCGCAAGTCCAGGAGGCAAGCTGTGAGGGTTACTGATAATGTGAGGGGTGGGGTGGGAGGTTTAGGGGGGATTTGAGGAAAAACTTTCTTACTCAGAGGGTGGTGACAGTCTGGAATGCACTGCCTGGGAGAGTGGTGGAGGCGGGATGCCTCACATCCTTTAAAAAGTGCCTGGATGAGTACTTGGCACGCCATAATATTCAAGGCTATGGGTTGGCTAAGGCTCACATTATCAGTAACTCCCACAGCTTAGGCTAAGGCTAAGGCTAAGGCTCACATTATCAGTAACCCCCACAGCTTGCCTCCTGGACTTGCGGGCTGTCCTGTCTGGAGACAATACACATCTCTTTAACTTGTGTTTAATGCTCCCTCCACCCACATTGTCTGTATCTTTAAGATCCGGTTGGTTTTAGGGATTCGCATTCTAATCAGTATTCTGTAACTTGATTTTGTGTCTCTGTGCCCTGTTTGAGAGCACATTTCCACTCCATCTGACGAAGGAGCAGCGCTCCGAAAGCTAATGGTATTTGCTACCAAATAAACCTGTTGGGACTTTAACCTGGTGTTGTTAAAACTCTTCTTGACAGAAGCCAGAGGGTGGTTGTAGAGTGTTGTTTTTCAAACTGGAGGCCTGTGACCAGCGGTATGCTCAGGAATCGGTGCTGGGTCCACTGTTATTTGTTATTTATCATAGAATCATAGAAACCCTACAGTGCAGAAAGAGGCCATTTGGTCCATCGAGTCGGCACCGACCACAATCCCACCCAAGCCCTACCCCTACATATTTCACCCGCTAAGCTACGCATCTCAGGACACTAAGGGGCAATTTTAGCATGGCCAATCAACCTAACCCGCACATCTTTGGACTGTGGGAGGAAACCGGAGCACCCGGAGGAAACCCACGCAGACACGAGGAGAGTGTGCAAGCTCCACACAGACAGTGACCCAAGCTGGGAATCGAACCCAGGTCCCTGGAGCTGTGAAGCAGCAGTGCTAACCACTGTGCTACCGTGCCGCCCTACCGTACTGCCATTATATTAATGATTTGGATGAGAATTTAGTAGGCATGGTTAGTAAGTCTGCAGATGACACCAAGATTGGTGGCATAGTTGGCAGTGAAGAAGGTTATCTAGGATTGCAATGAGATCTTGATCAATTAGGCCAGTGGGCTGATGAATGGCAGATGGAGCTTAATTTAGATAAATGCGAGGTGATACATTTTGGTAGATTGAACGAGGGCAGGACTTACTCAGTTAATGGTAGGACGCTGGGGAGAATTATAGAACAAAGAGATCTAGAGGTACAGGTTCATAGCACCTTGAAAGTGGAGTCTAAGGAGGACAGAGTGGTGAAGAAGGCATTTGGCATGCTAGGTTTCATTGGTCAGAACATTGAATACAGGAGTTGGGACATCTTGTTGAAGTTGTACAAGACATTGGTAAGGCCACACTTGGAATACTGTGTTCAGTTCTGGTTACCCTATTATAGAAAGGATATTATTAAAGTAGAAAGAGTGCAGAAAAGATTTACTAGGTTGCCAACGGGACTTGATGGTTTGAGTCATAAGGAGAGGCTGGATAGACTGGGACTTTTTTCTGTGGCGGGTAGGAGGCTTAGGGGTGATCTTATAGATGCCTATAAAATAATGAGGGGCATAGATAAGATAGATAGATAGTCAACATCTTTTCCCAAAGGTAGGGGAGTCTAAAACTAGAGGGCATAGGTTTGAAGTGAGAGGGGAGAGATACAAAAGGGTTCAGAGGGGCAATTCTTTCACTCAGAGGGTGGCGAGTGTCTGGAATCAGCTGCCAGAGGTAGTAGTAGAGGCGGGTATAATTTTGTCTTCTAAAAAACGTTTAGACAGTTACATGGATAAGATGGGTATAGAGGGATATGGACCAAATGTGGGCAATTGGGACTAGCTTAGTGGCAAAAACTGGGCAGCATGGACAAGTTGGACCAAAGGGCCTGTTTCCAAGTTGTAAACCTCTATAGCTTTAATGAGGCTGCCAGCCACTGACTTATCCTGCTTTCTGAGTTTGACAGTGGCCAGATGGGTCTCATAGACCTCAAAAGACCTGCAACTGAAGGGAGGTGAGGGCAACTTTGGGAGATAGTTAGTACCATTACAAAGCCAGGTGGAGCAAGAGTGTTCACCATTTGCATGCACCCCCATCCCGCTACCTCACCAGCGTGACCAGTATTCCTGTATTTTAAGGTCTTAGCCTTATTTTGAATGTTTGTCCTTTGTCTCTTATTCTGAGGATAGTCTGTGGGAGACTGAGCCTGGGATTCACAGTTGAGTGATTTGAACAGGATTACAAGTCTGCAGGTCAGCTGGCAGAGGGATGATAACGTTGTGACTCCACAGGTAAAGATGTAGATTTTAGTTGCTGTAACAACATCCCCATCCTGGGCTTTATGGTCACCAGAACTCTCTCCCCATCCCCCCGGCACTCTCATGCTCACCAGTACAACCCGCCGCTCTATGCCCGCCCCATTGTTGGGATTTGAGAGCCCAAAGATAGAGACGAGACCTGCCACAGGATTAACATCTACCTGGAATCAGGGAGATTTGAAGCTATCTGCTCATGTAACGAGATTTGGAGCGTTAACTGCCTGATTGACAGTCAAGTTTGTAAATTGAACTAACTCCCGGGTGGAGATCCCGTCAAAGATGGAAGATGCACATTGTGGAGTTAAAACTTCACAGCCTGTGGATTTTCTGGTTGTCTGCCTAAATCTCAGCCCCCTCCCCCCTCTCCTAAGCACATCTATAAGCAAACTGTTGTTGTCAATATCAAGGCAAAAGTAATACAGCGCAGTGACTGAACATTTTACAGTTCAGATGGTATTAAAAGTAACTTCTGGACACATGCAGCTCTTTATTCCTGACTTAGTGAAATTACAATAAAAAAGTCTGCTTATAATAAAATATTTGATAATATCATAAGAGTCCACTGTATGTAGCCACTGCATTTGGTCAAATCAGCAAAGCAACAAATTTCTGATTGGGATGATTCATTTTTAGCCTCCAGAGAAGAAGATGAAAGCAGGCTCAGCTCTATTGTCTCTGTATCATGAGTTCTAAACTGCATCAAGTTATTTTACAAGCAAATAAATGTTTCTTTCCTCCTTTCTCCTCCTTCAGTTTGGGGGCACACAGCAGTACCTCATCCAGACAACAATATTGATGTCAATTGAGACAATGGGGCCAATTTTACCATCGCCTTGTGCCCGTTTTTGGGCACAAAAATTTGGTAAAGTTGGGCGTGAGGCAAATAGCGTGATCTGCGCCCGCCTCAGCGCCAGTTCCCCCTTTACTAAGGCCCGAAAATGGCTGCGATCGGGCCCGCGCCTGAAATGGGCACGATGGCCATTTAAATGCATTTACATGCATTTAAATTGACTTAATGGGTTGCACGCCCAACTTTACCAGCACTTCCCCCTTTACCACTGCATTCTTCCATCCAGAATCGGCGCGAAACAGACATACTCCGTATAAATCCGATTCAGGAGCTCCAGTTAGTGAGGATTCAGGTGCCTAGTGTCCGACAGTTCTCTGCCTGAGATCGGTGGTGGGCGGGGGAGGGGGAAGGTGGGTCCATTGCCACTCTGCCTGAGATCGGTGGAAGGGAAGTGGGGTTCGTTGCCACTCTGACTGAGATCAGTGGAGGGGAAGGGGGGTTCGTTGCCACTCTGCCGGAGATCGGTGGGGAGGAAGGGAGGTCTGCTGCCACTCTGCCTGAGATTGGTGGGAGGGGCAAGGGGGGGAGGGGCCCCCGATCAGTCTGGGTAGCGGGGGGTGGGGGATTAGGGCGTCAGTAATGTTGTGAGGGTGGGGCAATATCCCTGGGGGCTAGGAGGAGACATTATCTGGCCTGGGAGGGATGTGGCAAGGGAGCAGCATTCTATCATTTTTTTTTCTGCGCATGCGCAGTTGGAGGCACCGATTGGGGCTGCAGGGTCCACTGCAGGCAGAGTGTGTATGGGGGTGCCTCAGAATGGGTCTAAAAGTCACATCTGAAACATTCCTAATTTCATGTCTGCCCAGCACTTCGAATCAAAATGGTAAAATAGGGCCCAATGTCAGCAGCTAATTCAACTTCAGGGAGACCACAGGCAAACCAGGTCCTATATTCACCCCATGTCCACACATGACCTTTCCTGCAGTGGTACCTCATAGTGAACACAACCTTAATCAAGACCAATTGGAAAAAGGATCACTTCAGCACAGAACACTGGGGCAAGATGCTGTTGTTATTTCATAGAAATAGAATTGGGATTGAATCTGGATTGAATTTGGACATCCTGGACTGAGCGATAAACTCTAAGTCACGCTCACTATTTTCAAGGTTAAATTAAGTCCCATGCTTGATTTCAGTGCAAGGATGAAAGCACAAAAGAAACTACAGATAAGCTATGGGACATTGGTGGGAGTAAACATTTAGCCTATCTTTGCTGAAGATAGTGATTGGATTTGTTCTGAATATCTACTTCATTGCCATGGTAATCACATTTTTCTCAGTAAATATGATAACAATCTGGTGTATTGAATTCTCTTGCACAATGTTATTATTCAATTAGATTTTGTGCAGACAGGAGAAGTGATTTTAATAGAAGCATTTTGGTTAAGGGTCTCGTGGCATCTAAATATTCACATTCTTGGAGCTTTTCTGTTTTACTGTCAGTCTCGCTTTCTGCTGTTCAAAAGTAAGGTGACAGCCTTCTACCAGGATGGCAGTTTGCACTCTGGTGGTCAGCTGTCTTAAAGTATTGCCTGGTATGACTTAGAAGTGCCACTCTGGCACGGCAGTCTCTGCCACATTTGCTGCAGAGGGAGACAGTGGGGCTGACAGCATCACAATTCACTGACCTGTGTTTCCGCTGCACCCACTGCTTGGCCAGCTCAGCATTTTGTTTCTGCTCACCACTTCCAATGGGCGGAATTCTTCAGACCTTCCTGCTGGTGGGATCTTCCAGTCCTGCCAAAGTCGACCACCCCCCCCCCCCCCCCACCCCCACCAACCATTTGTTCCCCCACGGCAGCACAGCAAGGAATACAACTGCCGTCGATCCCACCAGTGGCAGATGGTAAGCCGCCTCCATTGCGGGAAAACCCACCAAAGGAGAGTGGAGAATTCTCCACAGCCTGCTTCCTGTAGGGACTCCAATTCATCCTGCCAATTTCCCCATCTCCGTCACATCTGCTCAGATGTTGCAATTTCCATACAACCTCTTCTGAAACATCTCCTTTTTCCCCAACTGCGGATTCCATCCCCTCCAACATGGTGGCAGGGCCCTCCACTGTGTCCGATCTATTTCACACAATTCCTCTCTCACCCTTCCCTCCCAGAACCATGATAGGGTTCCCATTGTCTTTACCTTCCATTCCAGCAGCCTCTATTTAAAAGGTTATCCTCCCCCATTTCTGCCACCTCCAGTGTGATGCCACCAAATCTTCCCCTGCCCTCCCCTTTCACCATTCTGAAGGGACCATTTCCTCAGCAACAGCCTGATTCTCCCCTCAGTTTCTCCAAAAATACTCTCCAATCCCTTCCAAATGAACACAGGATATAAAAGACTTGTCCTTATACCTCCTCTCTTCTCACCATCCATGGCAACAAACAGTCCTTCCAAATGAAAGTGACTGACTTGTATTTCTTTCAATTTAGTTTATTGTATTTGCTGCTGCTCACACTGTGGTCTCCTGTACACTGGGGAGACCAAATGCAAACGCAGACAGTTTTGTTCTGTCTTTAAGCATGACCCCAAACTTCCTGCCGCTTACCATTTGAATTCTTTACCTTGCGCCCACAGTGAACTTTCCATCCATGGTCTGTTACAGTGTTCTAGTGAAGGTGAAAGCAAAGTTGAAGAGCAGCATCTCCTCTTTCAACTTCTCATTCGACACTCTTCTGTACTCAACATTGAGTTCAACAATGTCATACCATAACCTCTGTCTCCATCTTTCTCTGCTCCTTCTATCATGTTTAGTTTTGTTCATGTTGCATAACGATGGCTGCTGTGTAGACATTCACATCTCATTTGGACACCTCTTTTGTTTCTTTTCTGTACTTTTTAACCACTCTCTTTGGCATTTGTCCCATGAAACCTTTTGTCATTCAATCTTTCCTGCCCTCCACCTTTGCTCTTGTTCTTCCTGCCCTTCCCCCTTTCACTCGCTGAAAACCCAGTCTGCTTCTCTATCTTTCTTCAGTTCTAATGAAAGGTCAATGACCCAAAATGTGAACTCTGTTTTCCTCTTTATAAATGCTGCCTGACCTTTTGAGTATTTCCAGTCTTTTCTGTTTTTATTTATTATTGAAGTTCATTTGTTAATACCACAACCATTCTGCTAGTTTATTCATGTTTTCCTGTACTTTGTTGCAGTCTTCCTCTGTATTAACCGCACTGCACCCAATTTGCTGTCATTTGCTAATTTTGAAATTGTGCTTCCAATAATAAATTTAGAGAATTAGATTAAAGTTATTGCTTTGTGGTCCAGTAATAAACCATAGTGTGACACAAAATCCACTTCCATTTATCAAGATCATTTATAGAATCATATAAAGCCCACAGCTGAAATGGGAGCTATTTGGCCCATCAAGTCTGTACCAGCTCCTTTGATGAACAATCCAGTTATCCCCATTTGTTGCATCCCTCAAATTCTTTCCCATCAAGTAGTAAAACTACTATTAAACCAGTTTCCACCACCCTATTCAGGCAGTGCCTTCCAGATCCTAACTGCTTGTAACTGTGGGTGGAATCTTACCAAAAAATGGCAAAGTGGCTGAAAACCAGCATGTTTCTCTTCATTGGGAGTTTTCCCCCTCTTCCTCCCCTCCTCCACCACAGCACAGGCATCAGGAACCTCCCCGCTATACCTCCACCCCCTAACCCCACCACCACAACACAGGCATCAGGAACCTCCCCGCTATACCTCCACCCCCTAACCCCACCACCACAGCACAGGCATCAGGGGCTCTCCCCCAACAAACACAATGGGAGCGTCCCCAGTGGGGCCCCTCAAAACAAAGAACAAAGAACAAAGAACAATACAGCACAGGAACAGGCCCTTCGGCCCTCCAAGCCCGCGCCGCTCCCCGGTCCAGGATTGAATCCTGAATCCAGGATCCCCGCCCAATTTTCCAGCCTATCTACATACCAATATCCTATCCACCGAGCTGTCCCTCACAGCTACGATGCTTTGTTCATTACAACCTATTAACTCACCCCCACCCCCCCATTCCAGACCATGTGATCTCCAGGGAGAGGCGAAAACCCAGAGTGAAAAACCCCAGGGCCAATATGGGGAAAAAAAAATCTGGGAAATTCCTCTCCGACCCCCTGAGGCGATCGAAACGAGTCCAGGAGATCACAATAGCCCTGATCGGAAAATGCTTCCCAACCCTAGTCATTTCCACTTCCACGAACACCATATGAATTCCCTGCCCCCGAGACAGGTTCCCAACTATCCGCAGTCTCACTCTGTACTGGCACCAGCAAGATGATCATAGAATGAAGCCTTGAAACGAGAAACCAGGAACAATTAGCCCGCGCCGCTCCCTGGTCCACACTAGACCACTCTTTTGTATCCCTCCATTCCCACTCCGTTCATATAGCTGTCTAGATAAGTCTTAAACGTTCCCAGTGTGTCCGCCTCCACCACCTTGCCCGGCAACACATTCCAGGCCCCCACTACCCTCTGTGTGAAATATGTCCTTCTGATATCTGTGTTAAACCTCCCCCCCTTCACCTTGAACCTATGACCCCTCGTGAACGTCACCACCGACCCGGGGAAAAGCTTCCCACCGTTCACCCTATCTATGCCTTTCATAATTTTATACACCTCTATTAAGTCTCCCCTCATCCTCCGTCTTTCCAAGGAGAACAACCCCAGTTTCCCCAATCTCTCCTCATAACCAAGCCCCTCCATACCAGGCAACATCCTGGTAAACCTCCTCTGTACTCTCTCCAAAGCCTCCACGTCCTTCTGGTAGTGTGGCGACCAGAACTGGACGCAGTATTCCAAATGCGGCCGAACCAACGTTCTATACATCTGCAACATCAGACCCCAACTTTTATACTCTATGCCCCGTCCTATAAAGGCAAGCATGCCATATGCCTTCTTCACCACCTTCTCCACCTGTGACGTCACCTTCAAAGATCTGTGGACTTGCACACCCAGGTCCCTCTGCGTCTCTACACCCTTTATGGTTCTTCCATTTATCGTGTAGCTCCTCCCTACATTATTCCCACCAAAATGCATCACTTCGCATTTATCAGGATTGAACTCCATCTGCCATTTCCTTGCCCAAATTTCCAGCCTATCTATATCCTTCTGTAGCCTCTGACAATGTTCTTCACTATCTGCAAGTCCTGCCAGTTTTGTGTCGTCCGCAAACTTACTGATCACCCCAGTTACTCCTTCTTCCAGATCATTTATATAAATCACAAACAGCAGAGGTCCCAATACAGAGCCCTGCGGTACACCACTAGTCACAGGCCTCAAGGGACTGTCCCTGACCCTATTCCCTGGCACAGGTTGGCACTATGACAGAGCAATGCCCAGGCATGACCCTCTCCTCCTGGGGTCTATACATACCTTGGCACCCCCCCTCCCCCCACCAACCCCCGCCCCCCCCCCCCCCCCCCCCCCCACCCCCAGGAGGAGCCCCTCAACTGATTCTTGTTTATCAGAACCTGCTGTAAACCTCGCCGATGTGGTGTCACGTGAGCGAGATATAAATGTTCAGTGAAGGGGGATCATGCAGTGGGGGGCTTGATAAGTATATTATAATGTATTGAAATGCATTTGAATGAAGTTGCTGCCTTTTCAGGATGTGAACCTCATTATGTCAGCGAGGAGGGGCGTGGAAAATCAGGAAACAAGATCTCACTGGTAAGAACCTCGTTTCCTGATTCTGGGGGGATTTGGGCCTGCGTCACCATACTCGCTGATGGTGGACGCAGACTCAAAATTCCACCCTATATGTGTACCTTACACCCTATTGCATTGAATTTCATCCATTACTGTTCCGTCCATTCCACCAGTCTCTCTATGTCCTCTTGCAATCTGTGAACTACAGATTTGGGTGTGGAGTGATTGGCAGCCTGAATTCATTTGAGGTGGGCAGCACACAGACCTGGTGCTCCCTCAGAGTCCACTTGGTTGTAGGTGGGGCTGAGCACCTTGATGCCTTTAGCACAGGGATGAACAACATTGCGCTGTGAGCAAGTGGTTCTGTCAGCAATCTGTTCTTAAATGCAGGCTGTCCCTCTTAAAGGGAAGCTGCAATGAAAAATAGTACTGTAATTTAAAATATACTCAATGAAACACCAGGGCAGAGAGGGAGAGTGCCAAGATGATGAATGCTGGAGGCATTCTTAGTTGAGGTCAACAGGAGGAGAGACACAGAGGCTCTTGAGAGAATGAGGAGTCTCTCAAGGATCACCTTCAGAGGAGAGTGAAAGCAAGTGGCCAGGGAGGTCGATAGTATCTGGTCCCAAGGAGTTGACAACAGTGCCACAAGAGATCTAATCATGCAGGTGGTCAAGGTCAATTAATGCACCTTCACATGACATCTCCTTCACCATACATCAACCTCTCATGCCACTTAGTCTGCCAACTCCATCACTCACCCACTCCTTAATGTCTAAAATCCAGAAACTGCACCTCACATTCACACACCCACCAATGCTGCCAACCTCTCACCCATCTCTATAGCAGGTACATCAGCCAAATACATTGCAGCACAATCACAATACTGCCCTATTCTTTTGCAGGATGAGGTGTCACACCATCAAAGGGAGCAAAACAATGTGAGTGGGGGACAAGGATTTCCTGAGCCCAATGGAAGAGGTGGGACTCGGCTTTATGGGCTGACTATGAAAGAGATTGCGTCATCCAGCATCACTGAGAACATTGTGGATGATCATATATTCCTGCATTGTGCCTCTTCTCAACTTCCAGCTCCCGCTTATCCTGCTATCTGACTTGTTGAGCAAGCTGCTGGTTGTGTGACCATGGCGATGGTGGCACTGTGATGATATCATTGCATTAGTAATCCAGAGGGTCAGGGATATAGCTTCAATTTTCACCATGGCAACTGGTGAAATTTGAATTCAATTAACAAATAAAATCTGAAATATAAAGCCAGTCTCATTAATGGTGACCATGACAAATTTAATTGATTGTAAAAATCCATCTAGTTTATTAATGTCCTTTAGGCAAGGAAATCTATCATCCTTAATGGGTCTGGCCTACAAGTGACTCCATATCCACGGCAATGCGGTTAACTCTTAACTGCCCTCTGAAATGTGTGACCCAAGCCACTCATTTAAAGGGCACACACCTTGGGATACTAAGGGGCAATTTAGCATGGCCAATCCATCTAACCTGCACATCTTTGGACACTAAGGGGCAATTTAGCATGGCCAATCCATCTAACCTGCATATCTTTGGACACTAAGGGGCAATTTGCCATGTCCGTCTAACCTACACTCCTTTGGACTGAGGGAAGAAACCGGAGCTCCCAGAGGAAATCCATGCTGACATGTGGAGAACGTGCAAACTCTACACACGCAGTCACCCAAGGCCGGAATCGATCCTGGATCCCTGGCGCTGTGAGGCAGCAGTGCTAACCAATGTGCCACTGTACTGCTAGACAGATGCTAATCCCTCAACCCCAGTTTAGATCTCTCCCTGTGTTATTCCCCCTGTCCTGCTCTAAGCTCCCTCATGCCCATCTTAGCTCCCTCGTGAATTTTACTTCCTGTTCCGCCCATCCTCTACTAAGTCAAGAGAGTTAAAAAGCTTACTGCTGATTTTTAATCTTTAAGCTTGTACAGAAAGAACATCAAGATGACAGGAACTGGAAAGAGTTTCTTCTGATGATGCGATCAAGCTTTGGGGGAAGAGGAGAATGGTCATGGGATGGATGTCGGGGGTGGTTGTCAGTAATGAGTTTGAAAATAGTGGGGGGTGTTGTTCCAGGCCTGAAATCTATTTTATTCGCAAAGCCTGCAGCAGCGATATTGAAATTCGATGACCCACAATTCACAGTTTAAAAAAGGGTGGCAAAAAAAGCAGAATGACCTTATTTTTCATTTAAAATCACACTGTTCTGACAAATGAACTTTTAAAATGCATGGGGAGTTCTTCCTTCACTCAGCGTGGACTCTCAGAGCCTTTTCCCCTCCTTGTTACAAACATTATCACAGTAAACAAAAGTCTTCACAGAGTGAAAAAAAATGTCTCTGTAGAGACCGAAGAAACTATTGTGATGTTTGCAATGAGTTTCAGCTATTATTGTCAACCACCTGTATTTTTCCCATTGGTAAAATCATTAAAGAGTGATTCTTCTTCATTCAAAATGCCTGGACAATAGAAATCCAATCCAGAAAGCTTGTAATGAAAAAAATAATAAATGAATACTGTTATCCATCACCCTAGTGTGTGCTGACCTATACTGGCACTTCGTCCACCAACACTACAAATTTAAAATTCTCAGACTTGTGTTCAAATCGCTCCATGACCTCACCCCCTTTCTATTGCCGTGTTTCCCCATCGAAGTCCTCTAACTCTGTGAGATACCTATGTGCTGTCAATTCTGCAATTCTCCTGCATCCTCACCATTCTTCATAAACTAACAATAACCATACTTTCAGCTGCCTGGAACTAAGCTTTGAATTTTTTTTACTAAATCCTTACTGTATCTTTTTAAATGCTCCTCAACATCCATCTCCCAAACCTTTAGCCTCCTGTCCTCAGGTACTGGCTGAGCTGGCCCAGTCGTGCAGGTACTGGCTGAGCTGGCCCAGTCGTGCAGGTACTGGCTGAGCTGGCCCAGTCGTGCAGGTACTGGCTGAGCTGGCCCAGTCGTGCAGGTACTGGCTGAACTGGCCCAGTCGTGCAGGTACTGGCTGAACTGGCCCAGTCGTGCAGGTACTGGCTGAACTGGCCCAGTCGTGCAGGTACTGGCTGAGCTGGCCCAGTCGTGCAGGTACTGGCTGAACTGACCCAGTCGTGCAGGTACTGGCTGAACTGGCCCAGTCGTGCAGGTACTGGCTGAGCTGGCCCAGTCGTGCAGGTACTGGCTGAGCTGGCCCAGTCGTGCAGGTACTGGCTGAACTGGCCCAGCCGTGCAGGTACTGGCTGAGCTGGCCCAGTCGTGCAGGTACTGGCTGAGCTGGCCCAGTCGTGCAGGTACTGGCTGAACTGACCCAGTCGTGCAGGTACTGTGGCCACAACAGTGGGTCAGAAGCTTGTCTCCTGATGTCCCAAATCTTGTTCAAGTCAGGAGTGTGATGGAATACTGTCCCTGCCTGGATGGGTGCAGCTCTAACAACACTTGAGAAGCTCAACTCTGTCCAGGGCAAATCTGCCCACTTGAGTGGCATACCATCCATCACCTTCACCATTCACTGCTTCCACCACCATCACACAATAGCAGCAGTTTGTGTCATCTGCAAGATGCACTGCAGCGACTTAACAAGGCTCCTTCCAAACCTGCAACGTCTACCAGCATGAAGGAAAAAGGGAGCAGGTGTATGGGAACACCATCAGCTGCAAGTTCCTATTTAGTAGCACAGTGGTTAGCACAGCTGCCTTAGTGTTTTGAACTTGGGTTCGATTCTGGCCTTGGGTGTCTGTGTGGAGTCTGCATGTTCTCCCCGTGTCTGTGTGGGTTCCCTCTGGGTGCTCCGGTTTCCTCCCACAATGCAAAGATGTGCAGGTTAGGTGAATTGGCCACTGTTTTTAAAAAAAACGGGTTGGATGGATCAACAATGGTAAATGTGTGGGGGTTATGGGGAGAGGGCACGGGCAAGATGTTCCGTCAGAGTTGGTGCAGACTCGATGGGCCAAATAGCCTCCTCCTGCACTGTAGGGATTCTATGATTT
The DNA here is from genome assembly GCF_964213995.1 of Mustelus asterias. Lineage (NCBI taxonomy): Eukaryota > Metazoa > Chordata > Chondrichthyes > Carcharhiniformes > Triakidae > Mustelus > Mustelus asterias. The sequence continues at coordinate 97,687,277 of NC_135802.1, read as the reverse complement.
AAGCCACACACCATGCTGACTTGGAACTCTGAACACAATTCTTTAAATGTTGATGGGTCAAAATCCTGGAACTTCCTTCCTAATAGCACTATGCGTATACCTACACTGCATGGACTACAGCGGTTCAAGAAGGTGACTCGCCAGAAACCCCTCGAGCAATTAGGGATGGGTAATAAAAATGCTGGCCTAACCAGTGACACCCATGTCCTGTGGAAATACTTTTATTTTTAAAAAAGTATGATGACACCAAGATTGGTGGAGTAGTGGATGAGGTGGAGGGCTGTTGTAGGCTGCAAAGAGACATAGATAGGATGCAAAGCTGGGCTGAAAAATGGCAAATGGAGTTTAACCCTGATAAATGTGAGGTGATTCATTTTGGTAGGACTACTTTAAGTGTAGATTATAGGGTCAAAGGTAGGGTTCTGAAGACTGTGGAGGAACAGAGAGATCTTGGGGTCCATATCCACAGATCTCTAAAGGTTGCCACTCAAGTGGATAGAGCTGTGAAGAAGGCCTATAGTGTGTTAGCTTTTATTAACAGGGGGTTGGAGTTTAAGAGCCGTGGGGTTATGCTGCAACTGTACAGGACCTTGGTGAGACCACATTTGGAATACTGTGTGCAGTTCTGGTCACCTCACTATAAGAAGGATGTGGAAGCGCTGGAAAGAGTGCAGAGGAGATTTACCAGGATGCTGCCTGGTTTGGAGGGTAGGTCTTATGAGGAAAGGTTGAGGGAGCTAGGGCTGTTCTCTCTGGAGCGGAGGAGGCTGAGGGGAGACTTAAAAGAAGTTTATAAAATGATGAAGGTGATAGATAGAGTGAACGTTCAAAGACTATTTCCTCGGGTGGATGGAGCTATTACAAGGGGGCATAACTATAGGGTTCATGGTGGGAGATATAGGAAGGATATCAGAGGTAGGTTCTTTACGCAGAGAGTGGTTGGGGTGTGGAATGGACTGCCTGCAGTGATAGTGGAGTCAGACACTTTAGGAACATTCAAGCGGTTATTGGATAGGCACATGGAGCACACCAGGATGATAGGGAGTGGGATAGCTTGATCTTAGTTTCAGATAAAGCTCGGCACAACATCGTGGGCTGAAGGGCCTGTTCTGTGCTGTACTGTTCTATGTTCTATGTTCTATGTCCTACGATCTGTGAGTTCTGATGCAAAGTCACCAGCTGGAATGTTGGTATTAACCATTATGAGAGGAGATTGGGAGAGGGAAAAAATTTAAAAACCAGTCTCCCTGGCCTCTCTCTTCTGCCCCAGCTCCACCCAGCTCTGACCTCTTGCTCCCAATCGATGGAGGATATTCCCAAGGATCCTCAGACGCGGTCTCCTGGCATTTATTCTTTCATTGGATGCAGGCCAGCCTGTCAACTCAGCAGGATGCTGAGTGGGGAACTACGATTCTCCTGGTGGGCGGGACAGCAAAATTCCACCCATAATCTCGGGATTATTGCTGAGCCACATGAGAAATGAGAAGAGATAATATAAAGCAGCCACCGGAGATATTATGGATAGAATTAAGCAGTGAAAAATCAAATCTGGTTAATTTTTTGAAGAGGTGACTTGACCTGGAAAAAGTTTATATATGTTATTTATATGGACTATAAATCCATATATGTTATTTATGAGACATTAGATAAAGTCTCTTGTAAGAGATTGCTAGCTAAAGCTGAAGGCCACAGCAAATTATTGACCTGGTCAGAAAGTTGGTTGAGCGGTAGGAAATAAAAGGTAGGTGCTCTAGTTGGCAGAATATGGTGAGTGGTGTACAAGGATCTCTGCTGGGACCTGAATTGTTCACCGTATGCATTAACAACATAGATGATGAGATAGAGAACCAAATATCTACAAGTGTCAAAGTAACAAAGATAGGGTGCATTGTAATGCAGTGTAGATGGAAACATGACATTATAAAGAAATATTAGTCGGTTGAATTGATGAACAAAACAATGGATTTCAATATGGGAAAACGTGAGGTGACCACTTTGTTCAAAATACGATAGGACAGGATACTTTCTAAATGGTAAAAGGCTTGAAATATCCGAGGCCCAATCAGCCTTGGAAGTTCAGATACATAAATCATCAAAATATCATGAACAGGTACAGAAAATAATCACAAAGGCTAATAGAATGTTGTCCTTTATATCAAAAGGGTTAGAATACAAGAGGTTAGCAATCATGCTGCATCTATACAAAAGCCTAGTTTGATTACACCTGGAGCACAGTGAGCAATTCTTGTGCACCGCGCCTTAGGAAGCATCCATTGATCTTGGAGGAGTGCGGTGTAGATTTACTAGGATGATACTTAGACCCAAATGTTTAATTTATGAGGAGAGATTACACAAAATAAGGAAGTTCCTGGAATTTAGAAAGGTGAGGGTTGTTTTGTTCAAGTTTTCAAGGTATTGAGGGGAACAGAGAGGATAAAGCATGGTGACGACACTTCACAAGTACATAACTGCTTGTGAAATGTGTTGGGTAACCCTGAGGGGCTGATAACACTGTGTAAATTCAATCCATCCATCAGTCTTTCTTTCTGAAGGCAAACCTATTCCGTTGGTATTGTCCTCTCCATAACCCTGAACTTATCTAGCCTATAAAAAAATAGTTGGTTGGGTGGCATACCTCTCAGAAATGGCAGTGTATGAAGACAAACATAGGCACTGTATTTCTTGCTGAGATTCAAACCCAGAAGCTCAGTTCAGGGGTAATTGGATGACCCACAGGTTAAACAAAAAAGCGGAAATCTGCTGTTAAAATCTGAAAACAAAAAATTAAGAATAGAGAAGGAGAAGGGCTGCTGTGATAATGAGAGATGATATAAGGACGCAGCAATAAAAGGATCTTGGCTCAAAAGATCAGGAAGTAGAATCAGTGTGAATGGAGATGAGGAATAACAATGGTCAGAAAATGCTGTTGGGAGTAATTTATGGGCTCCTTAACAGTCTTAGGCTGTTGGTAGACCATTAAGCAAGAAATAATTGGAACTTGTGACAAAGCAATGCAATATTTATGGGGGAATTTAATCTCTAGGTTGACTGGATCAATCAAATTGGCAAAGGTGGACTGGTTAGTGGAATTCTCTCTTGACAGTTTCCTGGAGAAAGACATTGTGGGTGGAATTTTCTCCATTGATGAGGCAAGAAAGCTGCCATGCAGCTCACCAACTGCACTGCCGACTTTTCTCACCAGATAATCCAGCACTTTGGTGTATAAAGCATCTCAGGCATAACCCACACCGTATTACAAGCAGGGCCGGGCTGGAATAAAGCCGACAATTCTGGATTCCTGCGTTCGAGGGCGCCACGATCTCTGATAATAAAAAGAGAACTACCCATTTGTGCGTGGACACTGTCTCTCACACACACAAGCGCAACCCTCCCATGGTTTTCCCTCTCACGGATAAGGGGAACCCTCCACGAGGCTCCCCAAAAGGCCACCCAGCACTTTCCTAGCACCCTGGCACTGGCCCTTGGTACCACCTTGTCACTGGTGGGGGGAGGGGGAGGGAGAAGAAAATGGGAAAATTGGATTCTCATTTTCCAGCTCTCGCTGGATTTTTCACCTGTCGCCATTTGTGCTCTTGGCAAATGGGGTGCACCATGGGGCAGTGCCAGTGCCAGGAGGCAGAGCCAGGACACTGCCTGGATATGTCCTTCTTCTCCCCCCAGGGGGTTATACTGACCTTGACACCCCCGGGGTGGGGGTGTTTCCCTCAACTCATAGAGTCATAGAGGTTTACAGCATGGAGCCCAACTGGTCCATGCCACCCTTTTTTTTGAAACCCCTAAGTTAGTCCTAATTGCCCGCATTTGGCCCATATCCCTCTGTACCCATCTTACCCATGTAACTGTCTAAATGCTTTTTAAAAGACAAATTTGTACCCTACTGCTACCTCTGGCAGCTTGTTCCAGTCACTCACCACCCTCTGTGTGAAAAGATTGCCCCTCTGGACACTTTTGTCTCTCTCCCCTCTCTCACCTTAAATCTCTGCCCTCTAGTTTTAGACTTGCCTATCTTTGGGAAAAGATATTGACTATCTAGCTGATCTATGCCCCTCATGGACCTCTATAAGATCACCCCTCAACTTTCTATGCTCCAGAGAAAAAAGACCCAGTCTATCCAGCCTCTCCTTATATGTTCTTATATAGTTGTTGTAAAATTCACCAAATATTCAGCAAGGGTGGATCATGTGGCTGGAAATACCTTTAATGATATTTAAATATATTGAAATTTATTGAAGTGAGGTTCCCGCCCTTTCTGGGTGGGAACTTTGTTATGTCACCGGTGAGAGGGCATGGAAAATCAGGAAATTATATCTGGCAGTGAGATTCTCATTTCCTCACTCTCGTGGGATTTTGGGGTCATGTCACTGTTTACGCTGACAGTTAATGCAGGCTCAAAATTCCACCCACAATCTTGGCCTTAGAGGAACTGATTTGGAGACAAAAGTTTTTGTCAGTACTGAGATTTTTTTTGCCGTGGTCTGAATGTTTTTGCTGTTGTAGGCAATTAGAGCACAATCATCTACATGCAAAAGTCTGTGATTGCTGCCTCTGTGACATTTCTGGAGGCACATAATCTGAATGGGACCTAATGTTGATAACTTGGGGTGGCACAATGGTTAGCACTGCTGTCTCACAGTGCCAGGGACCTGGGTTTGATTCCCGGCTTGGGTCATTGTCTGTGCGGAGTCTGCACGTTCTCCCCGTGTCTGCGTGGGTTTCCTCCAGGTGCTCCAGTTTCCTCCCACAGTCCGAAAGATGTGCTGGTTAGGTGCATTGGCCATGCTAAATTCTCCCTCAGTGGACCCGAACAGGTGCCGGAGTGTGGCGACTAGGGGATTTTCACAGTAACTTCATTGCAATGTTAATGTAAGCCTACATGTGACTAATAAATAAACTTTAATTTCAACTTTATGCTGTGATTTGGGGAGGACATCAACTTCAAGGCTGCTCAGCTTAAATAGGATTTGAAGAAAGATCTTTCCTGTGATTAAGACAAATTGTTGATCATTGTTTTGGATCCTTCCCACTTCCAGCTGACTATGTTGGCATCCTTGAAGCCCGGAGGAACTTTCTCTTGATCTCAGCTCCTCTTGAAGATGGTTGTAAGTTTGTTAATGAGCTCTGTACTGTTATACATCTAAATCTCTTCTGGAATGCTGTCTGAGATTAAGGCTTTTCCTTGTGTGGAAGAATTGTTTGTATTTATCAACTCTTCTTTGGAAGGAGACAGACTTTTTTTCTCAGGTAACTGCTCAATTTGATTTAGCCAAACTGCTGAGATGCGAGTGTCTCAGTTGAGGAGCTCAGCGATGTGCTCACTATCTTTCCTTTACAACTGCCTTATCAGTGATGAGTTCATTTCCATCAGTTGTTAGGCTCAGAGGAAAGGTTGTGGTGGATAGGTCATATACAGTCTTCAGCACATTGACAAAACATTGATCATTTCTCTCAGCTAGATATTGCAGCTCATCAAATTTTACCTTCCACCTGTCATTCGGCATTTCACTTAAAGCACGCTGGAGCTTGTGTTGAGCAATTTTATTGACTTGATGCTTTGTTGTTGATCGTGTAGCTGCTGGAAGATTTGTTTTTAACTGATAAGACTTTTGCTGGAATGGAGAGAGCAGAAGGATTTTATTTCAATCTGGCCAGTATTAATGTTGCACCGAGTAATTCCACACGCAGTACGTTATTCTGCAGTCGCTCATTTTTGAGCATTCCCCCCTCCACCCCCACCCTGTGGTGGGTTTTTCATTGGCCTTCAGGTCCCAGTGAAGTCAATGGCAATTTATATTCTTGGCTGTGCCACCATCAGGGAATACACGGTAGGGGTCAACTTCGGCAGGACCAGACGATCCTGTCAGTGGGAAGGGCTGGAGAATTCCACCCTCTGTATCTTCAATTCCCCAATTAATAAAAGCTTATCTTTTTGTAATTGTAATTATGGAGATGATTTTAACTTTACTCTACCAGTGAAAACCAAGCACGTGTGCAGTCCAAATTTCCCAGATTAATTAGTTGTCCTTAAGTTGCATAGGTCGAGTAAACAGTGTTTCTGTTTTCTGTAGGTTTCCAGATGCAGTTACACTACCAGTTTACATCCTTTTTCTATGCAGATTGGTTTGCAATAGCAGCATTGGGGCCTAACTGCAGTCTTCACTCAGGCCTGATTGACAAAGTTGCTGTGGCTTTTCAGTAGACTGAAGAGAGGATGCAAATGAGCACGTGTGGTTGCCTTCTGTTGACCACCAGCGAGCACATTTATTTTCCAAAGGGGCAGAAGTGGTGTAACTTAATTTGAGGAAATTCAATCTGGAATCCACCCCATGGTGTGTCTTGCAGCAGCGGAGGCGGCCTGCCATTGGCCGGCGACGGGATCTTGCGGTCCCACCATGGTCAACGGGGTTTCCCATTGCTCTGCACTCTGCCGCCGGGGAATCTGCAGTGGGATATCACTGACGGCAGCACCAGAATATCCTACCGGCAGGACTGGCCAGAAAATCCTGCCCATGTTTTATTATCTGAGTAAAATTCATGACTGAACAGTATCCAAAATTACATGAAAGCGGTCAATTATTTTATGGCATGCAAAACATAATTGCAAGAAAACTTTAATTTTATACAGCCAACATACTTGCCTGCATGATGATTAAATGATCTCCTATTGCTTAAGGCTCTTCTAATTTTCTACTGTATTGTGCCAAAGTATCTCAAAAATGAGCTATACTGAGGAATAACTCGGTGCATGTGGAATTACTCCGTGCAATGTTAATAATGAACAGATTGAAATGAAAATCTTCTGCCCTCCATTCTAACAAAGACCTTATCAGTTAAAAATAATTTTTTAAAATGTGTTTACAATTATATTGGAAACACAAGACATAGGATGTCCTCACAGATATACTTATAATGCTATTTTGAATAGAGATTGAAGGGACTCTTCACCGGCGTTAATTCTTTATTTTCTATTGCAAGATAGATAATTCTAATTTAAGTGGTTTAGCTTTTGCTGTCGCTTGTTTGTGTTCATTTGAAATTGAACAGGACACCGTTCTTTTATATCCACAATAAAACTTGCATTCCAATCTGTTATATGTATTTGCAGCTGACAAGCTGATTATTCCACATGGATTTAATTTTACCATTGTGTGAAAGCATGTTGAAGTGGAGCAAAATGTTTTTCATAAATGTTAAGCTCAGCAACAATCTTTTTCCTTTGTGTATTTTCCATAATTTCATTCCACAGTTTTCTTATGTATATATTCACACAACAGAGACATATAGATATGTACAAGATTGGAACGCTATTTTCTCAGAATGAAAGTGCAATCCATTATTATGAATCGTCTTACATAACACATGTTTATGCCTCAATTCCTCTGAATATTAAATGTCCCATTCAGCTCACAAAATAGTGTGACATCTGCAAAAAAGGTGTGCCTTTTTTGTTCAATTCCCAGTCGAATCCCTCTCCGCTAATGTGTGCAATTTGCATTAATTGTTTCCGGCTGTGAGGGATGTCAGATGTTAATATGATTGGGCAACCATAAAGTCAAAGGCAGCAAACTTTCAAAATGTGATTTGCTTGAGTTAAAAGATGACTTTTAGTGAATTTTAAGATGAACAACCTCAAAAACAGTTGTTTGTTCATCTTTGGAGAGGAATGTAACTTTAATATCTGAAAGATAACTGGGACTAGAAACAATTAAAAATTGTACATTGATAAAGAAGAACATCAATCTCTTGATCATGGAGTGATCGTGGAAAAAATACTTAAATCACAAAATCATTTCATTCACTCAGTTGTCAAGGATCAGCTTGGTTCAGTTAATGCGGTTTTTACCTTTGTGCTGGGCTATTGCAAGCTTATGTCCTAATCATAGAATTGCTACAGTACAGAAGGAGGCCATTCATCCCATCAGGCCTGCACGGGCAACAATCCCACCCAGGCCCTATCCCCGTAATCCCACATCTTTATCCTGCTAATCCCTCTAACACGAAGGGACAATTTTAAGATGGCCAATTCACCTAACCCACACATCGTTGGAGTGGCTGAGGCTGGAATTGAACCTGGGTCCCTGGCACTGTGAGGCAGCAGTGCTTGCCACTGTGCCACCATAATCTAGGCTAACACTCCAGTGCAGTACTCGGGGAGTGCTGTATAATCGGAGTGCTGTCTTTCAGGTAAGTCACTAAAGCAAAACACCTGCAATCTGTTCTGTTCTAGTGGATGTTGATAATCATATGGCACGATTTGAAGAATAGCTGTGAGCTTTTCCTGTTGTATTGGTCAACATTCTTTCTCTCAGCAATAAGCATATGTATTTACAGCTGACAAGCTGATTCTCCACATGGATGAATTAGTCCTTCATCTTCTCTGTGCAGCATCCTGGTGAGTGCAAACTGCTGCCATGCTTACCTAAGTCAGTACTCTTCATAATCATCCCCTCTGTGGGAAGATCTTTGAGAGAATGGTGAGAAATGTGTTAGCATGCCACATCATTGTAAATGTTTCTTTGCTTCTAATTCTGAAACATTGCTGCCACACTTCTTACTTTAATGAATAATTTCTACAAAAACTCCCAGTGACATAAACTGAAATTTGAAATATTGCAAGTGCTCAAATATCCAAATATTTATTTAATTGTAATATGAACTGAAAATGTGAAACGTGCATGGTTTGTAATGTTGGACTCATTCCCCTGCATTTATTACTTTTCACAATATGCACTCAGTGAATTTTATGACGCCAATTGTGAGCTAGAACTCAGAGATGTATTGATTATCAGCACAATCCATTGTTGTTGCTGTGTGATAATGATCACAGTGATTTGGCAGCCTATTTGCCATATAAAGATATATGTCCTGCATATTTATGGTGTCCTTACAATGTATTTGCTTGGCAGTTGTAATTGTATGGGCAGACATCTTGAAACCTATGGATGTCTTGCTATGAGAAATACAGTTGTAGCAATGAAGAATGCCTGGAGAAGTTAGGGCTATTTTCCTTGGGGAAAAGAATGCTGTGAGGAGATTTGATAGTGGTTTTCAAAATCATGTCTGGATGGAGATGAAAGGGAGAAACGGTTCCTATTTGTGAAAGGATTGAGAACAAGAGGACGAAGATTGAAAGTAATTGGTAAAAGAAGCAAATATGATATGAGGAAGAGTTTTTTTCATGTAGAGTGGTTAGGGTCTTCAATGCAGGTTAGCTGGAAGTAGACAGCTATCTAAAAAGGGTGAAGGCGCAGAGTTACAGGGAGATGGTGGGAGAATGGTGCTCAGTGAATTGCTCATTAGGACAGCTGGTGATGGACCTTCTGTACTGTGTAACATGTTTGTGTTTTTGTGTTTGTGTAACTGAGATCTTTGCATAGGAATTTGGAGCCAGATTTGATATCAAAGAAAGAGCATGATCAGGTGAATCATTAGAATACGAGTTCAACAGATGATTCTAGGGTGGAGGAAAATACACAAGTGATCATATGTTCCAGATCAGTTTAATGTAGTCGGCTATCACGAGGAAACATTTTGTTGCTCTTGTCATTCTGAGGTTAGTATTTTTTGTTTTTAACACTGCAATGACACACTTGGTACTGAGTGCTGTTCACAGTTTTATGTTCAAAAAATGTGTCCAACAGATTATAAACAGAGACAGAATCTGATAGCATAAATATTCTTCTACCTGCCAAAGGTGAGATTAGTGACAGGTGATATATTCCAGCAGAATGGAGTAAAATGATTTTTGTTTGATCCTAATGGTACATAGATATTACACGGGTGAAGGTGATGTAATGTATTGGGGAGGCCAGTTGCTGCATCCAAGGAGGATATTCAACATGCAATCACAAAAATAACACAGGTTAATTTCCTGTTGTGCTATTTTTAGCACACTAATTAAATCACTGATCTCAATTTGTCATCTGCATTAATGACAGTATTATAGCCATTCAAAAAGGATATTTTTAGTGTCAATTTAACTACCAGGATGCTAAAAACAGCGCAGAGAGGACATTAAACATGGAAAAATCCACAGTTAATTACTGGAAAATAATGGGCGCAACCTATTGCCCTCCCCCACAGCATGTTTGCTGATGGGGAATATTTAATTGGGCGGGAGGCTGGCAGGTAACATTTTTCCAAGTCCACCTTGAGTAAGCCCATGGCAAGAAGCCCCATGGTTGGCCTTCCCATTCCACTGTGAAACAAGATCCCTAAGTGGGCAATTAATGCCTATTTAAGGGTCTCATCCTACTGCTGCCGATATTAACTCAGGGGGAGGGCTCGCCATCCAGGGAGCACGCCAGAAACAAACCCATGCAGGATTTCTTGCAGGCTCTTGGTGGATGTGGGGTGGTCCTTTCTGAAAGGCACTCAGTGCCTCATTGAGGGATCAGGCCTTGGGAAACAGAGGACTCTGTGAAAGTCTCTGCCTTGCCCTATGCTGCCAACTCCCGTGATCCGCTTGCTTCCTGCCATCAATCACCAATGACGGGATCCAACGACGATATAGGCCTCAGGTGATGACATACAAACAACAGCCACTGCCGACTGGTGGCACTGCCATTCAATACAGCTGCCAGCCTCTGATTGGGCAGCAGCTCTCAGCAGGTGGGGCTTCCTTCCCGGATTCTTGATCCTCAGGAAGGCCTACGACTGTCCAGTTAAGTGCCCCAGTGGCACATAATTTGACGGGGATTCCCTAAAAGAGGGAAAGCAGAGTTCTGGTTAACCCTCCAGCTGGGGGTGGGGTTGAGAAACTTGTCGCCTCCATTAAATACCTGCTGGTGAAGCCAAAATATGTTTTATGTCAGTAAATATTGTTTTATTATTTATTAGTTAGAGAACAGGAGCAATTGTTAATATAAATAATTATCAAATTTAAATAAATCAATGTATTATGAAAATCAAACGTAATGGTAACATTACTGTTTTATTACATCTTGGATAATTGTGCATGCAATTAGTGTCAAATATAGATTTTTGATCATCAATTCTGTTTGAATAACTGTTCAAACTTATTCATATTCATTGCATATTTAATATGAACACATTGGATTTTCAGTGTGTAATTCAATTATTTCAAGTCCATTTTACTGGACTTTATTTAGTCAATGAAATATTTATGCAGAATATCATGTTTAAACCTGAAACCTTGTTCACATAAATGTAATAAGTCCTGAGTCTAGATATGCCTAACATTTTGATTACCATTAGCTTCTTAAATAATATATCTTAAAGTTAATGATTTTTGTTCATTAAACTTTGGAGATATTTTCATTATTTTATTGAATGTTCTGTTTTGGTTTCCATATAATATCACTTTGGCAAGTTTTAGCACAATGCAATATTCTACAATTGCTGCATTGTTGAACAATTGGCTACCAAAGTAGTGAAAGGCCCAAAGCAATGAAGATGCAAGTGAGCGCATAAGAAGTGATCATTACAAAGTAATATCGAGTGGATGATCCATCTTGGTCTTCTGAGGTCCCCCGCATCACAGCACGCCAGTCTTCAGTCAATTCAATTCATTCTATGTGATAACAAGAAACAGGCGAAGATACTGGATACTACAAAGTTAATGTGCCCTGACATCATTCCAGCAATAGTACTGAAGACTTGTGGTTGATAAGTAGCCATGCTATTAGCCTAATTATTCCAGCACAACTGCAAACACTGGCATCCACCCAGCGATTTGGAAAATTGCCCAGATGAATACAGTACACAAAAAGCAAGACAATTTCAACCCGGTCAATGACCAACCCTTTAGTCTACTCTCGATCATCAGCAAAGTGATGGAAAGGGTCATAGACAGTATGATCAAACGGCACTTACTCAAAAATAACCTGCTCGCTGACACTCAGTAACCAGGGCCACTCTGCTCCTGACCTCACTACAGCCTTGGCCCAAACATGGATCAAAGAACTGAAATCTAGGGACGAGGTGAGAGTGGCTGCCCTTGACATCAAGGTAGTGATTGACTGGGTAGAGCATCAAGGAACCTTCGCAAAACTGGAGTCATTGGGAATCAGGGGAAACTCTCTGCTGATTAGAGTCACATCTAGGACAAAGGAAGATGGTTGTGGTGGTTAGAAGTCAATCACCTCAGTTGCAGGACATCACTGAAAAAGTTCTTCAGGATAGAGTCCTTGGCCCAGCAATCTTCAGTGGCTTCACTAACGAGCTTACCTCCATCATAATGTCAGAATTGAGGAAAGTTTCTGATATTTGTGGAATCTTCAACACCATTTGCGACTCCTCAGATACTGAAGCAATTCATGTCCAAATGCAGCAAGACCTGGAGAACATTGAGTCTTGAGCGGATAAGTGGCAATAGTAAATTCTCCAACAAGAAAGAATCCAACCATTGCCCCTTGGCATTCAATGGCACTAACATCACTGAATCCCCCACTATCAAATTCCTGGGGTGAGCATTGACCAGAAACTGAACTGGACCAGCCATATAAATACTGTGTCTACAGGAGCAAGTCAGAGGCTAGGAATCTCACAGCGAGTAACTCACCTCCTGAATCCCCGAAGCCTGTCCACCATCTACAAGGCACAAGGAGTGTGATGGAATACTCTCCACCTGCCTGTATGAATGCAACTCCCAAGAAGCATCCAAGACATAGCTGCCCGCTTGATTGGCAGCCCATCCACCACCTTAAACAATCACTCCCCCCACCATTGATGCCCAGTGGCAACACTGTGTACCATTTACAAGATGCACTGCAGGAACTCACAAGGCTCCCATGATAACACCTTCCAAACCTGCGACCTCAGGACAAGGGCAGCAGATGCATGGGAACACCAACACCTGTAAGGTCAGGCTTCCACCAAAGAAACTGTATCACACCAAGAAGAAAGATCAACCTTAAGTCACCACTTTTTGTACCACTGACCCGGGTAAGGACCCAAAAGATCCCCAACGTCTTTGATCAGCCACTTTTGGAGAAAAATGGCAAAGACCAGAATGTTGTGTGAATGTGGGATCATCTGCGCAACACTGTCTATCGCTCAGCACTCACTTGGGGGAGGGAGGATTTTCCACCCCCATTTTCACTGGACAGGAGGGGGCTCCATGGTTGGGGGAGTTACAGAGGTCAGGTACCATGGGGGTGCCCTTTGCTCTTTCAGGAACCATAGTTGTTGGCAGGGTGGGCTCATTCAGAACCTGCCCCACCAACGTGATGCTGTGGGTTCTGGCTCCTCGATTTTTTTAACTAAATGTCAAAAGATATGGTGGGAAAAGCTGGCAGTACAACCGACGGGCTACACCCAGCTTCTCCTGCCTGAGTTAACACTTGGGGCCCTATTTTACCATTTTGATTCTAAGTGCTGGGCGGACTTGAAACTGGGAGTGTTTCAGATCTGACTTTTAGACCCGTTCTCAGGCACCCCCATACACACTCTGCCTGAAAAAATAGCAGCGATTCTGAATTGCGCTGCAGAAGCTACGGGTGGGGCTCAACCAGCCCGAAACACTGCAGTTCCGATCAGCGCCTCCAACTGCGCATGCGCAGTGAAAAGAAATAGAAAAATGCTCCCCTGCCACATCGCTGCCGGGCCGGATAATGCCTCCCCCTGGCCCCCACAGACATTTCCCCAGCCCCACAACATTAATGACCCCTTATCCCCCCACACACCTGCTGCCCAGACCGATCGCAGCACCCTGCCCCCTCTTCCCCCCCAACCGATCTCATGCAGAGTGGCTGCGGACCCCCCCTTCACCCTCACTGAGCAGAGGCAGAGTGGCGGCGAACTCTCCCCGCCCCCCCCGCCTACCCGCCTGACCCACCGCAGCCCCGCCACCGATCTGACGCACACAGAGCCATCTGACCCACCTCCTCCTCCCCCAACCCACCCCGCCCCCCACCCCCCGCCCCCCCACCCCCCACCCCCCGCCCCCCCACCCCCCACTGATCTGAGTCAGAGAGCTGTGGGATGCTCGGAACTTACCTCCTCAGAAGCTGGAGCGCCCGAATCGGACCTTTGTGGAGCATATCTGTTTCGCGCCAAATCTGAACAGGCACAACTTGATGTTCAATTGGGCCCTTGGTCAAGAAGCGGCAAAACTCTACCCACTGTGCACAGGAATAGAGATCAGAGGAATGCTGACTGGTTTTAGGCTTATTGGATTGAAATGAAGCCAGTTACTGTAACCAAGAGTTCTCATGAGCTACAAACAAGTCCCCAGCAACCAAAATTCAGATCTGCCAGAATGAAGTCTCAGCAGACTGCTTGACACTGTGCCAATCCATACTGGTTGAAACTCTGCAACAATACACAATCTGCTGATGAATCCAGGATGCCAGAGGGTTGTTTGAAGTAATCAAGAAAACAACAGGCCCAACAGCAGCCAACTTGGCCCGCTTGGAGACAAAAACAGGGATGATCATCACTGAAACCCATTCCACGTTCACATGTCAACAATTGAGTTCTCTCCTGCCAGAGGAATGTGTAGCAAAGAGATGGAAAGGTGGGTGGAGCACTATCTCGAAGTCTATGCAACAGTGAACACTGTAACTAAAGAATCTCTCAGCATCCTTCAATACATTCCTGCCATGGCAGAGCTGGGCATTGAGTCCACTATCGTAGAGCTTAATAAGGCCAAAGACCGTCGGTCCCCGGAAAGGATGGCGTTCCACCTGATATCTGCAGAATGGAAAACCAGCACAGCTGCAGCTCCTCCATGAACTTTATTATCTCTGCTGGAAGGAAAGATTTGTGCTTCAATGTTTGCGTGATGCAAAATTAGTTACCTTGCACAAAAGCGAAGAAGATAGCAGTGATTGCAACAATTACTAAGGCATTTCCTTGTTAAGTTTTGTGGGAAGGCCTTTGCTCATTGTGCTTTGATCCATTTGCATACCCTGGCATCACGGATCCACTCTGAGTCTCAGTGCAGCTTCAGGGCAAGCAGGTCGACAGGTGACATATTTTCTCACAATCCTGGATAGCTGGCATCTTGATTGTTAGGAACATAGGAATTAGAAGCAAAGTAGGAAAGTTCAGCCATTCAAGCCTGCTCTGCCATTCAATCAGATCATGGCTGATCTCTCCCTGGTCTCAAATCCACCTCCTCACCTGTTCCCCAGATCCTTTTTTTTATTAGAAATTATTATCATTATTAGAAATATGTCTATCTCCCTCTTGAAACCATTCAACGATTCAGACTCCACCGTGCTAAGGAGCAGTGTGCTCCACAAATTCACTATCCTCTGTGAGAAGTACTTCCTCCTCATCTCAATTTTAAATCTACCACCTCGCAACCTATACCTGTGACCTCTTGTTCTAGATTGCCCCAGTAGGAGGAAACATTTGATCTACATTTACCTCATCAATCCCTTTTAAAGTTTTATATACCTCGATCAGATTCCCTCTCATCCTTCTAAACTCCAGCGAGTACAAGCTCAACTGTTTCATCTCTCTTCATACGTCAACCTCTTCATCCCCGGAATCAACCTGGTGAACCTCCTCTGAACTGTCTCCAATGCCACCACATCCTTCCTCAAATAAGGAGGCCAAAACTGAACAAACTACTCCAAATGCAGTCTCACCAACACCCTATACAATTGCAACAATTGTTGAAGGCCTCTTGTCTTTATAGTTGCTCAATTATGATGTTGATAAGATTATTATGTGTTGAAACTGTTGGTGGGATTTTACGGCCTTGATTGACCCAAAACTCTAAAATCCCACCCGAGGTCAAGCATGTTTCCATGATCCATCCCTCGCCTGCTCCGATTCCCGTGGCGGGTGGGACAGTAAAATTCCAGCCTCTATCTTTAAATTTAAGATAAAGGAATTTTATCTTATTTTACCTGTGACCCAGTGTGTAGTCTGTCTGGGTGAGTTGATTGTTAAAAATCAAACAAATGTTCAGAACGTGCAAGGTATTTACGCTTAGAGACAATGGCCAGGATTTCTCAGCCCTGCCCTCCGCTGGGATCTTCCGGTCCTGCCAGAAGCCAGTGGGCTTTTGGCTGGTACACCGCATCCCCCGTTGACTGGCTGCATCACCCTGGTGGGACCAGAAAATCCCGGCCAATGGCAGCAGTCTCTGAGTTTACAATAAGTAGACACTGAGCCTCCCAAAGTCCCAGAAAGGTCATGTTAGTATGGGGCTAAAATAGTTGTGCTGTAAACTGTCCATTTACTTCTCAGATGAAAAGAAGTTGGGATCAATGATAGTTAATTAGCATTTCTATCTGAGTGCAAGGTTAATGTGCTTCATGTTGACTTGGGGAGGTAGAGGGGACAGGAAGCCATTTTTGAGATCAGGTTATGGTCTTCCCTACAAATCAATGAATATCAGAGACAGCTAGCAGAGGTTCTGTGATCTCAGCTGAAAATGGCTGCTTGGCTTTGTAAGTTACCACAGCCGAATGAAGGAGGGAGTTGGTTCCTGGTCAAAGAGCTGCTTCCTGCAGCTCTCTAAAGATTTGAGGATATTCATCCTGGCGTGACCAAATGGAAGGAAAATCATTGGAACCAGCTTTACTGCTGGTGCTGGATTTAGGAAATTTCAAAAACAGGAACGTGTCTGGAGATGGCGACTCAAGTTACTATCTGGAAAAATTGGATTATGGGAACCCATTGGAATCTGGGTGCAACTATGGACTATTTGCTAAAAGGACAGTAATTCCATGCAGATTGTGATGGGTGATCAGTGTAAAAGGGGAACATCACTTTCTGTTGTTTAAGATATGTTACCCGAAAGAAAGAAAATAGTGTTTAGTCAATAGTGTTTTGTTTTTTAGTCATTTGTTATAGTAGAAGTTTTAACATCAAATCTTGCCATGACATTCTTTCAGCTGAGGCCTGGAACTTCAGATCTGTTTAGAAGTTATCGGTCTCTATGGAGATTGTAACCCATTTTATCCTACAGGAATGAATATTGTTGGAATACGTCAGAGGCCATAGGATTTTCTGTGCACTACAATCAATAGACAGAAAGTCCTCCAAACCATACTTACTCCAAGACCCCAATTCATGATCTAAGCACAAACTTCATGTTAGGGAGACTAATGCATGGAGTTATGCATTAATATAAGCCTTGAATTTACTACTTGCTTTATCGGGATGATCCATTACTTTAACAGACGAGTCAACCCATTTAAACAATGTAGGTAAACTCACAAGGTGAAATAATGGCTGGCGAAATGGTATTTGCAGGCTCTAAATATTTGTACATTGATATCACCAACAGTACATTGTAGGCCAGTTGTTAACTATCTTGTTCCTGCATAACAACATTGTTAGTAATATTGAAAATTAAAACATCACTTTTCGGCCTTTTGGCTAAGATCAAGTGTCGGATCAAGCCGAAGATGGGGTACAATGTCCTATCTTGTCACCTTGGATCTTGTTTGTCTCCCGTGTGGGAACCTTGAATTGGATTCAATTGGATTTTGAATTTGGTTTTTGGAGCAAGCAAGGAATGGATTTGAATTTACCCGGTCCACTCTGAGCACTGGCTTTAAGAATGGAGTAAAAAATTAAACAGAAAACTGAAAAGTTGCAGACGTAAGATATTCATGATTCTGAACTGATTCAGAAACATGAGCCTCAAAACAAGAGAGAGAAGTGAGAAAGATGCTTATTGCTTGATTTAGAATTCAAAATGAGGATGGGTTTGATCTGTCCATTGCTGTCTTTAGCATCATTAAATGTGCTATATCAGCACCAAGATGTAATGTTCTGTATCCACTGCCAATAGAAGAGAAACAGTAAAACAGATGTAACAAGGCACCACGGTATTATATTTGTGCTATTACATGGCCCATGTGAGACAATGCCTGACTAATGTTTATTGTTTTCTGTTCTGCTTACAGTTTTATTTTTGAAAGAAAAAACAAGTGACAAAGATTCAGTTTGATAAAAGAAACCATATATTTGAAAAGACCCTTTATAGTTACAGTGGGTGGGATTCCTCTCCCATTGCACTCATAGCAATGGGTGTGAGAAATGGTATTTTTCATGCTGTATAATCCACTCACTGCCTCATTAATTATGCACACACGTGAAACACACCAGGTTGCTGGTGGGTGGCCTTTGATTCACTTGCGTCGCTGTCCACTCACCGCTTCCTCACTCCAGGAGCCATATTTAAATAGCAGCCCTGCACAGCTTTGTCAATGTTCACAGCCCAGGACAGCTCCCAGGAAGACTTGGCTTCCATATGGAAGAAGTATGCTGCTCCAATATTCAGTCACGCCTTATTGGAGCAACTGTTGGCCACAGCCAAGGCCCACTGCCATGGCCTCTACCCCCTCTCCGGTAAGGTCAAAAACCCGGCTTGGGATGCAGTGGCACTGATGGTCAGTGCCAATGCCCTGCAGAAGTGGTCAGCTACCTAATGCATTAAGCGATGAATTATCTCATTCTCTCTGTCAGGGTAAGTCAATCACTTCATCACTCAACTCACACACTCACAGCCCATTATACATTCACAAGGATCTTACTCATTGCCAACACTAGGGACATCACCACTCACACTCTATCACACCTTACATCACTATCTGGCCTCATCTTCTCTGGAGCCTGTGTCCTCGTCCTGTCCATGACTCCACTTACTGCATGTGTCTTGCTCACACTCTCTCCGTCTGTCGTCACACCCGACAAGTTTGCACATAATAAAAAGGAGAGGTCACAGACCAGAGGTGGAATGCGTCTCATCAAGGTCCTCATGGTGTTCAAAAACCATGCCGTAGGGCTGGCCAGAGAGGATATCAACTGTACCTGTGCCATTGATGAGAATCCTGTACCAGTTTATCCCTCAGACAGCCAGACTGTGAATGAATTGCTCTGTTTAGAGTCACCTGACATTCACTAATGATCTCTCCTTTCTATCATAAGGACCTCTGGAAAGCTCCAGAGGCCAGGCACTAAATCCAACCCCAACAGCAACTCAGTTGAGGAACCTGAGGAAATGGAAGCAGAAGACTTGTCAAAGCTGTCACCTATACCCTCCACCAGCACAGGGACATACACCTCGGTGGTACCTAATTCTAGAGAAGCCTCAGGGTCATGTTCAGGGTCATGCTCAGTCTGGTACACAGCAGGAGGAAGAAGGGTCATTCAAGATCACTGACAGCTCGAGGACTGCTGGAGGTCATGATTCTGCTGAGTCGAAGTCAGTTGATGAGCCTCCGAACTTGATCCCAAATCAATTGCGTGAGCAGCAGCAATAATCACGGGAACATCAGGAAGGGATTTTAGCTGCATTCCTCAGGTTTCAATTGACAATGAAGGAGTTTGTACACCTTCAGGCTGAGATGATAGTGTTGCCATGGTGTTATATATTTAAAAGGGTTGCAGCTTGCTTTAATCACATGATTGGATGGTGATGTCATTAGGATGTTGCAGAGGCTGCTGTTTTAGTTTCATGTTTGCATTCTACACAGGCAAGAGTTCCTAGAATAAATCTGTTGTTGTCTGAATCTACATGTGCATACCACAGTTTTTCTTTTTGTTTAAAGCTCACAACTGCTAATGTAGTTAGGACATTACACATGGAAACACATCGAGGTGAACACTGACAGATCAGGGGCCAGCATATAGACCCTGTTGCAATTCACTGGTCCTTCACTGCTGCAGGAGCTACACTCTCGGTGACATCCATCAGTGGCTATGCAAGAGGGGGATGGCGTACTTCAATATCACTCCAGTTGCCCGTTCTCCTCAGGGAATTAGGCAATGGCCTTCAGGCACCCACAGAAAGGAGGATCAGCAGCTGGGCACCCAGGGCCATCCACCCACCTGACTCAGGTACTCTCCAGCTGATTCAAACCCCCTCTTCGTTTGACACCATCAGCTCCAGCTTCAAAGGACATGGAGATTGCACTTGTCCCACAGCAGGACACCTAAAGGAGGTCAGGCCCCTCCATGTCACTGCCCTCTAGAGGATCCCCGTCAAGGTCATCACAGGCAACAAGATACAGCAGTTGGCAGGTTCCACTTCTGCTGTGGATGTCGGGGAAACACCAAGACACAGCGGTAGGGTTAAGAAAGTTAAAATAATTTAGTAGCACAGTGGTGGCATGGCTGTTTACAACATGATGTAGAGATGCCGGTGTTGCACTGGGGTAAACACAGTAACAGTTTTAACAACACCAGGTTCAAGTCCAATAGGTTTATTTGGTAGCAAATACCATTAGCTTTCGGAGCGCTGCTCCTTCGTCAGATGGAGTGGAAATCTGCCAGGACGAAGGAGCAGCGCTCCGAAAGCTAATGGTATTCGCTACCAAATAAACCTGTTGGACTTTAACCTGGTGTTGTTAAAACTCTTACTGTGTTTACAATATGTACATAATATACACAAATGTAAATAGAATCGCACCTATTTCACATCTCCTCTTACATATGGCTCCTTTTTATGATGAGCTGTGTTTCTGTCAACCAGGTGTGACAGTGTGGTCCCTATCCCTACTTATTGCAGATGTTGCTATCATGGGCCTCTTGGCTGTGCAGTGTGTTTCCATATCACCAGTGTCTGGCCCTTTGCCAGATCATTCTCCATATCACTGATGCATCCACTGTAGTATTAAGTATGCGTGGGCGATGAACCTCATTAATATACCTGGCAGGGTTATGTCATGTTTATTCTTGGCTTGCTCTCCTATCCCATCTCCATTCTTAAAAGGTGAAGGTGTAGTGTTCAGAGATGTGATCACATATGGAGAAACCTCAGATATTGTGCATCTCTGTGTGCTCTCTGTCTCTCAGCAGGGTTTTCATTCTATGAACTCACACGTTGCCCTTTGTCTCACATGCCTCTTTCCTCCTCCATCCCACCTCCACTCCCCTGCTCCACCCAGCTCCCCTCTCCCCTACCCTCCCCCCTCACCTCCCCTGCTGCCATCCTGATCGCTGTACTGCTTTTTATCTGGTTTGCTGCCCTACCTGAGTATTCAGTTAACACCCTCCTGGAATGGAGAAAGGCTGTGAGGAGAGCAAACCCAGCATAGAATCTCATTGGCTTTTGTGAGAACCTGGAGCTGCGCTGCTGCAGGTAGGCTTTGAGTAATTCACTCGCCTCAAAGTCAGGAGTGAAATTGAGAGCCCTCAGCTGCATGTCACCTATTGATAAATGTGTCTCATACCTGTCTAATTTCCCGCTGATTTGGTGCTAGATTGGGAGGGGCTTTGGGAGATACTTTTAGATATGCCCCTTCTAAGGCAGTGCTGGCTTCAGCTGTCTTGTTGGATACTATCAGGTGTAGCTTATGTCAGGCTACACTAAGCTACCCATACTGCTCTCAGTGGCAAAAAGGAAGATTACAGCTTCTTTGAGCATTTGGAGAATCAGTGCAACATAAAACAGCTAATAGACTGGGCCGACATATGACAGGTCATTGAAATTTCAGAAGTGCCCACACAGGCATCACATTCATAGCAGAAAGAAATTTGTTGGGGTCCGTGGGCTTCCTAAAAGTCCCATTGCCTTTGATAGTAGTCATGTAGCATTGAAGGCAAAGTGAACAGCAACAGAATCCATTCCATATACGCACAGGTAGTTTGTGCGTTCATAAGGATCCTTCATGTCAATGTAGGAAGTAGTCATGACACCCTCATCTCTCAGCATTCAGCACTCCCTGATCTCTTCAAGAATGAAAATCATATCAAAAGATCTGGGTGACAAGGTATATCAAATTTCCTGTTGCCTTGTCCGATGACCCCACTCAGACTCTCAACAGGACATCTGCAGCTACCAGCCTGGTGATTGACATGGTCATTCGGGTGCTGGGAAAGAAAGTGCTGGAAAAGTTCCACCAGAGGTCCAAACATCCTAGACAACTGCTACACAAATATCAAACATGCCTACCGCTCTATCGCCCACCCACACTTTGGCAAATCAGACCACAAGGCTGTGCTCCTGCTCCCGGTTTACAAGCAAAAACTGAAGCAGGAGAATCCACCAAAGAAAATCCTGCAATGTTGGTCTGAGGAATCGGATAATCTCCAAGGGGACTGCTTGGAGTCAGTGGACTGGTCAGTATTTAAAAACTCTGCGACCAGCCTGAATGAGTACGACACTGCAGTAACTGATTTCATTAGTAAGTGTGTGGAAGACTGTGTGCCAAAGAAGCAAATCCATGTGTTCCCCAACCGAAAACAGGGATACCACTGCTTGCTGAAGTCCAGATCTGAGGCGTTCAAGTCAGGTGATCCTGAGCTATACAAGAAAGCCAGATATGATCTAAGGAGGTCCATCAAAAATGCCAAAAGACAGTACCGGACCAAGCTAGAGTCCAGGCTAACCACGCAGACCCCCGCTGATTATGGCAAGGTCTGCAAGACATAACAGTCTACAAGATGAAGGTATGTAAAATTGCCGGCTCCAACGCACCCCTCCCTGATGAGTTCAATGCATTCTATGCCCGTTTTGAGCAAGAAAGCATTCCCTCCACTCTGGAAGCCCTGGATGAACCTGTACCTGGGGTCACCATATTGCAGATGTCGGAGCAGCTTTCTCAAAGGTCAACCCATGAAAAGCGACTGCTTCAAGAAGACGACCATCATCCCGGTACCTAAGAAAAACAAAGCAGCGTGCCTTAATGACTATCGTCCGGTGGCTCTGACATCCATCATTATGAAGTGCTCTGAAACGCCAGCCATGGCATGAATCAATTCCAGCCTCCCGGACTACCTGGATCCACTACAGTTTGCCTAGCGCCGCAACAGGTCCACAGCCAACGCCATCGCCCTAGCCTTGCACTCAACCCTGGAACACTGAGATAACAAAGACACATATGTCAGACTCCCATTTATTGACTACAGCTCAGCCTTCAACACCATTATTCCTATGAAACTCATCTTCAAACTCTGTAGCCTGGGCCTCGGCTCCTCCCTCTGTGACTGGATCCTGATCTTCCTAACTCACAGACCACAATCAGTAAAGATAGGCAACAACACCTCCTCCACGATCATCCTCAACACCGGTGCCCCACAAGGCTGTGTTCTCAGCCCCCGACTATACTCCTTATACACTCATGGACTGTGTGGCCAAATTCGATTTTCAAGTTTGCTGATGACACTACTGTAGTGGGACAGATCTCAAACAATGGCGAGACAGAGTACAGAAATGAGATAGAGAATCTGGTGAATTGGTGCGGCGACAGTAATCTTTCCCTCAATGTCAACAAAACGAAGGAGATTGTCATCGACTTCAGGAAGCGTAGAGGAGAACATGCCCCTGTCTACAGCAACGGGGATGAAGTAGAAAGGGTCGAGAACTTCAAGTTTTCAGGTGTCCAGATCACCAACAACCTGTCCTGGTCCCCCCATGCCGACACTATAGTTAAGAAAGCCCACCAACGCCTCTACTTTCTCAGACGACTAAGGAAATTTGGCATGTCAGCTATGACTCTCACCAACTTTCACAGATACACCATAGAAAGCATTCTCTCTGGCTATATCACAGCTTGGTATGGCTCCTGCTCTGCCCAAGACCGCAAGAAACTACAAAAGGTTGTGAATGTAGCCCAATCCATCACGCAAACCAGCCTCCCATCCATTGACTCTGTCTAAACTTCCCGCTGCCAGCATAATTAAGGACGCCACGCACCCCGGACATTCTCTCTTCTGCCTTCTTCCGTCGGAAAAAAGATACAAAAGTCTGAGGTCACATACCAATCGACTCAAGAATAGCTTCTTCCCTGCTGCCGTCAGACTTTTGAATGGACTTACCTTGCATTAAGTTGATCTTTCTCTACACCCTAGCTATGACTGTAACACTAGTCCAAAGATGTGCAGGTTAGGTTGATTGGCTATGCTAAAAAATTGCCCTTGGTGTCCTGAGATGCGTAGATTAGAGGGATTAGTGGGTAAATATGTAGGGATATGGGGGTAGGGCCTGGGTGGGATTGTGGTCAGTGCAGACTCGATGGGCCGAATGGCCTCTTTCTGTACTGTAGGGATTCTATGATTCTATGATTCTATGACGACATTCTGCACTCTCTCGTTTCCTTCTCTATGAACAGTATGCTTTGTCTGTATAGCGCGCAAGAAACAATACTTTTCACTGTATGCTAATACATGTGACAATAATAAATCAAATCAAATCAAAAATCACTTTTGTTGCCTGGTAATGTTCTACATTTTATGCAAAATAGGATTATTGTTGACTTCTGCGTCTTTCATAGCTTCCTCATCCTGCAAGAACTAGGTAAAGATGACAATTGTTTGGTGTTAATTCGGTATAAACATATTATTGGCAACATGCAATGTAGCAATTAAAGAGAAACAATGAAAGAGCAGAGTAATATTGCTGTCTTATTTGACTGTTCTCTGAATGTCCTGGAATAGTAGAGGCTGAACAGAGCGTTTAAATGCTTGCACACACGTTCCCTGGTGGTTCTTCTGTTTCCATCCATTGTAGATGAGTTAACAGCAATGCATGCACCAAATGGATATGCAGACTGAACCTACCAAGTAACTTGCATGTAACTTCATCTATTGGTATGAATAATGATTTTAAATGGACAAAGACACTGTAAATCATAGCAAGAAAATTCCAGGCTGAACTGTTTATTTCAGCAATGGTGAGTATCCATGTTGAATGTAACATGGATTCCTAATGGAATACAACTTTCCATGTTGTGATGGCCTTGGTTCACTTAGGGAATTGCTCCCGACTGTATTTTAAAAGAAAGCAGTAGGCCTTATAGAAAGAGGTCTGTGATATATATTCTTGGGATTCTGCTAACAAGATACTTCTAACTGCTTTTGTGACTCAGCATCTAGTGAAGTGCCTGGAATGTCTTAGATTGTTCTGCTTTCAGTGTATTTCTACTACTTGTGAATTCTTGTGAACTGACTTCCAAAATTAGTTGCACTCATACGTCGGGTTAAAGAGATAGGGTCTGGGTAAGGTGCTCTATCGGAGAGAGTCGGTGCAGACTTGATGGGCCGAATAGCCTGCTTCTGCACAGTCAGGATTATATGATTCTATGAACTGTTCTTGTGCTGTTCCATTCCGAGACCTAGGAATTAGACTGGGCTCATTTTTGGGCCCAGATGTGCCATTGTGCCACCAGTACACAGCTGTACTGAGAGAATGCAGGATCATTCATTTGCCTCCACGAGAGCTAAACCGAGCGAAGATATCAATGGCCAGCCACCTCTCTTGCTCACCGTGGAGTCCCACAGTGGAATCCCAGGAGGAATGATTGAAGCAAGATAAGAGAGTTGGAGAATGGGGATGGGGCTTTTGCTCCTTACGTTTCTGTAATGTCCTAACTATGTTAGCAGCTGTGGATTTTAACAAAAAGAAAAGCTTGTGCTTTGCACATGTAGATTCAAACTAACAACAACTGATTTATTCTAGGGCCTGTTGCCTATCCAGTGTATAAACTGAAACTAAAACAGCAGCCTTTGGCACACTCCAGTGACATCACCATCAAATCATGTGATCAGCCCTTAAAGCAATCATGTAACCCTTTTAAATATGTAACAGTTCCACAAGCATTTTTACTTTAAATCACGGAGTTACAGTCACAAGAGCCATTGAAGAATTTGGAGCAGGGCGTTGTTAGAGGACTTCAAAATACTCTGGGATTTAAAACACTAATAAAGAATATTAGAACAGAGTGGATTAACTTAGGATAAGAATCACAGACTGCCTTATATATATTTTGTAGAGATACTGCCTGCAAAGAAACACATATAACCACAGTTAGAGAATTTAAACATGTATTTTTGAAAGTGTATTATTGAACGGGCATACATCTCGCCTAATAGCACAGCGTTCTAGGGCATCATGGGAAATAGGCGAGTAAACTGAACCACATTCCTAACAACAATACACATAGAGAAACATAACTCTTATCAGCATGAGTACCAGACAGCTCAGTGAATGAGACATTCATTGAACAAGGATAAGCTAGTGATTCCAGACAGCTAATGAATAGGCCGAGTATACTACCAGATAAGAGTTAGGCCAGGTGGCCATGGGAAAGTCAGGCAGAAACCACTAGAACTTATTGTTCCCATGCCATCAGAGAATATTTGTAATTGGACAAGTATATGACACTTACTAATAATGATTGACCTGTAGTAATGATGATTGGTTCATTTCTGACTGGGATGAGCCAGTGGGTGTGTAAACTGACTTTTGGAAATTATATAATTATATTGCCGATGTGATGTAACTTCAGAGAATAGTTGGATTGCCCAGCCCTTCTCCCCCAGTGTGCATTGGTCAATAAAGAAACGTCTTTCACTAAGATGCTGTAGTCACAAGTCTTTGTATTAGCTAAAGTCAAGCTCAATACTTAGCCTCTGAAAAAAACCCTACAGGCGTTCATCTGTCTCTTGCACCACACATCACCAATGAACTTCTCAACGGGGTCCTTCAACAAGCATCAAGCACTAATATACATATTTAATTGGCCACTATAGGTCAGGGCCTTAATTCGCTGCAACACTTTATTTTTTTGCTGCGAGTTAATTGCAGAGCTTGCTTCTTACACAAGGGCTGAAATAAGCTCTTGTATTGCAAGACTGGCAAGTGAACTATTAAGGAAAACTGGTTGGACATGGATCTTACATATTGTAAGCATTATCTGCATTCAAACTTCATTGTCACCGATATGAAACAGACTGAAATGCCATCTATCCTTTCAGAGCATTTCTGACAGGCTGTGTACAGACTTCTGTTAGTTTCCTCAAATCATTATCTTCAAGATCCCTCTTGAGTTGTAAAAAAGCATAATACTTGAGAGCAGCCACATTAATTAGCCTATTCAAGATGCGCACCAATGTAGTTTCATTGATAAAGGGATTGAGACAATTGCTTTACTCTGTGGGGATGTACCATGTTGGTGCTGATTGCTCTGGGATCTTTGCTTGTCATAACCTGAAATAAAATGTTGTAAATACTCAGCAGGAGGGAGACTAGAAGAGTTTACATCCCTGGCATCAAAGGATCCATGTCAGTTGTGGAAATTCTGCACGTTATACAAAATGACACCAGGACTGCAGATTTGGAGGTTCCATTGTATTTCTGACAAATCTAATTTCACCACGGAGGCAGGATGTAACTCACACATGGAGGAAATCCAAACACAACAGAGTTTTTTCAATTTAGTGCTGAGGTCAAATGGACCCCTATTGTAGCTGGAGCAAAGGCCTTATCCAGCAGGCATGTGACTTAGATTTTTGAGCATAGATGTAAATCCTCGTAAAGGGTGAATGAGGTCTGTAGAACTGTAAAGCTGTCATGCTTTTTAAATGACCATCCCTTTAAATTTTGAAAACAAAAGCCTGTCTGCATCTCTGAGTTGAAAAAAAAAATGTTTACATAGCTAGATGTTTGTTAATATAACCTTAAGTGCTATCATAAATGCAGTGTTATTCTTTGACTCCTTTCTATAACCCATCGTTATCACAGTAGGAGGAGGGGGGTCTGTAATTGCACAGTTTTTGATTGATAGCTCCAAGAGTTTATTAAAGGATTAACTGTCTTTGATATGGGGTTATGAATACAAATGTTTGCTTTTTGAGGAATTAAGTACTTGAGTGAGTTAAATCTATTAAATTGGGGTTTATCAAGAGAGTTTTTTTACATGATGTGAAGTATGTAATAGATACTTACAACTTTTATTTTGTTGCATCTCAGAAGGCGGCTAAAGTTCACAAGAATTATCCCAGGAATGAAGGATTTGTCACAGGAGGAGCAGTTGAGGAGTCTGGGCCTATTCTCGATGGAGTTTAGAAGTTTGAGGGGGTTCTAATTGAAACTTACAGAATACTGAGAGGTCTCGATAGAGTGGACGTGGGGAGGATGTTTAAACTAGTGGGAGAGACTAAAATTCAAGGGTACAACCTCAGAGTGAAGGGATGATCCTTTAAAACTGAGATTAGGAGGAATTTCTTCAGCCAGAGGGTGGTGAATCTGTGGAACTCATTGCCACAGAGGGCTGTGGAGACCAGGTCATTGAGTGCCTTTAAGACAGAGATAGATAGGTTCTTGATCAATAAGGGGATCAAGAGTTATGGGGAGAAGGCAGGAGAATGAGGATGAGAATCATATCAGCCATGATTGAATGGTGGCGCAGATTCGATGAGCTG
Source organism: Mustelus asterias (assembly GCF_964213995.1). Classification (NCBI taxonomy): domain Eukaryota; kingdom Metazoa; phylum Chordata; class Chondrichthyes; order Carcharhiniformes; family Triakidae; genus Mustelus; species Mustelus asterias. The sequence goes on along the minus strand of NC_135802.1, from coordinate 97,659,182 downwards.
AATGAGCTAATTCTGCTCCTAAATCTTATTTTCTTATGGTCTGAAGTCTGCCCATGCTGAATACTGGGTGATAGGTGGAGGTCATGGATTGACATGAGTTGGTGCTAACTTGTCATAGGAGTCATAAGGGGCTATAAGGAGCCATTGGGGGTTGATAGAGGGGCATAAGTTGGTATGGAAGGTATGAGGGGCCATTAGAGGTGAGTGGAGGGTAATGAGTTGACATGGAGAGTGGAGGGGGAGTGAGGAAGTCCGATAGGTGGGGGCTGGAGGGCCTAATATTTAACAGCACACTTGGGATCAAGGTCCAGAGCACTGAATGGGCCTTTTAACCAGCCCTGCTCATCATTTTGCAACCCCTGTGGCTGCCTCTAAGGAGAGCTGTAAAGTCATCATTTTAATCTGGAACTCTATATAACACACGTTATTTTCAATTAAACGATAACAGTAACAATTTTCAGGTATAAAGCTGTCTGTCATATTGCCCTTCGATGGTAGTCATGATTTGGAGATGCCGGCGTTGGACTGGGGTAAACACAGTAAGAAGTTTAACAACACCAGGTTAAAGTCCAACAGGTTTATTTGGTAGCAAAAGCCACACAAGCTTTCGGAGCTCTTAGCCCCTTCTTCAGGTGAGTGGGAATTCTGTTCACAAACAGAGCTTATAAAGACACAGACTCAATTTACATGAATAATGGTTGGAATGCGGATACTTACAACTAATCAAGTCTTTAAGAAACGAAACAATGTGAGTGGAGAGAGCATCAAGACAGGCTAAAAAGATGTGTATTGTCTCCAGACAAGACAGCCAGTGAAACTCTGCAGGTCCACGCAACTGTGGGAGTTACAAATAGTGTGACATGAACCCAATATCCCGGTTGAGGCCGTCCTCGTGTGTGCGGAACTTGGCTATCAGTTTCTGCTCAGCGACTCTGCGCTGTCGTGTGTCGCGAAGGCCACTTTGGAGAACGCTTATCCGAATATCAGAGGCCGAATGCCCGTGACCGCTGAAGTGCTCCCCAACAGGAAGAGAACAGTCTTGCCTGGTGATTGTCGAGCGGTGTTCATTCATCCGTTGTCGCAGCGACAACAGATGAATGAACACCGCTCGACAATCACCAGGCAAGACTGTTCTCTTCCTGTTGGGGAGCACTTCAGCGGTCATGGGCATTCGGCCTCTGATATTCGGGTAAGCGTTCTCCAAAGCGGCCTTCGCGACACACGACAGCGCAGAGTCGCTGAGCAGAAACTGATAGCCAAGTTCCGCACACACGAGGACGGCCTCAACCGGGATATTGGGTTCATGTCACACTATTTGTAACTCCCACAGTTGCGTGGACCTGCAGAGTTTCACTGGCTGTCTTGTCTGGAGACAATACACATCTTTTTAGCCTGTCTTGATGCTCTCTCCACTCACATTGTTTCGTTTCTTAAAGACTTGATTAGTTGTAAGTATCCGCATTCCAACCATTATTCATGTAAATTGAGTCTGTGTCTTTATAAGCTCTGTTTGTGAACAGAATTCCCACTCACCTGAAGAAGGGGCTAAGAGCTCCGAAAGCTTGTGTGGCTTTTGCTACCAAATAAACCTGTTGGACTTTAACCTGGTGTTGTTAAACTTCTTACTATATTGCCCTTCACACAGTCATGCTCCAGTATCGTATGAAGTTTTAAACAGTACTTTGAAATTTTGGATACAAACAGTCCATTAAAACAGCCATTGCAAATTATGTAACATTTTACAGGAAATACCTAATTAAGTATGGACATTCACAGCCAGCTGAAAATTCACACATTCCTTTGTGCTAGGAATGGGCTGGCAGCAGAAAGAAGTGTAGGATTCTAGCTGCCAAATCTTTCTGTTTCATCGTGGGCAATAGAAACATCAAAACTCAACATGTGTTAGACAAATGACAAAGGGATCCCATCAACCCTACATTGTATTATAATCATTTCCTTCATCCAAACCAGACAGGATAAAATTTCAAAGAGCAATTGAAGAGGGGAAAGGGTGAATGTTTTTTGTACTCAATGTATTTTGTACCTAAAGGGTTAATGGATTTTGTACCTAGAATGTATCACAAACATCACCCTTCATTGTGGCTAATCTCCCCAGGTTTACACTGCTCCTGGCATCAATATAAGTTATTTATTCATGGTTTCATTCTTTAACTTTGATTCTTATAAAGATAGACAGTTAAATTTAAATGTTGTTTGTAGAGCCTTACCTTTTCTGCAGGCTTGCGTGTGATTTAAACAAAGAAAGCAGCTACAAGATGTGGAGTGCGATAACAGCCGTTTGAAGGAGGACTCCCGCTGCAGCAGCTGTATTCGCGCCTGTCACTTCAAAGGAAAAACCGCGGGAAGAACAGAAAACCAAAGACTGCTTCGTGACCTGAGAATGCCAAATACACTCTGGTTTATGGTCAGAAGCTGCCGGATGCATCGTGCTTCGTGACCTGAGAATGCCAGATACACTCTAGTTTATGGTCAGAGGCTGCCAGATGCATCGTGCTTCATGATCAAGGACTGTTATATGAACTTTAATTCATGACCAGACCAATGTTTGCATCGTGACTGGTGCTGGGAGCCATAATGTATAAATGTCCACACTTCTCCTGTTCAGTGAGAGATCTGGTGAACCACTGATAAGGTGCCAGGTCTCTTCCAAAAGCTTTTGAGAATAAAGCTCACTGTACTTTGACTTACTAACTATCTCAGAGGTATTATTTACCTACAACAGCAATCAACAACACTATGTAATCAACAGAAAAGGTTTACCAGGATGTTGCCTGGTTTGGAGGGTATTAGCTATGAGGAGAGATTGGACAAATTTGTTTATATTTCACTTGAGGCTGAGGGGAGACCTGATAGAAGTTTACAAAATTATGAGAGGCATGGATAGAATGGATAGTTGGAGTCTTTCTCCCAGGGTAGAAATGTCAATAAATTGGGGGCATAGGTTTAAGGTAAAAGGGGGAAAGTTTAAAGGAGATGTGAGAGGCAGTTTTTTTACATAGAAGGTGGTAAGTATGTGCTGCTAGAGGAGGTGATAGAAGCAGATACAAAAGCAACGTTTAAGAGGCATCTTGACAGATACACGAATAGGCAGGGGATAGAAGGATATGGACCATGTAGAGACAAAAGATTTAGTTTAGAAAGGTGTCATGTGCCAGCACAGACTTGGCAGATCAAAGGGCCTGTTCCTGTGTTGTACTGTTCTTTGGTTCACCTCTCTTTGGACATAAAATCTTTGAACCTGTACAAGTTGCACAATGGGCACAGCCCTGTTTTCTGTCTGGTTTTAAAACAGCAAGAACTGTTTGCTGAGATAACATTCAATAAAGTCTACCAGAGAAGCCATTAAACAGCTGCAATTTAATTAAGCAACCAATGTAATAAACAGCAATGTCTTGAAAATCAGAGAATGATCTCCAGATTGTTAGAAAGTCAAGTTCACCTGACAACCAACCTCTTGCAAGTTCATTACAGGAAGTCTCATAACTTACTGAGGCACCTATGGCTGCTAAAATCTCACATCATCCAAAACCATCAACTCATCCAAGAAACTACAGGCCTGCAGGGAAGGGCAATTGGGACAATTATCAATTGCAATCATATTGCTTTTTTACCTTCATCTGTTTCTAATCATTGGTTTGAGTGATTGTACGTGTGAATCCAACAAGTGAGATGTCACTGTTTTAGCCTCTGGGGCAAGCATTGGATAATAAATATTTGTTTTTATTTTTTAAACTTAAAAAAGAGCTTGTTGCTGGAATTATTTAAATCATGACAATCACTCTGAGGGTGAGAAAACGCCTCATGTACAAAAATACATTGATCATGTGCAGTAAGAAAACAAAGAACAAAGAACAAAGAACAATACAGCACAGGAACAGGCCCTTCGGCCCTCCAAGCCCGTGCCGCTCCCCGGTCCAGGATTGAATCCTGAATCCAGGATCCCCGCCCAATTTTCCAGCCTATCTACATACCAATATCCTATCCACCGAGCTGTCCCCCACAGCTACGATGCTTTGTTCATTACAACCTATTAACTCACCCCCACCTCCCCATTCCAGACCATGTGATCTCCAGGGAGAGGCGAAAACCCAGAGTGAAAAACCCCAGGGCCAATATGGGGAAAAAAAAATCTGGGAAATTCCTCTCCGACCCCCTAAAACATATAAATTCTGTCTGTGACTATACAGGCAGTCCTTGGACTTACAACACAATTGGTTCCTGAAAACCATTTTGTAAATTGAAATGCCATAAGGCGGAACTGGTTTTCCCTTGGGAGTAATGGGATAAATGGGGGATTGGTTCCTGAATCAAGGCTGGATATCACTCATGGTACGTCCAGCGGTGTTAAATGCTCTCAAATGTTGCTCCGTCAAGTCGCTGAGGTGACCGTTGATGCCTGCACGCCTCAGCAGAAATCCCTCAGTTAGTGTGGGGGATGTAATGAAGCCATCGATCATTGTCAGTTGCCTGTTTAGTCTTGAACTTCTTTGAGGCTGAGCATTTATTAAATACAACACAAATATAGTAAAAACATGATGGTTGGGCCAAAAATGTTTAACAGAATAAAACACGTGTTTCAAACCTGATAAGGACGGTTCAAACTATTCAGTCATAGACATATGCATGGCACAGAATGTCCATCTGCATGTATAAATGTGCTGGTGTGGCATACTGAAGTTGAAATCAATGTCACAAAGTGAAAATGGAGTGTTAATTTATAGATGTTGTAAGTGTTGTTTGTTGTAACGCAAGCATCGTAAAGTCGAGGACTGCCTGCACATATATATCACTAAATATCAGAGGTGAACTATTTTGCATTGAAATGATCTGTGTCCATTTCTTAATAGAAGGACAGAGACAAGAAGGAAACAGTTTTGATCTTCAGTGAGAGGCTACAAACTTGTGTTAAACCAGCACAGCTATTAAAAGACAACGTTTGAGTCAGTGTCCGCCTTAGGGCTTACAGACATGAAGTTAAGTCCTTTACTGAATAATTTAATCAAATTGAGTGATCAAATCTGCTGAAACAACACAATTGCCATGTAGTGAAAGTTCGAATTGATAACTCTTAAAGCAAAGCAACCCAATAGCTATTTAGATAACACAAAGCCTTTTTTGTGAATGGCCTCCAGCAGAGATTTTGGTAGTTTCCAGGGTGTCATCGTTTAATTTATGGCAAAGTTTGATGATCCAGGTCCTGTGAAGGTAAGGGTCATTAAAGGATAAATAGAGACGCTCCATAACCTGTGCTTACAATGAACAAGTACATGTGTGATGAATCTGCCTGTGGAGAAGACAAGGCAAAGAAGGAGATAAAAGGTTCGGACGGACCGCTTTTGAGCACTCAGGGAAATATAAGAAAATCACATCTTGCTCTTTGGGGCCTGTGATATTGAGACATTCTTCTTGAAATATTCCCAGACAAATGGTAGTAAATTGTTAAATGTACAGAGGTCTTCAAAAACCATCTACTGTGCTGTTTAAACGTGATTAATTGATAAATTCTTCATGTGTGTTCTTCTTGAACAAGCTGTCAGTGGTCATTTGGATTTTCCACAGAATATTGGATTCAATATTGAAGGCAACACCACACTTAGTGAACTTCAGGATTGAAACAATTGCTTAGAGACTACAGACAGTGACAGATGTGAATAGGGGGTTCAATAACTACTCACCATGAATGACCGCAAAAGAGGAAGCTTATGGGGAGAAAGTAATCCATGGTCCACTGTACATGAGGGTGGAATTGGAAATGGGTGCCAGTTTTTGTGTTGGGAACCAGCACAACACGATTCATACCAAAGTTTAAAGGGCTGGTGACAAGCAGGTGAAATGTGTAATTAAGTGACAGGGGGACATTCCAATTGGAGGACCCAGATAGTTCAGTAGGTCTGGGTGGTCTATTAAAAAAAAGCCACTTGGAAAGGCAGGGAGCTCTGCATTCAGGACCCCAACTTTCCTGTCCACCTCCTCAGAAGTCTGAGCCATTTGTTTTGTGCATACATCTTCCTTCTCAGCCACCACCCAGGCCTTCCATCAAATTTCCTTCCCCCTCCCTCCACACCACTCCACCCCCCTCCCGCCTTTATCTTTATTGCCCTGGGTCATCACCACACCTCTACCAACCCAACACATACAAGCCCCTTACGCATCACTTTAAAGATGTCAGACTTAAGACAGAGCCCGGCCCCATGGTTCAGTGATGCCTGCCTGTAGATTCTCCTCTAGGCCATCAGGGAATGGCAGGAGGTGTTCTTCCTGAGTGAGGGTGACAAGGGACACTCTCTGCAGACCAAGGCAGACTGGATGGAGATTGCAGAGCAGGTTAGCAACTGTGGGGTCAATCGGAGATCAGGGATGCAGTGTCACAAAAGAGCCAATGACCTCCTTCGATCAGTCAAGCTAAGTGCCACAGTGGAATGGGATTTTCTCTCATATGGGCATCAGTCTATGCATTTGTGGGGGTGTGCGGCTCAGTTGGATGGGTGAATTCATGAATCAGCCTCAAGGCTGCACGACACTCGAGGCCAAAGCGTGTGACAATTTAGCTTGAGTGAGTGATTGGATACAACCTAACATATCCACGGGCCAACATGTTTGATGGGGGATTTGTGAAGACAAGGGGGTCAGTTGACATTTGGCAAAGTCACTAAATCTCCACTCTCTTCTGCAAGACAGGCAGACCCAAAACCTGAAGGAAAGGGTCAAGATGAGTGGAGGGGTGCCCTATCTCAAGGTCCATACCCTTGCGGAGGAATTAACCATCCAGATTGCTGGGGGATAGGGAGAATGATCCATTGTCAATGGCAAGATTGGAGTGGCAAGGCATCAGAGTGAGAACGTATCCAACCTGCGGTTGCCCTAATGGGCGCTCAGGACCATGTGAGGAATTGTGAGGAAAGACTCAGTGGAACCTCAGTGTGTTTCGATTTGTTCTCTTTTACAGGTGCCCACATTACAGAGCTCAGGCTTCAGCCATTCCAGGAGACCAAAGACTCCACCTCAGGGGCTGGTAACACCAGTGACCCAGAAAGATGCACAGTCAGCTGCCTCTCCTGCACCCTTCACCAGCGCAGCTACACCCACTTAGGATGCAAAGAGGTTGAAGTTAGAATCAAGATCACATTCTGGTGAGTGCAGCAAGACTGGTCCCAACAACTGGGGGAGGCTGTGCCAGCTAGAGTCCCAGACACTTGGTGGGCAATTGGGCAACAGGCCACTGCTAATGTTGGGCCTCTCGTCCTGGCGACAACAATCCTGCTGGAAATGCGAGAGAGGTCAGGGGAACAAATTGCAGAGATACCAGAGCAATACACAGCTTTGCTCGGATAATGGAGAAGTCAATGCACGCCATGAGTTCTGCCATGTCTCTGGCATACAAGTGCATGGTTACCTCCATGGAGAGATTGGCAATTTCCGTGAAGAGACAGGTCCAACGTATGACTCATATTCACATGGCTTCATACAGCGGTGGCTAGGCAGGAGGAGGTGGGATTTGGATCTCCATTCAGGTGCCTCTTGCCCTCAGGGAGATGGCAAGGCCCGCATGTCAGATTCCCTGAGGCCTTCTTTTAGGGCACCCCCATGGGAAGGGACCCTCATCCACTCTGCCATTGACCCATTGCCTCTAGTAAGCATGACCGAGAATGATTCCTTTGCACCCATGCAGGACAACCCGACTTAAACCTTCATAGCCCCAGACCTCCAGAGATTGCCTGCCAATGTCATCACAGGCATTGGGATACGATACTCAGCAGCCTGCCACCATCTCAGCTACTGGGGCCAGGATCACATGAAGATGTAGTAGTAGAAAGTGAAAGTTGAAGAAATGTGTCGTGGGTGCTTCAGCAAATATCACTTTGTCACATGTAAATCGTTCACAATATTCCACTTTATAAATGTCTGCATCATCACTTTTTTGGGGGCCTTGATTAGTGAGATTCCTAACTATATTGGCATGCCACATGGTTGGCACTCATGCCAGCAGGGCAAAATTAGACATCTCCTTTATTGTGCAGGAGACTGTGTGGTGTGTGTTTGCGATTAGTCCATATTTAATGTCCATACATGTGTCCATTTTCATGTTCATGTTTCATGGCACACAAATAAACACGTGAGCTCTGCAGATTTCCATTATATGCAGTGTCAAGAAGATTATCTGAGATTATGTTCCATGGAGACAGTTGAATTGCCTTATGTGAAGTCAAGAACCTGTAATGATGGAGCAGGTTCTGAGATTTTGGTCATAATAGGCTGCTTGACGTTAGCCCATCGGTGCATCAGTTGTTCTGGGTGTTTCATACTGACTGTGTGTGACAGTCAAACAGTCCCCCTGCTATTCTAGATGATACAGGATGCAGGTTCAGAGGTAGCTCCTCCAGGTAGGCTAGCAGGCATTGGTAGACATTCCGAAGAGCCAAACCTGTCCCTGCGAAGGGATAATGATCATGTAGGTCCCTCAATCATGCATGAACTTTGTATATATGTGTTTGTCCCTGGCATCCCTGGCACCATTCTCCATGGCTCTGGCATTACTTAGAGGCTCGTGCACATTCATGTCCTCTTCCTCAGGCTCACCCCATTCATTGTCATCTGAGGAAAAGTGTTGCTCATCCCTGTTTCTCCTGCTGCAAGGGTTTGCTGTGTTACATGTCCACATTGTGTAGTGCAAACATATCACAACTATCCATGATATCCTTGGTCGTCTGTACTACAGAGCTCCTCTGGATCTGTCAAAGCTGTGGAAGCACATTTTAACATGTGAATGGCCTGTCCTACGATGGCTCTGGTGGAATTGTGGGTTGAATTATAGAGTTTTTCCAATGCACTCTGGGGCTACCTCACTGCAGTCATCAACCAGGTCCAAAGAAGATAGCACTTGCCATCCAGGATCCAGCTCCAATCTGGTAGAGAGCTTGATAAGCTCAGGAAGCTGTGAGTTGCACAAGATATGAGTCATGAGAGTTTCCTGGAAAATGAGCATAGACTTGTGGATTCTTTGTAAACCAGTTGCATATTTAGAGAGTAGAATTCCTTGTGGTTCATATGAGCCATTGGCAGTTATCAGGGAGCTCTAATCTAGGGGCGGCAGTGGTGTAGTGGTATTGTCATTGGAATAGTATTCCAGAGACCCAGGGTAATGCTCTGGTGGACCTGGATTCAAATCATGGCAGATAGTGAAATTTTAATTCATTAAAAAACTAAAAATAACAGTCTAGTGAAACCATTGTCAATTATCTTAAAACCCCATCTGGCTCACTAATGTCCTGTAAGGAACGAAATCTGCTGTCTTTACATGAGATTCCAGACCCATAGCAATGTGGTTGGCTCTGAAATGGCTTAGCAAACCATTCAGTTCAACGGATGGGCAGCCAGCAATGCCCACATCACCTGAATGAATTTTTTAAAAATGGCAACATGAGTGCAGACAATCAGCCTTTGCACTGAAGGGAAACAAGTGAGGAGCGCAAAGCCCATCACCTGGACACATGGTTGAACTGTTTGGCATGATTGGTCACCTCTTTGATACACCTGTATGTGGCAGTCTGTGAGATGCCACTTGTCACCCATAGAGCCCTGGATGTAGCTGAAAGAGTTGAGTGCCACAATTACTTTGAGGGCTACACGCTTGGGCTTGCCGTTTTGTGGCTGCAGGTCTTGTTGGATCTGGCAAATTTCACTGTTACGCTGTGTGATGAATAGCAAGCAGTCCACCTTACACACTCACATTTGACTTTCTCCCCCTCACCCTCCCAACATCACTGTGTGCCTTCCCTCTATAACCTTTGAACATTCCCCCATCACCCTGGACCCTCGTGGACATGGACAGAGTAGCTTTCCGCTCTAAACCTATATCCCCGTCTCCATTGAGATTCCTCCTCTCATCCTTGACCCTCCCTGCATCATGTTTAGAGCTTGTGACCTCCCTCAGGCTGGAGCTGGCCCCCTCCTGAATTGCACACCAACTGTGACTGTGAACATGCGTCTGCCAGCCAGCCTCCTCAGTTTGTCCCACAGGATCCGATTTTCAGCCTCTCACTTTGTTGATCTTCACTGCCTGCCCTCATGCTCCCGGCCTCACCCAAGTTGCCAGGTCATTCCCACTGCACACTCCATACTCCAACCCCATCTGCTGTCCTCCACCAAGGCCCTCTTCCAGTACCCCATGCCTCTGCCCAATCCCCTCACCTCACCCTCCAACTCGGGGCTGCCCCTGCTTTAAAGTGTTGTGAAGGCTGGTGTGCCGGCAGCGCTTCCCGTGTCTTCTTTCCTGGGTTCCTGTCTATATATCAGCTGAGGGAGTGCCCTTCCTGAGTGGGAGATGGCAGAGGGGTGGAAGGAATTGAAAACAAGAGGCTCAGCACTGGGGGTGATTGCGAGTTACCCAGGTGGGTCCCATGAGAGGCTGGGCTGTCAGGGTACAGTAGGGGAATCAGGAATGGGCTGCATCTCCCCTCATGCAGCCTGAAGGATCTCGCACTCGGGGAGTGCAAACTCAAAATCGCCCCCTTTGACATATTTCCGGTGCTTAGTCCTTAATAACAATTTACAGAGGGGGACATCTGCGGTGGGGAGGATGACTGAAGTCTGATTGGAACCCAGTGATGTGAGGACAAAAGGGGAGAAACTGCCCGGCAGTCTAAAACCAATTGTCAGCAGTGCTTGTGTGTAACAGTGGACCTCAATGAGTCATCATGGAAGGCTGCTCAGCTCTGCAGCTCTTCTGACCTGGGAAAAACAGAGTGCCCTCTGGGAATGCACTAGACATGCTAATCGCTGGCCTCACAATTCAGCTGTGCCTCGTCTGCCAGAAGAGGCAGACACTTGACTGAACAGCGCCTTCCGTAACGTCAAAACAGTCGTGCTTGGACCCAACGTTACACGTGGTCTTGAGGAGGCACAGCTGTGTGGTGGACTCCCATCTGAGTGTATCCCTGCTCGGACAGAATTTCACACATTGGCCCCAATCCCTGCATCCCCCGTCAGGGGGCTGGAGCCCCACAGTCTGAGCCACCCTCTGTGCCCTTTGACACGGCATGGAGGGATATCCTGTATGGGCAGCTGCGGCACACCTTCCACTTCCTTGACCTCAACCATCACCTGGACACACCTTGGCATGCCTTGTTGCCGTCTGGCGGCAGAGGTCCCCAGTGGAGGTTCCTCTATCGAGGCGTCCTTCCTCTTAACATCAGGGACTTGGGCTGGAGAGTGCTGCACACAGCAGTATCAGACAACCGTAGGTTGCACTGGTTTGCAGATTCCAAGAAACCTGAGGGAGGAGGGTCAAGACTCCATCACCAACAGTTCAAGCTCACGGTGGTTTTCTCTTCTTTACAGTGCTTGGTCTGGAGGATCATGGAGCCTGTCAAGTTGGCTATGCCACTTATTGGCATAGAGCAGCGGCCGAGACACCGATGTACCGCAGCACCAGGCCAGAACCAGCACCCTGCGGAGGAGCGAGAGGCAGGGCCTGTCACTGTTCCAGGAGCAGCACTGCAGATGTGTATGTTCCGGCCAAGGGTATTCTGGCATTGATCATCCTACCTGAAAATGTCAGAGCTGTAGAGGGCTGTGTCTGTCCCAGGGGATGGACCACCTCTGCCAGCCCCTGAAGGAGCTGGCACCACATGGAATGGGAGGACACCCACTGCCTGTGGCCCTTAAACTCACAGCCACTCTGAGTTTCTATGCGAGTGGCTCATTCCGGGGTATCCTGGACGACCTGTGTGACATCTCCCAATCAGCCACACACAAATGCCTCTGGGAGGTTACAGATGCCCTCTATTTGAGGGCTCACATGTATATCGACTTGGACTGGGACCAGGCGAGCCAAGACCCCAGTTCCATGGGCTTTGCCACCTTAGCAGGCTTGCCCCAGGTGCAGGGTTTGATTGACTGCACCCACATAGCCCTGCACATTCCAGGGTGCCATGTGGCACCATTCATGAACCGCAAGGGATTTCACTGCCTCAATGTGCAGCTCGTCAGTGACCACATGATGCGCTCCATGCAGTGTGCCTGTTTCCCGGGGACCATCCATGACAGCTACATCTTGGGATGCTCTCAGATTGAAGCTGTTATCGAGGGAAAGCAGCGACTGGGGAGTGTCACCTCGGGAACAAGGGGTATCCACTCAGGAGGCGGCTGGTGACACCAGTGCGGAGGTCACAAACATCTGCTGAGCTCGTTACAATGAGGCTCATGCTTCGATGTGCGTGCTGGGTGAGCAGGTGATTGGCTAGCTGAAGATGCAATCCAGGTGCCTGGACCGGTCAGAGGGTGCCGCCATACAATATATCCTCCAGAGGTTCTCCCGCACCATTGCCGTCTGCTCTGCTCTCCACAACTTGGTGCTGCAGAGTGGAGACCATCTGAACTGGAGGAGATAGAGCAGCGGCACATCTCCGCAGATGAGGAGGATATTGAGGAGGGCAGTGTGAGTGACTAGGCAGAGGAGGAGGTGAAAAAAGCCTGGCAGTAGTCAGGTGGTCAGGGTCCGAGTGGGCTGATGCCCTAGGGATTGGCTCATAGTGTCTCGTGTCAGGACGAGCAGGACTACAGTCAACTAGTTCTCCCACCATGGGGACTAATATCTCACCTGTAATGTGGTGCCAGCAGTTTGTTCCCATGCTGTTGCCAGGCGTCATGGGCAGGGTGCTGAAGACGTTGGTCAGACTCTGCAGGAGAATGATGATGACTTGCCTTGAGGACAGAGCGATGCTCCTCTCATCCTCAGCAATATGTCTGACTCCAGCCTGGCAGAGAGTTTAACATGTCCTCCGTCGAATGGGCTTATTGTAGGGCTCAGAAATGTAGGATGCACAGTGTCATCTACTGCAGGCTTTACCCACATCAGGGAACCTGGTGCCCACTAGGTGCCTACAGTTTCTTAATCTTCCTGACCCCTGCACTATATCTAGGTGTATCCCCAGGATCCACAGCTGAGGTTGAGGCGTCCTGTTGACTTCCATGCCCCTTTGCCTGAGGTGACCTTGGCAGGCAGCCCCTGGGCGGCCGGTACCTTGAGGGTCCGGGCCTGCTTTCAGGCAACACGGATGTCAGGGGCTGGAGATGTGTCACTCGCAGGGAGGTGGATGTCAGCTGGGCTGGAGACACCCAGGGTTCCCTGGTTGGAGGGGCCCAGGTTGTACTCCTGCCAATCCTCTTCCCTTCAGGTTGCTGGGGGCCCCTGTGCTCCTGCATAGGATGGAAGGGCAGCTGGAGTTAGATTCAGAAGACCCACCGTCCTCTGGCGCTGACACTCAAGGATTCCCACCAGTGCCTGCACCATGCAGTTGAAGCCCTGCGCCATGGAGCTCATGCCCTCAGACACTGAGTTCATGAGCTGAACCATGGTCTGGACATCGCTGGCCATGGAGGGCAGCAAGGTCTCCACTGCGGACGCCACCTTCGCAGTGTTGGCCTCAGTGCACTGCAATGGCGGCACCATCTCCTCGGCTAGAATATAATGGGACTCCTCCAATTGGTCTTGCACTCGAGGAGAGCTGCAGTCAACCCTTTCTAATACTTGCGACTCTGCATTTGCAGCTCTAGCAGCTGTGGGACGACCGAGCCAAGGGACACCTCAATAGTAAGGACCTCAGCAGGGCCCTGGACTCCGGTATCCCTCTGAGTGCCGGTTCCCTGCGACGTCCCTGCCTCCGCCTGCTGCGGGTCTTCAGCTGTGTGGTGCTCGCCAGAGAGTGACCCAGAGGCCTGTTTACTTAGAGAACCCACCGAGCTGTGAGTATCCGTGCTGGTGCCAGGTGCGGGTTACAGCTGTGACGCCTCTTCAATGGTGGGGTTGGAGAAGTTTCCCTCTGAGCTGCTGGAGTCTGGTAGGTCCAGGGGGCGGGAGGATGGTCCGGCCTGTTCCAGTGGTCGGCCTGCGAGAGAAGGGAGATGGCATCAGTGCAGTACAGGGGATACGGCGGGAACATCGATTACTCACTTGAGACTTGAGGAATGACAGCATATGTGCTGAGGATTCTCATGTTTCTCTGCTGCCCCCACTTCAGCAGCAGCGCAGACACGCTCTTCCTCGTCCTTGGCCAGGTCAGGGGCTTGCTCCTCACAATGTGTGAGGGTTCTCAGGTTGGGCATGACTCCAGCTGGCGATGCCCGCTCACACTTGCTGTGGTTGAATTTGTCCTGCTAGCACAGAGAGGAAGAGTGTAGGTGGGAGTGTTGATATTTAAGATGGCGATGAGGCGTGGCAGGCATGGAGTATGTGCAGCATGGCAGCTACAAGGGGAACATGGTGATTGTGGGAGGGAGGGAGGGGAGCCTGGTGCCCGGTGTTGGCAAAGACCAAAGTGGCTGAGTGAAGGAAAGGGTTGGGGGTCGAGGGGTACCTGAGGGGGTCCAGTAAAAAACAGGGGGTGGTTCACTTACGCTGGCTGAGCGAAGAAGCTCATCCATCTTCTTCCGACATTGCTGTCCTATCCTCTTCTGGGATGCATTGTCATGACCAGGGCTGCCACTGCATCCCCTACAGGAGTGGTGACCCTGCTGCAAGGCCATATCAATGAGCAAGGGTAGAGTGTGTACTGCCTCTGCTCCATTCCATCCAGCATCCTGGTCAGGACCTCCTCTGAAAAGCAAGGTGCTGCCTTCTTGGCTGTCATCCCCTGCGGTCATCGTGGAATGAATGCTGTGGAGCTGTTTATATGTCGGTCTGCAGCAGTTAAGTCACTGTGGGGTGGGCGAATCAGAGGGAACATGCCAAGGTGCGGCGTGACCATCGTGGGCATAAACATGGGCGAATGAGGCATAAAATTCAGTCTGAAAACACGCAGGTGATGTCGGCAGGAAACACTCCATATTTCACGCTGGAACAAACACACTGCTATTGTTGGTAAGATTTCACCCAAAGTATTCTTTTACTGCCACAATGTGGACCAGTCAAGATATTGGAGAAATATCTGGCAGCTGAAAGTTTTGTGAAGTACACTAAGTTTCCAACCTAATTTTTAATTCTAAATTCTGATCCAGATGGGGTGTTTCCGTAATCCACGAATCTCCGTGGGGAGCAACACTTGAAGAGGATGCAGTTGGGGGAATCGTGAGTCCAAAGTCTGTGATTTTCTGCCCAGCGATGAATAGAAAATCATGACACCTGTGATTTCCCATTCTGCACTATCCATGAGTGCTTGCAATTATCCAGGGGATACACCTGAAATACTAATGTTTGCTTCTACACGTGAATGCTCCCGGAAAGCCAAAGCATTTGCAATGAGCACAGAATGATGGAAAACCATGAGCTGAAGACCCACAATTTCCCAGCCAGTGCTCCTTGCCAACACTGTTCATTACACTGAGTGGCCAAGCAAAGAATCAATCTTCATTTCAGTCAGTTCCTGCTGGAGAATTCTCTGTACTTCCATTTTTTAAAAGTTCCTATTTTTAATTTTCTTTCTCACACACTAGTTAATGTAAAACAATTGCATAAATACTGAATAAATTTCGAAGGTAGGTGGAAAAGAAACATGATTTGGTCTGAATAGACAGCTCTGTCAGAGGGCCTAAATTGGATTAAAATCCAGAGAATCTCAATAGTGCAGAAGGAGACTATTCGGCCCATCAAGCCTGCATCGACTCTCCAAAAGAGCATCCCCTCCCAGGCCCTCCCCACCCTTGCCCTATCCCCGTAACCCCACACATTTTGCATGGCCAATCCACCTAATCTGCACACCTTTGGACTGTGGAAGGAAAGCCT
Organism: Mustelus asterias; assembly: GCF_964213995.1. Lineage (NCBI taxonomy): Eukaryota > Metazoa > Chordata > Chondrichthyes > Carcharhiniformes > Triakidae > Mustelus > Mustelus asterias. Next base: position 97,643,443 of record NC_135802.1, on the reverse strand, counting down.
GGAAGAAACCCACACAGACACGGGGAGTTGGTGTGCAGGCTCATTGGTCGAATGGCATCTTTCTGCAATGTAGGGATTCTACGATTCTATGAATGTGCAAACTTCACACATACAGTCAGCCAAGGCTAGAATCGAACCCAGGTCCCTGGCAGTGTGAGGCAGCAGTGCTAACAACTGTGCCACCATGCCACCCACAGTGTTGGACTGAAAAGCTTCTGTTTATCTGTAAAATATTGTGGTTCCACTGGTGACATGATCAAGCAAATAGGACATTGATTGAGTATAATTTTTCTGCTGCTGCTCTTTACGATACAGGTAATGATAGAGGAGGGGAAGGAAAAAGGACAGACGGTAAAGATAACTTTCCAGTAGAGGTGGCTGGAACTAATTGAATGCTACAGCTGACTTATTAATAAAGAGAATGCATCAACTTGAAATGGACAGCTGAGCTCAGCACGTTGTATTTCCTCTAACATTGTGATCAAGCATTACTGTAACTGCATAATTGACAACACTCCAATATATATTGGTTGCTGCATACCCTGGTAATATATAGACACATTTAAAATAAATAATACTGCAGTTGTGACAGTGCAAAAGATTAACTCCTCTTTATGACCATCATGTGATCAGAACAGGGTGCTTTTCAGAAAGAGTCTTGGTGCATCATAGAGTCATAAAATGCAGAAAAGGCCCTCCGTTCCATCAAATCTGCACCGACAATATCTACCACTAAAGGTTGGCTAATCCCATTTTCCTGCACTGGTCCCATATCCTTGAATATTATGGTATTTCAAGTGCTCATTCAAATATTTTTAAAGGTTGTAAGGTTTCAAAGATGTATGGGTTAGGTTGACTGGCCATGCTAAATTGCCCTTTAGTGTCAGGGCCATTGGTAGGATAAATACGTGGATTACAGGGCTAGGGCCTGGGTGGGATTGTTGTCAGTGCAGGCTCAATGGGCCGATGGCCTCCTTCTGCATTATAGGGATTCTATGATTCTATGATTCTGGCCTTGACTACATTCCCAGGCAATTCGTCCAAGATAACTGGAGAATCCCAAGGCATTTTATACATACATTAGGAACAAGAGGGTTGTCAGAGAAAGAGTCGGTCCTCTCAAGAACAAAGGAGGGGAATTATGCTTAGAACCCAAGGAAGTAGGTGAGATCCTAAATGAATACTTTGCATCAGTATTCACAAAGGAGAGGGACACGTTGATTGGTAGTGTCTCAGAGGGATGTGTAAACCCGTTAGAACAAATCGCAATTACAAGGGAGGAAGTGTTAGGTGTTTTAGGAAGCATTAAGGTAGACAAATCCCCAGGGCCAGATGGCATCTGTCCTAGGTTACTGAGAGAGACAAGAGATGAAATTGCTGGGCCTCTAACAGAAATCTTTATTTCTTCATTTGACACAGGTGAGGTCCCAGAGGATTGGAGGATAGCAAATGTGGTCCCGTTATTTAAGAAGGGTAGCAAGGATAACCCGGGTAATTATAGGCCAGTGAGCTTGACGTCCGTGGTAGGGAAATTGTTGGAGAAGATTCTTAGAGATAGGATCTATACACATTTAGAACTGAATAGTCTCATTAGCGATAGACAACATGGTTTTGTACGAGGGAGGTCATACCTCACAAATTTGGTTGAGTTTTTTGAGGAGGTGACAAAAATGATTGATGAGAGAAGGGCCGTGGATGTCGTCTACATGGATTTTAGTAAAGCATTTGACAAGGTCCCTCATGGCATGCTGGTGCAAAAGGTTAAATCTCATGGGATCAAAGGTGAACTAGCTAAATGGGTACAGAACTGACTTGGCCATAGAAGACAGAGGGTAGCAGTGGAGGGGTCTTTTTCTGATTGGAGGTTTGTGACTAGTGGTGTTCTGCAGGGCTCTGTACTGGGACCTCTGCTGTTTGTGATATATATAAATGATTTGGAAGAAGATGTAGCTGGTCTGATTAGTAAGTTTGCGGGCGACACAAAGATTGCTGGAGTTGCGGATAGTGATGAACATTGTCAGAGAATACAGCAGGATATAGATAGGCTGGAAAATTGGGCGGAGAAATGGCAGATGGAATTTAATCCAGATAAATGTGAAGTGATGCATTTTGGTAGATCTAATGCAGGGGGGGAGCTATACAATAAATGGCAGAACCATCAGGAGTATTGACACACAGAGGGATCTGGGTGTGCAAGTCCACAGATCCTTAAAGGTGGCAGCACAGGTGGAAAAGGTGGTGAAGAAGGCATATGGCATGCTTGCCTTTATTGAACGGGGCATAGAGTATAAAACTTGGCATATGATGTTGCAGTTATATAGAACGTTGGTTAGGCCACATTTGGAATACTGCATCCAGTTCTGGTCGCCACACTACCAGAAGGACATGGAGGCTTTGGAGAGAGTGCAGAAAAGGTTTACCAGGATGTTGCCTGGTATGGAGGGTATTAGCTATGAGGTGAGATTGAGTAAACTAGGGTTGTTCTCCCTGGAAAGACGAAGGTTGAGGGGCGACCTAATAAAAGTTTATAAAATTATGAAGGGCATAGATAGGGTAAACAGTTGGAAGCTTTTTCCCAGGTCAGAAATGACAAACACAAGGGGTCAGAAGTTCAAGGTAAGGGGGGCAAGGTTCAACACAGATATGTGGGGGATGTATTTTACACAGAGGATGGTGGGGGTCTGGAATGCACTACCAAGCAAGGTGGTTGAGGCAGACACGCTAGGATCATTTAAGACTTATCTAGGTAGCCACATGAACAGACTGGGAATAGAGAGATACAAACGGATGGTCTAGTTAGGAACACATGATCGGTGCAGTCTTGGAGGGCCGAAGGGCCTGTTCCTGTGCTGTTTTGTTCTTTGCTTCTTTGTTTGTTTCTTAGGTCTGGTTGAGATCAGTCAAAAAACAATGGATTTAGGGAGGGTTTTGGTGAGAGTGAAAAGAAGTGTTAAATGAGTGCTGTACCCTGAAGGCGTGCCTGCTTGAAAGTCTGGTTTCAGCGCGTCATTTCTACTCCCAGTTACTAATTGCCATGATTTGAATTTGACTGGAGATGTTAAAAGAGATATCTGCAGATTTGGCACTGTATTAACTTTGGCTCACCAGCTAGGTATAAAAGAACAAATGTTTATTTACAACATACTATCTAACGGAGTCTTGCAGCTTCGTGGCTGCCTGTCACCATCTGGTATTGATCTGAGGCAAAAGCTCACGCTTGATAGGATGAACTCCCAACCTGGGCTGTTGATTGGTTTTCCCAGATGATGTGATCCTATTGGCCAATCACCCTTTAAAGAGGCTGGGTGTCTCATCCCTCCCCCTCTAAGTCATTTTAAGCAATGATAACAGTTAAACTATACAGTCCCCAATAAATTTAACCAATTCAAGTAGTCCATCATAAACTTAGTCCTTCTGGTGGTTTCCACTTTCTCGTAGAGTAGCATAACTCCACCAACATGGGTGCTTCTGCGGGGGTACTTTCTGCAGAAATTGCTGCATCTGGTATCTCCTCAGGTACTGGCAATTTGGTCTCCCCCATTTCTGTCATGATGACAAGCTCTCCTGTCACAAGTTGACTCGATACTTTATAACCTAGACAACCCAAAACATTTCCTGCTGGCAATATAGTTTCAGGCTGTATTCCTGGCTGCTGGAACAACTCTTGTCCACATAAATGGTCCACATGTTTCCTGACAATTCTGTCTTGTACTTTCACTTAGTAAGAAAGCACTTCTGTCTTGGCTACACGACTCCTGGGACCCAGTTTGGCCTACTTCTGAAATGTCTGACATACATTTATTTCAAATGACCTTCCTGTTTTGCCTGAATCATGTTTTACTTCTGACTGCTCTGACTGACTTAGAACATAGAACATAGAAAAGCTACAGCACAAACAGGCCCTTCGGCCCACAAGTTGCGCCGAGCATGTCCCTACCCACTAGGTTTACCTATAACCCTCTATCTTACTAACTTCCATGAACTTATCCAAAGTCTCTTAAAAGACCCTATCGAATCCGCCTCCACCACCACTACCGGCAGCCGATTCCACGCACTCACCACCCTCTGAGTGAAAAACTTACCCCGAACATCTCCTCTGTACCTACTCCCCAGCACCCTAAACCTGTGACCTCTTGTGGCAACCATTTCAGCCCTGGGTAAAAGCCTCTGAGAATCCACTCTATCAATACCTCTCAACATCTTATACACCTCTATCAGGTCACCTCTCATCCTTCGTCTCTTCTACCATCCCTGGCAAATTTGGAAACACCAGGCTTGGTCTGGTCCTAAAATGCTGGCCCATCAATACTTCAGCTGGTGGCACCCCTGTCATAGAATGCGGTATTGTCTGGTATCCTAGAGGAAATCAAGACATTCTGGTTTCCAGAGGCGTGCCTGACTGCTTCTTAAGACCTGCCTTGAAGGTTTGGACTGCTCATTCAGCCACTCCTTCGGATGCTGGGCGTAAGGAGCAGTCTTGAAAAGCTTTATACCATTCATGGAAGTTAAACTCTGAAATTTAACACTCATGAAAGCTGTTCCATTGTCTGATATGATTAGATATCCCATACAATGCAAAACACTAATGCAATTTCTCAACTGTGGCACGCAGTGTCATAGACTTAATTTCAAACACTTCCATCCACTTTGAATAGGCATCTATCAGGAGCGAAACATTGGGCTGGATTTTATGGCCTTGCTCGAGCAAGTCCGGAAATTCCCACCTGAGGTCAATGAACATTTCTGTTGTCCGCCCCTCGCCCACTCCGATTCCATGGCGGACGGGGCACTAGAATTCCGGAAAGTGTGTCCAAAAATGGCCCCACATAGTCAATGTGGACACGCACCCATGGTTGACCAGGTCATTCCCAAGGTTGCAACTGGCACTGATCACAGTGCTTCAATGTTGACATATATGCCAGGCCACCAAACAGAACTCTCAGTGAGCATCTTCATTTTTGACACACCCAGATGGGCACAACGTAATTTACCCAAGAACAACTCCCTTCCTGCTACAAGAACAACCACTCTTGCGCCCCGAAGTATGTTGCCGTCTTCACAACTCAATTTGTCTTTCCGAATACAATATAGCTTCATCTCTTCAGACACTAGCCCGTTGGTCCATCCTGTTAGCATTCTGTACTTCACTTTGGACAATAACGTGTCTCTGCTGGTCCAATACCTGATGTGTTGCACCAAAACTGGCAACATATCCAAAACGTTCAGCACCATCACAATTTCCTGCAGTACTGAGGGGGGGGCGGGGGGGCGGGTGGTGCTACACGCTTAGCCAATGGTAGATGACTCAGTGCATCTGCGTTTACTCTCTGTGTTCTAGGCCAGTGTTGGAATGTATACACAAATGCTAATAAGTCCAATGCTGAATCCTTGCTGATGTGATTGATGGAATCCTTGCTGATGTGATTGGCGGAAAAGCATTGTCTTCCTTAGAAAGACCCAAAAGTGGTTTGTGGTCCATTACTTATGTAGAATGCCTTCCGTACACATACTGCCAGAGCTACTTACAACATCCATGACAGTCAACTCTTCTTTTTCAATCTGAGAATAGCCTTTAGCAGCCTTTGAGAAGGTTCTGGAGACATATCCCATTGGTCTTTTAGACCCATCATTCAGTTTATGAGACAAAACTGCATCGATAATATAAGGAGAGGTGTTGCATGTTGATACCAAATTTCTGGATGGGTCGAAGTGCACCAATAAACAAGACAAATATAATAACTTCCTTACCTTGTTAAAACCTTCTCTCTGAGGCATCCTCCAGAACCAATGCTGGTTCTTCTTTAGTGACACGTATGGGGACCAACGATGTCGACAAATTAGGCAGAAAACACCCATAATAATTCACCATTCCAAGGAAGGACGCAAGTTCAAATATGTTTCTGGGGGCCAGTGCCTCCTTTATTGCTCTAACATTGTCTTCTATTGGGTGCAACCTTTGTACATATACCCGGTAACGCAGGTTAGCCACTTCATTGGCCTGAAAAGTACATTTTTCCTTCTTGAAGTGAACTCCAGCCTCCTGAAACCTTCTTAGCATCTCTTCCAAGTTAGCTAGGTATTTGGCTTCTATTGACCCCATCAACAATACGTCATCCAGGCATAATATTACACGTGGCAATCCTTGCATCAAACTTTATGTCGTTCTCTGGAATATGACACAGGTTGACATGTCGAAAGGTAGGTATGTATACTGAAGCAAATCCTTGTGTGTGTGTTAATTGTAACATAACTTCGGGAAGCATCGTCCATCTCAAGCTGCTGATAAGCATGGTTCATGTCGAACTTTGTATAAGTTTGACCTCCGGACAGCTTTGCACACAAACTCTCTATCCTAGTAGGTTTACCAATAACCAAAAGCACCACTGAGGTGGTGGCTACCTTGTTCACTTTGTGTTTCGATCCTTGGTGTTGCGTTCCCACTCCTAAATCTTCTGACTCTGCTTGCTACTACATTTGCTTCCTGTTTAAAACTAGTATCTCCACATTTAGCACCGCTGCTGACTGCAGCTTTCTACTCTAACTGATTAACTGTGCCATTTTGCAAGTTCTGAAGCTCCTTGCATCCTCCTCAGTGCTCTCCATCACGAGCATTACCTCCAGCACCTTTTTGAAATTTATATCTGTCTCTGCTAACAGCTTTCTCTGGATGGCCTCATTATTAACTCCACAAACTAATCAAAGAACAAAGAATAAAGAAAATTACAGTGCAGGAACAGGCCCTCCGACCCTCCAAGCCTGCACCGACCATGCTGCCTGACTGAACTAAAACCCCCTACCCTTCCGGGGACCATATCCCTCCATTCCCATCCTATTCATGTATTTGTCAAGACGCCCCTTAAAAGTCACTACGGTATCTGCTTCCACTACCTCCTCTGGCAGCAAATTCCAGACACCCACCACCTTCTGTGTAAAAAGAACTTGCCTCATACATCTCCTTTAAACATTGCCCCTTACACCTTAAATCTATACGCCCTAGTAATTGGCTCTTCCACCCTGGGAAAAAGCTTCTGACTATCCACTCTGTCCATGCCCCTCATAATCTTGTAGACTTCTATCAGGTCGCCCTTTAACCTCCATCGTTCTAGTGAGAACAAATCAAGTTTCTCCAAACTCTCCTCGTAGCTAATGCCCTCCATACCAGGCAACATCCGGGTAAATTTTTTCTGTACCCTCTCCAAAGCCTCCACCTCCTTCTGGTAGTGTGGCGACCAGAATTGAATATTATATTCCAAGTGCAGGCCTAACTAAGGTTCTATAAAGCTGCAACATGACTTGCCAATTCTTAATCGGCCGATGAAGGCAAGCATGCCGTATGCCTTTTTGACGACCTTCTCCACCTTTTAGGTTAGGCACTACTGCCTCACAGTGCCAGGGACCTGGGTTCAATTCCTGGCTTGGGTCACTGACTGTGTGGAGTTTGCACATTCCCCCCGTGTCTGTGTGGGTTTCCTCCGGGTGCCCCGGTTTCCTCCCACAGTCCAAAGATGTGCGGGTTAAGTGAATTGGCCATGCTAAAATTGCCCCTTAGTGTCGGGGGACTAGCTAGGGTAAATGCATGGGGTTATGGGGATAAGGTCTGGATGGAATTGCGGTTGGCGCAGGGTCAATGGGCCGAATGGCTCCTTCTGCATTGTAGGATTCTACCTGCGTTGCCACTTTCAGTGACCTGTGTACCTGTACATCCAGATCCCTCTGCCTATGAATACCCTTAAGAGTTCTGCCATTTACTGTATCTTTCCTATCTGTATTAGACCTCCCAAAATGCATTACCTCACATTTGTCCAGATTAAACTCCATCTGCCATCTCTCTGCCCAAATCTCCAACTGATCTATATCCTGCTGTATCCTCTGATGGTCCCATCGCTATCCGCAAATCCACCAACCTTGTGTCATCCATAAACTTACTAATCAAACCACTTACATTTTCCTCCAAATAATTTATATATATTACAAACAGCAAAGGTCCCAGCACTGATCCGCGAGAAACGCCACTTGTCACAGCCCTAATCGACCTCTGAGCATATCGTTCTGAGAGTGCTCTGTAATTTGCCTTAGTTTCATAATGTAGGTTGCAATGGTCTCTCTTGGGGCTCTCCCCATAGAATTAAACTTAAAATACTACAGGATGTTAGTGCGCCTTCACCAAATCCACTATCTCTATGAATGAGCTTGAATTGGGGTGCATTCAGGGACATAAAGCTGCAGATTAGACTCTAGGCCTGGGTCCCACACATGCTTTAAAGGATTGCCTTATTCTTCTCTACCTCCTCTATTCCATCGGCCATAAAATAATAACCTAGATGTTCTATATACTGTGCCCGATCCTCAATGAAGGCACCAAAGGGAACTAATCGACCAAATAGAGGTATTTTTCCTTCAGCACACTTCTGTTTTGAAACCTGACTTTCACCCCAACAGGTTCTGTACTTTTAGTCTTGGGACCACATATTCTCTGTTATATCTTGGCTGCCAGTGTAATAACTTTGGATCAGCAGCTGAGTATGATGCAACTAACATTTATTTACACCACACTATCTTACAGAGTCTTTCAGCTTTGTAGCTGCCAGTCCGTGTCTGGTATTGATCTGAGGCAAAAGCCAGGGCCTGCTGGGGTGAACCCCCGCCCTGGTCCCCTGATTGATTTTCCTGGGTCATATGACCCTATCGGCCGATTACCCCTTAAAGGAGCCAGACACGTCAAACATCCATACAATGCTTAGATACAATTTTCATATGGGAGCTCCACACACCCACTCCCACTGAAGGTGTGTCGTGGACCCTGAAACATAGCTACACCTTCCAGAATGGCTAAGGGACTGAGTGAGTTGTTCTCAGACATGGCACTGGAGGCATTGAAGGCAGGTCCAGAGGGCGGGTGATGACTTGTCCCTGTAGGACAAGGCACTTTTCCCTCTCCATGGTGTTATTCTGCCTGGCCTCATGTCTGCCTTCTATTCTTCTCATAGACCAAGGAGCTCACTCTAATAGCTTCCTCATGTGTGTATGCATATAAACCAAACTGGATTAAACTAGTTCAATTCTTTGTCCCAGATTCCATGTTGCCCTGCAAAGACATCATATTCTGGCAATGAGGATGGGATCCACATCCATGGATGCAAAACAGCAAGATTTCTCTTGGTGACTCCTATGTGTCCAATAAGGCAGTGTTAACACTGCAATTAATATTTTAACTGAAATAGAGTATTTCTGGAATAAATGTTGATAGGTTATTGCTGAAATTTTGACAAACGCCCTAGAAGGTCTCTCAGTTTTTTTCCAAAGTCCCCTTCAAACCTTCAGTGACAAGTGAATAATAAAAGTCAATGAATGTTTATGTACTGCTCAAAATCCGCTGCAGCAACTCATTTACTCTCAATCAACGGTTCACTGTTAGGGGAGGGCACTGGCTTAAGTAGCAGTTACTAAAATGTTTGCAGCCTTTTTACTGAGAACAGCAGGAAGTTGAAACCCATTGCTTGACAGTCCTCTATGTGGCCATTTCTCCTGCAAGTTCTCACCCTATTAACAAGATGGAGCTGGATTTAAAGTTCTCTCACCGACGTGTTTGAAGGCATGGGGGTGCATGTTAAATCCAACGGATGGGTTGCCTGCCACCTATCTGCCCGCCCTTGCCCTCACCACAATTATATCACCCAGCTCAACAGTGGGTTAATTGAAGTCCTTACTTAGACAATTAATACCCACTTAAGGATCTCACCATCCCACCACATCCAGCACTTAACCAGTGGGAGAGGCAAAACCAAGCTGCTAGCCAGCAGGTTTCCCTGAGTGGCATGACGAGGACCATGATGGTGACCTTCCACCCTGGTTCCATCAGAGGCACACACACCCCTGCAAAGATTGCTCACCCCATGACCTCTCAAACCTTGCACCCACCGCCTTTCTGACCCCCAAACCCTTAAAGTTCTGATCCATCGCAGCTCACTTCTCATCACACAAGTGTAGTACCGGCAGTTGCCATTGCTCTTGCTAGCGTTGCCCATACATCGAGAGCTGCCAGCCTCTGAATGTCTGGCAACTCTCCAAAATGTGATTTACTGTCCCTGAGGAGTGGAAATCCTTCCTCTAGATAGCAATGGTGTATTGCAGGCGAAGATTAGTGGCGCCTGGCTTTGGAGGAAAGGGTGATATGGCCGTGAGCCACAACTTAGTCGGGAGACCCAAGGACCTCCTAAAATTGGGCATTGGCCCCTTGTGAATAATGTGGATGAGTTGCCAGTGCTTGATTCACCTTCACACACAGCTCATTCAAGATTTGTCTCTCTGACCTCAGAAATATCAAAGCGACAGACAGCAGATGGTGTGGTTTGGTATTGTGTGGGCAATCATGGCTGATGGCAGCGTTACTGTGGAGGCAGTATCCCGGTTATGCTTCTCCAAGCTCTATGTCAGAATAGTTTTATTCTTACTTAAATTTTTTGGTGATACTCACTTGATCCCCACAACAAAAGGACCAATTTCTCACTGGGATCTTATAGTAAGCTTTAGGACCTTATTGACATATGTTATGAGGCCAACACATTCTGTAGCTGCTGGAAACAAGTCCAATCCAATATCTGGCTATAAGTCTTTCAGACATCCTTGACAGGCAAGACGCAGGACATTAATCCTTGAAATCAGTCCTCATTGGATCTGTTTATGCTCATAAAGCAGGTATAATAAGATCTAATTCTAGGCCAATGTGTTAATTTTAATCAGTATTATTTCAAGACAAAATCTGGAATGGATCTGTGCTTGAAGCATCAGAAAATGTCTTTATAATATAATGAGGTTTTATGCTAACATAACAGTGAATTATACTGAAACGTCCCTGCCAAAGTAGCGGAGACCTTGAGCTCCATAAGACCATAAGACATAGGAGCAGCATTAGGCCACTCGGCCCATCGAGTCTGCTCTGCCATTCAATCATGGCTGATATTTTCCTCATCACCATTCTCCTGCCTTTTCCATTTGTTGCCAGGTCCATTTGTTGGTGTGTAAGTGCTGTGGATGTTATATTACTAAAACTCGGTTTCGCCAATGCCACCAACAGAGTTGTCTCCACGATGGTCAGTCTTCTGCCCAGATGTTTATTGTGCTCATAATGGAACTGAATATATCTCTTTGATTTTCCCAGAAAAGCATGATCTGTCTGCAGGATTTCTGCCCCAATGCACAGTCACTTTCAATCCTGTTGTTTGGACTCTGGCAACATAATTCATGTGTGAGTCTTGACAGGGAGTGTTGGCTACTGAACAACCAAGGTCCCATGACCAAGTCTTGGTGGGGGGGGGGGGGGGGGGGGGGGGAATAACTTGATTGTAATCAGGAATGGCAATTTTTCCTCCTCAACTCAGAGAGCTAAGGCCAAATGTAGCCCTCCTGCAGCTTCTTGGCAGAGTTGAGCAAACGCAACACAGACGTGGGATTGAACTGTAGTCTGTGTGACTCACTGGATAAACTTGAACTTTGGGAGAAGCTACCCAGCACAATATGAAACCAAGAGTCAAGTTCCATTCACCTTATAATAAAAATAGCATTATATAACACAACAGTGCCATATAGTTGCTATCAGGATGAATTCCAATTATTAATGTCATTAAATTTAATGAATGTTTAAGTCAGATTCTGTAAAGTAATTTTCAGATGTGAAACATATCTATGATCTGACTTCTACTGGGGAGATAAACAAAGTATAATATTTAATTCCCAAGTCTTCAATGAGTTGCAGAAACCCAAGTGTTTTAAATGTTTTGTATAAATTTTTACAAAACCATAACCTCCATTAAATTTTATTGTAAAAGACTAAAGACAGCCTCTGGGTTACAAAAGAAATAAGAACGCAGTAAAATAATAAAATCAATGGTTGTGAATTTTTCTATATTGACTTGTTTTTCACAGAAACCTTCATCCATGCCATTGTTAACTCTAGACTTGATTATTCCAACGCACTCCTGGCCCACCTATTACATTCTACCCTCCATAACCTTGAACTGATCCTAAAGTCTGCTAGGCTGCATCTTTACATCAAGTTCTGCATTAGCCCTGTGCTAACTAAACCACACTGTCTCCCGGTTAGACAATGCCTCAATTTTCAAATTATCATCCTTGTTTTCAAATCCCTCTATTGCCACTCCTACTTTCATAATCTCCTCCAGTCCCACAATCATCCAAGGTATTTACTGTCATCTAATTCTGACACCTGATTTCATTTACTCCAACATTGTCTGCTGTGCCTCCAGCTGCTGAGGCCCGAGGCTTTGGAATTCTCCCACTAGACCTCTGTATCACGCTTTCTTCTTTAAAACGCTCCTTAAACTCTGTCTCTTTGATCTAGCTTTTGGCCATCTACCCCAATGTTGCCCTGTGTGCCTCAGTGTCAAATTTTATAATGGTCCAATGAAGCATGTTATGTTAAAGGTGCTATATAAATGCAAGGTATGGTTGTTGAAATAACACTTCTTGTTTATATTTTATGCTGCTCTGCTTCACCAATCACACAATTGTCCGTACTGCGATATATTGTGCATTACTTACTGGTTTGTCCTTGAATGGGCAATGTGCCCTATCGCTGAACGGCAAGTGTGACTTCTAGCATCAGTTATGTAAAGGTCATGGGGAGAAGGAGAATACAATCAAATCAGTGTCCTGCCTGGAGGAATGTTTCCCGGATGTAGCTTGGTCATTCAAATGCCTCAAAGTCAAGTTGTGTGTTTAAAATTTTGTTTTATCACTGTAACCTTTCCTGTAAGCCCTTCAGGGAAGTATTTGAAAATGTTAATGCACACACTGCAGTGAATTCTCCACTGCAGCAAATTAGCTGCTCATGCATAAAAAGGGTGAAGAATCATTTTATACTGCCTAACGCAAGTCACAATGACCACAAATTCAGAACCAGCTGTGCCATCATTCTGTCACACTCATCATCATTAAGATAAAACAACTGCAGTGATCAGGTGTTATTCTACATAAGAAAATATCAAACCTTTATTAGGATCTGTGTGATTTATATTCCATAAGGTACAATAGTACGCACAAGAAAGTTTACCTTTAATTCACTGTTTAAGTATTGATCTGCAGTTTGCAGTTTAGTCAATGCAGGACACATTATGATGAAAACATTTTGAACCCTTTCGTACGGATTTTCCTCAGTGGTATGTTGGATGTGTGGAGAGCGAGACTTGTGTTTGAGCAGGATGGATCTTGTGGCTGAGCATTTGGTGTGTCAATACCTCTCATTGGAAGCTCACAAGTTAAAGGAATTGAAATTGTACGCTGTTGTAGATTTTGAATGCCCTTTGTAATAAAAGGTTAATCATCAGCAAAGCACCTATTGAGCCAAATCATACGACCACAAAAACTTCCAGCACAGACAGCATTAAAGAAAGCCATTTGGTTCATCAGGCCTGTGCTGCCTCTTTGCTAGAGCAATTCAAAACTAATTCTATTACCGTTACATTCCTCCCATAGCCCCGCATATCCCTCTTTCTCAAATATGTATCCAACTTTCTTTTCGACACTCCTTAAATCATGCCATGCTCCAATACCAACAATTTTGGGAAATTTCTCCGAACCATTTACCTCGGTCTCTTAGTGATAAATTTGAAAACTATTCTAACTCCCTAATTAGGGGACATAATGGGGGCGATTCTCCCAAAAGTGCTGAATTGGTGGGAAAACTGTTCTAGAACGCGACTGTTTTCTCAGTTCAACTGCACACTCAAATCTCCGCACTCTGTGCACTGCAGAGGTCCCAATCGTGAATCTCATTAAAAACCCAGGGGGCGGGGGGGGGCCTATTCGCACCAAAGTCTGACAGTTCTGGTAGTGGTCCCGATCTGTCAGTTTCCCCGTTTGCTGGCCAGCTCGATCACTGGCCAGCCTGGGACCCCCACAGTGCTGCTGCCCCCGCCCCCCCACCACCACCACCACCCCTCCCCCCCCCCACCCCACAGCCTGATTGCGGCCTCCACAACAATTCCCGGGCCAGCCCTGACCTCCCCCGCCCCGGAGTGCCCCGATGTCCAGCCCCCCGCTTCCAGCAGTGGTGATTCCCCCACCCCCTCACCCCAGCAGACCCTCCCCCACTGATCCCTCCTTGGGTCAGACCCCCCGCCCCCCCCCCCTGGGGGGCAGGCCCCCCTCCAGCAGACCACCCCCCGCCCCCCCAGACTGCCCCGATCACTGGCCTCCCCCAGCCCAGACCGATCCCCATGCAGAATGGCAGCCGGACCCCCCACCTCCACCGGTTGTCCCTGGGCCCCACCCACAATAGGCCCCACCCCCTTGGCACTGCCCAATGCCTGATGGGCAGCGCCAAGATGTCCCCTGGACATGGGCACTTTGCAGTGCCAGGGGCCACAGGCTGGCACTGCCAGGGTGCCCAGACCCAGGGGATACCCCACCCACTGCTGCCCCACCCCCGCCCCACCCCCTGGGCCCCACCCACTGCTGCCCCACCCCCTGGGGGGCCCCGATTTCCCACCCTTCATTCCAGCGGGGTCTCTTGCTAGTTCCCCGAATGTTGGGAGCTACTCTAAACCCCTCCGAAATGAAGTATTCCTGGCGGGGTGGGAGATTCAATCGGGACCAGCAAGTTCCCGATAATGAAATGCGAAACATATTTAAACTACATTAAAAAAAAGATTCAAATGACTTACCTGTCTTCCCGTCGGTTTCCAGCGTGGTCTGGACTCTGACTGTTCTCCAGCTCTGGGAGATGCACATGTGTTCCCGGTGCATGCGCAAATCCCGGAAAAAGGGCGATGGCGCACATCTTCCAGCCCGACCCACCAGAAAAGTTACGGGTCGTGATGGGAGAACCGCCCCCAATGTTTCCATATTCACTCTATTAAAACACTTTATAATTTTAATGGCCTAAACCAGCCAATATATTTTGTGGAAAGCAATAGCAGATTGGGAATGCCACTAGACTAGTAATCCCGAGGCCCAAGCTAATGATCTGTGGACATGGGTTCAAATCCCACCATGTCAGCTGATGGAATTTAAATTCAATGAATATATCTGGAATTAAAAGCTAGCCTAATGGTGAACATGATTGATTATCATGAAAAGCCATCGCTTTACTAATGTCCTTTAGGGAAGGAATTCTGCTGTCCTTACCTGGTCAGACCTACATGTGACTCCAGACCCACAGCAATGGGTTTGACTCTTAAATGCCCTCTGAAATGACTAAGCAAGCCACTCAATTGTACTATTAGGCATTGGATACTGCCAAGGCTATGGACCCTTACAACATTCTGGCAATAGGAGTGAAGACGTGCGTTTGCATCCCTAGTCAAGTTGCTCCAATACAGCTACAACACTGGCGTCTACCATTCAATGTGGAAAACTGCCCGGGTATGTCCCGCACACAAAAACCAGGACAAACCCAATCCGGTCAATTATTGCCCTATCAGTCTACTCTCAGTCATCAGTAAAGTGATGGAAAGGTTGTCAACAGTGCTATCAAAATCATTTACTCAGCAATAATCTCCTCACTGCAGCCCAGAGCCACTCAGCTACTGACCTCATTATAGCATTGATCCAAACATGGACAAAAAAATCTGAACTCAAGAGGTGAGGTGAGAGTGACTGCCCTTGACACCAAGGTAACCTTTGACTTAACCCATGCATTTGTAAATAGTTACTGACTTGATCTTGAATTATGGAATCTAAGTAAGTAAAATTGGATGGACTGCGATCTGGATAATCACAAATGGAGACCAGTAGTGATTCCCACCAACCTCACGTTGTGCTGGCAGGTGGGAGACTTGAAGGGGCCCAGTGAATTTGACTTAAAACCAAATCTAAATATGCTAATGATTATTTAAATTTGCTCACCTGGGGTCCTGCCCTCACTGGGCATGAACTAGATTACACTGCCGGCGAGGGGGTGGGGAGAATCTCAAAATTAGTTTTACGCGGCGCAAATATCAATTGGCTCCTCTCGAGAAATTCTCCAGCCATCACATGATTTGTGTCTATGCATGTGGAGGGCTGAAGAATCGCCCCCCCGCATATAGTTTCATCTCTGTAACATTGCTTGACTTCACATGTCCCTAAGTTCACCCGCTGCCCTTATTCAGGCCTCTGTTACCTCTAGACTTGACGATTCCAATGCACTCCGGCCTGGTCTGCCACATTCTACCCCTTGTGAATTTGAAATCATTCAAGACTCTGGTGCCGCACCAAATCTCATTCACCTGTCATAATTGTTGTCACTGACCCACATCAGCTTGTGGTTTAGCAACGTCTCAATTTTAAATTCATCACCCTTCTTTTCAATTCCTCCAAGACCTTTCCCTTCCCTATCTACAAGCCACTGAGCTACTTGTGCTCCTCAAATTCTGACCTCGTGCCAATGCTCAATCTTAATCACCTCACTATTGGTGCCTGCAGTGACCAAGACTCAAAACTCTAGACTTCCCTCTCTAAACTTCTTCCCTTTTCTACCTCACTTTCCTCATTTTGTTTTTTAAAACCTACATCTCTGTCAAAGCCTTTCGTCATCTGCTGCAATATCACCTGATATGGCTTAGTGTCAAGTGTTGTCTAATAGCGCTCCCATGAAGTGCTTCAGGACATTTCACTTCATTAAAGGAGCTATATAAGTACAATTTATTGTTGTTATCATAAAATGCAAGCTTAGACTCAAGTCGTGTGTTATTTTGTACGAAAGGAAAATGAAATCAAATAGTTCTGTAGATTGAAGATTCCTAATTATAACGTGCTACATATACTTTTGCACTTTATTCAAAATTGGACTTGTAAAGTTTAGGCAAGGATTGCAAGATGACTGCCGATAACTTGGTTTGATGATGATAATGACATCAGAGTGTTGTCATATGACCTGTTCCATATATTCTGCTTTACTATCAGATAACCTTGATAGAAGCCTCTTCCAAATATACTGTTCTATCTCCCTCTGAAATCTGCTACTCAAACCTTAATGTAATTCAATCCACTAATAAAATGATGATGGTGCAGTTAGTGACTGTTAAGCCTCTCCTTGAAGCAATGAACGTCAAGAGATTCCGGACAGTTTGAAACAAGGTAGGAATTAAATGCTGCAATGGCTCCATCTTGTTGTCTCAAACAGGCAGAAAGAAAATGTTCAGAAAATATTCAACACACCAGGAAGCAAAATAAAGACTCCCATGATATCACTGTTTAATTTGTTTTACACTTGTACAAAATAAGGTGCCAATCTCCTGAATGAATTACTGGACATCAATCTGATTATGCATGCTACGTGGAATTATGTCATTGCAGGCATAGGAAAATTGCAAGGAAAATGTTGTTGCTGAAATAATTCCAAGATTTGCTCCAAGAAAAGCCTATCAATATCCAAACTCCCTGCAGTTAACTGGATGAAATGTACACTGCGTGGATATATTCGTGCCTTACTGCTGAGTTATGAATTTATTATTCAGTTGTCTTTTTGTTTATATAATCTGTAGAAGATTTCCTATGACATTGAGCAGCATGAGTTGAATGTTTTATGGGAACAGGAATTATGCCAGGTAGTATTACTAGGAATTTGCTTAGGAGGTGACCTGTGTACGCTGGGAAGGGACATGAGAATAAGAAGCATTTTGAGGGGGATTCCAGATCTCCTATAGCAGGAAGGCGTCAGGATATTAGGGCAGAATCTGTGATCTGAGGTCACTGAGAAGTGCGATCCTGGTGGTTCTGGCGAATTTCTGGAATCAGAGAGCATTGGGAATGTGTTACAACTGCTAATAAACATGCTGGGAGGCAGACAACACAGTGGGCAGCACTTTGCCACATGTTTTGCCAGAGTGGAGGCAGCCCACCATTGACCAGTGCAACATCTTCTGGTCCCGTCATTGTCAATGGGGTTTCTTGTTGAATGCACCACCTGCCGCTGAGAAACCCATGGCAGATTTTCGCAATCAGCGGGACTGGAAGATCCTGTCACCAGGAACAGATGGAAAATTCTAGCCTGTATCTAACTTCCCATTGTGAGAAATGTAGACTCTCATTAAATTGTTGGTTTCAGAGTGTGGTGTGTCTGTCCACACTTCCTAATGTTTACATGGACTGTGTACTTACTGTGAACATTAGACTATAAGATGGACTTTGTAACTTTTATTATCCTTATAAATCTGTATATTTAGTGGCACAATGGCACAGTGGTTAGCACTGCTGCCAGGGACCTGGGTTCAATTCTGGCCTTGGGTCGCTGTCTGTGTCTGCGTGAGTTTCCTCCGGGTGCTCCGGTTTCCTCCCACACTCCAAAGATGTGCGGATTAGGTTGATTGGCCATGCTAAATTGCCCCTTAGTGTCAGGGGGACTAGTAGGGTAAATACGTGAGGTGACGAGAATAGGGACTGGGTGGGATTGTTGGCAGTGCAGGATTGATGGGCCGAATGGCCTCTTTCTGCACTGGAGGGATTCTATGATCCTATGATATCTGTGAAGGTACAGTTGGGATGAAGGAGTAGTGTAATATAGTTATTTCCTTGTTTAAAGTATATCAACAGTCTGTGTGACTCTGTTCAGTAATCGACTTCCACGTTTATAAACAAGAAATAAGTTAGGATCTATCAAGTGGAGTTTCGCCCTGGGATCTGACTTGTTCAGTAGTAACATTGGCTGGGATTAGAACAATCTAAAGCATAGAACCTTGCCAGCGCAGCACATGCTCAAGTTTCTCAATGGTTCAGTAAGTTTATGTAACTTTTGACTAGCTGAACCATACACACAAGGAGGATGTTGTGTTTGACAATGCCGAATAAAGTGATCACAATAAGAGGGGGCCGCAAGAATGTGCATCATAACACTGTTAGTGCCACAAAGCCCGAGCTCTAAATATGGCAGCAAGAACACATTTGAGCATTGTCAGTGTGGCTGACCTGGTGTCCACCGTCTAACAGAGCACTAGTTTAAAGTTTATTTATTAGTGTCGCAAGTAGGCTTACATTAACAATGCAATGAAGTTACTGTGAAAATCCCCTAGTCGCCACACTCCGGCGCCTGTTCGGGTACACTGAGGGAGAATTTAGCATGACCAATGCACCTAACCAGCATGTCTTTTGGACTGTGGGAGGAAACCGGAGCACCCGGTGGAAACCCATGCAAACATTGGGAGAACGTGCAAACTCCACACAGACAGTGACTCAAGCCGGGAATTGAACCCAGGTCCCTGGCGCTGTGAGGCAACAGCGCTAACCATTGTGCCACCATGCCACCCATAGTGCAACATGCTGACTGTGTTGTGTTTTCCTTCAAAGCAAGCAGAACAGACAGATCATGATCTCAAACTACTTCTAATGCTGGCGTGACAGGTCCAGTTAGTAGCCCGATCCAAGCCCTGACTAGCATTATTTAAAGGGAAAACCATCCAACTTGCAGGTGATCTGCTTTTGATTTACTTTTGCTGCTGCAGAGTTAGTGGAAGTACTTTGATCAATGTTTATTGGAGGAGTTTTGCAAAAGATTTGGATTTTCCAGAGAGTGTTGCTGGATCCTGACAAGGGATCAGAGGAATTGGCTGTCCTGTTCCGATTACCTCAGTGTTTCAGTTGACAAGAGGATCTTCAGAGTTTCCAAAGCCTACGGAAGCATCTGCCTGAATGTATTTCATATCCAAATGACCCTCCCAGGTTCCCCACTCCCGTAATGGAGGTTAAAGTTGCAGTCTCTCTGGGGTTGCAACATGATTTAAAAATCGAGCATAGGCAGCAGAGAGGAGAAGCAGCGTGTAGAGTGAGGAGGAAGCTGACTCTCAATGGAAGGCTGTAACCACCGTGAGAGAACTTTTCCTTGTTCTAGCTTAGCCAGGCACTGTGTAAGTAGCACTAGCGTTTCACCATGGAGGCAGCCACTGATCTGTGCCACATCCTTACAGCAGCACCCAAACTGGCGAGATCACCATCATCCTCAATTTCCATACCAGTAGATCCTTCCTGGCAAGAACAGGTGGCATCAACAACATCTCACGTTTCACTGTCCATCATTGCATCAGACAGGTGAAAGGTCCTGTATAGAAGAATTGGGAACTTCACCACCTTCTCACTGACCAAGGGAAAATCAGGAGGAGAGAGCACATGGCTTTGCCACACTGGCAGGATTTTCAATGCTGTAAGGTGCAATTGAATTAACTGTAAATACAAAGACTACACTTTATTAATGAATAGTTGGTGTGTGACCATGCTCAAAAGATTCTGTTGGTGAACATCAGCTATCCTGGCAGCAGCTATGATGCATTCATCCTGCGCCAGTCAGGTGTACCCGCCCGCCATCTTTGGCCCAACATGAAGAAGCAGAGTCTGGCTGCTGGATAAACTAGGGACAGCCACTGCACTAACATCACCACACCACCTGACCATGTGAGAGCAGTGCACCTATAGTGAGAGGCATGCAGCCACAAGGAACTATGTGGAGTGAACTATCAGCTTCTTGAAGCAGTGCTTCTGCTGGCTGGATAACTGGCAGAAAGGAAGCATTCCAATACTAGCATCTCTGCAAGTTCTTAGTGATCTGCTGTTTCATCCAGACCTTGCTATCATGAGGGTGCAACACCTTGCACCAGGCATATGGAAGCCATCTTGGGAAGAGAAGGAGAAAGGGAAGTGGCATCCGTGATCCATTCACTCTGAACGAGCCATCAGATCCTGGTTCCCCTCAGAGATCACGGCGGCTCTGAAATTCAACCCCTCCGTGAGATACCAGCACAGCATATCCTGGCCAAAATCCTGAAGTAAAAGCCACCAACCAAAAAAAATCCATGGCACAGTGGTTAGCATTGCTGCCTGACAGCGCCAGGGACCTGAGTTCAATTCCAGCCTTGGGTAACTGTGTGGAGTTTGCACGTTCTCCCACCGACTGTGTGGGTTTCCTCCGGGTGCTCCAGTTTCCTCCCACAGTCCAAAAATGTACAGGTTAGGTGGATTGGCCATGCTTTGTGTCCCAAGATGTAGATTAGGTGGATTAACCATTGTAAATGCATGGGGTTAAAAGTATAGGGTGGGGGAGAGGGCCTGGGTAAGATACTCAGTCAGAGAGCCAGTGCAGACTCGATGGGCTGAATGGCCTCTTCTGCACTGTAGTAATTCTATAACTTTATCAATATTATTTACAATAATGCATACAAAACTAAACTAATCATCCTTGTCCATTCTTATATTGCCTGAGTTTTGGGTGACGTTCCCTGTCCTAGTGTTACCTCAGTGGCTACAGCATAGCTGGTGAAAGGCTTTTGACTTTCAGTGATGGAGATTACAGAGATTGCAAGACGGCTTCAAGCTAGCTCTGGACGATGGCCTCGAATTTCAGCACTTCCACATGGGCGGAGTATTTAGGGGTTGCCACCTGACTGGCAGAGTGGCAGTGGTGGTCCTTCTGAGAGGAAACCAGATTTATGCACCACGGAGCCACTGGGCTTCCCCGGCAGTTCCTCAGCAGTCACGGTCCTTTGTTGGAGGACAGATTGTTAAATGGCTGTGAGATCCTTGGGGCCAGAGTCTGGGAATCCACATCACTGACCACTTGCTTCCATCCCCATCTCAGGGTGAGGGCTTCTTGGCTCCCTTTGAGAACATGAGGCATCTTTCCTCATTTCAATGAAACATCACCAATTTGCGAGGCACTCTATCAGAGAACTTGAGAGCCCTCTCCCTTGCCTGTTGTTCCACTTGCTGTGCTTTTCCTTGCCTTCCGGAGACGATCAGCAGTGACTTCAGTTGCATGAGTGCAACTCCCCTTTAAGAGGTGGAGGCAGTCATGAAAGGCCCAGGCAAGCTATGGATCACACTAACCTGGAGGCTGGGCCTCCTGTTGAGTATACAGCCAGTCAGCAGTGCGTTCCGTGCTGGGCTGCATGCTGAAATCATTTAGATTAAGAGACAGTATGAAGTTTGTGTTCTGCCCGTCTCAACGGGATGTAGTGTAAGCTAATCATATCCACTTTTTCTCCACAGTGTATTAGCAACTGGACTTGCTTATTTATTTATGTTATTTTGAAGGGATTATGTAGATTGAAATTATTTCTGCTTTATCTTTTCAAATGTGAAAAATTCTGTCCAAATTACTCTAGGATTGCAGCAGTTATATACACATACATTTAATTTCCCCTCTCACTCCATCATTGAATAGTTTTTCATTATGGAGATGCCGGAAGGGTATATATTTGATGAGTAAAGAAACACTTGGACTCATTGTTCCTTCCCACCAGCATTTTTACAAACACTGCTATAATGAACTGTGTGTTTTAGAGCCATTGAAATGGAGAAAACAGCTGACAGCCAAAAATACAAAAACAGGACTCCTAAATAACCTGTATTGAGCCAAGCAAAGTCAAAGGATGTGAGTTGACAAGGTGAGAATGCTCTGGGTGTAAGGTGCCTCTTGGCCCAAAGGAGTTGGGAGATGTCAGGGCACATTTTCCTCTGCCTCTTCCTTGTTTATTCTACCAGACTCTTACCTCCCTCAAAGCTACCTTAAACCTTCACAGTATGCCAGGCTCCCGGTTCTCCCGATTATGCTCCTGCATCATACAACCACCTTCCCAATGCCAGCATAACATTCTCAGATGCTGTAACCCCAAACTTCAATGCTTCAGTGGATGTCCTTGCAAAATTTCTCTCAAACTTAATTTCCCTCAGTCCTGTAACACTTGCTCCACTCACCAGAACTACCAGGTGCTTGGATTCTTGTGCATATATCTGCCTAGAAATGTTTCACAACACTAACATACCCAGTGATTTGATGAGGTGTTCAAAATCATTAGAGTGCTAAACAGAATGGATAGAGAAATATTGTTTCCATTGACGGACGGGTTAAGAGCAAGATAACACAAATTTAAGGTGATTGGCAGAATCAAAGGCAACATGAGGAAAACCTTCTTCGTACTGAATGGTTATAAGCTGGAATGCACCGACCGAGAGACTGATGGAAATAGATTCTGATGGAAGATTCTGATAGAGATTGATGGAAATAGATTCAATCATGGCCAGCAAAAGGGAATTAGATAACCACCAAATTCCCAATGCCAAATGCCAAATTCCCCGCCAGCTCGATTTTCAAGTTTGCTGATGACACCACCATTGTGGGTCGGATCTCAAACAATGACAAGTCACAGTACAGGAAAGAGATAGAGAATCCAATGAACTGGTGCGACAACAATAATAATTCCCTCAATGTCAACAAAATGAAGGAGATAGTCATCAATTTCAGAAAGTGCAGTGGAGGACATACCCCTGTCTACTTCAATGGGGACGAAGTATAAATGGTTGCAAGTTTTGGTGTCCAGATCAC
Organism: Mustelus asterias; assembly: GCF_964213995.1. NCBI lineage: Eukaryota > Metazoa > Chordata > Chondrichthyes > Carcharhiniformes > Triakidae > Mustelus > Mustelus asterias. Next base: position 97,620,138 of record NC_135802.1, on the reverse strand, counting down.
CAACAACCTGTCCTGGTCCCTCCATGCTGACACCATATTTAAGAAAGCCCACCAACTTTCTCAGGAGACTAAAGAAATTTGGCATGTCTGCTACAACTCTCACCAACTTCTACAGATGCACCATGGAGAGCATTATTTCTGGTTGTATCACAGCTTGGTCTGGCTCCTGCTCTGCCAGATACTGCAATCAACTACAGAGGGTCATGGATGAAGCCCAGTCCATCACTCAAACCAGCCTCCCATCCATTGTCTCTGTCTACACTTTCCACTGCCTCGGAAAAGCAGCCAGCATAATGAAGGGACCCCACGCACCCTGGACATATTCTCTTCCATCTTCTTCCATCGGGAAAAAGATACAAAAGTATCTTCCCATCTCTGGTTCTGACAGAGTTAAAGCACTGTGCATAGTTTAAGGCATTCCATTATAGGAAGAACATTAAAACTATAGGGAGCTTTCAGCATGGATTCAGCAAGATGCTATCAGGGATGGGAAATTCTAGTTTACCACTTGACCGACATGGGCTAATTATCCGGAGCAGTTGAAGGCCAAGAGGAGATTTATTAAATGTTTCTAAAATTAAGAATTTTGATAGTACGAATAGAGAAAAACGATTTGGTCTTCTTGGAAAATGGGGCAGGAGGGTTTATCATTTTAAAACAATTACAGAGTGAAGTTAGGTGTTGGGAGAAATTTCTATACAGAGGGCTTGAAGCAGTATGAAATATTTGGCAATGGTTGAGGGAAAATCGCATAAATATCTGAAACAGATAAAGCTACAAGGCTATGATGGGGGGTGGGGATGGGCGGGGTGAGCGGGGCGGGGAGGGGGGTGGTGAGCATGGGGCAGTGGGGATTACTTTTGAATTGTTCCAGCAAGTGCCAGCACAGCCACAGTAGTGTGATATGTTCTTTCTGTAAGAGTCTATTGTTCCAGATCTGATGTTGATAGACTACGACATCTTTCACATTCACTGGGCCCCATTCCCCAGACATTAGGTTGAAAAGGTTGACTTTGCCGGGAATATCCATGTTGTGTCCTGATTCAATGCCTGTATGAGTTTCTCAAGCATGATTGTCAACATTATCACATCTTAACAAGATCACTTATCTACAGTGCACCAAGGGTGAATTTATTTGGAATCCACTCTCCTCTCAATATCAGTAACTGACTCACTCGGCGTTCTTAGTCCACTGGCAGAAAACCATCACCATTGTGTTAACAGTTTTAACAGCACTCAAAGTAGCCTTATTGTTTAGACTCCCATTGCGCAAATCAGTAAGACAGCGTAAAAATCACTGAGAGTCGGCATATTCCTCCTGGAATTCCCTGTGACTTTAGATTTGCATTCTAGAAAATTAACACTGCACAGAAACAAAAGACTGCTCATGAAATTCTGATTTATAGAGACAGAAAGAAAGCCTTTACCTTCGACTGAAGAGAGGTAATTGTACATTCATACTCAAGAGGTCAAGCTGAACAGAGACATAGTTCACATTAAGGATTTATATCTTGTTATTTTTGAAATGCTTGGAATTGACAAATGTTCTTACATGTGAAGATGTTCTGCTCTGTTCTGTAATTCCATTACAGGGATGAATGAGCTTGTATGAAAGCTGAACTAAACCAACATAAATTGTGTTGTCAGTGCTTGCAAGAGACAAGCTTGCAATTTCAAAGATTTTTTTTGGGGGGGAGCGGATATTTGGAAACTGAACTGGGCTGAACTGGAGAAAATGGAACTTGGCGACTGTCTATGGTATCATGTCTATTCTTCTTCCAAAACTGGAGCAGTATACATTTCCTTTAGTCATTCATACCAAGTTATTTTTGTGCTGGTAAAAGATGAAGATGTAATCAAGAGGTTCATCATTTTAAAGGTGTCATAAAATACTTTGAAAGAAGACAGAGTGACAATCCTGCGCACATTTTATTTTGCTCAAATTACAACCTGCAAAATTCTAAGGTGCAACTCATGTCAAACAGCCTTTGCAACATATCTTCAAGTTTGCAACAATTAGTCTCTGAATATTTTTTCACCCGTGACTGTTTTGATCTGAGACTTGGGTTACAGCTGACTAATAAGAGTAAGAAATACTGGAAAGGCACAACATGTTCATTAGAATATTTTTTTAATGAGTATGTTCTTCTCCTGGATGTAACCTTTTCTTCGAACCTCTTTCTATTGCTTTTTAATTCAGGTGTTGATTGATCTATGGCTGTGTATTTCCAGCAATTATTATTTTCTAATTTACACTCACCCTGGACAGGCAGTTAACATAAATACATGAGGTGAGCATCATTAATCAATTTAAATTTATCATCTTCAGTAAATTTTACCATTTTTGACAGCAAGGTACGGCCCAGATGTTGATCTTGCTATAATTCCCACCTTCGGTGCTAATATGTACATTCTGAACATTTAAGGATTTAACTTACAATGAAGGAAAAGGAATGAAAGATGACCCTCCAAAAGTATGGCACCAAAAATGAAATAATGCTGACATATTTTCTCAATTATTTTAAACTCCTGTTAACTTCAAAATCCCCTCCTTCAAAATACTGTGTCGTCATCGAGACAGGCTATCCTAAAGAACTGACTCATCCATGTGAGATGCAGTTGAAGAAGAAAGATAGGTTAAATTGTTGAGTTTTTTAAAAAGGTAATTTAACCCTTGGATCACACGTCAGTTGAAGTTTCAATGATAATACCATCCACATCTAATCATTCCTGCTAATCAAACACCATTAAAAGCATCTGAATGTTATCTAGGAGCAGCAGGCTTCTTAAGTGCTTTTGAATTAAAGCCATTAACCCATCCATAATAGCATTTGAGAGGATCTGAAAGTGGCTGTCAAGCTCAGAGAACTAAATGTATTGCCCACCATTGTAGAAAAAACTATGAAAAATCTTTTCAACAGTAATAAATAAATCCAAATTCTATTTTTAAAAATTATTTATTGCAAACTATTTGAGTATTTGATTACTTACAAAGACATATAATTCTGATTAGCCCTTGTTGGTGATTCTTAACTTTTCTAGTTTGATAATTAAACAGTTATTAGTAACTGTTAAGCATCATAATACTGTAGCAGGCTATAAAGAAACATGCCCATGTTATTGTTAATAAAAATGAAAGTTATGGCACCAGCAGGCATCTCCAGTAAATTAATCTAGGTACTTCCATTTACCTGTTGTATTCGGGCTTTGAAAGCTAAGTGGTAAAATACTGAACACTCAGCACCAACTTACTTCATCTTGATGAAACAAAATCACCCTCTGGTATCATACCTGGAGTTTGCACTGCAAGTTATTTGTTTGCTGAGATGTTTGGTAGGGAGTAAGTGGGTGGAAATTCCAACTCACCTGAACTTGCATTGTTTCTGTGGGATAGGGAGTAGTGAGGATTGTAGCTCACTACTCTATGGGTGGGAATTTACAGCCTTGCTTGCCCCAAAACTGGAAAATCCCGCCCCAGGTCAATGGACCTTCCCATTGTCTGCCCCTCATCCGCTTTAATTCCTGTGGCAGGTGGGGCGGTAGAATTCCAGAGTATGTAACAATACATTTAGGAGTTGGATTGTTTTGCTGGATAAAAATGGTGGCATGGTGGCACAGTGGTTAGCACTGCTGCCTCACAGCGCCAGCGACCTGGGTTCAATTCTGGCCTTGGGTAACTGTCTGTGTGGAGTTTGCGCCAATTTCCTCCAGGTGCTCCAGTTTCATCCCACAGTCCAAAGATGTGGAGGTTAGGTGGATTGGCCATGCTAAATTGACCCTTAGTTTAGATTAGGAGGATTGACAATGGTAAATGCATGGGGCTATGGGAATAGGGTGGAGGGCAAGGCCTGAGTGGAATGCTCTTTCAGAGAATTCTTGCAGACTCAATGGGCCAGATGGCCTCCTCCTGCACTGTAGGGATTCTATGACATGTAAGGTCAATGGGTGTCAAATGCCTCACAGTGATGAAATGGAATTAACCATGGCAGTCGCTGGTTTATAGGAACAAGGCGAATGATTACAAATCTTTAATATTTTGGTCACTCGTACCATTTTTAATATTTTTGTTTGCCTTCAACCTGCAATTAGGAATCCCCTGAGTCGTTGTGCAGCTCCTCCATTTCCCCTGACCCACAGCATGATCATTTCTGATAGATTTGTGAGAAGTAAAGGCAAATCCATCGAGAGACGCTAAATTCATCAGGCTACACCTGCTAGTTCACTCACAGCCACAAACCTTACTTTGGTTTCCAGTCAATATATGCAGAGGCTACTCTTCCCAAGGGAATCTGGGACACAAGGTAGAGGAGTATGATCATCCAGTAATATAGCAGAGCTGGTGAGTTCAGTGAATGCCAAACTAACTGTTATAGAATCCCTACAGTGCAGAAGGAGACCATTCAGCTCATCAAGTCTGCCCTGCTCTTCAAAAAGCATCTTACCCACCCCGCACACCATTCCCTTAACCCCACACATTTACCCAGCAAATCCCCCTAAACTACACCTCTGGGGACACTAAGGGGCAATTTAGCACGGCCAATCCACCTAACCTGCACATTTTTGGACTGTGGGAGAAAATTGGAGAACCCAGAGGAAACCCACGCAGACACAGGGAGAACGTGCAAACTCCACACAGGCAAGCTGGAATCGAACCCGGGTCCCTGGCACCGTGAGTCAGCGTTGCTAACCACTGTGCCACTGTGCCGCCTAATGTTATGTTGTAAGTTTCCTCAGAAGCATCCAAACACAGTATTTCTTACTTGCAATGGCATTGAATAAAAGAAGACAAGGGTGATCAATAATCTGCATATACCCTCATTGGCTACACCTAATAAAGTACAACCATTCTTATCTGGAGCAGGAACTGTCTTCTCATGTTTTAGGCCAGTAAAGGGCTGTGTGCCATCCTCTACAGGGCACTTTCAGTAACAATATTGCATAGAGACAGGAACATTCAACATGACCTTGAACTCACCTTGATAATGATATATATTGATGATGCCATATAGTAGATTTGGGAGCCAATCTTGTCACAATTACCTAATTGCGAAGCACCACCTCCACTTTAACAAAACATCAGCCAGGGGTGGGTGCTGCACTTGCCAGGCAAGAACATGACAGGACCTTCAATCTCCTTTCCCTTCATTTTTACCAGTCACTTCTTCGTCTCTTCCCCTTCTAACGCAATAACATCTGCTGATGGATTTTCTCTACATTACAGTTCATTTTGTTGAAGATTTGTGCAGAGAAGAGGAATGTACTCTTATAAGTTACTGCCACAAATCCAATTTAAAAAGTTGCTGCTGAATTATCGTTGTAAGAGAGAGAGTAGCACAGTGCTAATGTTACTGAACTAGCCATCCAAAGATGCAGGAAATTGTCCTGCGAACTTGGGTTCAAATCCCACTGTGTAGCAGCTGGTGAAATTTAATTTCAATGAATGAAGTCCAGAATTGAAAACTAGTCTCAGTAATGTTGACCATGAAACTATCATTGATTACCGTACGTATCTGGTTCACTGATGCCCTTTCAGAAAATCTGCCATCTGTGCCTGGCCAACCTGACTCCAGAACCACAATAAAGTGTCAACAACCTTCTGAAATGGCCGAGGAAGCTGCTCAATTCAAGAACAATTACGGATGGGCAACAAACTGCAATTATTGATGCAAGTGGCAGCTCAGGAAGGATTGGCGTTGATCAGTCTGAAATGCAACATCAACATGTAACAGATCAATTTCTTCAGTTCTGTTTATTCTAGTGATGGCATTTATTCTGATTCAAGCAAAATAGAGGAAATTAAGGTGATGCTAATTCCTCAAGATAAGGACGATCTTCAAAGATGTCTAGGTCTTTTTAATTTCTTGTCTCAATTGTGGGCTGCTGCATTTTGATTATAATAAAAGGATCATCATTACATTGTGGACTTTTTTTTAATGGAACCAGAGAAAAGCTGGACTTACAATGACTATTTAACATTATTTATAAGGCTAACTTAGGCTAATTTCAGTAACTGGTTAAAGCTGGGGGATTTCTTCCCCCCAGTTTGTATCCTTTTTGATTACGAATATTGTTTAAAGATGTTTGTATAAAACTCAAAGTAAGGTTGAAAGGTATGTCTTAATGTAATGCAACTGTCGATTTCTGTTTGCTTGGAGTATCATTGATTAAGTAGAAGTTCGGCAGCTTGCAAACACCATTGCATAATGATTACTTGCTAGAAACGGGAACAGATGGGGGAAGTGCTGAAGCAAGCAGATTTCAGAGGCCAAACCTCTTGTCGGGAAAGTCCTGTTCAAAGGAGGGTCATCGGAAATGAAAATGAGCCAGTCATGGATTGTTGCTATCAGAGAAATTAGCCAATCAGGAAGTGTCCATGGCAGGGTAGGATGCAGAGACGTGTTTAAGCCAGTGTTCATTATGCTTTAAGTGGTCACTGCAGCTAGACAAAGGAGGAGGAATAGCCTGGTCAGCTATCTCTACAAGGATAGATTGCCCACCAGACCCTGTCTGTTTCTTGCAGAAAACAAGCAACTAAAGCACGGGGTGAGTAGTCACATGTGTAAGTAGGGTAAATACTTGGGGTTACAGGAATGGGACCGGGGTTAGGCCTGGGTAAGATGTTCTGTTGGAGAGTTGGTACAGATTTGGTGGGCTGAATGGCCTCCTTCTGCACTGAAGGAATTCTATGATTTACCCACCAATCCTCCTAACTTACACATCTTGGGCCACTAAGGGGCAATTTAGCATGACCAATCCACCTAACCTGCACATCTTTGGCCTGTCAGATGAAACCGGAGCACCCAGAGGAAACCCATGCAGACACAAGGAGAAAGTGCAAACTCCACACAGACAGTCACCCAAGGCCGAAATTGGACCCAGGTCCCCGGCACTGTGAGGCAGCAATGCTAACCACTGTGCCATCGTGCTTGGATGCTAGAATCTCAGAACTATGTGTCCTGGCATTAAGGAGGACTTGCAGTCAACATACAATTTGCATAAGACAGCATTGATGCAATGTGAATGACACAAATTCAATGTCAAAACTGCTGCTCTCCAAGAGGCTAGATTGGCCAGATTAATACCCAAGGCCAATTATACCTTCTACTGAAATAGCAAAAGTACAGATGACCACCATAAATATGGAGTCAACAACAGACTGACACAGATAGTTGAGATGCTTGTCTGAATGCCTCATATCTCTTCACTTCTCACCAGGTGGAGGTTTTGTCACTATCATCTGCACTCAGGCAACAATCTTTTACGTCAATGTCAGAGACCAAAAATTACTTAAATGACGCTCTTGATGCTGTTCTGGAATAACTGCCACATTGAGAAAAGTTACTTCTCTTGGGGGGGATTTTAAAACAAGAGTTGGACCAGTCATTTTCATAGCAAATGTGCGTCAGTCATCATGATGTTGGCAAATGCACAAAAATGGACAGCTGCTACTGATGAAGCATGAAAATCACTATTGTCAATCATCTATGAAGCTGCAGTAAACACATTTGATAAAAGAAAAAAAAGGGAACAAAAATTAGTTTGAGACTCTTGTCATTGAAGCAAAAAGCGTAGCTCCCCGGCTGACAAACTGTCTCCTTCCCTAAAGCAAGTGACAATCTCACGCTAGCCAAGGCAGTTATGCTGAAGACAGCAAGGTACAGTGCCAACAAGTACTGGATTAATCTATGTGGGAAAAAACAAACTACTAACAATAATGGGAATCTTTGTTCTTTATATGACAGTATCAAAAGAGTGCTCAGCCCTGTCATGTTATTGTAATGATATAATACCTTGGAATTATTTACTGTGCAATACACAAGGCACTAATCGTTCATTAGCGATTGAGTAAACATGTTAGGTGCATAGATCTGATGAGTCAATGAGTCACTAAAGTGTAAAGGTAATCTGCTGGTCTGGTCAGATCTTGTATTGGTCATCTTGTCTGGAGGTTTCTTTAATTGCTCAAGATGATCTGTGGGGTCATCATTCTTGGATTTTGCTCCTGATTTCATTCGGAATCTTGTCCTTGATGAAATAGGACTGGACGGTGGTTGAGGAGCTGAAATAGATCTGATTTGTTTTCGGTTTCACCTCACCATTGAACCTTTTTGTGTTATCGCTTCATAAGGTCTTGGTTCTGAACAGATCCTTGTAACTTTGACTGGTTGCCATGTACCTTTTGTGGGATTCTGCATGCAAACTTGTTGTCCCAACTGTAAACTTGGTAATTCTGTACCTACATTTTTATCATGCATATTGATCATCTTCTCTTGTAGTTTCAGAAGTTGCTGTCTTGTTTCTGAGTAGAATCAGTAAGCGTAGGTGAATTGCTATGCACGGGTCTGCCATGAGCTCTGTCAGTGATGGAATGGTTGCACTTAAAAGATGTCACTCTCAAATGTAACAGTGCAATCTTGCTTAGTCTGTCTACATTTGAGAACTAGCAATTTCACCATCCAACTAATTCATTCAACTCGGACATTTGATCTAATGAAGAGAAGTGGTGTGATCAATATTCCACTTCTCACATATATCCTGAAGTGGCTTACCCCAATGAATTGCAGATCCTTTTCCATAATGATTTCCCTGGGCACACCAAATGAACTGAAAATATCTTGTAGAGTGCGCATGACAGTGCTGTTTGAGATATTGTGCAATTGTCAAATAATAGTGTATTTGTTAAGTTTGGGTGATGACATTGAAGTCAATGCCATGAACATGAAAGAGATTATATGTGATTTTAGCACAGGGATGAGTAGGAACCTCATATGGCATCAATGGTGCCTTGTGCGGACTTGTCATATGCTCTTGATGCACTTCTTGATGGTGACTTCAATATCATTGTTCATGCCTGGCCAATCAACTGTTTCTCTTTTGAGTTTTCTCATCTGATCTATGCCCATGTCTGAGTAAGAAAGATGTTCATGAAGTCACAAAGATGACCTGCCTTTAAGAATAACTCCTCAGGTGATGTCTCACTTGTCCCAATAAGTTAAAAATGGTCTCATGTGTTCAATGACATGCTAAATTGAATCAGCCCAAGTTTCAATGATGGTTTTGCACAGTATATGTGGTGTAGAATCTTTCACTATTTCTCTTGTAGCTGCTGGCATTTGTGTTGTGCACAATTTACCAGATCTATTTGGAGAACATCTTTAACTTTGATGTCAATTAAGTCAACTTGCAGATCTAAGGACATATCTGCTATTTTTGCTCAGTCAGGCAATCTGCTAAGTACTTTGATGTGACAATCATGTTACCTGGCTTGTATTTCATCTCACATCCATAATCTTGAATCTTTATCAAGATATGCTGTGATCTTAGTGGTGCATTGGTCAAAGGTTTTTGCAAAATCATATCCCATGGCTTGTGGTTGGTCTCTACCATAAATCTTTGGCAAATAGATTGCAAGGAAAACATATGATTCCAAACACTAAAATTCACATTTCTCGCATGATGTTAGGGTAGCTGTTTATGTTACAGAGATTTTGAAGCAAATGCAATTGCTTTGCCTTTTCATAGTATGTATGCTCCCAGACCTTTCTGTGATGCATCCATCTCCAGGGTAGTTGTCTTCCTGGAATCATATGATTGCAATGGTGATGCTTCTAATAAGCCCTGTTTCAGTGCTTCAAAGAGATGTTGCTGCTCTTCGGACTACTGTAAAGACACACGGCCAGATTCTCTGACCTTGCTCGCAGCTTGGATTCTCCGGTCCTGCTGTAGTGAACAGCGATTTAGCTGAGCATCAAATTCACCGTTCACGCTGGCAGCAGCAGCAGGGTATGAATGGCAAGAAAATTATGGACAGTCTTTCTCAAAATTTCCACTAGTGAGGATGATTTTTGAACAAAATTTGGAATGTATGGAGACAAGAGATTAAAGAGACCTAAACATCTTGAAAGATTGTCCTTATCTTAAGGAGTTGGTATGGCCTTAATATTCTCCATTTTACTTGAATCTGGACTAGAATCAGCACTAGAATGAATAGAACTAAATAAATTGATTTGCTTCACTTTGAGGTCACATTTCAGGCAGTAGAACACAAACCTTTTATTGCATGAACCAGCTCTCCACCCCACGCAATCGCAGGGGCACACAGCCAATCGTGAGCCCCACAACGCATGGGCATCTAGCCCCCGCCGCCCTCACAAGGTTGGAAAGATTTGTGGGGAAAGATTAAATAATTTACAAGATATATCTTTTACTCTAACATTCTGGGTAACTATGAGGCATATGTGAATTGACAGGTTAACTGTGGTCAGACACATCATACACCAAAGTAAATGGCAGATGCAACCAAAGCAGGTTTCTCAACAAATCACTCAGATGTTAATCTCACTGTGAGTCAAACAATCTCACTGAAACTTTACTTTTCTCATGAGGGATTCCAACCTCCACATTGAAGATCTCTCAATCCCCTCCAAAACCTGGTTTAGAAAAGTATTCTCATCTTTATTTTTAATACAAAATTAAGGATACCCCAACAGAGGTCTTACTTCTGCAAGACCAAAATTATAATAGTTATTCTATTACCAGATCATTGCTAACTCAACGTGGATTTCAAAAGTTCAATGGATTTTTTTTCTCCATTAGATAAACTGGTGTTAAACTTTCCTTCTACAACAGTTACTATATGGGCTCATGATCACTAAAATCAGTGATAATATTTAGTTTAATCTCAATCCGTACTGTTTTGTGAAGTAAAGTATTGGGAGTGGGGCTGGGGCGGGGTAAAGGAATGTTGCAATTTTCGCCTCTACCATACATCAGGCAGGCAGAGGACAGAGCATCACATCACCTGCCAAAGGGCAATAGCGAATCCTTTCCATGGTCAGATCTCATTTGAACCTATTTGGGGAGTAGAAATGTGTGTGCGTGTGTGTGCGTGTGTGTGTGTGTGTACCTGTCTGCATGTGTGTGCTAGCATGTTTTCATGTGTGTGTATGCTTGTGTGCTCATGTGTATTCAAATAGAGGATCTAAAGCCTGTTTGAGGATTCCTTTATAAAAGTGGGCTGCTTCCATTGCAGCCAGCACAGAACAACATGCCTCCAGCTCTCCATAAGACCATAAGACCATAAGACAGAGGAGCGGAAGTAAGGCCATTCGGCCCATCGAGTCCACTCCACCATTCAATCATGGTTGATTTCAACTCCATTTACCCGCTCTCTCCCCATAGCCCTTAATTCCTCGAGAAATCAAGAATTTATCAATTTCTGTCTTGAAGACGCTCAACGTCTCAGCCTCCACAGCCTTCTGTGGCAATGAATTCCACAGACCTACCACTCTCTGGCTAAAGAATTTTCTCCTCATCTCTGTTCTAAAGTGACTCCCTCCCTCCAATCACAGATCTCCTTTCCTCCCAATTGTTACCTCGCCATCTGCCCACCCAGTCTTCAGGTCACTCCTGCCCCACCTCCCCCCTCTATTCTGATTGCTCCCTTAGTCATCCCTCTTCTCTCTTAATGATGTCTCAGCCTAAAGACCTGCAGTGAACCTGATCTGCTCAATATTTGGTACATTCAGATCAGTTTAAATTGAGGTAATTGGGCACCATGGATAGGTATTAGCCCCCAAGCTGCATATGTAAAGGATCCATCTAATTAATGCTTTTTTCACATGCAAGCCATGGACACTTATACTGGACCTTTTGACAACAGAGTGGGTTGTGTATTTCTGATACTGATACTGAAAGTGCGCATGTCCATGTTTGCTAATCCATGTTCACTAGTTCATGGACACTAGCCCATGCTCAATAGTGCATGTTCACTGCCATATTCACTGGTCCATGCTCATGGGTCCCTGCTCACTATTCTATGCTCACTGGTCCATACTCACGGGTCTATACGCACGGGTCCATACGCACGGGTCCATACATGGGTGCATGCTCACTGGTCCTTCTCACTGGTCTATGTTCACTGGTCTATGCTCACTGGTCTATGCGCACTAGTCTATATTCATTATACTATACCATTAGAAGCTTCATGAATTATTTTAGTTTTGTAATTTCTCAGCGTTTGCAAGGAAAGGGAATAGATCTGAGTACAAAAGAGATACACTTATCCAGGGTTCAAAAACAATACATCAAGGTTAATTAATTGGATTGCTCCTAAATTGTCCTGATAACATAATTGCAGGATGAATCAGTTAAAGATAAGGTTGTTGATATTGATGGTTGATGCTGCATACTACAGATGGATAGTACACCAAGGTTACTCAAGTCCAATTCACTTGTAACAGTCAGTAGACAAAATCAAAGCTATATAGTATATGTTTATATATCACACAGATATGCCTGTGTGTGCATATATAAACATACTTTTTATAGGTATTTGTGTGTGTGTTAAATGTTACTGTTCCTTTGTCAAAACAAAATATTGGAAATTTTGCAAGTTCCCACACTTGAGTCCCATTGTCCTTTCGCTGTTGTAAAACTGATCACAAAGTTATATTTCGCTTTCAAAGGCGACATTTTCCAGTTCCTCAAAAAGCAAATATTTGCAGAGCTTGAATACAGGAGCTGAAGTACAGCTGAACAATTGGCTACGATATCAAAGCTCACTTCCCAAGCAACATTTCCACAGAGCTTTGTGGAGAGAAAAGCATTCATTATGATGACCAAAGTGTAAAGTAACAAAATCTAATCAGTTTTGGCATGGCCGTGAAATCACAAGCATTGCAATTCCTTCACTGAAAGGCACGTTGGTAATCTAATAAATTGACGGTACCAGTCTTTGTGTCCTTTTCAGTCTGAGTTTTGACCTCCACTCTCAAAATAACAATGAAGAATTGTATCTCATTTAAAAATAGGCATCGACTGAGAACACTTGCAAGGTCGTATTGTTAGCTAATCTTCGAGGCTATTGTGGTTTTTAATTGTTTTCCCTCTTTTCCACCAGGGCAGAGATTTGTCTCACGGTATTTCTTCTGCTTTACTTATTCCAATGTCAGCATTTTACATCCAATGCTCGGTGTAATTTGATGTAATCTATGTCAAACTATTTGAGTAAGCTAGACGAAACCTTTCAGAGACTTGGCGATTGCACCTAGATTACTCTTTTTCAATTTTGATTTCTGCTGTGAAGCCATTGAGGAAAATAGAAATGAATAACGCTGTGAGTCCAACTAGTGCAAGTGTTATTGTTGTAAACCATTGAGTTCCCAAAATAATGATAGAGACACAACTAGCCGTTACAACAGCAGTGGAAAAGATAGTTGTTTAATGGAGCCTTGTTGAGTTACTTAATCTTTTATGACATAGGGCAGGATTTAAAGGATTGCCAGGGCTCTTGCAGTCCCCTCCCCACAGCCCCAGAGAAAAAGTTAATGGAGAACCCACCATCACTCTGCCTGGCTGCCCTGCAGCCATTTAATACCCAAAGAGGTAATTGGCTCAGGGTGAGACTTCAGCCTCCATCTGGGGAGGAAGTTCTGCTTCTGTGAGTTGGTGGCCAGTCAAATGACTGACAGTTCAATGGTCCCAGTAGTATATCACTGGGATTAATGGCCACTGCAGCAACTGCATCCAGTCCCAGAGAAGATCATTACTGGACAAAGAACAAAGAACAGTACAGCACAGGAAACAGGCCCTTCGGCCCTCCAAGCCTGTGCCGCTCCATGGTCCAACTAGACCAATCGTTTGTATCCCTCCATTCCCAGGCTGCTCATGTGACTATCCAGGTAAGTCTTAAACGATGTCAGCGTGCCTGCCTCCACCACCCTACTTGGCAGCGCATTCCAGGCCCCCACCACCCTCTGTGTAAAAAACGTCCCTCTGATGTCTGAGTTATACTTCGCCCCTCTCAGCTTGAGCCCGTGACACCTCATGATCGTCACCTCCGACCTGGGAAAAAGCTTCCCACTGTTCACCCTATCTATACCCTTCATAATCTTGTATACCTCTATTAGATCTCCCCTCATTCTCTGTCTTTCCAAGGAGAACAACCCCAATCTACCCAATCTCTCCTCATAGCTAAGACCCTCCATACCAGGCAACATCCTGGTAAACCTTCTCTGCGCTCTCTCCAATGCCTCCACGTCCTTCTGGTAGTGCGGCGACCAGAACTGGACGCAGTACTCCAAATGTGGCCTAACCAGCGTTCTATACAGCTGCATCATCAGACTCCAGCTTTTATACTCTATGCCCCGTCCTATAAAGGCAAGCATGCCATATGCCTTCTTCACCACCTGGAGAAATCCTGGAGTTAGGTGAATATGTAAATTTTTGGGGGAGAGGGGTTTCTCAGCAAGGCCAGATAAGGGGCTGAGGGGAAAACTGAGGGGATTGGTGGGGCAGATCTTTGAGGGGGGTCTCCCGTGGGACCTGTGGGGGTAGTAAAGGTGGTAATCCCCATTTGCTCTCGGTAGCCCTAGGAGCGGTGCCAAGGTTGAAGCCTCAGGACAGGTGGCTCGGGTTTCTATTGCTGGAGAGTTTGGCTGTAAATGTTTCTCAAATTTAACTTAATTTATTAAGTTAGGAGGAGAAGGAGTGAAGCCTATATTAACTCTGACAGGAGCTAGGTCAAAATGCCTGGGAGAAACCAAAATGTTCTGTTTCGTGTTAATCTATGAGTGTGAATAGGCTTTAACTTTCTTTAAACTCAGGAAAATAATTTAGTCAATTTAATTCTCCAGCCCAGGAACTTTGACAGATGATATTAAAGGATTTTCCAGTGAGTTGTTCGTACCATATTGAGTTTGGGTTTGTAGTTGACGCTATATATAATCACATGTTTAATTTTCAAGAAAAATCTACTTACGGACAAATATAAAGAATATTCATGACAGAAGTTTTGATTGTGAATAATGTTTTGAAATTTTCTGAGCAACAATGAATCTCTACATTCAAAGATAACCTTGCACTTTTGTTTATGTTGAATCCCTTCACGATTGACTGCACCTCACGTACCCCATTGATCCTGCCAGCAATGTTTACAGAGTCTAATGCTGATTGACAGCCTGTGGTTTCACTTCCTCTTTTGTGAACCACTCCAAGGAGTCAACTTTGAAGGGAAATCAAAATAAACACTGATGGCTGGAGGCTGATAGAGAACCCTTGATCTGACAGTTAGATATTTTAAGGGGCACTGCAGTTGAACTTATTATAGATCAGAGGCTTCAAGTGCAATGGAGAGGGTTTCAATAATTTATGCTTGCTGTGCAGCCACTGCAACTTCAAATCAAATCTATGTGCATATATTGGGGTTGAGTTGCACAACTGGGCAGACTGGAACCACCTCTCTCCACCCCCCAGGTGAAATTGACATCTCCTCTCTGTCAGAGGACTTCAAAGGGGTCCGCTCTAACCAGCAGCTTCTGACAGGGAGAATGGAGTGCTGCAATGATTTAAAATCCTGCCAGGTGATCAGGGGGCATTGAGGTTCAATTTACCTTCCCACTTTGGAATTTGCACAGCTAACTGACAGGAATGCAGGAATTGATCACTATGTCAGGGGTGGCCTTCAGGTCTGCCAGGGCTCGAAGGGGACGTCCAACCACAACACCCCCAACCCAGTGGAGAGGAGCAAGGTCAATCCTTTGCCCCCAGCCTGAGCCCACACAACCCCCAAGACTATTGAGGGATCCTTCCTTTGCTGCTGTCACTGAACCTACCTCCTCGAGCCCTCTTGGGACCCAAGGCACAATGCCAGGATGTCAAAGCCAGAAGGCAGTGCACTGTTGGTACTGCCAAGGTGCATGGCCTGAAGTGGCAGGTCTGAGGGGGAAGGAGACCAAAATGGGGGGTCTGAGGGGAGAGGGGAGCGAGTAGGAGTCTGCGGGGGAAGGAGGCCTGAGTTTGGAGTCTGAAGGAGGAGGTAGGGGGCTGAGTAGAGGGTTGGGTTGGATAAACCTCATGCCTGCATGGTGTGGGAGGCAGGATGCTTCTAATTGTTGAGTGGATGGTGGTGTTTCCTCAACCTTCAGGGTTCAACATGCCAGACATCGCTTGTAAGGACCTGTACCTGTGCAGATCCAGTTGGGGAGATGGGTGAATAGCGAGGGCTGTTTCCCTCAGGCTGCAAGTCCGTGAATGACATTTAAATGTGTGTATTAGCATATTAATAGGTTTCCTGCCCGCTCTGGTCAGGAATCTGATCAGAGTCGGCAGCACGGCCTGGGAGGGTCTCGCTGGCTTTGGCAAAATCTGCTTTCCCGCTGACTCCCAATTCTCGGGAGAATCGCGATCAGGGTTAGTGGGCCCAGAGAATCCCCTCCCCCACAACATACAATTTGCTTTCTTAATGAATTGCTGTCCCTGCATTCTATTTTCTCTGATTCATGTAAGGTGGCACAAGATCCCTTTGCATAACAATTTATTTTTCAATCTCTAATGATTTAAAGAAGACTTTGCTTTTCTCTTTTTCCTTCCCGAGTGGAAAACTTCACACAGACCAGATGTGGCATGTTATTGTCCACCAACCCAACCTGTCTGAATCATTTTGCAACATCTTTGCATCCATCTCACTGTTCACTTTCCCATCTAACTTTGTACAGTCAGCAAACCTGGATATGTTACACTCAGCCCTCTTATCCATGTAATAGAGATTAGAAATATTGAGGCCCAGTCCTTGTCGTACCCCAACATCTGTCAACCTGAAAATGCCCTGCTCATTCCTACACTGTGTTTTGTCTTTACTAATTTATCCTCATGCTAATATATTACTCCCAATTTCATGAGCTCTTACTTTTTGCTGTTTAATCTTTGGATGTGAGCATCACTGGCAAAGAGAGCACTTATTGGCCATTTTTAATTATAATTTTGTGTAATAATCTCTTTTGTGAAATCCAAAGAAACACACACACACTCACACACACACACACACACACACACACACACACATACACACACACACAACACATGCACACACGCACACACACACAACACACACACACAACACACACACACAACACACACACATACCGACACACACACACAACACACACACAACACACACACATACCGACACACACACACAACACACACACACGCAACACACACACATACCGACACACGCACACACAACACACACACACGCAACACACACACATACCGACACGCACAACACACACACACACAACACACACACACACAACACACACATATATACCAACACACACACACAACACACACACACACACACAACACACATACGCACACGCACACACAACACACACACACATAACACACACACACAACACACAATACACACACAACACACACACACACAACATACACACACAACACACAATACACACACACACAACACACACACACACAACACACACACATACCGACACACAACACACACAACACACACGCATACCGACACGCACACGCACACACACAACACACACACACAACATACACACAACACACAATACACACACACACACAACACACACACACACACACACAACACACACATACCGACACACAACACACACACACACACAACACACACACATACCGACACACAACACACACAACTCACACACATACCGACACACACACGCACACACACAACACACAACACACACACACACACAACACACACATATATACACACACATACACACAACACACACACACACAACACACACACATACCGACATACACACACACACACACACGCACACACACAACACACACACACTCACACTCACACACACGACGACATTCTCCGTTGGCCTCGGGTGGGATTGTACGAATCTCGGGTGGACGTGGCGGTAAAATTCCGCCCCGTATTCAAAATGGAAAGGAATAAAATGGAGTGTGAAATCTCAGTCTTAAATGCTTGAGTGAAGGAAACATAAAAACTTGCTTCACAGACCTGGCTCTGGAGAAATGGGTAAACATGGAGAAACATGTCCATATGTTTAATGGGTGAGGATGGACTGGTTCTAAGATGGCAATTCTAACAGCTTGGTTTTAATTCCCTTCATCCAGCAAGAATTTGTTACATTCTTAGCCATTGTAATTTTTCTGACAACAAATCACACCATTGACAAGACATCCACACAATATAGGTGGAGGCCTACTTAATATTCGAATGTCTCAGCCCAATAATGTAATTGTTTCTGCACCTGACAGCCGCCTGAACGAGTGTCGCTCATTGTCGTGGTCTGCCGCGCTCTGCACAATCTCGCTCTCTCCAGCAGGGGAGCCTCTTGGACAGGAGGATGATGATGCAGTGGCTCCAGCCCCAGGCATGGAGACAGACGCGGGCTCTGATGCTGAAGCCGCACAGCCAGAGGGAGAGGATGATGAGGAAGCAGTAAGAAACCACCGGGGGGGGCAGAGACACCAGAGTTGCATTCATTCAATGTTTCTTCATATAGGCTGGCATGACCTTCCTTCCAGTAGTGCCAGTGGGTAGTACCATCATCCCAGGCACATAACACACATTCATTCCATGAGGCCACTCCTACCCACTACAGTCTGAGACTTTGGACATTTATGATCTGGCAATGAGTACTCTGACATCAATGCAGCATACAGGACACATGTGGCTTGAATGGAGTATGATATTTAAGGACATACCTTCATGGATATGAAAAACGATGATCGACACAGATCATAACTGGTCTAGCTCAGTTGGCTGGTTAGCGATGCCAACAATGTGGGTTCAGCTCCGTACCAACTGAGGTTATTCATAAAGGCTCCGCTTTCTCAACCTTGCCCCTCACATGAGGTGTGGTAATCCTCAGGTTAAATCACCACCAGTCACAATCTATAGTCATCTGGGACTATGGCGGCTTTACCTTTTATCTCAAACAAATCAAAAGTGGCACAGTGATTAAAACTGCTGCCTCACAGCGCCAAGGACCCAGGTTCAATTCTGATCTTGGATGACTGTCTGTGTGGAGTTTGGACATTCTCCCCGTGTCTGTGTGGGTTCCTCCGGGTGCTCCGGTTTCCTCCCACAGCTCAAAGATGTGCAGGTTAGGTTGACTGGCAATGGTAAATGCATGGGTTTACAGGGATAGGGCAGAGGGTGAGTATGGGTAAGATGCTCTTTCGGAGAGTCGGTGCAGACTCATTGGGCTGAATGACCTCCTTCTGCGCTGTAGGTATTCTATGATTCTATGGTTTACTCAGTGTGGACCCATGCTTGTGTGTATTGTGTCTTAAGCTGATGTTTTCGGGTGCTCTTCTCATTGCCCTGGTGGCACAGATTATGTTGGTGACTGTTCTCTGGTTGGTGGGCTTCAGCTGGCATCTCCGGGTAGGGTTTACTTAACAACATGGCTAACAACCCTCAGTTGCTGTGGATTCCTGGGATGGAGCAGAGATTGGCAGCAAGATGGAGGAGATGGTGCCCTCGTCCAGGGCTCCATGACAGAAGTCTACAGAGATTTTGGCCATCTTGCCTGCCATTCTGAAGTTAGTGATCAGAATGATGGGTAAAGTAGCCACCATCTCTAGGGACTCCTCCCATACAGGCATTGACCTCCTGAGGTGGGCATTAGCGAGATGCCAGGTGGCCAGTGCCAGGATGCCAGGCTGGCATTGCCAGGCTGTCACTGCCCAAGGGGCACCCCTGTTGCCCTCAGCCTCATGTAAGCTGCATTTAATTTTAGCAATGCTCTCTCTGAATTTATAGAATCATAGAATCCTACAGTGCAGAAGGAGGCCATTGCACTGACCACAATCTCACCCAGTCCCTATCCCCACAACCCCATGCATTTACCATGCTAGTCCCTCCTGAAACTAAGGGGCAATTTAGCATGGCCAATCCACCTAAACCGCACATCTTTGGACTGTGGGAGGAAACCGGAGCACCCGGAGGAAACCCACGCAGACACGGGGAGAACGTGCAAACTCCACACAGACAGTGACCCAAGTCGGGAATTGAACCCGGGTCCCTGGCGCTGTAAGGCAGCAGTGTTAACCACTGTGCCACCATGCCGCCTACTTGCCATCGTGCTGCCCCCTTGTGGGAAATGTGAGAAAAAGGTCAGATCGTACATCCTTGCCTCTCGGTGTTGGTTAGTCTCTCTATGTTAGATTTTATGAATTTGTGCTCTCAACACAGAACATTGTGATGTGGACACTTACATTTGAAAGGACATTGATCTGAAATGTTAACTCCATTTCATAGAATCATAGAATCTCTACAGTGCAGAAGGAGGCCATTCCGCCCATCAAGCCTGCACTGACAACAATCCCACCCAGGCCCTATCCCCGTAACCTCACATCTTTACCATGCTAATCCCCCTAACACTAGGGTCAATTAAATATTGCCAATCCACTTAACCCACAGATTTTTGGACTTCTCTCTCCACAAGTGCTGCCAAATCTGTTGAGTATTTCCAGTGGTAGCTATTGTTCTTGAAGCCTTCTTGTGAGTCATTGTTTGGTATCAGCACCCCTGCAGAATTCTTTGCAGCAAGCACGGAACCTGTCAGGAATATTTAATGATCACCAACAGCAAGATCCAGGCATTATTCCAGCTCCACACGAGGCAGGCACCAGATCAAACGAAGCTGAAGAACTTTGAGGACTTCAGAAAACCTCCCAAACAAAGGCTGGGAACCCTCTGCCCACCAACACCCAGTCCCACCCGCGCCGGCACTTGTGGGTAGAAAAGAAAGTCAGCCTGTGCCGATCTTGGCTAGAACAAAGAGAAAGAAAGTCAGCTGGAGAAGTGAGGTGAAGCTTAGCTTTCTCATCCAATTTTGGCCCTTTTCTCAGCAATACAGACAATTTCAGCAAAATTCGCTGCATTATTTCAATCTGTGACATTGAAAAAATAATAAATGGAGAATTGCATAATATTAACAATAAGTATGTATATGTAAGAATATCATATTTTTGGAAGAGAATATTAAAAAAAATGCATTGACCTTCAGAACTTGAATATGCCGATATAATATCTTTTTACTTCGTCGCTTGGTTTTCCTTACTTATGAAAGTATCTCGATTATATGTTTCTTTTCAGTAATTATGAAGTTCTGTGATTATCAAAATGATAGAAAATGAGGAAAGTTATCACTGAAATACAGCACTTTCTAAACAAAATGTTAGTATCTAGCCCTCTGATCTTATAGTGTGGGTATATTGTACAGTTCTGCAATATTACAACAGTCCACTTTTAAATAATATTCTGAGGCATCTGACATTCATTGGATATAAACACTATTGATTTGGAGAGTAAATTCTAAGTAAAATCACACCAAACCCCACATGCTTAAGGGAAAGGGATGGAGCAGACATAATTGGCAGAAAAAAAAAATCAGTGAGGAGAAATAATTATATTCTTTAAGATCACATTTTTAAAGTGCCCGTTTTAATTTTCCTTTGCCTGTTCATGTCTGTCTAATTTGTGAGAAGATAAAATTGCTTGGCTCTCAGTATTTTTAGTGTGTTTGGTAAGTAGGTAGCAATGAGCAGCTACAAAAACAATAAATTGCCAGAAGTTGCATCATTTCTCATCAGTGCTTTTTTCTGAAATGGTAGTTGTCAGCTCTTTAAAGCACAACATTTGTCCGAATGTAACTGACCTCACCTGGGATTGCGTCTCTAACAACTGAAATTACTGGATTATCTGACTAGTTAATTTAGATATGGTTCCAGGGTGTAAAATAAGTGGAAAAATAAAGCGCTAAATTTAATTAGACTAACATTTTGTGATGGATTCTATCTGGTGTACACTATTATCATAAAGCCACTTATTAATATCCTGGGCAGATTTTCTTCTACTTTGCACACAGGGAATATGAACATATGGACAATCAAACAAGACGTAGGAATCAGTCATTCGGCCTCTTACGTCTGCTCCACCATTTCATAAAACCATGGCTGATCTGATAGTAACCTCAAATCTCCATCTTATGGACTGCTGATAACCTATCACCTCTTGCATACCAAAAATCTATCCACCCCCGCTTTAAAAGGTTCTGCTTCCACCGCCTTCTCGGGAAGAGACTTCCAAACATGACCCTCTCAGAGAAAAAATGTCGTCTCATCTACATTTTAAATGGGCGACCCCTTATTTAAACAGTGACCCCTAGTTCTAGATTCTCCCTCAAGAAGAAACATCCACGCCTACCCTGTCAAGATCCCTCAGGATTTTAGACGTTTCAATCAAGTCGCCTCTGACTTTTCTGAACTCTAGTGGATACAAGACTGGCTTAACAATAAGTTAACCTACCTATTCCAGGTATTAGTCTGGAAAACATTCTCTGAACTGCTTGCAATCCATTTACATCCTTCCTTAAATAAAGTGACTATTGTTGTACCCAGTACTCCAGGTGTCTCACTAGTGTTCTGTATAACTGAAGCATAATCTCCCTACTTCTGCATTAAATTCCCCTCACAATAAATGATAGCATTCTATTAGTTTTCCTAATTACTTGTGGTATCTGCATGTTAGTCTTTTGTGATTTATGCACTAAAACACCCAGATCCCTCTGCATCTCAGACCTCTGCAATCTCTCATTATTTGGATAATATGCTTCTCTATTAACTGTCCTTCCAAATTGGATAATTACACATTTTCCCATATTATACTCCATTTGTCAGAACTTTGCCCATTAACCTATCTATGTCCTTTTCTCGCCTCCTGACGCCTCTTCGCAACTTTCTTTCCTATTTATCCTTGTGTCATCAGCAAATTTGGCAACCATCCCATTAGTTTCCTCATCCAAGTCATTTATATAAATTGTAAACCGCTGAGGTCCCAGCACTGACCCCTGTGACCTACCACTTATTATATCCTGCCAAACTGCAAAAGGCTCATTTATGTCAAATCTTTGCTTTCTGTTACCCAGGCAATCTTCTATCCATGCCAATATGTTACCTCCAGACCATAGGACAGTGTGTTTGATACTGATATTTTGTTTAGAAAATGTTACATTTCACATTGCTAATTTTCCCAACTTTTAAAATCATTATGATAATTCCGAGGCTTGTTTCCTGTCACTTTGTCATTGTTTATTAATTAAGCCTGATCTGGGTGACATCTGTCGCAGCCCCTCAGAATATAATTAGCTTTTTTTGCAGATTTGTGAAAATGATCTTTGGAATTGGAAATCTTCTATATGGCAATTCGAATTTGTGTAGCTGACGCCATAAGATTCCTCTCAAGTCTTCAGCAACAGCTGGATTTCCATTCCTATTTTTGGGCCAAGCAATGCCACGATATGGGTAAATTAATAGGGTACAGGTCATATTCATCAAAGTGCACTTTGAGTAGCTCCACCTGGCTTTGTGCCTGTGCCCCTGACCTTCCCACCATAGAGTCCCTACAGCACAGAAGGAGGCCATTCAGCCCATCAAGCATGCACCGACAGCAATCCCACCCAGACCCTATCCCCGTCACCCCATGTATTTACCCTGCTAATCCCCTTGAAATTAAGGGTCAATTTAGCATAGCCAATCAACCTAACCTGCACATGTTTGGACAGTGGGAGGAAACTGAAGCACCCGGAGGAAACCCACGCAGATATGGGGAGAAAGTGAAAACTCCACACAAATAGTGACCCGAGGCTGGAATCGAACCCGGGTCCCTGGCACTGTGAGGCAGCAGTGCTAACCACTGTGCCACCGTGCAACCATTTTTCTTTCTAAGGTTATCACGAGCCATTACTTTCTGGTTAAAGCCAATATCAGTTTGCCAATTACTTATTTTATAATTATGTAGTCAAATAGAACCTTGTTTAACCCATAAAATGTTCTTTGGAACAAGGATTAAATCTCTGTTGCAATACCTAATCGAGATTTCCCAGCCTGTGCATTGCAGTTTCTTCAACAGCCCTGCTACTGTGATTATGTTGTGGGTGAGCTTTCAGGAATATGTGGAGATATCAATCTGAGAAGAAAGGGAATCATTAATCTCCTCCATTACCTCCACTTCTGATTCTGAGGCTTGTTGCTCTTCACTTTCTCATCGTTTGTTGTTTGGGCCATTTAGTCCCCTCTGGAGCCATTTGCATTCAGCTCTTTCCCAGACAGTAAACTTGATTTGCTTTCGAGTTGCAGAAATATTACACTATTAGTGCTCCTGAAGCTTACATCTATTTAAGCCACACTCGCGTGAATGCATGGCACTGTGGCAGTGTAACAAAGAAAGAGTCATTACGAAAAGAGAATTAAGGAGAGCTTTTCCACAGCACAGAAAGCAATTTTTAATTAAGTAACTACCCAGTCATTGAAGAGATTTATTGATGGAAAAGCAATACCAACAACAGCAATATTATATTACATTGGATACAACTATAAATGAATGACCATTTTCTTTCTCATAATAAAAACAATTGTTCTGGTGTTATTATGAACATCCAAGATTTAAAGCAGGAAAATTCAGTGACTGGATTTGAACATTAGACATGTCTCATTATGCTTTTTAATATCTGTTAAGATTAAAATGGAAGTGTTTGCTTTTGAATAAATTGGTTTGATTCAACAGGTAAAGTTGCATGTTCAATCAGCGTTTTCCAAAGTTCAGAATATGATAATTCTGTTACTTATTTCCTGTCAGGTTGAAGCAGGTTGTAAATTGATGGGAAGGACAAAGACATTCCAGGTTAGTCAAAAGAAATTGCTTTGTGAAACTGATAGGTTCGGGCATGTTCCTCTGAACTGCACAGACAGGGTGGCAGACTCTCCTGCTCGGGACCTATCCTCCATTCCTCTTTTCCTCCTGCTAGTCCTTCCCCAAAATCACCTCCCCATCACTTACTCTGAGGCAGCTGAGTGGTCAGGGCTGCCTGATATCCGTCCACTGCCGGTTATCTGTGCACCATCTTCCTACCTGCAAGGGCATGTTTAACCACCTCGCGAACCATGCCCCCTCCCCCCTCCTCCAGTTAACATCCAGCTGAAAGACAGTCAGGGTGAAAGTTGATCCTTGAAGGTCTTAAATAATGGACCCTGGTGAAGAAGAGAAGGCAATGAGTAATCTGTGGACTTTCCTGGGAGATTCTCATTTATAGCCCACAGTGCAGCTTGCTGTGTAACAACAGTAAGAAGTCTCAGAACACCAGGTTAAAGTCCAACTGGTTTATTTGGAATCACAAGCTTTCGGAGCGCTGCTCCTTCATCAGGTGAGTGGAGAGGTAGGTTCACAAACACAGCATATAAAGGCAAAGACACAATTGCAAGATAATTACGGATCTTCACATTCCAATCTGTAATTATCTTGCAATTGTGTCTTTGCCTATATATGCCGTGTTTGTGAACCTACCTCTCCACTCACTTGATGAAGGAGCAGCGCTCCAAAAGCTCATGATTCCAAATAAACCTGTTGGACTTTAACATGGTGTTCTAAGACTTCTTACTGTGCCCACCCCAGTCCAATGCCAGCATCTCCACATCATGTAACAACAATTGCAGCCTTAAATGTCCTGTGGTCTTTTCTCTGATTTGTCTGACATCTAAGATAAGTCTTTTTTCTAACCTCATAAACATTCAAAGATTTTAATGCCTGTTTGTGGATTTAATAAAATAGTATGGTAAAAAAATGTTCCAAAGAGCCTACTGACTTATTGGCAGCATGGTGGTGCACTGGCTGGTGGCACAGTGGCACAGTGGTTAACACTGCTGCCTCACAGCGCCAGGGACCTGGGTTCAATTCCCAGCTTGAATCACCGTCTGTGTGGAGTTTGCACATTCTCCCCGTGTCTGTGGGTGTTTCCTCCGGGTGCTTCAGTTTCCTCCCACAGTCCAAACATGTGTGGGTTAGGTTGATTGGCCATGCTAAATTGCTCCATAGTGACAGGGAGATTAGTAGGGTAAATACACGGGGTTACGGGAATAGGGCCTGGGTGGGATTGTTGTCTGTGCAGATGGCCTCCTTCTGCACTGTAAAGATTCTATGATTCTATGGATGGGAAACTTGAGGCATCTTTTTTAAATTCTATGCACATCAGGGTGTTAAATGCCAGGGCTAGAGAATGAAATGGGTTTTATTTCAGTTTCTACCACCCAATGTCAGCATTGTGCATCTCGGGTCATGCCCCTTTTGTTTATTGTTTCATGGGTTGGGAGCATCAATGGCAAGGCCAACGATTGTTATCCACCCCTAATTGCCCTTGATGGTGAGTCACCTACTTGAACCACTTCAGTCTTTTACTGAGCTCGACATGCACCTTAACTGTAGGCTCCACAGAACCAACTGAATTTCTTTATTAACATTTTCCACATCAGCTTCTCTGGACTGAAATCATTCAAACTAATTTCTTCCAAGACCCCTCTCCACCCTATAATTGACTTCAGATATTTGTGTAAGTTCGATTTAAACTTCTCAAGTGAAAGAAGCCATTAATGATGATTCTGCATTTCCGTTCCCATAGAGAACTGCACTTGAAAATTATTATTTTTTAGCTTCTGGCTTAAGTTTTCTGCCGACGTGACTTCCAGTTCAAACAAGAATTACCCTCAAAGTGCAAGTCACTTTGTAGCTAATCCTATTTGTCCAACTAATGTAAATATTAGCAGAACTGTTTTTTACACATAACATATCAGCAGTATGTTAAATTTGAGAATATTTTTGAAGGAATATTAATTCCTCACCATTGGCAACCAGTGGCGAAGCCATTCCATCTCCAAAACAGTCATAAGCTGCATATAGTGTTACATGTGCTACACTACAGGGTGCCATGAAATAGCCCCTAGGAAATAGTCACAGGCTCTATGTCATAAGATTAAGTGGCATTCTTCTTACTACAGACATGTCTGTCATACTTTAAGTCATTGCAGAGGAATAAATTATCTCTCTTCAAACAATAAATTCCAATTCCCCATATTGAGAGAAGAAGGCAGGTTAAACCTGAATGACATTGGAAGAATTTCTGCTCATTATTCACGTAATAACTTGACAAAGGTGAGGATGATCAATGAATCCTGAGTTTTACACAGGCGTTATGGTTCGATGAACGAAACTACTCTGACCAAGTGTAGTGTATGCCAGACAAACTGAAACATCAAAAAAAATGTATTGATGAGGACAGGAGTCTTGTTCAAAACAAAATTTCCCAAACAAAATTTTTGCCAAACTTTAAAGACAAATTTTGTCTCATACAGAAATTATCTATAAACTGTTTGTGACTGTATTAACCTGACCTTCGTGTGATCTCTTAGCATAATTGACACTGAAAGGTGATAAAGGAAAGGCATTTTCTTTGTATGTGCCACCCATTTACTGAGGTTTATTGTAGAGTCTCCTAGCTTCTAAAAGAAGAGCAATTTTACAACTCTCAGTTCTATGAAACCCTGACAACGTGGATCAGATAGACAACCTGTCCGGTATCAGAAACTAGATATTCTAAAAGAGTGACAACGAACATCACGTTTCCTCATCAAGGATGGATATGCATTTACACTGAGTTAATGTGAACTAAACACGGACAATTTACTCATCATTGTTGCCTACTGAACCAGAATTGAACTGCCTTCATGGCCTGAATGTGTCAGCTATCCTCATTTCAAATGCACAATCTGTTATGCCATAATATTTGATACAGTCTCCTAGGAGCTATTTTAAAACAGAAAAACTATGTATTGTTTTGAATAAACTATCCTACACATTACTATCCTGTTCCAACACTATGCAAGATGCAAAAATATGATAGCACATACCCGAAGGAAGAGAGTTGACAATATTAATCAGGCGATGTTTGGCAAGAAAGATCAGCAAGCCTCTAAATGCTTTACAACAAATGTAATACTTCTGAGGCACAGTCACTGCTGTAATTTTTGATACACTGCAACCAAAATTGCACACGAGCAAATTTCCACAAACAGCAATGTGATAATATAATTTATTTGTGTGCTATTGATTGAATGATGAATATTGGTCAGAACACTACAATGTAATGTGACAGCTTTGCTGAAAAAGGTGGTTAGAACTAGGAAATAAGAAAAGATCTCTTACTCCATCAGAAGATTGTTATAGACCCCCAAACAGTGGAAAAGAGCTGGAAGAGGAAAAATAAGGGTCAATTTTCTGAGTATTCATATATAATAAGATATCTTTCTACATGTTAGGACTCAGTCAATTTATTCTGAACCAAACAGTGAAATGCATTCCAGATATACTGGAATCATAAGAGTGGATGACATTCATTATCATCTTTCATAATCAATATGTTTTTAGTCCAAGATTGGATGGGACTGTGCTGGATCAAATTCCAGGAAAAGATCTGGAGTAGTAGGTAGTACAATGATAGGAAATAGTGACCATACCATAAGAAATGAAAAGGGAATAACAGATGAAGATAAAGATATTTGGCTGGAAATGATACAGAAAAAGGAGCTGATAAAGATAGAATTAAAAAAGTAAGACAGTGACAAATGTTAAAATAGGGGAGGATTACTATATAGACTAGATAAATTATCTTAAAAGTAAATGAAGTTAACAAATGCTGGAATTCTTCAGATGAGTAGAGAAATTAAACTTAAAAAATAAACCTGAAGTAAATACGACAAAATTAAACATCAAGGAAAGGCAAAAAAAGGCTCAAAATTTGATCACTTAGTGCTGTTTCGAGTGGCACACTGGGTTGGAGGCTAACTGCCATTTCTGGGTGTTTCAAAGCTGTTCTGGGTTTTTCAAAGCTGTTGGCCAATTTTTGTATGGCCCAGACAGCATTGCAACAGAAGAAAGGCACAGGCAGACAGGTCCTCTCCATGGGTTGGAAAGCTTTGAATTGGAGTAAGCCTGACTTTACAAAGCCAACCTTGCAGATGTTATGGTGGGATTCCAATTTTGGAATTCAGTGTGCGTATCCATTCATCACTCTTCAAAGGTCCAGTGTAAGGCTGCACAATGTGCCCTGCACTAGCATTCCAGGCACCCAGGTTGCAGGTAAGGTCATTTTTGGTACATTTTTTGCAAAGTAATGGGCAGTATTCTGGAGTGTTTCTGGAGGTCTTTATGTTGAGTTCCTGGATTTGGGCAAGAGTGTTGCTGTTTCCTAAAGGAAAGGCAGTCAATGACCTGTTGGTATATAACTAGTTGTTAACTGGGAATCCAGATCAACTGATCTCCCACTGGTTCCCAGCCAAGGCCAGCTGAGACCAGCTCAGCTTGTTCCAGTTGATAATTATATCAGTTCCATTTAAGCCCTACTAGCCTGGTTAACTCAACTGGTTCCAAGACCGATTGGAATTCTCAGCTAGTTCAGGCTGATGTTTTCTTCCGAATTAGATGAATTTTCCTAAAAATACAGTTATTAAAAATAATTATGCATATCAATGATTAAAGTTCAAAAATGTTCAAAATCATGGTTTAAATAATTTGCTGGACAAACATTACCTTTATAACCGATTTTATTCCCCAGCTGAACACAGCCAAGAAGTGAAAGATGCTACTACTGTTGTCATAATCTTCACTTTTTCATTAGTTCAAAATGCAGATGTAACACAAAGCCATTCTGTGCAGAGTTAGCATGTTCCAAGTAGAACAGAATTTGGAGAATTAAAATACTGGGAGCAGGTTTTGCTGAGTGATTTATTTCCTATTGCTTATCTACCTTGCATCTTCTGAATCTCTTTCATCTGTATTTGCATACAATATCAAGAGTCTCTCTTGAGTTAGCAGTCTAAAACTTCCCAACCTATTTCCAATTTGTTCCAGCCCTACCAAACTCTGCATTTCTTCTGGCTTGGCCTCTCTACTTTCCCAAACCAAAAATATTTGCCCATGCAAAGAGCAGTACTGAGGAATGGGGTGGAATTTTCCCCTCTCGCACGCCATGGGAATCGTAGCAGGTGGGAAACAGACCATACAAAGGTTCGTTGACCTCAGGCTAGATTTTCCAGTTTCGAGGCGAGCACGGCTGGAAAATCCCTATCTTGCTTTTGCTTTCCATTCCATTCATGACCTTTTGTTCAATTCCCTTCCAAGCTCCTATTCAATCTTTCTCTATTCAATCCCTCCCTTTGTATCAAGACAACAGCTCCCAAATGCTCACACTTTCAGCCTTTGAAGTAAGCAACCACAAGTGTTCAGGCACCACCATCAGTTGACTCAACATGTGGATTCATGCTTTACTGGCCTTAGCTCCGAGTCTCCGCCTTGCATTTTTCTTAGTCACACACACACACACACTTCTCTCTGCCCTTCACCTCACTGGCAGTGCACCCCAGCTCCATATTAGGTCAGTCTTACAAAGTTATCTTCTTGTCATGCAGTGCAGATCATTTCCATTTGGTCCAACATAAAAAATTCTGTTTTATCTGAATCCCTAACATTGCGCTTACAGGACAGGTTTGCTCCAGTAAATTGGTTGCCATTGTACATGCTTTCCATCTGAGAAATGGGTGCATTAATGAGGAATTTAGACAACATGGTGAAATTTTTAAAAACAGTTCAACCCCAGGAGCTTAGAATTCCTTGGAGCTATTTGCAGTTTAATGGTTCATAATATTCATACTACGTCGCAAAGAAAGATTTGACAAAAATGTCCATTAAAAGTGTGCAAGTGAAAGGAAGAATATTAACATTTTGATGAAAAATTTCAGCTATAGAGTCTGCCATTTGATTTGCTCTCTGCTGCCAAATTCTACATTTGTACAGATAAACAACTCTATCATTATCATAGTGTAATCATGAAGTGCACAATGGTTGATTTTTCAGTGCACACAGCCTCTCCGGAGTTCATTTTGTCATTTTGCTTAATGTCTTCTAGAAAACAGAGATGATTACTTGGCATGCCTGTACATATTAAACACATCTCCTTGTTGCATGTTTAGCGGTCATCTGGCCAGAGTAAAGAAACGTTGAAAAAATAGTATGATGGCTTTACTTACCTGTTTTCTTTTTGCAGATACTGTAGTTAAAAAGTGTAACTTTGCTTTTCTTCTATTCAAAACTTATTTGGGTGCTAAGGAAACAGAAAATAATATGCCTGTACAACTCTGATTTAACAGCATAAATGTTTTAGCATTACTTCATTCTTGTCATATTAAAAGATTACTCTTTCACAAAAATATGGGGACCTGCTGCTAGTCTTTTTGCTTCCCACTCCCAGAATGCCTCTCTTGACTTCTGGTTGACCTCCTCAAAGTTGTCAGCAGAATTTCCAACTTCTGCCCCGCTCCTCAGGGGTTGGGGGGATCATCTGGTTCCCTGCGACATCTGGTTCAGTGTGTGCAGCTTGCCAATCAAATACAAATGTGGCCTGTCTATCGTTGGATTCAGATCTTTGGCCAAAGACATTGGCCAGATGGCACAGTTGGTCTGTCCTGTACCCTAATATGTGCTAATAATGCAAATGGTTCTCCGAACATTACATTACCAGCTTCTCAGTTAAAATTTTAGGAATGTATTAATGTCAGGCAAGACTATTTTGGACTACTTTGATGCTCAAAAACACAGTTCACTACAGATATCCCTACATTGAATTTATCACCAATTACCTGCTCAATTACTTCTTAATGTTACTGCAATGATCAGCAACCAACAGCTCCCTGAGCAGTTAATTCCAAACACTCAACACACTGAAAAAAATTATTGGTCCATTTACTTTCCCTCCTCTGAGATTCATCGTAATTCCGCTCTTTGTTATTTTCGGGTCCATATTGAACAATTCTCCATGTTTCAACTTGTCAATCTTGAATACCTGTGCAAGATTTGATCTCAGTTCCTTCTCCAGTTTAAACAAGCTGAGTTTCAGTAGTCTCTCCCTGTAGCTTGATGATGAGAAACACCTTCAATGTTAATATTGAAGAGTCTTGACAATGTCGTAAAGATCTAGGAAAACACTTGAAATATCTAGTTTGGAATTGCTTTTTTAAATAGCCACATGTGAAATGTTTTAAAGAGACAAAATTTCCTATTTTATTCAGAGTAATACTTTAAATCCTAATTCAATATTTTAACTTCACATCTAGCAAAAGAGAACAGATGTGAAAGGGAAACAACTGTCAAGATTCACTATGTGTGAGGATTATGCAGCTTTTTAGTGATTTGACACACATCACCTTTGCTTTGGGAGTGCACCTTGCTACAGGCAGCAGGATCTGGTCAGATTGTTCAAATCTGGGAGAGCTTAATCAGTAATGGTCAAATTGTTGTAAAATTCAAGCAGGAACGGACATAAAACAGCAGACTGCAGATGGCCTCACTTTAAGTAGAGTTACTAGTCTGAAAAGAGTCTAACAGGGGAGTCTATCTGCGGAAGACCAAATAATGCAGGCTAGGCTGGGAAGTAGAATCTAATCAGTAACTGCTCCCAACAGCTAGAAGAGGTCAAACCCAGGAAAATCAGGAAGAGTTCAACAGTGCCGCCACTGCAGTCAAGCAGTAACCAATGACAACTAAGGCAGTGGCAATTTAAAAAGTTTAAAGTTTATTTATTTGTCTCACAAGTAGACTTACGTTAACACTGCAATGAAGTTACTGTGAAAATCCCCCAGTCACCATACTCCGACGCTTATTTGGGTACACTGAGGAAAAAGTTTAGCATGACCAATTCATCTAACCAGCACATCTTTTGGACTGTGGGAGGAAACTGGAGCACCTGAAGGAAACCCACGCAGACACTGGGAGAACGTGCAGACTCCACACAGACAGTGACCTAAGCCAGGAATCGAACATGGGTCCCTGGCACTGTATTACATCAGAGCTACATTAACTCTAAAAGAACTGGAAGAAACTTGCAAAGCTGTCAAAAGTTTCAGATAGCATTAAACATCCTGCAAAAAGCTAAAGGGTTACCACAAAGTTTTAACACTCATTGGATGTTAACAGACCTTCTATCTGAATTTACTTTTTTCTGAAAATGCATCAAGTTGTGTTTTCTGGACCTCAATATTTCCAAACCAGATAAACAAGCCATTAACATTGAAATTGCAATAGACGATAAAGGCCTCCATAGACTGAACATGTCAGGTTTGTCCGATGACTCTCTTAAAAATCCAGATAAAATACGGTCAACACTCAAAGATCAATTAAGAGTGAAGCTCAACTCGGGAATACGCTGCCTGGAATACATGTCTTTTAGGCAACAACAGACAGAGACTATTGATCAATCATAAATTGATGCAGAGACAAGAGATGTGATTGCAACTTATCAGCTAACTCTGCCACCGTATGAATAACCAAGCTTGTGATACCATCTACTCAAACGGAAATATTCAAAAAATCATCTTGGATCAACCCAAAGGTAACGTCATGGAAGCACGATTGCAAATCTGATACAGGTATGAAGCTATTCTAATGGATAGACAGACTATAGGCTCTGTGTAATTCATCCAGCATTAACACAATGACAGAAACAGACAAGCCTAGTAAACAATGCAGGTGGTGCAGCCTCATATATACACTCAGAAAATGCCCAACTTTTAAAGCTGTAAGCAAGGAACAGAGAACATTGGAAGCACCAGTTCAGAAATGTAGAACATTTACCAGGATAGATGGTACAATATTATGAACCCGGATCCCTGGCGCTGTGAGGCAGCAGTACTAACCAATATGCCACCATGCTGCCCTTTAATGGTGGGCAGCTCACTTACTCCAACTGGCTCAGAAGCCGAATGCAGCTCCTAACTATATTACAGACAGGGATGAGAGGGAAACCCCTGTTCCCTTTCCTCACTGTCCATAATCAATATGTTTTTGAAAAAGTAGATGTGTGTATTTCTAAAAAGTTCATTTATTAGTCACAAGTAAGGTTTACATTAACACTGCAATGAAGTTACTGTGAAATTCCCCTAATCGCCACACTCTGGCGCCTGTTTGGGTCAATGCACCTAACCAGCACGTCTTTCAGACTGTGGGAGGAAACCAGAGCACCTGGAGGAAACCCACACAGACACGGGGAGAACGTGCAAACTCCACACAAACAGTGACCCAAGCTGGGAATTGAACCCAGGTCCCTGGAGCTGTGAAGCAGCGGTGCTAACCATTGTGCTACCGTGCCGTCCCTTCTTATGATCAATTTGAGTAACTGGCAGCAAGTTTTTTGTGGGTTGAACTTAAGGGGATTACTTATTCACTCAACATCTACCACCACATCACTCACTCGAACACACACATGAACACACACATGAACAACACACACACACACATGAACGCACATACATGAACGCACACACACACACACACACAGAAAATGCTGTTAAAGAGAATAGTACACCATTTCAATTGATAAACAAAAAAATAGTTTGTAATTCACTGGATTGGCTCATTTTGGAGAACACGATGCAAGCCTGGTGAAAAAGATATTTTTCACTCTTGGTGTGTAACGAGGTGAATTTAATAGCCAAATCCATAAATAACAGTTGTTGCAGGATTCTCTTTAAAAAATTCACTTTCTGCAGGTGACAAATTTAGTTTCTTGTGGTCTTATTCTAAGGAGGTGGGTTTGCTGTATTAGTCAACTTAAAAAAGTACAGGCATGGAGAACTTATGATGTTGCAGTCTTCATGTCTTAAGGTTTAGATGTTGCTGCATTTTCTACTTCTATTGTTGTCTGTCGTTACAGTTCATGTCTTAAACGGTAACAATGTGACATACCTGCAATCTACCTAACACAGCTCTCAAAGCATAAAAGTGGCAGAATGCCACAATGGTTAGCACTGCTGCCTCACAGCACGACGGACCCAGGTTCAATTCCAGCCTTGGGTCACTGTCTGTGTGGAGTTTGCACGTTCTCCCCTTGTCTGTGTGGGTTTCCTCCGGGTGCTTCGGTTTCCTCCCACAGTCCAAAGATGTGCAGGTTAGGTGGATTGGTCATGCTAAATTGCCCCTCAGTGTCCGTAGGTGTGTAGGTTAGGGGGATTAGTAGGGTAAATGCATGGGGTTATGGGGATAGGGCATGAGTAAGATGTTCTGTCGGACAGTCGGTGTAGACTCAATGGGCCGAATGGCTTCCTTCTGCACTGTCGAAATTCTATTCTATGATTTACTGGGCATGACAAATTGTAACAAACACACTCCTATCCAATTATGCTCGGCCTTTGAAAATTTCTACTTGAAAAGTATTGGGGCTACATTGGGGCTTTGTGTGATGGTATAGAGCCATAAGAGAAGAGATGCCAAATCAGGAACCTTTCAGTTGAATTATCCCCAATAAGTCTCTGGTTTCCTTCAGCATAGCTAATTTTCCATCGTCAATTGCCAGAGTTTACAACAAAACAGGCCACAATTCTCAGGAATCTAAGTATTATTATCAAAGATCCATGGTTGGCTTCCCCTGAATTGTTGTAAAGCTTTTCATTCCGCTTGGATAGTTTGCTTAATGGGCTCTGATGCAATCAATCATTTGTTATTGTTAATTTATTGGTTTGATCACATTAGAGAATTTTGCAAGATTGTATATAAATATAAATACAATCAAATTGCAGTTCCAGTCTCACAAACATGCAATGTAGATTTTTAAAATCTGGGCTCTTGTACTGAAATTGAGAGTTGCAAAATGAAATATTCAGGCAAGTAATTGGAGACGACAGGGCACTTAGCCCTCGCACTGTGGGAAAATTGCAAGGGCCCCATAATATTTCAATCATTATCTATTAAAAAATCAGCTGTTTTATTAGTTAACTGACTTCAGTATTGTTATTCTAAAGCTTTTACTGTTTCTAACGCATAACTCAATCAGAAAATATCTTAAAACACTAGCCAAACCATCCACTGAGGCCCACAGTGGATTACATTTCTCAGTTGAAGGCAAGGTCACCATAACAGCTTGGCAAGTTTTATATTAATACAATAAAATTGACATACTTTTTCACCAACGATTCTTCCAGTCCAGACATTCCTTTTATTCAGTTCTTTTCAATGAATCATGCTGTAATGTTTGAAAACTAATCTATGTGATTTGCTCGTTTGTACCCAGGTCGTATGATTCCTTCTTTAGCCAATTCCTTCTTCAGACACTAATGACCTTTAAGGGAAGGAAATCTGCCATCCTTTCCTGGTCTGGCCTACATGTGACACCAGAGTCAAAGCAATGTGGTTGACTCTCGGCTACCCTCTGAAGTGGCCTAGCAAGCCACTCAGTTCAAGGGCAACTAGGGGTGGGCAATAAATACTGACCAGCCAGCAACGCCCATGTCCCACAAATGAATAAAAAAAATTAAAACAGATATAAAAGCAAATGAGCTGTTTGGTTCTTGTGGTTTTTAACTAGGGAACAAAATGAAAATGACAAAGTATTTAAATATCAGAAGCATTGAAGTACCAGGAAAAACAATATTGAATAACTAGTGATACAAGCAGCAAAACCAACCATTCTCTAATAGCCAAACTAAAGAAAGAGAGACTTGTTGGAATTCAACACATTCATAATCATGAGTTACCCATGATGCGCGATATAACTCACGAGGCTAGAGATGCTCGAGGAAATAAAGGCTTTTATTGACTACTACAATAGAGCTACCATATATAATACACGATCCCAGACTGAAGGGTCCCAGACAGAGCAGTGACCTTTATACCTCTCCCAGGAGGCGGAGCCCGACTGGGATGTACCGTAATAACTATATTACAGGTAGAACAGCCTAACCCTAACCCCAACAGCAACAAGTAGAACAACCCAACCCTAACCCCAACAGCAACAAGTAGAACAACCCAACCCTAACCCTAACAGCAACATATATACAGACTCATAGTACTGGCCAGACCCTGGCTCAGTACTACCTGGTGGGAACCAACGATGGTTCACCACAACCCATTCAAACTTATTGGCTGCACAACTCAGTTCTATGATACCACTGTTTTCTCAGGGTGTCTACGTCCGGCAAATTCCGGCAAGGCCCCCAGGCTGATTGCCATGTTAGGATATGTGAAAGCATGCCATACATGTGTCAGTAGCATGCAGAGCGGGCAGATTATGATGTCAGTCAGTATCAGACACTGATTTGGGGCCTGACTGGTTATTTTGGACCTCACAGACAGTGTTAATATGCCTCAGTAATCTGAGGGATCTGCTGGAGTACAGATTGCCAGGCTGCTGTGAGAGCCTGTATGCTTCTTTGCACACTGGTGTCAACAGCCATTATGTCAGCAATCTGAGCTTTCATGGCAACAAGCATGGATCTTATATCTTCAGTCTGAGTTCTCACTGCAACATTCAGATGCCAGCTGGTTTCTGCCTGTTCGGCAATGGAAGTAAAAGTCTCATCTCTCACGTCGTCAGATGCTGCACTGAGGTTGTCTCAACAAATGCTCTCATGGAGTTTGCTATCACTTCCCCAATAGAAAGAATGGGTTCCAGGTTGTGTGTGAAGCCCTGTGCCAAGTTGGAGCTGGGTTCCTCCAGGCTTTTTGACCGTGACAACAGGCTCTGTGGCACATCTTCCAATAAATCTCTGTGTGATTGTCCTTCAGATTTTTACATATCCATCCCTTATTTGAGTCTTCTGCAAAAGAACTCATCTACAGCCTTGTTCTCGAGGAGAGCTGGTGCCTGTGCTGCCCTTTCCTCCTGGCCTTGCTATAGCTCACCTCTGCCCACAATGATTAAATTCCTGCAGTTCTTGCTTCTATACTACAAGCAATATTAGTACCTGAGGCGGTGGCTGTGAGTGTCAAATCAAGTGATGGAGCTTCTTCATCCGATATGTGGTCCAACATCTCCTGTTTCGTGCTGAGGCTGCACTAACTGGCCTAGCTTCGGCATCTAAAAGTATAAATGCAAAAGGGGGAGAGTTGGAGGTGAGAGAAGTGGAGGAATGGGAAGTACATAGAACATAGAATATAGAAAAACTACAGCACAAACAGGCCCTTCGGCCCACAAGTTGTGCTGAACACATCCCTACCTTCTAGACCTACCTATAACCCTCCATCCTATTAAGCTCCATGTACTCATCTAGGAGTCTCTTAAAAGACCCTATTGAGTTTGCCTCCACCACCACTGATGGCAGCCGATTCCACTCGCCCACCACCCTCTGTGTGAAAAACTTACCCCTAACATCTCCCCTGTACCTACACCCCAGCACCTTAAACCTGTGTCCTCTCGTAGCAGACATTTCCACCCTGGGAAAAAGCCTCTATGCCTCTCAACATCTTATACACCTCTATTAGGTCTCCTCTCATCCTTCGTCTCTCCAAGGAGAAAAGACCGAGCTCCCTCAGCCTATCCTCATAAGGCATGCCACTCAATCCAGGCAACATCCTTGTAAATCTCCTCTGCACCCTTTCAATCTATTTCACATCAGATTTCAGGATGAGGATCAAGTGGGATTTGTGAAGATGCATGAGGCAGGGGTGTACCATCACCCTGGATGGTTTCAACAATGCTGGTTGCAATTACTTCAGTGACGGCCATGCGAGTAATTTGGATTCTTATTTCCTGCAAGGCACTCAGGAAATTCCTGTCTCCCACTATCTCTTTGATGTTGCCCCCCTGTTATGTGCTACCATCTCCTGCAAGAGAGAGGGAAAACTGTCAGTGAGTGTGCTGCAGTGTGTTTGAGCTGAATAGCCGGAAATACGTGGAGGTTGTGAAATGTAGATGTGAGGCTTGCAGAGGAATTAAATGTGTGAAGGTCAGGTGGAGGATATAAATGTTAGGCATGAGTCCGGATTGCTGGATTGCTAATGGGTGTGTAATGGGGTGGAGCAGATGTAATGGGCTGAATGGCCTACTTTTGCTCCAACGTCTTATGGGACTGTGATGCACTGAACAGTGTGTGAGGGTGGTAGTGCAGTGGGTAACATATGGTATTTGAAGATGCATTCACTCACCTTGACCACTTTTTGTTATTGAATTTTTCCAGCCAGCACTTCAGTCAGGTTTTCAGGCTCTGATCCATTGAATTAATTTCCAGAACTTCCTGCTCCCATTTCCTTCTCAGTTTATGTTTGGATCACCTCCGGGCACCCTGCAACAACATGACGTCCCTCCTCCTTTCTACCACTTGACTTACGGCTGCATTAGCCGTTTCTGGTCTGCTGCTTCTTGGCTCCCTTTTTGTTCCTTGTGAGAAACACTTCCAGGGAACATTTCCAACACTTGGCGCAGCCAGAATGAACTTTCCCTGTAAGAGGTGCAGTTGAGTTATAACTCATGCCAGACTCGCCTGAACCTGGCTATCCTGCTGAACATGTGGTCAGCCAGCGACATCTTTGGAGCCGGACTACACACCACATTAATACATTTGAGCAGTTAGCAAGAAGTATGTGTGCTGGCTGCATCACCTAGACTGGGTGAGGAATAATCACGCAATAAAACCACCGCACTCAGCAACGGGCCATATCCAATTTTTAGCCCTTTATATCAGCGTCAAGTACAAAGTGATTAACCTCATCAACAGCAACAGTTAATCTCAGAATAAAATCATAGAATCCCTACAGTGCAGAAGGAGGCCATTCGGCAAATCAAGCCTGCACCGACCACAATCCCACCCAGCCCTATTCCCTATCTTTGCATTGACTTTGTCAGTGGAGTGCCCTCTATTAGGCCGCATTTGATTTAACAGATCTGCAGTAACAAAGTTCACTGAACGATTATTTTCTTCTGTAACAGCTGTGGGCAACTAATTATTGGAAAGCAAAAACATTAAGTAGGTGGTATCCATGTGTTTAAGCTGCTGGCCAATCTTTGATAGCACAAACAAGAAATTTGAAAATGCAACAGAAAAAATAATCAATTTTATTTAAAAAAGTAATAAAGATAACTGATGGAATTTGCAATATTGTATAAAAACAACAACATTTTGGACACATGTAACAATTGGTTAACATGGAAAAGAGAAAACTCCGTTTGAACAGGACTCTTCAGATTGATTTTTTTTAGTGTTAGCTGACAATGTAAGCTGCTTTTCCCTTTAAATTATTAACTGTTCTGCTCTGCATTTCCAAGATTGCTACCCTGAATTCACCGTTTTTCTTTTTGTCTCCACAATATTGTTTATGTCAAATACTAAACAGTGTCAAACTGCTTTTCTCAACATTCATAGAATCATAGAATCTCTACAGTGCAGAAGGAGGCCATGTGGCCCATCGAGTCTGCACCAACATCAATCCCACCCAGGCCCTATCCCCGTCACCTCATGTATTTACCCTGCTAATCCGCTGACACGAAGGGGCAATTTAGCATGGCCAATCAACCTAACCCGCATCACTTTGGACTGTGGGCGGAAATTGGAGAACCCGGAGGAAACCCACGCAGACATGAGGAGAATGTGCAAACTCCACGCCTTCAGTCACCTGAGGCCAGAATTGAACCTAGGTTCCTGGCACCGTCTGGCAGCAGTGCTAACCATTATGCCACCATGCCGCCCACTGTGCTACAGTTTCACATAGGTAGTTGTAAATATTTTCGGAAGTACTGTGAAATTGGGTGAGAACTCATACACCTCCAGGCTTAACATGAATGATTTATGAATTTTTTTTAAAAGAGAAAAATAAATTGAAGAGCTCTTTCTCATTTTTGTTTCCCACAGGGAGTTTTCTTCCCTGCACTTTGTTGCTTCATGAACAAAATGTATTTTGAGCATTTTCTGGCACTAATAGTTTAGGAATGACATATCATCCTTGAAATTAATGTTGTAATAGAGCAAATGAGCAATAACAGTCAGCAATGTCAGAAATGCATATGATTTCCTCCAATTTTCCATTAGCTTGAAATTCCTGAGTCGTGGGTATTCTGTGACAGTAAACTGAAACTGTTTTTGCCTACATCCAACTGAACTCTGACCCCTGTTGCACTACCTAGTGCAAAAAAGAACAAGGCTAGAATGCTCCACTCCCCAAAACAGCTCTATTGAGTGAGCAGGACACATTATACTCTGGACTGGCTGTGGGACGAGCTGCAATAAGTCAGGAAAGAGCTGGGGATAAGAAAGTTTGTTCCATTTCACATACAGTGGTCACCAGATGAGCTTGCAAGTTTTGTAACTGGGGTTGCTCACAGCAATGTCCAGGATACTAATCCAGGGACACTCCTGAACAATCTGGAAACATTGGCAGCCCTATGTCACCCTCTACATCAATGGGGACCAAGTTGAAAGGGTCGAGGGTTTCAGGTTTTTAGGTGTCCAGATCACCAACCTGTCCTGGTCCCCTCATGCTGGCACTATAGTTAAGAAAGCCCACCAACGCCTCTACTTTCTCAGAAGACTATGGAAATTTGGCATGTCAGCTACGACTCTCACCAACTTTTACAGACACCATAGAAAGCATTTTTCTAGTTGTTTCACAGCTTGGTATGGCTCCTGCTCTGTCCAAGACCACAAGGAACTAAAAAGGTCATGAATGTAGCCCAATCCATTACACAAACCAGCCTCCCATCCATTGACACTGTCTACACTTCTCGCTGCCTCGGCAAAGCAGCCAGCATAATTAAGGACCCCACGCACCCTGGACATTCTCTCTTCCACCTTCTTCCATCGGGAAAAAGATACAAAAGTCTGAGGTCACGTACTAACCGACTCAAGACCAGCTTCTTTCCTGCTGCTGTCAGACTTTTGAATGGACTTATACCTTGCATTAAGTTGATCTTTCGCTACACCCTAGCTATGACTGTAACATTACATTTTGCACTCTCTCATTTCTTTCTCTATGAACGGAATGCTTTGTCTGTGTAGCACGCAAGAAACAATACTTTTCACTGTATGTTAATGCATGTGACAATAATAAATCAAATCAAATCAAATCAAAGTCAGCAGCAGATCAGTGACACCTTCTAGTGTTGCACAAGTGACAGGAGGCATTTACTCTGATAGCACAAGAGTTATGTAACTACCAGAATGGTAATATCAAAACTAATCTAAACATGATCACTGTAGACAGATTTAAAATTAAGCTGCTGGATTTTGAGTCTAGCAGAGGTTGCAAGAGATGCAAGAGCAGTAAGTTTTGTACAACATTGCGATGGATATGTCTTTG
This sequence comes from Mustelus asterias, assembly GCF_964213995.1. Classification (NCBI taxonomy): domain Eukaryota; kingdom Metazoa; phylum Chordata; class Chondrichthyes; order Carcharhiniformes; family Triakidae; genus Mustelus; species Mustelus asterias. Next base: position 97,578,356 of record NC_135802.1, on the reverse strand, counting down.
ATGTGAGTAGAAATATTTCCATTTTAGAATTTCTCTGAGACATGTTGTCATGTTCCATAATCATCTTCCTGCATTCTGCTGCCGAGCTGGACTTCAGATAGTGTGCTTATCTTAGAAGTTACTAGAAGGCGAAAGTGTGAAAAGGGAACATTGTCAAAGAAGATTTGGGTGTTTGAAATGACCAACCGATGCATGCAACATACTCAGTTCTTTCAAAGACATTTACAGTATCATGGATTCATACAGCTCAGAAGGAGGCCATTAGGCCCATCACGCCCATGCCTGCTCTTTGAAAGTCCTTTCTATTAGCCCCACTCTCCTATTCTTTCACTTTAACCCTTTCATACCTTACAGTTTCAAGTTGTGCACCCCAGATTACAACAATTCTCCACATAAAAATAAATTCTCCTCATCTCTCCACTGGTTCTTTTGCCAAGTATCTTAAATTGGTGACCTCTGGTTATTAACTTACTGTGGGGGAAAACTATTTATCTTTCTTTAACACTATGAAAACCCTTCATAATTTTAAACACCTGTATTAAGTATCCATTTATTCAGAAAGGTTGGTAAAAGTCGCAGTTTCAATCAGGGATAAGAACAGGCTGAATGAGGAAGCAAGAATGTGGCAGATTGAGCATAATGTGGGCAAGTGTAAAGTTATCCACTTTGGAAAGACAAATAGAATATGGGAAATGTTGGTGTTCAGGGAGATCTGGGTGTCCTTGCACCTGAATCATATAGGTAATTGGTAGCTTTTCATCATGTAAAACAATGGTAGGCGCCATGGCGGCCAACTCTGTGGTTGGCATTATCTGGTGTGTCTCTGGAACTTCACTCTGGCATGGCAGTCTTTGTCACATTAGCTGCAGAGGTAGACAGTGAATCATAGAATCCTACAGTGCAGAAAGAGGCCATTCGGCCCATCGAGTCTGCACCAACCACAATCCCACCCAGGCCCTATCCACATATCCCTACATATTTACCCACTAACCCCTCTAACCTATGCATCCCGGGACACTAAGGGGCAATTTAGAGTGGCCAATCAACCTAGCCCGCACATTTTTGGACTGTGGGAGGAAACCGGAGCACCCGGAGGAAACCCACGCAGACACAGGGAGAATGTGCAAACTCCACACAGACAGCGACCCGAGCCGGGATTCGAACCCAGGTCCCTAGAGCTGTGAAGCAGCAGTGCTAACCAGTGTGCTACCGTGCACGGTTTACTGGTCTCTGTTTTCTCTGGGCCTTCTTCTCATCCAGCTTTACATTTCTGCCCGCTTCTTCCAATGCGATTTATTTCAATTTATTCAAGGCAGAATTAAACAGATCTTTGATAGATAAGGGAGTCAAGGGTTATGATGGAGGCAGATGGCAAAGTGGAGTTGAGACTACAACCAGATAAATTATTGTTGGCAGTGTTTTGTATTAAAGCAATGTGCAGCAGTGAGATGACGTCTATATGTTGAATTGACATTCATGTCATTTTGAAGATTCTTGGCTGTAACGACCACAGTACCTCAATAGAAGGTAAGTTAATGCCTAGATTTTGCAGGCATTGGCAAACAAAGGGTGCCAGCGCTTCATTGCACTTACATTTGCCCACATATTTACTGTGAGCTTTTCCACTGTAACTTACTGAGAGTCCACTGATGCAGCACCATTTACAAAGGATGTGTGTGAACAGAGCAAGCAATGGTGTGTCAGCTTAACTGATCAGACACACCAAAGTTCAAACCAAATAAGATCTGAAGACTGGTGAAAGGGTCACTGTTCATGATTACACCGTATCGATTAATTGTGTTACAGGCAGTACGATTACTTTATGCTGACCGTTGTTTTAAATGGTTTGAGTTATACTTACCTGTTTATTTTCTGCATGCGTTAACAGTGGGCCCAATATTGTGAGTAGCCAGTGGTCTCTTGAGTCAGCCTGCATTCCTTTAAGGGGAAGTGTATTGTGGTTGTAAGAAGTCACTTGTGAGCTAAACCAGTGCTCAGATACTTCCAGCATTTGCTGAATGTGCTAGAGTGTGCACCAAAGATTTCAGACATTGGAGGTCTAGATGAAAGAGCTGGGAAAGAGGAATGGTGCCCTCTATCTACAGGGAGCAGAAGGCCCTCCAGACAGACTGCCAGCAGGCAGTCATAGGTAGTATCAGAGGTCAGTCCCAAGAACATGGTGCAGTGCAGGAAGAATTTTAACAATTTCACATTTGTTGTCAAAGTCAGTGAATTAATCTTCAAATGGCATTTCCTATTAACTGCATCACTAGCCCCAGCGACTGCTCAATTCATTATTGACCATGTTGAAGATTAGATCTGACTGTAGAACGTATTTGGAAAGATATTGTACTTGTAAACCAGTAAATACAGAAGCTTTTACAGTGAAATTTCTTCTTAGTACTGGAACTGATTCAAATGGCTCAACTTCCAAACAATGGCTAATGTTGAAGGTAAATTTCCAAATTTAAATTTACAGAATTTCGTTGGTCAATTAATTAATCATTTATTCATTAATCTGGCCTAATCAATGTACTGTTATAACAATGCTACCGAGTTCGGGGTAGTTTGTTCCAATTTCTTTATATTTCAGTGTTTATTTTTCAGAATAAAAACAGAAAAAGCCAGATAAACTCAGCAAGTCTGGTAGTATCTGTGGAAAGAGAAACAGAGTTAACATTTCAAGTCCATATGACTCTTCATCAGAGCTACTTCTATCTTTCAGTAGAAGTTTTGAGATCGGCTTAATCATTGTTTGATACATTAAACTGAAGTAGTCACGACAGAGAGATAAAGATTAAGCAGGATATTGAAGCACAAGAATACTGGTGTGTGAGATGTAGTTTCATTCAATTCTGTACCCAATGTCACTGAGTTATTGAACTCGCCTGCATTGATGCAAAGAGACACAAAAGGGTAAACACTAAGGTCTCACAGTCTCAATGTGGAATTGCATTTGAAGGGAGTCTAGGTGAGAATGACATTAGTAAAGTTGGAGAAATCTTTGCCTCTGATGTTGCTTCCAACCCTCTGGGAACATAAAATTTGAGGAATGAAGTGAAAAAAGAAGTACTTCTTCACCGATTGGAGGGAAAATAAGAGTTCAAATTATCTCCGGGTTTAACATTATTCTGTGTGGGAGATGCCTCACAATGTAAGAAGGCCTGGAAGCAACCAGCTAGCTGTCCTTTCAGACTTAATTAGTGCTTGGGCAAACAATATGGAGAGAAGAATATGCTACCTGTAGTGAAGTGAAAAACACATCTATAAATAATTATGCTACAATTTACTACGCCGGAAGTACAGATGAAGTCTTTGGCTGACTTAACTCTTATGTGGAAGCTGCAAGTTGACATACTTCAGCAGAAATGATATAGATCAAGCCTGCTTGTAGCTAACTCTAATGACTTGTTTCATCAACAGACTTGTTTCATCAACACAGATCATTTCATTCACAGAAGCAAAATATAAATTTATCATTACAGATGGAAAGTCATCATATATTTATAACACAGTGTTTGAAAGATATCAATCAACGACAAATATGCAGCAGCCTTCGTAATTGCATTATTTGGCTATTCAAAAATAAATATTAATTCAGTAATGTTGTTGGAAATGCATAAAAAGATTACAAATCTAGTGCGCTATTCCATACGACATGCAACAGAAGTGAAAACATTAGATAATACAAAGGCTAATATCCTATCAAGACCAATTATGGCCTTCATCTATTGAAACACCAGCCATATGTGCTCGAAAGGTGGTTAAAAAATAAAATGTCTCATGGTTAAAGAAACATTTACTTGTAGCAGGTTCCTGGTTGTCACAGCATGTAAGACGCACATATATATTCTTGATCCATATCTAGGGGATGGTGCAGTGAGACACATTTGGCTTAATATTTTAGCTTACAGAGTCAACAGGAAAGAAGAATTCATTAGCTTGCACTTGGAGAAATATGTAAGCTCTGTAATTTATTACAATATCTCCAGTTCCTGCAGCTTCCAGAGGTAATAGAGTAGACTTATGAAATCAAATATAAAGATACATTCTTCAATATATGTTAAAATATGACTATAAACATCAGTAACCCAAAACATTTGGGTTCCATTATGTAGTGCCTTAAACAAAGTAATACAACCTAAGGCGCTTCACAAGTGGTTCATGAAACAAAATTTTGACATCACCTCACATAATGAGATAATACAGCAGATGACAAAAAGCTTAGTCAAATAGGTTTCAAGGCATGTCTTAAAGGAGGAAAGAGACATAGAGAGATGGGGAAGCTTAGGAAGGGAATTCCATAGTTTAGGATCTTGGCAGCTGAAGACAAGGCTCCCAATGATGGAGCTAATAAATGTGGGGACACTTGGCAGAACAGAATTGGAGGGTTACATGGCCGGAGGAGTTTGGGAAGGTCGAGCTCATAGAAAAATCTGAAGAAAGGGATGATAATTATAAAACTGAGACATTGCTTAATTAGAAACCAGTAGATAAGCTAGCACAGGGATGATGCGTGAATGGGAATGAGTGCGAGTTTGGGCAGCTGAGTTTTGGGTGACGTGGCTTCACAGGGTTATCCTTTATGTTTATATCAGAATTGTCAGAAGTAATTAAATGAAGGAGCTCAATGGCCGAAAATATAAGTTTAGGGTAGATTTTTTTCATTGATCACAATAGTGAATCTGGGCACAAATTGTGTTTGAAATTGTGCTGGTTTCCCGAAGTGAATTTATATTTCAAGCTTCTTCTCAAATCATTTGCATAATCACAAATGTAAAATCTCTCATGAAACAGTGCAATTGGACAGCATAAGAGAACAATGATTTTTTTCTTGCATTAAAACATGGAAGCGTAAATGTTGATCTAGATATATGACAATTCCATTTTCTCAATGCCAAAATGGCTTATATTGGTGTATAAGTTGATCTCCCATTTTTCAACTCTGGAAAAAATGTTTATATTCACCTCATAAGTTGGTGCATGGGATCTAGCAGCCCATATAGAATCCTTACCGTACAGAAGGAGGCCATTCGGACCATTGAGCCTGCACCAACAACAATTCCACCCAAGCCCTATCCCTGTAACCTCACACATTTACCCTGCTAGTCCCCCTGACACGAAGGGCAATTCAGCATAGCCAATCAATCTAACCCACACAATTTTGGAGTGTGGGAGGAAACCGAAGCATCCAGAGGAAACCCACACAGACGTCGGGAGAATGTGCAAACTCCACACAGACAGTGACCCAAGGCCAGAATTGAACCTGGATCCCTGGCGCTGAGGCAGCAGTGCTAACCACTCTGCCACCATGCTGCTGTGTTGACAAGAAGACAGGCAGGAGATTAAAACATGCCCACACGGAGCAGATCTTGCATAGCAATGGACAATCAGAAATGGGTCCCCCTGCACCAGCACCAATTTCACGTTTTCTACTCAGTGTATAAGTTGTCCCTCTTTTGGAAAGAGTTTTCTAAGCTTAAAAGGTCAATTTATATTCTGCAATCTACAGTACGTATTGCTGTATCTGAGAGTGATGACCTGGCATTAATATAGCTGAGCATTTCCGAAGAAGTATATTGGACTTGTAACTTTAACTTTGTTTCTTTCTCCACCGATGCTGTCAGACTTGCTGAGATTTTCCAGCATTTTGTTTTTATTAATACAGCTGAGATTGGGTTTATCACAACAAATGGGGATTTTTTCTATGGGTGTCTCGTTCACCATCCACGAGGACCCTAATTTTAAATAACTGAAATGACTTGAAAAACTATAGTGGAGATATTTACTTGTTTTTTTTTGTTGCACACTTGCCAGTTTCTTAGAAAATTAATTATTTTTTAATATTAAAAAATTGGAAACCTGCTCACAATTGCCTTTGTACCTCAAAAATAATCTTCATTTTAAAGGACCATCTTGAAGACCCACAAATGGAGATGATCAGCAGAATCTTGCCATGCTGTTGGATTGGGTCTGGATGAATGGCTAGTTTTGTGGCTAGGGCCAGTTTCCAACAGTATCATTTCTTCCTCAGTGCTAAAGATCATAGAAACTGAATTGGTGCTTGATATAGCTTGCGCTTACAATTCTTTGAACCTTCAAGCAGGTTTATCGGATTTCAGATGAATTACACTGGCAAAACTAATGCAATGTAACAGAAACACTAGGCCACAGTACTTTCGCTGGGAAGTGTATAAGATTGCAATCAATATAAAACCAGAATTCCAGTGAAAAGGAAAATTAAATGTTCATCATAAAATTGCCACATTATGTGATTGATGGAAGAATAGTTTCAATAAAGCTCTTCTTTCAATTGTTAATTGGTCATTAATTAAACCTAAGTACGTTGGATCTGTGGAAGTACCCTGTATGAAAAAGCTACTGTGGCTATATTATACATTAATAAATATCTTCCATTATTATCCTACTCCAGTGATAAAATCCAGGCCGACACTCCAATGAAGTACTGAGAGAGCGCTGCACTTGCCGTCCTTCAGATGTGACAATAAATCAAGACCACATCTGCTGTCTCATGTGGATGTAAAAGATCTCACGACACTAGAAAGAAGAATAGGGTAGTTAACCATGGTGTCCTGGTCAATATTTATCACTGAAACAACATAAATTAAAACATCACATTGCTGTTTGTGGAACCTTGCTGTGCTCAAATTACCTGCTGCATTTTCGACAACAGTAAGTACACGTCAAAACACTTACATGGCTGGAAAACATTTTGGATCTCCTGAGGTCATGAAAGGTACAACATAATTTCAATCTCTACTTTAAAAAACAATCTCAGCTGAAATTGTATGTGCAATGCCATCAATCTGCTAACTGGCAACATAAACTGATTAAAATTTTAAAAAACAGTTCCTGAGCTGCTTTGTTACTGTTGTGAAATGTCCTTTACACTGACAGCGTGAATAATATCGTGATACCCATCTAAGATCCAGATCAACGAGAGAGGTGGGAAACATTCACAAATACCGACTTAAAGCAAAAATAGGATTAAAAACTGCAGACACAGGATAAGGGACATTTTCTGAAGGGAATCTTTTGGTGTGCATGAGGAAAATGTCACTGAGGGTAACTGCTATCCTATTGCTATCCAATGACTCTTGCTGAAAGTGACTGGATGTGGATGTCAGGTAAGGAGAGAATCAAGCTCAACATTATAGGTCTAAAAGTCTACCTCAGTGAGGGGTCAATATCCTCAGCATTGGGAAAGAGGAGAACAATACAAAATTGGATACAAAATTGGCTTCTTGACAGAAGCCAGAGGGTGGTTGTAGAGGTTTGTTTTTCAAACTGGAGGCCTGTGACCAGCGGTGTGCCTCAGGGATCAGTGCTGGGCCCACTGTTATTTGTCATTTATATTAATGATTTGGATGAGAATATAAGGGGCCTGGTTAGTAAGTTTGCAGGTGACACCAAGATTGGTGGCATAGTGGACAGTGAAGAAAGTTATCTCCAATTGCAACGGAATCTTGATCAATTGGGCCAGTGGGCTGATGAATGGCAGATGGAGTTTAATTTAGACAAATGCGAGGTGATGCATTTTGATAGATTGAACCAGGGCAGGACTTACTCAGTTAATGGTAGGGCGTTGGGGAGAGTTACAGAACAAAGAGATCTAGGGGTACATGTGCATAGCTCTTTGAAAGTGGAGTCACAGGTGGACAGAGTGGTGAAGAAGGCATTCGGCATGCTTGGTTTCATCGGTCAGAACATTGAATACAGGAGTTGGGACGTCTTGTTGAAGTTGTACAAGACATTGGTAAGGCTACACTTGGAATATTGTGCGCAATTCTGGTCACCCTATTGTAGAAAGGATATTATTAATCTAGAAAGAGTGCAGAAAAGATTTACTAGGATGCTACCGGGACTTGATGGATTGAGTTATAAGGAGTGGCTGAATAGACTGGGACTTTTTTCTCTGGAGCGTAGGAGGCTGAGGGGTGACCTTATAGAGGTCTATAAGATAATGAGGGGCATAGACAAGGTAGATAGTCAATATCTTTTCCCAAAGGTAGGGAAGTCTAAAACTAGAGGGCATAGGTTTAAGGTGAGAGGGGAGAGATACAAAAGTGTCCAGAGGGGCAATTTTTCACACAGAGGGTGGTGAGTGTCTGGAACAAGCTGCCAGAGGTAGTAGTAGAGGCGGGTACAATTTTATCTTTTAAAAAGCATTTAGATAGTTACATGGGTACGATGGGTATGGAGGGATATGGGCCAAATGCGGGCAATTGGGATTAGCTTTGGGGTTTTAAAAAAAAGGACAGCATGGACAAGTTGGGCCGAAGGGCCTGTTTCCATGCTGTAAACCTCTATGACTCTATGACGCAAATGGAGAGAAAAGAGGAAGCAAAGACTTTGCCATGAGGCAGGCTGCTGATTCACCATTGCTAATTTCATAATACCACTCAAAAAGAGTTTAGACCATATTGAGTCTTAACCATGTGCAATGGGTATGGAAGAACTATTCAAATTGGACTTGGAATATGCATCCTCAAATTCAATGTTTAAAGCATTACCCAATATTTTTTCAGACTTTATATAACGAAATGGCAAAGATATTGTGTGTAGGAATGAGTAACGTGAAGACTAAGACAAGAATAATTGGCAACTGGTCTGCAATGGTTTCTAGCCTGCAATGATCTGAAATTGTTGATTTTTAAAAATATATCAAAGGTTCTTATAACCATAATGTGTGTAACAGCTGCCAGGAACTGACAGCCAACAAGGCAGAGAAATGAACAGAGGTTTACGTGGGGGGAAATAACTACATACGGAACAGAGATAAGAATGCTTCCAAACTCCACAACTCCAACTCTCAGAAAGCCCTGCTCCCGCTCGTAATTCATGGACCTTGCTGCAATTGACCCAGTGGGTTATGTGACCCCCCAATACCCCACCCCTTAAAGAGACACGCTACCATGACGCGATCATTGTAAGGAGTTAAATATCAGTTGTTAGGTCAAGGATAACTGGAGTTGAAAGTATTATTCCTGCTATTTATCCCCCAGTTAACATCAGAAAAACAGATTATTTAATTTTTATTACATTGCTGTTTATTGGAGCTTGCTGTGGACAAATTAGCTGCCACATTTCCTACATTAAAACAAAGACCACACATCAAAATGTATATTAAAATAAAACACTTTGGGATGTTCTGGTGTCATGGAAGTCATTATATAAATGCAAGTCTATCTTTCTTTGTAAACCCTTCCATGACGCCCACTTCAGTCCAATGCCGGCATCTCCACCTCATGCCTTCCATAGATGTAATATATAATTACTTCTTTAAACAGTATTTAAAAAAAGAGAGAACAAAATAGTTACTGCACTATCTATCTGTTATCTCCCTTCCTGTTGTCATGTAACAATTTTGCTGTCAGCATTAGCAGACTCCATGACGGTGAGTTCAAGATTTGATTTTTCAATGGGGGTTCAAGGTCTGGCAGTTGTGGGATAGGACTCAGCAATATTTTGAGGATTTACATTACTACTTAACTCTGAGATCCCAGGGCTGTCTGATGCGCGATTAATTCACTCGGGAGGCTGGATCGTACCCGGGAAATAAAGGCTTTTATTAGCAACAAGAATAGAGCATACTGCTTAACAATACAATCCCAGACTAAAGGGTCACTAGGAAGTGCAGTGACCTTTATACTCCTATAGGAAGGCGGAGCCAACCGGAGTGTACCACAGAACAATACCAACAGGTGGAACACCCCAACCCTAACCCCAACAGTAACAAGAGTAACATATGTACAAGTACCCATAGTGATAACCATCTATGGTTCAGTACCCATAGTGGTAACCATCTATGGTTCACCACACTGTCTCAGTGCATCCAGTTGAAGTGGCCACTTGCTTTCACCCATCCAAATTTTCAGGCAGTCCTCGATCAAGGCAGCCAGAGGTTTAAATGTTTTGACATGGCGTATCCTCGCTGCTGTTGGTACTCTGACAATGTTGCTTGGTCCTCAAAATTGTTGCTTTTTTTCCCCATTCTTCTCTCCTTTAAGATAATGCTCCAGGCCAATTGAAAATTGATCACTGAAATGATACACTTTCACAAACTTCATTAGAAACACAATAGGTATTATTAAATAAGAAGTCTGTATAGAGGCCAATAGCCAATGCGGCTGTCCTAGTCCCTTACATGTCTTCTACCGAAGAGAGGCCCCCCTGGGGTGATTACCCACTCTCATTCCCAATTGGTCCCCCAAGCAAGGTGACGTCTTCTGCTGTGTTGCTTTTGAAGGGACAATCGCCACAATCACTACAATGGATTTCCCATTGCCAGATTCCACACTTTGCACTGGCACCTTCCAAAAAAATGAAAATGCGGCTCAGTCTCTGATGCGCGATCAATAAGGCGAAAGACTACCTGTGTGCCAATACAAGTGTAGGCTTTTATTCACAACAGAATCAGGAGCAGATCCCAACAAATAACCGACCTGGACTGAACAAGGGGGAGGAGACAGCCACCTTTATACTAGGTGCCGAGGGGAGGAACCAAACCGGGAGGGGATGTGTCCAGGTATGACAAACACACAACGGTGGTCCATATAGGACAAAGGCACAACTGAGGTCCACCACATTCACCCCTTCCTTTAAAAAAACAACACGGGGGTGAAGCGGAAACAATATCACAAGTCCAGACGAACCGGTGGCTTGATCCGCCGTCGCAATCGTCGTAGTGCAGGTCGCAGAGACGTCCGAGCAGGGAGCGATGTCGGCCCAGGCTCTGTACAGTGAGCGTCGAGAGAAGGCGCCAAGTGGTGTGAAGCGGACTGAGCCGTCGTCCCGTCCAGTCGTCGGGCACTGCGTGGTGACGGCTCCGGCGACTCACGCGAGCTGTACATAGGGGCGAGAGGAGTGAGCAGTGGCCCTGGTGGCTATAGAGAACAGTGGGAACTGGAGCTGGGGGGTAGGGGGCCGCAACAGGCTCTGGCGCACTACATTGGAGACAGGGACTGAAGGAAAGAGAGGCGTAGCTGTCTCCGAGTGGACAACACCGGGAACAGTGGGGCGGAAGGACATGGTGGCCTCAGGGGCACCCGTGGGTGCCAAGTCACGGACAGAAACCGTGTCCTCCCGCCCATCAGGGTATGCTACATAAGCGTATTGAGGGTTAACGTGGAGCAATTGGACCTCCTTGACCAAGGGATCTGCCTTATGGGTCCGGACATGCTTCCGAAGCAGAACGGGCCCCGGGGACATCAGCCAATCCGGGAGCGAGGTTATCGAATAAAGGGGGGGGGTAATCTTGAGGGTCGAGAGACTGCAGGTGGTGCGTGGGGGGCGCTGGAGTGACGGCGCCTTGCAGACGGAGAGCGGGGGATAAGGGCCATCATACTGCAGGGTGACGCTCCTATGATGGCTGAGGAAATCTAACCCCAGCAGTACAGCTGCGCAGAGTCGCGGCAGCACGAGGAGCCGAAAACACTCGTAGACTGTGCCCTGTACCGTCAGCGTCACCAAACAGCACCCGAGGACCTCCACTGAGTGGGAATTCGAGGCCATGGAGATGGTCTGGCTCCAGGGTCGCACGGGAAGGGCATGTTGACACACTGTGCAAGGGTGTATAAAACTTTCTGTGCTCCCGCAGTCGAACAGGCAGTTTGCTGCATGGTCATTTACCTTGATCTCCATTATTGACTTGGAGAGTTGGTGAGGCTGCGACTGGTCCAGGCAAATCGATGCCACCGTCGAATCCAGGAAGAATCCATCTTTGTCCGCGTCTGATGACGTCACGGATAAAGCTTCCTGCTCGGCGCGTCTTGATGCCAGTCTCAAAGATGGCGATTCCCGCGCATCCGGTGACCGCATCACAGATGGCGATTCCCGCACTTCCGGTGAACGCATTAAAGATGGTGATTTGCACACAGCCGCCGCCTGCATTAAAGATGGCTGCGCCCGCAGAACACACGTGGCGCCACAAGGCTTCGGAATCGGCTTTGCCCGGCAGACTTTAACGAAGTGGCCTAGCTTACCGCATCCGGAGCAGATCGCATCCTTCGCCGGACAGCGACGCCGAGGGTGCTTGGATAGGCCACAAAAGTAACATTTGGGCCCTGCCAGAACAGCCATCGCGGTGGAGCCGTCGATAGAACGGGATGCGGGGTAGGACCCGAGGTTGTGAGAGGCCGCTTCTAGCGTTTCAGCCATCGTGGCTGTTCTTTGGAGATCCAGGCCATCTTGTTCAAGCAGGCGCTGCCGAATGTATGTAGACTCAATGCCCGCAACGTAGGCGTCGCGGATCAGGTCCTCCGTGTTCTGAGCTGCTGTAACAGCCTTACAGTCACAAGCTCAAGCTAGGACCCGCAGGGCGCGCAGAAATTGGGCGCACGATTCTCCTGGCTGCTGCTTGCGGGTAGTTAGGAGATGTCTGGCGTAGACCACGTTAGGGCTCTTTCGAAACTGCCCTTTTAGGAGTTCAATAGCGTCCGCGTATGTAGCAGCATCCCGGAAGATACCGTAGACTGCTTCGCTTACCCGGGCGCGGAGCACGTGGAGTTTAACGTCGTCGGAGTCGATGGCCGTAGCGGTGTCGACGAATGCTTCGAAGCAGTCCAACCAATGATCGAATTTATCAGAGGCTCCGACCTCTTGAGGATCTAATGCTAACTTGTCGGGTTTTAGAAACTGCTCCATGTTGGTCAACTGTTGTGAATAAAATTGATGCGCTATCAATAAGGCGAAAGACTACCTGTGTGCCAATACAAGTGTAGGCTTTTATTCACAACAGAATCAGGAGCACATCCCAACAAATAACCGACCTGGACTGAACAAGAGGGAGGAGACAGACACCTTTATACTAGGTGCCAAGGGGAGGAACCAAACCGGGAGGGGATGTGTCCAGGTATGACAAACACACAACGGTGGTCCATATAGGACAAAGGCACAACTGAGGTCCACCACAATCTCAAAAGTGGCACAGGGTCCATTTCAACTCTTTCGAGAAGGCATAGTACACACAGAACAAACTCCTCCATCGGCCATTCAAAAAGAGTGGATGAACAGCGATGAACTACAGATCAGCCATGATTTCACTAAGTAATCTCTCGCAGAACAGAACTGAGGGACTGAATGGCCTGGTTTTATCCCATGTTGTGGAGATGCTGGCGTTGGACTGGGGTAAACACGGTAAGAGGCCTAGCAACACCAGGTTAAAGTCCAACAGGTTTATTTGGTAGCAAAAGTCACTAGCTTTTGGAACAGACTGTCCGAACAGACGAAGGGACAGCCTGTTCCGAAAGCTAGTGACTTTTGCTACCAAATAAATCTGTTGGACTTTAACCTGGTGTTGTTAGACTTCTTACTGTGTTTATCCCATGTTCCCAGGCTGGCGTCTTGATAATGCATTTTGACATCAAAGACAGTAAAACATGAGGGTTCCATATGTGGTTTTCCTCATGCTATTTAATATCAGCAATGAGGCAACAGAGGCTGCGCATTTGATCTTTATTGTATAGCTTTCCAGATAGCACTACCTCATTCGTTTTATAAAAAGAGATTACTTCCCCCTCTCTCCAACCCCGTTACCACAACCACAGACATCCTGTTGCCATACAACACTATTGGACAATGAATTATATGATTAGTCTGAGGGATCAAAGACAAAGGGAAACCCTCACCATAGGACACAGACTCACTGAAATACTGGATCAAAGAGCTTCTCTTCTGATGAATTTATGAGCCTTGCTTTATGTTAAGTGTTCATGTGGATAACTCAGCAAGTACAAACTAACAGTTGACTCAGAAAATGTTGTATAATTTATTGTAACATTAAGACACCAACAATTCGTGATTTATCTAGTAAAAGACAGCTGGAGTAAGGAGAAGGATACTCTATTTATGACCACAACATGTTTCTTCTAACTGCCGTGCTCAGAAGAAGCCTTGGCTACAACTTATAGATAGTATACAGTGCAGCCACGGTTCTCTGCGGGGGAAGTGCATGTTTATGTTATTGGATGAACTGCTTTTAATTTTCTTGCATTGTCCTCGGGCATCTAAACATATGTCACAGCGATATGGCTAAGCATGGATTTGTGTACTTTCAGGGTGAAGAAACTTGGTTTGAAATTATTGCATTGTAGAAGAAGGATCCAGTACCCAAAGGTTTACATGAGACTGAGATGGTTTGGCAGCACTCTGGTAGTGAAGCTCAACAGGCTTTACTGAACAGGCTTTATGTAATGCCCCCTATTTGGGAGCGGCACGGTGGCACAGTGGTTAGCACTGCTGTCTCACAGTGCCAGGGACCCGGGTTCAATTCCGGCCTTGGGTCACTGTCTGTGTGGAGTCTGCACATTCTCCATGTGTCTGCATGCGTTTCCTCCAGGTGCTCCGGTTTCCTCACACAGACCAAAGATGTGCAGGTTATGTGGATTGGCCGTGTTAAACTGCCTCTTAGTGTCAGGGGTCGGTCAGGGTGAATAAATGGGGTTAAGGGGATAGGGCCTGGGTGGGATTGTGGTCAGTGTGGACTCAATGGGCCAAATGGTCTCCTGCACTGTAATGATTCTATTCTATGAACTTGCATCCATGGGAGTGGCCAGGTCGACCATGGGTGAGGCTACATATAGATTTTGCCAGGCCATTTCACCAAAGATCCTTAGACAGCGCTTTCCAAACCCATGACCACTTCCATCTAGAAGACTAGGGCAGGAGATACATGGGAACACCACCACCTGCAAGTTCCCCTCCAAGCCACTCACCATCCTGACTTGGAAATGTATCGTTATTCCTTCACAGTTGGTGGGGTCAAAATCCTGGAATTCCCTCCCTAACGGCATTGTGGGTCAACCCACAGCACATGGACTGCAGCGGTTCAATAAGGCAGCTCACCACCACCTTCTCAAGGGTAACTAGGGATAAATGTAGGCCAGCCAGCGACGCTCATGTCCCACGAATGAATAAAAAAATATATGGGTCATATGTTTCTTATAGCAGTAGACGTACACTCCAAGTGGTTAGATGTGCAAGTGATGAAATCAACAGCAGCCACAACCACCATTGACAAGTTAAGGAAGATATTTGCTATCCATGGCATTCTAAAAGTGGTGGTGTTGGACAATTGCACATCATTCAAGGCGGAAGAATTCAAAAAAATTTTCAAGTCCAAAGGCATTCACCATGTGAGGTCAGCAGCTTACCAGATGCTGGGTGGTAAGATGCTGACCTCAGATAGTCATAGAGTCATAGAAACCCTACAATACAGAAAGAGGCCATTCGGCCCATCGAGTCTGCACCGACCACAATCCCACCCAGGCCCTACCCTCATATCCCTACATATGTCCCCACTAATCCCTCTAACCTACGCATCTCAGGACACTAAGGGCAATTTTTAGCATAGCCAATCAACCTAACCTGCACATCTTTGGATTGTGGGAGGAAACTGGAGCACCCGGAGGAAACCCACGCAGACACGAGGAGAATATGCAAACTCCACACAGACAGTGACCCAAGCCGGGAATCGAACCCAGGTCCCTGGAGCTGTGAAGCAGCAGTGCTAACCACTGTGTTACCGTGCTGCCCCTGGCGAATGTCATTGGATTTGAGAAATTTTTGGAATTCTTCAACCTTGAAGGGTGCAAACATTTAAGTCGTTGATTAAAAAACAGGTGAACAGGCCTCTTCCTTTGCTTATAGCTAGTTTTTTATTATTGTATCACACCAGTCCAAATGTGAGAACACCGGTCATGCCAACTGAAGTACTGATGGGACGTCATTTAAGGATACGATTGAACATGATATTCCCTAATTTGGCAGGGTGGGTGAAGGCTAGGCAAGCCTCCCAGAAGGAAAATCATGATTCAGGAAGGAAAGATAAGTGGAGGTTGCAGTCTTGGTTAGAAATTTTGCAGCAGGCCCGGCATGGGTAGCTGGTAGAATTGTGGAGAGAACAGGACCCGTCTCCTATGTTGTGGAGATACAAGGCTGGAGGCTTAGGAGACACGTGGGCCACCTAAGGAGGAGAGCAGTAATCGATACAGAACATCCACAGGCAATCCCTGCAGATTGTTCAAGGATGCCAGGTTTGGTTACTAGGATTCTGGTTGAGAATGTGGGACTGGATCGTGGAGACTGAGGAGCCAGAAGCTGCTAAAGAGCCACTAGGTCCTGGATTAATGAGCCTGCCTTTTTAATGTGTCCAGTCTGGCCCTTTAATTTTCGAAGAGCTTGTCGCTAAAGTGAGGCACTCAACCAAAAAGGAAGTCTCCGGACCGAATAAACCTTTGATAAGTTTTCCAGTGGCTTGTCCTAATACCTTTTTATCTAGAGCGAATTGTGTGCCTTAGAATCATAGAAATTATAGAGTCCTACAGTGCAGATGGAAGCCATTTAGCCCATCGAGTCTGCACCGGCCACAATCCCATCCAAGCCCTATCCCCATAACCCCATGCATTTACCCTAGTTAGTCCCCCTGACACTAAGGGCTAATTTAGCATGGCCAATGCACCTAACCCGCACATCTTTGGAGTGTGAACATCTTACTAATCCTGTTCTTAATTCCTCGTTGGTGCATTTCGGATTTTAGGGGGAAGGAGTACAGTAGTGTGGCCGTATAAGGGGAGGGGGGGGGCCGCAAGGACCCTATGGTCTTGGCGGGAAGATGAGCCAATCGGTAGGAAGGTACATACCACAGGTCGAGGAGGGACTTGGAGTTGGAGCCAGAGAATCGAGTAGAGCAGCCGCATTGTAATCTAGACTAACCTTGTGTATATATTATTCTTCTTTTGGCAATAAAGCCTTTATGTTTAAAGGCACACTGAGTATATTTATCGTCAGTATTCACTCAGGAAAAAGATAACGTTGTCGAGGAGAATACTGAGATACAGGCTATTAGACTAGACAGGATTGAGGTTCATAAGGAGGAGGTGTTAGCAATTCTGGAAAGTGTGAAAATAGATAAGTCCCCTGGGCCGGATGGGATTTATCCTAGGATTCTCTGGGAGGCTAGGGAGGAGATTGCAGAGCCTTTGGCTTTGATCTTTATGTTGTCATTGTCTACAGGAATAGTACAGTAAGAAGTCTCACAACACCAGGTTAAAGTCCAACAGGTTTATTTGGTAGCAAATACCATAAGCTTTCGGAGTGCTGCTCCTTCGTCAGATGGAGTGGTTATCTGTTCTCAAATATATTATTCAAAGATACAGGAATAGTGCCAGAAGACTGGAGGATAGCAAATGTTGTCCCCTTGTTCAAGAGGGGGAGTAGAGACAACCCTGGTAATTATAGACCAGTAAGCCTTACTTCTGTTGTGGGCAAAGTTTTGGAAAGGGTTATAAGAGATCGGATTTATAATCATCTAGAAAGGAATAATTTGATTAGGGACAGTCAACACGGTTTTGTGAAGGGTAGGTTGTGCCTCACAAACCTTATTGAGTTCTTTGAGAAGGTGACCAAAGAGGTGGATAAGGGTAAAGCAGTTGATGTGGTGTAAATGGATTTCAATAAAGCGTTTGATAAGGTTCTCCACAGTAAGCTATTGCAGAAGATACGGAGGCATGGGATTGAGGGTGATTTAACGGTTTGGATCAGAAATTAGCTAGCTGTAAGAAGACAGAGGGTGGTGGTTGATGGGAAATGTTCATCCTGGAGTTCAGTTACTAGTGGTGTACCGCAAGGATCTGTTTTGGGGCCACTGCTGTTTGTCATTTTTATAAATGACCTGGATGAGGGCATAGAAAGATGGGTTAGTAAATTTGCGGATGACACTAAAGTCGGTGGAGTTGTGGACAGTATGGAAGGATGTTGCAGGTTACAGAGGGACATAGATAAGCTGCAGAGCTGGGCTGAGAGGTGGCAAATGGAGTTTAATGCGGAAAAGTGTGAGGTGATTCACTTTGGAAGGAGTAACAGGAATACAGAGTACTGGGCTAATGGTAAGATACTTGGTAGTGTGGATGAACAGAGAGATCTCGGTGTCCATGTGCATAGATCCCTGGAAGTTGGCACCCAGGTTGATAGGGTTGTTAAGAAGGCGTACGGTGTGTTAGCTTTTATTGATAGAGGGATTGAGTTTCGGAGCCGTGAGGTCATGTTGCAGCTGTACAAAACTCTGGTGCGGCCGCACTTGGAGTATTGCGTACAGTTCTGGTCGCCACATTATAGGAAGGATGTGGAAGCATTGGAAAGGGTACAGAGGAGATTTACCAGGATGTTGCCTGGTATGGTGGGAAGGTCTTATGAGGAAAGGCTGAGGGACTTGAGACTGTTTTCATTAGAGAGAAGAAGGTTAAGAGGTGACTTAATAGAGGCATATAAGATGATCAGAGGATTAGATAGGGTGGACAGTGAGAGCCTTTTTCGTCAGATGGTGATGGCTAGCACGAGGGGACATAGCTTTAAATTGAGGGGTGAGAGATATAGGACAGATGTCAGAGGTAGATTCTTTACTCAGAGAGTTGTGAGGGTGTGGAATGCCCTGCCTGCAACAGTAGTGGACATTAAGGGCATTTAAAGGGTCATTGGATAAACATATGGATGATATTGGAATAGTGAGGTGAGATGGGCTTTAGATTGGTTTCACAGGTCGGCGCAACATCGAGGGCCGAAGGGCCTGCACTGCGCTGTAATGTTCTATGTTCTATGTTCTATGAGTCACCCTCATTCTACTACACACACCAAAGTTGGTATGAATACTACATGTCTTGAATATTCTTGGACTGCAATCCCAGAGAGCACCTGAATGATCAAGGCACCTGAAATGGATGTTGAAGATGTCAGCACTCCTAAAGCACTGTACTGATTGAGTTGATTAAAGTGTTTTCATGGATGTTCCATTGGTGTTTGTGTGTTTTAGAATTCATTTCTTAGATCCTCCGGTCATATCCACTGCGTGAAAGAAAGAATAATTTGAAAACTACCTCCTAGGAGAGTAAGCCAATCAAGTCAATGTTAATATTATCTATTTCTGTATGTGCAGAATGAGCTAAAATATATGCCATCATAACACTGACTGTGTGATTGCTAATCCTGTACTTGACATCACCGTGTCTCTCAAAAGAAAAACAAATCATTTCCTGAAAGCACATTGAAGGCTCCTTGTGAACAGAAAATTTCTCTTTGCGCATTAAGAAGTATCCAGGGCATGAAAAGCATATTTCTATTCCTTTAACTGGGACATTTAGCAGTTATCTGATTCTCTGTTGTTTAGCTAGCAGATTTAGATGGAAAAGGAGAGATCAAAGACTAAGAATATGATCTGGAGAAAGTTAAAGTAATCATAACCTGAACGCTCTTGACTTCTGATTATAAGGATCGTCAGGTTCTCCGTTTGATATCTGAAGTCTCTGCAGCTGTTTGTTTGAGCAAGAAAATCATGAAACAAAACGCTTGCCCTGATGAAGTGAGATATATCACCTTTGGATGAAAGATATACCCTCAAGAGAACAACTCGCTCTCCTGATCCACTCTAACAGTAACTTCAGGCTCCAACCTCTGGCAATCACACGTGGCCATGTGTGTACATTCATGTCCTTTTTGCTAAAAGAAGATTGCAAGTGAACTATGTAAGAGGAAAGTTATTTTTGAAATGATCACAGATGCATTATTTGTGCGAGTATAGCTACTGACAAAGCAACAACAAAACTGGTATTTATATGGCACCAAAAATGTAATGAATCAGTCTGGTTCACTCTCAATTGTCAGGAGAGGGATGGAGTTAATGGCAACAGAATGAAATTTGTTGAGAAGACCAAGACAATGGCTTTGATCTTCCCAATATTTAGTTGGTGGAAATTTCTGTTCCACCAGTAATGGATGTTAGATAAACAGTCTGATAACTTAACATCAGTAGAGTTGTTGAGAGGGGTGTTGGTGAGGTAGAGTAGATGTCTTCAATGTGCGTGCGGAAATCAATGCTGTGTTTTCAGATGATGTCACTGAAGGGCTGCATGTAGATGAGAAATAAGAAGGGGCCAAGGATAGATCCTCACAGAGACATCAGACATAATGATACAGGTGTGGGAAGAGAAGCCTATGCAAGTGATATTCTGGCTATAAGTCGATAGATAAGAAAGGACTATGTTATGTTTTCTCTATTTGACATGAGCGTACCAGCCATACAACAAAAGTTAGTAAATAATAATGTGGGTTTTTATTTGAAGATAGTACTATATGTAAATAGAGTTAACTGGGAGTATAGTACATCTGACCTCTACTCTTGCTGCTCATAGATTAGTCCCACTAAGTGATGGGACTAATGTATCACATCCTGTCAAAGTGATAGTGATTGCCAGCAGTCTAAAATACACCCTCTTAAAGGTGTACATTGACATTATATCACAGCACCCACCTTTATTCTAAACTAATCCTTCAAGAGTCAAACTATTTATTTGACAGCAAAGGAAAATAACATTGCTCTGTATTAAAGTACATTCAGGCACAATGAATTCACAAGTCTCTGAAACATATCAGCAGTTTGCTTAGTGGATCTCAGAATGCTGGTTAGGAGTGTTTTTGTTTTGTTTGTGTTGCATCTTAGACTGCGTTCTGTTCCCAATAAGACTGCTCTGTTTTTAGTTGTGACATCATTCTGGCTTGACATCTGTTTTTATCGAACTGTCATGCCATTTAGCTGTTCGCATTTTGTACAATCTTGGTTCCCAGCATATGCTGACGATTTTTGCTGGATTCCAGACACCATCAGTTTGGTGTTGTAATCGTACTTTCTGTCCGAAATTCAGGTTGGGTAATTCATTACTCACATTCTGCTCATATGCATCTTTGATCTTCCTCTGTTTTTCAGGTAATGCATCTTGTACTCCTAGAAGTATGGATAGGTAAAGGCAGGGGAGTGTCATCCACATTTGTCTGCTGAATAGTTATTCTACACTGGACCAACAGTGTAGTGAAGTATGCATATTCTGAATGCAAAACATATTCAGTTCAAATTATGCCATGTCAACTGTTGACTGATTATGTCTTCTCCCAGTGTAAGTACAGGATTTCAGATGGCGCTCCTTGTGGTCTGTGGTCTTCGTCATTGTCTTCATGATACAATGAATGATGACTAAGTAAAGGTCCTTGCACACCGGTAGGCCTATGGTCAGTGGAACACTACAAAAGATCTGGGGTGGTCAGGATTCGTTTTTGGAGTGACATTTGAGTGTAATGGATACCTGGGATGGAATCTCCAAATTATTGTACACAATGAATTTGGCAGTAGTTGGTTAAATCATCACTTATCACAGTGTGTGACATGGAAGGATATTTGCATCTGCTCCAATATCCATTTACATAAAGATTATGCTGACCCATCATCTGTGGGTATATATTCTGGTGTGGTGGCAAAGGTTTCTGTTCATACCCGTGTGCCACTGCATTCTTTGATGTTCATCATGCTGAATATCTGCTCACGTCATGTGACAATGGTCTGGTCATCCTCATCATCTAACCATGAAATTTGACTAGACATTTTGTGGGTCTTGCCTTGACATTATAGAGTTTTCACACTTAGCCAGTTCAAATCCTGTATCTGTCTGGCTTTTGTTTGTGCCTTCTCATGATGTCAAACCACTTATTTTGGCCTTTGCTTTCTGCAATTCCAATATCCTCTCATTTTCCTCACCACTTTCCTTGCATGCATCAATAAAAGCTGGGCAATTTCTGGGTACATTTATGAAGCCACACCACCCACATTGCTGACTAGGATTGCCTGTATTGGTTATTGTGCCAATGATGGACTCAAAGTCTATAAGCTTTGGCTTCCCAGCAGTAATGCTTAGTGCCTACATTCGCTTTACAGTGTGCGTCCATGCTGCAGTCTTTGGGTTGGTCCAAGAGGATTTTTTGGGGTAAATAGCATCACATGCTTGATTATTCTGTCAATTAGCTCTGCACCATAAAATCGCAATCACAGCCCGTATCAACATATGAACTGATCAATGGTCTCTGTCAGTTGTTGCCTAAAGGACATGAATTGCGTACAGCGTATTCTGAAATTGAGCCTCGAGTGTTGGCCATATGTTGGACAGACTTGACATGTTTAGCCTGTGGAGGTTTTCATTGCCTATAGCAATTTTAATTTTTATAGCCTGGTCAACTGGTTTAGAAATACTGAGGTCCAGAAAACACAGCTCTACTCTTTGTCTGGACAAAGAAAACTCAGGTAGAAAGTGTGCTGTCATCACATCAAGTGTTCAAAATTCTGTGGCCCTCTTGTGGCTTTTTCCTAGATTATTTGGACTGTATCTGAAACAGGACAGCTATCCAGGCTGCTTGGCTCTCTGAGTTGCAGTACCTTTACTTGTCATTCCCTTAGCTGTTCATAGGTTATTGCTTGACTGCAATGGTGGCACTTGGATATGCAATAAAAGGAATGATAGCTGGAATACATTATATACATCCTGATTTGAAACCATATATGTCAAGAAAGCTTGAGTTGACCATCCAATGTGGTTGTCTATTGTGGAGAATCTGAATGATCATTCCTCCACGTCTGCGTGGAAGAATTCTTGAGGACACCCTATACTACCCTGGTATAGGTGGCGCAGGGTAGCACTGTGGCACGGGACGACATGGTGGCACCATGGTTAGCACTGCTGCCTCACAGCGCTAGGGACCCGGGTTTGAATCTGGCCTTGGGTCACTGTCTATGTGGAGTTTTCACATTCTCCCCGTGACTGCGTGGGTTTCCTCCAGGTGCTCTGGTTTCCTCCCACAGTCCAAAGATGTGTGGGTTAGGTTGATTGGCCAGGATAAATTGCCCCTTAGTGTCAAGAGGGATTAGGACTGTAAGTATGCGGTGTTATGGGAATAGACCATGGTTGGGATTGTTGTCGGTGAAGGCTCAAAGGGCCAAATGGCCTCCTTCCGCACTGTAGATTCTCTGAATGATTCTATAGTCTGGAGGAAGGAATTAGCGCGTAGTTATTTTTGCTGGCTGGGCCTGGATCCTCAGATTGAAGAAAAAATGAGACAAAGAACAAAGAACAAAGAACAGTACAGCACAGGAAACAGGCCCTTCGGCCCTCCAAGCCTGTGCCGCTCCATGGTCCAACTAGACCAATCGTTTGTATCCCTCCATTCCCAGGCTGCTCATGTGACTATCCAGGTAAGTCTTAAACGATGTCAGCGTGCCTGCCTCCACCACCCTACTTGGCAGCGCATTCCAGGCCCCCACCACCCTCTGTGTAAAAAACATCCCTCTGATATCTGAGTTATACTTCGCCCCTCTCACCTTGAGCCCGTGACCCCTCGTGATCGTCACCTCCAACCTGGGAAAAAGCTTCCCACTGTTCACCCTATCTATACCCTTCATAATCTTGTACACCTCTATTAGATCTCCCCTCATTCTCCGTCTTTCCAGGGAGAACAACCCCAGTTTACCCAATCTCTCCTCATAGCTAAGACCCTCCATACCAGGCAACATCCTGGTAAACCTTCTCTGCACTCTCTCTAACGCCTCCACGTCCTTCTGGTAGTGCGGCGACCAGAACAGGACGCAGTACTCCAAATGTGGCCTAACCAGCGTTCTATACAGCTGCATCATCAGACTCCAGCTTTTATACTCTACAACCCGTCCTATAAAGGCAAGCATACCATATGCCTTCTTCACCACCTTCTCCACCTGTGTTGCCACCTTCAAGGATTTGTGGACTTGCACACCTAGGTCCCTCTGTGTTTCTATACTCCTGATGACTCTGCCATTTATTGTATAACTCCTCCCTACATTATTTCTTCCAAAATGCATCACTTCGCATTTATCCGGATTAAACTCCATCTGCCACCTCTCCGCCCAATTTTCCAGCCTATCTATATCCTGCTGTATTGCCCGACAATGCTCTTCGCTATCCGAAGTCCAGCCATCTTCGTGTCATCCGTAAACTTGCTGATTACACCAGTTACACCTTCTTCCAAATCATTTATATATATCACAAATAGCAGAGGTCCCAGTACAGAGCCCTGCGGAACACCACTGGTCACAGACCTCCAGCCGGAAAAAGACCCTTCGACCACTACCCTCTGTCTCCTATGGCCAAGCCAGTTCTCCACCCATCTAGCCACTTCTCCTTGTATCCCATGAGCCTTAACCTTCTTAACCAACCTGCCATGTGGGACTTTGTCAAATGCCTTACTGAAATCCATATGGACAGTGTCACCCCTGTGCATGAATAAGAAATGCACCACTGTTGTCTCCTTTACACCCATGGCAATGATTGCTTATAGATTTTTCTGGTCCATTTGAGGGTTACATGTTCTTAGTTATAATTGATACACACTCAAAGTGGCCAAAAGTTGTTATCATGAGATCTAGGACAACTAAACAAACCATTGAAAAATTCGATGAATTTTTTGCAAGATTTTGTCAACTGGAACAGATTGTTCATGATAATGGTTCCCATTTACTTCACAAGAGTTTGAGGATTATCTCAAAGTAATTGGTATTCAGCATATAAACTCTGCACCATATCATCTATTAATCAATGGATTAGCTGAAAAATCTGTACAAACCTTGAAACATTCTTTAAAAGCTTCAAAGGAGTAAAATTCATTACCAAGTTGTGTGAATAGCTTTTGATTTGATTTATTATTGTCACATGTATTAGTCTACAGTGAAAAGTATTGTTTCTTGCAAGATATACAGACAAGGCATTCCATTCATTGAGTACGGAAGGGATATGGAAAGACGAGCGTGGAGAAGGCAGTGTTACAGTCATAGCTGGGGTATTGAGAAAGATCAACTTAAGGTAGGTCCATTCAAAAGTCTGATGGCAGCAGAAAAGAAACTGTTCTTGAGTCGGTTGGTACGTGACCTCAGACTTTTGTATCTTTTTCCAAACGGAAGAAGGTGGAAGAGAGAATGTCCGGGGTGCATGGGGTCCTTGATTATGCTGGCTGCTTTTCCGAGGCAGGGGGAACTATAGACAGAGTCAATGGATAGGAGGTGGGTTTGCGTGATGGACTGGGCTTCGTTCACGACCCTTTGTAGTTTCTTGCGGTCTTGACAGAGTAGGAGCCATACCAAGCTGTGGTACAACCAGAAAGGATGCTTTCTAACGTGCATCTGTAAAAGTTGGTGAGAGTCATAGTGGACATGCCAAATTTCCTTAGCCTCCTGAGAAAATAGAGGTTTATCCTACAGAAACACTACTCATGCTACTACCCAAAATTTACCTGCATTACTACTTTTAAAGAGAAAGCTGAGAACTATGTTTGAATTGTTATTACCTCCAGAAACTTCAGAGATTGTAGAGCGTCAACAACAATCTCAAGTTGATAAACGCGATGTGAAGGCAAAACAATGCTCATTTCAACAAGGAGATAGTGTTCATGTGTAATTATGCCGTAAGTGAGAAATGTGTACCAGCCACAGTTTTAGCAAAAGCAGGTTCAATTTCTAACATGGTTCAAACCGCAGGTGAACTAGTTTGGGGTTGGTATGCTGACCAATTATTGCCATCTCAAAATTATTTCTCAGAATCATCTACAAAAGTAGCAGTAATGACATCTCTCCAGCCTGAGAGTTCTGCTCAAAGTTAGACTTTACCGAGTCAGCAAGTAAAATTTCTGTTCCTGCTTAAAAATCACAGCATGTAGACATGTACTGAATAAGCTCTCCTCAATTTGGACAATCCAACCAGGACTTGGCACCTGCTAGCTGCGAGGTGCAATGATTTCCCAGAATGAAGGTCAGAGTGCGGGATTCTTATAGAGCTGCAGAATCTCTTACACAGTGAGTTGTTTCACTTTTGTAACAATTGTTTTCTTCTGCTGCGTAAGAAGGGTTGAGGCTTGTTTACTTCTCGGTCAAAACCATGCTGCCACCATGTTAAGTTCTCTCTTTGACAGAAATGGGATTAGTAAACAATAATGTGGATTCTTTATTCGAAGGTAAGACTATACACAACTAGAGTTAACTGGGAAACTATATGCAGTACATCTGGTCTCTACTGCTACAGTTCGCAGAGTACAACCCACGGGACTAATACATTTCATTCTGTCAAGGCGATAATGATTGACAGCAGTTTAATCCTCTTAATGCATATAAATCATATCACAACAGAACTTAGAGGGATCCCTTAGGAAAACACTTACTGCAGCTGGCATCAATTATAAAGATCCCACCAAACAATGCGGTGGGACAAATTTTCAATGGAAAATCAGTATTGATGGGATGATAAGGAGTGAAAAATGGCGTCAGTTGTTTCTATCTAACCATCAGCCTGCACTAGCTTTTACAGAGACCTACTGCTGGGCAGCCTGAGTACTTCGATCATGAATAGTGTTGACCTTCTTCCTAATGTAAATTGGCATCTTAATGACATGGAAAGAATCTTCATTTTAAGAGATACATGGATGGAGGTCATGACTAAGATTGTTAAACCTCCAAGATCATTGTAGAGTCTCCAGTAATTAGCATTCCCCTGGAAATCTTTGTTAGCAGCCAAGGAGAAAAATCACAGAGGCATTAAAAATAAATGTTTTGTTTGCATTTCCTTCGCACAATTTATTCCTTCTAAAAATATTGATTTGGGGGAGTGGGGAAAGGCTGTTTGACGGGATGGGTTATGTGAAAATGGGTTGTCAACTGGTGTAGCCTCCAGGACTGAAACAGATTTGACAACACTGCATGGCGAGATTATTTTGTCCATATGTACCAGCTTTCCGATCAGGAGATGGATAGAAACATTGATTATTCATTATTTGGGGTGGGATAGTGAGGGTGCCTGACTGACAACAAAATATTGTGGATTGTTGTCAGTCCACCTCACTCTGCCTCAGTCCCTTCACCCCTAGCTCTAAACATCTGGAGAACCTAACTCCATAGGATTGGCAATGGGGAGGATGAGATGGACAGGGGGGAGATTGACAAATAAAAACTGGCAAATTGTAAAATAGAACATTTTTCAAAACACAAGAGTATCAGAAAACAGATGCAATTTTGGGAACAATTTCGGCTGCTTGCACCTCCAGTGGAAAATTTACTTTCTGATATACAATGTTTGTCAATAAATATTGTCATTCTATGGTATCATAGATAAATATGTGAGGGTGATTCTTAGTCTCCAGCTGTCTGAGGCTATTCCACATAGCCAGCTGGTAGTCTAGCCCATTAATGTAGACTTATTTTGAACCCAGTCTCCAGAAAGACCAATGTCAAACTCATTGCACTTCCAGTTCTTAATTCCCAGTGAGAATAGGGTTATTGACACAAATTAAAAGCAGTATCATACTTTACGTGGGCCATGCTCTATCTGAATTGAGAATGTTTTATTGGTGCTAAAAATTGAAAATATCACAGCACAGCATTCTTTGCCAAAATGAACAAGGAAAATCAAAACAAACAAAAATAAAACAGCAGTAATTAAGAGTGAAAACAAGCACATTAATTTAAGGTCACTTCCCAAAAGGGGACTTTCAAAATATTGATTTGGCATTTCTGGAGGTAAGATAACAATTGTAGAATTAATGTTCCTCTGTACTTTTTACAATTCCTACTGGAACTATAGAAACAAAAATAAATTACTAACTTGTGCAGTGTAAAGGAACACTTCATGGATAACAATGAATTATAAAGCTTGTTTTGCTGATGACAGCAGCATTCACAAATTTCTCACTCCAGGTAGATTTTCATTGTTGGCTGAGTGTATAGATGACTGTATGTTCCAGCAGTGAAAAAGGCCTCCCTGGCCTCAATTGAATACGAGGTAAGCTCCAGACATCTTGATGCAGCTAATAATGGTCTGCTGTGCCTTTCTGGAGACTGGATTCAAAATAAGCCTACATTAATGGGCTAGACTACCAGCTGGCTATGTGGAATATTGATACTCTTGTGTTTCGAAAAATGTTCCATTTTACAATTTGCCAGATTTTATTTGTCAATCTCCCCCCTGTCCACCTCATCCTCCCCATTGCCGATCCCATGGAGTTTTCCAGTTTGTCTACTATCACTGTCCCTAGGTCAATGCAAACGGGTTTGAGGTTAGGAAAGTGGGAAAATTGCGGAAAATGATGTTGGGTTGGGATCCCAAGTGACCCCGAAGCCCTTCTGGTTTTCCCACAGGCAGGTTCCGAATGTAGTGGGAAACACCAATGGCTATGGTGGGAAACCAATTGAGTCGTGTTAAAAAGGCAATTGAAAGCCTGCTCCTCTCCCAGCCATGATGTGGAGATGCCGGCGTTAGACTGGGGTAAGCACAGTAAGACGTCTCACAACATCAGGTTAAAGTCCAACAGGCCAAATAAACCTGTTGGACTTTAACCTGGTATTGTGAGACTTCTTACTGTCCTCTCCCAACAGCAGGCAGGTCAGATGCTGATTCTGCAACTTGTCAGATTGGAGAAGGTGAGTGCACCGAGGGAGGTCATTGAAATGTGAAACTGATCTGACATCAAAACCACACAGGGTAAACCAACATCCCTGAGGCCAACCACAGTCAAGAGGCCTGTGCTGATAGGAGCATGGTTCCTTCAAACCTAAACGCAGTGATTTTGTGTGGGGACAGCCACTTGGTGCTAACTTGTTTAAGTGCCTTGGACACCTCAGAGGGGGCAAGTCCCCTTATCACCTATGAGATTGCATTTGATTTGATTTGATTTTGACTCATAAAGCCAGTGACCTGTATCTTTATTTGACCAACGGTCGATGGGAGAGGTGAGCATTGGGGAGTCCAATGCCTTTCTTGAGCATTCCAATACCACTCTGAAGTTCCAATGCATCAAACAGATCAATTATACATTTCTCAAATTTTACTTTTCCTGTCCATCCAGTAGTTATGAACCAGTCATTATTAGTACAAATTAATCATTGTTAATAGTTGTCATATAGCTTGGCCAATTGCATCCTACCCTCTGGCATCATGGTATTTCATTGATCGGTAGAATCCAGATGCTTCTTCCCCCAGGTGCTTAGCTACAAAGGTAAAGTTACTGTTCCCACCAATTCTCATTCACGTCAATGGCCGAACCAGGCAGCTGACATTCTCACATCTGAGAAGAACTGTCTTATCAGGACAAGTTGAACAACCCTATTCATAAAGTGGCTTTGGGAACCATACTGTTCATAACTTTTGCTGATAAAACTACGCACGTTCTGTGGTTTCATTGTTCCAAAGAATGTGGTTTGCCTGCTGAGTCTTCATCCCATGATGCCTCACAGCAGCCTGTCTTTGGCTAAAGTGTACAATTACTTTAAAAATACAGGTAAAATACATTTTAAAATCCAAAATACATGTTTAAATCAGAAATACTTGATCAAATCTCATACTTATTTAAATCTCTTACTGTGTTCATACCGTCTTCATGCTGACAGACAGTTCCCCTGTGAATCTGATCTGAGGTCATTTTCATTTACTGCTGGATGGTTTTATTAGTGACTTAAATTCCTGATTATTTGGAATTTCTCTAACCTACTATTAATTTCTCTGACATTACTCGTATTTTTCTGTCCAAATTGTTCCCTCTTTTTTAAATGACCTCTTGTATTTGTCAAGACGCCCCTTAAAAGTCATTATCGTATCTGTTTCCACTACCTCCCCCCGGCAGTGAGTTCCAGGCACCCAACACCCTCTGTGTAAAAAACTTGCCTTGTACATTTCCTTTAAACCTTGCCCCGAGTAATTGACTCTTCTACCCTGGGAAAAAGCTTCTGACTATTCACTCTGTCCATGCCCCTCATAATCCTGTAGACTTCTATCAGGTCGCCCCTCAACCTCTGTTGTTCGAGTGAGAACAAACCAAGTTTCTCCAACCCCTCCTCATAGCAAATGCCCTCCATACCAGGCAACATCCTGGTAAATCTTTTCTGTACCCTCTCCAAAGCCTCCATATCCTTCTGGTAGTGTGGCGACCAGAATTGAACACTATATTCCAAGTGCGGCCTAACTAAGGTTCTATAAAGCTGCAACATGACTTGCTAATTTTTAAACTCAATGCCCCAGCCAATGAAGGCAAGCATGCCGTATGCCTTCTTGACTACCTTCTCCACCTGCGATGTCACTTTCAGTGACCTGTGTACCTGTACCCAGATCCCTCTGCCTATCAATACTCTTAAGGGTTCTGCCATTTACTGTCTATTTCCTATCTGTATTAAACCTTCCAAAATGCATTACCTCACACTTGTCCGGATTAAACTCCATCTGCCATCTCTTGGCCCAAGTCTCCAACTGATCTATATCCTTCTGTATCCTCTGATGGTCCTCATCACTATCCGCAAATCCACCAACCTTCGTGTCGTCCACAAACTTACTAATCAAACCAGTTATATTTTCCTCCAAATCATTTATATACATTCAATGGCCTTGTGGATCTATCTCCAGCACTCTCCTTATGGGTTCCATTCCCCAAATCTGAAGAATTGTTTAGACTACTGGGACAATATTATATCTTTAAGTAATGGATTTTTTTCATGTTTCATGTGAAAGAGATGTTTAAAATGAAATTCTGGTTTATGGTGCTGATCTGTCTGCTCCAGGCAGCCCATATACTGAAAATGTAGAATAATAATTGGTCCTAGATATTGGGGTATTTGTTTTAATCTGAGCTAATGCAGTTTTGTTTATTTTTTGGCTTGTCCTTTGAGATTTCAAAGTAGGATTTAATTAGGTTGATTGACAAGAGAAAGAGTCATGTATTTGGTGGAGTGACGCTTACAGAGACAAGCAGGCAGTTTTCTGCTTGGGCCTGCACAGAGAAAGAGGTGTTTTCTCTCTCTCTCTCTCTCTCTGAAAGCAGTGGTTTGAGTTTCAGAAGACAGGTGTCTCTCTGTATATCTCTCCAGAAGTATTAAAAGACTCTAGGATTGCTAACATGTACCAGTACATATCCCTGTGTGTTTTGCTAACTGATTTTGAAGAAGAGTTTATGCCTATGAGGGATATTATTTAAATTGGAACTAATAGAGATAGGCTAAAAGTTAAGAATTGTATCACATCATGTTTAAGTATTTCAATTGGTAAAGGTTAAGTGATCATTTTTTGTGATATTTAAACTGTATTATTAAAATAAAGTTTGTTTTGATCAAAGCTTCCCAGTGTGTCAATAGAATCACACCTCACACCAATATCAAAATCAAAAATAACTGGGGTCTAAGTCTAACTTCATAATATACCTTGGGGTTTCTGAACTGGTCCCTTATACTAATTAAACCAAGGTGCCACTTAATTTCCTTACAATCAATCATTTTTAGCCTTCCTCAACATTGATTTGATTTAATATTGTCACATGTATTAGCATACAGTGAAAAGTATTATTTCTTGCGCACAATACAGACGAAGAATACCGCTGATAGAGAAGGAAAGGAGAGAGTGCAGGTGTAGTGTTACAGTCATAGCTTGGGTGTAGAGAAAGATCAACTTAGTGCAAGGTAGGTCAATTCAAACGTCTGATGGCAGCAGGGAAGAAGCTGTTCTTGAATTGGTTGGTATATGACCTCAGACTTTTGTATCTTTTTCCCGGCAGAAGAAGGTGGAAGAGAATATATCTGGGATGCGTGAGGTCCTTAATTATGCTGTCTGCTTTTCCAAGGCAGCAGGAAGTGTTGACAGTGTCAATGGATGGGAGGCTAGTTTGCGTGATGGATTGGGTTACATTCATAACCTTTTGTAGTTTCTCGCGGTCTTGGGCAGAGCAAGAGCCATGTCAAGATACAACCAGAAAGAATGCTTTCTGTGGTGCATCTGTAAAAGTTGGTGAGAGTCGAAGTTGACATGCCAAATTTCCTTAGTCTTCTGAGAAAGTAGAGGCATTGGTAGCTTTCTTAACTCTTGAGTCGGCATGGGGGGGACCAGGACAGTTTGTTAGTGATCTGGACACCTAAAACCTGAAGCTCTCGACTATTTCTACTTCATCCCCATTGGTGTAGACAGGGACATTTACTCCACTACCTGAAGTTGATGACAATCTCCTTCATTTTGTTGATATTGAGGGAGAGATTATTGTCATCGCACCAGTTCACTAGATTCGCTATCTCATTCCTGTACTCTGTCTCATCATTGTTTGAGATCCGACCCACTATGGTGATATCATCAGCAAATCGGGTTGGAGGGGCATTTAGCCACACAGTCATAGGTGTATAAGGAGTATTGTAGGTGGCTGAGAACACAGCCTTGTGGGGCACCGGTGTTCAGGATGATCATGGAGGAGGTGTTGTTGCCTCTCCTTACCAATTGTGGTCTGTGCATTAGGAAGTTCAGGATCCAATCTCGGAGGGAGGAGTCGAGGCCCAGGCCACGGAGTTTGGAGATGAGTTTCGTAGGAATAATAGTGTTGAAGACTGAGCTGTAGTCAATAACTAGGAGTCTGACATAGGTACCTTTGTTATCTAAGTGTTCCAGGGTTGAGAGCAGGGTCAGGGAGATGGCACCTGCAGTAGACGTGTTGCGGCGGTAGGTGGACTGTAGTGGATCCAGGCAATCCGGGAGGCTGGAATTGACTCGTGCCATGACTAACCTGTCAAAGCACTTCATAATGATGGGTGTCAGAGCCATCAGACGATAGTCATTAAGGCACGCTGCTTGGCTTTTCTTAGGTACCGGGATGATGGTCGTCTTTTTGAAACAGATAGGGACCTCAGATTGTTGTAAAGAGAGGTTGAAGATGTCTGCGAATACCTCCACCAGCTGATTCGTGCAGGATCTGAGTTCTCCAGATTGGGCCCCAGGTTTGTGCCAATTGTAAGATTTTAAGGCTTCAAGGTGTAAAACCCTTCTGGTTAAAATCTCAAAGTTCCAAATTCTTAATTTCCAACACAAAGGTCCTCAGTTGTTCCTGACCCACCAGGCTATGAATAACTAACAGTCATGAATTAAGTAGCAACTTATTAAGCAAGATTTTGCAATGTAGGAAATATACTTAGCAACTGAACATCACAATTCTCTGGGGTAGAAAATTGAAAAGATTCACAACAATTTTGAGTGAAGAAATGGCTCTCCCCTTATTCTGAGACAGTGACACCCATATTCTAGATTCTCCATTCAGAGGAAAGATTTTCTCAGTTTTTCCTTGTCAGGTTCCTGTGAAAGACCTTTTGGAAATAATGTGATTTTTTTTTGATATGTCAATTACACCACCATTCTTCTAAGCTCCAGGGATATAGACATATACTCAATCTCACCTCATAGATAATCCCCACATCCCAGGAACCAGTTGAGCAAACCTTCACTGCACTCCCTTCAGGAAAGTTGTGTGTTTCCTTAGCAAGACACAAGGAAACCTTTTGATTTGATTTATTATTGTCACATGTATTGGGACATAGTGAAAAGTATTTTTTCTTGCGCGCTACACAGACAAAACATACTGTTCATAGAGTACATAGGGGAGGAGGAAAGGAGAGGTTGCAGAATATTGTGTTGCAGTTACGGATGGGGTGTAGAGAAAGATCAGCTACACCTACACACAGAAATCCAGGTGTGACCTCACCAACATTTGTTGTAAGACTTCTTTATTCCCATACTCGAATCCCTTTGTAACAAAGGCTACACACCATTCGCCTTTCTAATTGCTTGCCGTTCCTGCATGTTAACTTTCTGTGATTCATTTACGAGGACATCCAAGTCCCTCTGAATTTACGTATTTCCAAGTCTCCATTCAAAAATTATTCTATCTTTTTAGTGTTCCTACCAAAGGAGATAACTTCACTCAAAGAGGATAACTTGCCATATTATATTGTATCTGCCAAGTTCTTGCCCACTCACCCAACTTGTCTATATCCCTCTGTGGCCTCTTTACATCCTCCTCACTTTCCTAACATTATATCATTCGCTAACTTGGAAATGTTACACTCAGTCCCCTCATCCAAATCATTAATATAGATTGTAAACTATTGATCCTTATGATGTCCATCTCAAGCCATCCAACTAAAAATTGCCTTGTTAATTTCTATTCTCTGTTATTTATCCAATTGATCAAATCTCAAACCATACCAATATATGACTCCCAATCCCATGTGTCCTGATTTTGTGTAATATCCTTGCATGTGTGATACCTTACTAAATGTTTTTTTTGAAAATCCAAATGCAGTACATTCACAGACTCTTTATCCATCCTATTAGTTACATCCTCAAAACCTCAAACAGATTTGTCAAATATGATTTTCCTTTCATAATAAATCCGTGTTGATTCTGTTCAATCATTCTATGATTTTCAAAGTGTCCAGTTACCGTGTCCTAAATAATAGATTATAGCTTTTTGCCTACTACTGATGCTAGGCTAATAAACCAATAGTTTCCCATTTTCTCTCTTGCTTGCCTTTCAGGGTTCATATACATCAGCTTACATTAAAATCCATTTTGGATTCCTATTATGCATTTGAAGTGCCTTGAACAGGGCCATAGTTGAACCACATAACAGACCCAAAAGGAAATATCTGGAGAAGGGAAGTAACTAAGCAACAGAACAAAAGTAGTCAAAATTTCTCATTTAAACTAAGATGACCTACAGATAAAACAAGATGTGGACTGCTGGCAAAATTAATTCAATCCAATTTAATTCAATTTCATTTTATTATCCAGACAGATATTAATTTCAGGTGCTTTGCATGTTCATTTAAAAAGACTATTAAGTGAATTATAACAATAAAATTAAATTATCCGATCACAGAAATCTAACGTTAATTAAAAATGGTGGTGATGATGTGACTCTGGATTACTGATGTTCATCTGTAATTTCATCAATTGCTCAAACATTCATTAAACCACATTAAAAAAGACATTTAAAAAAGCAAAGATGCTGACCTAAGATGTCTGCCACAAGTCCCCTGACGAGCGGCACGGTGACACAGTGGTTAGCACTGCTGCCTTACAATTCCAGGGACCTGGGTTTGATTCCGGGCTTGGGTCACTGCCTGTGTGGAGTTTGCACATTCTCCCCGTATCTGCGTGGGTTTTCTCTGGGTGCTCCGATTTCCTCCCACAGTCCAAAGATGTGCAGGTTAGGAGCATAGGCCATGCTAAATTGCTGTTTAGTGTCCCAGGATGCGTAGGTTAGAGGGATTAGCGGGATAAAATTTGTGGGGTTATGGGGATAATGCCTAGATGGGATTGTTGTAGGTGCAGACTTGATGGGCCGAATGGCATCCTTCTGCACTGTAGGGTTTCTATGATTCTATGATGTATGGTATTACAAGTTGACCCGTTTTCTGGAAGATTCCAATGTGGAGACATGTCCACATGTCCTGCTGTGGAATTTTATACTGTTAATATCAAAAACTACTTCAAAGGATTTACTGAAACTATATTGGACCTCAAATTTGCATTTCTATAAAGCTACTTTCAAGTGGAAATGGAAAGCCTACCAGCACAATAGTGATGTTATTTCTAAAGATGGGTAGGTTAGATTGAATGGCCATGCTCAATTGCCCCTTAGTATCAGGGCGATTAGCAGGGTAAATATATGAGTTTACGGGGATAGGGCCTGGGTTGGATTGTTGTTGGTGCAGGCATGATGGGAAAAAGGCCTCTTGTCGCACTGTAGGGATCCAATGATTCTAAGTGGAATGGTGTTCATCCTATCTTTTCAAGATTTATAATAGTTCATTGAGGAGTTAATAGCTGGGACATTACGGAATGTATTCACCTTAGCCATGAAACAATAGTCATGATCTGTTCAGACATGAACTGAAATCATTATGGGGAGAGTGGTCTTGTGACTAGAATAACCATTTTTGAAATCTCTTTTATAACAGCATGGCAAGCTACTAAAAAACCAGTCAAGGGGGCACTAATACTCTCCCACACCTCTTCCCTCCTAAGTATCTCTGTTATAGCTTAAGATGTAGCACTGAGATAAGAGGATTTCCATTGACAGGAACCTTAGATGCAAATGTCAATGGAAAAGTGTCACATTACATTTTAAAGAGACTGAATGTTGACTTCAAATCCACTCAATTTTCCAGGCCATTGTAGAAAATGTTCTGTTTTAGCCACAGATTCCCACAAAGAGCTCCTAAATAGTGAATTCTCTATTTTTTTCTTCTTGTTTTGAACTTGAATTTGACTAAGAAAGTAACTACCTACTGTATAACTTGCAATTCTGTGTGCTTGTGAAACTGGATGTGTGTGCATTGCAAAGGTCAGATGCAGGTTTTAAATACATTATATCTTTATCTGGGTGGGATTTTAACTCAATAAAAATGAGCCCCTTTTTGTTTTACATTCAATAAAGTGTGCCAGACTAGTTTCTTTGCAATCAGTATGTAAATGGTTAAGCACGGACATTATATTCACAAAAAAGCTTGTTATGACCAGACTGGAAATGATACAATAGGGGAGTTTACCCCTCCTTACATGACCATAACAAAGGACTGTAAGTTACAAGCTAAAAGGCAGTGTAACTGGAGAGTACCCCAAAGATGCAGTGGAGAACACTCCCCACCATCAACCCCCACCCATCCCCCCCACTCTCAGGTAAGTTTTGCACAGCAATTGCCTGAGAAGTACAAACTTCCCCAGGCCAACTGCTCTTCACTGGGAACCATCTGAAAATGCTATTTGCATCACAAACTTCAAATATGTTACATAAATATTTACCAGAAAAAATTACAAGACTTTACTCCTGATTTCACTGCACACCTCCAAGGGGATCTGAGACCTGGACCGGATCAATCATCGTCCCCACCCACCTTCCCCTGCCAATGACTGACCCGGTCCCTCCCCAAGGCTTGACCCGATTTAACCAAGCTCCAGCAACCCTCCCTTCCCCCACCTAGGCCTGACCTGATCATTTCTGAGGGCTAAGCTGACCAACCCTGCCCCCCCTCCCCCACCGCACCAGGGTCCAACTTGATCCACTCCCAATGTCCAATTTCTCCCCCATTCCAAGGCCCAACCTGATTCACCCCCCCGCCCCAAAAAATTCCCCCTCCTCAAATCCTATGCATTTAACTCAAACAATTACCTTCTCTCTGGCCCCATGAAGGATCTTTTAAACTTGGATCTTTAATTTTCCTGATTTCCAGGAGCAAGCGCTGTAGACAAGGGGGCCTGGCCTCGCACTAAATCCTGGGGACGTGCTGCATTTCTTGGAACTCTCACAGCCTGAGTTGGTAGGCCCAGCAAGATAGGGTTGAAAAGAAGTTGGGTTAAGAAAGTAGCAGCGAAATGACAGTTTAACTCTGATTGTTAATTTGAGGAACCTCAGACCGGAGATGTATTAAAAAACTGTTCCAATGTATTAAAATAATCAGTCAGTGAGATCCACCCCGAGTGCATATCCTCATCCATACATCAAACTCCTGTTAAAAGTTCCCATAGAGAAGGGGACAAAAGAGTTCAGAACTGATTTGTCCTGCATCTATGAAATAGTAGTCTTTTCCTTGAGTCCAGTAGTACTGAAATAAGGTGTGATTCTAATTGTTCATGATAGTCTTTCATCAAAATTCTTTTGAGAGCAGGTTTCATCAATAAAGATATGTTCATCAAATACCCACCCTCATTGATTCAATAATCTCTGTTCCTTTAAATTGTTTACGTTCCTAAGACAAAAGTGCCAGGTGAGACATTCAAAAAGATAGCTCTCAACTAGAGTCGTTTAGAAGAGTTTCATGATTATAGGATCTACTTCAAAGGAGTTTAATTTTCTCAGGTAGTATAATTGTGTACGTCCCTTGCCCAGCACATCTGTACACATTTCCCTCCAATTCAACTTATCATCAACTTCGATATTTGGATACTTGCAGTTAGTAACTATTTCAATGTCCACATCATGAATCTTCACAGGAACAATTGCATTAACCGTCATTTTCCTAATGTCTATTACTAGTTTTTTGGCTTGTTTTCCTTCAGTCTGGTTGAGAGAATTATTATCGCACCATTTTATAAACGTTAGCACTGAGTCCCTATAATTTATTTTGTTGTTCCTTGTAAGACCACGGGCCCGATTTTACCATTGCGTCGCGCCCGTTTTCAGGTGCGAAAATGTGGTAAAGTCGGATGTGAGGCCATTAATGTGATTGGCGCCCGCGTCTGCGCAGATTGCCACTTTATTGAGACCCGAGAATGGCAGCGATCCCGATTCGTGCCCGAAACGGATGCAACGGTGATTTAAATGCATTTGCATGCATTTCAATTGAATTAATGAACTGCCCACCCAACTTTATCAGCATTTCCCCCTTCACCACTGCGTTCGCCAATCCGGAATCACGCCGAAATGAACATGCTGAATAAAAATCTGAATCAGGCGGTCCAGCTGCTGAAGAGGTGAGTTCAGAGCTTCTAACGGCTCTCTTCTAACGGTGGGACGGCAGGGAGGAAGAGGCGGGTCAGATGTACCTCGAGGGGGTGGGAGGGGAGGGGAGTGAGGCCAGATCATTCTCTGGTAGGACAGGGGAGGGGAGGGCCGATCATTGTCTGGTTGGGGAGTGAAGGGCTGATCGTTGTCTGGTGGGGTGGGGGGTAGGGCCGATCATTGTCTGGTTGGTGGGGGGGTAGGGCCGATCATTGTCTGGTTGTGGGGGGAGGGCCGATCGTCGTCTGGTTGGGGGGGGGTAGGGCCGATCGTTGTCTGGTTGAGGGGGGAGGGGGAGTGAGGCCAGATCATTCTGTGGGGGGAGGGAGGGGAATGAGGCCAAATCATTCTCTGGGGGGGGGGGGGGGGGGGAGGGGGGGAGGGGGGGTAGGGGAGTGAGGCCAGGTCATTCTCTAGTGGGGGGAGGGGGGTGAGGCCAGATCGTTCTCCGGGGGTGGGGGCGGGAGGTGAGTAAGATGTATCTCGGTGGGAGGGGGGTCAGGGGGGTCCGCTGCCACTCTGCGGGTGATCAATGGGGGGTTAAGGGGCAGGGGGTCGTGATCGGTCTGGGTAGCAGGGGAGTGGGTGGATAAGGGGGACAGTGATGTCTGTGGGGGCCATCGCTCCTGCTTTTCGCTCCCAGATCGCTTTCGCCGCTTTCTGCGGCTCGGGAGCAATCTGACACACTTTTTCAAATTTGTTTCTAACTGCGCATGCACAGTTCAGGGCTCCAATCATTTCGGGCATGCTAAGCCCCGCCCACAGTGCGATTCAGACTCACAATTTATTTTTCAGGCTGAGAGCGTATGGGGGTGCCTGAGAACAGATTTCCAAGTCGGATCTGAATCGCGCCCAGACTCAGCACTTAGAATGAAAATGGTAAAATCAGGCCCCATGTGTACAATATCATCGGGATATATCAGGATCGTTATGACATCATACTTTGATCAGCAATCATTCTTAGCAAAGAAGGAAAGCAGAGCTGACAGTACACAGCCCTGAGGAAATCCAATATTCAATAATGTGGGCCCCTAGTAAATCCCAGAAACTAGCACCCATTTGTTCCTCTTGTGAAGGAAATCATTGATCATTAGTGGCACGGTGGCACAGTGGTTAGCACTGCTGCCTCACACCTCCAGGGATGCAGGTTCGATTCCAGTCTTGGGTGACTGTCTGCATGGAGTTTGAACGTTCTCCCCGTGTCTGTGTGGGTTTTCTCCTATAGTCCAAAGATGTGCAGGTTAGGTGGATTGGCTGTGCTAAAATGCTCTTTAGTGTCCAAAGATGTGTGTTAGGTGGATTATGCATGATAAATGCAAAGGGTTACGGGAATAGGGGGGCTTGGAGGGGGGTGTGTGCACGGAGAGGAGTGTGTATGGGGAGGGGATGCATGGGGGGGGTAGCATGGAGAGGGTGGCTGAGTGGGATGCTCTTTCAGAGAGTTGCTACAGACTCGATGGGCCAGATGGCTTCTTTCTGTACTGCAGGGATTTTATGACTTCAAAGTAGGAGAGTAGGATCAGCATCAAAGTTTCTCAATTTCTCAA
The DNA here is from genome assembly GCF_964213995.1 of Mustelus asterias. Taxonomy (NCBI): domain Eukaryota; kingdom Metazoa; phylum Chordata; class Chondrichthyes; order Carcharhiniformes; family Triakidae; genus Mustelus; species Mustelus asterias. The sequence goes on along the minus strand of NC_135802.1, from coordinate 97,538,619 downwards.
TAAGCTTGAATGGCTGCAGGCATTAAAAGCTGAAGTGAAATCAACAAAGGTAGTGTGAGAATAGTTGCCAGATCAATTTGTGTGTTGTTGGATCAAATGCAACAAGGTTAGAACAGCACCGTCACTGACTTATTAGGCTGATGGGCAAGCTCTAACTGATCAATACGTGGAACAAGAGGATCTAAAAGACGCTTTGACACATTCTCGAAACGCTTGATGACTATTGACGCAAGAGCAACTGGTCGGTAATCATGCAGCTCAACAGGCTGCGACTTCTTAGCAACTGAGATGATGATGGTTGATTTCCAATAGCAAGGAACAGTATGCCTGTCAAACAATTTCTGAAAAACCAGAGGCAAAACTTTGTTTTTTTTTAAATAGATCACGGATGGGACCAAACTTCCAGAGATATTATTGGACAGTTGAAATCTTTATTTTCCAGTTCAAACTGTGAAATAACCTTTGCAATGCCTTCTTATTAAATCTACTGTGGGTGTACCGGAAAATAATGCAATCAACACTTTAAAAGCATCCATAAATAAAGGAAGTACAAGTTTAAAAGGTTAATGCACTTTATAAGGTCAATACCTAATTTACTAGATCTTGCAACAAGAGTAAGACTGATATTCAATTGTAACAGTGCTCCAGAGGCAAATAATATTTCAAAACATAGAGTTAAGAATTTATATCTAGCCTAAATTTAGAAAGGCATAAAGATAAATACATCATGAGTTACTTACCATGGAAATTGACAACCAATATGGAAATCAAACACTTTGACACACCCCAAACATTTTTGTATGTCTAAATTTATTTGAGCTATTAAAATTCAATCATGGTCTTTATCTGTGTTATCACTTAATTCTAACACATTAAATGTCAACCTTGGTACAGTTTGTGGCATGCACAAAAGGAGTTAAATAAAACAAGGCTGCCGCAAGACATCTCAACACCAGACATCAGCAGCAGGAGTTCTCAGGGCAGCATTCTTGGTCTATCTTCAGCTGCTTCATTAAGGCCAGAATGAGGATGTTTGCTGATGATTACACAATGTTCAAGATAATGAAACAGCTTGGGTGGGATTTTCCAGCCACGCTCACCCCCAAATCTGGAAAATCCCACCTGAGGTCAACGGACCTTTGCATGGTCCATGTCCTGCCCGCCATGATTCCCGTGATGGGTGGGACAAGAAAATTCCACACTTGGTATCAAAGCTCTGGTGAATAACCAGCTTAGGCTCAGAAGTGGTAACATTTATGCCACACAAGTGCCAGGCAATGGCCAACTCCAATGAGAGAGAATCGAATCATCTCCCCCTACTGATGTTAAACAGCAGTAGCAATGGTGAATTCCCCACCATCAAAATCATGGGCATCACATTGATCAGAAACTGAACTGGATCAGCCATATAAAGATTTTCTTGGAACCAGTGCAAAGCTGTCTGTCACTTCTAATGGCCTGCTTCTTTTTCCCTTTCTATGTGAGATTCCCCCTCGCCTCTTGCATGGTGAATAATAAAAGAGAGAATTTTCTCTGCTTCAGCTGCAGATTGGGATGCTCGATCTCTCAGCACTTCCTGTACATTGACCAATCCCTGAGGTTCAGACATATCTTAAGAAACCTTCAACCCAATATCATGAGAATTTTCTGTTGACTTTTTATTCCTAAAACCCATCCTCATGGCAAGATGAGTCACATGCAACTTGTATCCAGGCATAAATATTAATTGTCGATCCTCCACACCACCCAACTCCATTTATTCTTGGAACTGAATAGAGAGTTTAAATTATAACAGATGTGTTGTGTTGTCTACAAGTGTGAATATTTTGCACCTTCTTGGGACACTAAGCAGCAATTTAACCTGGCCAATCCACCTAATCTGCACATCTTTGAACTGTGGGAACCCATGCAGACATGGGAAGAAGGTGTAAACATTCTGCACTCTCTTGTTTCCATCTCTATGAATGGTACGTTTTGTCTGTATAGTGCGCAAGAAACAGTACTTGTCACTGTATGATAATACATGGTAAGAAGTCTCACAACACCAGGTTAAAGTCCAACAGGTTTATTTGGTAGCAAATATATGTGACAATAATAAATCAAATCAAACTTCATAGTCACCCAAGGCTGGAATCGAACTCAGGTCCCTGGCACTGTGAGGCAGCAGTGCTAACCACTGTGTCACCATGCCATGGTACCTTCTCAACAGTAAGAGAATCTTAGTCCTCCTTTGAAGTAGGTCCCAAAACCTTCTTCACTGCTTCATTTTATCTTAAACTAAATAGGCAATCATGAAAACTAGCAATCTTATAAACTTGGTATTTGTAACAGCCACCTGGATCCTCTGAGTGTCTTTTACACTGATCTTGGTGTCGGTGACTTGGGTTAGATAGATGCAACTTTCCCGGATACTTGCCCTAGAATTGTTACACTGTTTAATCTCTGGCATAAATCAACGTAACACACTAACCCCACACTCCTAACCAACTCTCTACCCACCCCAGACCCAACTCCTAATCCAATTACCCTACAACCTGACCCGACCCTCCTACTACACCCTGACACCCCTCAACCAACTATCCAACCTTACTACCAGCTCCCATCCCATCACCCACTCAACAATCCACTCACTTCACTGAAAACCATTGAGACCTTTAAAAACCTATCCGAATAGGCAACTGATGTGATAAAAAGGGGCTGTGTACTGCTCCACTTCTCTAGTCTTCCCTGTGGATGGCTGCACCATGTATTAGTTGTTCCACCTGTGATTGGATGTTCCAGCTGAAAGTACGTAAGATTTAAGCATGCAGTGATATCTGTATTCGGCAGCAATGCATGCGGCATTACCACTGATCAGAAGAGTGGGATGATTATTAGTGCTTTCCATTTCTTGGTTGCCTCTCTGTGAAAATTCTTTACTGTGACTGGCTTCTTGGAAAGCTTGATGACATCATTCCAATAAGAACCCTCATTAAGGAACAGCTGCATGTTGAGAGAGTTAAAGTCCTTACCTCAAAGATTCCTAGATCTCTCAGTGCAACTTTCTTCCAGGCCAGTGGCAATTTCACTGCTAGTTTCAGGCCATTCACTACCTCCACCACTAGTGTACCATGGCCTCAGGATGTACCATCTACAAGATACTGTTAGTCAGCTTTAATTTAAACACCTTCCAAGCATTGCAGTTTAATGAGACAAGGACAGTAATTCAATTATTTCTTTATTTAACACTTCTAGTACCAATTCAAACATAAACAGTTGCAAATCATTAGCTCTTTACTGAACTTTAACTCTAACTGAACATCAACTTTCAACTAAACTTTAACTCTTAAAATGCATGTTAACTTTAACTAAACATCAACTTCAACTATTTAACTGAAAATAGATACTACCGAGTTTAGGAAAACCTTGGCCAAGAAATATCCTCGATGTAGAATCTATCTTCTTCTTTGAAGCATCCTTTACAACCTGCATCTGGTTTTAATCTATAAATTGACCAAAATTCCCAGCATGCTTCACTCTCAGCCAGAATAGCCATTTTAAAGCCAGTATTACCATTATTGTTGTTAAATCATTGTTGCAGCTGTTTTTTTTCTCCGTCCACAACACATTGCAGCATCTTGCCTTGGATTCATCTACAAACTGCTCCCAAAATGGCAACCTCTACCCCCACTGAAGCCAAAGCTGGCAGACACATACAGCCTTTCTTCCTAATCATTGAATTAAATTCCTGGAACTGTGGTTGACATTCAACAGCCCTCTGAACAAGGGCAACTAGGGATGGGCAATAAATGCTGGCCAGCCAGCGACGCCCATGTCCCACGAATGAATAAAAAATAACTGCCTCCCAGACAAATACGTTCAAGTGGAAGTACATTTGCCACAAAGACTGGAATGGCTCAAGAAGCAGGCTCAGCACCCTGCTCTGGAGGAACTAGTGTTGGACAATAACTGCTGGCCTTGCCAGCAAAGCCCACGTCTCATGAATGGATAAATAAAAGAAGTCACATGGATGTACAATTCAGTTTCACAGCAGCATTGACCTTTCCAATAAGTGATTTCAAGGGGGTGTTATTAATCATTAATTTCACTATCTCCGAACACAAGGCAGATCCATTTCAACAAGCTCATGGTGAATTGGTCAAGCAGTATGAAATAGATTTAAGAAATGAAAGATCATTGTTATATATAGTCAGCACATTGATAATCAGTGCATGCAGCACTCCCAGCTGATACATGTCCAGCAACAACAACAAGGATTTCTATAGTGCTCTTTATATTGAAGAAGACAGTTCAAAATGCTTCACATTAAGGGGGAATAAACAGTAGATACTGAGCTGAATAGCAAAGTAGTTTTAAAAAAAACCAACAGTTTAAATATACTGGATCTAAGAATATGATAGGTGCGCATTACTGTACAGCAATGCAGGGCACCAGCAAAAAGAGTGTTTGTTAATTTTGTTAATGTTTCTAAAATTCCTCTTGGGTATGATCTGGTGTAAAATGTTAATGTGCAGTCTTTGCATCTGTAGCTTTTATTTAATTATCACCATCAATTAAAACAATTATGTAAATTTACACTCCAGTCCACATCATTGTAAAGATGGTATTAAAATACCAGTGAGAAGACCACTATTGAGCTACAGACCAAGTGCAGCAAAATGGGATTAGGATAGGTACTTGATGGCTGGTGCAGCCACAATGGGCTGAAGGTCCTCTTCGGTGCTGTAAAACTCTGAGAAAACCAGATGGCAGAAGAAGTCAGAAGGGCTGTATCCATTAGGTAATTGCCTTTACAGCACTGATTGTGGGCCAGGAGGAGTTAGAGTATATTTTTCAGGTCCAACAAACTACTCAGTAAACCCCACTACCTTGCTGCTCCCACCTCCCCACCCACTATCTGATTCCCTCACTGGTCCACTATCTCCTCCCTCCAAGCAGGAGAGACGCCCAAACACCAAAGCCACTAACCACAATCAAAGCCCTCCCACAATGGAATCTGCTTCCCCTGACTACGATTGGATGCCCTCAACTTCTGTCAGCTATGCAACCTAACCACCATCAGCCAGCATCACAACTCCAGAACAACTGCACACCCTTCCCTACTCTCACCTTCTCCCACAACCACCATCACACAACACCCCTCACACCCGATAACCAGACTCTGCATGACCACCATACTCACCTCAGCCATCACCGGTCCACAAAGCATAATTGGACATCATCCCCTCCTTGCCCCCATGCCCCTCAATCCCAGTGATTGGAAACTCCCCATTATTGGGATCACCCCTCAACAGGAATAGGGTTTCTCCCACTGTTCCACACCCCCCAACCTACTCTTCTCAGCTGCAGCCTTACGCTGCAGGTTTTCCTGCCTCATGCCTGTCAGTCAGATTGCCTATAGAATCATAGAAGTGTAAAGGAGGCCATTCAGCCCATTGTGTCTATGCCAGCTGACATGTGACCATCCACAATATTGTTGGTTTGATCAGAAGAGTGGTTCATATAGCATAGGGAACAAGCTTCCCTTTTAATATTCCACGTTCCAGCTCATAGTCTGTAGTCTTGTAGGTTAGAGAACATCAAGTGCATATCCAAGTATTTTTTAAATGTTATGAGGGCTTCCGCCCTTTCCACAAGTGATTTCCAGATCCTCACCACCTTCTGGATTAAAATAAATTCCCTTTGAATCCCCTGTGAACATCTACCTCTTACCCTAAATCTATGCCTCATGGTTATGAACCCCTCAACCAAGGAGAATAGGTCCTTCCCATTCACTTTATGTAGATCTCTCATAACTTTATACACATCAATAAGGTCTCTCCCAGCTTCCCCAGCTCTGAAGAAACCAACCTTCGGTCTATTAAATCTTTCCACATGACTAAAATTCTCCAGCCCAGGCAACGTTCTCATAAGTCTCCTTTGTACCCTCTCTAGTACAATTACATCTTTCCTACGGTGCAGTGACCAAAACTGGACACAGTACCCCAGCTGTGGTCTAACCAGTGTTTCATACAATTCCAGCACAACCTTACTGTTATATTCTATGCCTAGTCTACTCCTGTGAGTGAAAACAAATAATTCAAGAAGCACAACTTTCAAGAAACCCTCTTTTCACCATCAAAACAGCTCCACCTCCCTGCACATCACATTCGGTATAAAATCCAGGCCTCTATCTGTTAGGATAGATTCCAGAGCCTCATCACAACTAATGTTAAACTGCTTGGTACCCATTTGTCTGATTGGGACACAATGATCTATTTTCTGCCTCCCCTTCTTCTTCTTATGAACATACAAACATATGAAATAGGAGCAGAAGCAGGCCAATCAGCTCCTCGAGATTGCTCCATCATTCATTAAGATCAAGGCTGACCTGTTCGTGTTGAGTTAAATAATGAAGTGGTATTTGTTATATTTTCAATCCAAAGGCACAAGTCCTGAGTCTGGAAGGTGAAATGGAAAAAAGCAAATAGCAGAATTTTTAGACATAAAAAATAGAAGCCAAGAGATAATGATAAACATGCACAAAAGTTTAATAAGTCCTCAGAAATAGAAAGAAACAATACAAGACAGAAGTGATACTAAAATGAGATTGAAGTGACAAAGTTAAATATATTGAGGCAGGATCACAAACAAATAGTGAGATCAGAAGTATGGTGCACTATGGTGGCACAGTGGTTAGCACTGCTGCCTCACAGCACCAGAAACCTGGGTTCAATTCCAGCCTTGGATGACTGTCTGTGTGGAGTTTGCATGTTCTCCCCGTGTCTGTGTGGGTTTCTTTTGGATGCTCCGGTTTCCTCCCACAGTCCAAAGATGTGCGGGTTAGGTGGATTGGCCATGCTAATTTGCCCCTTCGTGTCATGGGGACTAGCTAGGCTAAATGCATGGGGTTACGGGGATAGGCCTCAGTGGGATTGTGGCCGGTGCAGACTCGATGGGCTGAATGGCCTCCTACTGCACTGTATGATTCTATGATCTATGAATCAAAATCACATCACAGACTTGTCAAACTCTGAAAACTTCTTCTTGGAAAGGTTCTTTTTTTCTTACAATTATTTTCAATACATGGTAATGGTGACAATCAGATTGGCCAAATGTCACTCATTAGGAATGACAAACACTCAGTTTGATTTGGAAACGTGATCCGTTTTAATGTATATCATTCCTAATATAAAACTCAGCTTCAAATGGCTTTATTATCTGTGTCGTTTTGGTTGATAGTAAATGTCACTGCTCATGTTTTCCTAATGCTGACAGCTCTGACAATGATAATTATTGTAAAAGCAAAATGACCCAGGCTTTTTAACTGAAGCGTACTTATTTTATTTTACATAATTGTGCATGTAAGACATTTTACTGATGATTTGAAACGTTATTACTTTTACTGTCACTAAACTTACTGGTGATTAGCGATGTTGTGATTACGTGTATATGTATGCATGAGAGAGAGGGAGAGAGAAAATAAATCGAGAGAAAGCGTAGGTCTTCCACTAGAAATAATTAAATGAGTTGATCTCTTTACTATAGCAGCGAAGAACAACGTGGTGGCCTGGGAATCCCATTGTGCAGGAAAATAGGTGTGGGTTGTACATGGCTGTCTGTGTACCCTGTTACTCGGATATTGCCCACTGTGGAACTCACCATTTTGCTGCTCCTCTCTCTCTCTGCTCAACAGTTGCATGCTTTTCCAGAGCAGACTGTTACTGCGGCTCAGGTCATCTTGTTTCTTGCCTGTGGCCCAATATAAGACAACAAAGGCATCACTCACACAAAAACAGAAAATGCTGGAAAATCTCAGTAGGTCTGACAGCATCTGTGGAGAGAGAATAGAGCTAATGTTTTGAGACTGAATGACCTTTCGTTAGAGCTGCCTTTATTAAAGGTATCACTCATCCTGATTTGAGCCTCAATACCTCCTAGTGCAGTGCTCTCTCACACGTTATTGTCAGCAAACTGTCTTCCCAGTGGTAGGTGAGAAAGCAGCTGTTAGCACTGCCTATGTGCTGCTGTGTTTGTCTATCTTCTATTGTGTTCTTGCCTTGGTTTCAATACAGAGTTTCAAGAAGCCCAGAAAACTTATGAATATATTTTAAAATTCAAATTTAAGTTGAAATATGGCTAGAAGTGAGTGATTGATGTATTTAAATTCATAACCTGCCTCTTCTGAGGGGGTAACACACAGTTCCCTGAGTGCGCCCAATTTAAACCTAGAAGTAAGTATGCTGGAACCTGCTTTCAGATGCAATCACATTTTCATCCACTTTAACCTCCCAATCCTACTTAAGCCATCCACCAATCAAGGTTAAAATTCCCTTCAGTGAAGTCAATTTTGGTTTGTACTCTCAATAGGTTAAGTGGATAGACAGAGCATCTATTCCATGTGCCCAATGGTGTGCATCAGAGACCCAATGGTTTTTTGTGTTTGGACTTCATTGAAATGCAAGAGGCAAGCTGCCTGTGCTGCTGATATTCAGCTTCCTACTTGGGGAAGATGAAAAATCTGGTGGGTCAAACTGCAGTCCATAAAGGAGGGTATTAATTTTTCAGTGGTGGTTGTTGTTAATTGCTGTGCAAACCACATCTCGGGGGAAATTTGGCTTATATCCTTTTCCTTGTATTCTGAACATGAGAAGAAAACATACTGGTCTCAGCAACAAGAAGTCCAGGAATACTTTGGGGATGTTAAAAAGTAAAAGCTTTATTAACAAGAAGAAAAGAAAACTTAAGCGCAAAAGATTACAGTTACACAGTTAAAAATAGTCTTACAAAACATTCCCCTCAAAAGACTCCCTATTTGGTCAGACCAACGAGTAAACACTTTCCAGGCAACACTCCCTTATAGATGTTTAACTATAAAAATCCAGTAATGCTATCCAAGGCAAAACAGCTGTTGCTTTAATAAAGGTAAACCATATGACCTCACAAATTTGTTTCCACTCTTTTGTGGAAATCCCCAACTATCAGCTTCCACCATCATTGTACATCATCCCGACACAACTAAAGCAGAAGCAGAGTGCTCCTTTATGCTACACATGTAATGATGCACGCTCACAGACTTCATCAGGATAACAGAATATTTATTAATAAGGAAAAACTGTACAGATGTTAGAGTCCACCCCACCCCTCCCCATACCCCACCCCGCTGCCCTAGAGCAGCCCACTCGCTGCCCCAGTCCCTACATGTCTTCTAAATACCTTCAGACCGTCTTTTGCCCAAGATAGGAATCCACCCCCTGAGGTGATTTCCCACACTGAGTCCCAGTTGGTCCCTCAAGCCAGCTGACTCTCTTCTATTGTGTTGCCCTTAAAGGGACAATCACCACATTCAAGACAGCACACCAGCTGTTCTGCTGGCATTTGGGCAGGGTTCAGAGGGAGATCAAGCATTCTGGAAGAGAGAACTGTACAGTTTGCTTTGCTCTATCCTCTTTGTTCCATCCCAACTTGCATCCTCTGCAGGAGAATACATTATTGTCATGTTTAGTTTACCGGAGCAATATTCTATCAGCCACTTTATGCAATTCTTAAGACAAAATTGGCTGGTGAAGAGTTTGAAGGCATAGATACATTAAATAAGAAATAATATACATATTCACAAATTCATTGAATACATAAAGATTCCTATGGTTGGAATTCTCCGGCCGTTCATACCCCGCCGCCGCAGCCTGCGAGGATGGAGAATTTGACACTCAGCCAAATCTCCGGTCGCTGCAGCAAGAACAGAGAATCCCATTGGCATGAATGGGCAGAGAATTCCGGATTACATCTCTAACGCCAACCAGTGTTGAAGCCAATTATTACCATTGCTTCTAATTCATGTACTACCGAATGCCAGATGTTGACACATTTTCCTTTTAGCATTCTCTTCCCTGGAATTGTATACTGTCTTCTGCAAGAGAAATGCATTGTGACAATTGGCTTCTATGATCTGCAATCAATCAGCAATCGCAGAGCAGATGGCATGAATAGTGGTGAAGGACACACTATTGCCTGGGGTGAAGAGCCAGGTTATGCTCATCCTTCGGCCAAACAGTTGGGTAAAGCATAGGATGAGGTTGGCTTTCAGGCTGAGTTGCAGAGGTGAAGTTTATCAGTAGGGGTGGGCCTGCAGTCAGTATGGGGAGGGCAATTCAATAAAGAGGCTACAGTTAAGGTCCAAAGTTCAGGATAATTGCAGCCTCAGGTCGAGAAATGTTGAGGCCAGCTGTAAGAATGGCGGTTGCACTGCACATGGGCAGTGGACAACAAAATGTTGGGGTGGGAGAAGACTGAAGTGGCATCAGATATTTGTTATTTTGTTTGTTACGGTTCTGAGCTGTTACTATTAACTTACTTACTAACCAAATGACTAGAGTATCATATACTTTCCAAAGGTCTGCCAACCTGGACAAAGAAGACTGACAGGCATAGAGAAGTGGAGAGAAATGAGCTGAAAGAGAATTATACTGAGATAGGATTTTCAAAATTGATAAAGATAAATGCAGTGTTGCAGGAAATATCAATCACAGCGTATAAAAAGTTGTATTCTATCAGTTGAGCTATATTTTGAGTAAAGTTGCATTATAGATATTTGTCCATGCAGCAGTTTTATCAATTGTTTTCTGTTTGCCTTGACTTGATCCAAATTGCAGCATGTTTTATTTCCTTATCCAGATGACATTTCATCTTCATTTAAGTAAAGTATTGAACGGTCACAACAAGGACAGTGTCTGAGGGAATATCTTTTTTTGCATGCCCAGACGTCAGCAAGTCAGTCAGCAGAAATGGAAGTGCCTACAGTTGGTGAAAGTGACAGCTTACAGCAGATATGACCTTTCACTGGAAAATTTCCAGTCCCTCACTGACACCTGATTAGAGTTTAATTTGTAGAAAATGTTAAGTATCATGATGAAATCGGAAAGAACGATGTAAAAGTGTTAAATTTTGTGAACTTAAAGTAACTGGTCACATTCAATATTTTGATAAATGGTATTTCAACAACGTTCATCAAATGTAATTTTAGAAATTCCCTGAGGAAGACATGATATCAAGGAAGTATTGTTTCAAATGACATTATCTGTAGTTTGACAGGCCAATATTGTTGTCTAACATTGAGCAATATTCTTTGATTTTTTTGCTCTAATATTTAATGGGGTGACTGCAGACCAGCGTGAGAAAGTTGGACAGCTTCAACACCTGACTCGTTTTGGAAATGGCCACAATTTAATTGACATCCAAAACTAGGCGAGAGCAAAGCCAATCATAAAAGTCTGATTAATAATATGCTGGAGTCTGAGGCTGCCTGAATAAAATAAAGCTGTCATTAAGTCCTTGAAGTAATGGATCTGGCCTGGGAATACTTTCCGGTGGATTTCAAATGAGCTTGTCCAACTCTACATTCTGATCGCTAAGGGATAATGCTATATTTTGGATTATAATGTATTGGATCTTTGGGATTAACAACTTGCTTTAAGATAAGGAATTGTTAAGATGTTACCTGAGATAAGGGCTGGAATTTTACCGCCTCGCCGCCGCAGAACCGAGGCGGGTGAGGCTCGCAGAATGGAATTCTCCGTTGGCTTTGGGCAGGATTTTACGAGCCTCACCTGAGCGAGATGGTAAAATCTCACCCAAGATCTTAACCTTGTGATAACGGCTTCTGAAGGGAATTGCTATGCTAATCATTAGAAAGGCCTCAGTTAGTCTATTTTCAATGATTGAACAAGATCTGAATATTGCAGGGATGAAAACAAAATACTGCAAATACTGGAAATCCGAAATAAAACAGAAAATGCTGGAAAACTCAGCAGGTCTGGTAGTATCTGTGGAGGGAGAAGCAGTTCAGGTTCCAAGTCCACGTGACTCCAGAGCTCTGAAGAAGACTAATACGGACTTGAAATGTTAACTTTATTTCTCTCTCCATAGATGCTGCCAGACCCCCTGAGTTTTCCAGCATTTTCTGTATTTTGCAGTGTTTGAATCAGTTGTTTAGAAAACTCGGTTCTACTTGTAAAAGGGGCAGTAGCAGTATGAAAAGTTCCCCCATGAAAGTAATCCGATGGTTTGCCACTGCAGATTAACACCTTCCTATCTGCAGTCAGGCCTCAATTGAGGTGACCAAGCTCCCAATCAAAACAGGAAGGGCAAGGGAATGATGAAAAATTTGAATAAAGGGATCAAATAGCACAGTTGAGTCTTCAATTCACACCAATGGTTCCTGATCCCACCCACAAATCTCAGGCAACGCAGGTTGGGAGGTGGAAATTTCTAGAAACTTAAAGGAATCCATGGCTGCAGTAAGAGAGTGCCGGCACTATTGCTGGGTGCACTGTTTAAGTTTCGACGATGTTGGAATGGGGCCATGCAAATCCATTGGGCCCTCCATCAACGTCACCCGATGTTCACTCAATATGAAAATCCTGATTAGAGTTTCACCTATAGAAACTCCATCTCAGCCTGGGAGCTGAACGTGGGGTTTAGTTGAGTCATGTAATTTAAGGGGCGATTCTCCCATCGCGACCCGCAAATTTTCTGGCGGGTCGGGTCAGGAGATGCACGTGTCGGCCATTTTGCGGGTTCCCCGCAAGCGTTTACGACCCACACGCATCTCCAAGCCGAAAAAAAATGGCGCCGCTGGGACCGTGCAGAAAACCAGCATGCCGCCGATTTGCATTACTTTCCATACCTTAGCATGCCATTATCGGGATCGACACAGCAATCTCTGCCCACGTCAGCGTCTCCCACCTCTTCGGCGTGAATCAGAGTAGGTTTATAAAAGTCTCAACCTGGCATGGCAGCCTTGAACTGGCGTGCGGAGGTAAGTGCTGTTAGCGGAGCATGGGGCATGTTAAAGGCAGGTCCTGGAGATGCCTGGTGGCCTTCCTCCTACTGTCTTCAGGTGCTGGCCTGTGGACCAGTGATATCTGGGGTGGAGGGTTGGGGAGGTAGCGCATCAGGGGGTTTCTATTTTCACAGCACTCAGTGTGGGAGGCCCCATCAAGGAGTCCTGCTGACCCCTCCCCTCTAGGGCAGCGCTGTAGCTCAGTGTGGGAGACCCCATCAAGGAGTCCTGTTCAGCCTTCCCCTCCGGGGCACTTTGCACTGGCATTGTCTTGCCACAGGATGTAGTCAGGGACTCGACTGAGTGCTGGTGTTCCAGGGTGGGGGAGGAGCGTACCATGTGCTGACTGAGGTCTAACCAGATGAAGCAGCTGCTGCTCCAGGCCGGGGTGCAGAGGTTCAGACATGGACTGCATGGAATCTGCTGTCACTGGGCACATCTGGTGCTGCTTTGCAGTCTGTCCCTGCCCTGTGACACGGACCAGCACCAATGACAATAACGGATGCTGCAGTTGCACACATAGCAATGGCTCAAGGGTGCGCATTGCCCACATCTGCACACTGACCTGCATAATCTGTGCCAGCATTTGTCATGATGAAAATCTCACACAACCCTAATCGGGCCTCGCATGGCGCCATGGATTGTGTGGAGTTGCCAGCTCCCAGAAGTGGGTACTGGCCCAAGTGAGGGATTGGGGTGGTGCTGGGTCTATGCAGCCAATGGTCATAATCCATCATTCTATGCTCTTTCCAAACCCCACAGTGCAGATGGATCTCGGTTTGCTCGATCTGGAGCTGGCCATGTTGGTGGCAGCAGAGGCGGAGGAGGAGGAGGAGGTGGCGGGCGTGGAGAGACCACCGCAGGAGCAGCCGCCATCAGTCCCTAGGAAGGAGAGCAAGGGGCTGCCGCTGAGGGCCAGGGGGTGGGTGAGCAGACTCCCAAGAGGGTGCACAGAAGGCGGAGGGTGCCGAGGGCAAGGAGGTACAGGGCCCACAATTCCTTCGAGGCCCTCTTGGAGGAAATGTGTCGTCACCGGCTGCGGCTCGCCAAGACCACGGTGCAACACCTTTGTGAGATGCTCTCACACCTGGCACCTCAGGGGAGGGGCAGCCACCTGTTCCCTGTTGACATGAACGTTACGGCTGCCCTGAATTTTTATGCTTCCGGCTCATTTCAGGCACCCAGTAGTGACCGAGTTGGGATCTCCCAGGCCTCCGTGCACAGATGTGTGCGACAGGTCACAGATGCCCTGTATGCCCGGGCAGGGCACTACATAAATTTCGATGTGGGCCGTGCACAGCAGGAGGCCGGGCTCTCGGCTTCGCTTCCATTGCTGGGAGTCCCATGTCCAGGGAACAGTGGATGGCACGCACATCGCCTTGCGGACCCCCCATGCAGGGCCGCAGCAATTTGTGAACAGGAAGGGGTTCCACTCCCTGAACATCCAAATCGTCTGCGACCATCGGCTCTAGATCATGCAGGTTGATGCACGCCATCCAGGGCGTGTCCATGACAGCTTTGTGATCCAGCAGTCGGACATCCCTGGGCTCTTTGAAGACCAGCTCAAGCTCCCGGGATGGCTACTGGGTGACAAAGGATCCCCGCTAAGGTCATGGCTGATGACGCCTGTGTGGAGGCCCCAGACCGAGGTGGAGACCCGCTACAACGAGGCTCATGCAGCCACCCTGCCCATCATAGAGCGGTGCATCGGCCTGTTTAAGATGCGGTTCCGCTGCTTGGACCGCTCTGGGGGGCCCTCCAGTATGAGGGTGCCGAGGCCAAGGAGGTACAGGGCCCACATCGTGATTGTTTGCTCTGCTCTGCACAACATCACCCAGCAGCGGGGAGACCAGCTGGAGCAGGAGGAGAAGAAGCAGCGAGGGGGTGTCCCGCCATATGAAGAGCCGGAGGAAAGAGGGCGGGTGGCCATGGCAGGTGTCCGGCAAGGAGGGGGAGCAAGGGACACCTTGATTGAGCCCGCTTCACCTGGCTGGTGCTGTGCAGTGAGGGGCTACAACCAACACACATCCACCACACTCCAGGAGCAAGTGAAGCGCTATTCCCCCTCAAAACCGACCTGGGCCCTCAAACCACCACATCACCCTTCCCCTGCTCCTGCCATCCCACCATTCTATCCCCCAGAAACATCCAAACCTGTTATTGTGCCTGGGCTGGCAATGGTTGAGAGTCTTGGTTGAAGGCTGGAGGATGATGACTCGCTGTTGTGCACACTGGGATCCTGGCCCTGGTGCCACTCAAGTCTGACTCCGATCTGCACTCCGAATGCACACTGCCACCCTGGCCCAGGTAGCTGTAAGGGTTGGGGACACATGTTTTTTGGCCAACGGGAGGGGGGGGGGGTGGGGGGGGGGTGCGGGGTAGGTACTTGCACCAAGGGTCTGGTGGGCGTTGGGGAAGGTAGGGCAGGCACTCTGTAACATATGGCTGAGTCTCGCAAGGTACAGCAGATGGCACCTCTATGCATGGGAATGGGGCCCACTCAGCCCTGTGGGGGCTGGGGTGCAGGAGGGGGGCGCGGGGGAGTCAGAGACTCAGTCACAGCTGTGAGGTGTAATTAACAGTTTATTGTGCTCTTAACATTATTGATTAATAAACCCTAACTACTGGTGATCTTCGCCCTCTTAGTGAACTAACTTTGTGCTGTCTACTGCTTCATCTCAGTGCTACCCCAAGATGCACATCGGAGGTGGAGGTGTCCAGCTGTGATGCATGCCCTGTTTCCTGTGATGCCCTTGGCGGATGTCCCCTGACTGGCTGGGACCTGGAGGGTCCCAACTGACATGCGGATGGCACTGTTCGGTGCCACCCTGTTTATCTCACTGGTGCTGAGATGCCCCGGTGTGAGGAAGGGGGGAATTGGAAGGTATCAGGACGTCCGGGATCTCCTGGGTGGAAGGCCCTGGCATGGGCTCAAGCCCTTCCTCCTCCCTTGGGTTGCCTAGAGGCCCTGGGGACACTCCATGGGAAGCCAAGGTCGCTGGACTGAGCTCCACAAGCTCCAGCGTCACCTGGCTCTGCCAGTCCTGGAGGCCTAGATGCATCTGCCCCATGATGTGTGATCCCTCAGCCCTGGCCCTCTGAAGACTGGGCCAAGCTCCAGAGCCCCTCCGCTACAGCATTCTGTGAGCGAGCCAGGCTCTGGAGCCCCTCAGCAGTAGCCCTCTGAGCCTGGGCTAAGCTGTCGAGGTTCACAGCCACCATCTGCTGTGTCTCCAGAATGCCAGCGAGTCCCAGCCATGGCCAGCAGTGTCTCCCACATGCCCCCGGCACCCATGGCCATCGTGTGCCTCCTGGATGCTAGAAACACACTCGGCCGTAGCCTGTTGTGTCCCCAGGATGGCCTGGACCCTGTCACCCATGAGGACAGACCCCTGAGACAGACTTTCCACTGCACTCACCACCCTTGCAGTGTTGGCCTGGGTCTCACGCTGTGTCGGCACCACCTCCTGCGACAGCACTCTGTTGGACTCCCCTAAACATCCTTGCAGTTGCAGCATGGTTGCTGACAGCCCTTCCACAACTCCCCGGGTTTCCTGATGCATCTCCACCAGCCTTGGGAGGAACAAACCCAGAGGCCCGGCAGCTGGCTTGGGGACAGCTGAACCCTGGCCTCCGGCAGACCTCTGTGTGTCCGAGCCTTCGGATGTGACCGGCTCCATCCAATGTGCATCAGTGTCTGTGATGTGCTCATCAGTTCGTGACCCAGAAGCCTCAACATTAAAGGTACCCACTGTTGGGATAATCTGTGTTGGTGGGTTGTGTGGCACATGCCAGTGCCGCTTCAGTGGTGCTGCCCTTGGAGGATTCCTCAGTGCCTCTCTCCAAGGTTCATCCAGGGGGTCACGGGCAGTTTGCTCCAGAGCAGCAGGGGCGGCGGCAACACCTGAAGGGCCGGGTTCCTCTGGCTCCAGAGCTGCAATAAAGAACATACATTAGGAGAAGGGAGGCAAAACATTCTATGCAGCACCACACTTACTTCAAGGGAGACCTAGGTGGAGGGTGTGCTTCTGCTCACTTGCATGCTGGACACCGACCTGACTGTCCGTGACCATTCGGTATGGCCCATCACCCCCTGCAAGCTCCATGGCATGCTCTTCGATGCTGGTCAGCTGCCACAGGTCAGGCACACCACGACCAGTCTGTGTTGTCTCCCTGGTGTTGTGAATGTTCTTTTCCTGTGGGAACATAAGGTGGATAGCAAGCATTAATATATTACAGTGCATGGTGCGCAATGCGTGCCTGTGCTTCGGGCATTGTGCTGGCAGTTTCGGGGAAAGCGGTCACCTCTGAACTGCTTGAGGGGTGAGGGGAAGGGGTTAGATTCTGTTCCTGGAGGAAGGGTAACTTGTTGCATGCCCTTCAGGTGTCTAAACAGGGTTTGAGATCCATGCCAAGCATGTGCGGGATTCCAAGTGGGAGGCTCACTCACCCTTGCTGCTCGAAGAAGGCCGTACATTTTTTTGCAACACTGCTGGCCAGGGCACAGTGTCAGGCTCCTGGCATTCACCACTTCCGCCACTTCCTCCCACAATGCCATGGCAGATGCACCCTTTGGGTGAGGGCCCTGGCCAGGGAAGATCTGCTCACGCCCTTCCTCCATGGCATCTAGCAGGTGCTCCTGGTCAGCCTCTGTGAATCTGGGAGCAGGTTTGCACACAGACATCTTTGTGGTGTGACTGGCTGTGTGTCCAATCCTGCAGCTTATATACAGCTCTGGCTCATTAGGGGAGTGCAGGTGCAGTGGGTGCGGCCAGTCAAGGGCCCGTTGGCAACAAATACTTGTGGGAAATTTTGAAGGCTGCATTCACTTGAGTGTCATTCATCCCTCAGGTGCTGATTGGCTGCCATTCAATAGGCTGCTGTGTCCAGGGGCGGGTGCAATAGTCAAGGTTCCCATTCAAGAGAGGGAATGATCCCAAGCCGGGGTTGTGAATGTTCAAGGGATGGAGGGATTGGGTACCCGCATTATCTGGAGCCACAGGGGCATGGGATGAGTGGGCAGCCATGTTTGCTTGTGGGGGAGATGGGGGGGGTGGCCAGCGATGTTTGGATGGGGGAGGGGGCCAGCGATGTCTGTGGGGGGGGGATGTGAGGGCCAACGATGAGGCCAGTGATAAGGCCAGCGATGTCTGTGGCAGGGGTGTCGGGACCAGCAATCAGGCCAGCGATGAGGCCAGCGATGTCTGTGGAGGAGTTGTGGGAGCCAGCGATGTCTGTGGAGGGGTTGTGGGGGCCAGCGATGTCTGTGGAGGGGTTGTGGGGGCCAGCGATGAGGCCAGCGATGTCTGTGTGGGTTGGATGGCAGTGATCTGAATGTTGGGAGGTCTTTTCAGCGATCTCCCAGTGATGTGCGCATGCACGGGTTCCCACTCATCCTGCCGATTTCAGGCTCTTTGGCGTGAATAGGCCCCACCCCTGAGCTTTTAATGATATTCACGATTGTAACCTTTGCATTGCACAGAGTGTGGGAGATTCAGGTCTGAAGTTGCAATGAAAAAACAGTCATGATCTAGAACAGTTTTCCCACCAATTCAGCACTTTTGGGAGAATCGCCCCCTTAGTTTCTGAAAGCTCACCCTGGAATGGAGTGCCTCCTTTTCCATGGAATTTCAAAACAATTTCTTCATCTTCTGGAAGAGGTCTTTATACTTTGACATCTGGATACACTTACATCGCAGATACCAATCTTTGGTGTGCCAATCTTACTATGAAGAAAGAGCAAGCTAACCTTTCTCTTCACTAGATGGGTTCTTATTTTAGGCTTGCAAGGCTGTCAGCATGACACCTACCTTTAATAGATATAAATTTTAATTTCTTCAAAATGTTGTTTGCCCGTTTAACCTATGATATGGTTGTGATCTAAGCTTAGAATCAGCAAGAAAAGGAAAAGAAGGGTTGAGTTTGTAGGTTTTGTGACAAGAAGCAACACATACTTTGCAAACTCGTATATTCCCAGATGTCCTAGATGCAGGGATTGTGTGTGTTTAATGATGAGGAGGAAATCCAGTGTTACTGAACAGTAATGGACAACTGTGAAACAATACCGCTCCCCTACCCCCATCCTCCCCCTCAGGATGGAAAAAGATATCAGGGTCAATTGCTTTTGACCTCCAATAATAAGGTCAAAGAAATATAGTTTTGACCTTTGAGTTTCTTGCGGTCAAATTTAGGGGTGAGATCCTGATTGCACTAGGGGTGTGCTGATGCCTACAATGGTGGTTTGCCTTGGCTAGGATAGCGTAAAAGATCAGGGTAGTAAATGAGGTTAAACCAAGGCTCTACTTGTTGCAACTTTTCAAAGCCATCTCAGCCTTTTGGCTAAGATGAAGTGTTAGATCAAGCCCAGGAGGAGGTGCAATGCCTCATCCTGTCAGCTAGGATCTTGTTTGATCAAGCCCAAGATGGGATGCAATGTCTTGTCTTGTCAACTTGGATCTTGTTTGTCCCTCATGTGGGAAGCATGATTGGGCTTAATTTGAATTGGCTTTTTTGATTAGAATTAAAGTATCAAACGGTACCAAAACATAAATTCTTGCTCTTAAGAAGTTGAACTGAAGTTATGGTTTTCTTCCTATTTCCTGGCTAATACTTTTCTTGTGTAAATTGCTCATTTATGTTTATCTAGAAGATCAGGACAATGTTCCAATAATGGTGTCACTTACCATAGTGCTGTCTTTTTGAATCCCCAAAGTAGAAGCATCTCACTGCAGTAAGATGCTGGCACCTAGTGGCATAGTTGAAAATTAATGAATTTTTCCTTCCTGTGTCTGAGCAGGAAAACTCAAATCGCTAAAACTATTGAAGGTTCATGGACGTGGGTGGCATGTTGGCACAGTGGTTAGCACTGCTGCCTCACAGATCCAGGGACCTGGGTTCAATTCTGGCCTCAGGTCACTGTATGTGTGGAGTTTGCACGTTCTCCCCGTGTCTGTGTGGGTTTCCTCTGGGTGCTCCGGTTTCCTCCCACAGTCCAAAGATGTGTGGGTTAGGTTGATTGGCCATGCTAAAATTGCGCCATTGTGTCAGAGGGATTAGCAGGGTAAATACGTGGGATCAAGGGACTGGGTGGGATTGTGGTCGGTGCAGACTCGATGGGCAGAAAGGCCTCCTTCTGCACTGTAGGGATTCCATGAATCTATTCTATGACACATAGTTGTCATTAATAAGCATTCTTAAGTTACTCTGTTTTGGACTTTACCTATGATTACTTATTGTTGGTAATAAATATGGAGTCAATTTTATTTGTGATTTGCATGTTAATGTGTACCTCTGTAAGGTGCCTCAATGAGTTATTTTTGCCATTTTATTTTGGTACCACTTTCTACTGATGGAAGTATCTTCACTTCTATCTCCAGCATATATGAACTAAAGTGAACTTTGTATTCTCCTAATTGGGAAACTGGAAAATTCTTGCGACAATAGAAGGTTATTATAGAGGAAATGTTAATTTTCCCCTCAATAACACTTCAGTCTCTTAAAAGTCTCAAGACAATTCAAATCCTTAAGCCTATTTTCACATTTTAATATGTTCCTCTAATATCGCTCATGTACTTGAGGATAGCGCATAAGATAAAGATGGCCATCAAATCCCCAATCTGTTTTTTTCTCTCCAGTGCAGTTGTCTTACTCTACTGATAGCTCTGAAGTCAGCACATCTCTGAAATTTGCTCTCTTTTTCCTTTTATAGTTCGAATACATGCTATGTCCCTTCCTCAAACCATCACTTCAAATCAAGATGCATCACACACAGTTCTTATTCTATTTCATATTTTCCCAGAACCTGCGGAACTCCTTATTTTCTTCAGTTTTCTTCGTTTCTTCACGCTATACAGACAAAGCATACCCTTCATGGAGAAAGAAATGAGAAACTGCTGAATGTAGTGTTACAATCATAGCTAGGGTGTAGAGAAAGATCAACTTAATGCGAGGTAGGTCCATTCAAAAGTCTGATGGCAGCAGGGAAGAAGCTGTTCTTGAGTCGGTTGGTATGTGACCTCAGACTTTTGTATCTTTTTCCCGATGGAAGAAGGTGGAAGAGAGAATGTCCGGGGTGCATCGGGGCCTTAATTATGCTGGCTGCTTTGCTGAGGCAGCGAGAAGTGTAGAGAGTTATTGGATGGGAGGCTGGTTTGCGTGATGGACTGGCTACATTCACGACCATTTGTAGGTTCTTCGGTCTTGGGCAGAGCAGGAGCCATACCAAGTTGTGATACAACCAGAAAGAATGCTTTCTATGGTGCATCTGTAAAAGTTGGTGAGAGCTGTAGCAGACATGCCAAATTTCCTTAGTTTCCTGAGAAAGTAGAAGCATTGGTGGGCTTTCTTAACTATGGTGTCAGCATGGGGGGACCAGGACAGGTTGTTGGTGATCTGGACACCTAAAAACTTGAAGCTCTCGACTCTTCCAGTCATAGCTAGGGTGTAGAGAAAGTTCAACTTAGTGTGAGGTAGGTCCATTCAAAAGTCTGACAGCAGCAGGGAAGAAGCTGTTCTTGAGTCGGTTGGTACATGACCTCAGACTTTTGTATCTTTTTCCGACGGAAGAAGGTGGGAGAGTGAATGTCCAGGATGCGTGGGATCCTTAATTATGCTGGCTGCTTTGCCAAGGCAGCGGGAAGTGTAGACAGTGTCAATGGATGGGAGGCTGGTTTGCGTGATGTACTGGGCTTCATTCACGACCCTTTGTAGTTTCTTGTGGTCTTAGGCACATCAGGAGCCATACCAAGCTGTGATATAACCAGAAAGAACGCTTTCTATGTTGATCCGTAAAAGTTGGTGAGTGCTGTAGAAGACATGCCAAATTTCCTTAGTCTCCTGAGAAAGTAGAGGGGTTGGTGGGCATTCTTAACTATAGTGTCGGCATGGGGGGACCAGGACAGGTTGTTAGTGATCTGGACACCTAAAAACTTGAAGCTCTCGATCCTTTCTACTTCGTCCACATTGATGTAGACAGGGGCATGTTCTACGCTTCCTGAAGTTGATGACAATCTCCTTTGTTTTGTTGACATTGGGGGAGAGATCTTGTTGTCGCCAGTTCACCAGATTCTCTATCTCATTCCTGCACTCTCTCTCATCATTGTTTGAGATCTGACCCACTACGATGGTGTCGTCAGCAAACTTGAAAATCGAGTTGGAATGGGATTTGGCCACTCAATCATAGATGTATAAGGAGTATAGTAGGGAGCTGAGAACACAGCTTTGTGGGGCACCGGTGTTGATGATGATCGTGGAGGTGTTGTTGCCTATCCATATCTTCCTAGTGAAAATAAAAAATAACATTTCTTGGAAAAATCACTGATTGCTCCATTTGTTCTTCCCATTTTTAAGTGTCCAAAATTAATCTTACTTTGTGTTTTTAAAATTTGAAAGTGAAGTAAAGTGCAAATTTTCAGCTCACGTCAATCAGTCATAATGACAGAGTAACTATGGAAACATGGCAATTACCTCCACAGTTGGCAGCTGATGCTGCAGTGATAAAGTGATAATTAGCAGCTAATTAAGCAAATCTTTGTTCATCATGGCATTAATATGGAAGTTAGTTGTTGGTTGTCCATTTAATGACAGGGAGTTGGGCTCCATATTGAAAATGCCTGTGAGATGCTTGCAAATATTATTTGAATGGAATTTAATAAGACGGTGCAACCTCTTAAAATATTAACTTCTGACTTTAAATGCCCCCGAACATCTGTGTGATACAGCATCACTGTGTAAGTGTTAGGATGCTTTACCCTCAACTACTGCCACTGACTCCATCACAGTTCACAGGGTCAGACAGGTACAGGAGAAATGGTACCTGGATGCACTTAGAAACATGCAGAACCATAGAATGGGTTATAGCACAAAATGAGGCCATTCAGCCTGCACTTACTGTGCTGACCTTCTGCAAGAGCAATTCACCTGGTGCCACAGTAGTCCTGATTTTCTTTTCATTTTGAGATGTTGATCTAATTCCCTTTGAGTGCCGTGATTAAATCTGCCTCCACTGTAGTCCGAGAGAGTGCATTCCCGATCTTAACCACTCACTGTGTAAAAAAGGTTTTATCTCGACTATCCCGAAGATGAAAAGCTGTGTATAATGATGTCATTGGGGGGGTGTAGGGATGATGTTAGCCCCGTTCCCCCTGACAAAAGCAAATATATTGGGGGTGATTTTTCCAGCCTCGCTGCATCTGGTGCAGATTGTGCCCATCCCAGAAAGTTGCATGTGGGCTTAAAAACGGGTTTCGTCCATGGTGCCAAATGGTTTGCAATTGTCCCAATTAGCATATTTAAAGAGCATTTAAATATGCATAGCCCGCTTGACCGCAGATTCTCCCAGCTCCCAGGATCTTCTGACCCTCAGGCGAGCCCAGCAGGAATTACTACTAGTTTCCACTAATGGGGACCAGGCACGATGGCCATACTGGGACGCTCAGAGGCCATTGAAGCCCCCGGGTGGTTGGGGACATGGCTGAGCAGTGCCCACTAGCATCCTGGCAGTGCCATTTGGGTACTGCCAGTGTGCCAGGGCCATGCCAAGGGGATTGGCCTGAGTGTGGGTGGGGTCTGGGTAGGGGTTAGACCTGAACAGGGGCTATAACGGGAGGCTATGTTGGGGTTCCATGCAGGGTGCGCTATGCAGGGGGTTTCATGAATGGAGGATTCTGAATGGGGCATCATGAAGAGTCGTTCATAAAGGGGTGGAGCATGAAGGAGTAGAGCCTGAAGGGGAGGGGCATGAAGGAGTGGCATGCCAGAGGTCTGGGAGTGGTGGCATGTCAGGGGATTGGAAAGGGGGCCCATTGGGTCAGCGATCGGGAGGCCAGCAATGCGGGGCCACTGCACTGACAGATCAGTGCCTGCACAATGGCCCGCTCAGCACTATGCTGCCGGCCTCCTGGGTTTCCTCGGGGTGCTCCGGTTTCCTCCCATAGTCCAAAGATGTGCGGGTCAGGTTGATTGGCCATGCTAAATGTCCCGATGCCAGTATTTCATTTCAGGGAGAAAGTGGGGAAACATACCGCTGATGAGGGAGAGATCTCCCAATGCCCATGGGGGGAGTGAGGGGGTCTCCCAGTGTATTGTGAGATGGGGCCACCCTTTCAAAACAGTGCCTGATCACTTTGCAGCCGGGCTCACCAGGTGTTTAGTCCCCGCCCCTCCCAGAACCAATGTGTAACTCACCACACTCCCAAAAATTAACTGTGTGGGATTATTGCGGTCCGGATGCTCCAATTTTCTCACTGTTATGACACTTCATTTTTTGGCAAATTTGTGGCCATTCTGTTCCTCCATAACCCCCATTCATAAGAGTACCACATTTAAATATTTAATGATAAATAAAAAACCCCTCTTCAGTATTCACATTTCAACCCATTGCACCGAGGATCAGGGAAGGGACCAGAGGTTTTTGCATCAATGTTGAACCAGGTCACCAGGGAGCACCTTGGCACTGCCCATTGGGCATGGGGCAGTGCCAAGGGGGCAGGGCCTGGTGGGGTGATTGGTGGGGGTGAGGGGTCTGCTGCCACTCTGTAGTCGGGATCGGTGGGGGAAGGAGGGAGGCCAGGGGGGCGGTAACTGTCAAGGGGGCGGGAGCTAGATATTGGGGTGGGCTGGGTGGGGGGGGGCGGTTCGGGGCTGGCCTGGGAATGGTTGGGCGGCCAGCGATTGGGCCGTGGAGAAGCTCGGAGAGCCAGCAGTACGGGAATTGCAGGGCTGGCCAGCGATCGAGTTGGTCAGTGATCGGGAGGCCAGCAATGCGGGGCCACTGCACTGACAGATCAGTGCCTGCACAATGGCCCACTCAGCACTATGTTGCCGGCCTCTCCAGCTTGAATAGGCCATGCCCACTTACTTTGAATAATATACATGCTAGAGAACTCTGCAGTGCTCAGTGTGTGGGAGATTCTTCTCTGAACTCCCACTGAAAAAAACAACGTGAATTACTCCAGTTTTTACGAGACTTCAACACTTAGAATTTCTTTGGGAGAATTCCGGCCAAAATATTTCCTGATCTTTGCCTTAAAAGAGAGACCTCTTAATTTAAAACTAAAACTCGTCTTAGTCTCCCCCACAGGAGAAAGCATCCTCCTGGTATCCACCACATCAAGTCCCCTCAGGATCTTATGTATTTCAACAAGATCAACTCTAGAGAGGCTATTAGTCCCTCTAACGCTCACCGCCTTCCATGCCAATCAACCATGCCACCTCACACTCCCCCCCCGACCCCCTATCCATCTCTATGATCTCCATAACCCCATATCCCCTGCATAACCATTCACCATCTCTACAGTGGGCAGACCTCATGAGGCATATGGAGATGAAAAAAGTAATTTGAAAGAGCACTCACTCATGCACACTTGATGTTAAAAAAATTCTCCATTATTAAAATCCATTCAAAGGTTTTAAAACCCCTTCAATAGTCTTCTGTTGTAAAAATAAAAAAAACTTGCATTAAGCGGTTATTGGATAGGCACATGGAGCACACCAGGATGATAGGGAGTGGAATAGCTTGATCTTGGTTTCAGATAAAGCTCGGCACAACATCGTGTGCTGTACTGTTCTATGTTAACTATATTAAAAGATATCTAATCTTATAATATCATCTTAAAATTGTCAATCAAAATGCAAAGTCAATCCCCTGCTGAGATAAGTGGTTTTGGAGCTTTTGAAACCCATGTGTAATGAGCTCAGTTGGAATAACAGTTCTTGGAAATGAAGTCTATTGGAACTTCAGAAACAGATGACTAAAGGTTTGTTCAAAGCTACACAAGATGGCTTATGAATCAATGAATTCCAACAGTGGCTACTTTTTTCTGTAACTGGTGCAGGCTGGCATTTTTAATTTTTAAAGGGCGGGGGATTTAACTAGCTTCAGATTATGACACTTAAACAGACCTTAGTTACCTCTCAAGAGCATTTACACCTCATCAATAAATTTGTGACTGCAGGTTAAGGTCCTCAGAACAGAAAAATAATGGGATCTGTTTGAATTCAGCTCTCATTTCAAATGGCCCTGCTGTGTTGTGGTTTACCCGACGTGATCCCTTCCCCCTACTGACAAAAGTGGAATATGCTGGAAATGGGGCACAACTTGCTCATACAGGTCCCGACTGCCATTTTAAATCAGCCCGACTCCACAAATATCCAGCCCGCAGTCTGCCCATTTCCCCATTCTCTGTTTTTATATAAATAGAGTAATAGAAATCTAACAAGACTGTTCAACACACAAAGGGTTAATCATTTCTGCTAAACAATTATTGTAGCAGATATCATTAACCAAAACATAAATTAGTAAATTCAGAAACCATAACTGCTGATAATAGAAGCACATCCCAATGACTTAACTTTTTTATTTGATCATTACAAAAGAGGAGTTCTGAAAGGCATCTCCTGTGTTGTTTAAAGATAGGTCATCTTTTATCAATTGAAGGATCAACAGCGATTTTAATTTAGACTGACATTCAAGGCCAACTCTTTTAATTATTGCTGCTCTTCTCCCCAGAAATGATCACTTATGTGGCATTAAGGTGCAGTATCTCATTGTCACTTTCACTCTCGTAAAGGGACAGAACATTTATCAGTGAATGCAGTAATGACAGCTGTAGCAAATCAAAATAAATCACTTAAACGGCACAACAGCCAGGTACATACTGGGAAAGGCAAAGCAAACACCTGCGAGAAACTTCAAAAAAAGTTCCTGGCAATCAATTTGTCAACTCTAGGTCAACTACATAAATTTGATTCTGCTTGGCTTTCCTTACCTTTCAGGGATGAAGTTCTTCATTTGTTTACTTTTAAAGTAGGTAGAGTATGCTTTTCATTGTCTTTTTGGTTTAATCGCAATGTATAAATATGTACAGAGTGGCTATTTTTTACTGCTCTCCATGGTTGTGTTCATGAAGCTGAGGATATCTTCCCCAATAGTTTGCTCCAATAGCATCACCAGCATTCATTGTTTAAATATGCATGTCGATTTTCTTGAAGCAAGGGTAGGCCACAAGGCCTTCAAACAAAGAACAAAGAACAAAGAACAATACAGCACAGGAACAGGCCCTTCGGCCCTCCAAGCCCGCGCCGCTCCCTGGTCCAAACTAGACCATTCTTTTGTATCCCTCCATTCCCACTCCGTTCATGTGGCTATCTAGATAAGTCTTAAATGTTCCCAGTGTGTCCGCCTCCACCACCTTGCCCGGCAGCGCATTCCAGGCCCCCACCACACTCTGTGTAAAATACGTCGTTCTGATATCCGGGTTAAACCTCCCCCCCTCTCACCTTGAACCTATGACCCCTCGTGAACGTCACCACCGACCTGGGAAAAAACTTCCCACCGTTCACCCTATCTATGCCTTTCATAATTTTATACACCTCTATTAGGTCACCCCTCATCCTCCGTCTTTCCAGTGAGAACAACCCCAGTTTACCCAATCTCTCCTCATAACTAAGCCCTTCCATACCAGGCAGCATCCTGGTAAACCTCCTCTGCACTCTCTCTAAAGCCTCCACGTCCTTCTGGTAGTGTGGCGACCAGAACTGGACACAGTATTCCAAATGCGGCCGAACCAACGCTCTATACAACCGCAACATCAGACCCCAACTTTTATACTCTATGCCCCGTCCTATAAAGGCAAGCATGCCATATGCAAGCCTTGTCTGCCATTCAATAAGGTCATAGCTGATCTTCTGCCTTAAGTCCATTTTGCCACATTATGGGTGGAAATGTCCCATCCCACCCATTGCGAGTTTGGTGGCAGCCAGGAGGAGAGAATCTAGCAGGAGGCAAAAAGTTCAAAATCCGCCTACATAAAATCACATTGTAATTCTCCCCAGTGGTGAGTTAATGATGGATCGGTTTTCCCACTGGCAGGTGGCATGAATGCTTATTTGCATTTAATTGCATCTTGTGAATGCCCATTAACAGAGCTGCCTGCTGGAATCCTGTCAGGACTTTTAATCTTGCATCATGCCAGCGTGAAATTACTTTGGTCTATAACGCGGTTTCTAAAAAATGGTGAACACAAGGCAGTCCTTGCAAGAGACCTTGAGGTGAGCTCAACAAAGCCTTTCTGCCATTGTGCTGTGCTGTTCCTGATGCACTGTACACCACTCTGCATGGGCAGACTGCTTCCTGTCTCCATCTCCAAGCACAGCTGCTCTTCCTGGACAGTACTGTGTTGCCAGACCCATGCAGCCACCATAACAAAGGCCTGAGGTTTGACTGGGGGTGGAGTGCTTGTGAGGCCTGAGGAGGAGAGGGTGGTCATACAGAGACGGATGGGACCATGTGCAAGGAGTGAGGGGTGGGGAGAAGGGCAAGGGTTCACAATGGCAGGAAGGAGGGCACAGAGATGGATGGAGAAGATGAACATTGGAAGAGAGGAAAGCTGGTTTCTTTCAGGGCTTCATAAAAACTTCACAAACATGGGGGTCAAAGGAATACCACATTGTTTACTGGAAGGGGCTGCATTAAAACTCCAGAAGTGGTGGGTAGAGGTCCTAGTGGGGCATGGGTACCTCACAGGGGATGGGCTTGAGGGGAGGGTGGTTGAATTGAGGAACAGACTTCCTCATGTGGCTGCCAAACATTTCCCTCTGGGTTGCTGACTTCCTGCATGGTCTGAGGAATGCAACTGGGCTGGAGAGATTGATACGAGTTTGCTGGACTGGTATTTAAATATGGCGCTGGAACATTTGAATCCACCAGCTGATGGTGGGCAGACAAATCAGCTGCCAGTCTGCCAGGTGATTGGAGGGGAATGTGCCTGTGCATAATTAATTAGGTTCCCAGCACAGAAACTGGTGTGGGAACCTGCCATTATGGCCATTGGGACAGGCACTGCCAGAGTCTCCCGCTACTGCATTTAGTCTCAAACTGAAAGAATTTCACCTTGTATCCCAATATCTCTAATTCCTCACGTCCAAAAATCTGCCAAGCTGTGTATAAATATACCTGATAACTGAGAATCCGCAGCTGTCTGGTATACTGAATAACAAAGAATCATAACCCTCTGAGTGAAGAAATCTTTCCTCATCTGTCCCAAATGATCAATCCCTTATCCTGAAACTCTGAACCCCAGGTCTAAACTCTCCAGTCAAGAGAAACAGCCTCTCAGCATCTTACCTGTTTAGCAGCCAAGAATTTTATACATTTCAATGTGATAATTTCTCATTCTTCTAAATTCCTGAACATGGATCATTCTAGTTAACCTCCCCTCATAAGACAACCTTCCTTTCCCAGAAATCCTTCTACTGATCAAAATGTTTGCTGATAGTTGCAGTGTTCAGTACCATGCCTGACTCCTCAGATAACAAAGCAATCTGTGCCCGCATGCAGCATTAACTGGACAAAATTCAGGCTCGGGCTGGTAAATATGAAGTAACATTCATGCCACACAAGTCAGCATCCTGGGGATTACCATTGGTCAGAAACTGAACTGGACCAAAGAAGAACAAAGAACAAAGAAAATTACAGCATAGGAACAGGCCCTTTGGCCCTCCAAGCCTGCACTGACCATGCTGCCCGACTGAACTAAAACTCCCTACCCTTCCAGGGACCATATCCCTCCATTCCCATCCTATTCATGTATTTGTCCAGACGCCCCTTAAAACTCACTATCGTACTGCTTCCACTACCTCCCCCGGCAGCGAGTTCCAGGCACCCACCACCCTCTGTAAATAAAACTTGCCTCGTACATCTCCTTTAAAGCTTGCCCCCTCGCACCTTAAACCTATGCCCCCTAGTAATTGACTCTTCCACCCTGGGAAAAAGCTATCCACTCTGTCCTTGCCCTCATAATCTTGTCGACTTCTATCAGGTCGTCCCTCAACTTCTGTCGTTCCAGTGAGAACAAACCAAGTTTATCCAATCTCTGCTCATAGCTAATGCCCTCCATGCCAGGCAACATTCTGTAAATCTTTTCTGTGCTCTCTCCAAAGCCTCCACATCCTTCTGGTAGTGTGGCCACCAGAATTGAACACTATATTCCAAGTGCGGCCTAACTAAGGTTCTATAAAGCTGCAACATGACTTGCCAATTTTTAAACTCAATTTCTGACCAATAGTAATCCCCAAGATGTTGACTTGTGTGGCATGAATGTTACTTCATACTTACCAACCCGAGCCTGAATTTTGCCCAGTTAATGCTGCATGCTTTGTTATATGAGGAGTCAGGAATGGTACTGAACACTGTACAACTATCAGCAAACATGCCTACCTAAGTCCTTATATTGGAGGTAACATCATTGATGAAGCCTCATGAGGTCTCCTACAAATATTTAATTCAATATGGACATTCATGTAGGGAATTCACACATCTCTGAGTTTAAGGACAGATCAACACAAAAGGACTAAACAATTCCAGCTCACCTGACTCTCTGTTTCACCCTAGATACAAGAAGATATTGGAATTAAATGTGTGTAAGAAGATGCGAATGGATCCTGTCATCTTTCTATTGAATGATAATTGTTTCCATCATCCAAACCAGGCTGACTGAATCTCAAGGTGTCAAACAACAACTCAGGGTGATTATAATCAACATTCACATATTTGGGTAAAGAGCTTTGAGCTTGTAGAAGTCACACGATGAAGGAATCATTTTGTTGTCTACTTTTAAAACTAACAAGGAGCTGCTTATAGAGAGAGTTCATCCAAAAGTTATCAAGCTAGCTGCAAGTCATCCAAGTAGCCTGAGTAATAAACAGCAATACCTTGAAAGTGGGAAATTGTGACGGAGAGATGGACCCCCCAACTTCTCTCAACTTGGAGTTCACCTGAGAAACAAACCTCCTGGAAATTCAACTGCAAGAAACCTCACAACTTACTGAAAATCCATTCTTTACTCGATCTTTACTTCAACCAAAGCACAACCTCATCCAAGAAGGCCTGCCAGAAAGAGACTGAGACAATTATAAGCCATAACTGTATATTATCTTCATCTAATCTTTGTGTGTATGAGATGAGTGAGTGAACCATTACATTAAATTCAGGATAAGTGTGTGATAATAAATAACCTTCATTATTCACAAAAAGCTTTCTGCTAGAATTATTAATTTGCAACACTCACTCTGAGGGGAAGAAGACACACACCTCTTACATACAAAAATACTCATCGCAGACAGTAAGAAGAAGCACATAAATGCTGTCCATGTCATTTGTGTTAAATACAATTCTAGCCCGCGGAGTTGTTAGCTGTCATTTTACCAATTTAACAGCAACAAGAATGCTTAAAGGTTGTATTTGATCATAATCTCTTTATGCTAATACTGAATTTTCTGAGTTAAATTCTAAGATATAAAATGATGACTAGTGATTCTATTACACAACACCTATGAACAGAGTGTGAACATTCCATATTGTCAGATTGGATTTACAGCCGGTGAAATTTATGATTGTAGCTTTTGTTTATTAGCCTTGTTTCCTCTGAACAGTTCTCAAATCTATTAGTCAGCCACATTATGATCCAGAAAATAATTAGATTTAATGGTTTGAACAAAACTTCTAATCAACCATTTTTTCTTAAGGCTTGGAATGCAGTTAACTTTAAGTGACAATAAAATAAATGTATAAAGCTATCCAGATATTCACAGGGGTCTATTTGCTGATTTAATGATGACAATGCTGAATGATAAGGGATGCATATATCAAGGGTTTTGAGCTAACTGTTGCAACCATGGCAAATCACACACAGCTTCTTCATTTTTGTTATGCATCTAAAACTATACTTCTATTTGCATTTAAATAGGAAAAACATCAAAAGAAAAAGGCATGAACAAGAAACAATTAGACTTTGAATTGAACATTCAAAGTTAATGATCAGCATGGGCTAGATAATGTTAAAATCATAATGTTCCTACTAGTGATCTAATAGCTGATTAAAGGTCAATGATGAACACTGTAAGTAAACTCGTTTGATCAGAATTGTTTTGATTGCAGAATATTTCCATCTTAGTCCCATCTTGTTAATTATATGAACTGCCTACTGAATGCTTGATAAATTTCTGGAGAAAATATTAGCTTTATAAACGTACAAGTGCTGCTCAGAGTACATACCATGATGTGCGAGATTATGTCTTAATCCCGTTTACAAAGTGGGATGCCTTCCGAAAAGTTAAATAATATGTAGAGATTTCAGACAAGGGGCAGAGATGACTGATTATCCTTATTGATTTGTTTTGTATGTATTATTTTCACTGAACTGTGGGTAGACCACCCTTTCAATCATATTTTACTCCAATGATTTCCAGGAGCCTCAATTATATATTTCAAATTGAAAATGCCCAGATGCAGGGGCGCTTAATTCACAAAGAAAATCAGGTAAAATGATGGATGTACTATACGTACTGACTAAAAATATTAATTGGGTGCGATGTTACCACCTTGCCGTGCCCTGCAAAAAGTGCGGCAAGCCAGGAAACTGGCAACGCCAAAAATCCAATTCATGCCTGGCGCCAAATGGTTCCCAATCTTCCCAGCTCCTTCCAGGTGGCGCAAACTGCTTCACTCCCAGAAAGGGTGAAAGCTTATTAGTATGAAATTGACTGGATTTCCATTTCATTTGCAAGTTTGGCACGCATGCTTCCTCCACTCCCAGATACTTCCCACCTCTCCAGCGAGACGTCATGCCGGTGCAAATCACTACTGGTCTATAAAAGCCACAACAGTAGCAAAGGAGAGCGAGGAGGTGAGTGCCACTGAGCACCAACCTCCAGGGTGCAGAGGGGTCTCAGCCACTGCCATGGTGTGGGATGGGATGGGAGGCTTGCATAGGTTCAGGGGTTTAGGGGTGCTCATGCCAGTCTGGGGGCCGCTGGCTTGGGGCTCGTGTTACGTGCATTCTTCCCGGCTGCTGGACTACCCGAAGGGGTTGCATATGTGTTTGATTCCCAACCCTACTAATGTTGCACTGGTTGACCTGTCAACTGTCTGCTGGACAGGCTCTGTGGTGTATTGTGGGCATTCTATTCCAGGTCCCACTAACATATGATGATGATATGCAGGATTATAAAACCCATATGGTACAGAAGGAGGCCACTTGGCCCATCAAGGCTGCACCGACTCTCCAACAGAGCATCTTACCCAGCCCAAACCCCACCCTATCCTCATAACCTTACGCACCTACCCCACTAATCCCCCTAACCTGCACATTTTAGGATACTAAGGTGCAATTTAGCATGGCTGACGCACCTAACCTGCACATTTTTGGAATGTGGGAGAAAACCAGAGCGCCCGGAGGAAACCCACACAGACATGGAGAGAACATGCATACTCCACATTCACCCAAGGCTGGAATTGAATGTGGGTCTCCGGCACTGTGAGCAGCAGTGTTAGCAACTGTGCCACTGCAACAGTTGCAGGCACCAAGTCTGGCAGCTGTCACCCCAATCAAGGAAGCTTGGCAGGTGTTAACGTGGCTCATCACACTGCATAGGCTCTGCAGTGCTCCCTACAATGGCACCCATTGCATGAAAGGCACGAGGGTGCTTCTCCAACATCTGGCTAAATCTCAAGTCATTTCTGGAAGCCATTGCACCATCGACCATGTGGGTACACTCATGTCTATGCTTTGGGAGTTCCCAATGGGACCCCATAACAGCCACCCTTGTGCCCCACTGTGCCCACCGCGTGGAGGATGTGGCAACGGTCGGCAGAACATTGAGATAGCACATGACACCAGGGTTGGTGTCGGGTTGCCAGCATCCAGACTCATGGGGACACGGGTTGCTGGTAGAGAGTGAGGAGCCTGGGATGGATAACCTTACAAACTATCTCCAATTCTCTCTTCTCCCCAGAGCAAAAATGGATTTTACATTGGAGCCAGCAGAGTTGGCTGTTATACTCGTGGCTGCTGTGGTGAATGAGAGAGACGGCTGCCCATGGCAAAGTAAACCAAGGCTAGAGGCCGCAGCAGGAGAAAGCAGGTCAAACTGGGAAATGACTGGTATTGGTCTAGATTGGTCTTGGAATTCCAGTTCAGATCAGTACTAGTCATTTACAGGTTTTACTGCTTTCCCCTTCTCTGTTCCCGCCTCCACTACATGGGATTACTATCCTTATACAAGTGCAAGATTCAAGTAATCTTTAGCCTCCTCATGGAGAGGCGCCAAAGTACTCAAATGTGCGGAGGGAAAAGCCCAAGGGCCGAACTCTCTGACCTCACCTGCAGCTGGAATTCTCCAGTCCTGCTGCAGTGAATGGAGATTTGGCTCAGTGCCGAATTCTCCATTGTTGCTGGTAGTGGCAGCGGGGCGTGATCAGTTGGCGAATTCCAGCCATAGTATCGTGATTCTTGGGGCAGAACTTTCTTGTTTGCCTCTAAGTTCTGGCTCAAGCAAATGAAAGTAGTGTGCAGCTTGCCGGCTTTCCTTGTCCTATTGTCCAGTGCTTAAAAGAAAAGAGTCCTGGAGACATGTCCCATGCCATCACAGGAAAACACCGGGTTTCTAGAGTTTGGCACCCCGATCTCCAATTTAAAGAGAAAGGAACTCCCCCTCCCTCTCCCCATCCCCATGGAGGTCCCCAGAGGGCTCTCAGGGCACTGCCAGAGGGCAATGCCAAGGTACTGCCCGGGCATACCCCACTCCCTCTGAGGGCAATACTTACCTGTGTGCCTGAGCAGGTTTCCTTCGGCTAGTTCACATTTTTAAGAACCTGTTGTAAACCTCACCGATGTGACATCACATCAACGAGGGGAGAGATCCCAATGCGTGTGAACAATACAGCAGGAAAGCGTGCAAATGAGATGAAAAGGTATTAAAACGAGGTGCTTGACCTTCCTGGACAGGAAACTCATCACTTCAATGGTGAGTGATGGGGACGATTGGTGATCTTGTCGGCGAGAATCCCGTTTTTGGACATTCGCAGGATTTTGCGCCCACGTCACCATTTGCGCCAGGGCGAACGCAGACACAAAATCCCAGCCTTCGTCTCTTTTTCTTAGTTTCTCATTTAATCAATAATCATTCTCCAAGTGCAAAGCAGAGGAAAGTAAGTTCCATTAAGCACAAGTTATTGTCAATCCATTCCTAATGAGCCCTTTAATGGTAATAATTGATGTAGTATTAGTGATTTTAGGTGTGAGTGTGTTCCAGGAAGGAAAAACTCTTATCACCTCAAGGCCTCATCGGTATTTGTAAATTTTATCCTCATTTTTCTTGACTCTTTTGTCCCTAGACATTTTCATTTTGTACTTTGAAATCCTTCTGATGTTCATTAATCCATCTAATCGATCTATTGTCAAATGTGGGGTCAATCTCCATTGCGATTATCATCCAATCACAAAGGTCAGTTTATTTGTGAATTGTACAATATTATAAGAAGGACCCTCCTTTTGTTGCAGTCCATGATAAATCCACACAGTTGCACAGTGGTTGGCAGCACAATGGTTAGCCCTGCTGCCTCACTGCACCAGGGATTGGGTTCAAATCTGGTCTTGGGTGACTGTGTGGAGTTTGCACCTTCTCCCCGTGTCTGTATGGGTTTCCTCCAGGTACTTGGATTTCCTCCCACACTCCAAAGATGTATAGGTTAGGTTGATTGGCCATACTAAATTGCCCCTTAGTATCAGGGGAATTAGCAGGGTAAATATGTTGCTGGGACAGAACCTAGGTAGGATTATTGTTGGTGCAGGCTTGATGGGCCGAATGGCCTCCTTCTAGGGATGGCACGGTGGCACAGTGGTTAGAGTTGCTGCCTCACTGTGCCAGGAACCCAGTTTCAAGTCACTGTCCGTGTGGAGTATGCACATTCTCCTCTTGTCTGCGTGGGTTTCCTCTAGATGCTCTGGTTTTCTCCCGCAGTCCAAAGATGTGCGGGTTAGGTAGATTGGCCATGCTAAATTGCCTCTTAGTGGCAGAGGGATTAGCAGGGTAAATACATGAGGTTACGGGGATAGGGCTTGAGTGGGATTGTGGTCGGTGCGGACTCGATGGGCCAAATGACCTCCTTCCGCACTGTATGATTGAAAACCCATCGGGAAGGGTCAAGGACATAATTCAAGATCAAAATGAGGAGAAATTATCAGGTAAATCAGAGGTAGCGATTAGATGATACATTGAGTTTGGGTTTCATAGGCCAGGGTTTTCCGGTGCCCTTGTGATGGAATCCATCATGGGAGATTCGAGTCTGTTGACCGTTGGCAAGGCTGGATAATCCCGGCAGCGGGCAGGATGGAAAACTCCTGCCCAAAAACTTTAAATTTGTAGGAGGAAGGAAAGATCGAGGAAGGTCGGGGATTCTGCAGGTTTGAGAGACAGGAAAAGAATGAGTTAAAGGAATCTATGCAATGATTCATGATTTCAACACAAGGAAGAGTGAGCATATCTAGGGGAGTGCAGTTTGAATTTGGAAGGAATGAAAAGAAAGTTCAGATTAATCATTGGTCCCCATTCAGCCTGTTCTATTTAACTCATCTCATTCTGCTTTCTCAAGTCAAACTCATTTTCAGAGCAGCTAACTAATTTGACATGAATTATTTGAGCCATGGTTCCTTTCAAAGGTCTTATATGAAAGCCTATAGAAGGGCTTCTGAAATGCCACTGATAAGAAAAATGAACAAATTGCGAGTGCTGCCTAAAGCCCAAAATTGTCAGTCAATGGAGCAAGCTATCTGCAATCAGTTGCTTTAAAGTGTAGGACAAAGAAAACAGAGGTACAAAAGTACCATGGTTTTGGGATACAAGGAGAAGTGGCTAGATGGTTGGTGAACTGGCTTGGCCATAGGAGACAGAGGGTAGCGGTCGAAGGGTCTTTTTCCGGCTGGAGGACTGTGACCTGTGGTGTTCCGCAGGGCTCTGTACTGGGACCTCTGCTATTTGTGATATATATAAATGATTTGGAAGAAGGTGTAACTGGTGTTATCAGCAAGTTTGCAGATGACACAAAGATGGCTGGACTTGCGGATAGCGATGAGCATTGCCGGGCAATACAGCAGGATATAGATAGGCTGGAAAATTGGGCGGAGAGGTGGCAGATGGAATTTAATCCAGATAAATGCGAAGTGATGCATTTTGGAAGAAATAATGTAGGGAGGAGTTATACAATAAATGGCAGAGCCATCAAGAGTATAGTAACACAGAGGGAGCTAGGTGTGCAAGTTCACAAATCCTTGAAGGTGGCAACACAGGTGGAGAAGGTGGTGAAGAAGGCATATGGCATGCTTTCCTTTATAGGACGGGGTATAGAGTATAAAAGCTGGAGTCTGATGATGCAGCTTTATAGAACGCTGGTTAGGCCACTTTTGAAGTACTGCGTCCAGTTCTGGTCGCCGCACTACCAGAAGGACGTGGAGGCGTTAGAGAGAGTGCAGAGAAGGTTTACCAGGATGTTGCCTGGTATGGAGGGTCTTAGCTATGAGGAGAGATTGGGTAAACTGGGGTTGTTCTCCCTGGAAAGACGGAGAATGAGGGGAGATCTAATAGAGGTGTACAAGATTATGAAGGGGATAGATAGGGTGAACGGTGGGAAGCTTTTTCCCAGATCAGAAGTGACAATCACACGGGGCCACAGGCTCAAGGTGAGAGGGGCGAAGTATAACTCAGATATTAGAGGGATGTTTTTTCCGCAGAGGGTGGTGGGGGCCTGGAATGCGCTGCCAAGTAGGGTGGTGGAGGAAGACACGCTGACATCATTAAGACCTACCTGGATAGTCACATGAGCAGGTTGGGACTGGAGGGATACAAACGATTGGTCTAGTTGGACCAAGGAGCGGCACAGGCTTGGAGGGCCGAAGGGCCTGTTTCCTGTGCTGTACTGTTCTTTGTTCTTTTGTTCCTTTAATTCCAAGGTTGGATTCTCCCTCCAGCATCCATGGTTTAGACTCTAACATCATTCACGTGGATTAGGCTCCCTAAAAGTGGCAGTGCCTCACCCCAAAATCTTCTGCAGCAGCACCTTGACAGCAGCAGAGAAAGTGGCCAAGAATTTAAAAGGGCCACTTTTAGGAGATCAGCTACTTTGTCAACAACAGTAGAGATTGAGGCCCACACAAGTGGTGAGGGTCAGTGTCTCTACAAACCCCTTTCCATCTATTGGGCAACTTCTCAGGCCTACTTCAACTTTCCACATGGTGACCCTGGGTAATAAGAGAAAATACTAAGAAAATCAATTGGAAACCTGGGTTGGGACTTTCCAACCGCACACGCCATAAGATCGAAAACTCCCGCCCAAGCCCAACGGACCTTTAAGTGGTCTGTCAAATTTTCTGTCTTGCCGGCTACGATTCCCGCAGTGGGCAGGGCTGGGCATTTTCGGCTCTGCTCCCTGTACCACTTGCATGCTGTAGGCAAGAAAGGAGTAGCTGATAGCCATCCAGATGAGGACAGGGTACATTGTTGCCGAGGCGTTGCTGGGCCTTGCCATCAGAATTTTCCCCTTTTGCTGCTTTTGGGTAACTGAACAAATTATCAGTCTGGACTCTCAGATTTATAACATTCGCTGTGAATGCAGTGTACAACATATGAATATATCGGGGCTGTAAATATGTGGCGATTCTGAAAGATGCCAGAGTAACATGGGGAGAAATTTGCTAATATGGCCAAACTCCAGGCCTAAATGTAGATTTCCCAGGTCCCAGATTGTTCAGGAATTCCCACTTAACCTTGTAAGCCTCCACCCACCCTTCCAATGCAGATATGGGATGGGGGTGGTGAACCAGGGCAATTCTGAATATTTCAATTCCTGTCCTTGAGGCCTACCCTGGACACATGCGCCAGTTAACCTGCAACCGCTGCCAGTGGAGTTCCTGAAAATGAACATTTGGAAGATCAGTGACTTAAAGCAGCAGATGCACACAAGCTTTTCCATGGAGGAGAGGAATGACCTCCCCATACTTCTCCCCTGACTGCAACCTTCATCCCTATCCTACCTCTTCACTGGACTTCCTGGAAGGAGGGATATCTCAAATGTGTCACAGCCTGAAGAAGCCAGGCATTCCTCAGACCCTGTGACTAAGTAATGCAAGTTTTGTACGATCAATAAATATGGTTGGAATCTTACAGAACCAACTTTTAGTTTGCAGGCAATTTATTTATACCCCAACAATCAGCTCAGTGAGGTTTAAAGAAGCAAAAGTTTGCTCATTATATTAATATATGCAAGGACTGTTGATGATATTACTGTTCCATTTTCCTTCACAACAATGTCACCAGGTTAATGAAGCTTTTTAAATTTTCTTCCACCCACCAACAGCAGTAAGCTGACTCGATAGAATCATTTAGGTGTACAGGAACAATGAGTCAAAAAAAACAACGAAAGTGTCTTTAATTTGTATTCTATTATCCTGGTAACCCCATAATACATTAATAATGGGGTTGTATAATTGACAATCAAGACAATCAAGCTCCATCAATCTGTCTATAACAGGCCATGACATGAGGCCAGGAAAATGGCCAGTAGTGGGAAACTTTTGGCACTTTGGTGTCAGCCATACTCCATTGATGAGACATCCTCTGAAGAGAACAAAAAGGTGAGAAGGGAGAGGAGGTCAGGTCCACAGGCATAGTCTCAGACAGCGACCAGTGGGAAGCATGGCAAAGCCACAGCAATGCAGGGCCAGCAGAAAGTGCAAGGCAGAAGGGTCCGCAGAAGACGCTGTTATCCTACAGCAAGAGTCTACAGACAATGCTCCAGCTACATTTATATAGACGATCTGGAGGAGGGGACTGAGTGTAGGGTAACAAAGTTTGCAGACGACACAAAGATAAATGGAAAAGTGAATCGTGTGGAGGGCGTAGAAGGTCTGCAGAGAGATTTGGAGAGTCTGAGTGAGTGGGCGAGGATCTGGCAGATGGAGTATAATGTTAACAAATGCGAGGTTATTCATTTTGGGAGAAATAATAGCAAATTGGATTATTATCTAAATGGAAAGAAATTACAACATGCTACTG
Source organism: Mustelus asterias (assembly GCF_964213995.1). Taxonomy (NCBI): domain Eukaryota; kingdom Metazoa; phylum Chordata; class Chondrichthyes; order Carcharhiniformes; family Triakidae; genus Mustelus; species Mustelus asterias. Next base: position 97,498,916 of record NC_135802.1, on the reverse strand, counting down.
TGCAGAGGGACCTGGGGGTCCTTGTGCAAGAGATGCAAAAACCCTGTCTGCAGGTGCAACAGGTGATCAAGAAGGCAAATGGGATGTTGGCCTATATCACAAGGGGGATAGAATATAAAAGCAGAGATGTCTTGCTGCATCTGTACAGGGCATTGGTGAGGCCGCAGCTGGAATACTGTGTGCAGTATTGGTCCCCTTATTTGCGGAAGGATATATTGGCCTTGGAGGGAGTGCAGAAAAGGTTCACCAGGTTGATACCAGAGATGAGGGGTGTTGATTATGAAGAGAGACTGAGCAGATTGGGTTTGTATTCGTTGGAATTTAGATGGCTGAGGGGGGATCTTATAGAGACCTATAAGATAATGAAGGGGCTGGATAGGGTAGAGATGGAGAGATTCTTTCCACTTAGAAAGGAAGCTAGAACTAGAGGGCACAGCCTCATAATAAAGGGGGGTCAGTTTAGGACAGAGTTGAGGAGAAACTTCTTCTCTCAGAGGGTGGTGAATCTCTGGAATTCTCTGCCCACTGAAGTGGTGGAGGCTACCTCGTTGAATATGTTAAAATCACGGATAGATGGATTCCTGATCGGTAAGGGAATTAGGGGTTATAGGGATCAGGCGGGTAAGTGGAACTGATCCACTTCAGATCAGCCATGATCTTATTGAATGGTGGGGCAGGCTCGAGGGGCTAGATGGCCTACTCCTGCTCCTATTTCTTATGTTCTTATGTTCTTATACCTTGGCATGTCTGAGGTCCAGTGCTCCGCCTCTTTAGGGAAACTGTAACCTCTAGGTGCCAGATGATTGGGCTGGAGATTACCTCAAACTGCATGGGTGGCCACCCATTGGACCCAGCACCTGACAAGCTCTTGGCCCGCCCGGACCAAATAACCAATGAAATCTGCCTTTCACTCTTTGCGGGATTTAATTGGCCAACCAACATGCAATCACGTTCCCAACCCGAGTTGCCCAGGTGTGGATCCTCCGCTTCTAAATCCTCTGATCACGTGAGTCGAAGAGGTGCAAAATTCATGCCCTGGTGTTACTGCCCAGTTAATATCTTCCTTGCCAAAGAGCTACTTGTTAGCCTACTGAAATCACTCTGCGCTATCACTGGCATGTTTGTTTGCAATTGTAATTTTCATTTCAGATGTTTCCTTCCACATAATTTTAGAAGTAATAAGACTATCCCCAGACAGGTTTGTTATCTTTCATTAAGATCTCTTCAATTACTGACAACTTCAGAAAGGCTTAATCCACATGTCCTATGAGAGTGTTCATGGTGAGTCAGTTTGCAGTTTATAGTTATCAGGTTGTTGATTCCAGGAAGGGATAACACCAGAACTAATAAAGTGATTGAATAAATTAAATTTTATTAAAACACAATCTCGGTGTTTTTACTGCTGTTTTGAGGATTGAATTCTGCAGCACTGTCAATTTACTCTCTAAATTCGTGACTTTTATATATTTGTTTAATTACACATTTAATTTTAGACCATACCATTGTTAAAACTAAGAATACGCATCAAGGTCGTATGCAAGCTGTGGTAACTAGAAGCAGTTGTCAGTAAACAAATGTAAACAATATAATCACTGACAGTGGAATGTGTATCCATGAAAATATAACCATGATCTATACATAGGAAGTGATTGTCGGAAGTGCAGGAGTTCGCACCAGTGTGGCTACAGGCATGGTGTGTAATAGCTGCTTAAGATCTTACAGTAAACCATTTAAGTTACAGTCCTGATGCATTATCAATCAAGCAAAGACTAGTTTGTATGCAAGAACAAATAGGCTTTTATTAGCAAAAGACTTGGAGCACACCCATGCTGATGAACTGGTCCAGAGACTGAGGCAGGGGGTGGGGAGCAGTCACCTTTATACCTGGATCAGGGGGGGAGGAGTCCCAGGCCTGGCCGGCAGGAGCATTACCAGGCATGTCACACACACACAGAGGCAATAAGCTAACAGTGGTTTACCACATTCACCCCCTGCTTTTAAAAAAGAGTCCGGCGGGGGTGAGGTGGGTAGAACAATATTTACAGAATTACAAATTTACAAATTTAGTGTCTCTGGGGGCTTGATTTGCCGCTGCGACTGCCGTAGTGCCAGTTGTGGTGTCGGTTCCGGTGGCCGCGGTGTTGGTTCAGGCGCCAGGCCGTAGTCGCTCGAGTCATCTGCAGTCCCTTCCGATTGTCGGGTGCGTGGTGGCAGCTCCTGGGGCTCAGGTGTGCTGTATACGGGGGTTGGGGGTGTGGGGTTGTGGGTCGTAGTGGTCCCTGGGGCACCTGCGGGTGCCAGGTCTCGAATAGAGACCGTGTTCTCCCACCCGTCGGGGTACGCTACATAGGCGTATTGGGGTTGGCGTGGAGGAGCTGGACCCTTTCGACCAGGGGGTCTGACTTATGGGTCCTCACGTGCTTCCGGAGCAGGACAGGGCCTGGGGACGTCAGCCACGACGGCAGTGAGGTCCCCGAGGAGCACTTTCTGGGGAAAACAAACATTCTTTCATGAGGGGTAGCATTGGTAGCTGTGCAAAGGAGTGATCTAAGCGAGTGTAGTGCATCAGGGAGGACCTCTTGCCAGCGGGTGACTGGTAGACCTTTAGATCTCAGAGCTAGTAAAACGGCCTTCCAGACTGTCGTATTCTCCCTCTCTACAAAAACGGTTGATGAAGGAAGGGCCGTGGATGTCGTCTATATGGATTTCAGTAAGGCATTTGACAAAGTCCCACATGGCAGGTTGGTTAAGAAGGTTAAGGCTCATGGGATACAAGGAGAAGTGGCTAGATGGGTGGAGAACTGGCTTGGCCATAGGAGACAGAGGGTAGTGGTCGAACGGTCTTTTTCCGGCTGGAGGTCTGTGACCAGTGGTGTTCCGCAGGGCTCTGTACTGGGACCTCTGCTATTTGTGATATATATAAATGATTTGGAAGAAGGTGTAACTGGTGTAATCAGCAAGTTTGCGGATGACATGAAGATGGCTGGAATTGCGGATAGCGAAGAGCATTGTCGGGCAATACAGCAGGATATAGATAGGCTGGAAAATTGGGCGGAGAGGTGGCAGATGGAGTTTAATCCGGATAAATGCGAAGTGATGCATTTTGGAAGAAATAATGTAGGGAGGAGTTATACAATAAATGGCAGAGTCATCAGGAGTATAGAAACACAGAGGGACCTAGGTGTGCAAGTCCACAAATCCTTGAAGGTGGCAACACAGGTGGAGAAGGTGGTGAAGAAGGCGTATGGTATGCTTGCCTTTATAGGACGGGGTATAGAGTATAAAAGCTGGAGTCTGATGATACAGCTGTATAGAACGCTGGTTAGGCCACATTTGGAGTACTGCGTCCAGTTCTGGTCGCCGCACTACCAGAAGGACGTGGAGGCATTGGAGAGAGTGCAGAGAAGGTTTACCAGGATGTTGCCTGGTTGTCTTAGCTATGAGGAGAGATTGGGTAGACTGGGGTTGTTCTCCTTGGAAAGACGGAGAATGAGGGGAGATCTAATAGAGGTGTACAAGATTATGAAGGGTATAGATAGGGTGAACAGTGGGAAGCTTTTTCCCAGGTCGGAGGTGACGATCACGAGGGGTCACGGGCTCAAGCTGAGAGGGGCGAAGTATAACTCAGACATCAGAGGGACGTTTTTTACACAGAGGGTGGTGGGGGCCTGGAATGCGCTGCCAGGTAGGGTGGTGGAGGCAGGCACGCTGACATCGTTTAAGACTTACCTGGATAGTCACATGAGCAGCCTGGGAATGGAGGGATACAAACGATTGGTCTAGTTGGACCAAGGAGCGGCACAGGCTTGGAGGGCCAAAGGGCCTGTTTCCTGTGCTGTACTGTTCTTTGTTCTTGTTCTTTGTACCTGTCCGTTCCCCCCGGGGTTGTAGCTGGTGGTCCTGCTCGAGGCTATGCCTTTGGAGAGCAGGTACTGTCGCAGCTCATCACTCATAAAGGAGGATCCCCGGTCGCTATGGATATAGCTAGGGAAACCGAACAGGGTGAAGAGGCTGTGCAGGGCCCTGACAACCGTGGCCGAGGTCATATCCGGGCAGGGAATAGCGAAGGGGAAACGTGAATATTCGTCAATGACGTTGAGGAAGTATATGTTGCGGTCAGAAGAGGGGAGGGGGCCCTTGAAGTCGACGCTTAGGCATTCAAAAGAACGGGTGGCCTTTATGAGGTATGCTCTGTCTGATTGATAGAAGTGCGGCTTGCACTCTGCACAGACCTGGCAGTGTCTCTTCCTCAATGGAGTAGGGCAGGTTACGGGCTTTAATGAAGTGAAAAAACCTGGTGACCCCCGGGTGGCAGAGGTCATTGTGGAGAGTCTGCAATTGGTCTATTTGTGCGTTGGCACATATTCCCTGGGACCGGGCGTCTGGGAGCTCATTGAGCTTCCCAGGCTGGTATAAGATGTCGTAATTGTAGGTGGAAAGCTCGATTCTACACCTCAATATTTTATCATTTTTGATCTTGCCCAGCTGCGTGTTATTAAACATGAGTGCAACTGACCGTTGGTCCGTGAGTAGGGTGAATCATTTACCAGCTAAGTAGTGGCGCCAGTGCCATACAGCTTCCACTACGGCTTGGGCCTCCTTTTCGACAGAGGAGTGTCGAATTTCAGGGCCTTGGAGGGTTCGTGAGAAGAAGGCCACGGGTCTGCCCGTCTGGTTAAGGGTGGCGGCTAGGGTGAAGTCAGACGCATCGCTCTCCACCTGGAACGGGATGGATTCGTCTACAGCGTGCATCGTGGCCTTCGCGATGTCTGCTTTGATGCGGTCAAAGGCCAGGCGGGCCTCTGCCGTCAAGGGAAAAGAGATGGATTTAATGAGCGGACGGGCTTTATCCGCATAATTGGGGACCCACTGGGCGTAATACGAGAAGAAACCCAGGCATCTCCTCAGTGCTTTGAGGCTGGTGGGGAGTCGGAGTTCCAGGAGGGGACGCATGCAGTCAGGATCGGGACCAATGACCCCGTTTTCCACAACACAACCAAGGATGGCGAGGCGGTGTGTGCGGAATACGCACTTCTCCTTATTATAGGTCAGATTTAGGAGTGTGGCGGTGTGGAGGAATTTGTGGAGGTTGGCGTCGTGGTCCTGCTGATCATGGCCGCAGATGGTGACGTTATCCAGGTACGGGAAGGTGGCCCGCAGCCCGTTCTGGTCTACCATTCGGTCCATCTCACGCTGGAAAACCGAGACACCGTTGGTGACGCCGAAGGGGGCCCTAAGGAAGCGATAGAGGCGGCCATCCGCCTTGAAGGCAGTATATTGGCGGTCTTCCGGGCGGATAGGGAGCTGGTGGTATGCAGATTTTAAGTCGATGGTGGAGAACACCAGATATTGCGCAATCTGATTAACCATATCAGATATGCGGGGAAGGGGGTACGCGTCCAGCTGCGTGTATCGGTTAATGGTCTGACTGTAGTCAATGACCATGCGATGTTTCTCCCCAGGCTTAACAACTACTACTTGGGCTCTCCAGGGGCTGGTACTGGCCTCGATGATCCCCTCCCCTAGGAGCCATTGTACTTTGAACCTGATAAAAGCCCTGTCTCCAGCACTGTACCGTCTGCTCTTGGTGGCGATGGGCTTGCAGTCGGGGGTGAGATTTTCAAACAGTGAGGGAGGGGCGACTTTAAGAGTCGAGAGGCTGCAGGTGGTGCGCGGTGGGCGATCTAAGAACCGCTGATTGCAATCGGAGAGTGGGGGAAAAGGCCCGTTATACTCCATGGTGATGGTCTTAAGGTGACACAGGAAATCTAGCTCCACAAGTGCGGCAGCGCAGAGTTGTGGCAGCACGAGGAGCCTGAAATTTTTGTACACTGTGCCCCGTACAGTCAGGGTCGCCATGCAGTACCCGAGGACATCCACCAAGTGGGACTTTGAAGCCATGGAGATCGTTTGCTTCACTGGCAGTACCGAAAAGGCATAGCGACTCACTGTGTTAGGGTGAATAAAGCTCTCCGTACTCCCACAGTCAAATAAACAGTTTGTAGTGCGACTGTTTACCTCGATGTCCATCATGGACCTGGCGAGTTGGTGAGGCCTGGATTGGTCCAGCGTAACCGAAGCCACCATTGGATTTTGCGACGTGGCTGACGGCGTCCAAGATGGCGGCCCGCATGGTTCACACGTGGCTGATGGTGTCCAAGATGGCGGCCCGCACGGTTCACACGCGGCTGAGGGTGTCCAAGATGGCGGCCCGCATGGCTCACACGCGGCTGATGGCGTCCAAGATGGCAGCCCCCGCGGGTCGCATGCAGTGCCACTGGGCTTGGAGGTCGATTTCGCCCTGCATACCTTCACGTAATGGGCCTTCTTTCCACACCCGGAGCAGATTGCATCCTTCGCCGGGCAGCGTTGTCGAGGGTGTTTCCCCAGGCCGCAGAAGTAGCACTTCGGGCCTCCGGAGACTGCCGCAGCGGTCGGGTCATTGGTGGGACATGGCGTGGCATAGGCCTGCGGCCCTCCCGAGTACAGAGGTGGCGGCGACCGGGGTGTCCATGATGTGCCCCCGTGGTCGGGGGTGTAGGCCTCGAGATTACGAAAGGCCACCTCTAACGAGTCGGCAAGCGCCACAGTCTTTTGTAGGTCCAGCCCACCCTGTTCCAGCAGTCGTTGTCGGATATAGTTTGACCTGATACCCATGACATAGGCATCTCTGATTAAGTCCTCAGTGTTTTGGGCGGCTGTTACGGCCTTGCAGTTGCAGGCCCTGCCAAGTGCTCGCAACGCACGCAGGAATTGATCGCCCGATACTCCTGGCTGTTGTCTGCGAGTAGCCAGAAGATGTCTGGCATAGATTTCATTAGACTGTTTGCTGTACTGGCCTTTTAAAAGTTCGATCGCATCCTTGTAAGTTTCAGCGTCTCTAATCATCGAGAATACTTGATCGCTTACCCGGGCGTTGAGCACGTGGAGCTTCTCGGTTTCGGTCCGAACGACGGAGGTGGAGGCGGTGAGGAAAGTTTCGAAACAGCGCAGCCAGTGATCGAAGCTGTTAGAGGCTCCTACGGCTTCAGGATCCAATTCGAGTCTATCGGGCTTTAGTATCTGCTCCATCCCAAAACTTTTGCTAATAAAATTGATGCACTGTCAATCAAGCAAAGACTAGTTTGTATGCTAGAACAAATAGGCTTTTATTAGCAAAAGACTTGGAGCACACCCATGCTGATGAACTTGTCCAGAGACTGAGGCAGGGGGGTGGGGAGCAGTCACCTTTATACCTGGACCAGGGGAGGAGGAGTCCCAGGCCGGGCCGGCAGGGGCGTGTCCAGGCATGTCACACACACACAGGCAATAAGCTTAACAGTGGTTTACCACAAGTCCTTTGTCACCACTGCTACACAATTTAACTGGAGCATCACTGCATTCAACAAACTCAAGCAGGCACTCTCAGCCCCTCCAGTGTTACAATACTTCAATGTCCGAGCACTTGTTCTCTTATCAGCCGATGCCTCTCAGCACGGGTTTGGAGCAGTGTGCATCCAGAATGGCAGACAAGTGGCTTTTGCATCAAGGACTCTCACTGACATTGAAACTTGATATGTCCAGATTGAGAAGAAACTCCTTGCCCTTGTCTCCATCTGTCAGAAATTCCATGATTTCATCTATGGCCATCGAAACTGATCACCAGCCGTTCATTACCATCCTTAAAAAGCCCCTCCATACTGCATCACCACATCTACAGTAGATGATACTTAAGCTCCAAGGCATAATCTCAGGGTGATCTACAAGTGTGGTAAGGAGCTATACTTCACCGATGCCCTTTTCAGGGCTTACCTCCCCACCACTGAGCATGCAGGTCTCGAGGAGAACATTGATATTATGATGATTCAATTCTGTCATCATGCAGAACTGATGAACTCAAAACTTGCCTACAAACCAATCACACACAGGCAGCTGTATGACGTCATCATGAAAGGATGACCTGTGACATCAGAAGGGCTTCCCCACGAGCTCCGCGCCTTTTATGCCATGAGAGAGGAGTTAACTGTACAAGATGGAGAGATACTGCCTGGCCAGAGGTTCCTCATCCCCATCTCTCTGCAGAAATACTATACCCAACAATTCCACCAAGCACACCCGGGGGTGGAAGCAACAAAGTGTAGGGTAAAGGAAACATGTACTGGCCCTCAATGTACGGTGACATAAAGAGGGAGGAGTCCAGGTGTGCATCATGCAACGTGCTCAGGCCTCACCAAACAAAGAAACATTGAACTTTCCCGAGGTCCCAGACCGACCGGGGTCACTCACTGTGTCAGATATATTTGAGTGAAACGGGAGGCAGCATTTTGTCCTTGTTGATACATTCTCAGGATGGTATGAAGTTGATTATTTGCCTGATATGAAGAGCGCCACAGTAATTGGAAAGCTGAAGAAACACTTTGCTGCACATGGCATTTCCACAAAGACTAAAATGGACAATGTCCGGCTGTTTGTCTCCAGGAAGTTCAAGGAGTTTGCACACATATGGGACTTTGAACATATTACAAACAGCCCCCTATACCCATAACCAAATGGTTTGGTGGAGTGTGCAGTATGTTTAGCAAAGTACTACCTGGAAAAATGCCTCCGTGACAACACAGACTTCTACGCTGCACTACTTTTTCTGCGTAATCTGTCAAGAGAAGGTCTGCCCTTGCCCGCACAGAGAATATTCTCCAGATGCACCAGAACCATGAACCCTGTTGCCAAGGCCATGGTGTAACCCAGAGTGGAAACAAACGTGTGGGAAGTCCTCATGAAATAGTGACAAAGAGAGAAAAGATACTATGACCGTAATACCCGCAACCTCTGCACTCTGGAACCAGGATGTGGAGATGCCGGCGTTGGACTGGGGTAAACACAGTAAGAGTTTTAACAACACCAGGTTAAAGTCCAACAGGTTTATTTGGTAGCAAATGCCATTAGCTTTCAGAGCCCTGCTTCTTCGTCAGATGGAGTGGATATCTGCAGATCCAAAGATGTCCAAAGATGTGCCGGTTAGGTTGTTTAGTCATGCTGAATTGCTCCTTAGTGTCAGGGGTACATCTGGGTAAATATTAGGGGGTTACGGGGATAAGGCGTGGGTGGAATTGTTGTCAGCACAATGGGCTGAATGGCCTCCTTCTGCACTGTAGGGATTCCATGATTCTATTCTATGATTCTAAATGGGGGACATGCACTGGGTGCTGGATTCTCCTTTTCTGGATAGATTTCCAATTGGAACAGATTTTCTCCCTGCCTCTAACTTTCCCTGGGTTAGGGATCATTTGGTATGCATAATGGGACTTTTAGTGTTTTCTTTCCATCGAGAGCTACTAGTACAGAGAAAAGAATGCCAAGGTTGGGAAACTGTAATTGGGATGTCACTACCAGAAAAGGAGGGAGCATAAGACCATAAGACATAGGAGCAAAATTAGGCCACTCAGCCCATCGAGTCTGCTCTGCCATTCAATCATGGCTGATATTTTTCTCATCTCCATTCTCCTGCCTTTTCCCCATAACCCCTGATCCCCTTATTAATCAAGAACCTATCCATCTCTGTCTTAAAGACACACAATGACCTGGCCTCCACAGCCTTCTGCGGCAAAGAGTTCCACAGATTCACTACTCTCCGGCTGAAGAAATTCCTCCTCATCTCTGTTTTAAAGGATCGTCCCTTTAGCCTGAGGTTGTGCCCTCTGGTTCTAGTTTTTCCTACTAGCGGAAACATCCTCTCCATGTCCACTCTATCCAGGCCTCGCAGTATCCTGTAAGTTTCAATAAGATCCCCCTCATCCTTCTAAACCCCAACGAGTACAGACCCAGAGTCCTCAACCATTCCTCATATGGCAAGCTCTTTTTCCAGGGATCACTCTTGTGAACCTCCTCTGAACCCTTTCCAAGGCCAGCACATCTTTCCTTAGATATGGGGCCCAGAACTGCTCACAATACTCCAAATGGGGTCTGACCAGAGCCTTATACAGCCTCAGAAGTACATCCCTGCTCTTGTATTCTAAACCTCTCGACATGAATGCTAACATGGCATTTGCCTTCCTAACTGCCGACTGAATCTGCATGTTAACCTTAAGAGAATCTTGAACAATGATTCCCAAGTCCCTTTGTGTTTCTGATTTCCTAAGCATTTCCCCATTTAGAAAATAGTCTGTGCCTCCATTCCTCCTTAGTGCATAACCTCACACCTTTCCACATTGTATTCCATCTTCCACTTCTTTGCCCACTCTCCTAACCTGTCCAAGTCCTTCTGTAGCCCTCCTGCTTCCTCAATTCCACCTGTCCCTCTATATATCTTTGTATCATCTGCAATATATAAAGAAGTGGAAGGAGGGATGCAGACTGCATTGGAGGTCCCACTGAAAGCCTTGGCTGAGACTAGGTGCAGGCCTGAGCTGGAGAGAGAGATGGCCTCTGTTGTCTTACTTACTTTATAGGTGTAATGGAAAATCTACATTAACAATATCATTCTTTTTAAATTTAATGTTCACAAATCCTTCTTTATAGCTGTTCAAAACACTGCACTATTTTTAGCAAACCCATTGCTACAGAAAGGAATAGATATCTTTGAGTGATTACAAGGCAGTAATCTGATCCAGGAGTTCAAGTAATGTCAATAATCAGGAGAGCAGTTTCTAAATGTCATCTGAATCACTTAATAAAGATATTGTCCTGCCCATGCTCTCCATGACATTGATGCATGGATTTTTTCATACAGCAGGATTAACTAATGAGATATTAATTGAAAAATAATTTACAGTTTTGTTAGCAGGGAATTCCATGGCCATATCTGTCAAATTATCCTGTTTGTAGTAATATTATGCTAAGTGCCTCCAACCAATTTGCTTTGATCATAACCTTCATTTTGAGGTGATTATCTCACATTTCAATACTTCTTCATTAAATTAAGCCACCCCAATGATTTACCCCAAAGTTACTTCAATTTTTGGCTGAGACCTTTGATCGGGTATCATTCAGACATTGTATTATTAGCATGTAGCTGACTGCTGGTGGACTATCGTCATATTTGCTTCTAGGTTTGAACTAAACTGTGGGAAATCTACCAACGTGATAATGTCAGCTCACAAACTTGTAAATGAGAAATATCAGCAAAACAAAAGAACACACAAGTATAAGGGTAGGGGTGAGGCCTTTTGGCCTTTCGATCCTATTCCACTATTCAAATAGATCATGGATGATCTGATTGTGGCCTGAATTCCACTTTCCTAGCTGCACCTCCCCATACATTGAGTACATAGAGTTACCAAGACATCCTTAATGCAGAAATGCCTGTGCCAGCTGGGCAGTTTCGATAGTATAAAAGTTAAGTGTTGCTGTGACCTTGGCAGTCACAAGTAATACAATCCTGGCTGAGCTGTGATATCTGAGGTTTTTGCTTCATGAGATCACAGATCCATTCATCAAACTCCCCATGCCCCCTAGTTCTCGATTGCACCATGAGAGAAAACATCTCTCAGCATCTACCCTGTCAAACCCCTTCAGAATCTACGGTTCAATAAGATCAATTCTCAATCCTCTAAACTCCTGAGCATAGGCCTAGCCTGCACAACCTTTCTCATAAGACAATCCCCTCATCCCAGGGCTCATTCTAGTGAATGTGTAATTTTCAAAAAATAGCAAAACTGATTTGAGGAGAAACTTTTTTGCACAGTGAGTGGTTATGTTTTGGACTGCACTGCCTGAGATTGTGGTGGAGCTCGGTTCAATTGATGCATTCAAAAAAAAAATAGCCTGTTATCCAAAAAGGAAGAATATACAGGGTTACAGGGAGAAGGCAGGGCATTGATGCTAGCTGAGCTGTTCAGGAGAGCTAGTGCAGACATGATGGGCCAAATGGCCTCTTTCTCACTGCAACAGTTCTGTGATTCTGTCACACTCCAGTTATCATTACTGTATTACCTTGTACTGTATTACCTTGCATTGTCATTTTTTTTTAGCTTTTCAAATCTCCCCTCACAGAAATCCTCCACCCCACTATTTAGCGCCAGTATTCTGATCCCAGTATGGTGCAGTTTAAGGCCGTTCCACGGCTACAGCTTTCTCTTTCCTCAGTACCGGTCCCAGTGTCCCATGAACTGAAGCCCATTTTTCCCACACTAATCTTTCATCTATTCACTCAATGCTCTGGGGATATAGGTTCAAATTTCCCCATGGCAGCTGGTGGAATTTGAATTCAATTAATTGAAAAATTTAGAATCGAAAGCTCGTCTCAATAATGGTGACCATGACAACTATCATAGATTGTTGGAAAAACTCATTTGGTCCACCAAGTCCCTTAAGGAAGGGAATCTGGCATCCTTATCCAGTCTGGCCTACATGTGACTCCAGAGTTACAGCAATGTGGTTGACTCTTAACTGACTTCTGAAGTGGCCTAAGAAGCCACTCAGTTCAAGGGCAAATAGGGATGGGCAATGAATACTGGCATTTCCGGTGACACCCTTATCCCAGAGAAGGAAGAATAAAGAAACCTGGTTCAGTGAAGAGTGCTGGAGGGCATGGCAAGAGCAAGGTATATCTAGGTATACCTAAAAATGAGGTCCAAATCTGGTGAAGCTACAACACAGGCCTAAATGCATGCCAACCAGCAGTGATAGACAGTGCTAAGTGATTCTACAACCAACACATCAGATCAAAGCCCTGCAGTCCTGTCATGTCCAGTTGTGAATGTTGGTGGACAATTAAAAAACTAACTGGAGGAACAGGTTCCATAAACATCCCCATTCTCAGTGACAGGGTCGGCCAGCATGTCAGTGCAAAACACAAAGCTAAGGCATTTGCGACCATCTTCAATTGGAAGTGCCTCATGGATAATTGATCTCAGCCTTCTTGAGGTTTCCAGCATCACAGATGCCAGTCTCCAATCAATTCAATTCTATCAGCCCGGACAATATCCTGGCTGTAGCACTGAAGATGTGCTCCGGAAATAGCTTCACACCTAGCCAAACTGTTCTTGTGCAGTTCCAATGCAAAAAGCTACCTACAATGTGGAAAGTTACCCAAGTATGTCATACCTACAAAGAACAGATCAAATGCATTTCAGCTATTCACTGCCTCAGTGTACACTCAATCATCTGCATTGTGATAGAAAGTGTCATTGACAGTGCTATCAAGTGGCACTTACTCAGCAATAACCTGCTTACTTAGGGTTTTGCCAATGTCATTCAACTCCAGACCTCGTTGCAGCCTTGATCCAAATATAGAACAAAGAGTTGAATTCAAGAGATGCAGTGAGAGTGATTGCCCTTGACTTCAAGGCAACATTTGACTAATTGCAGCATTAAGGAGCCCTAGCAAAACTGAAATAAATGGGAATTTTGGGGAAAACACTTTCAGTGGTTAGAATCATACCTAGTACAAAGGAAGATTTTTTTAAAAATTCATTCATGGGACATGGGCGTCGCTGGCTGTGCCAGCATTTATTGCCTATCCCTAGTGCCCTTGGAGGGCAGTTGAGAGTCAACCACATTGCTGTGGCTCGGGAGTCACATGTAGGCCAGACCAGGTAAGGACGGTAGATTTCCTTCCCTAAAGGACATTAGTGAACCAGATGGGCTTTTCTGACAATTGGCAATGGTTTCATGGTCATCAGTAGATTCTTAATTCCAGATTTTTAAAATTGAATTCAAATTCCTCCATCTGCCATGGCGGGATTTAAACCCGGGTTCCAAGATCTTTAGCTGAGTTTCTGAATTAATAGTCTAGCGATAATATCACTAGGCCATCGCCTTCCCTGTTGTTGGAAGCCAATCATCTCAGTCCTCAGATATCACTGCAGTTCCTCAGGGTAATGTTTTAGGCCTAACCATCTCCAGCTGTTTCATAAATGACCTTCCCTCCAACATAAAATCAGAAATGGGGATGTTTGCTGATGATTTCACAGCATCCAGCACCATTCAGAACTTCTCAGATACTGAAGCAGTCTGTGCCAATTAGCAGAAAGACCAGGACAACATTAATGCTTGAGCATATAGATGGCAAATAACCTTCATGCCACTTAAGTGCAGAACAATGATCAATTCCAATAAGGGAGAATCTAACCATCTGCCTTTGATATCCAGCATCATAACTGTTACTAAATTCCCCACCATTAACATCCTTGTGGGGGGTGGGGGAGGGGGCTTACTATTGAGCAGAAACTTAACTGCACTGACCATAAGTACTCTGCTCATTGAAGCTCAGGTTAGTTTTTAATACAATGCTTAAATACTGAACAGGTCAGGGGCTAGGAATTCTCTGGCAAATTACTTACCTCCTGATCCCCCCCAAAGATTGTTCACCATCTGCAAGGCATAAGTCAGGAGTATGATGGGATACTCCCCACTTGCCTGGATAAGTGTAGCTCCAACAACACTCAGGAAACTCAACAACATCCAGGACAAAGCAGTCAGTTCGTTCAGCATCCCATCCATTGCTTTAAATATTCACTCCCTCCACCACTGATGCACAATGGCAATAGTGTGTACCATCTGCAAGATGCACTGCAGAAATTCGCTAAGGCTCCTTTAACAATACCTTCCAAACCCTAGACCTCTACCACTTAGAAGATCAAGGTCAGCAGATGCATAGGAAAAGAACCATCTCCAAGTTCCCCTCCAAATCACACATCATCCTGCCATAGAACTGTCGCTGAGATAAAATCCTTGAATACCCTTCCTGACACACTGTGGGTGTACCTGTGTCACATGGACTGCAACAGTTCAATAAGGCGGCTCACCATCACTTCTCAAAGCCAATTAGGAATAGGAAATAAATACTGGCTTTGTCAGTGCTATTCACATCCCATAAACGAATAAAAGTTGATAAATATTGAGAATGTGACACAAGTGTTACATATTAAAATATTCATCCTATTGCTTACCCTTAGTGACTATTCTAAAAATCCTGATGCTCCAATGAAGTGCAACCTCAAGTGGAAGCTAGAGGTGAGGTGGATGGCTGCTGAGAATTTGAAGAGGGCAGTTCAGATGTCCTCAAGATGCTGTGAACTGTGATGGTGCCCCCAGGACTGCACCATCTCAGCATGGGCTTCAGCAGTCTGGGACATCTGGCTGCAGGAGAACTGGTGGAGAATGGAGCAGCAATATTGGTATCCAGAGAGGGGCCAGTAGGCTCCATCATTCCCAGGCCACTAATTCAGGACGCTTGTTTAGATCACTGAGTGATCCGGTGCAGGACAGGTCTCTGGTTATCAAAGACACTCACAACGTCCCTCTCAAGCGAAAAGCCCATAGGGACCATGGCAGCTGCCTGAGTGTCCATTGCAATAGTTTACCATGTCATGCAAGTTGCTGTGACTACATTGGAAACTGCAACTTCAGTCATCAGATGTTGCTCAATGTTGGTCCCTGGTTGGAATTGACCAGCTTCTCCTCACTGGAAAGGATGAGTTTCCGGTTCTGCGTCAGGTCATGGGCTGAAGTGGAGGTGCACTTCCCCATCGCCCTAGCCCATCAGTTTACAGGCTGACTCTCCCTTTCTGCAAGCACTTGTTTTGCTAGACTCACCAGCCCTTTTCTGAACTTAACCTTTGGAGGTTCTCACTGACTCCATACAACTAGGATGTGATCTTGCAGGTGCAAGGATTGGGTCAAGACCCTTGACCTGATAAGGTAGTAGCGGCAGTGTCCCAACTATTACCAGAAGTTTCCCTTGTGAGGATGTCGGTCCTACTATATTTTCTAGGTTACGTCTGGTGCCAGATTGTGAATGAGTGTTTTGGTTGGTGTGTTTGTCTGCGAGTGGGATGCCTCACATAGTTGAAGAGCTATGAGATGTCTCTGAGACATCAAGGATACAGTAGTGTGAACTGTGTGAATGACAATGTGTAGTTGGATAAAGAGTGTTTAGGTTGTGAGACTGGTGACAGTTATTGAGCGATGTGTTGTGAGCTGGAATTTTACCTCGTCCATTCATGACTAGTCGTTAAATTTATTGCGGCACTGCAGACATGTTGTGGGGCCAGGACTCCTGGCTGTCAACTCCCAAAGGATCTCCTCACATATGCACCTTATTAGCTGTCTCTCAGGCCTCTTTCCTGACTGTGGTTACAGGATATCCCTCCTCCTCCTCCTCCTCCTGGCAGACAGCACATACAGTTCTAAGACACATGCTTCTTATTAATGCTCGAGTGTGAAATTAGGTGTCAATTTTAATGCCTGCTAGCATGTTGAAATCATGATAATTGTCAATTAGCCCCAAAATCCAGACTTTCAAACAACAATTTATTAGCACAGCACCCATTTAGCACCCGTTGTCACCCAATCTCCAAAATAACCCCAGAGAGTTACTTTTCTCGGTTCAGGGAAGTTCCACAAGTGTTGATGGGTGAAGTGTCACAAAAAGGAGAGAAAATCTGTGGCTGTGCCTTGAAGGAGAAGTGAAAATATCTTCTCTTGGATGACTCAGTCATGCTCTCTGAAAGTTATCCTTTTATTTGTATCTCCTGCTGCCCCTTCACAGATCAGCACTGCCTGGAACTGTGGGAAAGACAGAAACCTTGTCGGGATTTCCAGGGAAGCGGTACTCTGACCCACTGGCTAGAAAGTTGGGGAAACCTCTTCCGGCTTCAGGAACCCTGGCAGGGTTACAGACTCTTTTTAAGAATCAAAAAACCATCTACAAAAGACAGGGGTGACAGCCCTTGATGGGGCAAGCCCTTATTAATATTGTATTTTAATAATAAAACTCTTGATCAATAAAATAAACGAATGAATGGGGGTGACAGCCCCGGATGGGACACTGGCTGGATTTTATTTATTTTTTAAGAAAGACATTTGAATCCAATTTAGATTAGGATTGCATTGGTTGTTTGCACGGTAGGAACGAATCCCTCCTGCCATCTCTCCCGCTCTCTTGCCCCTGCAGGGAAGAGTAATCTGTGGCTGCTAGTGTACCAGTGATGGTGTAACCCTTCACAGGCTCCGCTTGGTCCTTCTCCAGTGTCTCCTCTTGGACATGTACTTATTTTGTTGCCGGTTTTCATGCGGATCCACTGTGGAATCGGCCGGTTCTGCTTCATCTTCTTAGCGAGGAATCGCTTCATCCTGAAGGTTTTGTGGGATGGCATGGCCGCACGTCCACTCCAGCAGGAGGGATTCGTTCCTCCGGTGGGGAGGAGGGATCGCCCGCAGAGTGGCGGCGGACCCCCCTGCCCCCTCCCTCCCCACCGATCGGCCGCAGACTGGCAGCGGAACCCCCCCGACCAGAGGATGATCGTCAGAGAGCCGCTCTCTCCACTTTCTGCTTTTTTTTTCTTTCGCGCCCGGGCGCGCTCTGTCAGATTTTTTTCGAACTGCGCATGCGCAGCTCAGAGCTCCGATCGGTCCGCCAGCGCTAAGCCCCGCCCACAGCGCGAATCAGACCGGAGCCGGCAAAACGCATACGGGCGCGCTAGAAAGAGGATCCCAGGCGTGGATCTATTTGACGCCCGGGTTCGGCACTTAGACTCAAAATGGTAAAATCAGGCCCTTTGGGTAATAATGGGGGAAGTGGTGGAAGGAATCCCAAACTGATTATCAGTCCATTGAACCATGTCAAGAGCTCCTTCCACGGGCAACAAGTCCTGGCGCGGACTCAAACCCAGAGCATTACCATTGTGTCACAAGGCCTCCTACAAATATTTGGTGCGAGATTACTTGACAGCATCCGAATATGCAAAATATGTTCCTGGAGCCAATGTACATGAAAGCCTCAGCCCTGGGTGGAATCAGTTAGCACTTGAATGTGCTAAAGGATTCGCCACAGAGACAACTGTACCAGAAGGATTTTATGGGTGTGAGGTAATTCACTGCCTAGCATCGGGCCTCCAGGCGGCTTTAGGGACAACAGCCTGCCCCCAAAAGCTGTCAGCCACTGGGAAGGATGGCAGGTCTTCAGCCCCAGTATTAGCAGCAGGAATGGTGGCCATTGCTTGGACTGTATCCAGACCAAAGCAGCATCTTGGATAGAACCTAGAGTTAAAGTACGGGGTTTGGAGTCACTAGGGCTTGTCAGGTAGGCACTAATGTAGTGAGGGTGGATGGTTGACGAAGGCAAGAGGAAAGGTTTCCACAGGCAACACGCTTGCCACTGGGGAGGGCTCTCCAATTGCTATGGAGTGCATGATTAGGATGCGCCCTCCCCTTCACACCTGAACCCCCACTGAGCCCACAAGTGATGACAGGAAGAGACCCTTAATTTGGCCATTTTGGGGCCTCAATTAGCCTTTTGACGAGAAGGCCAACTGCCACTTCTCTGCCACTGATAAATGTCATCAGCGATGGGAAGTCAATGGACATACCCCCTCCCTGCCCTCCCCACCCCCGTCACCCCACATGACTATGACTGCGACACCCCCCCCCCCCCCCCCGTCCTCGTAGCTCGCATGCAAAGTGTACGTTCTCTCAAGTGCAGTAGAACCTTACACAAATTGTGTCAGAAAACTGGCCCAAGAGTGTTATTACAATACGATAGTCAATGCTAAAACCCAAATACCTGCACCACACATACGAATTCATTTGTGTTTGCCATGGTTTAAGCAGTTAATTGAGATTAGTGCTTCGTAGCTCTAAACCTCTGCAGTTAAAAGTCTTTACTTGCATATGTAATGAATTTACAACTCCAGTGAAGAGCATATTGAAGAACCCAGCTGATACCTGATGTTTTAGTTACATCATAAATTATTGTCATAGGTTGGACATTTCAATGGTACAGATGGTTTTCTGAGGGGATGAAGTAGGAGAACATCTGCTACCTGTAGAACACATGTTAAATATAAATGAAATCCTCCATAGAGCTGTCTTGACATCACATCATGTTCTACCCTTCAGTCTGGCTCGGCAGGAGTGCAATCAATAAAATCTGTATTCCAGTGCTGCTTTTAAAATCAACATCCTGCACAGCCTGCTGAAAGCACTGTACTTCATTTAAATTCCATTACCAAGCAATTATAATACTCCTCCTTCCATTCATCATCACAGAAATCTCATTCCTTTGTTCAGACGCGCCTGTGTTAACTATGCCAATTTAATCTGCTTCAGAAGGAAGCTGTGTCAACTCAAAGCTGATTACATTAGACATGCTTTACAGTTATTGTCCATTTTCATCTCTGTAACCTCTTCCACCCCTTCAGTCCCCACTCCTCCTGATCTCTCCACTCCTCTGAAAGTCCTTCTGACTAATTGAAACACTGAATAATTGGACTATTCTAGACCAGGAATATTTAGGTTTGGAACCGTCACCCTGCGTTGAGTTTGCTGAACCCAACTAGGATGGCAACCAGCATACTACAATCATCCTCAGCAAACTTGGGATAGGAAGCGAAAACCAGTTGGGATTCCTAATTCTGATCATTATTCAGTGACCCCCCTCTTGGGAATTAGTCTGTTGGGTTAGGATAGAGATTGTTGGAATGGCTTCAGCAGTTGAATATTCCAACAGTACATAATGTGAAGATTTTTAACATGAGAGAATGATTTGCGTTCATTGATCTGTACTTCATGCAAGAAGACAAAAATAATCTCCAGCTACAAAGTTTTTAATGTCCTTCCTATTCCTATTTTTGCAATGACACAATTGCTAACAATCAAATTTTTTCCAGTCGGAAATATGGGCAGATCAGTGGCCAGGATTCAATGGAGCCTCAGGAAGTAAGCTGAGAGGATGGGGGGCGGGGTGGAGGGCAGGTGAAAGGGGGGTGTGGTCCAAAATGGGATGACAGATGGTGGAGATGGAGGATTGGGGAGGGAGGGGGCTGTGGGGAGGGGGTAGGTGGGTGCACCCGCTGTCTTCCTGCTGTTGCTGGCATTTATGAGTGGCAAACAATGCGGCAGATGGCCCCTTCGCCAAAATAGCTCATTGAGGTCCTTAAGTGGCCCAATGAAGGACCTCTTCCTATTACCAGTTGTGGGCAAAGTGGGGGCAAAGTGACGAGGGGGAATCCTAATCAGGCACTCTGTGCCCATTGGACAGCCTTCCCCAATGGGAACCCTCCTTCCTTTCTTTGCCAACCATCCACCTCCACTTTATTACAGCCTACCTGACAGCCCCTGGTAACCCAAACCCCCACGCTTTAATTCTAGCATGCTTTCCATGACGCTGCTTTGACCTGGGGGCAGAGTTTTGTCCCTAAAGGCCCAATGCTAGGCAGTGAATTACCTGACGCCCGTAAAATCCTTCTGGTATGGTGGTCTCTGTGGTAGAATCCTTTAGCACATTCAGGTGCTAACCAATAGGTTGGTGCTTCGATTCCACCCAGAGCTGAGGCTTTCATGTACATTGGCTCCAGCAATATATTTTGCATACTCTGACACAGGTAAGTAATCTCGCACCCAAATATTTGTAGGAGGTCTTGTGATGCAGTGGTAACATCCCTAACGCTCTGGGTTCGAGTCCAACGCCAGGACTTGTTGGTGGAAAGAGCTCTTAACATGGTTCAATGGGCTGATAATCAGTTTGGGATTCCTTCCACCACTTCCCCCATTATTACCCAAAGGGTGAAAAACAGTCTGGGTGTGAAGATTTGCTAAAAGAAATGTGGCTTGAAAGATAGAGATTTCATGTCATGGCAGGACTCTGAGTAATATCACCTCTGAATGGCAAATAGTGAGTGAGTGACTTGTGTACAAGCATGCAAACAACCAATGCAATCCAGATCTAAAGTAGGCTCAAGTTTCTTTCTTTAAAAAATAAATAAAATCCAGACAGTGCTCCATCATTAGTTTTATTGATTAACAGTTTTATTATTAAAAGACAATATAAATAAGGGGTTACCCCACCAGGGGCTCTCACCCCTGTCTTTTGGTTAATTTTATGGATCACTTGTTTGATTCTTAAGAATAGAGTCTGTAATCCTGCCAGGGCTCCTGGTGTCGGAAGAGGTTTTCTCGACTTTCCGACCAGTTGGTCGGACCACCGCTTCCCTAGAAATCCCGACAAGGTTTCTGTCTTCCCCACAGTTCCAGGCAGTGCTGATCTGTGAAGAGGCAGCAGGAGATGCAAATAAAAAGATAACTTTCAGAGAACATAACTGAGTTATCCAAGAACAGATATTTTCACTCCTCCTTCAAGGCACAGACACAGATTTTCTCTCCTTTTTGTGTCACTTCACCCAGCAACACTTGTAGAACTTCCCTGAACCGAAGAAAGTAACTCTCTGGAGTTATTTTGGAGATGGGGTGACAACGGGTGCTAAATGGGTGCTGTGCTAATAATAAATTGTTTGAAAGTCTGGATTTAGCATGCAATTTTGGGACTAATTGATAATGATCACGATTTCAGCATGCTAGAAGGCATTAAAATTGATGCCTCATTTCACACTCCAGCACTGGTAAGAAGCAAGTGTCTGAGAATGAATCTATCTTGACGTCAACTTGAGGATTCAGCATCATAGAAACTAATCTTCAGCCAACTCAATTCACAAAGTGATATCAAAAATGGCCAAATGCATTAGATACAGAAAAGACAATGGGGTCCAGCAACATCCCACCTATCGCGTTGGACACTTGTTCTCCAGAACTAGTTTCACCTCTGCCAAGTTATTCCAGACAACTGCAACAGTAATATCAAAGCTGAAAGTTACCCAGGTATGGCCAGTCTGCAAACTGCAAAACAAATCCAATCTAATTACCGTAGAGTCAACTTTCAATCATCTGTAAAGTAATGGAAGGGATGACTGACAGTGCTATCAGGTGGCACTTACTCAACAATAATCTGCTTGCCAAAGCTCAGTTTGGGTTTTGGTGTGGACCACATGGACCATGACTTCAGACTTCATTGCAACCTTGGTTTAAACATGGACTGTAGAGCTGATCTTCAGAGACGCAATGAGAATGACTGTCATTAACAACCTTCCCTCCATCATGTGAATCTTCACTCAGGATTGCAAAGCATTCGATCCATTCTCAACTCATTAGATAATGATAGGGCTATGCAAGCATTCAGCAAGTCAGGCTTGGGCTGATAAGCAGCACATAACATTCATAAAACACAAGTGCCAAGCAATGACCACCTCCGGCAAGAGACCACCTCCCCTTGACATTCAATGTCATTACCGTCATCAAGATCCTAGATATCACCATTTTCCAGAAGCTTAAATGGATCAGTCACGCAAATATTGTGGCTACAAAAGGGTGTCAGAAGATAGATATTCTGCAGTGATTGGCTTACCTCCAGGCTCCCCACAAAATACAAATCGGTGTCATTGTATACTGTCAACATGCCTCCTACAAAGCTCAAGAAGCTCAACGCCACTCAGATTTAAACAAGCAAATTGATTGGCACTTCATCTACCACCTTAAACTTTCACACCCTTTGTCACCGATATACAGGGGCTGAGGTATATACCCTCAACAAGACAGCAACCTTTCTTCAACAGCACCTTTTAAATCTGGGACTTTCACCATCTAGAAGAACAAGAGGAGAGCTACCGGGGAACACTGCCACCTGCAAATTCCCCTCCAAGCCCCACACCACTTTGACGTGGAATTATATCACCGTTCCTTCACTGTCAGTAGATCAAAATCTTGAAACACCCTCCCTAGCAGCACTACGAGTGCACCTACACCACATGGACTGCAGCGGTTCAAAAAGGCAGCTCACCTTTTGAAGCTGACTTCTCAAGGACAATTAAGAATGCGCGATAATTGCTGGTTATGCTAATAATGCCCACATACTGTGAATGAATAAAAAAAAGTGTATTTGCCTTAACTTCAATCTTTAAAGAAATATGTATAACAAACCTAGGTATGATAGTATCATTTACATAATTAATTAGTATTGCATTACAATACAATAAAGTACACGGCAATTAGAATTACTTTTACAAATGAATATTTTCCTGTGCCCACGTGTGCACATTTCTAATTTCTGGCATGTTAATCAGAATAGTTATTCTAATTATAATGTATGAGATGCAAATGAGGGGCGTACTTGACTAAAACATGAGCATCTGTGCTCTCTAGTGTATAACAGAATAATAGTGGGCAAAAGCAATAGACGCAGGATCAGAAATTATAGCTTGTGGATGGAGGAAAACATCAAAAGAAATCTTTGGTACAGAAAAAGCAGACACCCAAATAAAGGAAGCATATATAGTATTGGAAATTAAACCACTTTAAATTTGGGTAATTGTAACAATGTTACACAATTTTGAATTCTCATGGGTTGTCCTGATGTAGTCCAATCTGCACTTTTGTTTGTAAACCATCAACTCACATTCCAGATATTCACAGTGAATTTGATGCAAAGTGAGCTTTGTGGATGTTCAAGCAGGATATGACTGTTTTTCCACGGTTAATCCAAATTTCATATACGCTGTGAGCTCTTGGCATCTATTCAATTTCATGCCAAGTGTGACACTGAGAAAGCTACCAAGGTGGGACAGGCCAACAATACCACAGATCAGATTATCAGCATGCGGCCCAGTTTTGGCTGTCAATCTGATAATCATTTATTGCTGCACCATGAAAAGGTATCAGAGAATCTTAAAGCTCTTTAATCATTTACCATTCGTGCCCACACTCCTCGAGACACCATTCAAACCTCAACTTACAATTGAAATCCTTAATGCCACTCCATATTATAAGGTTTCACATCCCAAATCAATGTTAATAAAACTAGCTGCCTGAGACATGGTCAAGCATTTATTGATGTGCAGGATAGGCTGTCATTTGGGCACATGTCCATCACCATGTATGTTTTTATGTCACCTGGATCACTGCATATGAGGTCCAGGCGGCCTTTCAGTAGATATGTAAAATTGAACATTGGACTGGATGTCAATGTGCAGACAGACGGGGGTGGGCATTGGGGGTTCAGGTACCGAATGCAGGTGGGAACCTCAGAAGTAAATGTAGCATGCCTGTCAGTAACTTTTTAACCAAGTCACTTCATTAATATTTCATTATTAATTTCTCATTCTCCTTCTTCAAGCTTTTATTCTCCTGATTCAGTTCTTCACTGAACTTGTTCTTATGTTCTAGTTGCTTCTTCATGGAGTTCAGATGTGACGGTTTCCCTTGTCTTATTAATTTCTCCTTCTTAATTTCATTTTGTAAATTTGCAACTTTTTTTCAAGTTTGCTGTCAGTCATTTCATCTTTTCGTTTTAATGTCTTCTCTAGAGCTTTAATTCATTTTGCTGATTCCTTTTTACATTCAATAGTTCCTAGATTCTTTTAAAGTCTTTCATTTCTGCGTTTCTTCCAAGGTGAGTTCATTATGTTCTTACTGGATATATACATTTCACAAATAGAACCTTCATTTCTATTTGTCTTAACTTCAGCTAAACTCCTTTTTGGCTTCATTGTTGGTCGGGTCTGTCTCTGATGAAGCGTTGACTTGTTTCCACTCTGAAATTCTCTCTTTGTCCTTCATTTGGTCATTTGGTGTCTTTCAGTGCCATGTCTGTGATCTTTTGGTGTGCTCCTTCTGTGGTCTTTCATTGCCCTCCTGAGGTCTTCTGTTGCCTCCTCTTTGATCTTCCATTTCCTCTTCCTTGAGGTCATCATTACTTACGGACCTTTTTTTGAAAGTTGTCCTCTATCTGGGGTCTCTTCCAATTTTCCTGTCCATTGTTCTTTGTTTCATCCTGTGGTTGCTGCTTTAAATGCATTGCCAGATTAAATGTATTTCCACTTTAAATACATTATCTCTTTAAATGCATTACGGCTTTAAGACTGTCAACTTTTGAAGTTTTGGCAGGAATCCTGGCTGCTCCTTTTTGAACCGTCTTAAAACTTTTAAAACTTCTTTTCTAGTCATGTATGTAGCTTTACCTTTCCCTTTGGCTGTATGGAAAGTCCATTCTCGCTCCTCTCTCCGATGTGCCTGTTTCCCTTGTCAATTTCAATGGGAAATCCAGCATGTTCCATTTGACCGTTTTTAAAAAACTTAACTTCTTTGTTTAGACAGGTTGGAGATGTCCCTTCTCCCCAAAATTTCAGAACCTCAATTCCTGCAATCCCTCAGTGCAGGGATTGCTACGTGGACACTCCCACCCCCATCCCCCCTGTCCCCCCACCTCTGCAGGCTCCTCTCAGATCAGGAGCCCGGTAATCTTCATTTTCCCACACTTCTGGTCCTGCAACTCCTTGAGGCATTTTTCCCTTTTCACCCAAAGCACGGCTCTGGTTCTCTTTGTTTTCTTTCTTCAAAAAACTTTGCAACAACTGCCTTTTCTTTCTTAAATTCCATTTTTCCACAAACACAAAATCACAGTTCTCACTCCTGAGGGTTATTTTCTCTTCCTTTTTTTTCTATATACTGCTAAACTCTTGACTGTACTGGCCAATTCAGGTTTGTTCCACATCCGTGTCTCAGGTTCTGGCAATATCAAAACATCTCACTGGATCGATTTGCCAAATGACAGGCATTCAGGTGAGAATCTTTTCTTCCAGACTTCAATTATAACAACATGTGTTGGGCCACAGGGAGTGTCCTCATAATCCGTCCCATCCTCATTGCTAATGTAATGACGCACGCTCGCAGACTTCATCAGGAACACAAAAGGCATTTATTAATATGAAAAAATCTATTCAGAAGCTATGCTTTCCATGAGACTGACAGTGTGAAGCATGTGTTCACTGTTCTTCATATCATCATGCGCATCATCGTCATGTTTTGGTTTATCAATCAAATCATGTCATCTGACCAGATAGTAGGCAATTATTCTTATTGCTTGAAGGCAGTCATTTGGGCCTATTTTACCATTTTGATTCTAAGTGCTGGGTGGACTTGAAACTGGGAGTTTTTCAGATCCGACTTTTAGACCCGTTCTCAGGTGTCCCCATACGCATTCTGCCTGAAAAAATAGCAGCGAGTCCAAATCGTGCTGCACAAGCCTGTGGGTGGAGCTTAACATGCCCGAAATCCTGTAGCTCCGATCGGCGCCTCCAAATGCGCATGAGCAGAAAAAAATGATAGAATGCTGCTCCCCTGCCACATCCCACCCGGGCTGGAAAATACCTCCCCCTGGCTCCCACAGACATTGCCCCACCCCCCACAACCCCCTTATCCCCTCCATCCCCGCCACTCAGACCATTCGCGGGCCCCTCCCCTTTCCCCCCCACTGATCTCAGGCAGAGTGGCAGCGGACCACCCTTCCCTCCACTGATCTCAGGCAGAGAGATCTACCCTCTCCCCTCAACCCTACAGATCTCAGGCAGAGTGATCCCCCTACCCCCTCCTTCTCCTCCCCCCCCCCCACCCCCCCACCCCCCCGGGCCCTCCTACACAAGGCTCCCATTTTCTTTGGACTCCGATGGCTGTGTGACATCTCCCTTTCTCTCCCCTGTCCCCAATCATTGAGGCACTGATCCACCCCCCACCTCCCCATCAGCACACCTGCAAGTGCTGACTTGCCTTTCCCTCAATGCTAACGAGCAAACTGCATGGAACTTGCTGGAATGCTCGGCCAAACTGCCTGCAGCTGATCTGCCCTAATGAGGGGCAGCTCCATTAAAAACTCAAGCATGGACAGGCAGGCAGGCAGTACAGGACAATATGCACATGACCAGCCCTCCATTTTTCTGAGGGTGACCTGGGGAGGCTGCTAGATGCAGCAGAGGCGAGGTAGACCCAAGGGGCTGATGGAAATGTGACCTGGGAGGCAGTCACCGCCTCGGTCAGTGCAAGGGTACTGGCGCCTCCTGAACTGGGAAGCAGTGCTCGAAAAAGGTCAATGACCTCATCTGGGCAACAAGGGTGAGGGCTGAACCCCATCTTGCATCTTCACCCAAATCTCCCCCAGATCCTCCCATCCCCAGCACCCTGCATGCTTCCAGCTCCTGACCCCCAAGCAGCTCCTTTCTATCCCCCCCCCAAGAGCCCCACTGTGCTTGCCATCTAAGGGCCACCACCTGATACTCTGATAGTCACAGCATTATTTTTTTCATGGCTCCTTCTGTCTCCACAAGAGAAGACCAACCATAACACCCGAGAGAGGGTGAAGAGAGGGGGTGGTGAGCCAGACCTCTGGGTCCTCACCCCCTTTGAGGAGCGGGCGCTGGAGCTCTCAAGGGAAGGGGACATGCAGGCTATCAGCAACAGCATGGTCGGGCTGCTGTCAAGACGTGAGCACTTGTCATTCCTCCACTCACTTTGAGGCAACTTCCCGGGGGAATAAGTTTTGGGTGCGAGGGGCAAGGTTTAAAGGAGATGTACGAGGCATGTTTATTTGCACAGAGAGGGTAGTGGGTGCCTGGAACCCGCAGCCGGGGGAGGTCGCAGAGGCAGATACGATAGTCATCTTTAAGGGGCATCTTTACAGCTACGTGAAGGGGATGGGAATTGAGGCATATGGTCCCCGAATGGGTAGGGGGTTACAAATCAGATGGGCAGCCTGGTCGCTACAGGCTCAGAGGGCTGAAAGGCCTGTTCCTGTGATGTAATTTTCTTGGTGATTTGTTTCTATGGTCAATGGAGAAATGTGAATCACATGTTTTGCATCCCGGATTCCTCTGCCTCCCTTGCACTTAACCTTGTGTAGCAGGGACAGAACCGGACACTCCAGGGCCTTCTGGACTACAGGCTCCTGCTGCAGCTCCCACCCATCCTGGTCAAGACGGCTCAGACGAGTCCTCGGAGGTTATGGGTGAAGGGACCTCCGAGGGTTGCACCGATTTGGCGTCAGCTTCCATCTCACAACTCACCATCCCAGATACTGACACGTCGATGGGTCCAGTTAGTGGTGAGGCTTCTGGGTCACTCTCCGGTGAGCACGACACATCTGTTAATGTATATCGAGTGGAGGAGGAAATATCCGAGGCCGTGGCATGCGGGGACCAGCCAGAGACGAGGACTCAGCTGGCCCCAGGCTACATGCTGGGCCTCTGGGATCACTTCTCCCTCAGCTGCTGGAGATGCAGCAACAGAGCCAGGGAATGCAGGAGGGGCTGACGGCCACACTGGACCAACTGTAAGGCTGTTGGGAGGAGTTCCAAAGCTTTCAGGTGGACCAGCTATTGCCTGTTTTGCGTGCTTCCTAGGCCAACACTGCAAGGGTGACATCTGCTGTGGAAAGCCTGGGGCAGGGGATCCTCACCATGAGTGGCAAGCTCCAAGCGATGGCTGACTCACAGCAGGCCACAGCTGAGGGACTGAACAGACTTCTCGAGATTCTGCGGCCCATTGCTGAGAGGTTTGAGAGCTTGCAGGAGACCCAGTGAGGCAGCACTGAGACACAGCGGGCTATGGCAGCAGCCAAAGAGAACAAGGCCCAGTCGCAGAGGGTCATGACTGAGGGGCTGCAGAGTGCCGCCCAGTGTCAGAGGGCGCTTGCTGCGGCCATTGACAGGTGGCCCCCGACTCAAGTGGCGATCGCAGAGGGCTCGACCACCATGAATAGGATGCGGGTAGTCTTCCAGGACTGGCAGGGCCAGGTGACGCTAGAGCTTCTGGAACTCACTGCAGAAGCACTGCCGTCCCATGGAGTGACTCAGGGGCCCACAGGAACCACAAGGGAGGAGGAAGGGCTTGAGCTCATGCTGGGGCCTTCCAGCCAGGAGACTGTGGCTGTGGCTACACCTGATTCCCCTCTTCCTGACGCCGGGGCATCTCAGGGGCACCCGGGATGAAGAGGATGTCATGGAAATGTCCTAAACACCTGGAAGCTGGCCAGGGCCCTCAAGGTCCAGGGTCTCCAGAGGACGGCCGCCATGCGCATCACAGGCCAGGGGGCGAGATAGGCAGCTGGTCCCCTCCACATCCGATATACATTCTGGGTCACTGAGACGTAATGGTAGGCCACATAAGGTTAGGAAGTTGTAGTTGCACTGAGATGGTGGGGGTGAAGGGCTGCACTAATTAGAAAGATATTTAAGCACCTTAATATTTTCTATTTAAAAGTTTTTATGTTAGAACGTATTATTTAAACACTTTTATTGCAATTAAATGTTTTTTCACCACCCCCCCCGTGACTAATTTGTCTTAGGTTTGTCTCGATCATGAATCTTTTTCCATTGATGATCGGTGGAGCGATGCTTCATGTTGATGTCAGTTGGGGAGGACTCTCAATGCTGTGTCACTGAGAAAATGAAGCCAGTGGTTCCCCAGAACCCATGAGCGATTCCCTCCCGTCCCAGGGCCCTGTATGGGGGTTTCAGATCCTTACCCACTGCACAGACATGGGCCCAGGTGCCAGTGTGCATGTGGAGCTCAGGTAGGAGTCAGACTAGTTTGCACCAGGGCATCATCATAACGGTGCTTAGCTAGTTATCAGCACACTCCTGCCTGCCAAAAAACTCACTAACACAGAGTACCCAGGCCCAGCACTCTGATGTGACAATGTTGCAGGAGATAGAAGGAATTGGCGGGGGGTGGGGGTGGGGGTGGTGGTGATGGAACCCACAGACACAAGCCCCTAGCAACTGGACCGCCTGGTGATCAGGGCCTCCCTTGCCGCCCTCGCATGCCTCATTTGAGCTGCCAGCCCTCCAGCGGCTGGTTAGTGTTCCTCGGCATGCTCTTCCTCATCTTCCTCCTCCTCCTCTTCCTCCTCCTCCTGCTGGTCATCCTCCCCAGCGATGCCCGGCTGGTCAGCCTCCACATCCTCCTCCTCCTCCAATAGGTCACCTCTCTGCAGAGCCAGGTTGTGCAAGGCACAGCACACGACTACAATGCGGGAACTGATCACTGGACTGTATTGGAGGCCTCCGCCAGAACGGTCCAGGCACCGGAATCGTATTTTGAGGAGCCCAATGCGCCTCTCTACTGTTGCGCGTGTGGCTACATGGGCCTCATTATCGCGGGTCTCTGCCTCAGACACAGGCCTCCGCACAGGCGCCATCAGCCATGTCCGAAGCGGGTAACCCATATCACCCAGGAGCCACCCCCGCAGCCTGGGCTCCTCCTCAAATGCCTCCGGATGTCCGAGCTCCTGACAATGAAGTTGTTGTGCACACTGCCTGGGTGTCTCGCGCAGACGTGCATAATGTTCATATTATGGTCACATACCAGTTGGACGTTCAAGGAGTGGAACCCCTTTCTGTTGATGAATCTTCGTGAATTCTGTAGGGGGGCCTTGAGGGCGACGTGTGTGCAGTCGATGGCCCCCTGTACATTAGGCATCCTCGCAATGGCTGCGAGCCCCGCAGCCTGGGCTCCCTGATGGGCCTGGTCCAGGTTAAATTTGATGTACTGCCCAGCCCGAGCATACAGGGCTTCAGTGACCTGCTTGTCACAGGTGTGCACGGCTGACTGGGACATGCCACAGACATCTCCGCTCGGGGTCTGGAAGGAGCCAGTCACATAAAAATTCAGAGTGGCCGTCAATTTGACAGCCACCGAGAGTGGGTGCCCCCCCCCCCTCCGCCCCCCCCCCCCCCCCCCCCCCCCCACCTTCCTCTAGGTGCCAGATCCTGCCAGATCCAGGTGGCACAGGTGTTGCACTGTCTCCTTTCGGAGGCGGAGCCGTTGGCGGCACACGGTGTCTAACATCTGTTCAAATGACACTAGTGCACAGAACTGCCGGGCTCTCTGCTCCCTCCTTCTCCTGTGCTCCCGCCCCCCTCCCCCCCGGGTGAATGGTGGCCACCTCCTGCCTGCGGTGGTCATCTCCTTCTACTCCTGCAAGTGGTAAGGCCCGGGCCTCCTGTGCCCGCAATTCTTCCTCCAGCTCCTCCTCCTCAGCTCCAGGAGCAACCAAAAGAACAGCAAGGTCGATTGGTTGCATCGCAAGAGCCATCTCGTCACTCTGAAGGCGGGGCAGGGGGGGGTGGGTGCGGTTGGAGATGGAGAGGAACACATGTAGAGGTTAAGGAACGCTGCTTGCCCATTAACAGTCACAGCACCCCCCCCCCCATTTCCCCAAAACCACAGCCTCCCCAGTTCCCTCAGCCACATGCTTCCCAAAACCACAGCCCCCCCCAATCCCCCCAGCCACTTGCTCCCCACGACCAGAGCTCCTTGAAAAGTTGAGGAGCTGCAGCAGTGTAATTTGCAAGGGTTTTGTGCACATCCTTCAGCTGGAAGTGAGCTGAGTGCACTAGGACCCAGCAGCACCACAAGACCTGAGGTCAGTACTGAGACCCGGGTATGTGCTGCAAATCGGACATCGGAGGCCCTGCAGATCAACAGCTGCAACCCCCCACCCTCCCCCCCCCCACCCTCCCCCATACTCGCAGAGCTGCCACCAACCTGAAAAAGAAAATGGCTGCAACGAAAGGACATCCGTGAACAGCAGAGAACCGTCGGACACTCGGCACTTCCCTCCTCACTAACCCTCACTGATGGAGCACCCGAATTGAACTTATATGGAGCATGTCTATTTCGTGCCAATTCCGGATTGGCGAACGCAGTGGTAAAGGGGGAAGTGTCGGTAAAGTTGGGCGTGCAGCCCATTAAGTCAAGTTAATTGCATGCAAATGCATTTAAATGACTGTGGTGCCCGTTTCGAGCATGGTCCCAATCGCCTTGGTAAAGGGGGAACCAGCGCGGAGGCGGGCATGGATCACACTACTCGCCTCACGCCTGACTTTACAACGTTTTCGCGCCCGAATGGTAAAATTGGGCCTATTATGTTCGGTCTGTTTGGATCAGTGCATGGCCCTTTGTAGCTGCCTTTGTTCTAGTGCTCTGCCACTGCCAATGGCCTTTTCTGCCAGATGCCTTGCAGAAGTGCTGGAAAGCGGGGCAGTCCCTGGGTGCTGAAATAAACTAGAAAACACTGTAAAATTTAGCATCATCTGTGAAGAGAGAATTAGAGTTTAATAAGCTGAAGCAGTAACAGGAACCCCAACATTGAAACTATGCATGAATCCCGAGTCAACACATTTTGTCAACGCACTTTGGTGGCACAACTTTACGTGAGGGAGAGTGCTAATTGATTGCCTCCACCCTCACTGTCCAATTAAGAACAGCAAGTGGATCACCAAAGCAGCAGGCTGAAAGTGACAGGGCCCACAAAACTGGCCACCCGGCAGCCTCACCAGGTGAGGTAGAAAGGCGAGTGCCAGAAAGCATCAACACGGGGGCATCCTCCTATACCTTCCGAAAACTTTAAATCAAGAATTGATTTAAATCAACAATTGATGGGACCATTGGTGTAAAGAGGAAACAACTCCATTGGAATATTTTTGGACACAGCAGTGATCTTTTCATACTTGTGATTCATTCATTGGGCCAGTGAGAGGAAGTGCCGATGCCCTCCCGACTGTAACCAGGAAGCAGCCTCCAAGTTGCTGGCAGCCTCTGGAATCAGCTGAAGGGGCAGGATGCCAGGAAAATGCCAGCAGTTCTGAAAATGACCCCTAAGTGGGACCTTAATTTTGTAGGTGATGACCACCTGTCATGAGAATCAGTTCTGATGAAAATCATTGAACTGAAATGTCAACTCTGTCTCTCTCTCTCTCTCTCCAGAGATGTTGCCACATCTGCTGAGTATTTTACAGCATTTTCTCTTTTTCTTCACAAGCACAGTCTGTTATCCGGTCATACGTTCCTTTGCTGTTTGTAGGAGGTTGGTGCGGGTGGACTGGTCGCTACATCTACTTACCCAACAGAAGTGACTGTGCTCATCAGCATCTCAGAACATTCTGAAGTCATGAAAGGTGCTACATAAATCTTCATGTTTAACAGAGACGTCCATCATTCATTTTATAATGAATAGTCCAGTGTCACAGAATTTTGCAGCGAGCCCAGTTAGCCCAGAGTGGCCAAGCATCAGTGAACATTTTCACTCAGTCTGCTTTCTTGATCCGATGTTGAACTTTTGTGAATATTTTAAATGCAGTCAGCTTTCTGGTCATTTTAACTGCTTTTTTTTTCAACATAAAGAGTTCTACAAAATAGAAAAGGAATCAGGAATAATTTGGAAAAATATTAAAATAACAAAACATGAATGCAGCTCGCAAGCTCCCTCTCATGATTGACAATGTCAATGAAATAACAGTCCACAACCTCCCACCTCCCGAAAGTCGTATCTGAGAGTTATGCCAGAAGCTGAGCTGGGGGACCCTCCTGAAATCTCCCCACAAGGATAGCATGGGAATTACCTGGGAAGTTTCAACTTCTTATGGCTAATTTCCCTCTACTAGAAACCATCCAATACTGCAATTTAAATCAGAGGCTTCAGACATTCCAACTGGTTTCCCAGTAAAAGTTAGAAGAGTTAAAAACATTCCTAACTTCTGAGTAACTGTAGTACTGACAACCCCCATGGCCATCCCATGGACCCACCCAAAGTTCCTGACAATCCACTCAACTCCTCAACTAACCTCCTGGCCGCCTGACTACACCCCCACGCCTACTACAACCTACCACATACCCAGATACCCCCGACTACCCTCCTGACCTCCCAATCTACACTCCCCAACTATCTGACTATCCCCCCCAACCCACCAACCACACTTCTAACTCCCGGCAATATCCCTCTGACTACCAACACCATTCAATGCCCCCAAAACCCCCAACTACACTCAGCATTCTCAATTACCCCCACTGATTATCCGAACGCAGCCCCCGCACTGACCACCCAACACCTTCCCCACCCCCCAAGCCTACCCACTTACCTTCCGCACTGACCTTCTTTCTGTCTTCTCAAAGTAGCTGGACCTTTAACCTTATCTGCTTTACAGCAGCAAGTGCTGTAAAAAAGGGGTGTGGGTCACTTCCCCGGATTCTGCTACGCTCGACACAAGGCCTCAGGAACACGCAGCACTGCACTATTCTCGCCAAGCCAAGTTGGAAGGTCAGGTGAGAAATGTGCGCTGTATTTCAAAGAAGTGAAAAGGAGCGAAAGTCTTTGTTATTCACTCATGGGATGTGGGTATTGCTGGCGAGGCCAGTATTTATTGCTCATTCCTAGTTGTCCGTGAGAAGATGGTGGTGAGCTGCTTTCTTGAACCGTTGCAGTCTCTGTATTGTAGGTACAGCCACAGAGCTGTGAGGGAGAGGGTTTCAGGACGTTCACTCAATGACAGCGAAGGAATGGTGATATGTTTCCAAGTTAAGATTGTGAGAATCTTCCAAGTGCTGGTATTCCCAGCATCTGCTGCCATTGTCCTTCTAGCCGATAGAGGTCATGAGTTTGGAATGTGCTGTTTAAGGAGCCTTGGTGCATTACTGCAGTCATCTTGTAGACGGTACGTACTGCTGCCACAGTGCATTGGTGGTGCATAGGATGCCAATCAAGCAGGCTGTTTTGTCCTGGATGGTGTTGAGCTTCTTGAGTGTTCCATTACTTTACACTCTTAACTTGTGCCTTGTAGATGGTGGACAGGCTTTCAAAAGTCAGCAGTGGAGTTACTCTCCACAAAATTCCAAGCCACTGATCTGCTTGCAGCCATGGTATTTACATGGTTGGTCCAGTTCAGTTTATGGTCAATGGTAATCCCCAAAAGGTTAGTAATATAGTTCTCGGTGATGGTAATGCCATTGAACGTCAAGGGGCGATAGTTAGATTCTCTCTTGTTGGAGATGGTCATTGCCTGACACTTGTGTGGAGCAAGTGTTATTTGCCACTTATCAGACCAAGCTTGAATACTGTCCAGGACATTCTGCTTATGGACGCAGAA
Organism: Mustelus asterias; assembly: GCF_964213995.1. Lineage (NCBI taxonomy): Eukaryota > Metazoa > Chordata > Chondrichthyes > Carcharhiniformes > Triakidae > Mustelus > Mustelus asterias. Next base: position 97,464,420 of record NC_135802.1, on the reverse strand, counting down.
TGCTTCTGTATCTGATGAATCATAAATGGTGCCGAACATTGTGCAATCATCAGCGAACACCTCCACGTCTGACCTTATGATGGAAGGAAGGCCATTAATGAAGCAGCTAAGATTGTTGGGCCGATGACACTGTCCAGCAGTGATATCACCGGAGTGAGATGATTGACCACCAACCCCCAAAACCATCTTCCTTTGTGCCAAGTATGACTCCAACCACTGCAGAGGGTTTCCCCTAATTCCCATTAGCTCTGGATCATTGGTACCACAGTCAATCAAATGCTGTCTTGATGTCAAAAGCAGTCACTCTCACCTCACCTTTTGTGTTCAGCTCTTATGTCCTTATTTGGACTAAGGCTGTAATGAGGCAGAACCCAAACTGAGTATTAATGGGCAGATTCTTGCTGAGAAAATGCTGCCCGATAGACACTTTCCATCTCTTCTTATGATCGAGAGTAGGCTGATGGGAAGTTAATTGGTCAGGTCGAATTTGTCCTGCTTTTTGTGCACAGGATATACCTGGGAAGTACTGACCCAATGTATTCCAGTGAATCTTTGAAAGTATAGTTAATGGACTGCAAACTTTACAGTTGAGCAGCAATCCTGCACAGCCAGCACTGTTACCACTGGATGAAAAAACTGCCCAATGATGTTCAAACACAAGAGACCAGTTGCTCTTATTTATTCTTTCATGGGATCTCAGTATCCCTGGGAAAGCCAGCATTTGTTGCTATCCCGAATTGCTCTTGAACTGAATGGCTTCTGGCTTGTTAGGCCATGTCAGAGGGCAGTTAAGAGTTAAGCACATTGTTGTGGGTCTGGAGTTACATGTAGACAAGACCAGGTATAGATTTCCTTCTCTAAAGGACATTAGTGAACAACAAGAATTTTTAAGACAGTCGATGATAGTTTTGTGGTCACCATTACTGAGGCTAACTCTTAATTCCAGATTTATTAATTGAATTTAAATCGTACCAGCTGCCTTGGTGGGATTTGAACCCATGTCCCCAGATCATTAGCCTGGATCTCTGGATTACTAGTTCAGTGATGTTACCATCATTTCCCTCTTATCCTGATGCTGCTTTTAATAAAAAGACATCTCTTCCAAATATCACAAGTGGAAACTCCATTAAGTCCCACTAGATGGCCAGTGTGGAGCCTGCACTGGGTTGGAGGAATTTGACTTTAGTGTGCTGGTGGGAAATATGGATATTTTCTGGAAGGAAATTGGTAAAGCGGTGAATGATAACTTCGTTGGGTCCAATTTTACCATTGCATCGCGTCCAGTTTTGTGAGTGAAAACTTGGTAAAATTGGGCGTGAGGGATTTAACACGATCTGAGCCCGCGTCCACGCAGATGCCCACTTTACCAAGGTCCGAAAATGGCCACGATCTGATTCGTGCCCGAAACCGGTCTAACGGCAATTTAAATGCATTTGCATGCATTTAAATTGAATTAATGGGCTGCCTTTACCAGCATTTCCCCCTTTACCATCACGTTCGCATGTCCAGATTTGGCACGAAACAGACCTGCTCGGCAAAGGTCTGTTTTGGTCGCTCCAGCTTCTAAAGAAGTAAGTTCAGAGCTTCCAATGGCTTTCTAACTCAGATCGGTGGTGGAGGGGGGAGGAGACGGGTCAGAGCATTCTCTGGTGAGGAGGGAGGGAAGAGGAGGCGGATCAGATGTATCTCTGGTAGGGAGGGGGAGGGGGGAGGGAGGCCCGATCATTCTCTGGTGGGGGGGAGGCCCGATTGTTCTCTGATGGGGGGGCGGTAGGGAGACGAGATCGTTGTCTGGGGGGAGGAAGGAGGAGGGAGGCCTGATCATTCTCTGGGGGAGGGAGGGAAAGCCTGATCATTCTCTGGTGGGGGCGAGGTCCGATCATTCTCTGGTGCCGGGGTGGAGGGAGGCAGGTAAGATGTATCTCTGGCGGGGGGGAGGCCCGATCGCTCACTGGTGGGGGGGCAGGGAGGACAGATAATTCCCTGGTGGGGGGGGGGGCAGGGAGCAGGGGGGTCTGCTGCCACTCTGCGGGCATTCGGTGGAGGGGAAGGGGGGCAGAGGGTCGTGATCGGTCTGGATAGCGGGGGGGTGGGTAGATAAGGGGGACAGTTGTGTTGTGGGGGTGGGGTAATGTCTGTGAGGGCCATCGCTCCCACATTTTACTCCCGGGCTGCTTTATCTGCTTTTTGCGGCCCAGGAACAATGTGACACATTTTTCAATTTTTGTTTCTCACTGCGCATGCGCAGTTCAAAGCTGCGATTGGAGTTTCAGTGATTCAGACGTGATAAGCCCCACCCACAGCGTGATTCGGACCCCCAATTTCTTTTTCAAGCTAAGTGCGTGTGGGGGCGCCCGAGAACAATTTTACAAGTCGGATCTGAATTGCGCCCAGATTCAGCATTTAGAATGAAAATGGTAAAATCAAGCTCTTCAAGTCCAAAGAAAATTTTTCAGTCTACTTAAGGTGAGTGGGCAAGTCAATGAGGCTTCAGAACACAAAGGCTGGAATTTTCCAATCGTTCATGCCAGCGCTATTTTCCCATCCCGCTGCAGTGAACGGGGATTTGGTTGTTGCCAAAATTCGCTGTCTTCGCTGCAGTGGAAGCGTGGCATGAATAGGTGGTAAGATCACACTCCATAACTTTATTGCTAAAGCAACGAATAACAATATATACAAGTCGTGTCTGACTGTACCTTGTTCCAACTACCGATCCTTCCCGGTCCGGGATATGTGCCCTTGCACTCCATTGGCTCAGCTTCCCGTCACGACATTCCATAGGGTCCAGACCAACCACGTGGCCGTCAGGGAACACCTCCTTAAAGGGGCCATGCTATCACAGAAGGTATGGTTGCAAATGAATTAGATAGCTGAGATTCTGTTATTAAGGACAGACGTACAGGAAATCAGGAAAGAAATTGAGGATTATGGTAGAAACATCATGAGCAGCCTTAACCAGTATATGGCCACAGTTAAAAAAACAAACTGGGCTGATTAGCAGAACACAAATTAAAAGAGCTGGGAGGTGGAAATTCAAAATAGACAATAACAAATCATCAGGCCACCATAGACCCTATCCAAAATTCAGGAATGGTATCAAATCGGCTGACAATTCGCCATGAGCCTATTTTATACTACTGCCGACTACCAATTTCATCCTCCCTCCCAATATTACTCTGAAAGCACTCATTCCATCACAGATGAAGCACCATGTGCAGTAGCGGATAATAAATAATAGGAAGGACATTATTTTCTTGAAAATAATGCGGTGCAGGGCACCAAAATCTAGGTATGAGGACCAGTTAAGGTTAACAGGGTCATGTGAGATTTGTTTTCAATTATTTTACTTATTTCACAGTAAGAAATTGATTTGGGAAAATAAAACTATGACCAGTGTCCTGATCAGAGCTGTCTTTTTCATTTCATATCTCGATTGACTGAAAGCTGGATGCTGAGGCATAACTAACCTTTCTCCTTTCAGGTATCTGCACTGCTTATTCAGTGGAGTCAGCGAGCATAGCTCGCAATAGCAATATGTATTTTGAACAACAGTTGCAACAATATTTACTGTCACTGGAAAGGTTGTGCTTACAATGAGATCCTTCTAAATTGTTTCTGCGCTTCTGACAGAGGTCAGGAACTGCCATGCGTAACTAGAATCTCTGCAGGGATTGGCTGTGTAACAGTCACAGAAGTGGATTTGAAAGGAAAAGAGAATTGATACAAAATCCATAGCCCCCAGGTTAGTGTGGTACCACTTTTTAATCAGAGTACTGTCAACTATTGTATTATATTGCCAGTTTTAATGAGTTATCATCATTTGCTCAGTCAAATTTTAATTATTGTATTTTTTTTAATGATCACAAAACAGATGTCTGTCAGTGCAGACATTTATAATTCTGAACATTTCGCCTTAAACTTATTGTGAATAACAAACAATAATGAAAAATAATCATTTCACCCATCACATTGTGCCTTCAATCTCCTTAGAGAAGCATCTTACATCTTTGGATACATTTCTTTCTGTAAAAATTCAAAAATGTTCTGTAATATTATTACACAAAGTCAGTCCTACTCCAATCTATTTTTGGACATCCTGGTGACAAAAGTGGACTGTGGATTTCTTTAGAAGCTGAAATAAAATAAGACATTTTCCTTTGTGTTGACCGTATTTCAGCATCTCTCTAACATCTAAGAGTCACACTCATATTTTTACTGAAAACATAACAAAGATGTGAATTTGCATAATATGACAGATTACATACTGCATAAGAATTTCATGTTGAGCTTTTCAAGAAATGTATTGACGTTTTCCTTTAGAACATTAAATCATCTCATAAAGTTTTGCAATGTACTTTAATCACATATCTCACTCTTACCCAAAGATCCCAAGGAGACACAGGCATTGGAAATGATTACTGGGGGAACTAAGGGTAGAAATTACTATCCGCAACATTATCATATATGGTGCACTTGTATCAAGGTTTTCTGTTGACTATTTTAACCTATGGGCTAAATATTCCTCTAATAGCATAGGCGAACAGCAATATTTATGCTTCCTTCATCAGTAATTGTGGGAATAGTTCTACAAATCAATGTACAACATAAATCACCAGCCATATGTATGATAAGGCCATGGTGTACTATTTACAAACTTTTTCTGGTTGACTTTTCCGTGATAATGGGCTGGATAGCATGTTCCCAGCTAGTAGGTTTGAAGGTTCATGAGATCCAGCATGTGGCCTGCCCACTCCTTCCACGACTGCAGTTAGACCAATAGCAGGTTTGGCAGAGGGCCAATTGAGGCACACATAACAGGGTAAGTAATTGCCATTTAAGGAACTCACCAGATATCACCCAGAATTAATCAATGGCAGGAGAGGCCTATGCCAAGTAACTAACCCATTGGGATTTTCCTGTGTGGACTGGCAACAGATGGGGAGTTTTTCTTTAATAGCCACTGACAGCCCACCCCAAAGATTTAAACAATCCCAGGTTTCTCTTCACTCATTGGCTTCTCAAATACCAGCCCCTTTCCCCTCTTGCTGGGGCCTGTGAGCTTGGCACCAGGCGAGACCCTAATCCTGACCCAATACTGATCCATGCCTCCAGGCTGTTAACAGTAAGTACTGTTGGCTACCAGCCCTCGGCAGGGTAATATACTGTTGGCTTTGAACATTATATCACCTGAGTATTCTTCATTCTGTCCTGTCAGTTAGCTTACATGACAGATCTTACGGGACAGATAATTTGGTTCCAGGTTTTCAGGAAAGAAAGACATGGGAGGAAAGGATGGCAGTATTGATTAAGGAGAATAGTTCTGGAGAAAGGGGATATCCAGAAGAGTCAAAGACAGAATCTATTTGGCTAGAAATAAGGAACAAAAAAGTTGCAATTAAATTTCTCAGTACAGTTGTTATGATCCCACCTAATGTTACTGCTGGACATTCAGGCCCCGCCCAACAGTTCCTAACTTTCATTTTTTGTTTAAAGACGCAGACAAACAGAGTCACAGGATGGCCGATTAACTTTTAATAAAAGAATAAAACATTACTTAAACAAGCAAAGGTTTAATATACACTACCCCTTCACCCCAGCTATAACTTTATAGATATACACAGATTTGTATGGATAACACAAGTTAGGAAATATATCTTGTACTCTAATGTTCTCAGTAAGTACATAGTTCCTGTAAAGCAATAGGTGAAATGTGGTCAGACATACCACACATTGAAAATAAGTGGTAGGTGCCACCCAAAACAACTTCTGTGGGTTTCCCATCAAATCCCCCTAGATGCTTGTAAAACTATAAGCCAATTGGTCTCAGGGGAACTCTGGCTTCCACAAAAGTTTTCAATCACCAATCTTGAAAACCATGCTTGGAATCTTCTCCCACACAATGCTTTTTCTCATATTTCTTCACCAAGGATCCATATCCAGGATTTCAACCTCTTTTGAATGTTCCTTTACTCTGGAACACCACCTGTATTCAAGCTTCCATGCAATTTCTCTAGTGCCCAGCCATGCCAACAGTACACCACCACTTCACATGCTTTAAGCTGTCACCAATCTTAGAACCATATGGCCATTAGAAATAGAAACAGGAGTAAGCCATTTAGTCCCCTGAGCCTGCTATACCATTCAATAGGATCATGGCTGGTTTGACATTCCTCATGTCCACTTTCCTGCTCTTTCCCCATAGCCCTCTATTTCCTTACTGATCAAGAATCTATCTATCTCAGCCTTGAATATATTCTGCCCCCACAGGTTTCTGTGGCAAGGAGTTCCAAAGACTCACAACCCTCTGAGAGAAGAAATTCCTCCTCATCTCAGGTTGAATTGGCTCCCTTTATTCTGAGACTATGCCCCCTGGTCCTAGAGCGTCCCTTGAGGGGAAATATCCCCTCAGCATTTAATCTGTCAAGCCCCTTAAGAATTCTATATGTTTCAATGAGATCACCTCTCATTCTTCTAAATTCTAATGAGTAGTGTCCCAACCTTTCGACCTTTCCTCATAAGACAATCCCTCCATACCAGGGATCATCCTAGTGAACATTCTTTGAACTGCCTCCAATGAACTAATCTTTCTTTAAATAAGTGGACCAAAACTACTCACAGTACTCCAGATGTGGTCTCATCTCTACCTTGTACAGTTGCAGCAAGACCTCCCTACTCTTATACTCCAACCCCTTTGAAATAAGGGCCAATATTCCATTGACCTTCCTGATTACCTGCTGCACCTGTGTGCTAGCTTTCTGTGTTTCCTGTACAAGTATCCCCAAGTCCCTTTGTGTTGCAGCTTTCTGCAGTTTTTCTCCATTTCCCTGTCCTTTAATTCTCCCTTCCAACACGAGCAACTTCACATTTTCCCACATTATACTCCACTTGCCAACGTTTTGCCCTCTGTACTTTTGGCTGCAGTGCATTTGTTTCCTTCCTCCAAATCATTAATATATATTGTAAATAGTTGTGGTCCCACCACTGATTTATGTGGAACCCCACTGGTTACAGATCACCAACCTGAAAAAGAATGCCTTATCCCCACTCGCTATATCCTCCCCATTATCCAATTATCTATCCATGCCAGTATATTACCTGTATCATCATGGGCTCTTATCTTATGACTTAATCTTTTGTGAGGTACCTTATCGAACACATTCTGGAAGTCCAAGTACAGCGCATCTACTGGTTCCCCTCTATCTGCTCTACTTGAGACTTACTCAAAAAACATTAATAGAAACTCTGATTGAAATCTTTTTAGCAATCCAAGTATACTATATCTACTGCTCCCCCTTTATCTACTCTACGAGCACATGCTCAAAATCATTAATAATTTGTTAATCATGATTACCCTTTGATAAAACCATGTTGACCTTGCCTGATTATACTATGATTTTCTAAGAACATTATTAAGACTTCCCTAATAATAAATTTCAGCATTTTCCTGATGCCTGATGTCAGGCTAACTGGCCTGTGGTTTCATTTTCTCTCTCCTTTTTGGAGAGGGGGCTAACTTTGCTAACTTTCAATCCTCTGAACATTTCTAGAGTCTAGGAAATTGTGGAAAATCAGAACCAGTGCATCTACTATCTTTGCAGTTTACTGGGATATAGGTCATCAGGTTGTGGCTTTTAGACCTTTAAATTTCTCCAATATTTTTTCTTTGCTGATATGAATTACCTTAAATTTTTCACTCTTATCAGTTGCTTGGTTGTCCGCTATTTCTGGTCTGTAATTCGTGTCTTCTACTGTGAAGATAGGCACAAAAACCACAAAGCTACTCGCAAGTATTTAATAAGGTTTAATAATTCCAGAGATCAATTGCCTTTGAATCCATTTGAAAAGAATCCATAACACATGAATGTACTAATCATGATTTTATGTACAGTAATTTGAAAGCTAATCATAATGAAAATGGAAACATATGAATGTAATGCTTAATGGCAACTGTATGAAAGATTCACTTAGATGATTCAGGATAAAATACAATAGCCATCAATGTTCCTAGGACTCTGTGATTGGATTCATGAATACAATTTACAATTGCCATGTCATCAAACAACAGATATTAAAGCATATCGAGGTTGAGGTATAAATGTTTAGCACTTCACTTTCTAATGCATTGCCAATGGCTGCTTCATGGAAATATTTCAATTCTTTTAGCTTATTTAGCTTTTGCTATAACTATTTAGTTTGAACTTTGAAAGGAATAAAGTGTCAATTATAATTACATTTTCACTTTCAAGACGGATAAAATTAAAGGAAGAAATCCCAAATTGCAACAATAGTTCGACTCCTGATTAACAACAGATAATTTTTGCATCTATTGGAGTAAAACTGGCTAGCTTCAGGCCATATTAACTTCAGATGATAAGCACTTGACTCTCAACCTATGGGATGCTGTGAGTTGAACCTCAGGACTGTCAGCTTGCATCTACTGGATAAGTGAGATGCAGTACTCTATACTAACTAATCTAAGTACTGGCTCTCAAGCATCCAATGAAAATTCTACTTTTGTTATGAGTTTTATGAAGCCAATATTAAAGCCTTCAATAGAAACATTCAAATTTTACCTCCATGCAATTTTAGTACAGAAAGGATTATGCTCTATAATTTATTAGCTAGCATACAAAAGCAGGAGTGAAGTACAGCTATCACGAAGAAAGAATATTCTTCAATTTGATTGTTAACAGCACAGTTCTTTTTTTCAAGAAATTGTCCTGAAGTACCAGGGGAAAGACAGAGATTTTCCATTGCTCTACACATTTTCCCAAAATTTTGATTTGGCAAGGCATGCTTTTTCTGTTTTTCAGTTGAGGATAGAGTTCCAGGTAATGTTGTCTGGGAGACAGTTCCACAAGCAGAAAGGTCAGTTTATTTGCTGTTTACATTCTACGAGATGTTTGAATTGATGTACAATATGAAGAAGATACAACTGTTCCTGGCATAGGTTTAAAGGCTTGTTAGAAACTCGTACATCTTGTTCTCTGATCCAATCCTGACAGACTCTCTCTAAAGTTTAGGAGATAGGTTCTGACTTGAAGTAAGACAGTTCTGAATCCTGTAGAAATAGATCAATTTAAATTGTTTCTGCCCAATAGAATCACAATATTCCAACACTGGGTGGTTATCATGTTGACTTAATATTGAACTTTATTCCCACTTGGAAATAAGTGGACGTATTGGTGAGAGGCAACATGGTTTTGTGAAGGGGAGGTCGTGTCTCACTAACTTGATCGAGTTTTTCGAGGAAGTGATGAAGATGATTGATGAGGGTAGGGCAGTGGATGTTGTCTACATGGACTTCAATAAGGGCATTGACAAGGTCCCTCATGGCAGACTGGTACAGAAGGTGAAGTCGCATGGGATCAGAGGTAAGCTGGCAAGGTGGATACAAAACTGGCTTGGTCAAAAAAGACAGAGGGTAGCAGTGGAAGGGTGCGTTTTTGAATGGAGGGCTGTGACCAGTGGTGTTCCTCAGGGATCAGTGCTGGGACCTTTGCTGTTTGTAATATATATAAATGATTTGGAGGAAAATGTAACTGGATTGATTAGTAAGTTTGCGGACGACACAAAGGTTGGTGGATTTGCGGATAGTGATGAGGACCATCAGAGGACACAGCAGGATATAGATCAGTTGGAGACTTGAGCGGAGAGATAGCAGATGGAGTTTAATCAGGACAAATGTGAGGTAATGCATTTTGGAAGGTCTAATCCAGATAGGAAATATACAGTAAATGGCAGAACCCTTAAGCGTATTGATAGGCAAAGGGATCTGGGTATACAGGTCACTAAAAGTGGCAATGCAGGTGGAGAAGGTAGTCAAGAAGGCATATGGCATGCTTGCCTTCATCAGCCGGGGTATTGAGTTTAAAAATTGGCAAGTCATGTTGACGCTTTATAGAACCTTAGTTAGGCCGCACTTGGAATATAGTGTTCAATTCTGGTCGCCACACTACCAGAAGGATGTGGAGGCTTTGGAGAGGGTACAGAAAAGATTTACCAGGATGTTGCCTGGTATGGAGGGCATTAGCTATGAGGAGAGGTTGGAGAAACTCAGTTTGTTCTCACTTGAGCAACGGAGGTTGAGGGGCGACCTGATAGAAGTCTACAAGATTATGAGAGGCATGGACAGAGTGAATAGTCAGAAGCTTTTTCCCAGGGTGGAAGAATCAATTACTAGGGGGCATAGGTTTAAGGTGCGAGGGGCAAGGTTTAAAAGAGATGTATGAGGCAGATGTTTTACACAGAGAGTGGTGGGTGCCGGAGGAGGTAGTGGAAGCGGATACGGTAGTGACCTTTAAGGGGCATCTTGACAAGTACATGAATGAGATGGGAATAGAGTGATTTGGTCCCTAGAAGGGTAGGGGGTTTTAGTTAAGTCGGGCAGCATGGTTGGTGCAAGCTTGGAGGGCCAAAGGGCCTGTTCCTGTGCTGTAATTTTCTTTGTTCTTTATCAAGTAAGCCAAGGTTTTCTGGGGAATTTATCACTGGCCATGCTCATCATATATTTGCCCTCTGATCATTCAAATGTGATGATTAAGGAGAGAGCTGCAGATTCATGATTTTAGAAAGATTGCAACGGTAAACTATCCAAATGAACATTCCCAATATGGAGCCTTCCCCTGCCAGCACATATTGGAAAATTGTAAATGCATCCTCCATGATTTTCAATCCATACCAAAACAGCAGAAGTTTATGTTTGGGAAAACATCTCAAAACGTGATTGGACAGCAGCACGATCATCCTCCCCTCATAGGGGTTTTTTACTTGACAATCAATTTTAATTGTTCTCATTGGGCTAAAAACACCTACAATCAGGACAAGATTCCACACCTTCCACCCCGGCATGTTTTCCAGCAGTGGAGGTGGCTCACCATTGGCCAATGGTGGGATCTTCCAGTCCTGCCGATGTCGACGCCATTTTGTATGGCTCACATCCTCTGCCATCAAGGAACTCACCGCGGAGGGTGGGGGAGGTGCCTTCGGCGGGTCTAGAAGATCCCATCAGTGGGAAGGGCTGGAAAATTCTGCCCCAACTATTTGGTCACCTCAACATGGAAGGTAAACAACATGTTAGTTAATCTTCTCGATATCAATGTGACAAAAATTGTGTGGAATTTATATTTCGGATTGTATTGTTCAGATCAAACTCAGGTTTAGAGCTGCTCCTGCATCAATTTAAAAACACGCAGTCAGAGCCAACATCAGTAAGAGTGTAATATGGGATTGATTAACATCATAATTCACTGGGGAAGATAAACTGGATTTCACAAAACATAATTAAGTTTATGCTACTGTCAAGCTGTTTTACTGTTCATACAGATACTAAGATACTTAGCAATTTAATCACGGCATCAAAGTAAATCCCAGAAAGATATACAATATAACAAAATCTTTGCTCTGGAAACAAATTAAATACCTTATTTAAGTAGTTCAATCTGCTGTGGTGATAACAGTTTGTTCCTGCCACATTTGATGTGCAGATCCAAACACTCAAACTTGATATTGACTGGGAGGTGAGGGAGGGGGAGACCAAATACAGCCCAAGAAGCTGTCAATACCGAGGAAATGGATGTCCTGTTGAACGAATGGCAGGGCTTCACTAACATTTCTGATTCGCTGGCCACCAGCAGCTGGCCCAATGGATAGCTTAGCTGGTAGTCAATTGCCCCTTAGTGACCCAAGATATGTAGGTTAGTGGGGGTAAATACATGGGGTTAACGGTTAGGGCTTGGGTGGGATGCTCTGTTGGAAAGTCGGTGCAGATTCGATGGACCGAATGGCCTCTTTCTGCACTGTAGGGATTCTACGAAGAGTCCCTGGCTGCACCTAGGGGTCTTTGGGGATAAACCCCGGCAACTGGAAAAGGAAAGAGAATCTGTGATCAGGAATGGAGGGAGTGAGTGTGATTGAGGGGTGAGGACAGAACCCAATAATCGGGAGGGAGAAGAGAAGTCGAACAATGGGGAGGCCAGGGTGGCAGCAGCTGTTAATCGTGGCCTTAGGCTTCATTGATGGGTTAGCAGGGAGAACCGCTCCTCCTCCTCACCCACAAGGAGTGCTGAAGCTGGCACGTACATTGTGGCACCAGCAGCTCACTACCTCCCTTTCACTGCTGTCTTCCCAGGCAAAACACAGCATGTAGATGCATGGCAGGTTGGGGCCACATTCCAAATATTTAATTCTTTAACCAATAATCCCATCAACGCTTTCCTACCCATCCTAGTTTTGGGGGTGATATTTAACAGCAAGATCTCCTACCCTGAAGTTCACCTTTGCTGAATCGACTGTTGTTCTTTCCTGTCCACAGGGTTGCTTGTAGTATTTTCTGTTTTTATTATTCAAGCTCTCTGTCTCGTGTAACTGACCTAATTCTATCACGCACATCTTGTTTCAATCCTAAATATCAAAACTGAAACATCAATTTGGGCAAAATAATCTATTGTGATAAAACAAATTGCATTGCAGTCAGCCACAGCACTGGTTGGGGTTACACTGGGGTAGGGGTGGAACACAACCATTGCTCTCTGCAGCCCGAGTCAGTCTGAATTCCTGCTCCTAAATACTATCCATGACCCCAACAATGAACTTCAACTCAGGACACATTTGGGGTCGGCTATATTATCTCTGTGGGAAGAACTGAATCAAAAATTTGTTTGGATTGTCAATTGTTAGCCTGTGCTCAATGACTGAACTCTTGCCTATTAGCCGAGTAGGACTAATTCAGAAATCTAATGACATGCTCTGGGAAGGCAATTATGTCCAATGCTGAGAGAGTGCTGAACTGCCGGAGGTACCATCTTTCAGATGAGGCATTAATGCCAGGTCCAGTCGCATTCCCCATTTCGCACATAACCTCTCAATCCCCCCCCACCCACACCCCCACAAACTCCACCCCTAACCCAGTGGTTTTCAACTGGTGTGCCTCAGCACACTGGTGTGCTGTGAGAAGGGTGCAAGTGTGCCGCAGCTGCCGGTGCTCCTACGTACACAACGTTGCAGCAAGCCACCCACCAAATTCCAATCATCACCACAGGACCCCTTCAACTGGGAATGCAGTCACGCCGGTTATTCCTCCCCATTCAGGGAGAATTCACAGAAACTTCTTTCCATTCTCTTTTAATGAGTATCTGAAGGTTGAACTGGAGTAACCGGCTGCAGTTTGCGTTGTGATGCTGCAGGATTTTGTTCAAGTGTGTTGTGGGAAATTTACCACTTCGGAGTCAGACTTGGAGGTTTCAACAATACAGTTTTATTTCGGACACAAAGCTTCGGGAGAAAGCACTGGTACTCCGCGGTACTTGGCAGCTACCTTCTCAACTACACAATGGTAGTTGACCATCTTTATGCATTTTAGACAATGGGCAGTACGGACATTAGCCGTTAACACATCGTTACAAGTTGAGTAGACAGATACGGACATCGATAGTTAACACATCGTTATAAGCAGACAGGTACGGACATGGACAGTTAACATATCATTGTTCATAGAATGGATATATTTATGCAGTTATGTCCTCTATCAATGACTGGTTTCGATCTATACATTTAGTGGCTGATCTTGCTGCATTTATGTATTTATTTCCCCATCTGTGGCTGACCTTATTATCAGACTCATTGTTCTGGGTCTGCTCTTATCTAAAGTGCCTCAAGCTCTGACCAGCTTCCTGCAGCAAATCAGATCCTGCAGCTTCTAACCTTTTGTGTAACTGTCTGTGCTAAAAGCCAGTGCCCATTAATGTCCCTTCCCAGGTAACCATTTTGTGTGCTCGGCAACCATTTTGTGTCCATCACTTTAATTCCACCATAACACTCCCCCTTTTTGGTCAGGATTATTATTTAATAATCCCCAGACCAACAGCTGCATCTTCACAGGTAGAGGTCCATCTTCTTCTTTCCTTCTTCATAGCTTTCGGTGTTTTCAGGGGTTCCCATCATGTATTCTTCCTCGATGGTTACACTGGCTCCTGGCACAATTCGTGTCACCGTTGCTTTACAACAGACATTAAGGCATCCAACAATTAGGCAACAGGCAATTACAATTGAAATGAGAATGATCAGTCCATGCAGTAAATAGGATCCCCAGGATCCCCCCACTAGCCATTCCAGCCAGTTAGTTTCTTTCTTGGGTCCCTGTCTGAAGTTATCAAGTTGTTCTCTGATGTTATTAATAACTTGGGTAATATTATAGGATTCGTCTGTGACATGGGTTATGCATTTGTTTCCTATGATTGTACATACTCCCCCTTGTTGTGCTAACTGATAGTCCACTGCACATCGCGTCTGCTGTGCATATAATCTCAATTCAGCCATTTCTTGACAGCCTCCAGTGCTTTTGAAGTGCTGTTTCCCAGGACTGTTAGTCCACAAACAATATGATTCCTATTTTTTGCACTAATTACTCCTGCTGCCCTCCCCAGAGATAGGGCTCCAAGGAACCCGTATCCCAGTGATGATCCCATTGTGCCCGGGGTTTCCCGATCAGCGCAGAATTCTTTGCTGATAGCCCGGGTTACTATCTTTCTCTGGATATGCCCCTTCTGAGGGCATGGAACAGTGAGTGGTCCTATTGTTCCTACTGCAAAAAGGTTCGGGAGGGTTGGTGTTTCTGCCGCGTAAGTACCATTGCAGAGGAATACAAATCCCTTCTTAGCCCGGTAGCATTTAGTGTCCTGATTATTAGTTTGTTCATACCACCAATTGCTCGGTTTACTTGACTCCCCGTTTGATCCCACCACTTGGTAAGTATCAAGTGGGTATGTCCATTCAGCTGAGCTGACATGAGTCCCATTACACTGTCCACAAATGAGCTGTCTCCCCACGGTTACATTCAGGCATTTCTGTTCATCACAGGTGCAAGTAAACTGACCCCTATTTACCCGACAGTGCTGACGGACGCATTGTGTCTGTATGCAGGAATCACTCTTGGGGACCAAGGCATATGCACATCCCCATCCCTGCCCCGTAAAAAAAGCGGATAGCTTGTATTATCCGAGCAAGCTGCTCCTCCCACCCCTTGGAGTCCCCTGCACACAGGATCTGTGGGATTTACAAGTTCCACACATCTTCCCTGTATACCTCTTTTATATTTGTCAATTTGTCCCTTACAGGGTGCGTCTGATGTATCTACTGTATATAAGTCATGAGGGGTCCATCCAGGGGTGGCCACAAATAGGGCTTCTACCGATTGGGCTAATGGGTAACATACAGTTCAATTCCCGTGTAAGTGTATATGAGCCTTGTAAAATAGGTTATCCTCCAGCCCAGTCAAGCTTACAGTCGCGACAATGCAAAGTAATACAGTTACATACGCGATTTCATACATGTCCGCAACAAGCAAGTATCAATCCTAATACTGTAAGTTATACAATTTTCAAAAGTTATACTGTCAACCCGAACGCGCCAGTTACTCTTGCTTGCAGTCTTCATCTGTTTTGGGGAAAGCAATCTGGTCACTTTAATTCATTCATTCATTTCTTTGTGTAATTTCAGTTGGGTCCAATGTTTCCATACACCTTTCCCTCTTATGTCTAGACAGGCACAGGTGTCTCCACTAATTATAACTTCATATGGCCCATTCCATTTTGGTGCAAACCCTGGTTTGTCAGGTAATGTTTTCACTAGGACGCGACTTCCCACTGTTGGGACCTCAGGGAGCATTTCAAGCTCTCTCTGTGCGTCTCTTTTTTCTTGATTACCTTTTACCAATTTGCACATCCCTTTTAGTTGGGCGCTTAGTTCCAAAACATATCTTCTGATTTTTATCTTTTAGTGGACCTACATCGGTCCCACCTGTTATGATGCTTTCTGATAATTACATCGCCCGTCCTGTCATCAGTTCACAAGGGGTTAATCCGGTTGTCCGGTTTGTGGTGGCTCTTAGCCTCATTAATATAGTGGGCAATACTTCTGTCCACATTTTTCCCGATGTTTGTATGGCTTTAGCCAGGGCATTCTTAAGGGTTCTGTTCATACGTTCCACCATTCCAGAACTCTGTGGGTGGTAAGGGATGTGGAATTTTTGTTTTATTCCCATCAATTGGCATACTGTTTTTACCACCTTTCCAGTGAAGTGCATCCCTTGGTCCGAATCGATGTGTAGGGGTACTCCCCATCCAGGGATTACCTCTTCTGCCAATATTCTAGCCACCGTGGTAGCAGTAGAATTTGTAGTAGGGAACACTTCTACCCACCTGGTGAACTGGTCTATAATAACCAGACAATAGGTTTTGCCATGGGATTGTGGTAGTGGCCCTGTGAAATCTATTTGCAGATGTTCCCAGGGTCTTGATGTCCTGACTTGGATTCTGAAGCTATTAAGATATTATCTACATATTGTAGGATGGTGCTACCCTCTGGCAGTTCTACCCTGTTCAGGATGTCACTCATTACTCGATGGAAGATAGCAGGGCTGTTGTGGAATCCCTGCGGTAGGCGAGTCCAAGTGTACTGTTTGTCTCCCACTGTAAAGGCGAATTTGGCTTGGGATTTGGGATCCAAGGGTAGGGACCAGAATCCATTGGCTATATCCAATACTGTGAATATTTTGTGCTCCTGTGACAGTCCATTCAGGATTGTCGAGGGGCTTGCTACAATGGGGTGCAACTTGGACGTAACTTTATTGAGACCGGTGTAATCTATCGTGAGCCTGTAGCTTCCGTCAGGTTTGCTCACCGGCCAGGTTGGGGAGTTAGGAGTGCTCGTGGTTTCTCTCAGAATTCCTTTTTCCACTAACCCTTCAACTATCTCCACTACTCTGTCTTTCTCTGTCTCTGGTTTTATTGGGTATTGTCGGTGGGGCTTATGCTCTGGTCCAGGTACCTTTATTGGGTCCGTTTTAGTTAAGCCGGTATCTAACTTTATTTTAGCCCATACTCGGGGACGGAACCACAGATGACTCCAAGCCCTCCTGTCTCTAATTCCCAATTGCTGGTGGTGACTGTGGCCACCTTAATAGTTTCGAGATGACTTGTGAGTTTCCCTATTCTAATTCTCTGACTGTCCTGTCTTGGCCAGTTTAATTCTCCCTTTCCACAGTCTAGCAAAATCTCATATTCTTTCATTAAATCATTTCCCATTATTGTACCCTCATTATTTTTACACACATAAAACCTCATCGGTATATACAAATTATTTATTTCTACTAACGTGGCCTCGCTCAGGTAGGCGGGTGTTTTGTTCCCTCCTATCCCGGTTAGGTAAATCATTTTACTTGTAGTGGGTAAGGGTAGGTCGGTGACAGATATGGATGCTCCTGTGTCCACCAGCATCTCACGTTGCCTGCTCCCTACTAGTGCAGACACATAAATCCTTCCCTCCTTCTTACCCTTATGAATGGGGACTGCAGACCGTCAATCTTGCTGACCTCGGAGATTCCTTGGTTCCTCCGGTTCTGCTGTGGTCATGGATCAGGTCGGGGGTCTCCCATGTTTATCCCAACAGACTGCTTCTGTGTGTCCATGTTTTTTACAGTGGCTACAATGTTTCCCACTGTTCCCAAATCTGTTTCCTTTCCTTGGGACCCCGCAATCCCTCGCAAAGTGCCCTTGTCGGCCACAATTGTGGCAAGTCAGTTTGGACTTAGTCCCGTTCCCGTTACTGTAAGTGGCTACTCTTTCTAGCTTTGCTCTTGTCTGGGATTTCTCCTCTCTGCCTCCCGGTACATCACTAGCCCATTCTACCAATTCATCATAATCTTGGGACATAATCACTCCCATTTTTAGGATGGTTTGGTGAGCGCTAGAGAGACCATCCTTGAAAGCCTGGATGAACGCTCGATCCCCACGACCTGGGTTTCCTTGCCCTGAGCATTCCTGGTATACTTGGAACAATCGTTCCCCGTATTCAGAAGCTCCTTCCCCCTTTAGCTGGTTGGTTGTTGTAATTCTGCTCCAGTTAGTAGGAGCATTCCCTAAAACTCTCTGAATTTCTGTCTTAAACTAGGTGAAGGGTGCCTGTTGGGCATCTATTTCTGCTGTTAGGGCGACTACATGTGTCCACCGTCCCCCCACTATAATCCTGTGCTGGAAGAGCGGCGGGTCCACCCGCTACCTGCCTCCACTTATCCGCTGGACAGCTGCCCTGACCAGTTGGTGTATGTCTCTCAGGTGTAATTGGTGAGTCTGTAGGGGAGCGCTAATAGAGGTGTACAAGATTATGAAGGGTATAGATAGGGTGAACGGTGGGAAGCTTTTTCCCAGATCAGAAGTGACGTTCACGAGGGGTCACGGGCTCAAGGTGAGAGGGGCGAAGTATAACTCAGATGTTAGAGGGATGTTTTTTACACAGAGGGTGGTGGGGGCCTGGAATGCGCTGCCAAGTAGGGTGGTGGAGGCAGGCACGCTGACATCGTTTAAGACTTACCTGGATAGTCACATGAGCAGCCTGGGAATGGAGGGATACAAACGATTGGTCTAGTTGGACCAAGGAGCGGCACAGGCTTGGAGGGCCGAAGGGCCTGTTTCCTGTGCTGAACTGTTCTTTGTTCTTTGTTCTTTGGTGTCCTACCCAAATTGTATCTAATTCTTCCCAGAATTTACTGTTTGCGCTTCTAGGTTGTAATTTATCCAGGGAAGCCATTATCTGCTGCCTCTCACCTGGGGTGAATGGTTTATAATTTGCTTTTGGCTGCGCATCTGTTCCCCCTCGGGTTACTGGCGCTAGGTTGTGTTCTAGCGCTTCCCACTCCTCTGGAGGAGCGGTTGGTCCCTGTCGTATGGACTCATAAGGAGGTAGAGGAACAGTTTCCCCTCTCCATTGATTCTCTTCTAACACTTAGTTTCGTTTCTCCAGTTCCCTTACTCTGGATTCTAACTCTCTCATCTTCTCTTTATCTTCACTCCGCCTTTTAGTAGAGGCGACTACTTGTTCAATTAGTCCAGCTAACTGATGTACTAATAGTACCCCATCTTCTTTGTCTTGTTTCTCTTTTCCCCATCTATCCACTTTCTCTGCTGTTCTAAAGTCTGAGAAGCATCCCAGCCATCCCTTTGCATCCTCTTTATTAACGCTTGTCTGTCTGTCATGTACACTTCAATAAGAGATCCTGCAGGTCTTCTCTTAATTTCTTTATCTGCCATCTCACAGACTTCACTACCCCCGGTCACTATTGCCTCCTTGGCAACATGTTTTAGGCACCGTGCGGCCATGATTACTCCCTAGTAAAGTGTGCGCTCTACCGTAGGGACTGCACTATCTCCAGCCACTATTACTACTCTAGCACTGTGTTTCACTACCGTCTCAGGGTTTCAATTTATACTCACGGCTTTCACTATTACCGCCTTGGCAATGTGTTTCTCCACCGGAGTCCGGCTCTAGGTCAGAGTTGATCAGCTCCTTTTCCGCACCGCTTTACAACATTGACAGCCCAGTACCCAACTATACAAACTTTCATGCAAACAGGTGGCAACTCTGCGTTCGTTCGCCTCTACAGAGTTTGATGTTAACCGACCTTTGCCACTTGTGCTTCAAAATCCTAAGTGCCCTTGGTGCCTCTACGCCCACTTCAGGGTCCTGACCTTCGCATGGGGGATTTCCCCTATTAACAACCATTCTAAGACTGCGCGTTTGAGACAGGCACTTCCTTGTCCTCTAGTCGGTCAGCACAAGTAACAGTTACTTATCACTATCAGCAGTTAGTACTTATCACTATACCATATACAATCAATACTTATCACTATAAATACCCCTTAATTTTAACCCCTTTTAAACTGTATTGTTGACCCCGTCTGACTCTCACAGATTCAGTGATCTCTACCCCGGCTATCTGATCATGGCCAATCGATGGAACTTACCAGCAATGAGATCCTTGCCGACTACGCCAATTGTTGTGGGAAATTTACCACTTCAGAGTCAGATTTGGAGGTTTCAACAATACAGTTTTATTTCGGACACAAAGCTTCAGGAGAAAGCATTGGTACTCCGCAGTACTTGGCAGCTACCTTCTCAACTACACAATGGTAGTTGATCATTTTTATACCTTTTAGACAATAGGCAGTATGGACATTAGCCGTTAACGCATTGTTACAAGTTGAGTAGTCACATACAGACATCGATAGTTGACACATCGTTACAAGCAGACAGGTACGGACATGGACAGTTAACATATCATTGTTCATAGAATGGATACATTTATGCAGTTATGTCCTCTATCAATGACTGGTTTCGATCTATACATTCAGTGGCTGATCTTGCTGCATTTATGTATTTATGTCCCCATCTGTGGCTGACCTTATTATCAGACTCATTGTTCTGGATCTGCTCTTATCTAAAGTGCCTCAAGTTCTGACCAACTTCCTGCAGCAATTCAGATCCTGCAGGTTTTAACCTTTTGTGTAACTGTCTGTGCTAAAAGCCAGTGCCCATTAATGTCCCTTCCCAGGTAACCATTTTGTGTGCTAGGCAACCATTTTGTGTCCATCACTTTAATTCCACCATAACAAGTGGTAGTTTTGCCCCACCCTGTGAGTGGGGGTTGGGGTGGTTGTGGGTAACGTGGTCCTGGCAGGCGCGGAGATTGATGGGACCAGCCAAGGTTGTTATGGAGCCGGAGGCGCTGGCAATGTGGCTTAATCCTTGATGGAGAAAATACCCAGAAAGAAGGTGCAGTTGCTCCTCTGCTTCCTGGGAGTCTTCATCTGTTAGTTTTACTCTGGGATTTCACAAGAGACAGTGAGGTAATCGGAGCCCAAGACAGAGAACATCCAAAGAAATGACTTGTGTATATAAATTCACCCATTCATTGAACACATACAAAATGTCCTTACCCCACGGATTAATAATTTATTAAGGCAGAATGTAAAGTTCCATTAAAGTATACTCACGATACAAAATACAAAGATGTTGAGGAAATATATGCACCCTGTTTTATAATACATTTTAACTAATCATTCTCGCACACATTTAGGGCAATAGTAAGAAATCAAATATTATGGATGAAAATTCCAAACAATCAACACTAAATAGTACAAGACACCTTGATTTGGAGTACTTACACCTAGCTTACCATCATACTGTGTACGAAAACACCCACAGAAAACAATTTTTTAAATTATGTAGTCGTGATCTAATGTTAAAATATATTGCTTATCATTTGGCACACAGCAGGGATATGTTACAGAGTGTAACACAAAATGATGCAAATGCAAGCCACGAGTCATTAAAGGAGAGCAAATAAATGGTATGTGTCTTATTAAGGACTGCAAAATGAAATTCACATCCCAAAATTATAAGGATGTATAATGTGTTACAATAAGCTAACTTTGGTGTTTAGATTTGACATTTAGAATCATATAGTGCAGAAGGAGGCCATTCAGCCCATCGAGTCTGCACCGACCACAATCCCACTCAGGCCCTATCCCCATGCATTTACCCTAGCTAGCCCCCCTGACACTAATGGACAATTTAGCATGGCCAATCCACCTAACCCGCACATCTTTGGACTGTGGGAGGAAACCGGAGCACCCAGAGGAAACCCACGCAGACACAGGGAGAATGTGCAAACTCCGCACAGTGACAGGAATCAAACCCAGGACGCTGGCACTGTGAGGCAGCAGTGCTAACCACTGTGCCACCGTGCCGCCCTAAATTTAACTTGGTAAATGTAAGAAAGGTTTTTTTCATATAATGTAGGCACCAGTTATATTACAGTGCAGCAATGGGCAGAATCCTCCAATGTTGTATGCGCTGCCACCGCTGCCAGTAAGAACGGAGAACTTGGCATTCAGCCAAATCACCATTCACAGCAGCAGAACTGGAGAATTCCAACCACGGGTGACATTTCCGGTCAATATATTTTTTCTTGTTTTCTGGATGGCTAATACCTATTAGCTTTTTAACTGGAATTATCGTTGCACTAAACTGAAGTTCAGTCCGAATGCTAATTTAAACTGAGCACACAGGATGAATGGCTGTGCAATGAAGAAACACTTTGGGCATGATCTTACCGGCCATTCATGCCCCTGCTGTAGCGGAGATGGAGAATTTGATGGCCAACCAAACCTCCATTCACTGCGGCCAGATGGGCAAATTCTGCTGGTGTGAATGGTGGTAAGATTCTGGCCTTTGTTGCGTTTTGCTGAATTGTGACACACTATATGTCCCGCCCTTTGTATGTGATTGGCCACAGTCAGTTCATTACTACATTGTGGAGTGTTTTTTGAGCAATCAATTCAGCTGAAAAATAGTGGGTGCGCCCTGGAATTGTTTATCCTATTGAAATCGCCATGTTACTGAAAAGGTTGGGAATGATGGTCCTAACCCATGGCCAATGATTCTTGGGCATAAAGGTCAAGGGAGTTCTGGCCAATATTTATACCTTGACCATCAACATCATTGCTGTTTGTTTGCTTTGCTCAAATTCGCAACCACCTTTCCCTTCTGTTTAACAGTGATTAAACTTCAGAAGTACTTAGTTAACGGTAAAATGCTTTGCATCATCCTGAGGTTGTATAAAGTACCATATAAATGCGAGTTTTGTTTAACCACTATTTTTTTCAATACAATGCCAACAGTTTGGGGGATTCATCCTGCGTAAGGAATTTCTCACAGCTATTGGTTAAAAGAACTTGTTTAATGCAATACAGCACTAATTTATGACTGAATCTTGCTACACTTGGGAAGACCTCAAGAACCTGATACAATATTCAACGTGAAAGCTACTTTATTCATCTATAATCCTAAAGGAGTTCAATTTAAAGCTCCAGTAAATCACAGTAGAGACACTTGATATTTAGCGCAGTTGACAGATTCTGAATTTTACATTATTACAGCATTAATATATTAACCTAGCACTAATAACTACATTCAACGTCCAAAGATACAGATGATAGCTTGGTGGTGTGCTTACAGATTAAGTCTGTAAATCTAATTTTCAGTTATAAAGAGGTACGATCTGTTTCATGTGATTGTAGTTCAGCAGTGCCAAATGCTACAGTCTCTTTTTTTGTCGGCACACTCTTTCAGGTTTCGTTAAGTCATCTGTCAATCATCTTTCTGCCTGATAGTCTTCTTCAATTCTAAACTCTGAAGGCTTCTCACGTTAATCTTAAACACCTTAAGCTGCCATAATTAAACATGTTATCAGGCAACTGAACCAATCATAACAAAAAAGTAAATTATCATCTGTCAATTTAATAGAGATGATTCGGCTAGAATAGACACATTACGAAGCTCTGAATGCCAAAAATAATTAGCAGAATAGCATTTGTTCTGTTTCAAGGATTTTAATACACTTCATTATGAGTCAAAAGATTGAAGAGAATAATTTCTTTCTGTATGTCTTTGATTGAACTAACAGTACCAAAAACTGTGTGGTTGACATCAATGCCTGCTGGATTTGGAGAGGTAGGGAGTGGGGGGTTGGGGGAGGGACGGGGGTGAGGGGGGAGTGGAGGTGGACAGAACGAGTGAAAAATGTGCCAACAAGCCCTGATTGCAGGCTTAGCTTTTTGAACTCCTCACCTGCATGCCGGTAGTTAGCTGTCCATCCAGAATGGATGGAAAATTGCAACTGACCCATTAATGGAAATGGATATTCAGGCAGCTGGTGATCACGAGTCAGCACCGAATGGAAAGTTACTAGCAAGTGGGAGAGCCGTGCAGGAAGATGTTCAGAAGGGCCCTGCACCAGAGGGCTGAGCCACATAATGGCAAGTAGATTAATGCAGCATCAAGCATGTTGGTAGAGTCAAGACTGAATACACAAATCATTTCCTGGGAACAATACTGATAGAGGTCCAGAGAAAAAAATATCTAGGCCTTACTGTGCATAGAGCCCTGAAGGTTCATAATCAATGTACAAAAACTGCAGTTAAAGCAAATAAGGTAGTGGGTTGCATCAATAGAACTTTTCAGCATAAAGTAGATTATATAGGCCATTGGTCTGGCTGTAACTAGAGCTCTGTGCCCAGTTTTGGGTCGCTTACATGTTAAGTAAAGTAAAGTTTATTTATTCATGACAATTAAGTTTACATTTACACTGCAATAAAGTTACTGTGAAAGTCCCCTAGTCACCGCACTCCAACACCTGTTCGGCTACACTGAGGGAGAATTTAATATGGCCAATCCACCTAATCATCACATCTTTTGGACTGTGGGAGGAAACCAGAGCACCCAGAGGAAACCCACACAAACACGGGGAGAATGTGCAAATTCCACACAGACAGTGACCCAAGCCAGGAATTGAACCCAGGCGCTGTGAGGCAGCAGTGCTAACCACTGCGTCACCGTGCCACTTCTGATGGCCTTAGGAAGAGTTCAGAGAGACCTGTGAGAAGGATTCTTAGTTTAAAGAACCTGTGAGTCCCCGATATTGAGCTGAAGGTGGCTTCCAAGCAGTGGAGTGAAAGTACATTCTGGAAAAGTGGGAAAAAAGCGGGGCTGTTTGGAATCTTTGATCAAATTTTAATTTCCAGGTTTTTTTTCTTCAAAAGTGATGCACATTCTCATGACACAACCTCAACAGTATTTAAAGAGACAGTGCGCAGTTGGAAATTGGAGATGTTCAGGATGAATGGTGGACAAAGAGTAATGCTAGCACACAGATTTGGTGATGCCTTGCTGGAATTACTGCTTGGTGCAGTCAAGAGCAGGGTGGACATATTTCTTCTCAGTAATGGGAGGAAAAAGCCTGGTCTTAACAAGGAAGCCTGCTTAGACAGAACTGAAAAGGTAAGAACAAAGAACAAAGAACAATACAGCACAGGAACAGGCCCTTCGGCCCTCCAAGCCCGCGCCGCTCCCCGGTCCAGGATTGAATCCTGAATCCAGGATCCCCGCCCAATTTTCCAGCCTATCTACATCCTAATATCCTATCCACCGAGCTGTCCCTCACAGCTACGATGCTTTGTTCATTACAACCTATTAACTCACCCCCAACCCCCCATTCCAGACCATGTGATCTCCAGGGAGAGGCGAAAACCCAGAGTGAAAAACCCCAGGGCCAATATGGGGAAAAAAAATCTGGGAAATTCCTCTCCGACCCCCTGAGGCGATCGAAACGAGTCCAGGAGATCACAATGGCCCCGATCGGAAAATGCTTCCCAACCCTAGTCATTTCCACTTCCATGAACACCATATGAATTCCCTGCCCCCGAGACAGGTTCCCAACTATCCGCAGTCTCACTCTGTACTGGCACCAGCAAGATGATCATAGAATGAAGCCTTGAAACGAGAAACCAGGAACAATTAGCCCGCGCCGCTCCCTGGTCCAAACTAGACCACTCTTTTGTATCCCTCCATTCCCACTCCGTTCATATAGCTGTCTAGATAAGTCTTAAACGTTCCCAGTGTGTCCGCCTCCACCACCTTGCCCGGCAACACATTCCAGGCCCCCACGACCCTCTGTGTGAAATATGTCCTTCTGATATCTGTGTTAAACCTCCCCCCCTTCACCTTGAACCTATGACCCCTCGTGAACGTCACCACCGACCCGGGGAAAAGCTTCCCACCGTTCACCCTATCTATGCCTTTCATAATTTTATACACCTCTATTAAGTCTCCCCTCATCCTCCGTCTTTCCAAGGAGAACAACCCCAGTTTCCCCAATCTCTCCTCATAACCAAGCCCCTCCATACCAGGCAACATCCTGGTAAACCTCCTCTGTACTCTCTCCAAAGCCTCCACGTCCTTCTGGTAGTGTGGCGACCAGAACTGGACGCAGTATTCCAAATGCGGCCGAACCAACGTTCTATACATCTGCAACATCAGACCCCAACTTTTATACTCTATGCCCCGTCCTATAAAGGCAAGCATGCCATATGCCTTCTTCACCACCTTCTCCACCTGTGACGTCACCTTCAAAGATCTGTGGACTTGCACACCCAGGTCCCTCTGCGTCTCTACACCCTTTATGGTTCTTCCATTTATCGTGTAGCTCCTCCCTACATTATTCCCACCAAAATGCATCACTTCGCATTTATCAGGATTGAACTCCATCTGCCATTTCCTTGCCCAAATTTCCAGCCTATCTATATCCTTCTGTAGCCTCTGACAATGTTCCTCACTATCTGCAAGTCCTGCCAGTTTTGTGTCGTCCGCAAACTTACTGATCACCCCAGTTACTCCTTCTTCCAGATCATTTATATAAATCACAAACAGCAGAGGTCCCAATACAGAGCCCTGCGGTACACCACTAGTCACAGGCCTCCAGCCGGAAAAAGACCCTTCCACTACCACCCTCTGTCTTCTATGACCAAGCCAGTTCTCCACCCATCTAGCCACCTCCCCCTTTATCCCATGGGATCCAACCTTTTTCACTAGCCTACCATGAGGGACTTTGTCAAATGCTTTACTAAAGTCCACATAGACAACATCCACGGCCCTTCCTTCGTCAACCATTTTGGTCACTTCTTCAAAAAACACCACCAGGTTCGTGAGGCATGACCTCCCTCTCACAAAACCATGCTGACTATCGTTAATGAGTTTATTCCTTTCTAAATGCGCATACATCCTATCTTTAAGAATCTTCTCCAACAAGTAAGCAGCAGGACTGTTACAAAATGCACTTTAATGAATGAACCAAATCAGGAAAAGTGAGCACATTTGCTGATTTAAGTACATCCTTTAAGCCTGCCTCATTTTTCACTGTCTTGCTACGTCTTTTTTTTTTCCCTATTCATTTATGGGAAGTGGGCATCGCTGGCTGGGCCAGCATTTATTACCCATCCCTAATTGCCCTCGAGAAGGTGGTGGTGAGCTGCTGCCTTCTTGAACCGCTGCAGTTCCTGTGGTGTAGGTACACACACAGTGCTGTTAGGAAAAGAGTTCCAGGATTGTGACCCAGCAACAGTGGAGGAACAGCGATATATTTCCAAGTCAGGATAGTGAGTGGCTTGGAGGGGAACTTCAAGGTGGCAGTGTTCCCACGTGTCGGCTACCCATGTCCTTCTTGATGATAGAGGTCATAGTTTGGGAGATGCTGTTAAGGAGCCTTAGTGAGTTCTTGTAGTGTATCTTGTAGATGGTACACACTGCTGCCACTGTTGTCAGTGGTGGAGAGAGTGTATGTTTGTGAATGGGGTGCTAATCATGTGGGATGCTTTGTTCTGAATAGTGTCAAGATTTTTGAGTGTTGTTGGAGCTACACTCATCCAGACAAGTGGAGAGAATTCCTGACTTGTGCCCTTATAGATTTTGGACAGACTTTTGGGAGTCAGGAGTTATTCACCACAGGATTCATAGCCTCTGATCTGTTCTTGTAGCCACAATTTTTATCTGGCTATTCCAGTTCTGTTTCTGGTCAATGATAACCCAGGATATTGATAGTGGGAGATTCAGCAATGGTAATGCCATTGATTGTCAAAGGCTGATGGCTATATTCTCTCTCGCTCAAAATGGTCATTGCCTGGCACTTGCGTGACGCAATTGTTACTTGCCACATGTCAACCTAAGCCTAGATATTGTCCAGATCCTGCTGCTTGTGGACAAGGACTGCTTCAGCATCTGAGGAGTCACGAATGGTGCTGAACATTGTACAGTCATCAGCAAATATCCGCACCTCTGACCTTATGATATGATGAAGCAACTGCAGATGGTCGGCCCTAGGACACAACCCTGAGGAACTCCTGCAGTGATGTCCTTGAACGGAGATGATTAATCTCCAACTGCCACAACCATCTTCCTTTGTGCCAGGTATGACTCCACCCAGCAGAGAGCTTTCCCCCTGATTCCCATTGAGTCCTGTTTTGCTGGGGCTTCCTGACACCACACTCAGTCAAATGCTGCCTTGATGCCAAGGGCGGTCACTCTCACCTCATTTTTGGAGTTCTGCTCTTTTGTCTATGTTTGGACCAACGTTGTAATGAGGTCAGGAGCTGAGCAACCCAGGCAGAACCCAAACTGAACCTCAGTGAGCAGATTATTGCTAAGTAAGTGATGCTTGATAGCACTGTTGATAATCCCTCCCATCACTTTATGATGATCGAGAGTAGACCAATGGGGTGGTAACTGGCCAGTTTGAATTCAGCGGGACCAAATGATCCCATTGGAGGCAAACTGCCTCCTCTGCCAGAGAACACACCAGAGTCACTCGGCATAGTGTGAATTGCCAAACAAAGCACGTTGCAACTCTCCAAAATGAGTGCTGCAAAAAAAAAGTAAACAGTGTAGCGTTTTCAACAAAGAATGGCATGTAAATCATTTTTTCACAAACATGGTCTCGAAGCTGTATGTCTGATTTGTCAGGAGAACGTCAAGGTGTATAACTTCAATCATCATTGTTCACAAAACATCCTAACTGGCAGCAGTTTCGCAAATAAGGAAAGGATAAGAAAAGCTGAAAAATTTACTCATTTGATTTGATTTGATTTATTATCACATGTATTAACATACAGTGAAAAGTATTGTTCCTTGCGCTATACAGACAAAGCATACCGTTCATAGAGAAGGAAATGAAAGAGTGCTGAATGTAGTATTATAGTCGCAGCTATGGTGTAGAGAAAGATCAGCTTAATGCGAGGTAGGTCCATTCAAAAGTCAGCAGGTATCGGTTGGTACGTGACCTCAGACTTTTGTATCTTTTTCCCGACGGAAGAAGTTGGAAGAGAGAATGTCCAGGGTCCGTGGGGTCCTTAATTTGAAAGCTCAGCAAAAAATGTTTGTGTGACAAACTACTGTTCAGGAAGTCAGTACAACAGCAAATCATGTTCTGGTGTCTAAAATTACAAAGCAAAATGAACCTTTTGTTGCAGAGGGGTTTTTGAAAGAATGCATTGTCGCTATTGCTGGCGTGCCGAATACAAAAAAAATACCAAAACTGAGAATGTCAGTTTGTCATAACGAATGCTTTCTGACTGTGTGGAAGCGACTGATGGAGACTTGGCTTCTGAGTTCAACAAGGAAGCACAGTAATTCACACTGTTTTTCTTCACTCCTGATGACAGCACCAACGTCACAGACACAACATGCTTCTTAATTTTTGTTGGAGGAATTTAAGTTCAAACTTGAAATCATAGAGGAATTTTTGATCAATGGAATCAATGATAGACACAGCAAAGGGATCAGATTTCTACAAGAGAGTGTTTGGCTGCATTGAACCTTTGAAGCTGTCCTGGAGTAAACTGGCAAACGTGACCACAGATAGATCACCAAAATTCACTGGGTAAACTGCGGGATTTATTAAAACAAAGTAATAAAAGACCATGAGATGAGGCAATTTTGCTGCATTGTATTATAAATGAGGAAACCCTCTGCGAAAGTGTTCCAAACATCAATCGTGTTGCTCACACAGTAGTGAAAATACTGGATGACATAAAAGCGTATGACATAAAATGACTTATTTATCGGCAAATCATTTTCTTTCTTGCAGACAGTGATACTAGGGCCGGAATATTCAGGCCCCCCTCCCAAATCCCCGTGAAGAGATTTTTCCACAGCTGTTGGCAGAATCCTCTGATCCCTCCAAAGTCTGCAGACATTTGCCTGCCCTGCTGCCAGGGAACCCGCCACAGCGGTTCGACTTCAGCGGCACTGGAAGGCTCGGTTGGCGGGCAGGGCTGGGAAGTCCCTCCCTAAGGCTCGCTTTATCGTGCCTATGTCTGTTGGCTTAGTCTCAGGAGAGTGTTGCAGTGACTGTAGGAACTTAGAGATGACATTCATATTACTCTGAAAATACTGGGGAAAGAAAATAATTTTCCCAAAGTAAGGAATTCCAACTGGATACGCAACCTCATTTTTTGTTTGGATATCCTGGCACATTAAATGAACAAAGAACAAAGTACAAAGAAAATTACAGCACAGGAATAGGCCCTTTGACCCTCCAAGCCTGCATCGACCATGCTGCCCGACTTAACTAAAACCTCCTACCCTTCCGGGGACCATATCCCTCTATTCCCATCCTATTCATGTACTTGCCAAGATGCCCCTTAAAAGTCACTACCGTATCCGCTTCCACTACCTCCCCTGGCAACGAGTTCCAGGCACCCACCACCCTCTGTGTAAAAAATCTGCCTCATACATCTCCTTTAAACATTGCCCCTCGCACCTTAAACCTATGCCCCCTAGTAATTGACTCTTCCACCCTGGGAAAAAGCTTCTGACTATCCACTCTGTCCATGCCTCTCATAATCTTGTAGACTTCTATCAGGTCGCCCCTCAACCTCCGTCGCTCCAGTGAGAACAAACCAAGTTTCTCCAACCTCTCCTCATAGCTAATACCCTCCATACCAGGCAACATCCTGGTAAATCTTTTCTGTACCCTCTCCAAAGCCTCCACATTCTTCTGGTAGTGTGGCGACCAGAATTGAACACTATATTCCACGTGCAGCCTAACTAAGGTTCTATAAAGCTGCAACATGACTTGCCAATTTTTAAACTCAATACCCCGGCCGATGATGGCAAGCATGCCTGGCAACTTAATATGAAGCTCCAATATGTTTGTGCACAGACTGAATCGTGAAAACTTTCAAGGCCCAGTTAGTCTTATCCTCAAAACAAATGAAGAGCAAAGAGTTTGCTTACTCTCCAACTCTCAAATACTTGGAAATGTTGCCAGAGAAGAACAGCAACATTTTGAATGCCCTGCACAGAGAATTTTCTTGCCAATGCTTTGACTATGGGAAAACAAAGAAGACACGAGAGCTGGTGTCATTTCTATTGTTATTTGACTATGAGAAATCGCTACAAGAATTACGTCAGCTCTTTGATCTCAAATTGGATTCCACCTTCAAGGAAAAATACAATTCAGAAAAACCAGACAAGTTGTATGTTTCTTTAAGTTTGCAAATGTCCTCGAGGGCACAGAAAATCCTTGTTTTCTAGAGCTCCATCTATATGCAAACAATCTCATTTCTAAAATATGTCAAATCTCTCGATAGATCCTAGTTAACTGATAAACAGCTTTGTTCCTTATTGTGGAGTTCCACAAGAAGAATGACACCAGACTTTGATGCTGTTGTAAAGAGGGGTGACAAACCATATTGTTCACATTAAGCAAAGTGAGCATGAGAAAAGGGGCATGTTTGGTTTCATTATTGTAATGCAGCAGTATGATTTCACTCTATGCACGGGCTGCTTTAAGGCTGACACATTGATCTTCTTCCACTTGGACTTTGGGCCTTGCAATGTCTTGGTCTAAGTAGATATTCTTCATCAATCGAACAAGTCGATGATTTGTCCAGTGGGACATGGTTTAAATAGTACAGACATCACTTAGATCTTTGATCCAAACATGACATAATCCAGGAAGTGTCAATGTTTTGATCCATGTGGTTTTGTATCTGTCTTACTTGCAGAAGAGGGTGATTGTTACAATAAGGATATACTAAGCACACCTAGCCAGCAAGAGGACATCGTTTGAATTGGCTTTTCACTTAGTTTCCCCTATGATTCCACTCTAGACACTGGAGTCATGGCCAACTCTGGCAATAGTGTCTCCCAGAAGGATGAGCTTTTCTTCTTTTAAAATGGCAGTGAGGACTTCATCAAGGTCAGAATAGGACATTACCATAACATCTTCATTTCAGCCAAGGGTCAGTGGATAGGCATTGATGACGGTGACATATTGGTTATGGCTGAGCTGTAGGTGAGATGTTGTGCCAAATGCGGCTCTTGACCAATTTGGAAAGCCTTCAATTTAATTTCAGAAGAGTGGGATCGAATGAAATCAGCTGTACCAGACTTCTGCATCCAGAGCACTGAGTTCAAGCATCATTGTCACCCAGGCTGGCTTATGGTAATGATATTGAACAATGTGGCCTCCTGGAACAGAACATTGCCAGATTGCAAATCGAGAAGGGAGCATTCCAACAGCTTAAGGCTGATGGCTATTGTAAAAGTTGCTTAGTGTTTCATGGAGAGGTCTGGAAGCTCATGTGGTTGAATATAAAGCATTTATTGTTAACCCATTACTATATACGTATCCATGGTAGTGCCCTGAATGGGTGCTGTCTCCATGCTGGCACCTTCCAGACTTTGCTATACGCACAGTCTGATGTCATGTGACTCTTTACTTCAGGTGGTACTGTTCTCGAATCCCATCTTAACCCTTCCTCTGCTGAACATACAATGCCCAAAGAGAAACCTGGAAGACATGATGAGAGGAGAAAGCGCAAGAGATCCAATAGCATGCTGACCATTGGGATTTGCAAATTTAATACTATTCTTCATGGAGTGTGGACTTTGCTGGTTCAGCCTGCACTTATCCCCATCCCTAATGCCCATGTGAAGATGGTGATGAGCCACCTTCTTGAACTACTGCAGTCCATGTGGCGTAAGTACTAAGTGCGATTAGGAAGGGCAAGGATCATCTGCAGACCAAGGTCAATTGAACAATATCCCCTATGATAATAGGGTGGTGTCTTTCTTCCTAAGGATAACAATGCCATCTGTCAATGCTGGAAAGAATATTTTGAACAACTCCTCAACCTTGAATCTACAATAAAGAAAGAACAAAGAAAAGTAGAGCACCGGAACAGGCCGTTCGGCCTCCAAGCCTGCGCCATGATGCCCTAACTAAACTAAAAAAGACCTCTGCCCTTACTCGGTCCGTATCCCTTTATTCCCTTCCTATTCATCTACCAATCTGAAAGCCTCTTAAATGTTGCTAATGTGCCTGCTTCCACCACCTCCTCTGGCAGCGCATTCCAGGCACCCACCACTCTCTGAGTGAAAAACTTTCCCTGCACACCTCCCTTAAACTTTTCCCCTCTCACCTTGAACCTGTGCCCCTTGTAATTGACACTACTACCCTGGGAAAAAACCTCTGACTATCCACCCTGTCTATACCTCTCATAATTTTGTAGACCTCTATCAGGTCTCCCCATGGCCTCCATCTTTCCAGTGAAAACAATCCTAGTTCATTCAACCTCTCCTCATAGCCAACACCTTCGAGACCAGGCAACATCCTGGTGAACCTTCTTTGCACTCTCTCCAAAGCTTCCACATCCTGCTGGTAGTGTGGTGACCAGATCTGCACACAATACTCCAAAATTCAGCCTAAACAATGTTTTATTTTGCTGCAACATGATTTCTCAATTGTTGTACTCAATGCACCAGCTGATGAAGGCAATCATGCCATATGCCTTCTTAATTACCTTGGCCACCTGTGTTGCCACTTTTAGGGAACTGTGGACCCGCATGCCCAGATCCCTCTGTATGTTAATGTTCCTAAGGGTTCTGCCATTTACAGTATAATTCACACCTAAATTTGATCCTCATTACCTCGCATTTGTTGGATTAAACTCCATCTGCCAGTTATATCTTCTTGCTATCCTCTGACAATCCCTGGCACTATCAGCTACTCCGCCAATCTTCATGTCATTTGAAACTTATTAAGCAGACCTTCCCACATTTTCCTCCGGATCATTTATATCTACTACAAACAACAGAGGTCCCAGCACTGATCCCTGCAGAACACCACTAGCTAAAGGTCTCCATTCTGAAAAACACCCTTCCACCATTACTCTCTGCCTTCTATAACCAAACCAGTTCTGTATCCATCTAGTCAGCTCACCCCAAATCCCATGTGATATTAGTTTTAGTATCAGTCTGCCATGTGGGACCTTGTCAAACACCTTACTAAAGTCCATATGAATACATCCACAGACCTTCCCTCATCAATTATCTATCACTTCTTCAAAAAACTCAATCAAGCTGGTGAGACATGACGTTCCTCGTACAAAACCATGCGGCCTGTCACTAACCAGTCCATTTTCTTCCAAATGTGCATCTATCCTGTCCCTCAGTATCTTCACCAAAAGCTTCCTCGCCACTGACGTCAGGTTCACTGGCCTATAATTTCCTGTCCTATCTTGTCTTTTTGTCTACTTATCTGTTATCCCACTCTATCTTGATGATTTTAAGAGTTGTTTGAGGAAATAATTATTAGGATAAAGTTGTGTTGCATAGTCAATATTGAAAATATATTATAGTAAGAAGCATCAATCAGCTGAGTCTTCAGACTTGCTGATCAAGAAAACACAAATATAATTGTGAACCATTGAGTCTTTGGCATCTGGCCTCTTGAATATTGTGTTACACAGAGACATCTCTTCGATGAATTAATCGCATTGAATAGTGTCATGCAGGAGAAAGTCTCCTACGTCTTCTATAGAATGGAAAGGTTCTTATGCAGTTTAGCTGCATTGCAAAGGTTGAATCTTTCCCTCAAATATGAATTTGTGTCCATATGGTGCAATGTACAGAGCATGCTAAAGAGGGCAGAGACAGTTACCAAACTGTCCACAGAGTGTTATAAATAATTAACAGGATATTTTCCTGTCAAATTTACAATATTGCATAATGCTGCTAAAGTAAAATTTACTTTCTGGTTTATTTAACAGTCATGGTGGGGTTTCCAATAGGCCGTATATGAACTAACTCTGCATTATCTCATTCCTGTTCGTAATAGTAATGACCCATGCTGCATATATTTTGGACAATACTTGAAACAAAATGCCAACAATGGGCATTATCATTATCATTTTCCTGTGGGGTGAATTCATTGATGAGTCGTGAAAGGGGGAGAAATATCATGCATGATTGAGGGGGAGGCTTAAGTGGGAGGTGAGGAGGGCAGTGTAGATAACAAGGCGCCCAGCCTGGACAGAGGAGAGGCACCAAGGCCCATGATTTCTCTCCTGGTCCTCAGCCCAACCTTCAGTTTGTTTAGGCCACCGGCAGCAAGTTATCATTACGGGGCAACCTTTATTAAAGTTGGTCAACTTCTGACCATGTTTTCATCTGTGTGGGGGTGTGGGTGGGTGGGGAGTGGTGGCAATGGTAGGGGAGCACGATGCCTCCTCCCACAATGTTCAGCTCTTAATTATGGATTCTTTAAATCAATCAAATTAGTTAACTGAATTTAAATTGCATCAGCTGTTCTGGTGGGATATGAAACCATGCCCTTAGTGCATTAACCTGGGCCTTTGGATTACTCGTCCAGTAACATTACCACTATTCCACCATTTCCCCAGTGACCTGCCTTCTGTCATAAGATCGGAAGTGAGGATATTTGCTGATGATTACACCATGTTCAGCACCATTTGCAACTCCTCAGAAACTGAAGCAGTCCATGTCAACATGGCCATGACAACATTCAGACTTGGGCTGATAAGTGGCAAATAACATTTGTGCCACACAAGTGCCAGGCAATGAAGATCTCCAACAGGAGAGAATCTAACCATATTCCCTTGACAATGATAATCACTAAATCCCCCACAATCAACATCCTGGGGGTTACCATTGACCAGAAACACAACTGCAGCTATAAATGCAGAAACAACACTTTTTACTGTATCCGAATACATGTGACAATAATAAATCAAATTAAAAATGTGGGTCAGAGGGTGGGAATTCTGAGACAAGCAACTCACCTCCTGACTCTCCAAAGCCTGTCCAAGGCACAAGTCAGGAGTGTGATGGAACACTCAATCTCCTGAAATACCAATATAATTAACATCCCAGTGAATATCACACATCAATTGAAACAAATAATGATAAGCTTCACACTTGGATAGATGAAAGTACTGTATAATATGATTCTTTTAAAATTTCTCAAAACTTCAGAGTGAAAAGTATATCTAGTTATTAGCATATATAGAAATCATAGAAACCCTACAGTGCAGAAGGAGGCCATTCGGCCCATCGAGTCTGCACCGACCACAATCCCACCCAGGCCCTATCCCCACATATTTACCTGCTAATCCCTCTAACCTACACATCTCAGGACTCTAAGGGGCAATTTTTAACCTGGCCAATCAACCTAACCCGCACATCTTTGGACTGTGGGAGGAAACCGGAGCACCCGGAGGAAACCCACGCAGACACGAGGAGAATGTGCAAACTCCACACAGACAGTGACCCGAGCTGGGAATTGAACCCGGGACCCTGGAGCTGTGAAGCAGCAGTGCTAACCACTGTGCTACCGTGCCGCCCAATATGTCATGTAACTTATGTAATATAGCATGTAACATGGGGCAGCACTGCTGCCTCACCTTGCCAGGGACCCAGGTTCGATTCCCAGCTTGGGTCACTGTCTGTGCAGAGTCTGCACGTTCTCCCCATGTCTGCGTGGGTTTCCTCCGGGTCTTCCGGTTTCCTCCCACAGTTCGAAAGATGTGCTGGTTAGGTGCTTTGGCCGTGCTAAATTCTCCCTCAGTGCACCCGAACAGGTGCCAGAGTGTGGCGACTGGAGGATTTTCACAATGACTTCATTGCAGTGTTAATGTAAGATTACTTGTGACACTAATAAATAAACTTTATGCACTTCACAACTTGTGCAATTATTGCACCAGGAACTGTGTTCATTCCAGAATTTTAAATTAATGACATATGTCTTTTTCTCAAATAGAAGCCTCAATTTTTAAAATATATTTTGAGCATTTCTACCTGTTCTTGCAGGTAATGTCCTTGACTTGAATTTGTTTTCTTGTACTGTGAGCAGCTGGATATGCCATTGTGAATGACAAAAAACTGTTTGAGTGAGGTGCCAAATTTACCATTATTATACCCTTCACCGTCATGCGTCGCTTGAATAATTCATGTAGAAGATGAGCAGTTGCCCGTCGGTGAACTGAAGCAGAACATCTCCCAGCACGATTTCCTTTCACCTGGTAGAATTTCCAAGCTGTTGCTGTAATGCGAGTCAAGTTGTTTCTGAGTAAATTGCCCCACTGAGATGAAGGATGAGATTCCTCTGTTTCTGCAAAATGAATTATATTCTAAGCAGATTCTCCTTACGAAAAAAAAACATCAATTCAATTTTGGTGGAGAGAAAAAGGTTTTATAGGATGCCAAAGTAGATGGATTGTCAGTTTGTTCCTGAGGCTCCAAGTTTCCACTCTCCTAGCATGATTTGATCAAGTCAGATTTAAAATGATGTGACATTCAAATTGGGGAAGCAAATTTATTCCATTGATACGCATCGCAATTCCTCCATTCATGAGAAAAACAAAATAATAATTTGTCAGTGTGAAATAATAATGTTTGTGAATTACACTTATGAGCCTCTTTGAGGGTGCACTGACAAATACGGTTGAGTTACAGACATTCTTGCGTGTTCACAATAACTCGTTAATCCCTGCAGAAACTCAAGGCAGCTTAAAACATGTTTGACTTCCAACAAATTCTCAATCCAAGAAAGTGCAAATGTTCTGAAAAATCATTCGAAGTGTATACTGCTTTCACCTCTGGGTTGACATCAAGGTTGACAGATTGAAGAGATCCTTTCCTGAATGATTCGCATATGTTAAGTTCATCTAGCCTATATAGAATTAATTATTTGCAGCATAAAACTGGCATGATATTTGTTAGAATTAGTAACAGCGTGATAAACCAGAAGGTGAACAAAAAAATACTGAAAAAGTAGTCACTTAAGTAGAATGGGGTGTTCTGACATTGGAGCTTGACACTTTGTTCAGGTGTTATAGGGAGAGTACTAAACTGTACCCAATTCATTCTGTTACTGATTGCCTCCTAAATACCGTTGGTGCAAAGACCAAACATAATTCATTCCTCTGAGTGTTTTTCCTCAGTTGGTAAGTACAAAACATTTAATCAAGCAACTGCTTGGGGGAAATAAATAATGAAGGTTGAGGTTTTAATATGATTACATAGAGAGGTTTAAGAATTAATAAGAAAATCATAGAAAAGGATGACGGAATGAATCAGGCTGCACTTTTTTGAACTTTTTTTGACACTTTTAAAAAATCACTTGTACTGATGGGAAGCTCTTTCAGCGATCTTTTGTGGCCGCACGTCCACTCCAGGAGGAGGGATTCGTTCCTCCGGTGGGGAGGAGGGATCGCCCGCAGAGTGGCAGCGGACACCCCTGCCCCCCTCCCTCCCCACCGATCACCCGCAGAGTGGCAGCAAACACCCCTGCCTCCCTCCCTCCCCACCGATCACCCGCAGAGTGGCAACAGACACCCCTGCCCCCCACCAGAGATCCATCCACCCCCCCCCACCAGTGAGCAATCGGGCCTCCCCCCCACCACCAGACAATGGTCAGCCCTCTCGCCCACCCCCAGAGATACATCTGACACGGCTCCTCCTCTTCCCCCCCAGAGGATGCTCTGACCCGCCTCCCTCCTCACCATCCCAGAGGATGCTCTGACCCGCCTCCCCCCCCCCCCCGCCCGCCCCAGAGGATGATCTGTGCCAGAGAGCCACTCTCTCCGCTTTCTGCTTTTTTTTCCCCAACCCGGGCGCGCTTTTTCAAATGTTTTTCGAACTGCGCATGCGCAGTTCAGATCTCCGATCGTTCCAGCAGCGCTAAGCCCCGCCCACAGCACGGATCGGAATGGAGCTGGCTGAAAGCGTATGGGCGCTTCTCAAAGCGGATTGCAAGGTCGGATCTGTACTACGCCCAGATTCGGCACTTAGAATCAAAATGGTAAAATCGAGTCCTCTGTGTTTTCTTTCTCAAAAAAACTTTGCAGCAACTCTTTGTTTTTCTTCAACCCAAGTTCTATTTTCCTTAAACTTAAAGTCGCAGATCTTGCTTCTGAGGGTTATTTTCTCTTTTTTTCTATATATTTCTAAACGTTTGACTCTCTTGGCCAATCCAGATTTGTTCTGTGTCCATCCCTTAAGTTCTGGCAATATCTTAACATCTCAAATGGGTCTATTCACCCAAAGACAGGTATTCAGGTGAGATGTTTTTCAGACTTCAATTAAAACAGGATATGCACAGATGTCGGGCCAGAGGCAGTGTCGTCATAATCTTATCCTCATCACCAGATGTAATGATACACTTTCACAGATTTCATTAGAAACACAAATGGTGTTTATTAATAAGAAAAACTGTATTGAGACTAGCAGCTTACATGGCTTCCCTTATTCCCCTATATGTCTACTGCCTAAGAGAGGAATTCACCCCCTGGGGTGATAACCCACTCCCAATTGGGCCCCCAAGCCAGGTGACCCTCTTCTGCTGTGTTGCCCCGAAAGGGACAATCACCACAATCACAGGCAGTTTACAATACTTCCAGTATGCAGTCTGTATATTAACAAGAGTATCAGGTTATGTCCCCTGCACCTGTTATAGGCTTTGAAAGTTTTTTTTATTTCAAAAGGCTTTAAAACAAACTGAGAATTGAATGCTCAAAGCTTTAATTTCAGGATATTACTGTATTTATGTCAATATGTTACAATGATATTTTTCTATTATGAACTCCACAGAGAAAAACAGGAGCAACGTGTTCACAAAAACGGCTGTTAATGATTTTCTTTTTCTGTTGCTGGTTAGAAAAAAAACAGAAATTGTTTATCGTTTTAGTGAATCCTAATTTTGATGCACATTAAATTAAAAATTCTGTCCTGAATCATTTATGAGGCTTAACTATTTTAAATATGAAAACCTAGAGACTGGATGAAAGGGTCATTAAAATTGATTGGGACATTTAAACCTCCCTTTGTTTTTCTGTTTTAACTTGTTCTTCTGAGCAGGTGACAAGGGCACCTGCTTTAAGCCAGTGAGGTCCTTCTTCAAATATGTCGATTATGGCATTGGGTTCAAATACAATTTTAACTTGCGGCCGGAATAGGTGAATCATTCTAGCTCTCTCCTGCCAGGTGAAGGTAATGGGAAGGGTTGTCAGGGACAGAAGTGACTCAAATTGGTTAGCTTTTAAACTGATTTTAATGTTGCCCCATGAAGAAGTACAAGTCACTCCTGCCCTAATCTCCCCACTTAATTGAATAAAGCTACGTTCCCTTGGTGCCTGATGGAGGCCTCCTGTCATCTGCAATTCTGTTTTAATTTTCTGGCCCAAATGATGTCCCACATATTTCTGATGGACAACTGACCAAGGACAGTGAGATAGAACCTGAGTGATTAGGCCTCATATTACTGAAGTCAGGAAAGTTTGACATGTGCTTTGGTCCTCCCCTGGCTGATTCTCGCTTAAGGTTAAAACAGGGCTTTAAAATCTATGGCCGGAATTTTCTGGCCATTCACGCCCCGTTGCTGCTGCAAGCGAGGATGGAGAACTTGGCTCTGACCAAGGGTCATCTAGACTCAAAACGTTGGCTCTATTCTCCCTCCACAGATGCTGTCAGACCTGCTGAGATTTTCCAGCATTTTTCTGCTTTTGTTTCAGATTCCAGCATCTGCAGTATTTTTGTGTTTATCGGAGAATTTGGCGCTCAGCCAAATCTCCATTCACTGCAGTGAATCCCGCCAGCATGAACGGCCGGAAAAGTCCGGCCCAACTTTGAGCATTTTGTGGGGTAATTTATTTATCGATGGAAATTTATGTTAATTAAAGACTATATGAGTTGACAAACATTAGTGCTGCCATAATGCTTCCAACGGGTGCGTGGTAAGCAATCACACATCTCGATTTTCTGTCGGCTAGTTTTAACAAAAAGAACTTAGACACTTAAAGTCTGAAGGCAAGAACTTGAAGCTAAGTACAAGCTGACTTGGGGAGAACATGGTGCTTGAGTGTCAGAAAGGGATTTTTGACACTATGAAACCCATGTTCCTAGGCCGCCCTCCACCAATAAGGAGCTAAACCTTCCCTTTCAATACTGCAAGATCCTAACAAATCTGAAATGCCTCTGCTAGACCTCAGGATTCGATTCTAGATAATGTGACCCCATCTCAGTGCTCACAAACCATGAATTCACACACACAGCGCTACTTAATTATATAACTGCCTTAGTGCTTCCAGATCTACATTTTCAAATCATGGTGATGTTTAATACAGGTTGATTTTTGCAAAAACCATCATTATAAGGTGTCTAACTATTATGGTGTCATCTTCTACAAAATTCCATTTAAATGGTGTAACTTTTGTCAAACCACATACAAAACAAAAGCTCTTATACTGACTCCTGTTTTACATAAAATGCAGTTTATGTGAACTAATAAAGGTGATTATGACAGGTGATTCAAATCCCTTCACCCCCTTTCACTTGCTTGTCATTTCATTTTCAAAGGAGGCAGCATGGTGTACTATTTCCAGTGGCAGCTGTGATCTTCAATGTAATGTATGCAAAACATTACGGATGGCTGTCAGAGGCAATGGTACTCATCACTCCTGACAACAAATATTAAACTGACTTTCGATAATAATTTCATTTCATTCAGTCCGCAAAACAATTATGTTCTGGCATATTATTCAGAAAATAACATGCTCTAAATATTATTGCAATGGTTTATTGTTCTATTCAAATTGGACGTTGAAAGGCGATGTGCTCAAAATGCTTCTGCACCATGGGGTGAATTTTTAAATGTAACATTGGAACATATGTAACACAGTGAAAATAGTCGGCTGCTCTCTGTAATGACTTCAATCAGGCCATGAAGGTTGGCCTAATGGAATATGAACTCCCTGATTAAGGAGTCAATTGATGGGCCAATCAAGGAGTCTTTTTCTTGTATTTAACTGGGAGTGTCCGTTCCTCTGGCACTCCCGAAGGTAGTCTGCTGACTGATAGCACTCTGTGTACTGCTATTGGTATTGCAAATAAAGGGATTTTGGTGAAGGGACTTCTGCCTCTGAAGACTTATTACGCTGCCTAATATTATTTGGTGCAGCTGTCAAAAAGAAAGAAGTGTACTTGTACACCATCCTTACAACCAATCCATTTGAGAAAACAATCTGAAAAGGTCTGAAAACTAATAAAACATGTGCACAATATCTGAATTTGGCCAGAATTGGAAAAGGATTTTTAAACAAAATGTTAGAAGCACCCCACAACCGCCACCCCCCACCCCACCCTACCCCCACCTTCCCCCCCCCCCCCCCGCCCCCCAACCCGAGCAAACATCTGTGCTCAAACATGACATCCAGAAACACAGCAACAATAATCCAGCAGCAAGTTGGAGAGAGAGAAAAGAACAATGTTTGTAAATTCAAAGAAACAAGAAAAGAATGAAACAGAGTAAAAGTTCTCTGGCCACAGATAAACATAAGGAATATCATAAAACGTGAGGTGAAAATCCTGCTTAGCAATGAGGAAATGAAGCAGCAGGAGCCGGCAGGCTCAACTACTCAAAGTCCAGACTTTCCAACCCATCATAACACACATTCAGGAGCCCCCCTTAAGATGAGTGTCCAGACCCACTGAGAAAAAAACTGGCACCAAGAACCCTCTTCCCACCTGTTGCCATAAACTAAGATGGGCAACCAACATCAAAAAGCCACCAAGGCACAAGTCAACATCTGGAATACCCACCATTCCATTCAGGCCCAAGGTCACATTATCAAAGCTCCATCTTCACACATCCCTTCTTCCCCAATCCCATCCAATCCTTTTCCAACCCTTACCCATTCTTTTCTTTCATCTCCACCATTCCTCTCACCTTTCCTTTTTGCCTTCCTCATTGCCCTCTTATGTTTCTTTTCCTCTAACCCCCACCCACCAATCCTCTTCACTTCTCTCTTCCTCCTTTTTCTTCCCATTGCACTTTATCCTTGCCTTCCTCTTTCTATTACATTCCTTCTTTCTTCACACCTTCTCTTCCATTTCCTTTCTTCATCTTTTCCTGCCTCCCCTTCATATATCACACATTCATTCCTCTTTTATCTCTCTTTTCCAAAGCTGCAATCCTCTCTGGCCTGATTTTTATCGTGGATTTGTTTGCTTTTTGTTTTGTTTGATTCTGCCTCACTCTCTATTGATCTGGTCCACATCCTTGTCACTCACTGACCACATGTTGGTCCTCCTGCCACTTAGTTCTGCTCACCTCAAGGGATCTGTCTACTTACCAGCTCCTTCTTTGAACACTATTGTGGCACTATATCCTCAAAGCTTTTCTGTGCAGTCACCACGCTGAGATTTCAACACTCTCCAATGTTACGACTTTATTCCAGTCTGACCAAAACATCAAGCATGTAGCATGATCTAAGACTGTTCACCGTGTTGTACCTGTACTGAAACTTGCTAAGAGTTTTAACAACACCAGGTTAAAGTCCAACAGGTTTATTTGGTAGCAAATGCCATGAGCTTTCGGAGCACTGCTCCTTCGTCAGATGGAGTGGATATCTGCTCTCAAACAGGGCATGCAGAGACACAAAATCAAGTTACAGAATACTGATTAGAATGCGAATCTCTACAGCCAACCAGGTCTTAAAGATACAGACAATGTGAGTGGAGGGAGCATTAAGCACAGGTCAAAGAGATGTGTATTGTCTCCAGACAGGACAGTTAGTGAGATTCTGCAAGTCCAGGAGGCAAGCTGTGGGAGTTACTGATAGTGTGACATAAACCCAAGATCCCAGTTTAGGCCGTCCTCATGTGTGCGGAACTTGCTGACAGACTCAGCACTATGTTGGTTAGAAGGAATCATTGCTGAACATCATATTGTGTTTTTTTTAATGATATAAAGGCACCAACCACTCATAAAGGATTGGGTAAACACATTGTGGATTCATTTATTATTTCTAGGCACACATGAACAGATATACATGGACAGAATGCTTGGAGACATCAGATCTGTGCATGTGTGTGCTCTGCTGAAGGCAAAAGTAAAACTAAACTGGAACGCACGACACACTTCCCTCCTAGTGATGCCATGCTCATATCCCTGAAGGCATAATACAACAGCACATAACCTCACCCCCTACCTCCCATTGTGCTCCCTATTGTGTCCTGTGTCTATCAGTGCACAAGGGTTGGATTTCAGCCCCTTCATATTGAAGAACACAATTAATACTAA
Source organism: Mustelus asterias (assembly GCF_964213995.1). NCBI lineage: Eukaryota > Metazoa > Chordata > Chondrichthyes > Carcharhiniformes > Triakidae > Mustelus > Mustelus asterias. Next base: position 97,420,811 of record NC_135802.1, on the reverse strand, counting down.
AATTGGGGTCCATAGATTTTTAATGGTTTTCAATGCTGTACATTAATTCATTTAACCTTAGGATAAGGATTCACGCAACATGTACACTTTATCCTTTCCTGCGTCTTGAAATTTAACTTAATTTATTGGGGCATTAAAGAAAGATAGAAAAGATAATTGCTCACATTTTGATATTGTTATCACCAATTGAATACAACCCCCCCCCCCCCCCCCCCCCACCCCCCCCCCCACTTCAAGCAAGAGGAAAGTACGGTTGGGAAAGTCAGCATAAACTTACAAAAAGATTATTACGCTTCTTTGGTTTGCAAGAACAAGAACCTGAAAGCAAGTCAGACAATGGTCCCTCCATCTCTCAGAGCTGGATTGATTCCAACCCAAATTGACAAATGGAAGTCACCTCTGTCTGACAGCCTTAAGAGTTCCAAATGAAATGAATTTGAGTGTTTTCACTCCAGTCTCCATTTGGTGTAAGTACACAGGACAAACCTTCCCAGTAATTAAGCACTAACAGACATTCCCACTCAGCGAAAGCACAAGAATGGCTGGTTTGGGAAATGGAAATGTCAATCTAACACAATAGGGTTCGTCTTCTGAGATTGGGGCCATGTCACATCACCAAAGCAGAAGAGAAGAAGCTTTACTTTTTACTTAACCCATGAGAAACCTTTCTGAAAGTCTTCAGATTAAAAACAGGTATTAAACAAAGAACAGGAAATATTGCACAGCATTGGCTTTACAGACTATTTTGTTTTCTCTGTATTTCTCCATTGGTTATCCTTCTTCTCCTCCTGGAGGATTATTGTCAGTTGCCCTCCTGTATAAGCCAAGTGCTCCATTGTTTATTTTGTGAGACATAATTGAGAGTAGCAGCAGGTTATTTGATGATGACAGCGTCACAGCCGATCCCAATCCTGTCCACATACATGTATATCTAGGTTACTGGACAATGATCAACAGGACAATCCTCTGGCAGTCAATGTGGAAATGGAAGGGGAATAAAACTAATTGGATACTTCTTTCAAAGAGCAAGAACAGTCACACTGGGCTGAATGATCACCTTCTGAGCTGTATCATTCTAGGACACTCTGAAAGCTTGGTAATTTTCTGCTGTTTTTAAATTAAATGTACTGAAACCAATTGTAGCAAAAAGCTCAGATCACTCAATTTAGCATAGACCAAAGTTGGAAATAAATAGTTCCATTGTTGTTAATCGATAGAAAAGAAAGAGCTAAAGCAGGAGACAGTGGGATGAATGGTGACTTTAACACAGGGAGAAATAAAATAAGAAGCTCTTATTGCTCATATTAACTAACATTCAGTACTAATGAACTGGAACAATACCAATTGCTTTGAATAATGCTCTTATTTCTCAAATGATGTTCACTGATAAATCTGCTCCACAAATACACTGAAATCAGTGTTTTTCCATCTGGTTGGGCAGTGGAGCGATGCATTGGATCTTCAGCAAGCTATATACATAGGAGATGGGTTTTGTACAATGATTCCCCTTGAGCAGTTTCTGATCTGTGTGGTACCATCAGAAAAAGTGCTAAATGGAAGAAATGCTTTTTTTTCTTATAAACAAGGTAAAATGCAATGAAAGTATGTGAATTGCTCTCAGCTGCCTCTCATTGCTACTGGTACAGACCAAGAAACAGGAGGTCAGTTCACACACTTAGCCAGACAAGGGCAAATGATGAAGACAGAAGACAGAACAAAATATTTGCAAAGTTCAACATTAAAAATCTAAGGACTGCTGCTGATGCGCGACAATCAAGCACGAGGTACAAGGCTTCAGCGATTGAAGGCTTTTATTGACAAACAATGGAACTATCTAACACGAGTACACCAATCCAGACTGGAGGGGTCCCGCCTGAGCAGAGGGTCTTATACCTCTCCCCAGGAGGCGGGCCCCGACCGGGATGTGCCATAACAACATCCACCACAGGTATATTAATCCCACAGTGTAAACACCCTAACCCAACAACATTATAACAACCCCCACAGTGGCAACACCCTAACCCAACAGTAACATTGGAATAACCCCACAGTGGTAACCAACGATGGTTCACCACATTCACCCCTCCTTTAAAAACAAAGGCCGGCGGGGTGCGAAAACAGGTCACATATATACAAAATTCACAAGTCCAGACGGTCTGGAGGACCGCACCGTCGCTGTGATCTCAACACCGGTTGCGACACCGGAGCAGGTGCTTGCGGTGGTGTTCTCTCCAAAACAGCGTCCAGCTGTCCCCTCGAGTACTCCCGGGCCGGTTGACCCTGGTGAGGCGGTGGTGCAGGGGATCCTGGAACCTTCTGTGGTGGCGCCGATCTCCGAGTCTCAGGCAAGCTGTACATGGGAGTATAACTGTTATGCACTGGTCCCGGTGCTGACCGCGCCACGTCTGGGGAAGAAAGAAGTGAAAGGGGGTTCGTGACAGGGGGTATAGGAGCGACAGGAGTTGCTACGTCCCCTGCGGGCGCCAGGTCTCGAATCGAGACCGTGTCCTCTCGCCCGTCAGGATATGCCACATAGGCATACTGAGGGTTGGCGTGGAGGAGTTGGACCGGTTCGACCAAGGGGTCGGACTTGCGGGCCCTCACATGTCGCCGCAGAAGGACGGGTCCTGGGTACGTCAACCAGGCTGGTAAAGATATCCCCGAGGACGACTTCCGAGGGAATGAGAACATCCTCTCGTGGGGAGTAGCATTGGTTGCCGTACACAGGAGGGAGCAAATGGAATGAAGCGCATTTGGAAGGACCTCCTGCCAACGGGAGACTGGAAGGCCCCTGGACTTCAGCGCCAATAGGACAGCCTTCCAGACTGTAGCATTCTCCCTCTCCACCTGTCCGTTACCCCTAGGGTTGTAGCTCGTGGTTCTACTAGAGGCAATCCCGTATGAGAGCAGGAATTGCCTCAAGTCGTTACTCATGAACGACGAGCCCCTGTAGCTATGTATGTAGCAGGGGTACCCGAACAGGGTAAAAAGATCACTGAATGCCTTAATCACTGTGGCAGTCGACGTGTCCGCACAGGGGACAACAAACGGGAACCGGGAGTATTCATCTATGATAAGGGGGCCCTTAAAATCCACACTCAGCCTCTCGAAGGGGCGAGTGGCCTTGACCAATTGTGCCCGGTCCGGTCGATAAAAGTGCGGTTTGCATTCCGCGCAAATCCGACAGCTTCTCGTTACTGACCTGACATCCTCCACCGAGTAGAGCAGGTTGCGGGCTTTTATGAAGTGGTAGAGTCGAGTGACTCCAGGATGGCACAGGTCATTGTGGAGGGCGTTCAAGCGGTCCTCCTGCATGATAGCGCATGTTCCGCGCGAGAGGGCATCCGAGGGCTCATTGAGCTTCCCTGGACGATACATAATATCGTAATTATAGGTGGAGAGCTCAATTCTCCACCGCAAGATCTTATCATTCTTGATCTTGCCCCTCTGCGTATTACTGAACATAAACGCCACGGATCGTTGATCCGTGATCAGGGTGAACCGCTTCCCCGCCAGGTAATGGCGCCAGTGTCTGATGGCCTCCACAATGGCCTGAGCCTCCTTCTCCACCGCTGAATGCCGAATTTCGGGACCTTGAAGGGTGCGGGAAAAAAACGCGACGGGCCTGCCTGCCTGGTTTAGTGTGGCGGCCAGGGCGAAATCCGATGCATCACTTTCCACCTGAAAAGGGATGGATTCATCCACCGCGTGCATCGTGGCTTTCGCAATGTCGCTTTTCAAAGCCTTGAAGGCCAATTGGGCCTCCGGCATGAGTGGGAAGGTCGTGGACTTGATGAGCGGACGGGCTTTGTCCGCGTAGTTGGGGACCCACTGCGCATAATAAGAAAAGAAGCCGAGGCATCTCCTCAGTGCTTTTGTGCTAGCGGGCAAGGGAAGTTCAGTAAGGGGGCGCATACGGTCTGGATCAGGGCCGATGACCCCGTTTTCCACCACGTATCCAAGGATAGCTAACCTGCGCGTACGGAATACGCACTTCTCCCTGTTATAGGTCAGATTCAGGCGAGATGCAGTGCGCAGAAAGTTTTGGAGATTCGTGTCATGGTCCTGCTGGTCATGGCCGCAGATGGTGACGTTATCCAGGTACGGGAAGGTAGCCCGCAACCCGTTCTGGTCCACCATTCGGTCCATAGCACGCTGGAAGACTGAGACCCCATTGGTGACACCAAATGGAACCCTAAGAAACTGATATAGACGACCATTTACCTTGATGTTCATCATCGAACTGTCAAGCCTGTGATGCTTTGTCTGGTCCAGAGAGATCGACGCCACCGTTGGCCCCCGGGCGTCACTGCATGCAGCCGAGGTTGATACTGAGGACCCCTGCTGGTCGCTCCTGGTCATCGTCGACCATGATAGCCGCCCCCATGAATCGCACGTGGGTGAGGGCGCCAAGCGTAGCGACTCCTGGTGGTCATCCTCCTCCTCCGTCAGCCACGATGGCGCCGTCCTGGATTCGCACGTGGTCGGGCCTCGTGGGTACTGCGATGTCGAAGGAGATTGTCTCCGCTCTGGAGGGTCACAGGCTGCATTGTCGTTCTTGGGCTTCGATCTGCAAACTTTAGCATAGTGCCCCTTTTTACCGCACTGGCTGCAGATCGCCGTTTTTGCTGGACACTGTTGCCGTGGATGCTTGGCTCCTCCGCAAAAATAGCATCGCTGGCCGCCTGGAGCTGCCGCCGTCGTCGGGTCGATATGGGAGCGCGAGCCCGTGGGGCGAGGAGGGATTTGTGCTTGCTCCTGCCACGTTGTCTCCGCGTGGTCTTCGGGGTACAGAGCCAAGCTTTTCGACGCTGCCTCCAGCATCTCAGCCATCTCCATCGCTTGGGTCAAGTTGAGGTTCCCTTTCTCCAATAGCTTAAACCGGATGTACGAGGACCCTACCCCTGCTACGAACGCATCTCGGGCGAGGTCGTACATATATTGCTCAGCCGACACATCTTTGCAGTCGCAGCCCCTGGCAAGCTGCAAGAGCTCATTGGCGTAGTCCTCCATGGTTTCGCCCGACTGCCGACGTCGTGTAGCGAGGAGGTAACGAGCGTGAATCTCGTTGGGTGGTCTCGTGTATCATTTCTTCAAGAGCTCGATGGCCCTCGGGTAAGTGGTGGCCGCACGAATCGCAAGATAGACCGTGCCGCTTACCCTCGCGTGGAGGACCTGGAGTTTGTCGTCGTCCGTAGTAACTGCTGCAGAGGCTGCCAGGTAGTCCTCGAAACACTTCAACCAGTGGTCGAAGGTGTTAGAGGCACCGACCGCACGTGGGTCCAGCGTCAGACGCTCTGGTTTCAGCATTTGCTCCATACTCTCTTTACTGTCGAGAGTTTTGTGTTTGTCAATAAAATTGATGCGCGACAATCAAGCACGAGGTACAAGGCTTCAGCGATTGACGGCTTTTATTGACAAACAATGGAACTATCTAACACGAGTACACCAATCCAGACTGGAGGGGTCCCGCCTGAGCAGAGGGTCTTATACCTCTCCCCAGGAGGCGGGGCCCGACTGGGATGTGCCATAACAACATCCACCACAGGTAAACACCCTAACCCAACAACATTATAACAACCCCCACAGTGGCAACACCCTAACCCAACAGTAACATTGGAATAACCCCACAGTGGTAACCAACGATGGTTCACCACAGCTGCTAAGTAATATGAAAGTCACTCAGCATACAACTCGACCCAGTGTTATCAGATTCAAAATAAATTGATTTCATTTCTTCTGTTACATCACATTGACTGATCTGCAAGATATAATGGAGTATTTTGGCCTGAAAAAAGATGTCCTGCTTATCTTATGTTAACACATAACTGTTATTTTCTCTGAGGGTAGGTGCCAACCCAAGATGATGAGACCCCAATAAGGATAGGCAGAAAGCTAGCACTTTACATGAGAAAACACCGAGCACTCCAGACCCAACAAGCTTCATCTTTCAGATAATCACCTCAGAAAAGAAAGGCCAATATTGGAACTTAGGACCAGATGTAAGCCAATTGGAATAGAATAGAATCCCTACAGTACAGAAAGAGGCCTTTCAACCAAGCAAGTTTGCATCAACTCTCCAATAGAGCATTTTACCCACACTCTGTCCCCGTAACCCCACTTATTTACCCCACTAATTCCCCTAATCTACACCTCTTGGGACACTAAGAGGCAATTTAGCACTTTGATCTCTTTCACTATTCAGTTACATAATCTGGCAAAATCTGTTAAGGTTTGTTTGACGATACACCTGTGAAATGTCTTGAGATGTCTCACTATGCCAAAAGTGATTATATATTGCAAATTGTTCTTTAATTTTAACATGTGCCCATCATGATTCCATAACTGTTCTCTTGCCTATACCGACACTGGGAGCAAGACTGGCACTGGGAGTGGCCTCAACTCAGACACCAGGAGCAGGACTGGCAGTGGGAGTGGCCCATCCTTCCCACACCAGGAGCGGCTCTGTGAAACGGTGGCACCAATGGAGAGTTGACAGGGCTTTCCCAGCTGTGAAGATTCCAAGATGGCGATTGAGAGCATTTGTTGTGTTTGTCATGATCATTTTGTTATTTGTCTGGTTTTAAACAAATCCAACTCACTGCTAATTTGGCATTATACAATAGGATTGATTTTATTGTTTTTGGATTTAAATGAATTCTTGTTGTGTAATATCTGTTGCTGCGGCATTAGCCTCTTAGCCAGATCGTTATTGTTAATGAGAATTGGTTCTCAATTGACTTACCTAGCTAAATAAAGATTAAATAAATACAAATTGGGCGCTGATTAATAATGGTGCCTACTTGTTTGACTTCATGATGCATGCACAAATGTGCTATCTGAGAATCAACCCGATTGTATAATGCCAAGCCAAAGGCAAATTATTATCATTGGATTCAGGTCCAGACATAAATGGAATATTGCAAAATCAAAACAAAAGCTTCCAAAAATATTAGCTCTGATAAAGGGTAGACACCTGAAATGGCAGAAGCTGTCTTCTCTCTTGAAAGATTGACTGACCTAATGAGTATCTCCTGTTCTTATTTTAGGAACACTTCTTCACTGAGACATGGGGAGGAGGAACAGAATTTGAAGTAGATTCTACCCTCAGTTCTCCCTGATTCTGCATGAATGTAGGCGCACCACCTCTCCGTTTTAACCTTCAATTTGAAGTTGCCATAGAATATCCTTCAATGATTTGCATTTTTTCTACTGCCAAATTTTACAGAATATCATTACCATAGCGATGGAAGCCATTAGGAATTGTGAGGCTTCCTTTGAGACAATACAGCGAGGCACAGTCATTTTCGAATATAGTATTGGCCTTTCATCTTTAATTAAGTGCGTTCAACTATCATTGTGTGCTTGCTGAGCTGTCTGCCAACACCTTAGTCTGAAGTGAGACTTAATTCTTTGCTTCTAAAATCTTCAAAGAATCCATACTATAAATGAAAACAGAACAGAAAGTGTGAAGCTGGTTTCGAAAGGCCATCAAAAAGTGACTGATAGAGCCAATGAAAAGCATTGTGTGGCTGTTCGAATTTGAAATGTGATCAACACCATCATCTCATCAGACCATAAGACCATAGGAAATAGGAACAGGAGTAGACCATTCAGCCCTTTAAGCCTGCTCGACCATTTAGTTAGATCATGGCAGATCTAACACTTTAAGTCCACTTTCCTGCCTTCTCTCCATAACCCTTAATTCTCCTCCTGATACAAAACCTATTGGTCTCAGCTTTGCAAATGTTCAAGGACTCGGCTTCCACAGTTTCCTGGAGTAAAGAATTCCAAAGATTCACCACCCTTTGAGAGAAGAAATTTTTCCTCAAATCCATCTTAAATTAGCAACCCCTTATTCTGTGACTATGCCCTCTGGTCCTACACTGTCCCATGAGGGGAGACATCCTTTCAATTTACCACATCTAATCCCTGAAGAATCTTATATGTTTCAATCATATCATCTCTCGTTTTTCTGAACTCCGTGGAGTTACAGACCCAACCTGTTTAATCTTTCCTCATTTGATGGTGCTGAGGGATTCACAAAGTGTTTTGCATTTCAATAATGTGTGGTAAAAATTACATGTCTTCAGATGATAGCAACCTACACCCACCATCATTTAATCCAATCCAACTAAATATTTTGAGTCGCTGTTGTCTAGCTGATTGGTGCAATGATTTTAACAAAGACACATTAGACGCCCAACTTTAGAAAGGATGTCAAAGATGTGAAAAGAATACACAAGGGTTTAATAAAATGATACCAAGGACAAAAAGCTTTATGGGGCAAAATTTATTAAATATATAGTATAGTGAAGTTTGTAATAGATACTTTTTTATTTTATTTCACCACAGTATTGCTCCGGAGGTATACCCATATTGGATGCTGGAAGAGTTGGCATAGAGTGTAAGGAAAAAGGGTGGTGGGTGAGGGGGCTGGATTGGCATGACTTAGCATTACATTGGCATAGGGGCTATAAGGGACTAGGGGGATGAGTGGGAGCATGAGTCGTCATTAAACATATGAACTGCCATTGAGGGTGGGTGAGGGCTATAAGTTGGCATGGATGGAGCATAGGGAACGGTTTTGGGGTAAAGAGGTGTGAGAGATGAGAACTCAAGTGCTTCACATTTGTCAAAAAACTGGGACAAAGTCCTAGAAAGGCAAGGAGGACATTTTGACCTCATCTCCTTGGTATTCAAGTACCTCCAAAGTGCATCTGTAGTACTGGGCCATCTCCATCTCACATCAACCCCAGAACAAAAATCACACCATTTAAGAAACTTTTTCCCAAGTTGGATGTGACGAACTCAGAAATTTCCTGATTCAAAATAGCCATTTCAATGGTGAAAACCCAGCCATTTGATCAATTGCATGTAAAATAATGCAACCAACAATTTTTTTTAGACCCAACAATTCTCTGTAGATGTGGCTCACATTTTAGAGCATCAGGTGACTTTTTTTATAGACTTACTTGAGCTTTATAAGCTGGGGCGGCGTGGTGGCACAATGGTTAGCACTACTGCCTCACAACGCCAGGGACCTAGGTTTGATTCCTGGCTTGGGTCACTGTCTGTGCAGAGTCTGCACATTCTCCCCATGTCTGCGTGGGTTTCCTTAAGATGTTTTGGTTTCCTCCCACAGTCTGAAAGATGTGTTGGTTAGGCGCATTGGCCATGCTAAATTCTCCCTCAGTATACCCAAACAGGCACCAGAGTATGGCGACTAGGGGATTTTCACAGTAACTTCATTGCAATGTTAATGTAAGCCTACTTCTGACACTAATAAATAAAGTTTAAAACTTCAAACTTAAAATGTAAAAATTAGGTGAGGAAACTCTACCCCTGCTTTTGGCAGGTGGGGAAGCCAGTGAGGGCGGAGAATCCAACGGGAATCCCCAAATGGCTTACACACTGACGGGAATTCCCTTTCCCATTGTCCCCGCCCTCTGCCAATGACATAATGACATTCCCGCCCAGAAAGGATGGGAACTCCATTCCCAAATATCAGTAATATCATTAGAGGGCTACCTCACTGAATCATCCCCTCTCATTATGGCTTCTCCCCTCCCCCGCCCACGTGATGTTACATAGGCGGGGCTTACAACTGGTCTGAACCAGTGGGGAGCCGGTGAAGAGAACCCACCAGCAGTTTAAGTTTATTAATTAGTGTCATTTATTATCTATATTATCTGAAATGGAGGTCTGAGATTGCAATCTACCCAACACATCTCTCAAAGTGTTAAGAAAGCTGGTAGTTTATGCTCATTGATACCTGAAAACAAGTTCCAATTAGAGAATTTCACCATTAAATGACTAAAGATCTGAGCATGGTCCAGCGGTGTACCACCCATTCAGAGTGGACATCATAGAAAAGACCATACTATGGTAAAAAATAATTTCCTTTCCCTACCCTTCATAATGCTAATCATCCCTGCCCACAACACTCAATGATGAATAACTATGAAGGTCAAGGGACCTCAGTTTTCAAATATTGAGGAGCCACGCACACAAAATGAGGGGCTTCCTTTTTCTAACCATGTGAAAGATCCAATGAAATGCAGTGCTTGGATCAAGAGCAGGAACAGGGTTCAAAGCGAGGATTTTCGGAGTACTTTCATCCTATTTCCAACCAGCAAAGATCACAATTATCAGCCTCAAGAAAAGCCACCAGAGTAAAACAAGAGTGCATTAACCCGATCATCCACAAATCTTTCTCACTGCACAGCTCTGTTAATGAACTTTTCAATATTGGTGTCATTTCAGGCATGTACTGCTCAGATTTTGATTTTAATTCTTTTATAGGCCATCACGGTTTGGCCAGCATTTATTGTTCCTTCCTAATTTCCCCTTGAGGAGGCGGTGGTTAGCCGACTTCCTGAACTGCTCCAGTCCCTGTGATATAGATCATCCACAGGGCAAACTTTTACAGCTCTTCACACCAGCAGGATCTTCTGATACTGCCAGTGGCGCACCCATGTCATGGGTTTAAGGTGGTATCAATGTGAAATTTGATTTGATTTGATTTATTATTTGATTTGATTTATTATTGTCACATGTATTAACATACAATGTAAAGTATTGTTTCTTGCACGCTATACAGACAAAGCATACCGTTCATAGAGAAGGAAACTAGAGTGCAGAATGTAGTGTTACAGTCATAGCTAGGGTGTAGCGAAAGATCAATTTAATGCAAGATAAGTCCATTCAAAAGTCTGACAGCAGCAGGGAAGAAGCTGCTCTTGAGTCGGTTGGTTCATGACCTCAGACTTTTGTATCTTTTTCCCAGGGAAGAAGGTGGAAGAGGGAATGTCCAGGGTGCATGGGGTCCTTAATTATGCTGGCTGCTTTGCCGAGGCAGTGGTAAGTGTAGACAGAGTCAATGGATGTGAGGCTGGTTTGATTGATGGATTGGGCTACATTCACGACCTTTTGTAGTTCCTTGCAGTCTTGGGCAGAGCAGGAGCCATACCAAGCTGTGATATAGCCAGAAAGAATGCTTTCTATGGTGCATCTGTAAAGGTTGGTGAGAGTCTTAGCTGACATGCTGAATTTCCTTAGTCTTCTGAGAAAGCAGAGGTGTTGGTGGGCTTTCTTAACTATAGTGTCGGCATGGGGGGACCAGGACAGGTTGTTGGTGATCTGGGCACCTAAAAACTTGAAGCTCTCAACCTTTCCTACTTCATCCCCATTGATGTAGACAGGGGCATGTTCTCCTTTACGCTTCCTGAAGTCGATGACAATCTCCTTTGTTTTGTTGACATTGAGGAGGAGATTATTGTTGCTGCACCAGTTCACCAGATGCTCTATCTCATTGCTTTACTCTGTCTCGTCTTTGTTATCTAGTTGTTCCAGGGTTGAGTGCAGGGCTAGGGAGATGGCATCTGCCTGTGGACTTGTTGTGGTGGTAGGCAAACTGTAGTGGATCCAAGAAATCCCATTGACAGCAGCAGGATCAAAAGATCCTGCCACCGGCCAATGGCAGGCTTCTCCCGCCACCACTGAGGGACCAGCGTATCCCACACATTGTGTTATTACTGCAGCAGCTTGATACAACTGAGCAGTTTGTTCAGCCATTTCAGAGGGCTGTTGACAACCAAACACATTGCTGTGAATTTACAGTCACAAGTAGGCCAGACTGGGTAAGGCTGGCAGAATTCCTTTCCAAGGGCGGCACAATGGCACAGTGGTTAGGACTGCTGCCTCACAGCGTCAGGGACCCAGGTTCGGTTCCCGGCTTGGGTCACTGTGCGGCGTCTGCACATTCTCCCCGTGTCTGCGTGTGTTCCCTCCCGGAAATTCTCCCCACACCTTTGGGGCTGGGGACAGACCTGGAATTATGTGTACCTGGATATTTCCTGTAGTCACCTGCGCTCAAGTGGTTGTCACCGAACTCAGTTGAACCCTGGCCTGGGTGTCCATTGCAACTCATGTGCTCCACTTGCAGCATTTTCCAATGACAAGGCCAGTTGTAGCACCTGTTTGAAGTCCACTTGTGCTTCAGATAATAGGCGTTTTGGAATAGTTCCCTTATTAATCTCACATTCCACACAGTCTCTAAGCAGCTTGTTAAGAGTTAAACCAAATTCACATCCTTCTGCCAGTCATCTTAACCTAGTTAGGGAACCTGTAACAGATTCCCCTGCCTCTTGGATTGCCGAGTAACAATGGTGGCTTGGGATCGTGGTATTCTCTAACAGGTTCATTGAATTCTTGAAAGGTCTTTGTATCCGGGTCCTCAGGGAAAGTTCAACTCTGAATGACAGCAAACACTGAAGCGCCACAGGCAATCAGGAGAATTACTCATTGCTTTTCATCTGTTATAATGTTTTTTTCCCGAAAAAAGTAACGCACGCATTCCACATATTGGACCCAGTCCTCAACAGCAGGGTCAAACAAGTCAAATAGAGCGGCAAAGAGGTGAAGGGAGGAAGTTCCAGAGCTTATTGAAACTAAGGCAACTGAAAAAATGGCGACCTTTGATGGAGCAATTCCAACCAGGGATGAGAAGAGACCAGGATTGTCAGAGTGTGGAGATCCCAGAAGGTATAAGGGTATAAGATTATAAGGGGATAAAGTATTAGGATGGCATGGTGGCACAGGACTCAAGGCCAGTGAACCTACATAATTCACCGGGACTGTAGCGAGGCTGGACAGCGTGATGTGAGCATCGGCATTAAGTGTGCCCCAGGAGTCGTGGGACCTGCTGAGGCCAACATTGATTTTGACATCATTAAGAATGATAACGATGATGTATACCAGTGGCTTAAGGTAGCAGGACAGGTGGATAAAGTGGTTAAGAAGGCATATGTTATACTTGCCTTTGTTAGCCAAAGAATAGAGTTTAAGAGCAGGGAGGTTATGTTAGAATGTATAAAATGGTGGTTAGGCCACAACTAGAGTATTGTGTGCATTGTGCATTGTGTTAGCATTGCTGCCTCACAGCACCAGGGACCTGGGTTCAATCCCCATTGTCTGTGTGGAGTTTGCACGTTCTCCCCGTGTCTGTGTGGCTTTCCTATGGATGCTCCAGTTTCCTCCTACACTCCAAAGGTGTGCGAGTTAAGTGGATTGGCCGTGCTAAATTGCTCTTTAGAGTCAGGGGGATTCACAGGGTAAATACGTGGGGTTACAGGGATAGGACCTGGGTAGGATTGTTGTCAGTGCAGGCTCGATGGGCCGAATGGCCTCCTTCTGCACTGTAGGCATTCTATGACTGGGGGATGTTCAGAGATAGAACAGGACAAGGCTAGAATAGGAATTTCAAATTTTAAGGCGTTGCTGGATCGGGAGCATGTAATTGTTGCAACCACAGGGCTGAGGGGTGAACTGTATTTGAGTTAAGCTGAGTTCTGAATGAGCACAGATTCCTGAAAAGAGAAAGAATGGATGTTGTAAGGTAAACATTGGAATAGCCATGTCAGTGGGTGTCAGCTGTGAATGGGCTGAGTCATGGTCAGAGGTGGCTGATGTTATGGAGGTAGTAATGAATGGTCTTGGTGATGGAGCAAATGTGTGGTCAGGAGTTCATCTTGAAGTCAAGCTCAACATCAAGGTTAAGAATGATCTAGCACAGCTTCAGGCAGTAATTGTCAAGGAGAGGGTTGGGAACACTGGCCTGGGAATGGAGTTTATGAAAGTGCATAATGAATTTAATAATATATTATAGATAGATATTATAGAGCAGAGTGTGATGGTTGAGGGGTGTTTTTCGGACTGGAAGACTGTCCAATGGGGTCCCATATGGATCAGTGTTGGGGGCCCTTGTTGTTTGTGGTTTATATAACTGATATAGTCTTGAATGTAGGAGGGTTAATCGATCATTTGTGGATGATACGAAAATTGGTGGGATGGTAGAGAGTAAGGAGCCTTAGATTACGAGAGTATAGGGGGGTTGGTCGGATGGGCTGATCAGTGGCAAATGGAACACAATCAGGATAAGTGTGAGGTGGTTCATTGGGCAGGACAAACAAGGCAAGGGGATACGAGACAGGAACCTGGGAAGCACTGAGGATCAGAGAGAACTTGGTTTGCATGTATACCACTGGCTTAAGGTAGCAGGAGAGATGGATAAAGTGGTTAAGGAGGCAGATGCTATACTTGTCTTTATTAGCCAAGGAATAGAGTTTAAGAGCAGGGAGGTTATGTTAGAATGTATAAAATGGTGGTTAGGCCACAACTAGAGTATTGTGTGCATTGTGTATTGTGTTCTGGAATTCACATTGTGGGAGGGATGTGATAGCATTGGAAAGGGTGCAGAGGAGATTTATCAAGATGTTTCCTGGGCAGGAGAGTTTTAGTTAGGAAGAGAAATTGGATAGACTGAGGTTGTTTTCCTTGGAGTAGAGTAGACTGACGGAGGGACATGACAGATGTATAAAATTATGAGGTGCATTGAGAGACAGGAAGAAACATTTCCCCTTGGTGGAGGGATCAATGACTCGGGGGCATCAATTTAAAGGCAAGAGGTTTAGAGGGAATGTGAGGAAAAACGTTTTCACCCAAAGGGTGGTTGGAGTCTGGAAGTCACTGCCTGAAAGGGTGGTGGAGGCAAAGACCCTCATAACATTTAAGAAGTATTTATATGTGCAGTTGCGATGCCAAGACATACGAGGGACAAGTGCTGGAAAATGGGATTGGAATAGTTGGGTGGTTTGTATTTGACTGGCACAGACTCGATGTGCCAAAGGACCTTTTTCTGTGCCGTATGCCTCTATGACTATAATTCTATGGGCCCGATGTTACCATCAAGTTGCGATCGTTTTCGGGCATGATAACTTGATAAAGTCGGCATGAGGCAAGTAGCGTGATCCGTGCCCGCCTCTGTGCATGCATTTAAATTCACCTAATGGGCTGCACGCCCAAACTTACCAGCACTTTCCCCTTTACCACCGCGATCACCCGTCCAGATTCGGCGCGAAACAGACATGGTCCGCAAAGGTCCGATTTGGGCACTCCAGCTTCTGAGGAGGTAGGTTCAGAGCTTCCGGTGGCTCTCTGACTCAGATCAGTGGTGGTGGGGAGTGGGGGGGGTGGGTGGGGGGGGGGGGGGGGGGGAGGTGGGCCTGATGGCTCTCTGGTGGAGAGGCGGGGGGGCAGGGGCAGGGGAGATCTGCTGCCACCCTGCGTGCGATTGGTGGGGGGGGGAAGAGGGGGCAGGGGGCCGCGATCGCTCTGGGTAATGGGGGGTGGGGGGATAAGGGGTCAGTAATGTTGTGGGGGTGGGGCAATGTCTGTGGGGGTCTAAGGGAGGCATTATCCGGCCCGGGAGTGATGTGGCAGGGGAGCATTTTCTATTTTTTTTACTGCACATGCGCAGTTGGAGGCGCCGATCGGAGCTGCAGTGTTTCAGGTTCTTTAAGCCCCGCCCACAGGCTTCTGCAGCCTGATTCAGAATGGCTGCCATTTTTTCAGGCAGAGTGCGTATGGGGGCGCCTGAGAACGGGTCCAAAAGTCCGATCTGAAACACTCCCAGTTTCAAGTCTGCCCAGCACTTAGAATGAAAATGGTAAAATAGGGCCCGATGACTCTATGATTATGGAAAGTTAATCTAACAAAATGTGATGGAAGATACTGTAAATGTTAATTATTTGCAATTTAATCTTCACAAAGACTTTGCAAGTTTTAAATATTTGCCATATCTATATTTTAACAGCTTCCCACTCTCCTTTATTTGATTAAAAGAGCCAAGCTTTCATTAGCTCCCGACTGATTCACAGCGAATCTTGCATTGAACAAGAGTCAATGGAAACCCTGGTCATAAAGCATTGGATTGATTTTGCAGTGGCGTTTCTCAGGATATATACAAAAGCACCGTGCAAGTGAGTCCAAAATTTCAACCTATCACTTTGTAGTTAACAAGCAATTCTGAAAATCTTTTGATCTCCAAGTGGATACTGTGATATCATAGATGATAGATAAAAGGCTCTGTAGGTTATTTACAATGTGGAGGTGGAATTCTTTCCCACATCTCCATGCTGTTTGTAGAAGCCATGTAAAACTGTAAAAACAAAGGAAGTACATTTCAGACAGTTGCTTATTAAGGCCTTTTAGATGAGTATTTGTAAGAAGTAAACCATTATGGGTTACTCTGATGTTCATGTGGTGCGTTAATTAAACTAGTGATAGTAATGTTTATGAGCGGAAAGCTTGCCCTCCAGGACGATGACTTCATACAATTGGCGCTGTTCGATGTTACACTGAATGCAGCGGCACAAAATGTTGCCAGGGAATTAGCGAACTGGCCAGCCAGTCTCAAAGCAAATCTTGCGCCAAATATTTGGGTCTACGGTTTTGTGTGCTAAAATGCTTGGGCACATTTCATGCCATAGCTTCGTTAGGAATACATGCAAGAACATATAAATGAATGTTTGGCACAGTCTTCCACCTCCATGCCAACATTGTGCTTTCTGCATTTTGAATGAGTGTAATGAAGCATCATGAACGAGGTCTCACAGGGGAATGGCTATTGTGTGGCATTTTGCTGCAATATTAGCACCGTGCTGTTTATTTCAGTATTTTTAAAATATTTCTCAATCTTTAATTAAGGTAATATATTTTTGCTATAGTTTTTCAATGAATATTTATTCACGACAGTAAATTAGTTTCTAAATATCAACACTTGCAAACCTCCCCCACACAACACCCTGATAAAAGAGCATTATCGTTTACCCAGAAATGGATAGACAAGAAAACATATTCACAGGACTTCAATAGAATAGGATAGGAACACATGTAAAAAGAGGGCATGTGAAAAGGAGGACTTTAATTACTAACCTTCACAAAAGCGTTGGGGGTCACAAGGCATCTTGGTGGAATCTGCAGAAAGCAACGGTAGGCTGCAAGTTATGGAAAAGTTCATGAGGGACATTGGAACTCTTTGCCCCAGAAGACAAGGGAGGCGGGGCGATTTAATATTTTTAAGGCAGATGTAGATAGGTTCTGTTAGGCGAAGAAATCAAAGGTTATCAGGTGTAGATGGGAATGTGGAACTCAAACTCAAACTGATCAGCCACGATCTTATTAAATGCCAGAGTAGGCTGGAAGGGCCGAATGGCCAATTTTGCTCCTAATTCATATGTTTGTATCCCTGCATGGCATGGGAGCATGCCAATACAGGACCAGTGGAGAGCAATATAGAGCAAGTCACACAAAGATCAGCAGGCATCAGAGATAGCATGTCCTGGTAGATAAACCTCGGAGGCAACATAATAAACAGGGGTGGCACGGTGGCAAAGTGGTTAGCACTGCTGCCTCACAGCGCCAGGGACCCAAGTTCGATTCCCAGGCTTGGGTCACTGTCTATGTGGAGACAGTCTACAGTCTACATTCTCCCCGTGTCTGCGTGGATTTCCTCCTGGTGCTCCGGTTTCCTCCCACAGTCCAAAGATGTGCGGGTTAGGTGAATTGGCCATCGTAAATTGCCCCTTACTGTCAGGAGGACTAGCTTGGGTAAATGCATGGGGTTATTGGGATAGGGCCAGTGTGGGACTGTGGTTGGTGCAGACTTGATGGGCTAAATGGCTTCCTTCTGCACTGAAGGATATTATCTTCTATCTAGGATCCACAGCCTCCAAATCAGCAGGGAGTCAGTCACAGGACTAGGCTATCTGTTGCAAAAGATATCTGGGTTAGAAGCAGTTCAGGGAAAATTTAATAGACTAATTCCAGGAATGGGTGGGTTGTCTTACAAGGAAATGTTTGAGAGGTTATGTTTCTATCCACAACACTCAAGTTTAGAAGAGTAAGAGGTGACTTGATCAAAACCTTTAAGATCCTGAGGGGTATAGACATGCTGGATGTGGAGAGGATGTTTCTTCTTGTCAGGGAATCTAGAACTAGGAGCCACTGTTTAAAAATAAGGTGTCACTCATTTAAGACAGAGATTAGGAGAGTTTTTTTTCTCTCAGAGGGTCATGAGTCTCTGGAACTTTATTCCTTAAAAGGCAGTGAAGCAGTGTCTTTGAATATTTTTAAGGCAGAGCTAGATAGATTCTTGGTTATCAAGGGGGTGAAACGTTGTCAGGGATAGGCAGAAATGTGGGGTTGAGGTTACAGTCAGATCAGCCATGGCCTTATTGAATGGTGGAGCAGGCTTGAAGGGCCGAGTGGCCTACTCCTGCTCCTGATTCATAAGTTTGTATGTACCTACAGCCAATAAGCACCATTGCTGCAGTGATGTCATTTAAGGTGCAGGTTATCGCTGCACAGTTTCTGCCAGATATGCTGCATTACTGTCTTTTGGGAAGTGTGCAGTTGACCTCTGGGGCTGACCAGCTGCCAGTAGATTTCATTCTTTTGGACCTTCACTTGCCTCCACGTTTGGATTTCTGTTCCTGCAATTATTTTGCCAGCCACTGGATTTTTTCCAGCTGCATTCTTTAACCTTCCTAAAGGGTGGCACGGTGGCACAATGGTTAGCACAGCAGCCTCAGAGCACCAGACACCTTAGGTTCAATTCCAGCCTTGGGTGACTGTCTGTGTGGATTTTTCACATTCTCCCCATGTCTGCATGTGTTTCCTCCAGGTGCTCCGGTTTCCTCCCACAGTCCAAATTAGATGGATTGGCCATGATAAATCTCCCCTGGCGTCAGGGAGATTAGCAGGGTAAATGCATGGGGTTCCAGGGATAGGCCTGGGTGGGATTGTTGCCGGTACATTCTCGATGAGCTGAATGGCCTCCTTCTGCATTGTAGGGATTCTATGATACTAGGTTACAATTATGATGGGAATGCTATTTGAAAGCGGGTAGGGACCATAAGTTCCCTGTCTTGAAAAATGTGGAAAGTTCAGACTCATCATGGCAAACTGTCAGTCATTGGTCCTACTGAAAATTGGTGAGCAATGCATCTTCCGCATGTACCTTTCTTTGGTTTACTTAATAATTAGCCCTCACATCTAAGGGAGGAACAGAGAGATCTTGGGGTCCATATCTACAGATCTCTAAAGGTTGCCACTCAAGTGGATAGAGCTGTGAAGAAGGCCTATAGTGTGTTAGCTTTTATTAACAGGGGGTTGGAGTTTAAGAGCCGTGGGGTTATGCTGCAACTGTACTGGACCTTGGTGAGACCACATTTGGAATATTGTGTGCAGTTCTGGTCGCCTCACTATAAGAAGGATGTGGAAGCGCTGGAAAGAGTGCAGAGGAGATTTACCAGGATGCTGCCTGGTTTGGAGGGTAGGTCTTATGAGGAAAGGTTGAGGGAGCTAGGGCTGTTCTCTCTGGAGTGGAGGAGGCTGAGGGGAGACTTAATAGAGGTTTATAAAATGATGAAGGGGATAGATAGAGTGAACGTTCAAAGACTATTTCCTCGGGTGGATGGAGCTATTACAAGGGGGCATAACTATAGGGTTCATGGTGGGAGATATAGGAAGGATATCAGAGGTAGGTTCTTTACGCAGAGAGTGGTTGGGGTGTGGAATGGACTGCCTGCAGTGATAGTGGAGTCAGACACTTGAGGAACATTGAAGCGGTTATTGGATAGGCACATGGAGCACACCAGGATGATAGGGAGTGGGACAGCTTGATCTTGGTTTCAGATAAAGCTCGGCACAACATCGTGGCCCGAAGGGCCTGTTCTGTGCTGTACTGTTCTATGTCCTATGTTCTATGTGCGAGCTAAGAGACTAACAGTGATATTTTTTCCCCATAGGAATGGGTCTGCGAAGTGATCGTTCATCAGTGCAGAATGAGACGGGAGAGCACTGCCTGTAGTTGATAATGATATGTTCTGAACCTGTTTACAGAAATAGAAAACTTAAGTTCAGATAATGGAATCATAATGACTGGTGTTTCTTGTTCCTGAGCTGAAAGAGGCCAAGAGACATTTTCCTGAGTAGTTCTTTGATTCACATGAGACAACAGCACCACCTATCATCCAAACATGTGAATTACAGCTGAGCTGAACTAAGGATTACATTAAAACAGTGATTCACAAACTTTTTTCACTGGGCCGCACTTTCGGAATAAAAATTTGCTCGCGCCACACCGAATTTTTTATTGATAAGAAATACATTCAAAAACAAAAAAAAACAACTCCTAGCAGTGCTTGATTCATAACATAGAACACAACTACTTTATAATATGATCATGGGACATCCAGAAAGTATAAAACAATGCTTGTTTAAACAATGTTTAAACGTTTCTTTGATTGTCCTTGAATCTTCCCGCCACACTTGCCATTCTCTCTCGCCGCACCAGTGTGGCGCGCCGCACCCTTTGGGAACCACTGCATTAAAACAATTTTGGCACAAAGAGACTGCTGTCAACTGGCCAAAATACTTGCCAACACTCTAGAAAAAGCAAAAATGGCATATATGTCTCTCATCAACTCAAAGTCTTGCTAACAAATATATATTCTTTTACAAATAAGAGTAATTATAAATACATTTCGCAAATGATAAGAAACTCTGTTTTCCCACTTGAGTCAGCAGCGACTCAGTTAGTTGGGTCTTGTGAGCTGAATAGCTCATGGCCACATCCCCAAAGACATGTTCTATGGTGAACTTGCTATCGGCCACTAGGACTCCCATATCTGCAATGCAAGGGTATCTGCAAGCGAGTCTTCAAGGGAACAGGATCAGAGACGATGCAGGGGAAGACCTCACTGCTGACCAGAGTACCTGGAGACTAATGTGCAGAAGGCCAGGGAAAAAGCAGAGGACAAAAGAAATGACCAGATGGTGGAACAGAGAGCCTGCCAGAAGAAAAAAATATCAATCAATATCAGGCCAAACCTACTCACGAATCAACCTCTACAATCAGAACAGACAATGTTCAGTATAGAAGTGATATTGTAGCATGAGGTAATACAATGAGGAAGCCTTAAATCACAACAATGTTGATTGATAGTTATAATTATATACAGACAAGCTCAGTACATATACAGGTCTAATCCCACCAACTCCCGGGTTCAGACTGCAGGTTCCACCTACCCGGACCCACACCCAGGAGGGACATACGACCCACGAATGATCGCCCCGTAAGGGGACAAAGCTATCACAAGTGATACACATCCTGGGCACACGATCCATCATCTCCCAAGATGGACAGATGCCATCAAGACAAGGTATGAAACCCCTGCCACTGTGGCAGAAGCATTACAGATAAAAGTAGAGAATTGTGCAGCTTGTTAGTTTGTTACGTGCTACTCCCTCAAATAGAGGAACATTTTATAACAGAGCACAGCCACAGCTAACATGGAGAAGGTCCCATAATAAAAAAGATAACCTTATGTAATGATGCATGTTACAGACTTCACCAAGAACACAAAGGGTAATTATTAACATAGAAAGTTTTACAAAGGCAAGCTGCCCTAGAGCAGCTTTACGGCTGTCCCAGTTCCAATCTGTCTTCTACATGTCTTCTAGACGCCTTCTGCCTAAGAGAGGACTCCACCGCCTGGGGTGATTACCCACTCTCAGTCCCAATTGGTCCCTCAAGCTGGGTGACCTTCTTCACCACAATCACCACACCATTTTGTAATGGTAAAACATGTGAAGCCTGTAAACTTTATAATGTAATAAAGCTAATCAACTTTTAATATATGTTGCAAAATGTTAATATTCATATTGCAGATAATATAAACGTATGAAATTTGTAGAAAAACTAAACAGGGAAAGCAAACAGTTATGTAATTATAATTATGTCTAAAGTTAAATAGTGTCCAGTTCCAGATGTTGCCTGGGACAGGACACTTGGAAAACAGTGGCAGGATCGGACAGAGTCAGCACGGATTTGCGAAAGGGAAATCATGTTTGACAAATCTACTGGAATTCTTCAAGGTTGTAACCAATAAGGTTGGTGCTCCGATTGCATCTGCCAGTTTGAATCCAAACTTATTAAGACTTTTTACCGCCTTAGGGCATGTATAGTCAGATTAAACAGAAATGATTTGCTGTCAGAGGTAAGGGGAATTTTTTTCCTCATGTAGTGAGTTTGATCCGAAATGGTGGTGGAAACAGTTCAATAGTGACTTTCCGAGGGGAATTGAACAAATGCTTAAAAAAGGAACCAGCTGTTGGGCTATAGGAAGAGAGTGGAGAATTGCAATGAATTGGATAGCTCTTTCAAAGAATTAGCATAGGCATGATAGGCTGAGTGGCCTCCTTCTGTTTTCAATATGAAAGTGTTTTGGTAACTCTTGCAAAGGCAGATTTTCAGTCATGGTATTGCTAACAAGCTACTCGAATGGGAATAAGTTACTTCCACAAATACTCTCTAGTCTCAGATTTAAGCAGTGGGTCTTTTCTGGTCAGTAACTAGTATTGTGCAGTAAGAGATTTATTTTTCTAAAGCATTCTCTAAGTATGTTTAAAAGACAAAATGACACACTGAATAGCCAAAATGATAGAGGCATTCAGCTTTTAAAAACTACCTGCTTGACTGAAAAGCCATGTAAGCCTCCATAGCTACCAGCTTTATTCAACATCCAGCAACAAAAAGATCCAGAAGCTTCCACTTATTCCCCTTGATTTAGTAAAATACTTTTGTGTTGTGATGTTTTTCAGGTTGACAGCTTATTGAGTACCTTTCACTTGAACATTTCTTTATAGCTGGATGTGTCAAGAGCCAAATGGATATTTTCGATTCATAAAAGAAACGGGTTGATGGGTTGCGAGAAGAATACATTGAAGGAATACAAAGAGGTTCAATGTGGCTTTTTTCCAATTGCATGGAACTTTAGCAGCTCACTTCAGACAGTTAAACAATATGCTGGGAGCAAATGAAAGAAATGAATTCGCCACTAAAATCAAAACTGTTATGTGGCAATGCAGTCCATGTAGCAATAACACTGTTTCTGCAACAGAGGGCTTTTAGCCACACAGGAAGGCTGGCCTAAAAATAAACTGGATGTGGAGCTGTTGCTGTATAACACACATAGCTCAGTTGTGATAAGGCTTTGAAAGCCCGTGTTGGATGCAGTTAGAGTGGGAAGGGCAAGGAGGAGAATGGAATTG
Source organism: Mustelus asterias (assembly GCF_964213995.1). Classification (NCBI taxonomy): domain Eukaryota; kingdom Metazoa; phylum Chordata; class Chondrichthyes; order Carcharhiniformes; family Triakidae; genus Mustelus; species Mustelus asterias. The sequence goes on along the minus strand of NC_135802.1, from coordinate 97,397,852 downwards.
GGTTAAGAGGTGCAAACAAACCTCTAAACTGGCACGAGTTTGAATTCAAACAGCTGCAGTTACTATCTTTAGCTCCATATCCATCTTAGTTTCCCATTCTAAATCTCAAGCAGTGTTGTTCAATCTGCATCACCCTCAGAATAAAATCATTTATTGAGAGAAATCGTTTAATTAAAGTCCATGGTTTAAAGGGAAAGTGCAGAAATGGAAATTGGAGGCACAGTGGCACAGTGGTTAGCACTGCTGCCTCACAGCGGCCAGGGGCCCGGGTTCGATTCCCGGCTTGGGTCATTGTCTGTGGCGTTTGCACATTCTCTCCGTGTCTCCTGGTGCTCCAGTTTCCTCCTACAGTCCAAAGATGTGTGAGTTAGGTGGATTGGTCATGCTAAATTGTCCCTTAGTGTCAGAGGAACTAGCTAGGGTAAATGCATGGTGTTATGGGGATAGGGCCTGGGTGGGATTGTGGTCGGTGAAGACTCAATGGGCCGAATGGACTCCTTCTGCACTGTATGATTCTATGGTTCTGTAATTAAATAGATAAATTTTGGACTTGTTTAGGATGGATATACTGATTTTGCAATGGGTGAAACTAAGGAAGTCATGAAAAATATGTTGCTGGGTGAGGTTCAAGGGGGAGAGGAAGCAGCTGTAGCAATTCAGTGGGCCCTTCGCCACATCATTCTCATGCTGGACTGTATTTATTTCTGTTTGTTACAATCCCTGTAGGAATCTCCATGATACCAATGGAAAAGAAATGCTGGACAGGACTTCACTTTTTAAAACTTTTACTGTAACAAAGCAACTAAAATCACTTTCTTCAAAAAATCTGGTGGGCTCTAACAACATTGAAACAGCAAAAATGGGTCTCATCCAATCCACAATTCCTTGTTCTTCTTGTCTTCAGCTCTCTGCTCTTTCCAATGGTATAAGACAGTCTCTGCTCTATCCTCAGAGATATGCTTTGACAGCAGGATCTGTGTGAACACAGCTAAACAGAAAACGGTTCCATTTGAAGAGAACCGTGCTTGTTTCCTCTTCACACAAATTCTCAATGTGTTCTGAACTGCCAAACAGCAAACTAAGGCTAAAACCTGACCTGACTGCAATTAGCTTTCTATTTACCTTTTGCTTCTTAGCTGTTCAGCCCCATGGCAACCTCAGAGCACATCAACATTTCTTAGAATCCAACGATGTTATCATCAGGAAACCTCTTTCAGGGATAAAAACAGAAAATGCTGGATCAACTCAGCAGGTCCGGAACAAAGAACAAAGAACAAAGAAAATTACAGCACAGGAACAGGCCATTCGGCCCTCCAAGTCTGCACCGACCATGCTGCCCGACTGAACTAAAACCCCCTACCCTTCCAAGGACCATATCCCTCTATCCCCATCCTATTCATATATTTGTCAAGACGCCCCTTAAAAGTCACTACCGTATCTGCTTCCACTACCTTCCCCGGCAACAAGTTCTAGGCACACACCACTCTCTGTGCAAAAAATCTGCCTCGTACATCTCCTTTAAACCTTGCCCCTCGCACCTTAAACCTGTGCCCCCTAGTAATTGACTCTTCCACTCTGGGAAAAAGCTTCTGACTATCCACTCTGTCCATGCCTCTCATAGTCTTGTAGACTTCTATCAGGTCGCCCCTCAACCTTTGTCATTCCAGTGAGAACAAACCAAGTTACTCCAACCTCTCCTCATAGCTAATGCCCTCCATACCAGGCAACATCCTGGTAAATCTTTTCTGTACCTGCTCCAAAGCCTCCACATCCTTCTGGTAGTGTGGCGACCAGAATTGAACACTATATTCCAATTGCAGCCTAACTAAGGTTCTATAAAGCTGCAACATGACTTGCCAATTTTTAAACTCAATGCCCCGGCCGATGAAGGCTAGCATGTAGACATAGAAATCATAGAAATCATAGAAATCATAGAAATCATAGAAACCCTACAGTGCAGAAGGAAGCCATTCGGCCCATCGAGTCTGCACCGACCACAATCCCACCCAGGCCCTACCCCCACATATTTACCCGCTAATCCCTCTAACCTACGCATTTTAGGATTCTAAGGGGCAATTTTTAACCTGGCCAATCAACCTAACCCGCACATCTTTGGACTGTGGGAGGAAACCGGAGCACCCGGAGGAAACCCACGCAGACACGAGGAGAACGTGCAAACTCCACACAGACAGTGACCCAAGCTGGGAATCGAACCCGGGACCCTGGAGCTGTGAAGCAGCAGTGCTAACCACTGTGCTACCGTGCCGCCCAGAATGGGGTATCTATCTCGAGCTCCTCAGTTTACAATCAATTTCTAATTCCCACATTCTTACAGTGTGATCTGGCTTCAAAATAGGGACTATGGGTGCAACCCATTCAGAGAACTGTTCAGGTTTCATGAAACCCAAATCCTCTAATCTTCTTATCTCTACTTCTATTTTATGATGGAGTGCGTACAGCATTGGTTGGGTTGAAAGAGTTTGGGTGCTGACTTGTGATTCAAATAAAATTTACATATATGTACAGAGAGAGAAACAGGGTTAATGCTTCGAGTCCATATCACCCTTCTGCAGAACCTCTTTCAGAATACTTCCCAGCCCCTTTTGGTCTTAAAGGAATGTCACACAAAAGAAAATGCAGACTTTTCCTAAAACACATGGATTATCATATGATATCATCTGGAAGATGGCTAATGTGCTTCCACTTTTCAAGATGGGTGGTAAAGATGAACAAAGGAATCACAGACTGATGAATCTCACATCAATGATAGGGAAACTATTGCAGAATGTTCTGAAGGAGAGAATTAAAACAACACGTGGAAAGATAAGTGTTGATTAAGGATAGTTAGCATGACTTTCTCAGAGGGAGATCATGCCTAACAAATGTGATAGAATTTTTCAAAAATATGATTGTGTGGATGAGGGTAGTGCAGTTGATATATGGATTTTAACAAAGCCTTTGACAAGGTCCCACATGGGAGACTGATTGAGAAGATTGAAGCATATGGAATTCAGGGAAACTTGGCAAGATGGATCTGAAATTGGCTTAGTAATAGGACACAAAGTCATAGAGTCATAGAGGTTTACAGCATGGAAACAGGCCCTCCGGCCCAACTTGTCCATGCCACCAAAGGGTGTTGGTAGAAGGCTATTTGAGTGACTGGAGGCCAGTATCCTGTCGTGTATCACAAGGTTCAGTATTGGATCTCTTATTGTTTGTTATATACATAAATTATATAGATGATGATGTGGAGGGAATGATAAGCAAATTTGCAGATGACATCAGGATTGGTAGGATGGTTAATAGTTATAGGTAACAGGAAGATACAGATTGGTTGGTCAGATGGGCAGAGCAGTGGCAGATGGTAGTTAACCCTGATAAGTGCGAGGTGATGCACTTTGGTAGAAGTAGGTTAGATTCTCCAATTTTGAGTTGATTAAATCATTGGATTTTTCCATCCCTTTTTGTGTCACCAAATCGAGCTGTGCACATCTGGATGACACAGTCTGAAGTTGAATATTTAAAGGGCTAATAATGCAGGAATGTACTTTGGAGGAGCTAGGTGATGTTTATAATATATTCACAGAGAGCAAGAGCTAACACTCAGGTCCAGTGATGTGTCTCCAGCATTACACCTTGGTGCAGTAAGAACAGATGGGAGATACCCAGCAATGGGAGGAAGAAACATGCATCTCTCACCAATATTCTTGTGGTCGGAGGTGGCTAAGGAGCTGAACAGCAGGAGCATTGTTCCCAGGCCTTGGATCCAGTACAGGAAACAATTCCATCACTTAATTTGATCAGAAAAGTAGGTATATTTGCTGATCCACCTCCATCCTGTGGTGTACAGTCTCACATCACCACCCTCACTCTGTCCTGCCAAACCCAGTGCCCCACTCCTCACAGCCATGTAGTTTCAGTACCATCCATCCTTCATATTCTGTGCACTTCTTCACCTTCCCATGTGTACATCCAACGCTGACCCCGATCCTTATACAATGTACACAGATAGACAGGCAAAGGAGATTCCAGGAACAGATAACTGGAAGAGATGATAGGGTGTTAAAAGTAGAGGAGATTGTAGCGGCATAGACCAGAGGAGATTGCAGTGCTAAAGAAGTGGAAAAGATCACAGGAACATCCAGATAGAGGAGATTACAGAATTATTGAAGTGAAAATGACAAGAGAATACAGATGGAAGAGACTATGGGACATCCAAACTGAGGAGGTTACAGGGACATATAAATCTAGCTAGACTGAATAAGATGTTCAGCTATATTCATAGGCCAATTGATAGTAAGATGAGGATATTATAATATTATGAAAGGTTTAGATAAAGTGGATATAGAAAATATTTTCCTCTTGTGAAGAAGAGTTTAAATATAGGCCATCAATATAAGACCTTGGATATGCCTCAGAGGATAGCTTTTGTCTTCACATCTGATAGGGGATAGCGAAGCTTAGGATAGTTTACAGACGAGGGACACTAGACTATTTTCAAATATAAGGCATCTTAGTTACTAAAATGGGTAAATAGAGCTGGGCTTTGCATTTAGATAAGTGTCGATTTAGGGATGATCTGAACAGGAACATAGAGACAAGAGTAGATCATTTAGACCCGTGAGCCTAGTCTGCCCTTCAGTGAGAACATGGCTGATCTGTGACCTAACTCTGCATGCTCCATTGAAGTATAAATGATAAAGAAGGGAATGCCTTGTATTCCAGTTGAAAATTTGTTCCAAATTAATAGATTAGGATGAGCAGTCATCATTTTAAGTTGTGCAAGGCAAGATAGATTGTGTGATGCAGTGGATAGCATCCCTGCCTCTGAACCAGAAGATCTGGTTTCAAATCCCACTCCAGGACTTGATGGCCAAGGAAGTGGTCAAATTGGTTAAGGTCCTTGTAAATCCTTCCAATGCATGTGAATAGCCGACATAAGAATGGGGGAGATTCCTGGTCAGCCACGTGATGGAAGGAAACTAGAGCCTCTATCATCACTACTATCACTAGCTCCAGACTACAACATGCATGTAAAAGTAAATGTTGTACAGCAACTCCCTAGCGAAACTGGAATCAATGGGTATCAGGGGGCCAACACTCTGCTGGTTGGAGTCATACCTGACACATAGGAAGGTGGTTGTGGTTGTGGAGGGTCAGTCATCTCAGCTCCAGGACATCCCTGCAGGACTCCCTCAGGGTAGTGTCCTAGGACCAACCATCTTCCACTGCTTCATTAATGACCTTCCCTCCATCATAAAGTCAGAAGTGGGGATGTTCGACGATGATTGCACAATGTTCAGCACCATTCATGACTTCTCAGATACTGAAGCAGTCCATATTCAAATGCAATAAGATCTGGACAATATCCAGACTTGGGCTGACAAGTGGCGAGTAACATTCGTGCCACATAAATGCCAGGCAATGACCATCACCAATAAGAGACACTCTAACCACCACCCCTTGACATTCAATGGTGTAACCATCACTGAATCCCCCACTGTCAACATCCTTGGGGTTACCATTGACCAGAAACTCACCTGGACTCATCACATAAACACAATGGTTGCAGGAGCAAGTCAGAGGCTTGGAATATGCGGTGAGTAACTCACCTCCTGACTCCCCAAAGTCTATCCACCATCTGCAAGGCACAAGTCAGGAGTGTGATGGAATACTCCCCACTTGCCTGGATGGGTGCTGCTCCAACAACACTCAAGAAGCTTGACACCATCCAGGACAAAGCAGCCCACTTGATTGGCATCACATCTACAAACATTCAATCCCTCCACCAGCTACACTCAGTAGCAGCAGTGTGTACCATCTACAAGATGCACTGCAGCAATTCACCAAAGATCCTTAGACAGCACCTTTCAAACCCACGACTACTTCCATCTGGAAGGACAAGGGCAGCAGATACATGAGAACACCATCACCTGCAAGTTCCCCTCCAAGCCACTCACCATCCTGACTTGGAAATATATCGCCGATCCTTCGCAGTCGCTGGATCAAAATCCTGGAATTCTCTCCCTAACAGCATTGTGGGTCAACCCACAACACGTGGACTGCAGCGATTCAAGAAGGCAGCTCACCACCACCTTCTCAAGGGCAACTAGGGATGGGCAATAAATGCTGGCCAGCCAGTGACACCCATGTCCCACGAATGAATAAAAAAATCTCAGGCTGACTCCTTGGCTCAGTTGGCTGGATGGCCGATGTGGATCAGATTTCTGCATTTGGGACCTGCGTCCTTGCCCTACCCGTGATGAAGGTTGTGAGGCTGTGGAGCTGAGGTCAAACCTGCCTTCAGTCAGAAATCTCAGGAAGCGGCTGGATGTCAGAAGTTGAAATTTTGCCCAGAAAATGGTAGATCTGGAAAAGGCTGCCATCTTGTGTGGTGGATGTTCATTGCTGAATTGCTTCAAGCCAGAGCTTGACCTGTTTCTGGCTGGGACAGATGTCATCTTCCAAAAGAGAATTCTGCAGGGAATTCAAAGCCAATATTTTGATCACCTGAATGAAACAGATAGGAAGTTCCCGGATACTTTTCCCAAATTGGTTTGGGTTTTTTCCTGTATTTTTGCCACACTCAGGAGATCACATAGTTTTGAGTGCGGTGGAGAAAGGATATGTTGTGATAACCCATGTGTTTTAGGAAAAGTTTGCATTTACTATTGTGTGCCAATCCTTTACGATCAAACAGGCTGGAAAGAAGATGTGTAGAAGGTGATATGGACTAGAGGCATTACAAAGAACAAAGAACAATACAGCACAGGAACAGGCCCTTCGGCCCTCCAAGCCCGCGCCGCTCCCCGGTCCAGGATTGAATCCTGAATCCAGGATCCCCGCCCAATTTTCCAACCTATCTACATCCTAATATCCTATCCACCGAGCTGTCCCTCACAGCTACGATGCTTTGTTCATCACAACCTATTAACTCACCCCCACCCCCCCATTCCAGACCATGTGATCTCCAGGGAGAGGCGAAAACCCAGAGTGAAAACCCCAGGGCCAATATGGGGAAAAAAAATCTGGGAAATTCCTCTCAATTAATCCTGTTTCTCTTTCTACCGATACTTACAGACCTGCTGAGTTGATCCAGCATTTCCTGTTTTTACTTCTGAAAGAGGTTTCCTGATTATAACACCGTTGGGTTCTTAGAAATGCCAATGTGGCCTGAGAACAGCTCAGAAGCAAAAGGTAACCAGAAACACAAGAACGAGTGGAAGTAAGCTCATATACCACAGAGAGGCATTGCTTCAATCATTTTAAAAGATCTTCAAACAGTTTTTAAAATTTTAGAAATAGACATGAGGACATCTATATCGATTTTATTAAAATTTACAAGGTGAGAGATTTTAATTCCCTCACAGTATGCTGCTGGATAATCAAAGTCCATACCTGAGATCTCTGCAGCAGAGCTTGTCTGAGACCTTGTACCCTGGCAGGGTGAGGTGGTGCGGGTGTGCGGGGGGGGGGAGGGGGGGGGGGGTGGTGGCTAGCACACAAGCTATCCTTTTTGCCTGCCTTGCCTGCAATCCACTTGTGCCCAATTTCTCACCATATGCTGATCCTGATTCTATGCATCCCTCTAAAGTTTGTGCAAAGCCAGCATATGAGCTTACTTCCATAAAAAACAGGACAAATCCAACCCGGCTAATTACCGCCCAATCAGTCTACTCTCGGTCATCAGTAAAATAATGGAAGGGGTCATCGACAGTGCTATCAAACAGCACCTGCTTGGCAATAACCTGCTCAGTGATGCCCAGTTTGGGTTTCGCCAGGGTCACTCAGCTCCTGACCTCATTACAGCCTTGGTTCAAACATGGCAAAAGAGCTGGATTCCAGAGGTGAGGTGAGAGTGACAGCCCTTGACATCAAGGCCACATTCGACTGAGTGTGGCATCAAGTGAAACTGGAATCAATGGGTATCAGGGGGCAAACTCTCCGCTGGTTGGAGTCATATCTGGTACATAGGATGATGGTTGTGATTGTGGAGGGTCAGTCATTTTAACTCAAGGACATCTCTGCAGGAGTCCCTCAGGGTAGTGCTCTAGGCCCAACAATCTTCAGCTGCTTCATCAATGACCTTCCCTCCATTAAAAGGTCATAAGTGGGGATGTTCGCCGATGATTGCACAATGTTCAGCACCATTCGTGACTCCTCAAATACTGAAGCAGTCCATGTTCAAATGGACAATATCCAGGCTTGGGCTGACAAGTGGCAAGTAACATTCGCGCCACACAAATGCCAAGCAATGACCATTGCCAATAAGTGACACTCAAACCACAGCCCCTTAACATTCAATGGTGTAACCATCACTGAATCCCCCACTGTCAACATTCTTGGGGTTACCATTGACCAGACACTCAACTGGACTCACCACATAAACACAGTGGCTACAAGAGCAGGTCAGAGGCTAGGAATACTGTGGCGAATAACTCACCTCCTGACTCCCCAATGCCTGTCCACCACCTACAAGACACAAATCAGGAGTGTGATGGAATATTCTCCACTTGCCTGGATGGATGCAGCGCCAACAACACTCAAGGAGCTCGACAGCATCCAGGACAAAGCATCCCGCTTGATTGGCACCATATCCACAAACATCCATTCCCTTCACCACCGATACTCAATAGCAGCTGTATATACTATCTAAAAGATGCACTGAAGAAATTCACCAAAGAGCCATAGACAGCACCTTCCAAACCCACAACCATTTCCATCTAAAAGGACAAGAGCAGCAGATACATGGGAACACCACCACCTGCAAGTTCCCCTCCATGCCATTCACCATCCTGACTTGAAAATATATGACTGTTCCTTCTCAGTCGCTGAGTCAAAATCCTGGAATTCCCTCCCTAATACGCCAAGTGGACTGCAGCTCTTCAAGAAGGTAGCTCACCACCACCTTCTCAACGGCAACCAGGGATGGGCAATAAATGCTGGCCAGCCAGTGACGCCCACATCCCATGAATGAATTTTTAAAAATCAGTTAATGCATCTTAACACATGGTGGTGGTGAGCTGCCTTCTTGAATCGTTGCAATCTACATGCTGTGGGTTGACCCACAATGCCGTGAGGCAGGGAATTCCAGGATTTTGACACAGGGACTGCGAAGGAATGGCGATATTTTTCCAAGTTGGTTTGGTGAGTCAGCAAGAGGATGCCTTCTGCCCCAGAAGCCTCAGCTGAACCGGTATCCGAGGTCACCATCGCAGATGCCAGATCAGTCTTCTTGAAAGTTAATCCATGGAAAGCGACTGGCCCGGATAGGGTATCCAGATGAGTACTCAGATCCTGCACGGAGCAGCTGGCAGGGGTATTCGCAGACATCTTTAACCTTCCCTTACACTGATCTGAGGTCTCTACCTGCTTCAAGAAGATGACCATCATCCCTGTACCAAAGAAAGGTCAGGCAGCGTGTCTTAATGACTATCGTCCGTTAGCTTTGACACCCATCATTATGAAGTTCTTCAAAAGGTTAGTCATGGTATGAATCAATTCCAGCCTCATAGACTGCCTGGATCCACCAAAGTTCACCAATCACTGCAACAGATCCATAGCAGGCGCCATCTCCCTGGCCCTACACTCAACGCTGGAACACCTGGATAACAAAGACACTTATGTCAGACTCCTATTTATTGAATACAGCTCAGCTTTCAACACCATTATTCCCACAAAACTCATCTCACTTAGGTCTTGGCTCCACCTTTGCGACTGGACCCTGAACTTCCTAATCCACAGACCACAATCAGTAAAAACAGGCAACGACACCTCCCCCACGATTATCCTCAACACCAGTACCCCACTAGGCTGTTATTCTACTCCTTATACACTAATGACTGTGTAGCCAAATTTCACTCCAACTCCGTTTTCAAGTTTGCTGATGACACCACCGTAGTGGGTCAGAGCTCAAGCAATGATGAGATGGAGTGCAGGAAAGAGATAGAGAATCTGGTGAAATGGTGTGACAACAATAATGTCAGTAAAACGAAGGAGATTGTCATTGACTTCAGGAAGCATAGTGGAAAACATGCCCATGCCTACATCAACAGGGATGAACTGGAAATCTTTGAGAGTTTCAAGTTTCTAGGTGTCCAGATCACCAGTAACCTGTTCTGGTCCCTCCACGCCGACGCTATAATTAAGAAAATCCACCAATGCCTCAACTTTTTCAGGAGGCTAAGGAAACTCAGCATGTCTGCAACAACTCTCCCCAATTTTTACAGATGCACCATAGAAAGCATCCTTTCCAGATGTATCACAGCTCTGACCAAGAAACTACAAAGGATTGTGAACATAGCCCAGTCCATCAGGCAAACCAGCCTCCCTTCTATTGACTCTGTCGACACTTCCCGCTGCCTTGAGAAAGCAGCCAACATAATCAAGGACCCCACGCACCCCAGACATACTCTCTTCCACCTTCTTCCATCGAGAAAAAGATACAAAAGTCTGAGGTCACGTACCAACCGACTCAAGAACAGCTTCTTCCCGGCTGCTGTCAGACTTTTGTATGGACTTACCTTATATTAAGTTGACCTTTCTCTGCACCCTAGCTATGACTGTAACACTATATTCTGCACCCTCTCCTTTCCTTCTCCTCTATGTGTTCTATGAACGGCATGCTTTGTCTGTATAGCATGCAAGAACAATACTTTTCACTGTATACCAATACATGTGACAATAATAAATCAAATCAAAGTGAGTGGTTTGGAGGAAAACTTGCATGAAGTGTTCTTCCCATGTATCTCCTGCCCTGGTCTTTCTAAATGGAAGTGATCATGGGTTTGGAAAGTGCTGTCTAAGGATCTTCGGTGAATTTCTGCAGTGCATCTTGTACATAGTACATACTGCTACTACTGAGTGTCGTTGGTGAAGAGATTGGATGTTTGTGGATTTGGTGCCAATCAAGCGGGCTGCTTTTTCCTGGATGGTGTCAAGTCTCTTGAGTGTTGTTGGAGCTGCACCCATCCAGGCAAGTGGGGAGTATCCCATCACACTGCTGACTTGTGCCTTATAGTGGTGGATAAACTCTGGGGTGTCAGGAGGTGAATTACTCGACACAGTATTCCTAGCCTCTGTCCTGCTCTTTGTACACAAGAAGAAGTCTAACAACACCAGGTTAAAGTCCAACAGGTTTACTTGGTAGCAAAAGCCACTAGCTTTCGGAGCGCTGCCCCTTCGTCAGGTGAGTGAGAGTTCTATTCACAAACAGGGCATATAAAGACACAAACTCAATTTACAAAATAATGGTTGGAATGCGAGTCTTTACAGGTAATCAAGTCTCAAAGGTACAGACAATGTGAGTGGAGAGAGCATTAAGCTGGACATCAATGACATGTTGAAGGCTCTGGAGAAGATGTCGTAGCTTCTCCGCTCAGGACAGGACAGTTAGTGAGATTTTGCAAGCCCAGGAAAGTCATGGGGGTTACAGATAGTGTGACATGAACCCAAGATCCCGGTTGAGGCCATCCTTATGTGTGCAGAACTTGGCTATCAGTCTCTGCTCAGCGACTCTGCACTGTCGTGTGTCGTGAAGGCCGCCTTGGACAACGCTTACCCGAAGATCAGAGGCCGAATACCCGTCACCGCTGAAGTGTTCCCCAACAGGAAGAGAACACTGTTACCTGGTGATTGTCGAGCGGTGTTCATTCATCCACTGTCGTAGCGTCTGCATGGTCTCCCCAATGTACCATGCCTCGGGACATCCTTTCCTGCAGCGTATCAGGTAGACAACATTGGCCGAGTTGCAAGAGTATGTACTGTGTACCTGGTGGATGGTGTTCTCACGTGAGTTGATGGCATCCATGTCGATGATCTGGCACGTCTTGCAGAGGTTGCTGTGGCAGGGTTGTGTGGTGTCGTGGTCACTGTTCTCCTGAAGGCTGGGTAGTTTGCTGCAGACAATAGTCTGTTTGAGGTTGTGCGGTTGTTTGAAGGCAAGAAGTGGGGGTGTGGGGACGGCCTTGGCGAGATGTTCGTCTTCATCAATGACATATTGAAGGCTCCGGAGAAGATGTCATAGCTTCTCCGCTCCGAGGAAGTACTGGACAACGTAGGGTACTCTGTCCGCCGTCTCCAGAGTACCCTTCAGAGTACCGCCGTCTCTACAGAGTACCCTTCGTCATCCAGTACTTCCCCGGAGTGGAGAAACTACGACATCTTCTCTGGAGCCTTCAATCTGTCATTGATGAAGACAAACATCTCACCAAGGCCATCCCCATACCCCCACTTCTTGCCTTCAAACAATCGCACAACCTCAAACAGACCATTGTCCGCAGCAAACTACCCAGCCTTCAGGAGAACAGTGACCACGACACCACACAACCCTGCCACAGCAACCTCTGCAAGATGTGCCGGATCATCGACACGGATGCCATCATCTCACGTGAGAACACCATCCACCAGGTACACGGTACCTACTCTTGCAACTCGGCCAACGTTGTCTACCTGATACGCTGCAGGAAAGGATGTCCCGAGGCATGGTACATTGGGGAGACCATGCAGATGCTACGACAGCGGATGAATGAACACTGCTCGACAATCACCAGGCAAGAGTGTTCTCTTCCTGTTGGGGAACACTTCAGCGGTCACGGGCATTCGGCCTCCGATCTTCGGGTAAGCGTTCTCCAAGGCGGCCTTCACGACACAGCAGAGTCGCTGAGCAGAGACTGATAGCCAAGTTCCGCACACATGAGGACTGCCTCAACCGAGATCTTGTGTTCATGTCACACTATCTGTAACCCCCATGACTTGCCTGGGCTTGCAAAATCTCACTAACTGTCCTGTCTGGAGACAATACACATCTCTTTAACCTGTGCTTAACGCTCTCTCCACTCACATTGTCTGTACCTTTGAGACTTGATTACCTGTAAAGACTCGCATTCCAACCATTATTTTGTAAATTGAGTTTGTGTCTTTATATGCTCTGTTTGTGAACAGAACTCCCACTCACCTGACGAAGGAGCAGCAAGCGATCTGAAAGCTAGTGGCTTTTGCTACCAAATAAACCTGTTGGACTTGAAACCTGGTGTTGTTAGACTTCTTACTGTGTTTACCCCAGTCCAACTCCAGCATCTCCACATCATGACTGCTCTTTGTAGCCACTGTATTTATGTGGTGAGTCCAGTTCAGTTTCTGGTCAATGGTAATCCCGAGGATATTGACAGTGGGGCATCCAGTGATGGTAACACCATTGAATGTCAAGGTGTGGTGGTTAGATTGCCTCTTATTGGTGATGGGGCAGGAAAATCCAATGAGCGGGAAGAGCTAAAATATCTCGCCCAAAGTTACTGAGTAAAAGTATGGCCGAGTCCTAGCCTTGTTGAGTAGCAGTTAGAGAGACTGGTGACAGTGAGGAAGGCTGTAGTCAACTCTGATATCCCCATCATCATCATCCACATTGCTTACTCCAACGCATGAGGTTGCATACTTATCCAGCTGAGAGTATACCATATATTCGAAACACCATCAAGGCATTGTTTGTATGAATGAAAATGTACTTGCTATGAAAAGGTTCTACCGTTTGTTTCACAAAATATGAAGAGTGAATTCTTGAAGGAGTTTGGGCAGTAATCCAATTTCAAGTTTTCCAAACATTTGTACAAAGTTAAAAAACTGCTGAAATTCAAACTGAAGACAGGTTTTGTTGATTTTCTTTCAAATGTGCTTACGTCGCCAATATCAGACTCAAAACTTATTTTGTAGGAGAAGGATAAACACAAGATATGGGAAAGATTCTGTTCCTTATCTACAGTCAGTCTGTATGGTTATGGTGCTGTCTTTTTAAGAAGCTGGTATCTCTCTTTAACTCTTTTGGTCTTAGAATCATAGTTGTACCAAAAGATAGTAAAATCTTGGGTAAGAAATCGCTTACAAAATAAAATAAATGTGAATGTCAGGCACAACCGAACAGGTTATTTTTGAAAAAAATATGTTTATAAAAAAAAATAACAAAAGATGGTAATACTTGGGATCAAGAATGGATGTTCAATCTCCGCTTTAAAGATATCATGAAAACAGTTTATTGGACTATAAGGTTTCTCATCTCCAGGGCTCATGAATGAGATAAGATGGTAACTAGTGTAAGATGGGATGAGGAAATGATTGAAGGTAGGAGATAAAAACAAAACAACAAATGGAAATTTGAATAATTCACACTTGGGTGTGGTTCAATTTGATATTCAAATATATTTTAGTGAAATGAAAATGTAGTTGAGACGAGTAGGTTAACAACTTTCCCTTGGCGTTAATTATTTCTTTGCCTACGAACTCTAAGAGAACTGAATTGATGGTCTGTGACATTGTGACCGGGCGGGGAGGGATCAGCTGAGACCCTGAGAACTGTGTAAGACATTGGACCTGCTTTTGTTAAAACTATGGCTGGTACCCATTTCTCACTCATGGCATAACTACACACTAACACTCAATCGCCTTGTTAAAATGAACATTGTTTTTGCCCTTACATCTCGTTTAGCAACATGAGATTATTGTTGACACTGTACTATCTCTGAAGTTTCTGAAGGTAATAACAAATCAAACTTCCACTTTAAGGGTAGTAATTCAGGTGAATTTTGGGTATTCGCAAGAGCAGTGTTTCTATGAGATGACAAAGGCGATAATGAACCTTTCTCTTTTGAAGCTTTTAAAAAACGTTTCAAGGATTGTGCGAATCTTTCAGCTAATCCATTGGTTGTTGGATGATAAGGTGTGATTTTATATGCTGAATACCATTTACTTTGGGATAATTCTCAAAACTCTTGTGAAGTACAGTAAGAAGTCTCACAACACCAGGTTAAAGTCCAACAGGTTTATTTGGAATCACGAGCTTTCGGAGCGCTGCTCCTTCCTCAGGTGAGTCCCCACAGTGGTATTTATGTATTTAATATACTACCTTTATACGACATCTCCCCTCATCTCTCTGACTCAATAAATATTATTTAAAGTCTCTTGCCAGAATTTTACCACCTCGCCCACCCCAGAATCGGGGTGGGCAAGGCACGCAGAATGGCATTCTCCGTTGGCCTTGGGCAGCATCTTACGAGCCTTGGGCGGGTGAGGCGGTAAAATTCCGGCATCTGTCTTCATCTCTGGTTCACGTAGATCGGCATTGTGGTAGTTTCACCAATCTCCCTAACCTTGTTTGGATGTAGGTCTGAGCTAATGTAGGGATTCAGGTTCTCCATGTTCTTTCTTGCACTCTGCAGAGAAGCATGTGAATCTTCAGAGAATATTGATTCTTTTTCAGGTGGCCTTCCTGATCACATCGGTAGTTGTCAATTCTACTGATAGTCTTCTTGCTGTCGATACGAGTGGCTTCTATTTCTTCTCATTATTCCATTCTCAGCCTCCACAAGATATAGAGTCTTGGGTTTTGTGTCTTTTCCACTACTTGACTTACTCAATTCTGGGGTGGAATTTTACTGGCTGGCCCTGCCTATCGCTGGGCAGAGCAAGCCGCTAAAATCACGCAAGAGCCAAAAAATCAGGATCACACCCAATTTCTCAGCTCTCACAATTTTACGAGAGTTGGATTTCTGGTGCGATCAGCCTCTTACCGGAAATGGGCAAGAGGCTGAATAATTTATTTAAATATATTGAAATTCTGATTTGCACGTGTTTAGTGAGCCCGAGCTCAATTGTCCAGGCTCGCCTGCCTTTATGGCCTCGCCAGAAAGGTTCTCTTTGGTGAGGAGAACACTTGCTCTCCACGAACGGGGAACAGTCGTGTTGACCTTGCCGGTGGAACCAGAGGCCATTAAGGCCCCTAGGGGACGCTGAGGGCAAAGGGAGTGCCACTTGGACAGTGCCAGACTGGCAGTGCCAGCCTGGCACTGGGGTAATTCGTTGCATGGGGTGGTGCCTTCTGGGGGCAGGCCTATGGGAGCAGAGTCTATGGTGCGGAGCCTATGTGGGCAGGGCCTCTGGGAGCAGGCCCTGAAGGACAGCCCAACTGGGGGAGGGTGGCCTGCTGTGCACTCTGCAACGGGATCAGATTGGCGGGGGGGGGGGGCCTGCTGCCACTCTGCAGTTGCAATCAGATCAGGGGAGTGGGGGTCCGATCGGCCTTGGTGGCAGGTCGGGGGCCGCATGCGTTGTGGGGTTTGCGATCGGCCATGGGCCCCTGCTATTGCGGGGGGGAAGGGGTAGCTGGTTGAGGTTGCCTGCAGGAGCAGAGCCCTGACAGCTCACTCTCTCTCTCTGACAGACCCCTGCAGTTGCTATTGAGCATATGCATAATCAAAGGACTGCACATGCACAGTAGCTCCCTCTACAGGCTGGCTGGTGAATTAAGCTCAGCCCACTGCCTGCAGCAGCTAGAAACAGTCTACACCATTTTTCCAATGACGAAGGGCCCGATTTTACCAAACCTTCGCACCCGAAATGACGGTAAAGTTGGGCGTCGGGCCTATGCCGCGATCCGCACCCGATTCCTAGCGGATCACGCCTTTACCAACGGACCCCTCTGGGAGGCAGGCTCCCCCCCCACCCCCCTGGGATCGGACCCCTCTGGGAGGCAGGCACACCCCCCCCGGGAGTGGACCCCTCTGGGAGGTAGCCGCCCCCCCCCTCCCCACCCGGGATCGGACCCCTCTGGGAGGCAGGCACACTCCCCGGGATCAGACCCCTCTGGGAGGCAGGCCCCCCCGACAGAGCACACCCCTAACCTACCTTGATCGTGGTCTCCCTCCACCATCCTTCCCGCTCACCTTCAGTCCTTCGACAGCCTGCAGCACGTTCCTGGACACTGACTTTGAGCCACGGCTGAAGTGACCGGGCTTCACACAGGTCCGCTGGTGTCTGCCGGAGGAGGGGGGGTGGGCCCAGTTGGAACGCTGGTGGGGAGGCGGGGGGAATGAGGAGAGGGGGCGGGCCCACATCACCCTCTTGGGGGGGGGGGGGGGGGGGGGGGGTGGGAGGGGAGGGGGTGTGATGGATCATCCCCGGGGGGGAGGAGAGGGAGGTGTGACGGATCATCCCCTGGGGGGGGTGGGAGGGGAGGGGGTGTGACTTATCATCCCCTGGGGGGAGGAGAGGGGGTGTGACGGATCATTCACTGGTACACTACCAGCCACAGCCATCTCTCCCGCTCTCTCACACCTGCAGGGAAGAGTAATCTGTGGCTGGTAGTGTGCCAGTGATGGTCCCAGGAGGGATCGGCCGCAGACAGGCAGCGGAACCCCCCGACCAGAGGATGAGAGTCACACCCCCTCTCCATGCCCCCCCTCAACACTGGGAATGATATGTCACACCCCCTCTCCACCCCCCCAGGGAATGATAAGTCACACCCCCTCTCCCCTCCCCCCCAGGGAATGATAAGTCACACCCACTCTTCCCCCCTCCAGGAATGAGACATCACACCCCCTCCCCTCCCACCCCCTCCAGGGGATGATAAGTCACACCCCCTCCCCTCCTCCCACCCCACCCTCTCCCCCCCCCCCCACCCCCCGACCAGAGGATGAACGGCAGAGAGGCTCTCTCCGCTCTCTGCTTTTTGTTTTGCGCCCGGGCACGTTCTGTCAGATTTGTTTCGAACTGCGCATGCGCAGGTCGGTGCTCTGACAGATGCAAATATGCTAGGCCCCGCCCACTAGACCCGTGCCGAAAAAAGGCGTTTGGGGGCGCTGGAGCGCGGCTGCCGGGCGCAGGTCTGATTTACGGCCGCACCCGGCACTTAGTCCCGATTTGGTAAAATCGGCCCCTCAATGCATGAGATTGGGTGTGAAAACTCGCCCAAAAAACGGATCAGGAACTCTCCCATTTTTACACTAGCTGGACACTTAGAATCAATCTCGTAAAATTCCACCCCTGGTCTTTAACCCAGATGCATCCACTTGGTTGCAGTTCTGGCAATTTATGTATTCTATGGCATTGATGATTGTTTCTAGTTTCATTTGTACAATACTCATCCTCCTTTTCCCTTACCCTCTCGATGTCAATGGTTTATGACATGATGTGAGTGTATGTGGCAGAACAGGAAGTTAAGCCTGTAATATTCTTCTCATCAGTGGTTCTAACGCTTTCTGTAGTGGTGTGGAATGGTATCTCAACAGTGCTTAGTTAATATCATCATTCTTTTACAACTAAGCATTGAAAGTTCTTACTCCTCTCTCACCTCACCGTTTACTTGTGGATACCTGGACACACTGGTTGTGTGGACAAATCCAAAGTCTTCCATAAATTTTTTAAATCCTTCATTTGCAAACTATAGGTCATTGGTTGAAGTGACAAGACCCTGGAATGCCATGTGTGGCAAAAAATTCTTTTAATGCATTAATGGCAATTAAATGGCAACACCCTTCTGAAAAATGCTACTGAGGTGTGTACACCGTGACTGGAAACGAGTTGTACAGGCACAAGCTTCTGTGTCGGAACCTTAAATAATAACAGATGCACAGCAGTGCTGGGAGCCGAGTCTTATTGGTGCATGAAGCAAATGTGTGAAGTAAAAGATCGAACTGAGACAATGGGGGTGATCTTACCGTTGCGCCCCACCGGCCGATGAGCGGGGCAAGAGGTAAGATTGCGCAAGAGCCAAGAAATCAGGTTCTCACCCGATTTCTCGCCTCACGCCATCTTACCGGCAGGGATATCTATTGTCCCATAGGATAGTTTTGATGCACTCTGTTTCTGTGTCAAGTTTACTGTGAGAAAATGGCTAGGACCTTATCTATAAGATTACGGATAATGCCAATCTTAGAACGTGTGGAGTTATAGAAAGGCCAACGTGTTCAGTGGCCATACAGTCATAGAATTATAGAGGTTTACAGCATGGAAACAGACCCTTCGGCCAAACTTGTCCATGCCACCCCTTTTTTTAACCCCTAAGCTAGTCCTAATTGCCCGCATTTGGCCCATATCCCTCTATACCCATCTTACCCATGTAACTGTTTAAATGCTTTTTAAAAGACAAACCTGTACCCGCCTCTACTACTATCTCTGGCAGCTTGTTCCAGACACTCACCACCCTCCGTGTGAAAAAATTGCCCCTTTGAACCCTTTTGTATCTCTCCCCTCTCACCTTAAACCTATGCCATCTAGTTTTAGACTCCCCTACCTTTGGGAAAAGATATTGACTATCCAGCTGACCTATGCCCCTCATTATTTTATAGACCTCTATAATAAGTACACTTCTAAGCCTCCTATGCTCCAGAGAAAAAAGTCCCAGTCTATCCAGCCTCTACTTATAACTCAAACCATCAAGTCCATCAAGCATCCCAGTAAATCCTTTCTGCACTCTTTCTAGTTTAATAATATCCTTTCTATAATAGGGTGCCCAGAACTGTACACAGTATTCCAAGTGTGGCCTTACCAATGTCTTGTCCAACTTCAACACGACATCCCAACTCCTGTATTCAATGTTCTGACCAATGAAACCAAGTATGCCGAATGCCTTCTTCACCACTCTGTCCACCTATGACTCCACTTTCAAGGAGTTATGAACCTGTACTCATAGATCTCTTTGTTCTATAACTCTCCCCAGTGCCCGACCATTAACTGAGTAAGTTCTGCCCTGGTTCGATCAACCAAAATGCATCACCTCGCATTTATCTAAATTAAACTCCATCTGACATTCGTCAGCCCACTGACCCAATTGATCAAGATCCGTTTGCAACCCTAGATAATCTTCTTCACTGTCCACTATGCCACCAATCTTGGTGTCATCTGCAAATTTACTAACCATGCCTCCTAAATTCTCATCCAAATCATTAATATAAATGACAAATAACAGTGGACCCGGCACCCATCCCTGAGGCACACCGTTGGTCACAGGTCTCCAGTTTGAAAAACAACTCTCTACAACCACCCTCTGTCTTCTATCATCAAGCCAATTTTGTATTAATTTGGCTATCTCACTCTGGATCCTGTGAGATTTAACCTTATGCAATAACCTACCTTGTTGTACCTTGTCAAAGGCCTTGCTAAAGTCCATGTAGACAACATCAACTGCACTGCCCTCATCTATTTCTTGGTTACCCCTTCAAAAACTCAATCAAATTTGTGAGACATGATTTTCCATTCACAATGCCATGCTGACTGTCCCTAATCAGTTCTTGCATCTCTAAATGCCTGTAGATCCTGTCTCTCAAAATATCTTCTGACAACTTACCCACTACAGATGTGAGGCTCACTGACCTGGAGTTTCCAGGCTTTTCCCTGCAGCCCTTCTTAAATAAAAGCACAACATTTTCCACCCTCCACCTGTGACTATCGATGATTCAAATATCTCTGCTACAGGACCCGTAATTTCCTCCCCTGCCTCCCACAATGTCCTGGGATACACTTCATCAGGTCCCAAGAATTTATCCACCTTGATGCGCTTTAAGACTTCCAGCAGTTCCTTCGCTGTTATATGTACACTCCTCAAGACATCACTATTTATTTCCCCAAGTTCCCTAGCATCCATGCTTTTCTCAACAGTGAATACTGATGAGAAATATTCATTTAGGATCTCACCCATCTCTTGTGAATCCGCACATAGATGACCTTGTTGATCCTTAAGAGGTCCTACTCTCTCCGCAGTTACTCTTTTGCCCTTCATGTATTTGTAAAAGCTCTTTGGATTCTCCTTTGCCTTATCTGCCAAAACAATCTCGTGTCCCTTTTTTGCCCTCCTGATTTCTCTCTTAACTCTACTCCTACATCCTCTATCCTCTCCAAAGGATCCACTTGATCCCAGGTGCCTATGTATGTCATGTGCCTCCTTCTTCTTCTTGACCAGGGCCTCAATATCCCAAGTCATCCAGGATTCCCTACTTCTAGCAGCCTTGCCCTTCACTCTAAGAGGAATGTGCTTACTCTGAACCCTGGTTAACACACTTTTGAAAGCCTCCCACTTACCAGACGTCCCTTTGCCTTCCCACAGACTCCCCCAATTTACTGTTGCCGATGAAGGTAGGCTTGTGGTAGATGGTACTGGAGAACCCATTAGCAGATTTCTCAAATAGTACATTGAGGAAGGAGAATGAGATAAGCCGCTCCATCATAATATTGAATTTAAGTGCGGGATGGAGCATGTTAATGTGTAAGGTTATTTTGACACACAGTGTAGCCATGGTATCCCCTCTAGGTCCCCTCTGGCTTCCATGAGAAATGTGCTTTTAATGGAATAAGCACCAAACTCCTTCCCCATGCATACTTCTGATACATCGATGACAGATTTGCGATCTTTGAATTTGTAGCCAGGTAGTCAATACAACCTTCCGAACTCTTTGTTGCAACTCCAGAGGACAGTGTCTAATCCCTTGACTATAGTGCATCCACATTCCTATTCACTGCCTCCACTGGAATAGCTTCCTGAATCATGGTGCTATATGATCAGTTTGCCCATTCATGCTCTCGTGATTGTTCTCATCCACACAAGTAGCAAATCCCTTACATCTGTTGGTGAAAGTCAAGGGCTGAGGCATGTCCATCCTAGAACCCAATACCTGCCTAACAGGGTGTCAAACCCTCCTTATCCTGACCATTGGCCATCTCTAACATTCAAAACAAAGGGGAGTGACTGCCTCTTAGAACAGAGTATCCAGGTAACTCTCCCCTTCCCTAATGCCATGCAATGTTTAAAGCTCGCAATTCCAGCCCAACAACTCCTTGAGCTGCAGAGACTTACCGCAGATCTGGTTTTCCGAGATCGCAGTATTCTCCCCAAATTCCCACATGCTGCAGTTGCAACACGCACCTTTCTCAGGCATGCCTGTCTAACTTTATTTACTGAGTTATTTATTTGATTGGTTAATTGGTTATGTATTGAATCCATTATTTTAGTTTTCTTAAGTAATTGGTTTATCTAGTTTAAGTTTAATTTAATGAAGTTGTGATCAGATATAAAGTTTCCCAGCTTAGAGACATCAGCTTCTAAAGATTAAAAATAATAAAAACCTATACATCTTTTCCACATTGTTTCAAATTCCGATGTGCTAAATTTCAAGCTTTTGCACTCTTTTAACAAAACACTCAGTTCTGTGATTACACTGCAATCCATCCTCTGTGCAACACCATATTGAGTGACACAGTGGCTAGCACTGCTGCCTCACAACGCCAGGGACCCGGGTTCAATTCCCAGCTTGGATCACTGTCTGTGCGGAGTCTGCCCGTTCTCCCCTTGTCTGTATGGGTTTCCTCCGGGTGCTCCGGTTTCCTCCCATAGTCCGAAAGATGTGCTGGTTAGGTGGATTGGCCATGCTAAATTCTCCCTCAGTGTACCTGAACAGGCGCCAGAGTGTGGCAACTGGGGTATTTTCACAGTAACTTCATTGCCGTGTTCATGTAACCCTATTTGTGACACTAAAAAATAAACTTTACTGTTTACGGGAATTTATCACTTAATGTTGTAGTTGCATTCTTGAAAAGTGCAACTTTAAGTGAAGCAACCTTCAGCAAATCAGATTTTCCCATTACAACCAATATAAAAGTTGGGTTCAGTAAGACCTTTCTCATTAGAAAAAGATACAAAAAAATTATACCTCTAAGCCGAAGTACTGTGTACTCTGAAATTCTCATATTCATAAATAAAATAACATTTATTTAGACAAAATCAATTTAAAAAATTAAAGAATTATCTAATGTATCGACTTAAATTCTGCTGTTGACTTTCTTCCACGTCCTCACCCTCTCCCACTTCCTGACTTGAGCCAACTCCACTGCTTCCTGTTCACCGCTTCCTCCGCTCACCAATTTCTATTTCTGTATCCTGCCTGTAAGCGAGAACGTAGTGAAAGAGGGGAAGTGAGTGAGGGAGCAAGAGTTGAAGGGTTGGGGAGGGAAGCGATAAATGGGAGGATCACAGAGCCAACAGGAGGGATTCAGGGAGAAATGCACTGAATGCAAGGACCAGAAAGGACACCAGCGAGCAGGGGAAAGTCAGAGAGGGTAGCAGCAAGAAGAAGAAAGTTGAGATCAGGAGACGCTACTCCAAAATGGCATTAGAAATCATAGAAATCCTACAGTGCAGAAGGAGGCCATTCGGCCCATCGAGTCTGCACCGACCACAATCCCACCCAGGCCCTACCCCCACATATTTTACCCACTAATCCCTCTAACCTACACGTCCCAGGACTCTAAGGGGCAATTTTTTAACCTGGCCAATCAACCTAACCCACACATCTTTGGACTGTGGGAGGAAACCGGAGCACCCGGAGGAAACCCACGCAGACACGAGGAGAATGTGCAAACTCCACACAGACAGTGACCTGAGCCGGGAATCGAACCCAGGACCCTGGAGCTGTGAAGCAGCAGTGCTAACCACTGTGCTACCGTGCCGCCCATTAATCAGGTAATGTGGGAATAACACTAAAGCAGATGTCCCGATGCTAAGTCTATGCATCTGCCCCACTATATCTGTGATTCTAAAGAGAAATGATGCTGAATAAAAAGGGACTTAGTGTACATACTTAAAGCTTATGACTTACACGGAAGCTACAATCGTTAACCATAGAACCATAGAAAATTACAGCTCAGAAACAGGCCTTTTGGCCCTTCTTGGCTGTGCCGAACCATTTTTTGCCTAGTCCCACTGACTTAGCTTAGCTTCCTGCGACAGTAATTAACATCTATTCCGACAAGTGTTTTCAGCCAATTGACAGCTGACTGCCCCAGCAAGCAATTTCTTTTAACTAGGTACCTTGACTAGTTTGCAGTTTCATTTAAGATTTACAAAGTTCTAAGGCAAATTCTTTAAATGTTAAGCTAATTTTTGGACTGAGAAATAACAAAAAATTCCCACTTGTAGCAAATTCTTGACTTAGGTACTCTTTTCACGTTCTAACTGGCCATGGAAAAGAGGCTTTACGAGGACTAAGATGTTGGATAACAATGGGATGAGTTTTGTGAGAAAGTTGAAGGCAGGAGGCCAAGTTCTGGAAGCTCCAAGATTATATTCAACAATATTTGGCTATGCCTATCCATGCCTTCTCTCCTCACCCCCACCCCCCAACACACCTCCCCGAGTCCTGAGATTGTAGAGTGACCAAGGAAAAAGGGGTACAGAGGCAAAATGGTTAGCACTGCTGCCTCACAGCACCAGAGACCCAGCTTCAATTCTGGCCCTGGGTAATGATTGTGCGGGTTAGGTTGATTGGCCATGCTAAATTGCCCCTTAGTGTCAGGGGAACCACTGGGGAAAATACATGGGGTTATGGGGATAGGCCCTGGGTGGGATTGTTGTCAGTGAATGCTCAATGGGCCAAATAGCCTCTTTCTGCATTGTAGGGATTCTATGATTCTATAAAAAAAGGTAAGTGCACTTTGGGGAGTGGGGGAAAAGGGGGGCCATTGGGAGTCGACAGCAAGGGCAGTTGAGGGTCTCTCAGTGGCCATCCCTTGCTCCATGTTCATTCTGTTGATCATGCACAGGTCAATGCAGATTGAAGGACTCCTCACCCCTCCCAGACATTTTATGAATGACAAAATATATCACTAATAGTTATATGATACAGTTACTTACTTACAGGAGACATTCTTCTCCCATTTCCTCAAGTGGACAAGGAAATAAAAAGATTATAATTCCCAAAACAGACCTGACTATATCAGACTAAGCAAAGCACCCTACTTCTGTCTGTGATTTGTATTTTTTTATTCCACTTTGTGAGCTGTGAAAAAGATTTGGAAGAGGTCTGCACATAATGAGCAGGTCTGGTAATACCTGTGGAGAAAGATTTGAACATTAGAGACAGTTAACAATTCAGGACTGGGCAGTTAAAGATGTAAGCGGTTTTGAGCAGTGAAAGAGCGGGGGGAACGGGGAAAAGAAAAACAAAATGAAAGGTGTGCGATTGAGTGGAGGGCAGGAATGATTAACAGGCAATTGGGCTCATGGTGCAAGATCAAAGAGCGGCAATGGACCATATAAAGAAACATATGATGCATCTAGAGAAGGTGCGAGATTGGCAAGATCATAAAGAGCTGCCATCCAAAAGCATAGAAAAGGAAAAGAGGGTAACAAGAGAGAGAGAAAAAAAAAGCCAAAAATAAAAAATGAAGTAAAATAAGGGTGGCCATTACAAACTTAGGGAGATCTTGTGATGCAATGAATAGAATTCTACTCTGAGCTAGAAGCTCTGGGTTTGAGTCCCACCCAGGACTCAATAGCCAAAGAAGGTGTGTTCGTAATGTAACCAAACAGGTTGTGTGTCAATCTGTAAATCCTTCCAAATACACCAATGCTGGAGCTAAGAGCAGGAGAGACTCCTGGTCAGCCATGCTTGATGTGGAGTGGCACCCCTCAAACTATAAACCCCTGGTAACAGAATACCACGTATTCTGGAAATTGCTAGCAATGGAAGCAGATGAAAGTCTACCTCACTGCATCACGAGGGTGTGAGAATTGGAACTTTGATTTTTCTTTTGGAAAAGAAAAGGCTGAGAGGTGACCTAACAGAAGTCTTTTAAAATTCTAAAGGGGTTTGATGGAGCAGATGTAGCAACACACTCGAGTCCTAGGCCCACCAATTTAAGATAGTCATTAATAAACCCAGTCAGGGATTCAAATGAATTCTTGTATTCGGGTGGCAGTGAGAATGTGGAACTGGTTACAAGGAGTGATTGAAGTAATTAGCATAAAGGCTGGGACATGAGGGAGAAAGGAATAGATAAATATTTTGATGGGATGGAATAGGGTGGGGAGGAGGCTTGTGTGAAGTATAAGGACCAGCATAGAGGTGTTGGGTTGATCTGTGCTGTAAATAATACACGTCACGGTTTTCAGAAAGATCCAACTTGAATCAACGAATAGCGTCAGATTGAAGAGAATCCAGCACACAGATCCAGAATATATCCATTCCGTGATTTCAGCAGCGCTTCCGCAATGTCACAGCGCTCATCAAATGTGAAAAGCTCTTGCTGTAAATGTGCGGAAACGGGGAGCGGCTTTCAGTTTCGAGCACTAACGCAACAGATTGCGCAGCAGAAATACTTGCCTTTTACTGATAAAAAGCTGGCCGCTCCTGGCGTTTCCTCCATTCTTCGATGTGTCTACTGAAAATCCACAACTCATTGACAAACTGAGAGGAGACATTTGGAGGATCAAATGTGAGAGGGGTAAATAACACTGAGTGCTGCAATTAGCACTCACTCTCTGGGGTTCGTGTGGCTCATTCTTCATCAGTTTTTAAACAGCGGTGTGTATTTTCTTAAACTATCCACCAGAGATGAATGTTTGTGAGATTGGGTGATTGTGGGCTTTATTTGACTTGATGTTTCCTATTTGGCAGGACAGAGGATGTGATGTGTGCGATGCAGGGAGGACATCCGAGCTGTCAGCATGGACCTTTTGTTTGATTATGGTCCCCACTTAGTTTCCTGACAGAGGCTCTCAGCCACAGGTAAACACATCTGCAAGCTAACACTCTGCGGGAGACCGTGACGACAACTCCCTTTTCTTTAAAAGGTCGTATTAAATGCCTAGACAAATATTAATCAAAGCCACTTAACTGTTTATCTTGTTACTATGGCAGTCCAGCTTCATGTTGACACTTGTGGCAGAACCTGTCTCTCAAGGATTTGCCCAACAGCCATCGACAAAGGTTCAGCAAATGAAGACAGCCCACCTAAATGCATTGTTCACTGTATGTCCATCAGCTCTAAAATTAAGGTATGCCAATGATGAGAAGAGTTGCCCAATAATCCCAGTTTAAATTCACCATTACAATGTTGATTGATGCCCACTTCCGAGAACAGTGTCATAGAATCATAGAATTCTGTGCCGTGCAGAACAGACAATTCAGTCCACCGCGCCTGCACTGACTCTCCCACACAGTATCTTACCCAGGCCCTCTTGCCCCACCCTATACCCGTAACCCTACACATTTACTGTGGCTAATCTATTTAACCTACACATTTTGGGACACCAAGGGGCAATTTTGCATGGCTAATCCACTTAACCTGCACATCTTTGGACTGTGGGAGGAAACTGGAGCACCCGGAGGAAACCCACGCAGACACGGGGAGAATGTGAAAACTCCACACAGACAGTTATCTACGGGCAGAATTGAACCCGGGTCCCTGGAGCTGTCAGGCAGCAGTGTTAATCACTGTGCCACCATACAGTGAAGAATGTTTTTTCTTATTCATTCATGGGATATGGATGTTTCTGGCTCGGCAGCATTTATTCCTCATCTCCAATTGCCCTTGAAAAAATGGTGGTGAGCTGCCTGCTTGAGCCACTGCAGTCCATGTGGTGTAGGTACACCTACAGTACTATTCAGGGGAAGTTCCAGGATTTTGATCCAGTGACAGTGAAGGAACAGTGATGCATGTCCAAGTCAGGATGCTGAGTGGCTTAGAATGCAATCAAAATGGTCATGGTATATTGCGCACCATTTAAAGGACATTGTCTCCTGCCAGCACAATTTGGCCATCCATGTATATGTACTGGTCCAATTAGTTTACGTTCTGCTGCACCCAGGCTCCTAGGAACTCTTTAAATGGGAAATGTTTAATTAATATGAGAATAAATACAGCTTTGGCCCTTCAGTAACAATATTCCATTTTTTATAGAGTATATCCCAATTGGTTTGCCTGTTCAACACCCAGCACTTGAATGTGAAATCTACCCCAAAGTGTATTTTCTATGAATCATAAATTCTAAAAGCCATTTTATTAATCCTAGATGGATTAGAGCTCATAAGAAGGCCACTCGGCCTTTAATATCTGTGCCAGCTCTCTGCAAGACTAGTTTGGCTAGTTGCACTCCTCCACCCTTTTCCGTAATGCTGCAGACTTTATACCTTTGGATAATTGTCCAATTTCCTTTTGAGTCTGCCTCAGGCAATGCAATTCAGATCTTAACTACACGCTAATAAAAAAATGTTTTCATCATGTCATCATTCAATCTCTTGTCATTTAACTTAAATCAGCGTCCTCTAATCCTAAACCCTTACTTTTGTACTCTATGATCGGGATCTACTGCCTCTATTTGAGGGCGGGGTGGGGGAGAGCGGTGGAGTGGATGGAGAATCAAGCGGAAGTCCCAAAAAGCCTTTTAGGCTGGCGGGATTTCTCTGCTCACTTGTCCCTGCCCCCGCCAATGACGAAATGGGAATACTAACTTTGAAAGTCGTGATCCCCCTGTACATCAAATTAAATCCTATTATTCTGTCTTCATGCCCGATTGTCTCCCCCCCACCCCCACCCCCCATGTTAAATTGTCAGGTCCCTCATG
Organism: Mustelus asterias; assembly: GCF_964213995.1. Lineage (NCBI taxonomy): Eukaryota > Metazoa > Chordata > Chondrichthyes > Carcharhiniformes > Triakidae > Mustelus > Mustelus asterias. The sequence goes on along the minus strand of NC_135802.1, from coordinate 97,369,693 downwards.
AAGTGCACCTGGTGAACAGAACAGGTGGAGCCAAACAGGTGAGAATAGCCCCCAGTGGGGAGAGGGTCATGCCTTGGCACTTCCCCCAGCAATGCCCAGGCACTGCTCCCAAGCAAGGGGTCAGAACCCGGGCAGTGCTAGGGGGCAGTGCAGGGGGAAGTGCCGGGACAGGGCTATAGGAAGTGCTGAGGCAGTGCCTGGGCAGTGCCAGACAGTGCCAAGAAAGGGATGTTCTTTGATGGGGAGAGGGGGTGAGGATATGTGTGGGTAGTGGGGTGGATTCTGTGTCTGGGGGGGTGGGGGGGGGGTGGAGGAGAGGCTGGGTGGTGCTGTGTGGTGGTTGTGGGGCAGAGTTCCCCAAATTTCATGGTGGGGAGGCTAATTCTGTGGGATGTTTGTTTTGGTTTTAACATTTTTTAATCGCAGCGCATTTAAGAATTGCGTCCCGATCGTTCAGAAACCTAAGTTGTGAGCCTGCTCCACCAGCATGATGTCATGGTACCCACCCCTCCACTTTTTTTGGTCAAGTGTTTGAAAATTCAGCGGGAAAACCCAGCATGGCAGAGCGTGGGCAGGCTGCCCTCCGTTTTTCTCACCCGAGACAACGGGAGAGTACTTCTAGCTCTTCACGCTGGCAGATTTTCTGGTCCCGCTGACGGTGAACCCTGCTGAGTGTTTCTCAGCAGTGTGGAGTGGAATCAATGGGAAGCCCCATAGATAGTGGTCGGACCAGACTATCCCACCACCGGCCAATGGTGGGCTGCCTCCCGCTGCCGAGAAACACGCTGCAGGGAGGCTGGAGAATCTCTCCCAACACTTTGCCAAAAGAATCAAAATATTCCAGCCCATGTGTCTATTTATAAAGCCCGGGACACCAAATGCCTTATTAACCATTTTGGTAAGTTGCCCTGCCAATTGCCATGTTTTGTCATATATACTTCCCAGGTCCCTCTATTCCTGTACCTCTGTTTGAATTGTATCCTTGCTCTTTGTACAGAAATGCTTCCCTTTATACCTCCTGCCATTAAATTTCCCCTATTCTGTGTCTAACCAACCCACATGCCTGTCTAATTCCTCAAAATCATTATCCTCCATACAGTTTACAGTTGCTCATGTTTTGTGTTATCTGAGGATTGTACCCCGTACTCCCAAGTCCAGGTCATCAATATTGATCAAGACAAGCAGTGAGCCTAGTACTGACCTCAGAGAAATCCCATATACCTTCCTTCAGTCCAAAAAACAAAGGTTCGGTGCAGGCTGGGAGGGCTAAAGGGCCTGTTCCTGTGCTGTACCTTTCTTTGTTCTTTGTTCTTCACTCTGCTGTTTCTTGTCACTTGCCAAATTTATAACCACGCTGAACTCAATGAAATAATGACATACAGACTCGTCACTTCCTGGCTCCCCACGATTTGGGACCTTTAAACTCACTTGCTTTATGGCAGTAAGCGTCATAACAAGGGGACATGTCCTCCTTTGCTCCGCACCTTGTACACTTTACCACTGGAGCCAGGGAGCTGATTCGCTTCCTGAGTCTCACCTGGCCTAAGTCCTGAAGGTTGGGCGCGATAGGAACTTTACAATTTAAGTGTAGGTAACTCGGTACGGAGTGGCAATCTGCCGTTGATTGCCACCCCAAGGAGATTATGATCTATTGATATTTTGAAGTCGCATTTTCTGTCCTTTTCATAGCTTTGGTGAGCTACAGGTTCAAATAGCTATATGGGAGTATGATATAACTAACAGAAAGGCAGCTTAAAATGGTGAGCATTAGGTGCTTAATATTCAAGAAAATAAAGTGTTCAGAAAAAATCATGAAGGAGCAAAGAGAGATGGGTCATAGTAATCACTTAAGGCCGTAATTGTAGTGTTAGAAAGAAGGTCACATGGTTATAGCTGAGAAGCAAAAAGAGGTGATCACGCGACTGAGGGCAAAATGTAGGCTTTCAAACTGTGAGAAGTAAAGGAGCAAATCTGCAGAGAAATTATAGACCACTATGAAGTGGTAATATCAGATGACTTTAATTACCCAAACATTGATTGGGATAGTGTTAGAGTAAGGGGAAAAGAGGGGGAGGAATTTCTGAAATGTGTTCAGGAGAACTTCCTTGACCAGTATGTTAACATAGAAACATAGAAAACTACAGCACAAAAACAGGCCCTTCAGCCCCACAAGTTGTGCCGAACATATCCCTACCTTTTAGGCCTACCTATAACCCTCCATCCTATTAAGTCCCATGTACTCATCCAGGAGCCTCTTAAAAGACCCTATTGAGTTTGCCTCCACCACCACTGACAGCAGCCGATTCCACTCGCCCACCACCCTCTGTGTGAAAAACTTCCCCCTAACATTTCCCCTGTACCTACCCCCCAGCACCTTAAACCTGTCGTAGCAGCCATTTGCACCCTGGGAAAAAGCCTCTGAGAGTCCACCCGATCTATGCCTCTCAACATCTTATATACCTCTATTAGGTCTCCTCTCATCCTACATCTCTCCAAGGAGAAAAGACCGAGCTCCCTCAGCCTATCCTCATAAGGCATGCCACTCAATCCAGGCAACATCCTTGTAAATCTCCTCTGCACCCTTTCAATCTTTTCCACATCCTTCCTGTAATGAGGCGACCAGAACTGAGCACAGTACTCCAAGTGGGGTCTGACGAGGGTCTTATATAGCTGCATCATTATCCCCGGACTCCTAAACTCAATCCCTCAATGTTCTCAGTCTGACTAGGAAGGAATCATCGTTATGTCGGTTGATGGGGAATGAGATGGGCCAAGTGGACCAAGTGTCTGTGGGAAAACACTTGAGTAAGAGTGATCATTGTATCATAAGGTTTAGATTAGTGACAGAGAGCAAAAAACTTTCTAAAGTAGAACTTTTAAATTGGAAGGTGACTAATTTCAATGGGACAAGAGTTATCTAAGCCGGATAAGGATCTCGCCAGGGTAAGATAGAACATGTAAATTGTAATTGAACAATGGCTGATCTTTAGGAGTAGATGTTTCAGGTATAGGTTAAGTAGATAAAATCCAACAAAAGAGAAAATTAGGAGAACCAACCAACTTGGATGATGAGAAAGATACAAAATGTGATGAAAATAAAAATAAGAGTGTATATGATGCACATCAGGTGAATTTGTCAAGCAAGATCAATTACAATGAATTGAGCGGGAAAGTAAAGAGGAAACAAACTGGCAAAGGGAGAAAAGAGATGGAACAACAGTTAACGTCAACACTTAGTTTTAAAGTTTATTTATTAGTGTCACAAGTAGGCTTACATTAACACTGCAATGAAGTTACTGTGAAAAGCTCCTAGTAGCAACACTCTGGCGCCTGTTTGGGTATGCTGAGGGAGAATTTAGACTGTGGGAGGAAACCGGAGCACCTGGAGGAAACCCACGCAGACACGGGGAGAACATGCAGACTCAGTAACCCAAAAAATCATTTATTAGCCTGAAAATAATAAATAGGTTGTGTTATGATCAGGTGAGATGGGCTAGAATGACCCCCTTTTATTAAAAAGGATATGCTTATTAATTCAGTAAGTGTTTAACTGTTTATGTGCTGTGACTGTAAAAGACACAGGTTCCCTTTTATGTTTTAAAAAAAGGAAATAGAATTGTATTCATTGTAATTAACCTAGTCTGATAAAATAATAAAACCACACACACACACCTGTAAGTTACACAGTGGGAGCATAGTGTCCAATAAAAATTGAAGCCAAATGGGTCTTGTAGACTGATAACTTGGATGGTATCAGGATTCTTCGGGATCTGGTATTGAAATGATTTAAGTATGTTGACGGACAATTTATATTTGTTTTGGTGGGACCAGCAGCTGCTGTGCTAGTTCATCCATCACTGCCTGCCTGTTGTGGGTGGATGATTAATCCAGCTCAAACATGGGGGCAGGATGGAAAGAGAAATAGAAAAGGGGAAAAAGAGTGGCCTGCTCAGGGGTCCTGCTTACCCACCATCTCTTCAATTTGTGGCCCAGTGTAAAATAGTTTCTTAAACACAAAATATAATTCTTTGGCTGATCACATAATTCTCTCTCTTCAACTGACCAGTTATCCAAACATAATCATGGCTCGTGGATTCCAGATCCATAGTTTAGCAGATTGGATTGTGACTGGGTGAATTCCTTTCTCAGCCAATTACATCGAATGCATATTCCCCTTGTAGGTGAATAACATGACTGATTGGACGCTTTGTGAATGGGTGAGGAGATGGCCCAATTCAGAATCAAAATAATTGTATGTAGACTGTTTGACTTACTTTAATTGTTTTGGAATTTGTAGGCTACAGTCATGCAAATGTTCAGCCATCTTAGAAACTGATGTTTCCAGCTACTGAAATGCCATTTCAGTCTTGTAAAACACAATCAGTGGTTTTCAGTCAGTAAATCCATAATCAGTTTTAATATAATTTATGGCTTTTTAACAGGAGTAAGGGGCAAGACAAAAGTGATATATGCTTAGAGAGCCAGGGCAAGGCCAGTATACTTCACGAGAAGTTGGGGGGGGGGGGGAGGGGAGGGGGAAGACTAGAACAAAAGGGAAGGTCTGTGATAGAATGGGAGAGAGAAGGGATTAAATATTAACAGGAATGATGGTGCATGGCATGGTGATAATGGGTCAAGTAAGAAACAAACATTTCCTGGATGGTCTCCATATTTTACTCTAAACGTTCCTCCCTAAACTTGAGGCCATCCAAGCCTTAACTCACAGCAAGTCCCATTCCTCTATCACCCGTGTGCTCACTGATTTACACTGGCTCCTGGTCAAGCAATGTCTTGATTCTAAAGTTCTCATTTTTGTTTTCAAATCCCTCCATGATCTTGCCCCTTCCTCTCTCTCTAATCTTCTCCAGTCCTTCAACCTTATAGGATAACTTTGCTTTTCAAATTTATTGGTGGCCATGCCTTCATTTGCCTCAGCAGCAGGCTCTGGAATTCTGTCTCAGCACTCTTGGCCTCTCTACTTCGCTTTCTTCCTCTTTCACTAAGCTTTTGATCATCTGACTTAATATCTCCTTATGTGGCTGAAAATAAAACTAGCAAGCACAAATACAGTGCCTCTGCAAATAACCATTTTTGCAGCTATATCACTAAACTCTCAGAGTGGGATACTCCCCCAAAAAAATCTAATGTCAAATTCATGTAAAAACTGGAGTAAATCCTGCTGGTTTTTTCAGCGGCATTTTCAAAATGATCTCCCACACTCTGTGCACTGCAGAGTGCACTAGCGTGAATCTCATTAGAAATCTGTGGGCAGAGCGTATTCCGCCCAAGAGGTCGGCAGCGTAGCGCTGAGCAGGCCATTGCACAATAGCCCCACCCTGCCAGCCTCCCATTTACTGGCCAGCTCGATCAATGGCCAGCCCCGTGACCCTGCATTGCTGGCCATGCGAACCCCCCAACCCACCCACCTCCCGGACGTGTCTGGGCCAGCCCTGACCCTCCCACCCCTGCATGCCTTGATCTTCCCCTACTCCCCCGCAGACCCAATCTCCTGATCCCCCCTCCATCCCACCGGCAGCCCCGATCCCCTTGGCAGGCCAACCCCTCCCACCCCAATGGCCAGCCCCGATTGCTGGCTTCCCTCTCTCTGTCACCAAGCCCAAGTACAGAGTAGCAGCAGGACCCCCCACTTTCACCGGTCTCCCCCCCATAGGCTTTGCCCCATATAGGCCCCACCTCCCCTGACCCCCACCCCCTTGGCATTGCCATGCCCAGTGCCAAGGTGCCCCCTGGGCATTGCCATTTTGCCCCTTTGGCACTGCCAAGTTGACAATGCTCAGGGGACACCCCTCTCCCTTACCCCCGACTTCCTGGGGGGGGCCTTCCTGGGGGGGGGCCCCCTTCACTCCGGCGTGATGGTCCACCCCGCTAGTGGGGAGCTGCTGTAAAACTCCACTGGAGTGAAACACACCTGGTTGGTGGGGGGAGAGGCTAGTGGGCCCAGAGATTTCAGTCCCGCTAATGATAGGCAAATCCTCACCTACATAATTTATTCAGCTCCACACCCATTTCTGGCACAGAGTTGACGACGCCATAAATCCTGCGGCTGGAGACTCGTGGAGGCCGTGGCGGCCAGCAGGAAGCCCGCTAAACGGCATCCGCTTGAGTCTCCTGGCGCTGCTAGGAGAATCGCTCCCTCTGTCTCTGGCTGTGGAAGTCAGTCCAGTTAGCTAAAGGATCACAGCTGAAAAGAGAACTGGGAAGCCTCTCTGACAAACTACAGAACACTGGAATCGTCAAATCAGCAGTTCGCCCGCTGAGTCAACTCTACTGAAACCCTGACTGACTATTTGCCTACTGAAGTCAACTACTGGAATCTCCAATTGTGATGGATGCAACACTTCTTCATCTATTACTTACGAGTCAAGGACTGTTCCAGATGCCTTTTATTTTCTTAATTACTTTGGTCTCATTCTCACTTCTAATCTGTATATGCATGTGTTTTACCATTTTTTTCTTGCCTTTAGCAATTAATAAACTCACTCAATCTCGCTGGTTAAATTGGCTCCTTTTAAGGCATAATTATGTTCTATGTTCTATGTTCTAATTATGGGGTCTAGGGAAAGGTATTTGTGAAGAGGGATCCCTTTTAAGATTCTTCACATTGCTACAAACAGGAAGTTGAATAAAGACAGTGCGCCAGTTCATCTCTTCTTGTCAGGGTTTGTAACAATTTGTAATTTCTCAGGCAGACACCTTGTAACCTTGTACCCTTGTAACTATCTAAATGCTTTTTAAAAGACAAAATTGTACCCACCTCTACTACTGCCTCTGGCAGCTTGTTCCAGACACTCACCACCCTCTGTGTGAAAAAGTTGCCCCTCTCTTTTTATTTGACATTGTTCACTGATAAACTATTACTATTGCATTTGTCCCTTCTGAATTACCTTTACCTAAATTGCTGAATTGTTCTGTGGCCTTGGTTGCCGTCTTTAGATTAATAAACGTCCCTTCACTTGGACCCTCCCCTACTGCTGCAGTAGTTAGATGATTAACCACACCTAGCCCAGTTTAAGTGGAGCCTGTTCCAGCAAAACACTGCCTTCTATCACCAGTACTGATTCAGCACCCCATGAATTAAAATATCTGTCTCCCACAACACTCTTTGAGCTACACATTCAACCCTCTGAGCTGTTTGATGGTTGTGCTTATCATTCAAATATGCAGATGCTGCTATTGCCCTGCTCTTTCTCCATGGCCTGGAACATATTTCCTCTTCAGGTATATATCCAATTCCCTTTTGAAAGTTACCACTGAATCTGCCTCCAATACCCTTTCTAACAGATCAGAACAGCACACCGTGTAAAAAAATTCTCCTCATCTCTCTCTGTTCCTTGCCACTTATCTCAAACTTGTGTCCACTGGTCACTAATCCACCTGCGAATGGAAACAGTTTCTCCTCATTGTTCTATCATGTTCTGTATTACATATTTTATTATAAATTGGTTGTTTGCCTTTGATGCTGCTTGTTTAATTATTTATCGTTAATATATATATAGACTGAAGTTTATATTCTAGACCACAGTTCATCTGATTAACCTTTGAAGTGCAGGAGTTCACAAAGGAGCACATAATGTATCCAAATAAGCTGAGGAATGAAATTCCCTGAACGACCACTGCGCATGCGACATTACTAGATTCTTGTACATTTTAAAGTATATTGTGACTTGTAGCAAATGAGTTCTTGTCTATATATGCTGAAGGTGAGAAGAATATCAGAACAAGAGTAGATCCAATGTACGATGGAATCCATGTGAATTATATAATCCCTTGCTTGTGTGGTTGTAAACCTGTCCCGTGGAAGGCAAATTACACTCTTGAATTGATGGCAAGACAAATGTCATGTTGGGCACAACTAGGATTCCTTTTCATTGATCGCAAATCTCAAATGTTCAACTGTTGAAGAGCTATTTATATATATTTTTGCAAGGTTGTTGCGAATGCAAGGTGTGAGTAGATCTTAATTAATTTTGCCTCGAAAAGGTTGCCACAGTCAGCAATACTTTATAAAGAACCAAGGAATGAATTCATGCTGAGAATGTATTCAGGCAGTGCCTCATGCCAGTGTTGAAGCAGAGACACATCACGTGGGTTTCCTCTCCCAGCGTAAAGATACACATTAGAAAGCTGAATACTGGAAATCTGAAAGAGAAACAGAAAATACTGGAAAGACCCGAGAGGTCAGACAGCACCTGTGGAGATTACTTTGATAACCATGGCTAGTCTTGGTTGCACTGCCTCTATTGTCAGTGGAATGGTAATTGTTTTATTTTTTTCCTTCAAGGTTGAAAGTTTTGGGATCCTGAGGTCAAGAGTGACGAGAGAGATTTCTATTCTGCCAAACTACGGTAAGTCCCCGTTTCTGTTCTCCTGATACTGCCCCTTGCCAATGAAGTAATGGAATTCCAACGTTCAACATTGGGAACAGCACGATAAACAATTTTAATATCATTGTTAGGTAACTACACCTGAACATTCCTCTCCCGCAACTCCCCCCCCCCCCCCCCCCCCCCCCCCATTGTTAGATAATCCATTCAGATCAACATGAGTGCAGACTGAATTCATTCTGGTCTCCCACAGTTTGCACCTGGTGGGCAGACCTCCCAGAGGAACTCAGGTGAGACCATTGATCAGAGGGGAGGGGGCCATGCTGGGAAGTAGTGCCAGGAAGTGGGCTGAGGTAGTTATATGGGGGTAGGGGGACGGAAGGGTGGGGGGGAGTTTGGTGGTGGTGGTTGTATGGGGGTGGGGGGATGTTCCACTTTAAAATTTATGCACAATGACGGCCTTCACAAATGGTGCCCCGATCTTTAGAGCCCACCCCGCCATCATGGAATAATGGGACCTGCCCCTTACCATTATTTTTCAATGTCCCTAACAATCGAACAATACACTGGAGAAAGCCGTCATTGGTGTTGAAAGATAAAATGTTCTTATTTACTCTTATGTTCTTTCATCAACTTCAACTCTAACATTCTCTTCTGTCCATCCCCCTGCATTGACATCAAATTGCATTGCATGATCTCTCGTTCAACTCTTCTGCTTGCAGGATCTGAAAGCTAAGTTTAGTCCGGTTTACCAACCCGTCTACAATCCATGGTTTCCATCATCTAACTGGAACTTTCTTCGGCAGTAATTTCTCTCAGGCTTCCCCTAATCGCCTGCTGCAACTTCTACAGAAGTTAGACACTAATCCAGAAAAATATAATCAGGTAAATTGCTATTAATAATATTCCCCTTGCGAAAGGGGATTGGAACAGCTTTATGAAAGTTCTACTTCCCACTTTAATCTTGCCATCTCTTCAACCTTGATGGTGTCCCAGACGCTTGGAATTAGTTTAATTTCTCAGTTAATAATATCCTAAAAGAAAATATAATATTTGCACAAAATGTGGAAATTACTCTTTGTAAAGAATAAAATCAGAGTAAATAATGCTGTGATTTGTATTTCTATTAAAGGTGAAGATCTGAAGATGAGCAGACTGTGCAACTTACCTGATAACTTAACAGAATGGACCAAAGAGCATGTGAAAGACTGGGTGGTTGATCAACTGAAACTTGATCAGAAATGTGGCAACATACTTTACAATGAAGATGTCTGTGGAATGGTATTGGAAGGAATTACTAAAGAGGACATAAATGAAATGGGCATAAAGGCTGGACCAGCTGCTCTGATAATACACAAACGCAATGAATTCATCAAGGGTGCAAAGTTGGACCCAAAGCTTGCAACTGTTGCTGATGATAAGCAAATAAGTTCACAAAGACCCTCCTCTTCAGCAGCAAATGGTTCTGATGGTAAGCTGGTTAACAGTAGTGAATCAAAGAGTCAGGCCAGTAAAACAGATTCTGGAAAGTTTACCAAGAACTCTTCACGACAAAACCACAACAGAAAGAATATAAAACACAGAGCTGAATCTGATAGCTCTACCATTAGCTGTCAAGTAGAAACACGAGATAACTTGGCCACTTCGACAAAATCAGAGGAAAATGAAACAAAAGAACAGAAATGCAAACAGCAGACTTCTGCTGATGATGCCAAAAAACAGCTGGACATAAGATCAAAACCAAGATGTGAAACATATCCATTTGATGAACGTCACACAGGCACAAGGTACATACAGAACTATGTTCTTTCCCCTGAAACTGGACCCTCCAATCTAATTGACCCAGTACATGAATTTAAACTTTTTACTTTGACAGAGAATGCATCAGAGGAAGATATGAAGAAGAAGTTTGCCAATGAAGTTTTTAGATTCTCAGCTGCTTGCATGAATAGTAGAACCAATGGCACCATCCATTTTGGGGTAGGAGATACAAGAAGTGGATATGAACATGGTGAGATTATAGGTGTTTCTGTGGATAGCACAGATAAATATGTGGACTGTCTTCACAACAGCTTTGTTCACTACTTTGAGCAAAAGGACGTTCCAGATGCAGAATCATCCATTAGGCCACCTCGATTTGTGGAGATTTTGAACCCAAACCAAACATCGTCAACAAAATTGATAATTGAAGTTGATGTTGTACCAAGTTATAGGATTTGTGGTTCCAAGCTGTATCACATTCACATGATGAATCACGTCAACAAAAGATGGATGAAGAGTAAAGAGAAACACCTATTCATACGTGATGGCAGCAGCTCCAGAGATATTCTGGGAAATAAAAATACCATGGAAAGAGAGGCTGAATACAGAAGGTTCTTCACGGAGACATTAGCTACCTTGGTGGAGGAACGGAGAGTTGCTGAAGAAAAGCCACAAAAGAAGACAAAAAAACAAGAGGGTTACAAGCTGGTTCGGATGATTACAGGTGGGTCAGGAATGATGGACACATCCTATTACCAATGGTACATATTAGTGACAAACAAATCCCAGCAGAACCAAACTCAGAATTTAGAGTTTCTAAAGGAAATGAATTGGTTTTGTGTGCTAGAGTTTGACCCTGAGTCAGTAACCAATGGAGTGTGTAAGTTGTATCGTGAAGAAAGGACAGCAAATCTCCACTTTCCTAGTCACTTCCAAGAAATTGATACAGCAATTAGGGAAAATATTGAACAGCTGAACTTATACACGCAAACAAGCTGGATATTTTGCAATGGAAGGTCAGACCTTGATGATCAGAGCTACAAGCCATTACTGCCCAAAATATGGTATAAGGAACGAGCTGCGGATGTTAGGAAATTGGTTTCTTTTCTGTGCCGACCAGATATCATGCCAAAAGGAAAATTCCTTGTAGTTTTTCTGCTTCTGTCTAAAGTCGATGATCGAAGAGATCCCATTCTTGAAACTTTCTGTTCATTTTACCAGGAACTGAAAGGGACAGAAGACATACTGTGCATCTGTGAAAGTGAACAAACATTCTTGCGATGGAAGGACCTCATGCTGTGTACGTGTGAGTCACAGGAACTCACAGAGAGGTGTATTTCTGCCTTGAGCCTTGATGAAGTCAATGCTACCATTCTTAAATTAAAATCAGTTACTCGATCTACAAGGCGATTCTTACCCTCTGCAACTTCAGCGTCTGTTATTCTCCAGAAAAAAGAGGAAGAGCTTCTGACTGCCCTTGAAGTCCTGTGTGAAAATGAATGTGAGGGGACTGAAATAGAAAGTGATCAAAATAGTTTCAAGGAGTTCCAAAAATCCAAAGAGGAGCAATTTTACAGAGGTGGCAAAGCATCATGGTGGAACTTCTACTTTTCTACAAAAGTCCCCTTTATCAAAAGAGATAGTTATTCCGAACTTGATGTAATGATTAATGCAAAATCACCTTCTGCAATGTGTGTGAAGATTATCAATTTATTTCATCATCCAGGCTGCGGTGGGACAACTTTAGCCATGCATTTTTTGTGGGAGTCAAGGAAAAAATTCAGATGTGCTGTATTGAAGAACAGTAAGGAAGACTTTGAAGAAATTAGTAGACAAGTCATTCATCTGGTCACTTATAAAGAAACAGCTAACTCAGATTACTTACCTGTATTACTTCTGGTAGATGACTTTGAAGAATTTGAAAATGTGCATGTGTTACAGAACTCAATTCAGTCTATTGTTGCTGAGAAAGGCTTGAGATTTGAGTTGCCCTTGGTAATCATTCTAAACTGTATGAGATCCCAGGATCCAGTCAGGAGCTCAAAAAGGAGTGTTTTGGATAGTGTTGCTCTAAAACATAAACTGTCCTTTAAAGAGCAAAACTTGTTTGAGTTAAAGCTTGAAGAGATTGAGGAACAGCATTCAAAACCTGAAAACTTCTACTCTTTCATGATCATGAAGAGCAACTTTGATAAAAAGTACATTGAAAAGGTTGTCTGTAATAGTTTGAAAGATTTGAATATTGTCACCAAACAAGGACAGCTGATTTCAATTTTGGCTTTGCTGAATTGGTATGTCAAAGATTCTTCAATATCAGTTTCAAAATGTGAAGAATTCCTGGGATTAGGGCAAGTGAAAACATCATTCTGGGGTCCAGAAAAGTTTGAAGATGTGATGGGCACTTATTGCAACCTTCTTATCCGTGTAGAAGTGGAGGAATATGGAAGATATGAGGGAATTCGAATCATCCACCCATTGATTGCAAGCCGTTGCTTGGAAGAATTGAAGCATTCCTACAACCTTCCAAAGAGTAAAATTGCCTTGATGTTGCTCTGTCAAAAGATATTTCTCCAACGTAGCATTGGAAGAGAAAAACTCATGCAAGATACATGGTGTTTGTTGATCACCAGACAGCGAAAAGAACATGGAGATGAAGCAGATACTTTGTTCTCCCCTCTAATTGAAGCAATACAGTCTGAGGAAGGAAATGATCAAGTCGTAAATGTTTTGACTGAAGCATCAAACAGGTTTGACCAAAATCCCTTCATTTCCCAGGTTCTAGCAAGACATTACTATCTGATAGTGAAAGATTATGATTCAGCACTCAACTGGGCCACTAAGGCTAAGGATCGGGCAAAGGATAATTCTTATGTCGCTGATACATTAGGCCAAGTTTTCAAAAGCAAGTTAAAATACAAAATGGAGTGCATTGAAATTGCTAAACAAACTGTGGTGACTTCTGAACAATTGAGGGAGCTCTTAGATCTTGCACAATCTGCTTCAGATGCTTTCAAAGAATCTCAGTATCTGACAGAACGGAAAGGAGAAACCAAATATGAATGGGAAACACAGAGCTCTAAGCGGAAGCGTGATGTATACAACACTTCTGGTTATTTGGGAGAGATTGAAGCGGCTCTGTATGTTATAGATATCCTCAGAATGATACCATTCTTCAGTGGAAAGGACGAATTGAGCAAAATGCAATTAATGCATTTGCTATCAGGCAACTTGAATCTTGGACACATTGAAAAGACAAACAGTACTGATGAAGAGTTGTGTTCAGTGGCTGAAGAATACAATCGATACCTGATTAATATTCAGATTACTACGAAAACAGCTTTTGAATTTTTTGAAGACTATTTTGTCCATTTCAAAACGAAGAATATAGAGAGAGAAATCGCCGAGTTTAAGATTCGCAGAAAAGTTTCCGAATGTTTTTCAAAGTACACAAAGGTATTCTGTCCGTCACAGACTGAAAGCAAGGCTGCAAGGAAGAGCAAGCCAAAACTCAGTCTGCCACTTGAGTTGGAAGAATGCAGAAGGTTTTTAGAGTTCCACAAAGCTGACCGTTTTGCTGGCTTGCTCGAGTTCCTAACTAATAATCATGACGACGGGCAAAGAATGGAAGAAATTGTCAGCAAGTACCAATTTCTCCTTCAGAATCCAACAATGAAAAAGTTAGGAAGACAGAAACAGAATTTTGTATTAGCTAACATTATACTTAACTGTGTTAAACCAAAGTCCAAACTAATCGAATCTTATGATAAACTTAGAGATCTTTCGAAAGAAGTCCTGAAAGATGTGGGGTTTGATTCCCATCATGTTGAACCTTATTTCTTGGCTTCCCTATTATTTTGGCCAACAAAGTATAATGAAATTGATGACGATTCCAGATTTCTTCTGAAGTGCATAACCACAATCAAGCATTCATTTCGAGGATGTTACGGACGAATGAGTCGTTCTAAACATCCTGTTGCACATTTCTATCTTGGCAAGAAAGATGGTATGGACAGATTTATTCAAAAAGCAAAGATTGATCAATTCTTTGATAAAGAGCTACGACTGAACACCTTATGGCAATCTGGAGAAATCTGGAAAGAACAAAGAGTTAAAAAGCTCCTCCTTCGTGTGAATGGTAGAACGGGAGAAGATAACAAAGTGTACGTAGAGTTCGGCAGTGCTGAAAAAATCAAAATCCCCGTGCGCCCTGTATATTTGGGAAAGCTGAGAAGTGGTCTGAGTATTGAAAAAATATCCTTTTACTTGGGATTTTCTATGGATGGACCAATAGCATATGACATCGAGAATACAAATTAACACCAATAGACTCAGACTGATGAATAACGCTGAACCTCAACCTTGTTCCAATTACTACCACAGACACATTTTTAGTATGGAAATTTATTAATGAGGTCTTGTTTATTATTGGATTAAGTATAGCTTTAAGAAGACATTTCTCCAAGAAGATTCTGATCCTGAACATTTGTAAGGCCTGTACTTCATTTCCACTGCGGACTCCACCAATGTTGTAGAGCTAAGTGACATCCAGAGGGGGCTCTCAGATTCACCAGATTCTCGCTGGTGAAGCTGGCTACAGAACTCTTGGGGCGCCATTGTGCAGGCGCTCTGATCTCCCGGAGATCTCCTGCTGCATCTCCCCGCCTGCCCTACGGACATCAGGACCCCCTCCCCAACACCAATCACCTCCTTTGCCCGTCTAGCCCCCATCTGCCCCATGGACATTGGTCCTCCCCCTCACCGCAATCGCCCCTTCTGCAGAGTTTCCTCCCCACCTCCCCAATTGCCACCCAGGCAGAGTTCCTTCCCCCTATCCCACCACAATTGCCACCCTGGCGGAGTTTCCATTCCCTCTCCCCATCTCTCATAGCTCCACCCCAACAGGCTCCACCCCCACTCAGGTCCACCCCCTTGGTATTGCCCCGGGACAGTAATGATGCTTGGTGGACAGTGCCAGGGTGCCTGGTGGGCAGTACCAGAGTGCCCAGTGGGCAATGCAGGGTGCCGTGGGCGCTGCTAGGTAGGCAGTGTCAGGGTGCCCTATGGGCACTGCCCAGCCCTGTCCCGGACCCCCGGGGGGCTTCAGGAGCCTCCAATCCCCTCAGCGAGGCCATCACATCTGGTCTCTGCTGGTGGAGACCAGCTGTGATTCTTGCCAGTGAGAAGCTCGACCGATGAGGGGGTACAGGTAAGTGAGCCTGGACAATAGCATCCATGACTCGTTAATGACATTTAAATTATGTCATTAGTATTTAAATCAGCATTGCACCCTTTCTGGATTTCGCTGGCAAAACCAGACATGTTTCTCGTCTTTCGCTTCTCGCTCGAGCTTGCCATCTTGCCTTGCCAATAGGCAGGCAGGACAAGGTCGTAGGATTGCAGCAATAATCTTTGGCTCGGGTCTGGAATCTTGCATGAAGCGCTCGCAGCCCAGTTTGCAGCCACATTGTGCACTCTGACCAAAGTTAGGATTTGAAGTTAGGGCATCTCAGGAGCTTTATGTTACCTGTGGCTCAGTTGCTTGTGCTCTTGCTTGTTAGATGAAATGTTGTGAGTTAAGTCCCATTCCAAAGACTTGGACATAAACTTGATGTTCCAGCCCAATGATGCGTAGGTTAAGGTGATTGACCATGCTAAATTGTCCCTTAGTGTCAAATGATGTGTGGATTTGATGGATTAGCTAAGGATGGGGTGGCGTGGTGCGCCTAGGTGGGATGCTCTTTCGGAGAGTCAGCACAGACTCAATGGGCCGAATAGCCTCCTTCTTCAGTGCAGGGATTCAGTGTTTCTGTAGTACAGCAATGAGAGAGTGCTATATTATTAAAGGTATCATTTTTCAAATAGTGAGCCCCCTAGAACAGGGGAATTATCCCCAATGTCTTAATGAATATATATCTCTCAACCAATATCACAGTATACAACAAATTATTTGGATTTTATCAAATTACTGTGTGTGGGAGCTGGCTGTACGCAATTTGGCTGTCACGCTTTATTACGATGTGGAGATGCCGGCGTTGGACAGTCCAACGCTTTATTACAACAGTGACTACACTTTAGAGAGTACCCAAATTGGCTGAAAAGTACTTTGTTGTCAAAGGCTCTATCTGAATTTAAGTCCATTTTATATGCTTATATTTGTGTGACTGTCAGGTAGCGTTAAGAAAAAGTAAATAGATGTTAACACAAAGTTGGTATTAGCACTGATTAAGGTATTAGAATATGTAGAACGTATTGTTATACTTAGATCTTCCTTGTTACAATTACAAAATCTTCGAAGCTCGCACCACATTTTTTGAAGGCGAAAAGACAGATGAACATTTTGCTTGGGATTTTCTGTCACAGCTTCATCGGAATTTTTCCGATAAGGTGCAATCGATGATTCTGTCAACCTTCAGCACTTTAGCTAAGATCTCATTTTTTTGTTTCAGATTTCAGCACTTTATCTGACTTCTGCACAAAAAGAGGTGGGAATACTTCAGGATACTAAACTGATCTGATGGTGGTTTTTTCCAATTTTCCTGTCCCCACCTCCCATCCCACATCCAAACCCGCCTTTTGGAACCTGGGGAGATTCCTCCCAGCTTTTTGTTCCTCTGAGTCTTATAACTCAGACACTTCTTAAAACAAAAACTGGTCACCACTCTGCGCCGTGATTTTAGTTTTACAAAATGTGCTCTGAGAATTTTTTGCCTTTTGTGATCTTGTTACAAAATGATCACAGACTGTTACAGGTGTCATCATATAAAGAACAAAGAACAAAGAACAATACAGCACAGGAACAGGCCCTTCGGCCCTCCAAGCCCGCGCCGCTCCCCGGTCCAGGATTGAATCCTGAATCCAGGATCCCCGCCCAATTTTCCAGCCTATCTACATACCAATATCCTATCCAAATATATTAATGTTTTAAGGTTAAGGACAAATATAACATTCATGAACAGCGGTTGAATTACAATACAATTACTTAACCTCTAGATGCCTTGCTCAATGTTGTCATAAGTGTCATGAAATGTCATGTAACTTGAAATTATTTGATGCAGAAACTGAATCCCTGGCAGTTCATTTCTTTATCCTGATTGAACATTATGGAATTTAGCATGTTTACAGGATTGCTGTAACTTCCAAAAAGTCTGGATAGATGGAAAAGAAATTTAGTGGGAATAAAGACCTCGCAAATTGCCAGGTTTTTTAATCGAATGGATAAGTTTAAAAAAAAGAAGCCAGTTTTGTTCATCTTTGGTGATCACATATTGGTTGTAGCTGCTGTAAGGAAAGAGATAGTAACACTGTTCTGAAATCTGTCTTTACGTTAAATTACATTGCAGTAATGTTAACCATTAACCTATGTTTGTTCAACTGGGAAGTATGTTTCATTTATAACTTAGTGAATACTAAAACTTTGAATTTGAGCAATGGCTATTTTCAGTATGAAGTAATCACCTGACTACATAAGAACATAAGAACATAAGAAATAGGAGCAGGAGTAGGCCATCTAGCCCCTCGAGCCTGCCCCGCCATTCAATAAGATCATGGCTGATCTGAAGTGGATCAGTTCCACTTACCCGCCTGATCCCTATAACCCCTAATTCCCTTACCAATCAGGAATCCATCTATCCGTGATTTAAACATATTCAACGAGGTAGCCTCCACCACTTCAGTGGGCAGAGAATTCCAGAGATTCACCACCCTCTGAGAGAAGAACTTCCTCTTCAACTCTGTCCTAAACTGACCCCCCTTTATTTTGAGGCTGTGCCCTCTAGTTCTGGTTTCCTTTCTAAGTGGAAAGAATCTCTCCACCTCTACCCTATCCAGCCCCTTCATTATCTTATAGGTCTCTATAAGATCCCCCCTCAGCCTTCTAAATTCCAACGAGTACAAACCCAATCTGCTCAGTCTCTCCTCATAATCAACACCCCTCATCTCTGGTATCAACCTGGTGAACCTTCTCTGCACTCCCTCCAAGGCCAATATATCCTTTCGCAAATAAGGGGACCAATACTGCACACAGTAACTCAGCTAAAGGCGCTAATTTGCACATTGTGTTTAAAATTTCAGAAAGATGTACATATTGGTCACAAATGCGGGAAAATTGTTAGTCCTGCAAAAGAAAAAGTATATATCTTTTTTTATTTGGGGTTTTTGTAGTATCAAATGATTGACTGTTGCCGAATGATACACAAACTTCACCCGATGGAATAGAAGTTGTATATACCAAGAGCTAAAGTAGGACAGCACAGGGGGTCATGGTAATCCCATTAGTTGAATGGAAAATGGGATTGTTAAAGAAGGAAATTAAAAACAGAAGATGCTGGAAATACTCAGCAGGTCAGGCAGCATTTATGAAGGGTGGAATTTTCTCAATTTTTACACAGAGTGCTGGCTGAGGTGAGAATACCAGTGTGCAGCTCGTCGGCTGCATAGCTGACTTTTCTCCTCAGACAATGCAAACAAATCTGCAGCCATTGCCCGCACTGTCATGGGGTGGGGTCGGAAATAGCCAGCCACACTGGGAATCCTGATATTGGGGCATTTAAAAAGGGCACCCCAATCCCCAATAAGAACATAGAACATAGAACAGTACAGCACAGAACAGGCCCTTCGGCCCACAATGTTGTGCCGAGCTTTGTCTGAAACCAAGATCAAGCTATCCCACTCCCTATCATCCTGGTGTGCTCCATGTGTCTATCCAATAACCGCTTAAATGTTCCTCAAGTGTCTGGCTCCACTATCACTGCAGGCAGTCCATTCCACAGCCCAACCACTCTCTGAGCAAAGAACCTACCTCGGACATCCTTCCTATATCTCTCACTATGAACCCTATAGTTATGCCCCCTTGTAATAGCTCCATCCACCCGAGGAAATAGTCTTTGAACGTTCACTCTATCTATCCCCTTCATCATTTTATAAACCTCTATTAAGTCTCCCCTCAACCTCCTCCGCTCCAGAGAGAACAGCCCTAGCTCCCTCAACCTTTCCTCATAAGACCTACCCTCCAAACCAGGCAGCATCCTGGTAAATCTCCTTTGCACTCTTTCCAGCGCTTCCACATCCTTCTTATAGAGAGGTGACCAGAACTGCACACAATATTCCAAATGTGGTCTCACCAAGGTCCTGTACAGTTGCAGCATAACTCCACGGCTCTTAAACTCCAACCCCCTGTTAATAAAAGCTAACACACTATAGGCCTTCTTCACAGCTCTATCCACTTGAGTGGCAACCTTCAGAGATCTGTGGATATGGACCCCAAGATCTCTCTCTTCCTCCACAGTCTTCAGAACGCTACCTTTGACCCTGTAATCCACATTTAAATTTGTCCTACCAAAATGAATCACCTCACATTTATCAGGGTTAAACTCCATCTGCCATTTTTCAGCCCAGCTTTGCATCCTATCTATGTCTCTTTGCAGTCTACAACAGCCCTCCACCTCATCCACTACTCCACCAATCTTGGTGTCATCAGCAAATTTACTGATCCACCCTTCAGCCCCCTCCTCTAAGTCATTAATAAAAATCACAAATAGCAGAGGACCAAGCACTGATCCCTGTGGCACTCCGCTAGCAACCTGCCTCCAGTCCGAAAATTTTCCATCGACCACCACCCTCTGTCTTCGATCAGATAGCCAGTTACCTATCCAATCGGCTAACTTTCCAACAATAAGAAACAAAAGAACCCAACCCCCTCCCCACCCCCACATACACGGAGATCTCCATCCCTATGGATAAGTGGAAGCCCCCAGTGGATCTCCCTAGAGGGGTGCCCCTTGCGGAAGTGCCAAGGGGGCAGTGCCAGGGGACAGTACCCGGGCATGTCCCACTCCACCAGGGGCTTTACTTAACTGTGCGCCCGATGGGTTCCCTTCACCTGCTTCTAATTTTTAAAAAGCAGTTGTAAATCTCACTAATGCGACATCACATCAACGAGGGGTGAGTTCCTAATGAGGGAGCATACGGCAGGGAAGCCCTTTAATCTGATGTTGATTTAGTGAAATTAGGTTCCTGACCTTTCTGGGGGTTGGGGGGGGAGCGGATCCTCATTACATCGCCAGTGAGGGGGCGGGAAAAATAAGAAAATGAGATCTCGCTGGCGAGATTCTCATTTTCTGAATTCTGCAATATTTTGCACCCATGTCACCGTTTGCATTCACAGTCAATGCGGGCACAAAATTGGGGCAGAGAAGAAAAACGGAGTTATTGATTTAGGTTTGTGTAAAGGTGATTTCGTTTCAGTTTTTATTTCCAATTTCCAATAGTTGCAGCATTTTGCTTTGGTTAAGAAAATAAACTAGTTCATTAATTAAGTTTAGTGATAAGGAATAAGTTTGGTTAAACTCTTTATATAAAGGATGTATTTTAACTTTTTTTAAAAAATCATGTAATGTAGAAACATGTGGATTGTCATTTAGAGAACATTAGTGAAATGTATAAACGTAACTTTTTTTTACAGGTATTTTAGATTCAAAAAACTAAAGGCTGAGCTTCGAGTAATAATGCATTTGAGTCCCTAATCTATCCATGTGCATGTGAATTTGAAAGTACCATTTGATAAGGGTCTGTTCACCATTGTCGTACGTACCAAAAGATTAATAAACTATGGAAAGTGATTTCACGTCTAAGAATGTTATTGATTTGAGGAGTGAGTAGAACATTTAATCCAGACTTGTCCAACATACAGTCCTCAGGCCATTTCCCAGTCTGCCCGCCAGGCATCTCTATCCAGCTCGCAGACCAATATTCAAACTGTCAGTGAGTAAATTTGAAGATTTTTCAAAGAGCTGCCCGTCCAATCACAGGCCGTTTCTCTCCCGACATTTGCTGTTGCTCATTAGCCAGCCAATCAATAACAAATGTGGGGAAGATCAGTCTCTGATTGGAAGGACAGCCTTCTTCACTATGAGACCAAAAGAGAAAATCCTGGAAAATCTCAGCAAGTCTGGCAGCATCTGTAAGGGGAGAAAAGAGCTGACGTTTCGAGTCCAGACGATCCTTTGTCAAAGCTTGTCAAAAGGGGGTGTGACCGATCATCCCCTGAGGGGGGGGGGGGGGGGTGGAGGGGAGGGGGTGTGACGTCTCATCCTCTGGTCGGGGGTGGGCGGGGTCGGCTGTCAGTCTGCGGCCGATGCCTCCTGCCGGAGTGGACGTGCGGCCATGCCATCCCACAAAACCTTCAGGATGAAACGATTCCTCACTAAGAAAATGAAGCAGAACCAGCCGATTCCAAGGTGTAAAGGGATACACCATCACTGGTACACTACCAGCCACAGCCATCTCTCCCGCTCTCTTGCCGCTGCAGGGAAGAGTAATCTGTGGCGGGTAGTGTACTAGTGATGGTGTAACCCTTTACAGGCCCAGCCTGGTCCTTCTCCAGTGTCTCCTCTTGGACTTGTACTGATCTTGTAGCCGGTTTTCATGCAGATCCACTGTGGAATCGGCCGGTTCTGCTTCATCTTCTTAGCGAGGAATCGTTTCATCCTGAAGGTTTTGTGGGATGGCATGGCTGCACGTCCACTCCGGCAGGAGGAATCGGCCGCAGACTGGCAGCGGAACCCCCCTGACCAGAGGATGAGACGTCACAACCCCTCTCCTCCCCCGCCCCCCCAGGGGATGATCGGTCACACCCTCTCTCCTCCCACCCCCGCCCCCCCAGGGGATGAGACGTCACACCCCCTCTCTTCCCACCCCCCTCCCGCCCCGACCAGAGGATGACCTGGGTCAGAGAGCCGTTGCAGTCTCTGACCCCGCTCTTCGGAAGCTGCAGTGGCGACTTCAGACTTTTATTTTGCAGGTCGGTAACAGCACGGACGCGGATCGGGCCAGAAGACGGTAAAGTGGGATTTGGCGGTAGAGTTGGGCACGCGGTTCATTAAGTCGATTTAAATGCATTTGCATCATTTAAATCGTCGGGCCGCCCGATTCGGGTGCGGGCCGGATCCGCGCCTGAATCGGGTGTTGGTAAAGGCGCGATCTGCTCAGATTCAGGTGAAAATCGCGTTAAAGGCCCGACGCCCAACTTTACCGCGATTTTGCGCCCATTTGGTAAAATCAGGCCCTAAGTCTGCTGCGGAGGTATTCAAGGTGGTGGGAGGAAGAGCCAAAGTGACTGCCAAGCAACGGCAGCAGACGACCGAGTAGGGGGAAAGAGGCTGGAGGCTGTGGGGTGGGGTGGGGTGGGGGGGAGAGCGAAACAAACCCCCCCTCCCCTCCCAAGCATCAGAACATGCCCTCCCACACAAGAGTAAGGGCATCCATTCCCCACACAAGCATCAGGGCACACCGCCTGACAGAAGCATCATGACGAACCCATAGTGCCAACCTGTGTCAAGGGGCAGTGGCAGGGCATTTCCCAGATGTATCCCTCTGTGCCAGGGGCTACACTGCAGCTCTGCACCCTGGAGGGGGGGGGGCACCCTCAACTGAATCTTATTTTTAAAAAGCTGTTGTAAACCTCACTGATGTGATGGGTTTGAATATGTATGATGTGGAGATGCCAGCGTTGGACTGGGGTGAACACAGTAAGAATTCTCACAACACCAGGTTAAAGTCCAACAGGTTTATTTAGTAGCAAATACCATAAGCTTTCGGAGCACTGCTCCTTCGTCAGATGGAGTGGATATCTGCTCTCAAACAGTGCACAAAATCAAGTTACAGAATACTAATTAGAATGCAAAACTCTCCAGCCAGCCAGGTCTTAAAGGTACAGACAATGTGGGTGGAGGGAGCATTCAACACAGGTTGAAGAGATGTGTATTGTCTCCAGACAGAACAGCTAGTGACATTCTGCAAGTCCAGGGGGCAAGCTGTGGGGGTTACTGATAATGTGACATAAATCCAACATCCCGGTTTAGGCCGTCCTCATGTGTGCGGAACTTGACTATCAGTTTCTGCTCAGCGACTCTGCGCTGTCGTGTGTCGTGAAGGCCACCTTGGAGAACGCTTACCTGAAGATCCAAGGCTGAATGCCTATGACTGCTGAAGTGCTCCCCCACAGGAAGAGAACAGTCTTGCCTGGTGATTGTCGAGTGGTGTTCATTCATCCGTTGTCGTAGCGTCTGCATGGTCTCCCCAATGTAACATGCCTCGGGACATCCTTTCCTGCAGCGTATCAGGTAGACAACATTGGCCGAGTTGCAAGTGTAGGTACCGTGTACCTGGTAGATGGTGTTCTCACGTGAGATGATGGCATCTGTGTCGATGATCCGGCACGTCTTGCAGAGGTTGCTGTGGCAGGGTTGTGTGGTGTCGTGTTCACTGTTCTCCTGAAGGCTGGGTAGTTTGCTGCGGACAATGGTCTGTTTGAGGTTGCGCGGTTGTTTGAAGGCAAGAAGTGGGGGTGTGGGGATGGCCTTGGCGAGATGTTCGTCTTCATCAATGACATGTTGAAGGCTCCGCAGGAGATGCCGTAGCTTCTCCACTCCGGGGAAGTACTGGATGATGAAGGGTACTCTGTCCACCGTGTCCCATGTTTGTCTTCTGAGGAGGTCGGTGCGGTTTTTCGCTGTGGCGCGTCGGAACTGTTGATCGATGAGTTGAGCGCCATATCCTGTTCTTATGAGGGCATCTTTCAGCGTCTGGAGGTGTCTGTTGCGATCCTCCTCATCCGAGCAGACTTGCAGAATCTCACTAGCTGTTCTGTCTGGAGACAATACACATCTCTTTAACCTGTGTTTAATGCTCCCTCCACCCACATTGTCTGTACCTTTAAGACCTGGCTGGTTGTAGGGATTCGCATTCTAATCAGTATTCTGTAACTTGATTTTGTGCACTGTTTGAGAGCACATTTCCACTCCATCTGACGAAGGAGCAGCGCTCCGAAAGCTTATGGTATTTGCTACCAAATAAACCTGTTGGACTTTAACCTGGTGTTGTGAGACTTCTTACTTTGAATATGTAGTCAGGGGATTCCTGTGACGGGGGACTGGAAAATAATGTTAAAATTTATTCAACTCCATCAAAATGAGGTTCCTGCCCTTTGTGGGAGCAGGCCCCGTGACATCACTGTCGAGGCACGGGGAAAATCGGGAAATGTGATTGCACTATTCTCTCTGACGGTGAACGCAGGCTGAAAACCCTGCTTTGTGCAAGTGTGTTAATGTGTGTGTGTGTATTGTGAGGGTGTGGGTGTTGTGAGTGAGGATGTGGGTGTTCTGAGAGAGTGTTGTCGAAATCTTGCTGTCGTTTACACTGGCGGAATCTTACGGTCCCTCCAATTTTGCACCCCCCACTGTGGGTTTCTGGATGGCGAGGCTTGCATTCATTGAAACACCCCATTGAAAACAGTGGTACCATAAGATCCCGCCATCAATGAACGCCGCACTGCCTCCTGCTGTTGTGAAACACACCTTGGAGGAAGAGGAAAATCTCAACCTGCGTGTATTGTGAATAAACAGGTATATGTGTGCCGTGAGTGAGTGTTTTAAATGAGAGTGTATGTATGTGCTGTGAGAGTAGGTGTATGAGTGAGAGCGTTTGTTGTCCGAGTGTGTTATGAGAGAGTGTGTTGTGAATGTGTGTGTTGGGTGAGAGGGGATATATGTATTTATCGGCTGTGAAAGAGCATGGGGTGATTTTATGAGAAAAATTCTAAGTGCCCAGCTAACGTGAAAATGGGGAAGTTTCACATCTGTCTTTTGGGTGAGTCTTTACTCCCAATCTTATGGGCTTAGACTATGAAAAAATGGGTTAGGCCATTTCCAGCCACTATAGGCAGTGGGTATAGCTTAAATCGTCAGCCAGCTTGCCCTAGCAGCAGAGAGAGATATTGCGCATGTGCAGACCTCGGTAGCTGAACCTGCGCAATTGCAATAGCAAAGGACTAATAGAGAGATCTGTCAGGCCTCCGCTGCTGCAGCCGGCATCAAAGGACCCCCGAGCTATTGCGGGGACCCGCAGCTGATCGCAAGCCCCAATCCACCTGGAAATGTCACCCCCGTTTCTCCTCACTGCCTCCCGGACCAATCATGCCCCCCCACACTGAACTCCTGCAGAGTGGCAGTGGGCCTCCGTCCCTCCCCATACCGATCATGATGCAGTATGTCAGCAAGCCCCCGCCCCCACCAGTCTGGCCCGTCCTGGCCCCACCCCCATATGCCCTGCCCCCATAGTCTCCGCCCCTTCAGGCCCCACCTCTTGG
Source organism: Mustelus asterias (assembly GCF_964213995.1). Classification (NCBI taxonomy): domain Eukaryota; kingdom Metazoa; phylum Chordata; class Chondrichthyes; order Carcharhiniformes; family Triakidae; genus Mustelus; species Mustelus asterias. Next base: position 97,344,445 of record NC_135802.1, on the reverse strand, counting down.
CAGTATCCTCTTCCTTTAATTGAAGGGCAGCATGGTAACACAGTGACGAGCACTGCTGCCTCGCAGTCCAGGGAGCTGGGTTCAATTCCCAGTTTGGGTCACTGTGCGGTGTCTGCACATTCTCCCCGTGTCTCTAAGTGTGCTCTGGTTTCCTCTCACAGTCCAGAGACGTGCAGGTTAGGTTGATTGATCATGCTAAATTGATCCTTAGTGTCAGGGGGATTATTACAGTAAATACATGGGGTTACGGGGATGGGGCCTGAGTGGAATTGTTGTTGGTGCAGACTCAATGGGCCAAATGGCCTCCTTCTGGGTCATCAGATAGGCAGAAATTCAGCAAGATTGATCTTTCACAAGTATATTTACAGATTAATGTAGCTGCTGAATCACAACCACTGCTTAGCATTGTTACTCATGAAGATTGTTTTGTTGTAAAAGATTGCCTTTTGATCTGCACCAGCCCTATTCCAAAGATCAATGCGTCAGATTTTAAGTGGTCTCTCTGGTGTACAATGTTACTTGGATGATATTCTAATCACCAGGTCCAGTGAATAACAGCATTTGAATAACTTAAAAGCAATAATGGAATGTCTTCAAGCACATAGTCTGGGTATGAAGAAAGAAAAGTGTGATTTTGTTGATAGTAAATGCCTACATAAGGCACCTAAAGAAGTAGAAGCTATTTTCAAAGCACTACATCTGGTGAATGTGACGCAATTGATGTCCTTTCTAGGATTAGTAAATTATTATGGCAAATTGTTCCTATGTTAGCTACATTATTATTATTGAAGTCATTACATAATTTAATATATGTGAATCAGTCATGGGACTGGACAACAGAATGTAAGAAAGCGTACAAGGATGTCAAAGATGTTTTGCAGAAGTCTGAAGCATTACTGCTACCATTACTGCTTACTTGTGACACTTCACCTTATGGAGTGGGCACAGTAGTTTCACATATTTTGCCTTTGCAAGAAGAATGACCAATACCTTTTGCTTTGTGTACTCTGACTAGTGCTAAATTTAACTATGCTCAGTTAGAAAAAGAAGCACTGGGTATAATTTTTGACGTACAAAGGTTTCATCATTTATATGGTCATTAAATTATTGACTGATCATTGTCACTTAACTATTAGTTTTGGGCACACCGTTGTTAGCTGCTAGCAGATTGCAAATATGGTCACTTATCTTATCTACATGCTCCTATGGTAAAAGTATCGTCAATCAGAGTGCCATGCTAATACCGATACATTTTCACACTTACCTTTACCTATTGGGCAGATGCCAGCAACTAGAATCATAGAAACCCTACAGTGCAGAAGGAGGCCATTCGGCCCATCGAGTCTGCACCGACCACAATCCCACCCAGGCCCTACCCCCACATATTTACCTGCTAATCCCTCTAACCTACACATCTCAGAACTCTAAGGGGCAATTTTTAACCTGGCCAATCAACCTAACCCGCACATCTTTGGACTGTGGGAGGAAACCGGAGCACCTGGAGGAAACCCACGCAGACACGAGGAGAATGTGCAAACTCCACACAGACAGTGACCCGAGCCAGGAATCGAACCCAGGACCCTGGAGCTGTGAAGCAGCAGTGCTAACCACTGTGCTACCGTGCCGCCCTAGTTTTGTTAATAGTCTTTATTTTTCACTAGTTGATCATTTGCCTGTGACAGCTTCTCAAGTTCAAAGACATACCAGAAATTATCCCATGATGGGGAAGGTGATGGATATGGTATTGAAAGGAATGATAGCTAAGGCACATTGTCCATACCCTGATTTGAAACCATAACTGTCAAGAAAGATTGAGTGAACCGTACAAGGTGGGTGTCTATTGTGGGGAATCCAAGTGAGCATTTCTCTTAATTTGCATGAAATAGTTTTTGAACAACGACAGGAAGGATATCCTGCTAAAGTCCAGAAGAAGGAATTAGCATTTATTTATTTTTTATGGCTATATCTGGATGCTCAAATTGAAGAGAAAGTGTCAATCCTGTCCACATATAAGAACTATACCACCATTGTTTCCTTTGCACCTTTACAAATGGCCTAAAATTCATGGCAACAATTACAAGTAGAATTTGCTCGTCTACTTGAGGGTTGCATGTTCTTAGTCATAATTAATGCACACTCAAAGTGGCCAGAAGTTGTTATCATGAGATCTACTCATGAACAAACCATTGGAAAACTTGATGAAATTGTTACAAGATTTGGTAAACTGGAACAGATTGTTAGTGATGATGGTTTACTTCACAAGAGTTTGAGGATTATCTCAAAGTAAATGCTATTCATCATATAACTGCTTCATCTTATCATCCAACAACCGGAGGATTCACTGAAAGATTTGTACAATCTTTGAAACATTCTTTAAAAGCTTCAAAACAGCAAGGTCCATTATTACACTGTGTGAATAGTTTTTTGGCATCTTATTGAAACATTTATTCATGCAACTACCCAAAGTTCACCAACATCACTACTCTTAAAGAGCAAGTTGAGAACTATGTTTGATTTATTATTACCTCCAGAAACTTCAGAAATAGTAAAGCGGCAACAACAATCTCAAGTTGCTAGACAAGAAGTGAAGACAAAACAACGCTCATTTCAACAATGAGATTGAGTATTAGTGCGTAGTTATACCGTGAGTGAGAAATGGGGACCAGCTATAGCTTTAACATAAACAAGTCCAATTTCTTACGCGGTTCAAGCTGAAGATTAAATAATTTGGTGAAGCCATGCTGACCAATTGATGTCATCTCAAAATGATTTTTTTGAATCATCTCCAGAAGTACCAATTTTTTTTGTCCCGAGTGTTGTGAATATTACTATGGAAGAATGAGTTCCCTGATGATTATGTCTTAGCTACTATATCCCGTGAGAATGGTACAGAACTAGTTCCAGGAGAAGAAGTATCTACTGAAGTTCCAAATCATACTTTTAGGGTTAAGGACAGCCAAATTCCAGAATGTTGTATGCAATCAAAGAGAAATAGATGCCCTCCTGATCAACTTTCTTATTGACTGTGTATAATGATAATGATGCATAATACTGTGTCTAGAGTATTGCTGATTCATGACTTTTTGTCATGACCACAGAAGCAAGGGGGGGAGGGATATTATATATTTAAGTGGTTGCATGATTGCTTTAAGAGCTGATCTCATGATTTGATGGTGATATCATTAGGGTGTTTCACATGCTGCCGTTTCGTTTCAGTTTCTGTTCTGCACAGAGACCATCTTTCAATAAGCCTATTTTGCATTACTTTGAAGTTACATGTGCAAATCACATCTTTTCTTTTTGTTCAAAACCCACAACCCATAACATAGTTAGGACATTACATCTATTGACCTGTGAGGTTTGCACTTTGCTCCTGAACGGTTGCCTAATGGTATCTGACAGAATTCATCCATAAAGGCATAGAACGCAAATCAATACGGAATTAATTTCATGACTGCATTCCTTGACATGGGTTGATAAAAGACATCAGCCTTTGTGAGATAAACAATGTCACTATCAGCCTCCACTTGTTACCCTTGGCCTCAGCACTGATCGTGTGGATATTCCTGCTCTCCCCGCTGAATCCTTGAATGCTGATATCCCTGTGACCTTTTTCAACCTTACCATTCCCCTTCTGAAGGATGCATGCACCTTACATTACAGGACACCCCCCACACCCCTCCCATGAGACCATCCAATACCACCTCCCCTGTCTCCCATGGTGGGGGCTTTTCAGCTACAGTCTTTCAGGGTCCACATGCCTCCCCTGAACGCCCCTGAATGCCCTCTGCCCCACAATACCATGACTAGAACCCCCGGGACCAAATGCCTGAAGTAACTGACCAGGCCCTGCACACTATACTGCTCACAACAGTCACTGCTCAGAAAGACCCTCCACCACCCAAACCAGGACCAAGACATGCATACCAAGGAAAGCCCCCTATTATGACCCTTACAGCCCCAGGACAATCTCTGCAACATGTCCTAACAGTGTGAAATCAGTCCCAGGACAGTCACTGACTACTGCTTGGATAGTCTTGTAAGTCTTGCGAAGTAGGGCCTGATAGAGCTGGCAACCACCACAGTGGGGCTCCCCAGAGGGCCAACCCCTGGCACAGCCACCTGGCACTGAATTACGCAAAATTCACACTATTCTAACTTCATTTCCCACTTCATCTTTGAACCTTTGCAATGCAGCAACTATAGGAAGGCTCACGTAATGCCAATTATTACATTTATATCTGAGATAGTCTCATTTCTTTCAAGAAGTAGCTAAAACGTCCCATTAATCAGGCGCAGGCTGCACCTCAAAAAGTCCTTTGGAAGAAAAGTTTAAGTTTTAAAGACTTTGGGGCAAATTTTCCCGTTCCGCCCGCCACCGGAATCGGAGCAGGTGAATGGCGGACAATGGAAAGGGCAGGATTTTCTGGTTTTGGGGCGAGTATGGCTGGAAAACCGCACCCTGTATTTTAGCTGGTTTTACTCAAGAAATACTAGAGAATTGACAATGGATTGAAACTTCGATGTCTGCTCAAACAGTTAATAGTTGCTTTGAATCCTTTCCACAGTTGCCCATGTGATTCTGTGAAATTAAAGTGTTTGTAGTCCTTTAAAAATTCACTAGATGGCAGCAACATTACAATCAAAGCCAAACGTTCTTGCTGGTTTGCCATATACATATATAATATATATAAATAACATAATGGTAAATTTTACAAATTTATAAACAGGATAAGCAGATCAGAAATTAGTGCAGAGAGGCCAGTGCACTATGTTGGAGCTTCTGTCCATTAAAATTAGCAGCTGGAATATCTTGTGTGTCTTGCTTAGGTCCCCCCATAAGACGTTCATTTGCTCTGGCAGTGAGCAGATTTGTAAGACCTACTCTATACTGTCTGTAATGACCTCAATGAAGACAATGAGGCGGGACTCTTGGAGTATGAGCTCCCTGATTGGAGTAATGATTGCCTCCCCAAACACAGTCTCACCTGTGTATATATAATGTCTACTGACACTCCAGATCCTGACTTTGTACCTGAAGCACTCTTTGGAGTGGAGATAATTTGTAAATAAAGGGAATCTGGGAAGGGACACCGGCCTCCAAGGAGTTGCTTCACTGTCCATTTTGAGAAATCCTGCTCCCATGGCCACGAATTGCCTGGGAAGACATCGCTGCCAAGCTCTTTGCTCTGCGCCCCTGTAAAAGTGAAACGCTGTGTCCTTGAGGCAAAGGCTGCAAAATTTATTCTTATAATTCTTAAAAGCACCTCAGGGGGTGTGAATGTTGGTGGCCATCGACAGAATAATGCGATCCCTCGTCAAGGACGGAGAATTGTTAAGTAGTTGTGGATCACTCTTTAGTATTGGATATGTTCCTCTCGGGCTCAGCCCTTTTAGGAGGGTGTTGCAGAGGAGAAGCAGAAGATCAACTCTTGATTTTGTTCCCTGTTTAGAGATGGGTGGCTTATCTGCTCAGACAATAGATTGGCAATCTATTCCCAACCCACAGACACTGACAATACATTAAATGGGAGATTTTAGATGGCTGTTGATGCAGTGCCGTTTACATATGTTTACATAGATTGTGCAGCGCAGAAACAGCCCACTCAACACAATTAATCCTGCAGTGTTTATGTTCCATGTGAACCTTCAATCATTCCACTTTATCTAATCCTGTCAGCATAACCTTCTATTCCTTTCTCTCTCATGTGTTTATCCAGACTCCCCTTAAATGCACTTATGCTATTCTCATCAATTACTCCGTGTGGACGCAAGTTCCACGTTTCTGCCATATTAGGAATTCAGGTGCAGCAATGGGTCTGCCTCGCATGGTTTTCTCTCCATTAATTTGAAATCTGGAATTAAATGAATCATGATTTAGTGCCATCGGAAATCTAACAGCCGGGCAGAGCATGTCCAAAGTCCCTAGCTTCATATTCATGGATCAGTGCACTCAGCAGAAGCAGCTGAAACATGAGGACCAGCGACTGATTAAGGGGATGTGAAGAGCAGAGCAGGTGCTTGGGAACCAGAAAAGCTGGCTTACATCCATATCGTCCAGAACTACTATTTTAGGGCCAAGCATATTTTCGGCAATTTGTTTAGATTGACCGAAAATGTCAGCCGTGCCTCAGTGGTAGCATTTTCATCCCTGAGTCAGAAGATTCATATCCTATTCTTTCCATAGAATCCCTACAGTGCAGAAGGAGGCCATTCGGCCCTTTGCATCTGCACCAACTCTCTTAAAGAGCATCTTACCCAGGCCCTCCCCTCTGCCCTATCCCCGTAACCCTGCACATTTACCATTGCTAATCCACCAGCCTCCCATCCATTGACTCTGTCTACACTTCCCGCTGCCTCAGCAAAGCAGCCAGCATAATCAAGGACCCCATGCCCCCAGACATTCTCTCTTTCACCTTCTTCCTTCGGGTAAAAGATACAAAAGTCTGAGGTCACGCACCAACCGACTCAAGAACAGCTTCTTCCCTGCTGCGTCAGACTTTTGAATGGACTTACCTTGCATTAAGTTGATCTTTCTCTACACCCTAGCTATGACTGTAACACTACATTCTGCACTCTCTTTCCTTCTCTATGAATGGTATGTTTTGTCTGTATAGTGAGCAAGAAACAATACTTTTCACTGTATGTTAATACATGTGACAATAATAAATCAAATCAAAATCAAAACCTAAGCCATACATCTAGGGACACTAAGGGGCAATTTAGCCTGGCCAATCCACCTAACCTGCACATCTTTGGTCTGTGGAAGGAAACCGGAGCACCCAGAGGAAACCCACGCAGACAGAGGGAGAAAGTGCAAACTCCACACAGGCAGTCACCCAAGGCCAGAATCGAACCCGGGTCCGTTGCGCTGTGATGCAGCACTGATAACCATTGTATCACGCTGCCAATCTGCCCCACAAGAATGTGCACACATTCTTGTGCACAATGCACTACTGAGTGGACACAGCACATTCAGAGGTCTTTCTGATGAGGCATTAGGGCAAGGCTCTCATTATCACGTCTCTGTAGTTCTTGAACCTCTCTGTAATTTTCCTGCAGATTTGTTCCCCTACATCTTTCCTGCTATTTGACTGTCTATGGAATACACCTAGTGGTGGTGTAATGGCACCTCCACTAATTCCTATCTCTAAGAAAATCGATTCTGTCCCTCATTCCCTCCAATACATTCTCTCTCTCCTCTGCATTATAATTTTCTCCATAATCAATACTGCCACCCCTGCTCCTTTCTCCCTTCCCCCATATTTCCTGAACACCGAGTGGAGGGAAAGTTTTTTATTGATTCAAGGGATGTGAGTTTCACAGGCTAGGCCAGCATTTATTGCCCATCCCTAATTCACCTTGAGAAGGTGGTAATGAGCTACCTTCTTGAATTGCTGCCATCACTGTAGTGTAGATACATCCACTGTGCTGTTAGGGAGGGAGTTAGCAAGAGAAAAGAAAATAAAGGCTGGGACCATCGCTTTTCAATCCTCTGTGGTGTGGTGCCAGAGGAGAACAGCTGACATTGTACCATTGTTTAAAAAGGGAGATGGGTGACATGGTGTGGTGTGCAGGTGGCACAGTGGCACAGTGGTTAGCACTGCTGCCTCACAGCGCCAGGGACCTGGGTTCAATTTCCAGCTTGGGTCATGGCCTGTGCGCAGTTTGCACATTCTCCCCATGTCTATGTGGCTTTCCTCTGGGTGCACCAGTTTCCTCCCACAGTTGGAAAGATGTGCTGGTTAGATGCATTGGCCATGCTAAATTCTCCCTCAGTGTACCCGAACAGGCCCCAGATTGTGGCGACTCGGGGATTTTCACAGCAACTTAATAACTGTGTTAATGTAAGCCTATAGTGACACTAATAAATAAACTTTAACTTTTAAAACTTTAAACTTAAAAGAATAGACCAATAATTACAAGACAGTCAGCCTAAATTCAGTGATGGGAAAATCATTAGAAAATATCCGAGGGACAGGATCAGCTTTGTTAAGGGAAGGCCATCACTGACTAACTTGTTTATATTTTTTGATGAAGTAACAAGGCAGGCTTTGAGAGTGGTGCATTTGTTATAGTCTGTATGAGCCTGGATCTTCCAGCTAGAGGCAATGCAGGCCACATTACCACATTGCCATTGCAGTTTTTCCTGACCCAACGATACTATCTGTTTCTTCAGGATCTTCCGATCCAGCTGAAGCAGAAATGGATTTTGCAGGCAGTCCAGGGTAAGGGCAGCAAGCATAATAGAGTCAGGTGATAGAAAGGACAATAGTAACTGCCACATTCAGGTAGGTTTCTAAAGGTCTCAAGTCATTTAATGAATTAGAGTGAGTGAGTGAGTGAGTGTGGGTGGGTGGGTGGGTGGGTGGGTGGGTGAGTGAGTGAGTGAGTGAGTGAGTGAGTGAGTGAGTGAGTGAGTGAGTGAGTGAGTGAGTGAGTGAGTGAGTGGGTGGGTGGGTGGGTGGGTGGGTGGGTGAGTGAGTGAGTGAGCTGGGTGGCTGAATTATTTGGTGAGGTGGATGATGTAGATAGGCGGATGAGATGGGTAGGTAAGTGAGGTGGGTTGGGAGTAGTCAGGTCTGGTGGGGGTTGTAGTTGGGTCTGCTCAGGTGGTAGTCGGATGATCAGGGAGCCATCTGCTGATTGGAGGGTAGTTGACCAGGTGCTAAACTGTTCACCATTTCCTGGGTAAGTAGCCAGGTGAGTCCCACATGTCTGGCCCAAGTCTCCTGCCTAAGCTTATGGTCAGAGACATTCTTGCAGGGCCCCAGGAAGAGGAAATCAGCCCAACAGAAGTTTAAACTTCCTGCACAATTTCTGCATGTGTCTTTGTGTTAGGACTTTGGCAGGGTCCTGACACAAATCTCTCAATCATCCCAATGATGCTGAGACTAGAAGGTTCCCGCCATGGATCTTGGCAAAGCTTTTGATAAGATCGTGCACAGCAAACTGACCACGAAAGTGTTAATAGCCTGGCCAGAAACTCCAAGGCGTTTTATGAAGTTAGCCTAGACCTAACTTTTACATTGGATTTTTGACATTAGGGTGAGCATAAGGTGTTTCACTCCAGGTATGATTCAAGTGACTCACTAGGAAGCTTTTATCAAACAAAGTTTATTTAAGAACGCAGTTAAAATATAACAAAACAAATTAACATAACTTTTACCATTTACAAGGATTAAATATGACAGAGTATAACTCCTAATAGCTAGCTATCAGTGTTGTTCCAAGTTAAACACCATCCCACGTACCCTTCTTCAGACTTGGCATAGAAACAAGTATGCTCACGTGATGCTGGATTTTGCAGCTTTTTAACATCTCTATGAATTGGTCCTTTCAATGTTGGATCAAATCTCTGAGGCTTCCCAGTCCTGGAACTTTCCAAAAGGTCTCTGGAGAGAGACAGAAAAATAGCCTTCTTTCACCAGCTTCTAGCAGCAATTGAATCAAAACTAAAAACTGGACTTTTCTCTGGAAACAAACTATCCCCAGGCATATCATCTCGCCTGTCAATCATCCTCAAATCAAGTTCCCCTCAGCAATCTCCAAAGGACCATAAAATCCCAGAACACTGCATTAGGCCAGGTTAAAATCAGCATGATGTCCATTATATTGCTTGAGTAACAATTAGAGGACACCAGTACAGACATCATGGCCCCAATAAAATGCTGGGACCTGCTTGAAAAACCTGCAGAGAAACATGATTAAAATATATTTATTAAAGGCACGGTATCGTCACAAAAGTAAGAGCCCATGATTACAAAGGCAAAGTGGTAAATTGGATCCAAAATTGGCTCTGAGGCAGGAAGCAAAGAGCGACGGCCTTTGTGTGTTTTTGTGACAGAAAGACTGTTTCCAGTGAGGTACTGAATGGAGTCAAAGAGTACCGGGGTAGGAAGGAAAATGGAGCTAAGGCCACAATCAGATCAGCCATAATCATGTTGAATGGAAGAGCAGGTTCGAGGGGCCAAAGGGCTCACCAATGTTCTTAGTTAATTTATTTGCAAAAAGCTGTAGCCTGCAGGAAGATATCAATGGATCAGATGATAGATGGAACAGTGATAAATGTAACTCAATCTAGAGAAGTGTCCATTCATGTATTTGGGAAGTCTAAACGATAAGAAAATACAAAATAAATGGTAGCATACTGAGAAATGTAGAGGAACAGGGAGACCTTGGAGTGCATGTTCACAGCTCCTTGAAAATCGGGTAGATAAGGTGCTCTAGAAAACATTGGGGCTACTTATCTTTATTAGCCAAGGCATAGACTATAAGAGCGACAAAGTTATCTTGGAGCTAAACCACAAGTTATGCGACAGCTTGAATACTGTGTGTATTTCTTGTTACAGCACTATAGGAAAGATGGGATTACACTACAGAGGAAATTTAAGACTGAAGACTGGAGGATTTTAGTTATGAGGAAAGATTGTTTTCTTTGGAACAGAGGGAACTAAGGGGAGACATACACAGTGATGGATGAGTCTGGAATGTTGGCTGAAGGATATGATTCTTTGAATGTGACTATGTCAGGCTGTTGCTTGTCTAGTTTGGTGGGCAGCTCTGGCAATGTTAGCACAAGTTCCCTGATGTTAGTGAGAACTTTGCAGAGTTATCGGGACAGGGTGCCTGATGCCAGGTAGACTGTCCTGTTTCATTCTTATTATGCTTTTTGTAGTAGATCCAGGCTTGACATGAGTGAGCGGCTTGCTGGGCCATTTCAGATGACCATTAAAAGTCAACCACGTTGGCAACAAAATCACTTATGAAGGGATGGTTTATACACATAGTTGTGGCATTGTACCATTTACTCTATTTTTGCAGCAGCAAAAGATAACTTTCACTGAACATAACACAACAATTCTTTCAAAGGCTACCTGTGAGGTTGTATGCAGACCGGAGTTTCCAGAATGAAGCCAGCTAAGCTTCAGTAGCCTCAGGGCAAACCAACCACACAGCAATGTGCTTGTTGTTTTGGCCTTTATCAATATGGTTAAAATTCCATTCCATATACAGGCCATAAGGCCAAAGAAGAGGTGCTTGAAATTCTAAGAACAATAATTCTAAAAAGTGACAACCACAAAAGAAAATGCCAGTATTGTTTCTCTGAAATTTTGGCAGCATTTTGACCATTCCAATTAGAACTGAGAAGCGACAGAGATCTCTTCTAGAGGGCAATGTGGAGGGCAGCAGAAAGCAAGCTGACCTGGGTATAGTTGGATGACAGACGTCACAGACTGGGTGCTGACGCAACACAGTGGGTGTGTGAAGATGGCAGAGGCAGATGAGTGCGACATGCCATGGCAGCAAATCTCTTGGCAGGAGCAGCGCCACACACCAGCAATCAGCTCATGATGGCTGAGCAGCTGCTGCTCACCATACTGAATGCTGAGGACATCATTTCGGGCCCCAGGACTGGGGCTGGGTGGCCAGATTTTATTTTGCTGCATTCTACATACTTGTGACAATGCAGGAAGAATTGTGTATAGGAGGACAGTTCCTGATTGCTTTTTCAGGAGGAGAATGCACAGTGAGGAGAGCAAATGGATGGGAAGAGTGCTCAGCCTGCAGCCACAGAAAGGACACGACTGCTTATTGCTGACATATTCCAAGTCATTTGCAATTTTACTTTTTAACCGCCAGCTGCCTAGCCTTTGCTCCTCCGTTTGCTACAATACATTTGCAACCGTTGATTTGCTCAACCACTTCCTCATCTTCACCTTCGCTTCTTTGTTTCCGTGGGATGCAGACTTGAGCTTATCAGGCACGTATCTGGCAGAGCCATCCATTACTAAACTTAGCTGAATCACATTAACCAGCCAAAACCCCGCACTAGCTCCAGATCATTCTGTACAGCAAAGAGAAGTCCAAATTATTTTTGTCAATGCCAACGATCCTTCCCCCCTCACCCCAAGCAAAAACCGTGATGAGCTAACCCGAAGATTCAGGTTGTCCATTCAGCTGGATCTGCTACTTCCCTCCCTTTCCCACCAAGTCAGAGCTGCCCTGGACTCTCCCCCCCCCCCCCCCCCCCCCCCACCTCACGCACTCACACACACACACACACACATACAACCACCAGCAATGCCCTACTGAGCAGCCTAATTAATTTTCTTCAGAAACGGTCAAAATTATTTAAAATTTTAATGTTGTGACATGCTCCTCCTAGCCCTGTGAAAATATCCTGGTCCACTGCCACAACAAGCTGATTTCCCAATCCCCTTTCCAACTGCTGAGCGCCATCCGAATTCCTGTTTGACATGTGCAGCTCGCTGGATCCTTGTAAATGAAACCTGGGCCTTTAAAAGATGTTCAAGCCACATGACAGCAACACGAGGCGGGCAACAATGGGGCTCATCCTATGAATCATCCATTTTGCACCAAATGTTAATATTGGATTTTGTGGGAGATACCTTTGGCCGTGTAGTGTCTATTTTTCCAATGCTACATGATCTCCTGAGGCTCCAAAATGTAAGTATGCACACACTTCAAGAAGTGCACCATGTGGCATATTGGGCAAGGAGTAATAAGAGGCATCTTTTACCCAGAGCTATTATTTGAGTCACATTTAGGGGCCTAACACCTGCTATAGGTACCTGCAGAAATGCTAGCTTTTTCTGAGACTGCCAAATGTGCCAGTGCTGGCTACACTCAGGGAAAACAACTCTGCAGAATGAGGTAAGTACCTGTCAACTCCAGATGTCTGACAACCAGGACCGCCCCCCCACTCCTTCTCCCACCCCACCTCACCCCCAACCCTGAATTCCTTCACCACACCCCTCGAATGGCCAGACTACCAGGTATTCTGAGACTTCCATTCTTACCCGACCCCTGATCCCAGATTCAAACACTTATTGACTACCCACCCCTCGATGACTCCCTTCTTCATCCCTAACGTCTTCACAAACCCCACAACCCCTAACCCAACCAGACGAATTGCCTGTGAGATCCCAATCACAATGTTATCTTCAGTCTAATAAGATCTGAGGCCCAATATCATCAGCTCCTTGGGCCTCATAATTTGTATTAAATGATCATGGGGTGGAGTAGTGGAAAGTAGGTGGGATGGGAGCTGCTCGGAAACTTCATAACCTATCCTCCTTTGAGTTTAGTCATGATATGATGCATTACTAGTTCCAGCGGCTTTCTTTCACCTAATTATATACGATAGGCGAGGGGGAATAATAGAGTCCAAGCTCTATCATTACAATAAGAATTACACATTGAATAGTATCTTTGTTATCATGGCCAACTCCATGAGATCTTTAAATCTCTTGCTGCATCATGTTGCAGTTCTTGGGGGTGTTGGAGGTCACAAGGACTGTCTTGATGAACGGCTTCTTTCCACGATGCCTTTAATGGGACTTCTCACCCACAGTCCCCAGACGGCCTTCCGCTGCTTCTCCTCACTTCAATTAGTTAAATGTCCAACGGTGCATCTGGAAACCTGGAGAACCTTCCAGCTGCTGCCCTTTCAGACATTCTGGCTGACTCTCTCTTCCTCTGTCTGCTTCCAGAAATCCCACAGGAATTTCTCTTTTTAATCTGTGTCTTAAGTCCTGAAGCATAACTTAATTTCCATTCCTCCCTCACTCCCAGCAATGGTAAACCATTCAGCAGAAGTTACGCTGCTCTATATTTGGGCCAGCAGCCTAGAGGAGGTGTGGTGTGGGTGGTTGAAAGTTCTGTTCCCGGTTATGCTGCCAATTTGACAGAAATCCAACCCATGTTTGCAAGAATGTGGCCAGATTGAGAGGTATCCAGGAAATGTCATCACCTCCACGCTCCCTGCAAATCACACACAATGCTGGCATAGATATAGATTGCCATTCCTTCAACCTGCCCAATCATGCAATCCTTTATCTAACATTATCCTGGGAGCCTATCGCAAAGTTTAAGAAGGACATCCACCACCATCCTCTTAAGACAGCCAGAGATTGTCAACAATTGCAGTCTTGCCAGCATTATCCACAAATCTTAAAAATCTGGGAATTAGTCAGATACTCACTGCTCACACTGCAAATGGAATGGTCCATTTTATTGTCAAGCTAAGTTTTGACAAGTTTTAGAAATTCAAATAAAGAGGTGGCAAATTTTTAATCAACTTGTATATAGTAGTCCCTCTGACTAAGTCTTTGATCATGAGTAATTCACATTGTTTCAGGTCCTTGAACATTTTATAGATGTGAAGAATTATCCAGCTTCCAAAATTTGCAACTGGAATGGTGGGGAAGGGGGCATACTTAAAGTTTTAATGTTAAGGTTATTAGTGCCACAAGTAGGCTTACATTAACACTGCAATGAAGTTACTATGAAAATCCCCGAGTGGTCAAACTCTGGCACCTGTTCAGGTACACTGAGGGAGAATTTAGCATGGCCAATGCACCTAACCAGCAGTCTTTCAGACTGTGGGAGGAAACCAGAGCACACAGAGAAAACCCACGCAGACTTGGAGAGAACATTCAGACTCCACACAGACTGTGACCCAAGCCGGAAATTGAACGCGGATCCCTGGCACTGTGAGACAACAGTGCTAACTACTAATCCACCTTGCCACCCCACATCGCAGTACAGGTAATGAAATGTGCTACCCTGGAACTATCCCTTCTGACATCAATAAAGTTTATGGGCTCTGGGTAGGTTTCTTCATTTGCTTAGCATTGGCAAGTGCTCACATTATTAGGACAGCATGGCACAGTGGCACAGTGGTTAGCACTGCTGCCTCACAGCGCCAGGAACCCAAGTTCAATTCCGGCCTCTGGTCACTTTCTGTGTGGAATTTGCACATTCTCCCCATGTCTGTGTGGGTTTCCTCTGGGTGGTCCGGTTTCCTCCCACAATCCAAAGATGTGCGTGTTAGGTTGATTGGCCATGCTAAATTGACCCTAGTGTCAAGGGGATCAGTAGGGTAAATTAGGGTTATTGAAATAGGGCCTGGGTGGGATTGTGGTCAGTACAGACTCGATGGGCCGAATGGCCTCCTGTACTGTAGGGATTCTATGATTATAGGAAAGGAAATTTAACCATGAATTGATCTGAATTTTTCTGTAGGGCTATCAAGTGTGTCAGAGAGAAGACACTTTCACTCATTTTTATGTCTCTCAGCCAAATAACTGAAACACAGAAACACATTCTAGTAAAATTCATCAGCTTCTTAAATGATGTCATCTATCGTTTTTTCCCCTTACCATCTGTCCAACCTGCTCCTGGAAGATTCAGCTGCAAACCAATGCTCAATGCTGATCCCATCAGATTTCCTACTCTCCCAAACAGGGAAGCTGCTTGTCAGAGTTCAGGGCACATGGGCAGCTCGTAAACTACATATAAGTGAGGCCCAATCATCAACATCCATTCAGTCCTCCCATCAACATCATCCAGTGAACATTGAGATCAGCCTGCCCAATGGCTCCACAATATACTCCAAAGAGTAAAGTTCGGACCATGATTTTTTAGGCTCTAAGCAAGTTACTAAGAAATATGTGCAGGTAGAGTTTATAGGTGGCTGGCATGGTGTTTAAAGTTTTCCTCTCCCCATGCGCCACTTATCATGGCACATGGCAGAAGGCAGAGAGTGTGGATAAAGGGGTATTTTTCAGGATGATAGCCGGTGACTAATGGTGTGCCTCAGGGGTCGGTGCTGGGACCACAACTTTTCACAATATACATTAACGATTTGAAGGAAAGAACTGAAGGCACTTTTGCTAAGTTTGCAGATGATACAAAGATATGCAGAGGGACAGGTAGTATTGAGGAAGCAGGGTGGGTTGCAGAAGGACTTGGACAGGTTAGGAGAGTGGGCAAAGAAGTGGCAGAAGTGGGCTGCAGAAGGACTTGGACAGGTTAGGAGAGTGGGCAAAGAAGTGGCAGATGGAATACAATGTGGGAAAGTGTGAGGTTATGCACTTTGGAAGGCGGAATGGAGGCATAGACTATTTTCGAAATGGGAAAATGCTTAGGAAATCAGAAACACAAAGGGACTTGGGAGTCATTGTTCAAGATTCTCTTTAGATTAACGTGCAGGTTCAGTCGGCAGTTAGGAAGGCAAATGCAGTGTTAGCATTCACGTCGAGGGGGCTAGAATACAAGAGCAGGGATGTACTTCTGAGGCTGCATAAGCCTCTGGTTGGACCCCATTTGGAGTATTGTGAGCAGCTTTGAGCCCCATATTTAAGGAAGGATGTGCTAGCCTTGAAAAGGGTCCCGAGGAGGTTCACAAGAATGATCCCTGGAATGAAGAGCTTGTCGTATGAGGGATGGTTGAGAACTCTGGATCTGTACTCATTGGAGTTTAGAAGGATGAGGGGGGATTTTATTGAAACTTACAGGATACTGCGAGGCCTTAGAGTGGATGTGGAGAGGATGTTTCCACATAGTAGGAAAAACTAGAACCAGAGGGCACAACCTTAGGCTAAAAGGACGATCCTTTAAAACAGAGGTGAGGAGGAATTTCTTCTGCCAGAGAGTGGCGAATCTGTGGAACTCTTTGCTGCAGAAGGCTGTGAAGGCCAGCTCATTGAGTGTCTTTAAGACAGAGATAGGTTCTTGATTAATAAGGGGATCAGGGGTTATGGGGAAAAGGTAGGAGAATGGAAATGAGAAAGATATCAGCCATGATTGAATGGCAGAGCAGACTCGATGGGCCGAGTGGCTTAATTCTGCTCCTATGTCTTATGCTCTTATGGTCTTATCTAATTCCACAGAGCTCAGGCAAAAGTTGGCAAGATCCAAGGTTTATAATGGCATATTTTATACTGGGGTTCTGATAGAATTGATATAGCTGAAGCCATTCAGATTATCAGACTCTCACTTATAATCTCCCCACTGTTTGTCCAGACACTGTTAAGATATTAGAACATAGAAAAACTACAGCACAAACAGGCCCTTCGGCCCACAAGTTGTGCCGAACACACCCCTACCTTCTAGACCTACCTATAACCCTCCATCCTATTAAGCTCCATGTACTCATCCAGGAGTCTCTTAAAAGACCCTATTGAATTCGCCTCCACCGCCACTGACGGCAGCCAATTCCACTCGCCCACCACCCTCTGTGTGAAAAACTTACCCCTAACATCTCCCCAGTACCTACCCCCCAGCACCTTAAACCTGTGTCCTCTCGTAGCAGCCATTTGCACCCTAGGAAAAAGTCTCTGAGAGTCCACCCAATCTATGCCTCTCAACATCTTATACACCTCTATTAGGTCTGCTCTCATCCTTCGTCTCTCCAAGGAGAAAAGACCGAGCTCCCTCAGCCTATCCACATAAGGCATGCCACTCAATCCAGGCAACATCCTTGTAAATCTCCTCTGCACCCTTTCAATCTTTTCCACATCCTTCCTATAGTGAGGCGACCAGAACTGAGCACAGTACTCCAAGTGGGGTCTGACGAGGGTCTTATATAGCTGCATCATTATCCCCGGACTCCTAAACTCAATCCCTCGATTGATAAAGGCCAGCACACCATACATCTTCTTAACCATCTCCTCCACCTGCGGGGCCGATTTTAGAGTCCTATGGACCCGGACCCCAAGGTCCTTCTGATCCTCTACCGTACTAAGAGTCTTTCCCTTTATATTGTACTCCTTCATCCCATTTGTCCTACCAAAATGGACCACGACGCATTTATCTGGGTTGAAGTCCATCTGCCACTTCTCCGCCCAGTCTTGCATCCTATCTATATCCCTCTGTAACTTCTGACATCCCTCCAGACTATCCACAACCCCACCAACCTTCGTGTCATCGGCAAACTTACCAACCCATCCCTCTGCTTCCTCATCCAGGTCATTTATGAAAATGACAAACAGCAAGGGTCCCAGAACAGATCCCTGGGGCACACCACTGGTGACCGACCTCCATTTAGAAAAAGACCCATCTACACCCACTCTCTGCCTCCTTTGGGCAAGCCAGTTCTGGATCCACCGGGCAGCAGCCCCTTGGATCCCATGCCCTCTCATTTTTTCTAGAAGCCTTGCATGGGGGACCTTATCGAACGTCTTGCTAAATTCCATATAAACCACATCTACCGCCTTCCCTTCGTCAATGTGTTTAGTCACATTTTCGAAGAACTCCACCAGGCTCGTAAGGCACGATCTGCCCTTGACAAAACCATGCTGAGTATTCTTGAGCATACTAAACCTCTCTAAATGCTCATATATCCTGTCCCTCAGGATCTTCTCCATCAGTTTACCAACCACTGAGGTTAGACTCACCGGTCGGTAATTACCTGGGCTATCCCTATTCCCCTTCTTGAAAATAGGAACCACATCCGCAATCCTCCAATCCTCCGGCACCTCTCCCGTCTCCATCGACGACGCAAAGATCATCGCCAGTGGCTCTGCAATCTCCTCCCTCGCCTCCCACAGTAACCTGGGGTACATCCCATCCGGACCCGGCGACTTATCTATCTTGATGCCATTCAAAGATTCCAGCACAACCTCTTTCTTAAAGTCCACATACTCAATCCTTTCAGTCCACCACACGCCCGCAGTACATCCACCCAGGTCCTTCTCCTCTGTGAAAACTGAGGCAAAATACTCATTAAGCACCTCTGCCATTTCTACTGGTTCCGTACAGACTTTCCCGCCTTCATCTTTTATAGGCCCTATTCCGTCACGTCTCATCCTTTTACTCTTCACATATTTATAGAACGCCTCAGGGTTCTCCTTAATCCGTCCTGCCAGGGCCTTCTCGTGACCCCTTCTGGCTCCCAGCGTTCTCTGGAATCAAGTGGTTGGATTTAAGCTCTCAAAGACTGGTCAGGTCAAGTGGATAGCTCCTGCCACTGATCTCTAAGATCAATGTCCTTAGTCTTATCTCTAGCCGAGAACAGCTTTGGAACATCAGTTAACACCAAAGTAAACCCGAGTATTAAAGGTAGAGTAAAGGGTTAGCTGACATTTTTTGCCATATAGATTGTTTTAAATATAGTGTTAATTGATGTTCCCTGTATTAAACAAAAATGAATTAAATAGGAAAACCATCTTTATTGGAGATAGCATCATTTCAACCTACCCCAAGCAACATATATTTACTTAGACTTTTGCATGATCTTACTAAAAATATGATTCTGTGCTGGTTGTTTCCTACTTGACAAGACTTGTCCAACTGCTGCTACTAACTCCTTCGAGAATTTTACTTGCAAATGCATCTTGACATCCTATGGCTGGCCCAAAAAAATTACATTCATAATTGCAACTGTGCCCCAGATATTTATTCTGCCAACTGTTCCACTTTTGCCATTCCAGTACATGCAGCTACTTGATATTTCACCCCCCCCCCCCCCACCACTCCCCTCCACTCCCCTCCACCACCCCGACCTTTGATTTTGTATTATAATACTGCAGCATCTTACAATGCTCAGCTTCATGTGAAATATATTCCTTCATTAAACTATATTGTGTGATGATACTGTGCCTTTAAGAAATCTATTTTAGTCATGTTTCTCCGAAGGATATTTCTAGCAGGCTCTGGAATTTGTCGGCACCATGTGTCTGTAGCTGGTGTCTTTTATTGCTGCTAAGGCAGTATATTTATTTTTAATCTGGACTAATGCAACATTCTGTGGTTTTAACATGTCCCCTGGGATTGCTGAGTGGAGCTTGGTTATTGACAGGTCATGTTATTTGGCTAAGGACAGCTATGCTTCACACAAAAGTCCAGTTTCTAGCTTCATTTCTCAGTTGCTGCCAGGAACTGGTGGAAGAAAGCAATCTCTCTCCAGAGGCTTTCTGAAAGTTCCAAGACTGGGGAGCCTCAGAAATTTGATCCAACATTCAAAAGGCCAATTCACACTGGTGTAAAAGCTGCAAATCCAGCATCATGTGAGCATACTTGCTTTAGTGCTAAATTAGTTTGAAGAAGGGTATATGTCTATGGGGTTGCTTTACTTTGGAACAACATAGATAGCTATTAAGGATTATACTGTGTCATGTTTAAATCTTGTAATTGGTAAAAGTTATGCTACTTTTTGATATAGTTTAACTGTGTTCTTAAATAAACTTTGTTTGGTAAAAGCTTCCTAGTGGGTCATTTGTATCATACCTGGAGTGAAACACCTTATGCTCACCCATGCCAAAATCAAATGTAAAAGTTAGGGTCTAGGCTAACTTCATAAAACACCTTGGAGTTTCTGGCCTGGTTCTTAACAATTGTAGCTAGCAGCCCATAGCCTAATTCAAAATAGCTAAGCAAAGAAAATGACACAACTATGGCCTGATGTGAAATATGGTTGACTTCAGGAAAGAAGGTTTTAATTCCAGGTTGAGTATGTGGACTGCTCTGTATACTTGTAACAAATTGTTTTACAATGGGTGTTAAAGTCATTCTAATTGATCAAATGGACAGGAAACCAATACAACTGGGGTTAGAAGACTGGTTTTAAGTGCTAAGATAACTTAGGACACTGCCCTAAGGTCAGGCAGCCTGCAGTTTGGATGCTATGCCTATGGTTAATGCCTGCGTGCAGAACTGCATGTATTCCAGCCAGTCTCAAAAGGATAAATATTGGAGTTTTGAAGAGAAGAGAAGAGAAGAACTACAGAAGAATAAAGGAAGCTCAAACTTTAAGCTTGATGAAGTCTGATCCCTCTTCATGCAATTCGAACACAAGTGCATAGAGACACCCCTACAGGTCCATTAACTAAGTATATATAATTAAAATCTATGTTTGTAAACTTATTACAGTATACTTTATAGGGGAATACAAGCATTTAGTTGTGATTCAGTGAGAGAGACTCAGTCTTATAGCAGTCACAAGTATTTAAAGTTTTGTTACATTTTCCGAATAAAGATATGATTTGATTTAAAGATCAAGGCTGGGATTCTCCCAAAAAAATTCTAAGTGCTGAATTCACGTCAAAACTGAAGTAACTTCCACTGGTTTATTTCACGGGATTTTCAAAATGAATCTCCCACACTCCGCCAACTCAACAGGCTGATCAAGACCTTTGATCCAGACCTTCAGAGCACCCTCTGTGCTCTCATCCCCATGTACTCATTGGAGATCTCTACTACCTCCCGAAGATACACAAGACCAACACACCCGGCCATCCCATTATATCAGGCAATGGGACCCTGTGTGAGAACCTCTCTGGCTACATTGGGGGCATCCTGAAACCCATCGTACAAGGAACCCCCAGCTTCTGCCATGACACTACGGACTTCTTACAGAAACTCAGCACCCATGGAGCAGTTGATCCAGGAACACTCCTCATCACAATGGCACTCTACACCAGCATCCCCCAAGATGACAGCATTGCTGTAACTGCCTCAGTACTCAACACCAACAACTGCCAATCGCCAGATGCAGTTCTACATCTCATCCGCTTCATCCTGGACCACAACGTCTTCACCTTCAACAACCAGTTCTTCATCCAGACACACGGAACAGCCATGGGCACCGAATTCACACCTCGATATGCCAACATCTTCATGCACAAGTTTGAACAAGACCTCTTCACCGCACAGGACCTTCAACCAATGCTACACACTAGATGCATTTAAGACATTTATTTCCTTTGGACTCACGGCAAAGAATCACTGAAACAACAACATGATGACATCAACAAGTTCCATCCCACAATCAGACTCACCATGGACAATGCTCCAGAATCGGTTGCATTCTTGAACACATGCATTTCCATCAAGGACGGTCACCTCAGCACTTCACTGTACCGCAAGCCACGGATAATCTCACGATGCTCCACTTCTCCAACTTCCACCCTAAATACGTTAAAGAAGCCATCCCCTACGGACAAGCTCTCCGTATACACAGGATCTGCTCAGATGAGAAGGGTCGCAACAGACACCCTGAGACGCTGAAAGATGCCCTCATAAGAACAGGATGTGGTGTTCAACTCATCGATTGAAAGTTCCAACGCACCACAGCGAAAAACCGCACCGACCTTCTCAGAAGACAAACACGGGACACGGTGGACAGAGTACCATTCGTCATCCAGTACTTCCCAGAGTGGAGAAGCTACGACATCTTCTCTGGAGTCTTCAACATGTCATCAATGAAGATGAACATCTTGCCAAGGCCATCCCCACACACCCACTACTTGCCTTCAAACAATCGCACAATCTCAAACAGACCATTGTTCACAGCAAACTACCCAGCCTTCAGGAGAACAGTGACCACGACACCACACAACCCTGCCACAGCAACCTCTGCAAGACGTGCCAGATCATCAACACGGATGCCATCATCTCACGTGAGAACACCACCCACCAGGTACATGGTACATACGCTTGCGGCTCGGCCAATGTTGTCTACCTGATACACTGCAGGAAAAGTTTTCCTGAGGCATGGTACATTGGGGAGACCATGCAGGCGCTACGACAACGGATGAACGGATACCGCTCGACAATCGCCAGGAAGGAGTGTTCCCTTCCTGTCGGGGAAAACATCAGTGGTCAAGCATTCAGCCTCCAATCTTTGGGTAAGCGTTCTCCAAGGTGGCTTTCAAGACACACGACAATGCAGAATCAGCAGAAACTGATAGCCAAGTTCCGTACACATGAGGATGGCCTCAACTGGGATCTTGGCTTCATGTCACACTATCTGTAACCCTCCCATTTGGCCTGGGCTTGCAAAATCCTACTAACTGTCCTGGCTTGAGACAATTCACACCTCTTTAACCTGTCATTATCCCTCTCTCCACTTGTATTGTCTGTACCTGTTAAAGCTTGATTACCTGTAAAGGCTCGCATTCCAACCATTATCTTGCAATTTAGTCTGTGTCTATATATGCCATGTTTGATAACCCAACTCTCCACTCACCTGATGAAGGAGCAGCGCTCCGAAAGCTCGTGACACCAAATTAACCTGTTGGACTCTATAACCTGGTGTTGTGAAACTTCTTACTGTGCCCACCCCAGTCCAACGCCGGCATCTCCACATAACACTCTATGCATCATACAGTACCTCAGAGAGATTCATGCTGAAAATCAGTGGGTGAAGCCTATTCCCATCGAGAGGCCGGCAGCATATCACTAAGTGGCTCAGTGCACATGCGCCAATCTGTCAGAGCGGAGATCGGCGCATGTGCAGTAGCTCCACACTGCCATCCTCTTGATCGCTGGCCAGCTCGATTGCTAACCAGCCCCGCGACACTGCATCGTTGGCCGTGCAAGCTTCCCACCCGCCTGAACACTGGCCTCCCAGACCAGCCCCAATGTTTCCCCCCTCTTCCAGCCCCGATCTCTCCACCCCACCCCCCTGGCAGTCACAATCTCCCCGACCTCCCCCCCCCCCCCCCCCCCCCCCCCCCCCCGGCAGTCCCGACTCCCTCTTCCCCCCGGCAGTCCCGACACCCCACCCCCACCCCAATGGCCAGCCCCAATCAGCCCCTTACCTCCCTCTGCCAGTGATCCCTATACAGAGTGGCAGTGGGACCTCCCACCCCCACTGATCTCCCCCCACAGACGCCACCCCCAATAGGCCCCACCCCCTCTGTCAAGTTGCCCCTTGGGCATCACCAGTTTTCCTTTGGTCAGTGCCAGGGTGTCAGGCTGGCACTGCCAGGCTGGCAATTCCCGGGTGGAACCCCCCGCTTGCCCCAAACCTCCTGGAGGCCTCCCTGGCCTTCTTAACTCCAGCAGTGTTGGGCCACCAGTTCCCGGTTGTAGGGAGCTGTTGTAAACCCCGCTGGAGTGAACCACTCTTATCGAGGGGAGGCTAGCGGGCCTGGATACTTCAATTCCAGGCCTGCTAATGGAATGGAAATCCAGACTTTAATATTTAAATCAGCTGCACGCCGATTTTTGGTGCACAGCTGACAAGGCTGGAAATCCTGTCCCCGGAGATGTGCAGAGGCCATGGCGCCCAACGGCCCACTAAATGGCTTTCACTGATGTCTCCCAGCCCCTGCACTGCTAGAGCAGCAAAGGTGGCTGGGAGAGTCATCCCAAAAGTTTTTCTATCAATCAGTTCACGAGAGGAAGGGTGCTCAGTTATGAAATCTTGGTGTTTAATGTGATCAATTAGTTGATTTAAAATGAATAAATATCTGACAATGTGACCCAGGCTCTGTGGCATCAGGGTCATTGTCCTTTGGGTGTTGCAGACAATAGAATGACAATAGAATAACTGCCCTCACGATGTTATATAAGGTCAGACCATTACCTGCTGTTGCAGCTCTTTGAGTGAATGAAGCTAAAGTCGATATTGTGAATCATGTGTTGCCTGTTGCTCTCACAGAACTATTAGTGACTGCACTGCTACTGAGATTCGAAATTATTGCAGCAAGGCCAAGACATTAACAATCTTCAAAGCATATAACTTTGGAGATCCTGTCGCAGTGAATGCTGGAAGGAACTCTACTCCTTTAAGTAGGAGTTGAGGATTTCCCATTGAAGCGTAAATTGGAGACAGCCGAATGGAATAAACAGAAATATAAAAAACTGTCTCCCCTGCAATCCGATCCTGTACTGTGAGCAGGTGAGGAAGAAACTTGCTGACATTCAAAGAATTGCAAAAGTTAACGTTCGCAATGTTACAATGTTCCTTTACAAATCATCTTCAGAGCACTTCACTGTAAGCTTGCTGGAGGATTGGAAAGAGAGAACTAATAACCCTCAGGCCACAGTTCATTCACGTGCCAAAACCACAGTCCTGCCCTTACGTTGAGTTGCTGCTATTTCAATGTTTTTGTCCCATGTCCTATGAAATATATCAAGGAGCCAAACATGCAGTCAGTATAAAGTACCCACTTGCTGAGAATTGACAGACTTACATGAGGTAGCTGAGTGAATTTGTGTTCAGTTTACTGGCTGGCACAGGTGCTCTTCTCCATTTGTTCAATAGCAATGGTGTATTCCAAGGCATTGTTGCACAGAGCACACTAACTGCAATTATCTTTCATATGTCAGCAGTCCTGTAGTGCTTTTCAGACTGGATTCTGCCTCTTCCAGAACAAACAGTTCATGAGGGACAACTAACAAGATACCTTGAGGTCCTGCATAGCTGCAGCTCAACTGCAATTCCCTTAGATATCACCCACAGAGGCAGGAGAAGTTCAGCTTTAAGAAGCAAAAATAGGTATATTAATGCAACCCAGACACATGAAATAAGCAGTGGCATTTCTGGGATGGTTAACATAAAAATGCCCCTATAAGTAACAGGATCTAAAATGACTGAACTACACAGTCCCCTTTTAAAATTCGAGCGGCAATGTTTGGACGGTCAACCTCACTAAAGGACAAAAAATTCCTTAGAAACCTTAATGTGCTTCACAGTCACAATTCCTTTCCCAATGTGCGAAGGGGTTTTGGCCAATTTATTAATCCAAAGTTACTCCAAATTAAGTCATGCATGGAAGAACAAAATATATTGGAAGATTCTGAAACAACACAAACTTGAAAATAATGATTACAAAGAACTAATTGATAAGGAGTTAATTTATCTCTTTAGCATGTGGCTCACAGAGTCTGGTGATCAATTGAATTATGGGATTAAAAAGGCATCACTTCCCAATGATAGGAATTGCTGACACCAAATGTACATTGTTACGCTTGGCATAGCTCCACATATTGTCAGATACCAATACTTTTATGCCATTTTAGAAAAAAATGCATTAAGTCATTGGACAAATAGGACTGCCACCATGGTGCAAAAAATGACCTCTTATAACTCAGTCTTTTAATCTCCTTACATCTGGGGTACTTGAAAAGTTACTTGACTTCATTAAATTTTGTAGTGGGTTTCTCAGTTACCCACTGAATCTAAAACAGGAACACTGCCTGCTGTGGTCAGCAAGCAGAATACGCTTTCCTTCATTCTTCAGAGGTTGCACAATGCGGGACTTGTTCTGATATTTTAAAGATGCCAAACACTGACGTGATTTGGAGGTATCAAACAATATATGGATTTTACACCCCTTTATTAAGGAAAATCTGCTCTCAGTGGGACCCATCGCTTCAGAGGCCACTATGTTTTTGGCAACGGATCCTTCACATCTTTGACTTAGTGTTCTTTCACAACACAGCCATTTACAGCATTTAGGTTTCTCCCTACTTACATAGAAATCGCATTTCTATCATGTGCAGCCAGTCAGCTGTTAGTGTAGGTCAAAGAAATACAAAGCACGATTCTCATCCTCTTGCTGAAAGCATTAAACAGCTGTAATCAGTGGCATTTCCTTACTCACTGAAATACTATTTCAGCAAATTTCAGTGTTTTGCTGAAAAATGTTCTCATCGCAAAGGACACCAGACAAAACATGAGGGAGGTTTTTTTTAATCTTCCCTGCAAGAATGCATCATCTTGCTTTGCTTGTTTCCCTCATAAATCTACGATGGGTAATTTTAAAAAAACCCAGAATATAACATTTTGATGTTGTCCCTATTTCTTGTGTTTTTTTCAATAGGACCATTTTTTCAATAGGGCGGCACGATAGCACAGTGGTTAGCACTGCTGCTTCACAGCTCCAGGGACCTGGGTTCGATTCCCGGCTTGGGTCACTGTCTGTGTGGAGTTTGCACATTCTCCTCGTGTCTGCGTGGGTTTCCTCCAGGTGCTCCGGTTTCCTCCCACAGTCCGAAGATGTGTGGGTTAGGTTGATTGACCATGCTAAAAAAATTGCCCCTTAGTATCCTGAGATGCATAGGTTAGAGGGATTAGTGGGTAAATATGTAGGGGTATGGGGGTAGGGCCTGGGTGGGATTGTGGTCAGTGCAGACTCGATGGGCCAAATGGCCTCTTTCTGTAAGGTATCTATGACCATAAAACACATGTTGCCTTTGGACATGAACTTCACTTACCCTGTGAGATTCAGGATTTTTTAGCTCAGACCTGTACCATGTTTGTAAAACTCTTAAAATAAGTTGGATGTCACCCACATCACAACAAAATTTCCATTTACATAGTGTGTTAGATACAGAAAATAATCCCAGGATATTTCACAGAGGTATTGGGAAAACAGATGTCAAGCCAAAGAGATTTGAGAGTTCAGTGGAATAAGTGAGTTTTAAGTATGATATTAAAGGAAGCAAGAAGGAGGAATCTTGGAAGGTTATTCCAAACATGGGGACCTAGTCAGTCGCAGACAGCTACCAATGATAGGATGAGAGAATGGGTGAAGGAGATGAGACGTGAGTCAGAGGACTGGGAAGTTCAAGTCTTGATGTGGAGATGCCGGCGTTGGACTGGGGTAAGCACAGTAAGAAGTCTCACACCAGGTTAAAGTCCAACAGGTTTATTTGGCAGCACTAGCTTTCGGAGTCTCAGGCTCCTTCATCAGGAGCCTGAGACTCCGAAAGCTAGTGCTAGTGCCAAATAAACCTGGTGGACTTTAACCTGGTGTTGTGAGACTTCTTACTGAGTTCAAGGCTGTCAGGCTGGAGGTGTTGGAGGAAGGGATGTGATTATGGGTTGGATTTTATGGCGTATCTTGGCCCCTGGCTAAAAGGTTGGGTAGGGTGGGGGGTAAACGGGGTTTGGGGAGGGGAGGGGGTTTGGTGGCACCCCACCCAGCAGAAGAACAGCTTCAACACCGTTGAATATTTAACGGCTGATTGGCTGTCAATAGACTGGAGGTAGAATTTCCACAGGAAGTCCCAACCAGATTCCGGCAACCCTCCAATACCAGCAGCGCCACAGGGAAATGCTGGTAAAATTTGGTGGGGTGAAGGAATAGGCAACTTGCCTGTTGGCATCTATGTGCCTCCCACTTTCAAATCTGCCAACAGGGGAGAATAAAATCCAGCCCCTCGAAGGAATTTAAAGACAAGTGCAAGAACTTCACATTTGAGATCATGAGGCACTGGAAGCTAATGGTGTTCAGCAATGATAGGGGTGAGTTAGTCATGGTCCTGGATAGGAGAGAGTGAGCTGGTTTGAGTTTATGGGTAGCCCAGCACATGAAACTACCAGGAAGAAAGTTGGTTAATTTAGACTGGATAGGACAAAGACTTGATGAATAGTATTAATTGTAGAGGCTGATGGAATGACATTAGTGGCAGAAGAAATTGCCGTTGTGGATGTAGGAGAATTCTGTGCTTGTGATGGAGAATATATGGGCCGTATGGTGGCACAGTGGTTAGCACTGCAGCCTCACAGTGCCAGGGATCCAGGTTCAATCCCAGCCGAGGGTCACTGTCTGTGTGGAGTTTGCATGTCCTCCCTGTGACTGCGTGGGTTTCCCCCGGGTGCTCCGGTTTCTTCCCACAGTCCAAAGATGTGCAGGTTAGGTGGATTGGCCATGCTAAATTGACCCTTGTGTCAGGGGGATTAGCAGGGTAAATATGTGGGGTTACGGGAATAGGACCGGAATGGGATTGTGGTCGGTGCAGACTCGCTGGGTCGAATGGCCTCCTTTTACACTGTAGGGATTCTATGATTCTATGATATGCAATTGGAAACTAAACGCTTTAATGTTAGGGACTAATAGCCAGAAAATCCTTTGGACCCGATGACTTGCTTCCTCAGATCCTAAAAGAGGTGACTGCAGAGATAGTCACTGCACGAGTTGGGATTTTCCAAAATTTCCTAGATTCTGGAATGATCCCAGTGGATTAGAAGGTAGCAGGTGTAAAACCACTTTCCAAGAAAGGAGGGAGAGCAAAGCCGTGGGCAGGATCCTCTGGCCCTGCCACTGCCGGGATTGTCTGGCCCCATCGAACATCAACGAACTTTTGGCTGGCTCACTGAATCCCCCACAGCAGGTGTCACCACAGTGAGGTGAGAAAATCCCAGCCTGTAACCTCAGATCAGTTAACATCAGTCATTGGGAAACATGCTTGAATCTATTATGAAGGAAGTGGTGACAGGGCAGTTAGAAGTGCCAGAGTCAATATGGTTTGCTGAAATCTATTAGAGTTTTGAGGATGT
The DNA here is from genome assembly GCF_964213995.1 of Mustelus asterias. Taxonomy (NCBI): domain Eukaryota; kingdom Metazoa; phylum Chordata; class Chondrichthyes; order Carcharhiniformes; family Triakidae; genus Mustelus; species Mustelus asterias. The sequence goes on along the minus strand of NC_135802.1, from coordinate 97,315,620 downwards.
AACTAAGAGGATAAGGGGGATAAAGGAATTTAATAAATTTGGATTTTAGGAAGGCCTTCAAAAAGGTGCCACACAAAAAGTTGTCGTACAAAATAAGTGTTCATGAGGTCAGGGCTAATTAGCAAAAGGGGAAGATTGGTAAGTGGACAGAAAACAAGGAGTAGGAATAAACGAGTTATTCCCAGTTGACAGGCAGTTATGGGATGCCTCAAGGAATTGGTAAATGGACAGAAAACAAGGAGTAGGAATAAACGGGTTCATAGAATTCATAGAAACCCTACAGTGCAGAAGGAGGCCATTCGGCCCATCGAGTCTGCACCGACCACAATCCCACCCAGGCCCTACCCCCACATGGGTTATTCCCAGGCAGTTATGGGATGCCTCAAGAATCAGTACTGGGGTATCAGCTATTTACAACTTTTATGACTTAGATGAATGGACTGTGTATAATTTATTCATTTGTGGGATATGGGCATCGCTAGCCAGTATTTGTTGATGATACAGAGCTAGATGGGAAAGTAAGCTGTGAGGAGGACACAAAGAACAGAGGCAGCTTTGAAGGTGGGTCGAGAGTAAGTTTGGAAAGATATATGTCGGCACTGAAAGACTTCTCCTCCCACATCTTTATGCCCCTATGTTCTTATAATTAATAATATCAGAGTATTACCTCCCTCTATGGATGATAAAAAAAGATGGATGCTCATTACAAGATCCTCTTTTCTCCATAATTAGACTAACAAGAAAGAATTGGACATAGTTACAGACAGGCAAAACAGGAAATTGCAGTCTGCCAGGTTGGTAGAAATCAGTAGCCCTGAAATTCCTATGTTTGAGAATGGCATAAATTTGACAATTACGGCCCACAACCTCCGACTATCAGCGGAAAGCCATGGACCGCCAAAAATAGGTGCTTTTTTTGCCCTCTTACCTGCGTTCAAAAATTGCGACCCAATTCCCGATGGGATCAGCAGCTTTCGGCCTTCAGTGGGACAAACTCTGCAGGTCCCAGCATGGCACAGGAGGACTCTAACCATCCGCTCTCACAATGGGGCCAGACTGAGAATACCCATTGCGGTCTTGCTTGGAAATAGTGGGTTTGTATTGAAAACAGTGCAGAAGGATTCCCTGCTATTAAAAAAGGTATGTTGAAGCTTTTTTAATCGTTTTTTTTGCTATTTCTTTTAAGATTATAGTTTTTTATAGTTAAACCTATTGTTATTGGCTCATTTAAAGTGTAATTTTACATTTTATTTTTATGATTGAAGATGAGTGTTACTTAATAAATAAACACAGGTTTTGTTATTTGTTTTAAGTCTGTGAAACTCCTATTTAAATCTGCATTATATTATTATATAATTTGATGTGGGGCATGCTTATAAGTGTTCATATGTTTTAAGTTAGAACATGGAAACTGAAGAATAGAGGTCAGAACATCTCGAACCATGATTTGGATACCTTATTGCATGAGGTTGAACAAAGGAGAGTTCACACTTTGGGCTGTGGAAAATCTAAATATGTTAATCATTAGTATTCTTCTGCCTTGATTACTTCATTTATAATTATCTCATATTTAACTGCTCTGTTTTGATGCTTCAATAAAGCATTTGTAAAAATTCATATTTAAATGTTTTTGTTTTAATGTTTCAATAAAGCATTAGTAGAATTTTACAAAGTTAAATGGAAAGCATTTATTAACAAAAATAATGCGATAAATACAAAACTTTGATACCATGTTAACATTTAACTAAATATTTTGCTTTAGCAGCTGCACTATAATATCTTGTTTAATTGCCTCATCTTTTCAAATTTCTAACAACAAAATGGATTTTTTCTTTTTAACACAACGATCAATAAAATATTTTTATACATTAACACAACGATCAATTTTTTCTTACTTTAACACAATGGTTCTGTAAACAAGGAGGTAAGGGAGGGAGCGCTGTGAGGAGGGAGTAAGGAGGGGAGATAAAGGGAGGGGGAGGGAGGGAGGAGGAAGGATAAGGGAGGGTTTGGACATAAAATTGTACATTTTAAATGTACCCTTGCTCTTCTCTCATGATTTCTACACTCATGGCAAAGCCTCAAAAGATCTTCAATGATTTTAAGAAGCCAAGTTAAAAGTGTGATGTACAGGCAGTAGAGGAACATAACTCAAGGCCGGGATTCTCACAAAAAAATTCTAAGACCCCACTTCGGGTGAAAATGGGAGTAACGCCCACCGGTTTTGTCAGCACGAGTTTCAGAGCGAATCTCTGACACTCAGAGCACTGCAGAGTGCCTCAGCGGGATTCCCTCTGAAAATCAGGGGGCAGGCTGTATTCCCACCTGAGAGACCGGCAGCTTAGTGCTGAGCAGGCCACTGCACATGCGCCGATCTGTGCGTTGAAATTGGTGCATGCACAGTGGCCGCGCATTGCCAGCCTCCCGATCGCTGGCCAGTCCCACCAGCCCCCATCGCTGGCCCTCCATCCCCCCCACCCCCTGATCGCTGGCCTCCTGGACTTTGTCGGGCAAGCCCCAATGTCCCAATCCCCCCCGCCAACAGTCCTGACCCACCCCCTTCCCCCACCCAGCAGTCCTCACCATTTCCTCCCCATGGCAGTTCCGACCCACCCCGGCAGTCCTCACCATCCTCCCGACAGTCCCTACCACCCTCCCGATAGCCCAGCCACCCCCCCCCCCCCCCCCAGCAGCCCCCAACCCGATGGCCAGCCCCCATCTCCTCTTCCCTCCCTCTACCACCGGTCCCTGCGCAGATTGGCAGTGGGACACCCCCATCCCCACTGATTGCCCCCAACAGGCCCAGAACAGGCCCCCCTCTGGCCCCACCCCATTCGCACTGCCCAATACCTGATGGGCAGTGCCAGCTGCCGCTTAGGCAGTGCTAGGGTGCCAGTTTGGCACTGTCAGACTTGCACTGCTCAAGGGGCACCCCCTCCCCCTTACCCCAACCCCCTGGGGGGGACTCCATGGCCTATGTTCCCTCCAAAGGGGTCGACTGCCTGTTCCCCGTTAGTGAGGAGCAGTTGTAAAACCCGCTGGAGTGAACCACTCCTGGCAGTGGGGGAGACGCTAGCGGGCCCGGAGGATTCAGTCCAGGGCCAGCAAATGACATGGAAATATTCATTTCCATATTGTAATCAGTTCCGTGCTGATTTCCAGCACGGAGCTGATTACATCAGAAATCTTCAGATGGGAGACTCATGAAAGCCCTGGCACCCAGCGAGAAGCCCGCGAAACAGCCCCCAGCTGGAAGAATCGCCCCCTAGATTATCAATTTGCACTGGCTTCAGCAATACCTATCAGAGAGATAGTTCACATCAGCTTACAAGAGTCTTGCATATGTCACCTTAAGGAATATATTTGCTGAAGCATTTGAAATAACCAAGTTGTATATTTCTCACTGTAACTGTAGAACTCATTTCACCCTGTATCTTAAGATGGTTTGAAGGATCAAATCAGGAAGACTCTCAAAATGGGATAAACAACACTGCTTAAAATACATAGCAAAATCCAAATGAACTTTAGCTGAAACATAACAGACATTGCAAACTCACTCTGTTACATATGAACACACTCCTTACTGGAATGAGTATTGACAAAACTGTTAGAAAAAGATTTAAAATCTTTCTATAACCTTCTGTGCATTATATATATTTTAAATACCTTTTAAAAACATTTACAAAAAAAATTAACCCCCCGAAAGAATGCCTGCTCCCTCTACTTGGTGCAGTTAGACCAGAAAAAAGTGTGTAAATAAATGTGTAAATACTCAGCTATCATCAGGGTAATGAGAGGAAGTTAGGGAGAGATTGCACCACAACACTTTAATACTAGCAGCGTTAAAAAGCAGGATCAGAGGTTTAAACTTGGTGCACTTTCAGAGCACATATCCATGCATGGGGAATTCTGTATTGTCCCAACGCGCATATGTGGTGCACAATCCACTTAAATCAGGATTTAGGCCGGTGGTTATGGGCCTACCTCTTTTTGGGTAGGAATTTCTACTGGGATTCTAGTAGGAATTCCAGTGTATGCTAGTATCCTACTGGAGAATGGCATACTGTCACAATTGGTAACCTCATCTCTCATTCCCTAATTATCATTAAGCCAAGAGACTAACCCTAATGACCTTGTTTAAATGTGAAGTATAGAAGCTCATTCCTGCACTGTCGCTGGGTCAAAATCGTGGAACTCTTTCCCTAACAGCACTGTTGGTGTACCTACACCTCAGGAACCTCAGTGGTTCAAGAGGCGGCTCACCATCATCTTCTCAAGGGAAACTGTAGAAGGACAATAAATGCTGGCCAGCTAATCCCACATCCCATGAATGAAATATAAATAAATAAATGATAAATAAAGGTACATCAGTGTCAGATTTCTTTCCCGGAGTGTCTAGTTTCAGTTAGTAGTTTCTAGCTTTTAACCAACAGGATGGCATGCTGGCACAGTAGTTAGAACTGCTGTCTCACAGCGCCAAGGACCCGGGTTCGATTCCCGGCTTGGGTCACTGTCTGTGTGGAGTTTGCACATTCTCCCCGTGTCTGCGTGGGTTTCCTCCGGATGCTCTGGTTTCCTCCCACACTCCAAAGATGTGCAGATTAGGTGGATTGGCCATCTTAAATTGCCCCTTAGTATCAGAGGGACCAGCTAGGGTAAATGCATAGGGCTATGGAGAGAGGGCCGGGGTGGGATTGTGGTCGGTGCAGACCCGATGGGCTGAATGGCCTCCTTCTGCACTGTATGATTCTATAATTTAAATGAATATAAATGGTCACCAAAATTAAAACAGCTGCCAGAACTACCTAAACCTTTAGTCAGTGTTGATCAAAATAGACATTGGGTGAATCAGAAGGAAACAGGAAAAGGGAACACTAATGTTGGTGGAATTTTACACACATAGCTAATTGTTTCCCTGCAAGTAGATTTGACAGTCCTGAAGCATGCTGCTTTTTCAATGGAAATGCCTGTTGATTATAATTATACATTTCCTGCATTTCAGTAGCAAAATGATGGCGCAATGAGTCAGTGAGTTGAGGTTAAGAAAGGCCGCAGGAATCTGGGGAATTCCCAAAACATTCTGCAAAATTTAACAAAAATTTATTTTAAAACCAAATTTTGAAGGTTTCGTGAACCACTTTCAAAAATGGAACTGATATAAAAACAGGAGTTGCTTTCCTTGTCGTTTTCATTCATTGTTTTCCAATCTTTCACTTCCGTGTTTAGCAGCAACCCGTTCTTGACTAACATTAGGGTTGCCAACTGTGATTAAATGTCTTCCACGAGGCTTCACCACAACTTGTTCCCACACTCCAGCCATTAGTCAACCAGTACATCCAACTTTGCTGCACGCTGCCTTCCTATGCCAATTGGAAAGCAAACAGATTCATTACCCAGTTGGATGATGCCTGATTGCCAGTCAAGCAGCCATTTCTTTTACCCATTTTCAATATTTTCATGCCTGGTCAAGAGAAATGTTTAAAGAAAATGATAAAATAAAAATCTTTTTAATGTCCCAATGATTTTCCTCCAGGGTTGCGCACAGCACTGCCCTGGAGATTGTTCTTTAATTCCTGGCGACTCCAGGCCAATCCTGGAGGATTGGCAGCCCTAATTAATACAGTGAGGACATTTGACATAGGGTTTTGGGAACAATGTGGGACCGACAGACCTTGGTTATGCTGCCAGTTCCACATTACTCTGTGGACAGGGAAAGCTGAGCTCTCCAAATGGACCGAGCTCCAACTCATCATCTGCTGAGATTTCCAGCATTTTTTGTTTTTGCATCAGCATCTGAATGCCATTTTAACTTCCAACGTTAACAGGCAGCCTGGCTCGGTAATGTATTGATTACCTCCTGAGAGTATTTCAGTCCACCGGAGCTAACAACAGAGCAAAAGTCCAAGTATGAGATTCCCACTCATGAACCAAATACCTGAGATGCTAGATATTTCCTATTATGGAATCAGAGTGAGTGGCACTTACATCTCTCCCTAATCTAGTTGATTTTCCAGGGTTAAATTTGCATAAATACTTTGGCTCACGTCCAGTCCACCATTTGCAATCACTTGCTGCCTATAGATTTTGAACACAATGACTTGTCACCAGAGCGACGCTGGACATTCAGAACCAATAGACATTCCCAGTGGCCAACACTGTTATAGTACAATACATCTGCCCAGATATGGATGAATGCAACATCCAGTTCTGATGGAAATAAGAAGACTACAAAAATTGGCAGAGATGTAAAGGGACAGGCCGCCAACCTGTTTTCCATCCTATCCTACTTACTCCAAGCCTTGACTTTGGAAATGTCTCTCAAGGGAGAGTGGAAAATGCCCGCTAAGGAGCCCACCTGTAACTAAAAATATAAACCTGACTAACTGTCCGAATCTTTATCCCTTGCAGTGTTAGCCATTTCAAATTAACATATTTTCTCCTCCTTTATTCCTTCCTGAGGAATGAAGAAAAGTTTAGCCCAGCATTCTTGATAGAAAAAAAACTCTACAAAACGTAAGAGCATCATATTTGACAGAAGATTTTTATTGTGCTTTAAGTGCTGGGATACTTCCCCTTCCATATTATCCTCATTTTGTCTTGTCCTCCAGCAGCGGAATGCGATACAAAGTGCAAGCCATTGCTTGCACAGTTTACATTTAAATTATGATCCTGAGGCGGAACGAATGTGATCACTCATGGGAGAGTTGGTAAACCTCCAAACCATTTGCTTAATCTCAGTTTGTGCAACTGCGTGCCAACATGACACTATAACTGATATTATTTTGCATGAACACAAATAAAAAGTGTACCATGAGCTTATCACTAATTAACAAGGAGTATTTACCAGCAATTTGAATCTCTGAGGTACGTGATGATTTGTAATTGTTATTCATTTTCAACTCATATAAACATAAGACTGTTCTAAGTCTTATGACATGTTTTTAGCAGATTTAATGCAAGCCGACAGTTCTTTCCAAACATTGCGCTGAATTTAGATCCATCAGTATGCAAATTTATCTATTTCAAGTCTTAGACAGCAAGTTTATTTTCAAGTTAATATCATCACTTTCAGTTTCAATTTATTTTAAAGGAGGCCTGAAATGGTTTCCTTCTCTCGTTTTTTGTAAACAGGATACCACTTTCATTAAAAGAACCATAATTTCAAATGAGCAGATTAATACTGTGTATGCTAACTTAACACAGTAGAACTTCACCCCCGAAGTACCTTTTGATATTGTGCAAAATTTCAGCCAAACATATATTGCAATTATAGAAAGTCAGCAGAAGTAGTAATGAAGAATAACACTTTAGAATTATAGAATTATATATCACCTTTCACAAACTCGGGACATCCCAAGGTGCTTGGAAATGTATGTATAGTTGGAATGCTAGCTCAGTAGTAATGTTACTAAGTAGACAAATAATACAGAGGGCTGGAATAATGTTCCAGAGACCATGTTCAGCTGGTGCAATTTATAGAACATAGAACATAGAAAGCCACAGCACAAACAGGCCCTTCGGCCCACAAGTTGCGCCGATCATATCCCTACCTCTAGGCCTATCTATAGCCCTCAATCCCATTAAATCCCATGTACTCATCCAGAAGTCTCTTAAAAGACCCCAACGAGTTTGCCTCCACCACCACCGACGTCAGCCGATTCCACTCACCCACCACCCTCTGAGTGAAAAACTTACCCCTGACATCTCCTCTGTACCTACCCCCCAGCACCTTAAACCTGTGTCCTCTCGTAGCAACCATTTCAGCCCTTGGAAATAGCCTCTGAGAGTCCACCCTATCCAGACCTCTCAACATCTTGTAAACCTCTATCAGGTCACCTCTCATCCTTCGTCTCTCCAGGGAGAAGAGACCAAGCTCCCTCAACCTATCCTCATAAGGCATGCCCCCCAATCCAGGCAACATCCTTGTAAATCTCCTCTGCACCCTTTCAATGGCTTCAACATCTTTCCTGTAATGAGGTGACCAGAACTGCGCGCAGTACTCCAAGTGGGGTCTAACCAGGGTCCTATAATTTAATTTCACTTTTGTAATAAATTTGGAATTAAAATACCAAATTGTGGTTAAAACCCCATCTGGTTCACTTATGCCCTTTAGGGAAGAAAATCTATCGTCCTCATCTAGTTTGACCTATGTGTGAATCCCATCCCACACCAATGTGGTTGGCTCTGAGCTGTTCTTTAGAGTGGGCTCGCCTGGTGAACCACTCAGTTTTGTCCAGCTGCTACATAAAAATCACAAATTAATAAAACTCAACAGACCACCTGGAAAGGCACACCTTGCCCAGTCAACCCTGCAAAGTCCTCCTCAGAAGAAGCAGTATGCGATATGCAACTGAGCAATTCCTTAATGAACCATTCAGATCAAAACATCTCCATCATCAATTATAGCAGAGCCCAGCACATCAATGCAAAAGGTAAAGTTTAAACAGTTGCAACTATCTTCAGCCAGAAGTGCTGAGTGGATGATCAATCTCAGCCTCCTACCCAGAATTGAATCCCTCCACGTGATATCAAGAAATGGCTGAAAGCACTGAATACAGCAAAGGACATGAACCCTGACATCATCCCAGCTGTAGCACTGAAGATCTGTGCTCCAGAGCTAGCCGCACCTTAGCCAAGCTGTTCCAGTACAGCTACAATACTGACATCTACCCGACATTGTGGAAAATTGTCTATGTCCTGCACAAAACACAGGAAAAAGACAATTTGCATAATTAACACACCATCAATCTACTCTCAATCATCAGAGTATTGATGGAAGGTGTTGTCAATAGTGCTGTCAAGTAGGACGTACCATCTGGTTCACTAATGCCTTTTAGAAATTAAATCTGCCATCCTTACCTGGTCTGACCTATGTATGATACCAGATCATGATGTGGAGATGCCGGCGTTGGACTGGGGTAAACACAGTAAGAAGTTTAACAACACCAGGTTAAAGTCCAACAGGTTTATTTGGTAGCAAAAGCCACACAAGCTTTCGGAGCTGCAAGCCCCTTCTTCAGGTGAGTGGGAATTCTGTTCACAAACAGAGCATATAAAGACACAAACTCAATTTACATGAATAATGGTTGGAATGCGAATACGCACACACAAGGACGGCCTCAACCGGGATATTGGGTTCTTGTCACACTATTTGTAACCCCCACAGAGTTTCACTGGCTGTCTTGTCTGGAGACAATACACATCTTTTTAGCCTGTCTTGATGCTCTCTCCACTCACGTTGTTTTGTTTCTTAAAGACTTGATTAGTTGTAAGTATTCGCATTCCAACCATTATTCATGTAAATTGAGTTTGTGTCTTTATATGCTCTGTTTGTGAACAGAATTCCCACTCACCTGAAGAAGGGGCTTGCAGCTCCGAAAGCTTGTGTGGCTTTTGCTACCAAATAAACCTGTTGGACTTTAACCTGGTGTTAAACTTCTTACTGTGATACCAGATCCACAGCAATGTTGCTGACTCTGAAATGGTCTAGCAAGCCATTCAGTTGTATCAAACTGATATGAAGTTTAAAAGCAATGAAACCAGATGGACAGTTTAGCTTTAACCTAGGCACCAGAATAACAATGGCATACCCAGCCCTGTTGACTTGCAAAGTCTCTTTACTAACATCTGGGGGCTTGTGCCAAAATTTGGAGAGCTGTCCCACAGATTAGTTAAGCAACTGCCTGACAGTCATACTGATGGAATTGTACTTTCAGATAATGTCCCAGACACCACCATCACCATCCTGGGTATGTCCAATCCCACCATCTGGATGGACCCACCTGAGGTGGCAGCACAATGGAATACAATTGGGAGGGAGTTGCCTTGGGAGTCCTCAACATTGACTCTGGACCCCAAGAAGTTTCATGGCATCGGGTAAGACATGGGCAAGGAAACCTCCTGCTGGTCATCACGTATTCTCTCCCACTCCCCACTCCTCCCTTCTCTCCCCGCCTCCCAGCTGATGACTCAGTACTCCTCCATGTTGAATACCACTTGGAGGAAAGGCTGAAGGTGGCAAGGGTACAGAATGTACTCCGGGTAGTGACTTCAATGTCCATCACCCAGAATGGCTGATAGTAACACTGATAGTGACTGAGCTGACCAAGTCTTAAAGGACATAGGGTGGAACCTCAATAGTATTTGGCAGAGTGTCGGTTCCGGTCTGGAAAACGGACTGATTTCCGCCAATAATGCCGGTGGGATTTCTGACCCAATCTTGTGCCTCATTAGTAAAAATGTTGATGCCCGGGAGAATCACACCGCAACATGCTCCATTTGATTCACCCACTCTGCCACAAGTTAATCACTGCAATCATTGGGGAGCTCCACATAAGAGGCTCCCCAGCACTTGTTCCAGTTCTATCCCAGGGAATGGCAGCCAAAAAGCTACACCTCGCTTTTCAGAGAGAGCCCTGACCAGACTGCTGGATGGACTGCAGCAGGATCAGGATGCACTCTAACCCCCACTCCAGATGAAGAGCTTCCAGCAAGGTCACCACCCCTGCCTGGGATGCAGTGGCAGCCCTTGTTCACTGCCAGTTCACTGCAAAAGAGGACGGGACAGCAGTGTCAGAAGAAGATGAACGATCTTGTTCGCTCAGCCAGGATAAGTGAACCACCCCCAGTCTCTCTCTGGGCACTCCCGCACACCCCTCCCACCTCCAACTCAATCACTCAACCGGCCACCTCAGTTCCCAACATGAGGCACCAAGTTTCCCCCCCTCCCTCCCACTATCACCGTGTGCCCCCACTCGCTGCCATGCTCCTCACACTCCAGCTCCCGGTCAAGCCCCATGCCTGCTACACCTTACCACCATCTTAACTGTCTACACTCCCACAAGGGGACTCGAATTTGGCAATGTGTCGGTTCCAGCCAGAAAAATGGAGTGAATCCTGCCGACGCTTCCGGTGCAATTTCAGACCAAATCTTGAGGCTGATGAGCAAAAGTTTTAATGGCCACAAGCATCACATTGTGCTCGTGGCAACCTCCCTCTGATTCATCCGCTCCGGCTCAACTTAATCACGGCATCCACTGGGGAGCCCCATATAAACAGCTCCTAGCACTTCAACCGCGACCGCAGGGAATAGCTGCGTGCTGTGCACCAATAAATGATCCAGAAGCCTAACTTGTCCCACCATGGTGATAGTGTGGATTGTGGATTGTGTGGTGGAAGTCTTTGTTGAATGGATTGTGCTGGACTCGGAGGATTCCTCGGGGCCTTCCTCCAAGGTTTTCTTTGAGCTGTCGTGGGGCGTCTCAGCAGGAGCAGCTGTGGGTGTGGCCACTCTGGGTGGGTTGAGTGCATCGGAGTATTTTGCTGCAGCAAAGGACACAAGGTTCAGTGCAAGGGAGGGACAAGTACCTAGGCAGCATGCCACTTGCTAGAGATACGTCATATGAATGAAGTATTTGTGGATTCTCACTTCTATGTCGCACTCCTGGCTGCCATTCACATTTTGTTCCTCGCCCGTCCCCTCCAATTCCAGTGTGCACTCCTCAAAGGCAGTGAGGAGACGCAGCTCGAGAACTCTATCTCTGGTTTTCTACTGCTCCCCCTTGTTATGGACCCTTTTGTCATGCGGGGACAGAAGGGGAATTCAGGGGACAGAAAGGCCAAGGGTGTCGGGTGTGGGGGGTCAGGGATGTCAGGGGTGGTATCGGCTGGGTGGAGTTTGTTGTTGCTGTGCTACGGCAGGCAGGGGTTGTGAGGGGGGGTTGCCAGAGGGATAGGAGGAAGGTGCTGGAGGGGTTGGGTGCTAGAAGGTGCTGGAGGGTCAGGTGCTGGAATGCACTGGGGTCTAGGGTGCTGGAAAGTGCTGAGGGGTCGGGTGCTGGAATGTGCTGGGGGTCAGGTGCTGGAATGTGCTGGAAGGTGCTGGGGTGAGGGGGCGGTCAGGTACTGGAAGGTGCTGGAGGGGTTGGGTGCTGGAGGGTGCTGGAAGGTACTGGAGGGTCGGGTGCTGGAATGCGCTGGGGTCTAGGGTGCTGGAAGGCGCTGAGGGGTTGGGTGCTAGAAGGTGCTGGGGTGTCGGGTGCTGGAAGGTGCTGGGGTGTTGGGTGCTGGAAGGTGCTAGGGTGGTGGTGCTGGAAGGTGCTGGTAGGTGCTGGGGTGAGGGGAAGTCGGGTGCTGGAAGGTGCTGAGGGGCAGGGTGCTGGAAGGTGCTGGGGTGTTGGGTGCTGGAAGGTGCTGAGGGGTCGGGAGCTGGAAGGTGCTGGGGTGTCGGGTGCTGGAAGGTGCTAGGGTGTCGGGTGCTGGAAGGTGCTGGGGTGAGGGGGGTGCCGTGTGCTGGAAGATGCTGAAGGGCCGGGTGCTGGAAGGTGCTGGGGTGAGGGGGGGTGTCGGGTGCTGGAAGGTGCTGGGGTGTCAGGTGCTGGAATGTGCTGGGGTGTCGAGTGCTCGAATGTGCTGGGGTGTTGGGTGCTCGAATGTGCTGGGTTGTCGGGTGCTCGAATGTGCTGAGGTGTCGGGTGCTGGAAGGTGTTGGGGTGTCGGGTGCTCGAATGTGCTGGGGTGTTGGGGGTGAATCGACATTCAGGCTCGACAGGCAGAACTGATGTTAGGATGGGATGGACATTCACCCTTCCTGCCAAAAGGAGGTCGCACAGCTTCTTCCTGGCACTGGTTGCTGGTCCTCCGTGCCAGTGCATGGGCACCGACAGCCACTGCCACGGCCTCCCAGGCCTCATTGCCGGTCTACCCCAGGTCATCATCATCTGGGGGGAAAAATATTGCCCACCTCTCCTCCATTGCGTCCAGCAGATGGCCCAGCTCTCCCTCACTGAATTTTGGGGCAACTCTTTTTCCTGATGTGACTACCTGTGTGTCCATCATTAGTGCTTATATGCAGCTCTTCCTTGTTAAAGCCATACAGCAGCAGCCACTTTTGGTGGGTCAGGTACCCGCAGGGTCCACTCAGGCAAGAATCAGCTGGCAGCTCTTTCATTCCACTAGATTTGTAAAAATTGTGGTCCGTGGCCTGCTGAAAAAGCCAGACGATAAAACTTTTGTTTTCTCACTCGTTCGACACTTAGGGCGCAATCTTACGACCTTATCTCGCTCTATCTTCTCATCTCCCCCCGATCATACTGGCCCTATTTTGCCGGCAAAATAATGTCCCAGACACCATCATCTGCCGGTTTCAATATTAATGGCACCATTAGCATGTCATTCGCAAGTCCTGGACGCTATAATCTGGGCTCACTTGCAGTTACCTGTCCGCAGGTGAGTTTCTCCCTGGCCAGAATCACGGAAGGCCGCAACCAGCAGGAGACCAAAGGTGATCACCTCGCCAGGGGGATCGGAGGCCATTGAAGCCCCTGGGTGGTCGGGGGCAGGACCGGGCAGTGCCCATGGGGCAGTGCCTGCCTGGCACCCTGGCACTGCCTGCCTGGTGCCCTGGCAGTGCCCACTGGGCACTCCGACATTACTCACCAGGCACCATAACTGTGCTGGGAGCAGTGCGAAGGGGGTGGGGCCTGAGTGGGGCACAGCTAGAGTGGGGGAGGAGCTATGACAGCGTGGGGCAGGGGGGGAACTCTGGCGTTTGCTACTGTACTTTCAACTGTTTATTCTCTCATTGTCCTTGGAAAGTTGCCCTCTCTCTTGGGTCTCTTTCTTCCCTTGGCACTTTACTGGCAAACTGAAGACCACACTTGTGTCTGGTGGACTCATTTCCATATCACAAATGCACCTTCTCATTTTCTATTTTTTCTAAGGAGATTTTGAGACTTGTATATTTACACATGGGCTGAATGGCCTCCTTCTGCACTGTACTGATTCTATGATTCTATGATTTATTGCTGGTCTTTAACTATTCACAGATCTAAAGTATGGTCATGCATGGAGATGTTTCCTGCAGACTGTTTGCTTGCTTGCAGAATTCTGTTTCTCCACTGTTCTCCTAGACTATCTTACCATGTGACTTACCATGTATCCATCATCCCTTGTGTAGTGCCCTTCCCCAGTCCCACATTAACCCTTGCTCTGGCGAGCATCTTAATATTGCAATGCATGCAAGCACATAATATAACACTGCAACCTCTAATACGTCAAAGAACAGAGTAGCAGCTGTATGAGAGCACTACCACCTGCAAGTTACCTTCAAGTGACACAGCATCCTTATTTGAAATTATATCGCTGTTCCTTGATGGTTCAAAAACGCCGAACTCCCTAACAGCATTGTGGATGTATCTACACCACATGGGCTGCAGTAGTTCAAGAAGATGGACCACTAACACCTGCTGAAAGCAAGTAGGGATGGACAATGAACGCAGATCGTGCCAGTGCTGCTGACATTCCCTAAATGAATCAAAGAAAATAACAGCCAAATTGTACCCAAACCTCCGCAAACGGCAATGTGATAACAACCAGACCATCTGTTTTTGTCTTATGTGTTGAAGGATGAATATTGATCGGAGCAGTGGGGAATATCTGGTCTACTTCAAATAGCATCAGGACATCTTTAATCACCACTTGAGATGTCAGTCAGACATCTCATCCAAAGCACAGCGGCTGGAATTTTACCGTCTTGAAGTAGAGGATCGCAGAACAGAGTTCTCCGTTGGCCTCGGACAGGATTTTACGAGCCTCGTCTGAGCAAGATCATAAAATACCAGCCAGCACCTCCAATAGTGCAGGTCTCCCTCAGCACTGGACTAAATTGTCAACCTAGATTATCAGCGGAATTTTCCCACCCCGCCCACCATGGGAATTGTAGCGGCGGGACAGGACCATGCAAAGGTCTGTTGACCTCAGGTGGGATTTTCTGGTCTTGGGGCGAGCACAGCCGGAAAATCCCACCCCATATGCTTAAATCCCTGGAGAGCAATTAAACTACAAAACCTTCGGACTCAGAGATTACAGTTTTACCACTGAGACACATGGATAAGTTTGTTTAGGAACAGCATCAACAGCACAGTTGAAGCGAGCATGTTGTTAACAATAGTGAGGGACTGTACCATTAGAATCATTGATAAAAATGCAATATTGGCATAAGGATTAATTTTCTTTTTCATAATTTAAAATTTGAGGCCACGGCTTAGTGCATCTCTTTTGTCTGCCTTTAATCATTACATTCATTATCCTTTTCTGCAGATCGCTTGCAAAATGCAGCAGGGAAAGTTTCATCTCCATATTGGGCCTCAACAGCTGGTGTAACTCCTGGAAAAGTTCCAGTCAGAAGAAGCTTTGGGTTCAGTTTGTGTGAGGTCAATGTAGAAATGGGTGGTGCATTGCCTGATGATTGACAGGTTCCTCAAAATAATTATTGGAGCTTCTAAATTCATTCATAGCAAAGCAAATGGACAAAGAACCATTGATAATTTGTGTTCTCCACACTTTGACAATGTTCCTTCGAAACTAATGTCACGCATAAGTGACACTTTAGAAAGCAATTCTGTTATTCTAATCCTTCACTAATTTAAGTAGGATTTTACTTATACTGAAGATTATTCTATACAATTATATTCCATCTAGTTCTGCACTGAATTGTTAGCATACATCACATCTTTACTGTCAATTACCAATCTTTGCTACACTGGAATACACGTTAACCAGATAGTAGCAGTAGATTAAATTGCATAATATAACATGGTGCAGTCCTTTACTATTTATAATGCACTCTTATATTTGACCTTTACTAAAATATACAATTTAAAATAATGATCTAATTCTGAAAGGGTGAGATTTCCAAGAACCAGACACCCGCTAGATATCAAAATATACACATGGTAAGATAAAGTGAAAAAGGGAAGCTTATATCGGGAACCGAGGGCTGAATACTGTAGAAAGCTGAGAGGAGCATAGAAAGCACGGAAATGCAATTATAAAAAGAAATTAAGTCAGCAAAGTGAGGACAGAAAAAATGTCCATAACTAAAATCAAGGTAAAACCCTGTTTTATGTGTGCCCACTATCAGCACCCTTCTTAGCCTTGATCACCACTATTTACATTCCCTTTGTCTTTTTGTCCATGACATCTTTGTCAATCTCTCCCTAGCTCCACCTAGCGCTGGCCCTCTATCCAGCCTCTACTGCTTGACCACCCCTTCCCCCCCATCGTAAATAGTATCCTATTTCGAGTTCTTTTTCGCTCAGTCGAAGGGTCATTCAGACTTGAAACGTTAGCTCAGTTCTCTCTCCACAGATGCTATCAGACCTGCTGAGATTTACCAGCATTTTCTGTGTATGGAATAATCAAATTTAGTCAGTATGGATTTGCAAAGGGGTGATCCTGTCTAAGAAACTTCATTTTTTTTAAGGAGGATTATTGATGAGGAACTTTGGCATGACTATACATGGCGGGCTGGTCAGAAAATTAAAAGTCCATGGGATCCAAGGGGAAGTAACAATTTGGATTCGAAGTGTGCAAACCTCTTAGCATGTAGAGGCCATGTTAAAAGGTTTGCACACACCATAAGAATTAGTTGTGTTGATGAGAGTGAGGCAGAAAGCTATAGACTGCAAGGAGATATCAATGGACTGGTCAAGTGACAGAAAGTGACGTATGGAATTCACTCTGTAGAATTTGTTCAGTTCTTTCATAGGATGTGGCCATCATTGGCTAGGCCAGCATTAATTTCCCATCCCTAATTGCCCATGAGAAGATGGTGGTGAGCTGCCTCTTGAACCACTGCAAGCCATGTGGTGCAGGTACATCCACAGTGCTATTAGAGAGGGAGTTCCGTGATTTTGACCCAGCGACAGTGTAAGAACGATATCTTTCCAAGCCAGGATGTTGGAGGTGGTGATGGTGTTAGAAATCATAGAAACCCTACAGTGCAGAAAGAGGCCATCTGGCCCATCAAGTCTGCACCGACCACAATCCCACCCAGGCCCTACCCCATATCCCTACATATTTACCCGCTAATCCCTCTAACCTATGCATCTCAGGACACTAAGGGGCAATTTTAGCATGGCCAATCAACCTAACCCGCACATCTTTAGACTGTGGGAGGAAACCGGAGCACCCGGAGGAAACCCACGCAGACACAGGAAGAATGTGCAAACTCCACACAGACAGTGACCCAAGCCGGGAATCGAACCCAGGTCCCTGGAGCTGTGAAGCAGCAGTTGCTAACCACTGTGCTACTGTGCCGTTCCCATGGGTCTGCAAGGTAATGCATTTGGGGAGGGCAAAAAGGACAAGGGAATACACCATAAATTGTAGGTAAACAATTGGAACGATAAAGACGTTCGGTCCGCTGCCATTGGAACACTTGTCTTTTTAGTCTTGAAAGGAGACAACTGAGAGAGAAGCCCTTTGATGTATCTAAGACAGTAAATGGTATAGAAAAGGCAAATCTAAAAAGCCACCTCGCATAATGGCTATGAGAGCATATCCTTGGGGCCGGTTGATTCAATGCCATTTTCCCTGCCCGCTGTGCCACTCTGCCTAAAAATGAGAAAATTTCACCCTAAGTCCCAAAGTCCAGGATCAGTAAGTATGGGGGTCTCGGGTGAGGAGGGCAGGTGAGGCCAGGAAGATGGGTGGTGTGTGAGGTGGTGTGGTGGCCTGCAGTGGTCTATTTAATGAGTGCACGTGAGGCCACAGGACAAGTTTGTTTGCCCAAATGCACCCAGCAATGCGTCCCACATGCTGTAAGTAAAATGACTTTCTTCTTATCCTCTATTCCATTAGCCCTGAAAGAATACTTCAACTGTTCCATGTACTGTACCGAGTTCTCAGTGGTCACGTCAAAGGCTTCTAGCTTCCCAAAGAGAGGCATGCCTGCTCCCACCTTTTCAGGCTTCAATCAATTTGATTCGTTCTGTAGTTTTGCAACAACGTTTTCTTCAAATTCCTCACTGCAAACAGAGTCGCTCTGATTTTTCTTGTTCTCAATGTAGTAATTGCAAGGATTGGTGATCACTAATTAGCATAATGAACTGTAACAGTTTATTTACAAGCTGCTAACTATATCAAAGTACTTTCACCATGATAACACTTTCAGCTCCAGCATCTGCTTTGGCTGCAAAAGCCTACATTCTGCACCAAGGACTCCACGCTTGTTCTCCTTTGGGCGATCTGGTCACATGACCTTCCTGATATCCACCCCATAAAGGGGCCAGCTACTACAACGTCCATCATTGAGCTGGTTCCCACACCCTGGTCTTTCTCCATCACCACACCATCATCATTGAGCTGCCAACTATCAGCATCAATCCTCGCTCCATTGCCCTTGATGCACCCTCAGTTACTGTTAACTCACTCAACCTCGTCACTGACCTGCCCTCAATCACACTTGATCATCCCTCGACCATGCTTGACCTACATCGGGAGGGATTGACCATCCCTGTGTCATCCAGTTACCTCCCTCTGTCCCCCGTGACAGAGCTGCTGCAACCTGACCTCCCTTCCATGGACAGCCATGTCCCAACCTCCCTGGACAACCAATAGCCGAGCTCAATGCCACAGATCAGCTTCTTCTCCTCAGTCTAGAAAAGATCCTCAAGCAGGAAAGGCAGTTCCTACTCAGAGCAAATTCACCAGGAAGACTAGCTCGCCTGCTACACTCCACTTTTAACCAGTTGTGAATCTGAAGGCACATGTTTCTCATTTGCTGCCGACTTAAGGTATCATTTCATCTGATGACCATGTGTTTTAATGAATATGTATGACATGTTAATACATTAAGAATAGGTTCCTGCTGCTTGTCGTCAGGAACAATGATCCACCTTTAATCTGATGCCAACTTACTTCCTGCAACTTTCAGCCTGCTGTCAGGAAGCTGACATTTCACCTCTTGCATAGTTAAGTGCCTCAGCCTGCCTTGTTTCCCACTCCCAGGGGCATCATCAAATTCCACCCAAAGTTTCCCGAGTCAAACCCAGGTCGTGAATTCCAACTTCCTTTCCAATGATAATCTCAGCAGAGAGCTTCTACTGTCAGGGTACTTTGGTCCTGTCCTTTAAGACATGAGCCAGCAGCCCCTTTATCTGTTCCTGTATTTCAGATGCACATTAGAAAAACCGATGGAGGAATTTGAAAAAGAGAGGAAGTTCTCCCAATGTGCTGAATGGGATTCTTCGTTTAGCCCACACCAAATAAGGATATTGACTGAACACCCATCTTGTTGTTGTTTGTAGCTATGCAAAATGGTTGCCACATGGGCTTACAAACTCCTGAGCTCCAGAGCATTGTAAATGGAGGGTACCCCAAGGATACGCTGGGGAAACCTCCCTAAAGTCCCTGGTAAGGATTGCCCTCCAATTACAGGGGAAATTTAAACTTCCGATGGACAATTACCCTGCACTGGGAACCATCCGAAGCCCGAATTTAAATCATGTTTCATTGTTCTGCCTGTCTTACAGCAACAGTTGTCCAGGAAAAGGTAGAATTAAAGCCACTTCTATAGCCACTTCTGGTTAACTATAGTACTGCAGTACTGCAGCCTCCAACTCCCACAAGACTTCCCAAACCCCACCAAACACCCCACCAGACCACCCCCCACCACTGATCTCCCCACTGACCACCCCTAACTGACCATCCCACTGACTACCCAACCCCCACCCCCAATAACCACCTGACCCCCCAACCACCCGATCCCGCCAATGACAATTCCATCCTCCACCCACCACTGACTACCCAAACTCCCCCCCTCCCCCCCCCCCCCCCCCCCCACCCTTCACTGACTACCTGATCCCCATAATATCCAATCCCCCCACAGACCATCCATGGCTGGGAGGAAAGTGGTGATGTTGGAGGGCTGGTGCAGTGGTGGAAGATAGAGGTAAGACACACATTTCCTTGGCTCTTTTCACATGAAGCTAAGGAGTCAGGATTCCAGAGTCAATCCTTAGCACACCATGGGCAAGACCCATCTGACTGTAATCATAGAATCCCAACAGTGCAGAAGGAGGCCACTCAGACCATCGAGCCACCCAGATTCTATCCCCGTAAGCCCATGTATTTACCCTGCTAATTTTCCAGATGTTAATGGTCAATTTAGCATGGCCAATCAACCTAATCTGCACATCTTTGGAGTGTGGGAGGAAATCAGAGCACCCAGAGGAAACCACACAGACATGGCCATAACATGCAAACTTCACACAGATAATCACCTGAGGCTGGAATTGAACCTAGATCCCTGGTGTTGTGAGACAACAGTGCTAACCACTGCACCACTTTTGCACTATGTTCAGTAGCTTTATCCTGCTAGTGGGACATGACTTAATGAGGGATTTGTGTGGAGAGATTTGGGATTTTGGATCATTTTTATAACTCTGTGACTACGTCTGTTACATGTTAGTTGTACTGTCCATGCTTTCCCAATTGAAGTCCAAAAGATGTGCTGGTTAGGTGGATCGGCCATGCTAAATTCTCCCTCAGTATACCCAAACAGGGGCCAGAGTGTGGAGACTAGGGATTTTCACAGTAGCTTCATTGCAGTGTTAATGTAAGCCTACTTGTGACACGAATAAATAAACCATAAGGGAAGAAATCCCAATAGGTTAGTAAAGATTTTTAAACCATTAGACATCAAGACACTGACAGAACTACCAGCATTGAGTTAAATGACTTTAAAACAGACTTATCAGTAAAAAGAAAGCAGTTTACATACCTATGAAATGCAATAAGAGATTTGAACAAGTGATTATGATTTAAAACACATATGCTGATATTTTGAATGTATTCATGTATTTTCAGGAATCATTGTTCACTTTAGCCAAAGGCAGATTGCTGCAAAGCATCATGGTAAAGGGCATTAGGACAAAGCCGTATTCTAAGGGAAAACTGAAACCTTGGAAATATGCAAGTTTTATCAGCAGAGTTTTTAATGGTAAGAACATTCATAACACTCAATCAAACTTCATGACTAGGGTTTATTCACTGTCCAGATAAGATGGATGCATGCCCAGACATGGAATCATGTGTTAGTCTGGTTTGGCAGTGACCTGTCGGGGAACTTATGGAAACGGTCACTTTGAACTTTGTGGCTAGTATATGAGGTTACTAATCAATGGAGGGAGCTGAATTCGCCGAAAGGGGAGGAAGCATCAGGATTCCAAGGACAAATGAAATGCTATTATGCCAGAGGATAAGATGCGATTGGCTAAAGTATATGACAGGTATTATTATTGATTTATGTACATTGAAGATGATTAATTTAAAGCTAATGAAAGGTGGAGGTAATTGATAAGAAAATCTATAATTGATCTGTTTTGAATTGGATACGTTAAAATTCATTGGACAGGTCTAGCTGCTCCATCTCCGGAGTTTCTCCGACCCCTTGATGAGTTCTCCTAGTGGCCGCTGGTCAAAATAAATGTTACGTCTTTAAACTGAGGCACTGACTTCATGAGTTTTGTATTGTCTGAAATTTCTGATGGTACCGGCCACCTCGAAAACTCCATCAACACGGTCCATAGTGCGTGTTGATGTTATTGGGGACGCCTAAGTGTTGTGTCGATCAACAGTAATAGGTCTTATGGTTGCTCCCTAGCAATTATTTGTCAAAGACTGAGTGGTCAGTTAGGTCACATAGTGTGTATTAAGAATAAACCATATGAATGAACCAATTGGGTTTTTATGACTATCTGCACATTTTAATAATATTCTTTTCCTACTGCTATTCCATCAGTGATCAGACTTGTTGAATTTATTTTCACAACTTGGTGGGATTTGTTTTGGTTGTTTACCATCTCCACTAAACTACCGTTCTCACATTTGCAAGTTTTTTTTTGGAGCACCCTCAGCAGTGGGAAAGTTTAAAATGCAGGTACAATATCCAGTTTTCTCTGTGAAATTTATTTCAGACCCGTTTAAAAATTAGCCCATGTTTGTAGAAGAAAGCCTGGTTATGCAGCAGCTTCAGACTAGAAGCAGAACCCAGCAGCCGAGCCAGCCCCACTGTGGAGATCACTGCATGGAAAATCTGAGTGCAACTCTCATTTAAACATTGGGTCCTCTCAGGGTGCTCTCTGGGCATCTCCTACTGCTTGGCACCAACATTGATTTTGTTGGTGGGCCTTTCTGGTGGGTGTTTAAATGGATTGTTCTAATTTATACTGGTTGCCAGCAAGTTGATTTATGATTTGTTACATAATAAAATTACAAGTACTGCCCAAAAAAGAACATGAAAGGTATATAATTGATTTCTCAAAATCAAATGAGCTGCTAACACAATTTCCAATGTTATTATTTAATTTTCATTTACTGGTTAATATATGAAGTTATCTAAGCTGAAAATAAGAAAAGCATATTGGCTGCCTGCTGGCAGACTGGGTTAAATTACAGGGTATACATTCGGCCATTTACTAATGTCAGCAAAATAAACTGGCATGAGTAGAAAGCTCAATTCCTACATTGAAGTTTTGGTGACATTGATAAACAAAATATACCAGCTACTGTTTTGTCTCCAGAACCGACCGACAAAATCCAGCCATTACTCCTAGCAAAGAATGATCAGAAGTAACATTTTAGTTATAATTAGTACTAGTACGCCATGGGCAATAGAAAATCTGCAGCCCATTTTACATATCATGGCTGGAATTTTAACGTCCCGCCCACCACGGGAATCAGAGCGGGCGAGGGGCGGACCATGGAAAGGTCCGTTGACCTCGGGCAGGATTTTCTGGTTTCAGGGCGAGAGAGGCTGGAAAATCCTGCCCCATATGTTTCTGTAAAACTGGCCCCTAATTTGTGAATAGCCTGTTTGCACTGCCACCCAAGATGAATTTCATCCCAGTGCATCCAAAGATTTCTGACATTGTTGAAGCAAGCCAGAGAGGAAAAAAAAATCCAGTGAACATATAAGCTAAACTATCTTGGAGAAAATGTTGGCTTTACAAAGGATAACATAAAACATTACACAAACATTGGTGACTACAGTAATCAGTAGATAGTTTAGAGCAGATTCGGGTTTGTCTAATATAATGTAATACCAAGCTAAGAAAAGCCATGATTATTGCAACATAAAACATGCAATATATGTGTCTTTTTTAAGAAATAGAGGTGGGAGAAGTGCCTCTGGCTAATCTGTCATAACATACCAATGCATAAAAAGTGAAATCTCTTCCAAGTTATGACCTACTACACAGCTGTGTCAATTAAGGACAGAGAATGGCGTATCTTTAGGAAGTTATACAATGTTATATTTATTAAAGTAGTGTTGGCTTGCTTTGGAGCACAGATGTTAGGGATACAATCTATAAGCCTGCATGAAAAGACTTTGAGCTGTGGTTTCTCAAATTGTCAAGGGATGTGGCTGTAACTGCTTGATAACAATAAAATGAAGACGACCAAAAGTACGGAAATATTGAGGAAACCTTCTCATAGAATCCCTCCAGTGTAGAACGAGGCCATTTTGGCCCATCGAGTCTGCGCTGACTCTCTGACAGAGTACCTTACCCAGGCTTCCTGCACATTTTTGCACTGTGGGAGGAAACTGGAGCACCCAGAGGAAACCCACGCAGACATGGGGAAAACATGCAAACTCCATACAGTCACCCAAGGCTGGAATTGAACCCGAGTCTCTGATGCTGTGAGACAGCAGTGCTAACCACTGTGCCGCCTATTGACTGGATTCAGCACTCAAGTATAGGGCTATCTTTGCACAGCATTTCAGTAGTATCAGAGATTAACCTGCCACTTTTCTACTTAATAGGTATAATGGTAAATGTGCAGGTTAGGTGGATTGGCCAAGCTCAATTGCCCCTTAATGCCCCAAGATGTGTAGGTTAGATACATTAACCATGGTAAATGTGTAAGGTTACGGGGATAGGGTGGGGATGGGGAGGGAGAGAGGGAGGAAGCCTGGGTAAGGTACTCTGTCAGAGAGCCAAGACAAAACATGTGGTCATCTCTGGTACGTTGCCGGTACCATGTGATAGCGAGTTGAGGAACAGGGAGAGAGTGCAGTTAAATATGTGGTTGCAGGGATGGTGTAGGAGGGAGGGTTTCAGATACGTGGATAATTGGAACACGTTCTGGGGAAGGTGGGACCTGTACAAACAGGACGGGGTGCACCTGAACCAGAGGGGCACCAATATCCTCGGAGGGAAATTTGTTACGGCTCTTCAGGGGGGTTTAAACTAATTTGTCAGGGGAGTGGGAAAGGGAGTTGTAGTCCAGAAGTCAGAGAGGGTGGTGAGGTATTGGGGAAGGTATCAGGGTCAAGGGTGGGTACTGGTAGACAGGAAGGTGGGTTGAAGTGTGTCTACATCAATGCAAGGAGCATCCGGAACAAGGTAGATGAACTTGGGGCGTGGATTGGTACTTGGGACTACGATGTTGTGGCCATTACGGAGACGTGGGTAGAACAAGGACAGGAATGGTTGTTGGACGTTCCGGGGTATAGATGTTTCACTAAGTGTAGGGAAGCTGGTAAAAGAGGTGGAGGAGTGGCATTGTTAATCAAGGATAGTTTAACGGCTGCGGAAAGGCACTTCGTGGGGGATCTGCACACTGAGGTAATATGGGCTGAAGTTAGAAATAGGAAAGGAGCGGTCACGTTGCTAGGAGTTTACTATAGGCCCCCAAATAGTAATAGAGATGTGGAGGAAGAAATTGCTAAGCAGATTATGGATATGTGTGGGGGTCACAGGGTAGTTGTCATGGGGGACTTTAACTTTCCAAATATTGATTGGAACCTTTGTAGGTCAAATAGTTTGGATGGGGCAGTTTTTGTGCAGTGTGTGCGGGAGGGTTTCCTGACACAATATGTGGATGGGCCGACTAGAGGTGAGGCCACATTGGATTTGGTACTGGGAAATGAACCGGGCCAAGTGTTAGATTTGGTTGTGGGAGAGCAATTTGGAGATAGTGACCACAATTCGGTGTCTTTTGTTATTGCAATGGAGAGGGATAGGGCCGTACGGCAGGGCAAGGTTTACAATTGGGGGAGGGGTAATTATGATGCGATTAGGCAAGAATTAGGGGGCATAAGTTGGGAACAGAAACTGTCAGAGAAAGGAACTAATGAAAAGTGGAACTTTTTCAAGGAACAAATACTGGATGTCCTTGATAGGTATGTTCCTGTCAGGCAGGGAGGAAATGGCCGAGTGAGGGAACCATGGTTCACAAAAGAGGTGGAATGTCTTGTGAAAAGGAAGAGGGAAGCTTATGTAGGGATGAGGAAACAAGGTTCAGATGGCTCGATTGAGGGTTACAAGTTAGCAAGGAATGAGCTGAAAAAGGGGCTTAGGAGAGCTAGGAGGGGACATGAGAAGTCCTTGGCGGGTCGGATCAAGGAAAACCCCAAGGCTTTTTACTCTTATGTGAGGAATAAAAGAATGACCAGGGTGAGGTTAGGGCCGGTCAAGGACAGTAGTGGGAACTTGTGTATGGAGTCAGTAGAGATAGGCGAGGTGATGAATGAATACTTTTCTTCAGTGTTCACCAAGGAGAGGGGCCATGTTTTTGAGGAAGAGAAGGTGTTACAGGCTAATAGGCTGGAGGAAATAGATGTTCGGAGGGAGGATGTCTTGGCAGTTTTGAATAAACTGAAGGTCGATAAGTCCCCTGGGCCTGATGAAATGTATCCTAGGATTCTGTGGGAGGCAAGGGATGAGATTGCAGAGCCTTTGGCGCTGATCTTTGGGTCCTCGCTGTCCACGGGGATGGTGCCAGAGGACTGGAGAATGGCGAATGTTGTTCCTCTGTTTAAGAAAGGGAATAGAAATGACCCTGGTAATTATAGACCGGTTAGTCTTACTTCGGTGGTTGGTAAATTGATGGAAAGGGTCCTTAGGGATGGGATTTACGACCATTTAGAAAGATGCGGATTAATCCGAGATAGTCAGCACGGATTCGTGAAGGGCAAGTCGTGCCTCACAAATTTGATAGAATTTTTTGAGGAGGTAACTAAGTGTGTTGATGAAGGTAGGGCAGTTGATGTCATATACATGGATTTTAGTAAGGCGTTTGATAAGGTCCCCCATGGTCGGCTTATGATGAAAGTGAGGAGGTGTGGGATAGAGGGAAAGTTGGCCGATTGGATAGGTAACTGGCTGTCTGACCGAAGACAGAGGGTGGTGGTCGATGGAAAATTTTCGGATTGGAGGCAGGTTGCTAGCGGTGTGCCGCAGGGATCAGTGCTTGGTCCTCTGCTCTTTGTGATTTTTATTAATGACTTAGAGGAGGGGGCTGAAGGGTGGATCAGTAAATTTGCTGATGACACCAAGATTGGTGGAGTAGTGGATGAGGTGGAGGGCTGTTGTAGGCTGCAAAGAGACATAGATAGGATGCAAAGCTGGGCTGAAAAATGGCAAATGGAGTTTAACCCTGATAAATGTGAGGTGATTCATTTTGGTAGGACTAATTTAAATGTGGATTACAGGGTCAAAGGTAGGGTTCTGAAGGCTGTGGAGGAACAGAGAGATCTTGGGGTCCATATCCACAGATCTCTAAAGGTTGCCACTCAAGTGGATAGAGCTGTGAAGAAGGCCTATAGTGTGTTAGCTTTTATTAACAGGGGGTTGGAGTTTAAGAGCCGTGGGGTTATGCTGCAACTGTACAGGACCTTGGTGAGACCACATTTGGAATATTGTGTGCAGTTCTGGTCACCTCACTATAAGAAGGATGTGGAAGCGCTGGAAAGAGTGCAGAGGAGATTTACCAGGATGCTGCCTGGTTTGGAGGGTAGGTCATATGAGGAAAGGTTGAGGGAGCTAGGGCTGTTCTCTCTGGAGCGGAGGAGGCTGAGGGGAGACTTAATAGAGGTGTATAAAATGATGAAGGGGATAGATAGAGTGAACGTTCAAGGACTATTTCCTCGGGTGGATGGAGCTATTACAAGGGGGCATAACTATAGGGTTCATGGTGGGAGATACAGGACGGATATCAGAGGTAGGTTCTTTACGCAGAGAGTGGTTGGGGTGTGGAATGGACTGCCTGCAGTGATGGTGGAGTCAGACACTTTAGAAACATTTAAGCGGTTGTTGGATAGGCACATGGAGCACACCGGGATGATAGGGGGTGGGATAGCTTGATCTTGGTTTCAGATAAAGCTCGGCACAACATCGTGGGCCGAAGGGCCTGTTCTGTGCTGTACTGTTCTATGTTCTATTTGTCTTTCATAAGATGCAACATTGTAGGGGAAGAATTGATCACATCACTATATGCATATGCACACATATGGGGAGGCAGTGGCATAGTGATTTTGTCACATGGCCGGCAAAGATCTGGGGACTCGGGTTTGAATCTCAGGTTTGAATTCAATAAAAAATCTGGAATTAAAAGTCTAACGATGACCTAGAAATCATTGTCAATTTGTTCACTAATGTCCTTTAGGGAAGGAAATCTGCCATCCTTATGTGCCTACATGTGACTCCAGACCCACAACAATGTGGTTGACACTTAAATGTCCTCTGAAATGGCCAAGCAAGCTACTCAGTCCAAGAACAATTAGGGATGGCCAATAAATGCTGGCCTTGCCAGTGATGCCCATTTTCCATTGAAGAATCTTTTAAGAAATTGATTTTGCCACACACAGAGAAAGCACAATTTCTCACAAAAAGGTTTAGGGAACAGCAAGGCAAACTGTAAAGAATTTCAGGAATGCATTTGGATTAGTGGAATGGGAACATAGAGAGGCAAATGGACTTTGCTGCAGAGAAATATGAGGTGATGCCTTTTGAGAAGAAAATTAAGACATGAGTATAAAGAAATACGAGAGACCTCAGTTCAGGTACAGAATGATATAAAAAGCAAATTGTGTTTTAGTTTTATAAATAAAAGTGGAGATACAAGATGTTGTGATAAATTTGCTCAAGGCAGTTTTGAGCACCCTTTAGTAACAAACCATAGTGTTCAGGATCCTTCAAAAGGATGACATTGAAATGTAGGCATGAGGGAATACTTGAAAGTCAAAAATGAGGAATCATCAATATAAAATTGTCTCCTGAAGAATGATGGAAGGGGTTAAGAGAAGTTTCATTCAGGAGAGGGGATTAAAGTATGGTTTACTTTGCTACAAGAACAATTGAGTAGAGATTGGGAGCGCTGATAATCATATGAGTAATTTACAGAATCATGGGGAGAACATGGGCTGATGGGATTAGCTTTACGTTATTCTAATGAGAAGTCAGCACAGAATGCAAAGAATGGCTTCCTTTGAAGCTGTAAACTTTTATTGTTCAATGGTTCATTTTCATTTGGTACAGAGAAAGAGCCACAATGGCTGTCACCAACTTTTACAGATGCACAATAGAAAGCATCCTTTCCAGTTTTATCACAGCTCCTGCTCTAATCAAGACTGCAATAAACTATAGAAGGTTGTGAACGTAGCCCAGCCCATCATGCAAACCAGTTTCCCACCCATTGACTCCATCTACATTTCCTGCTGCCTCAGGAAATCAGCCAGGTCTCAAAACACGCACCAACAGACTCAAAAACAGCTTCTTCTCTGCTGCCATCAGACTTTTGAATGGTCCTGTCATATATTAAGCTGTTCTTTCTCTTCACCCTACCTGTAACTGCAACATTATATTCTGCACCACATCCTTTCCTTCTCCCTATGTACTTCGAGAATGGTATGCTTTGCCTGTATAGCGTGCAAGAAACAATACTTTTCACTGTATCCCAGCGCATGTGACAATAAATCAAATCAAATCAAATGATGCCTATGAACCAAGTTGTCTGAAAATTATTGGAAATAGCTTAGGTCTAAACTGCCAGAGTGAGCAAATGTTGCAGTGTTAGGGGAGGGGGGTTAGGGTTAATGAAGCAATAAAATCCAGCATCTCGCAAAGTTAGCAGGAAACTACCAACTTGTGCATTTAACTTGTGTAGGTTTGATAACTCGAGGGAAACCCCTATCAAACTGACAGATCTGTGATTAACATATGTTAAAAGGCACCTGACCACATTTTTAACTTTGGATTCTAGCTTTGACAGCCAGCCAGCCAGCTTCAGCAAGATGGGAGCACAGAGGGGATTGGTGGGGCTGAGCAATGGGCAGGCTGGGAAGCCTTTAAATATGCAGATGAGGCAGTTGCTTCTGTGTCTGGGTGAAAGGGTTTTGTTCACAAGACTTGTTATGAGAGTGTGTCTTCACTATTTTGGAGGCGATTTTCAATACTTTGGAGTTCAGTTATGCTACTTTGGAGTTTTTTGTCCTTAATCTACAATTGCCAGCTGTCCGCCTTCACAGCAGCACAGTAGCACCTTATGCAACCTTACCTTGGACCAAGGATGAAGAACACACAATATACAGACACACACAGACACACAATACACAGACACATAGGTACACACAGATACAATACAAAGATACACACACAATACATAGACATACACAGACACACACAGTATACAGACACACACACAGACCCATATAGAAGACACACACAGACACACACAGGCACACAAGCACACAATGCACAGACACACAGGCGCACATACAGATACAGTACAAAGATACACACACAATACATACACAGACACACACAGTATACAGACACACACACAGACACACATACACGACACACACAGACACACAGTCACACAAGCACACGATACACAGGCACACAGGCACACACGTATGCATATAATGAAACCATGCTCCAACGTGAAATGTGACACAGCAAACCACTGGGCTGCTTAAACAATGCTTCCATTATGTGGACCACCCTGGAGGAGTCCTACAGTATTCAACAGAACTGATGTCAAGATTAATGATGGGCTGTTATATGTTTGTACAACTTCCTTAGCATGAGGGCATAGTTCTTGTCATGAACCCTACTGTGAGCAGCTGAGGGGGGGAAGGGGGAAGGAGGAAAAAGAGAAGAAGTGTGAAGTGAGGAGGCAACCAACAAAGACACTTTCTGACCACACTGTCCACCATCATATTATTGGTCCCATAGGAGCCAAAGCTGCAATAATGATGCTCCCAATAATGTTCTATCTGCAGGATACTGCTTCAAAATTTCTCACCAGAAATTGGGATATTACAACCATTTCAATGACTGATTTCACCACTGTAAACCAGAACATCTTCTTTGTAAGTAAGAATTCAGCTCAATACCATCTTTCATAATTACACATTTCTGATGTAGTCTAATATTTATTATTCACTGAAGCAAGGCTGTCTGGAATATGTTCATAAAATTTCCATCATTACATAATCAAATAAGTAAAGCTTTCAAATTGTAGACAGTTACTGTCGTTATTACAGCTCGATTATAGCCTGAGTTTACATACTGTCATGTTTAACATGTTCCTTTAAGCATAATACATATCAAAAAGCTACATCCTGCAGAAACATTCACATTGGTCTTTTCTACGTGCCATTCATTAATTCTTTAAGGCATTTCACTGACATTTCACATTTCCAATAATGTTGATTAGAAATAGATCAGCACCAACATGTATCAATCTGGGACTTAATTTATTGAGTATCTTTCTTGAGACTGGGCACCAAAAGACTAATGTAAAATTTGGGAATTTAATAATTGAGAAATGGTGTGGGAATAAAAATCGCAGGGAAGGTGTAATAATTCAGCTGAATGCCATTTTCCCATCACCAAGCATCCTTTGTTATGTACCAACCTCCCAACTCCAATGCCCAAGACCTATGTCCGACCACCCCACATGCCCCAGCAGCATGACCCCATGCAACTAGTGCTGTAAAAAAGGTGTATCCTCCTTCACTCTGCTTCTTTGAGATTGCATGTACATTACAACGTGTCCAGAAAGATTAAGTTATCATGTGATGCCTCTCCATATAGAGTCATAGAATCATAGAGGTTTACAGCATGGAAACAGGGCCTTTGGCCCAACTTGTCCATGCCGCCCTTTTTTTAAACCCCTAAACTAATCCCAATTGCCCGCATTTGGCCCATATCCCTCTATACCCATCTTATCCATGTAACTATCTAAATGCTTTTTAAAAGACAAAATTGTACCCGCCTCTAGTACTACCTCTGGCAACTTGTTCCAGACACTCACCACCCTCTGTGTGAAAAAATTGCCCCTCTGGACACTTTTGTGAATCTCCCCTCTCACCTTAAACCTATGCCTTCTAGTTTTAGACTCCCCTACCTTTGAGAAAAGATATTGACTATCTCCCTTATCTATGCCCCTCATTATTTTATAGACCTCTATAAGGTCACTCCTCAGCCTCCTATGCTCCAGAGAAAAAAGTCCCAGTCTATCCAGCCTCTCCTTATAACTCAAACCATCAAGTCCTGGTAGCATCCTAGTAAATTTGTTCTGCACTCTTTCTAGTTTAATAATATCCTTTCTATAATAGGGTGACCAGAACTGCACACAGTATTTCAAATGTGGCCTTACCAATGTCTAATACAACTTCAACAAGACGTCCCAACTCCTGTCTTCTGATCGATGGCACCAAGCATGCCGAATGCCTTCTTCACCACTCTGTCCACTTGTGACTCCACTTTCAAGGAGCTATGAACATGTACCCCTAGATCACTTTGTAAATATGACACATGGAGTTGGCCTGGAGCCTGGGACACACTGTGCTGCTTGGATCTTACCCGACCTGAGTTAGGAAGGTATGGTGAAACAGGCACTGAAGAAATTTAGTGCAGTTGAATTGATATGGAGTGGCAATCCAAGGAAGTTACGGCACAATATTTCATGTTCTATCTGAGCATAATTCCACTCACTGGTGCTGAGGGTACATGAGGTAAATGCTTCATATCTCTTCTCACCATTAGCCAACAGATGAGAGGTCATAACGCCAACTCCATATGAGAGGCATCACATGATAACTTAATCTTTCTGGATGCATTGTAATGTACAAACATTGTACCATCTACCAATTTACTTTGCATAACTGGAATGCTTGTCCAAATCCACAGAATACCTTTCCTCAAGATGAATGCAATAAGGTAGGCAAATTTTGGCATGAATTTACTGTAATAATTCACAACAGCTCACAGCTACTTTGTGAATGTGTTTCTTTTTATTGTTTGAATCTTACTCTAGGATGTAACCCATCTTTGTCTATCTATTAACCCAAATACTCTTCAGAGTTTTGAAATATTTCTCATTGGTGTGCCTTTATCTGAACTCCACGCTTTTCCAAATGTTGGTTACCGTATTCAGTCTGTCATCCTGCATCTTCCTGTCATTCAAATAGCACACGATTCCCTGAATTTCATACAAAAATTGCTTTATCACCTCTTGGAAAATTTTGGAGGTTGAAGAAACACCTAATAGCAGCCTACAAAAGTGAAAAAGACCCATGTGTGTATTGATAGTCAAATATGAATTTGATTCATCATCTAACTCAAATAACAGACAGGCATTTGTCAGATCTAACTTTGAAAAAAAAATCTAGTCTTCTGATGACATTGTGTACAGATCCTCCACATATGTCAAGCACAGTATTGGGTGGATTACATTCTGCAACCTACCTTATAGTCACCACATATTCTTACACTACCATCTAATTTTGGTATAACCACTATGGGAGCAGCCCAATTACTCTGTCCTACTTGAGCAATAATGTTCTCAGACTCAAGCCTTTGCAGCTCTTGCTCTTTGACAATCACGTTGTCTTGTGATGTGCATTTAGCCTCTACGCAAAGAAGCTGATCCCATTTTAACTTAAGTACTGGTTCTTCTGGACAAAGTTGTTTTTTCACCCTTCACTACAATGATGGGCAATTTTGCACAATGTTCTTTGTATGTGACCAGAACTGACACACCTTCCATTGTGGGAACATTCTCTCCTCCATAACTTTGTAATTCTATGTGTGATTTCTACGGTTGATGTTGATTCAAGCTTTCATGATGCAGCGATTCAAGAACTGATGCGTACGTGTCAACCTTCATGTTTATCAGAGCTCCATTCAATGCTACTGAGACTGTAATGCCTTACAAGTTTCCAATAGCCATCCATGTGTTTCCTATCATATGGATCTTGACCAACCTCTTATTGCCCTGGTGCAGTTTGATAACTCAACGCAGTGACTGCTGATTCCTGCAGCAGGCTTTTACTCCATTTACCTTCTTTAGACATGCCTTGACAAAATGACCTTCCTTCTTGCAGCTGTAGCATTTTGCTTTCTTAAGCGGACAATTCTATGCCGAAGGTTGGCCTAATGACCAATAACAGGACTCTGTTGTACCAGTGCTTTACTAACTGATGTTGTTCAGGCCTTTGGCTTACTCAGCTGCTGTTTAGTTACTTCAGCAGGTGACTGGCAGTGGTTAACTGACTTCTCTTGAGTCACATTCTGCCATGTTCATTGACAATGCTGTTTGACAAGCAGTTATGTTTAAAGTTAACTTTGGCAATTTCAGCAACTTACTGCAAATGCATTCACTTTATAAATCAACACACATCTGCCCCCCAATGCTCTCTCTTGAAATTCCCCTAAGTTAAAATGGATGAACAGCTTTTTCAAAGCTTTGATAAACTCTCCAATGCCCTCACTGGGCAACTGACTCCTTGTTCCAAACCAATAGTTTTCTGTGATCCCCAACAGTTTTGGATTATATACTGCTCAAGCTTATATGTCTAACAGGATGTGTCTTCAGGCTTTTCAGGCACGAGAAAATTCAAAGACTTCTGGGTCTGCTTTCATTGAAAATATTCCCCATTTTCTTTTCCCCCACTGTCTGATTAACAGCTGAATTTTCAGGAT
The DNA here is from genome assembly GCF_964213995.1 of Mustelus asterias. NCBI lineage: Eukaryota > Metazoa > Chordata > Chondrichthyes > Carcharhiniformes > Triakidae > Mustelus > Mustelus asterias. The sequence goes on along the minus strand of NC_135802.1, from coordinate 97,282,054 downwards.
CATCAGAGTTATTGTTAACATCTCCAGCCACTTGACATATGTACCAAAGGATTCTCGGTCACAGCTATACTCTCCCAGTCATCCAATAATGCCTGTTCATTCAGCCATTTTCAAAAGTTACCATCTACATGTTCAAGCCACCTTTTCTGTAAAACTGTTAAGCCTAAAAATAACACACAGTTCCTCTGATGGTTTGCTGGAAGTTTCTCAAACCAAATCTGTATAATGGCAAATCATTAATCCTATCCTAATAGCCAGACTGTGATATCTTTGCAGTACAAAAACAGTGGAGCATATATATTGAGTTCTAATATCCAACTGAAACTGGTTTATTCCAGTTTGCTTATGTACATACATACGCAAATGGCCACAAGAGCATGCTATTAACCTTCACTTCTTTTGGTGATCTGCTACTATATAATTGCAGCCAGCCAGCCATTCTTACCATGCATAGCAGCGATACCCCCTTCCAGGACTGTCATTGGCATCAGCTCTGGGACAACAAACTTCCACCCATAGTACAGCTGACAAATGTGTCAAGTAAATGTACATTTCTATAATATGATTTCTGAAATAAGTAGGTTTTAACTCTTTCCTGTGATATTTTCACCCACACGGTCAGTAACCAGTATACATGTTCTCACTCTTTTATTCATTGTCCTGCTGAACACAGACCTACCACTCAACTTTGATCTTGTACGTAACTGTTGTCGTTAAAAGTCTTCAGCTATTTGACAAATCTGCCTTCCACCACAATGGGGTAAGAATTCACTGTGTATACTTACATGACAAATGCCTTTTGAAGCTTTCCTCTGGTCAGGATTTCTAGTGAAATTGTAAATACTTTATTTTTAAATCATGCTTACAATTTTGCTAAGTGCAGCAATCAGTGGAAATATTGCTGTTACATCTCTGATGTCAATGCACACAGGTGACCAGAGAAACCCATCACTTTGTGTCTTAACCCATCTACATGGTACATTTAACACTTAAAAGTGATATTGTACGGAACAAATTAAATATGCTATCTTTAATGGTTTGCTCATTTATATTATTGTACTTGTAAAAAAGTCTCTCCGATGAAAAAATGCTGATGAATTTTACACTTTCACATTCTTAAATAAATGCTCACAGTCACCATTGTTATATTAGTTATATTTCCAGAATGAAGGCTTGTGTAAATCTGATAGAAGTTACCACCCACCCACCTTCAAGCAGTTTACAATTTATGTAGCATGAGATAAGTGGACCTGTTTTGTCTTGAAAAATGGATAAGTGCTCCTGTATAAACCAAATGAAGAGCATAGCTAAATGTCAAAAACTAAACAGGAAACCAGCTGTTGATTTTAAATAGAATTTTTTCCTCATTCTGTCATGTACCTTCTTACTGTTTCATGGACAGGTATTATCTTATGGAATTCACTTCAGACATAGCTTACGTTTTTGACAGATAGGATCTTATAAAAACAGGCCAAAGCATGCAGTTGAACATTTTAAATACCGTTTCCCACCACAAATCATAAAGATAAATAAAATTATAGGAGATATGATGAACTATCTAAAATAAACAATTCAGTAATACAATTCATCTTGTATTTGCTTTCTATCTTATATAAATATATGTTGACCTCACGCCACACTGACTAAAGTTTTTTTTAATTCATTCTTAGGACTTGGGCGTCGCTGGCTGAGCCTGCATTTATTGCCCATCCCTAGTTGCCCTTGAACTGAGTGGCTTGCTAGGCCATTTCAGAGGACAGTTGAGAGTCAACCACATTGCTGTGGCCCTGGAGTCACATGTAGGTCAGACCAGGTAAGGACGGCAGATTTCCTTCCCTAAAGGTCATTGGTGAAAGAGATGAGTTTTCCCGACAATCAACAAAGGTTTCATGGTCATCAGTAGATTCTTAAGTCCAGATTTTTTAAAATATCATTCAAATTTCACCAAGTTCCACACTTAGTGAACATTTTCATATAATTCTATAATTCTGAGACCTGGGCTTCAATTTGTATGGTTGGAGGTGTGATAGTGCATGGTGTGGGAGGGTCCAAGGACCCCAGGCAGGGATTGGGAAACCTTCCTAGTCCTTTTGGCCCAGAAGGATTTCAAAGAAAGGGAATTTTTCAAAAATTATCTGGGCCTCTTCTCATCAGCCGGTTCTTTCTGCCTTGTCCAGGAAGTAGGTATAGTGGGATAGCCCAATATGGACTTGAAGATGACATCGTAATGCCAATGACGTCATCAGACCATAGCTTTAAAATCTTAAGTGAGGCATGGCCGATGTTTGGAGTGAGTTTCACCCAGAATCTGAATTTCTGCTGTGAATTGTTATGGTGACCAGGGATGTGGAGGCTACGAGGCAGAATCTTGACTTTATCAAAATTTTAACCCCCTCCCCTGATCCTTTGCTGCCTGTAGGGGAAGGATTAAAATTGACAGCTTGGATTCCCCTCCTATTTACAGGATCGCAGTGGGAGTGACATCCAAACACTCGAGTGGCACAGCCACTAACCTGTTCAAATATTCTTTAAACTGTTTCGTTAAATTTGCAGCAACAGAACCACTACTGGATAGAAAGGAAAATGATTTTTGCTGCAGCTTTTAAAATGCTCCAATGCTGACAAAACCCGTCATAAGATGTTTCAGAGGAGGATGTAAGTACAAATCACGCCGGCAACAGCAGCAGGACAGCAGGAATGTTCCACTCAGCTGGTGTATGCCTCGGCCAAAAACTGGCCCTGTTGTGTTACTCAGTGTTAATATTTAAGGATAATATATCACTGATGCCCCTAGACACCTTCTGTATTTAAAAAAATGGTGTTGTATTGGAACATATTCATGAATTCACATAAGCCCCTTCAATAAATGAAAAAAGCTCCTTCAGCTTCCAGGGACTGGGAACCAGGGGTTAATGCAAATAAAGATGGCTAAAGATGTAAAATGGATTGTCAATTCACTGTCACTCACCTATTGTTTTACACTACGAAGGTCAAAATTACTCCCGTTAAATGAAAGGGCTCCAGCCAAAAGCTAAGGAATACCATTCTTCAGAATCATTTCTTAATTGTAAAATAAATTGTTGAATACCTATCTCCAAAATTAATAAAATTAAAAGAATTATTTTTCATTTTTAATTTAGGGTATATTCCAGCAAACGTGGAACTGCTCCCCCAGGCTTCCTCCTGTCCCAGTCATCAGCAACTGTATGAAGACTAAGGACAGCATCCTCTATGAGCTTTCCTCTGACAGCAAAGAAACTACCTGGGCTTACCCTGATACCATCCCACAGCAGCACGACCGATATCGGGCGGCACGGTAGCACAGTGGTTAGCACTGCTGCTTCACAGCTCCAGAGTCCCGGGTTTGATTCCCGGCTCGGGTCACTGTCTGTGTGGAGTTTGCACATTCTCCTTGTGTCTGCGTGGGTTTCCTCCGGGTGCTCCGGTTTCCTCCCACAGTCCAAAGATGTGCGGGTTAGGTTGATTGGCCAGGTTAAAAATTGCCCCTTAGAGTCCTGAGATGCGTAGGTTAGTGGGATTAGTGGGTAAATATGTGAGGGTAGGGCCTGGGTGGGATTGTGGTCGGTGCAGACTCGATGGGCCGAATGGCCTCCTTCCGCACTGTAGGGATTCTATGATCAGCAGAGTGACATACAATGGGCACAGATCCATGTCTTACCATTTTGTGGCACTCTGGTCTAAACATCCAGCCAGACCTTGCATTATACTATCAAGCTCAGTTAAAGGCTACCAACAATGATATAAGCCTCAGGGGCAGAATTGTACGTTCCCCCACCAGTAGGTTTGTAGTCAGGGGATGGCCACAAAATTCCTCGGGTGGCTTCCCACTGGGCTCTCGCCCGCCCCAACCGCACTGCAATTTTACCAATGCACGTCTTGTCCACCTGCCCTTGGTCGAATTGAGGCCCTTAAGTGGTCAATTAAAGCCTACTTAAGGACTGTTTCCCACCCAAATTTTAGGCTGCAGGAAGAACTGAGGGGCAGCGGAAAGCCCGGAAAGTGACCCTTCTCAGACCGCAGGCAGGAAGCAGGAGGGGGATGTGCCCCCCATCGACCTCCTTTCAAAATTGGGTACACCCCCTAATAAATGTCTGACCCCAACAGGTGCTCCCTCCTCCCCTGGCCTCGCTGGCAACACCTCCCACTCCCTTCTGCCCACCCACTCTGAGCCAAGCTGCCCCTCCCCATCCTTAGATCCCCACAATTACCCTGGTCCTTGACTCCCGGGACTTTGACTGTGGGGATTGCTTGCAATCCCAGTCCTGTCCCTTGCAGTTCTTGGCATTGTGGGGAGTAGAGAGATGCCAGCCAATCTGATTGCCAGCCATCCAAAAAATCCAGGTCAAGGTGTCCAGATGCAAACATCGGCACAACATCGTGGGCCGAAGGGCCTGTTCTGTGCTGTACTGTTCTATGTTCAAACTTATATTCAAGTACCCAAATGTGAGACCTAGTAAAATTTGGAAATGAAGGGTACCAATAAAATTTGTCTGAACTGGTCTTGTACGTCTTAAAATGGAACTCCAGTGTTACTTACTAGTGCCAGTATTACTGATTCTTACTGGGATTTGAACATCTTGAACTGTTTTTTCCTCTGTGATAATATACACTATTTAAATGGTAGTAAGGCAATCCGAGCTGTACACAAAAGTAAACAAAACTTAGCAAAAGTAACAATAAGTGGCAACCAAACACTGGCAGCACCAAATTCCCCTTATCAGAATATCAGAAAGTCAGAAGAAAGAAAAGACCAGTATTTTTATAACAACCACAGTAAAAATAAGCATTCCCACAGATTCTGAATATTTTGGTAGGTCAACAAGTCCCTCTGTTACATTAGTTTCATTCAATGGACCCTCAATTCAAACCCATCAGTAATCTACAAGACCATGATATGTTACCCTAAATGAAATTGACTAAATTAACTTTTTTTTGGCGAGACTAAAGACAGATTTACCAACCATAAGACTTGAAGTTGCGCAAAGCTGGAATGGGTACAGGTTCATAGCTCCTTGAAAGTGGAGTCACAGATGGGCAGAGTGGTGAAGAAGGTATTCAGCATGCTTCGTTTCATTGGTCAGAACATTGAAAGAAGTTTAACAACACCAGGTTAAAGTCCAACAGGTTTATTTGGTAGCAAAAGCCACACAAGCTTTCGAGGCTCTGAGCCCCTTCTTCAGGTGAGTGGGAATTCTGTTCACAAACAGAACTTATAAGACACAGACTCAATTTACATGAATAATGGTTGGAATGCGAATACTTACAACTAATCCAGTCTTTAAGAAACAAAACAATGGGAGTGGAGAGAGCATCAAGACAGGCTAAAAAGATGTGTATTGTCTCCAGACAAGACAGCCAGTGAAACTCTGCAGGTCCACGCAACTGTGGGAGTTACAAATAGTGTGACATAAATTCTGATTCTAGGATCGCATGATAAAGACTCAGGAGGAAAAAAGCAGAAATATTTATGTGAAATAGTGTGACATAAACCCAATATCCCGGTTGAGGCCGTCCTTGTGTGTGCGGAACCTGGCTATCAGTTTCTGCTCCGCGACTCTGCGCTGTCGTGTGTCGCGAAGGCCGCCTTGGAGAACGCTTACCCGAATATCAGAGGCCGAATGCCCGTGACCGCTGAAGTGCTCCCCAACAGGAAGAGAACAGTCTTGCCTGGTGATTGTCGAGCGGTGTTCATTCATCCGTTGTCGCAGCGTCTGCATAGTTTCCCCAATGTACCATGCCTCGGGACATCCTTTCTTGCAGCGTATCAGGTAGACAACGTTGGCCGAGTTGCAAGAGTATGTACCGTGTACCTGGTGGATGGTGTTCTCACGTGAGATGATGGCATCTGTGTCGATGATCCGGCACGTCTTGCAGAGGTTGCTGTGGCAGGGTTGTGTGGTGTCTTGGTCACTGTTCTCCTGAAGGCTGGGTAGTTTGCTGCGGACAATGGTCTGTTTGAGGTTGTGCGGTTGTTTGAAGGCAAGAAGTGGGGGTGTGGGGATGGCCTTGGCGAGATGTTCGTCTTCATCAATGACATGTTGAAGGCTCCGGAGGAGATGCCGTAGCTTCTCCGCTCCGGGGAAGTACTGGACAACGAAGGGTACTCTGTCCACTGTGTCCCGTGTTTGTCTTCTGAGGAGGTCGGTGCGGTTTTTCGCTGTGGCGCGTTGGAACTGTTGATCAATGAGTCTAGCGCCATATCCTGTTGCTTGATATTGCTTGATCGCGTCCACAAGGTATTGTTATCACAGTGAGGGGCCTGTAAATTCACAGTTTGTTTGACAATTCCAAGTAGTCATAGAAAGACTAACTGTATTTGATGTGGGCTACGTATGCAAATGTTTGTTTTTATTGGGGATTGAGCACTTGAAGGGATTTAATGAGTGGAATTTTTTTTATGTTCCCACTTCTTGCCTTCAAACAACCGCACAACCTCAAACAGACCATTGTCCGCAGCAAACTACCCAGCCTTCAGGAGAACAGTGACCAAGACACCACACAACCCTGCCACAGCAACCTCTGCAAGACGTGCCGGATCATCGACACAGATGCCATCATCTCACGTGAGAACACCATCCACCAGGTACACGGTACATACTCTTGCAACTCGGCCAACGTTGTCTACCTGATACGCTGCAAGAAAGGATGTCCCGAGGCATGGTACATTGGGGAAACTATGCAGACGCTGCGACAACGGATGAATGAACACCGCTCGACAATCACCAGGCAAGACTGTTCTCTTCCTGTTGGGGAGCACTTCAGCGGTCACGAGCATTCGGCCTCTGATATTCGGGTAAGCGTTCTCCAAGGCGGCCTTCGCGACACACGACAGCGCAGAGTCGCGGAGCAGAAACTGATAGCCAGGTTCCGCACACACAAGGACGGCCTCAACCGGGATATTGGGTTTATGTCACACTATTTCACATAAATATTTCTGCTTTTTTCCTCCTGAGTCTTTATCATGCGATCCTAGAATCAGAATTTATGTCACACTATTTGTAACTCCCACAGTTGCGTGGACCTGCAGAGTTTCACTGGCTGTCTTGTCTGGAGACAATACACATCTTTTTAGCCTGTCTTGATGCTCTCTCCACTCCCATTGTTTTGTTTCTTAAAGACTGGATTAGTTGTAAGTATTCGCATTCCAACCATTATTCATGTAAATTGAGTCTGTGTCTTATAAGTTCTGTTTGTGAACAGAATTCCCACTCACCTGAAGAAGGGGCTCAGAGCCTCGAAAGCTTGTGTGGCTTTTGCTACCAAATAAACCTGTTGGACTTTAACCTGGTGTTGTTAAACTTCTTACTGTGTTTACCCCAGTCCAACGCCGGCATCTCCACATCAGAACATTGAATACAGGAGTTGTGACATCTTGTTGAAGTTGTACAAGACATTGGTAAGGCCACACTTGGAATACTGTGTACAGTTCTGGTCACTCTATTTAGAAAGGATATTATTAAACTAGAAAGAGTGCAGAAGAGATTTACTAGGATGCTACCAGGATTTGATGGTTTGAATTACAAGGAGAGGCTGGATAGACTGGGACCTTTTTTCTCTGGAGCGTAGGAGGTAGAGGGGTAATCTTATAGAGGTCTATAAAATAATGAGGGGCACATATCAGCTAGATAGTCAATATCTTTTCCCAAAAATAGGTGAGTCTAAAACTAGAGCGTAGGTTTAAGGTGAGAGGGGAGAGATACAAAAGTGTCCAGAGAGGCAATTTTTTCACACAGAGGGTGGTGAGTGTCTGGAACAAGCTGCCAGAGGTAGCAGTAGAGGCGGGTACAATTTTGTCTTTTAAAAAGCATTTAGATAGTTACATGGATAAGATGGATATAGAGGGATATGGGCCAAATGCGGGCAATTGGGATTAGCTTAGGGGTTTTAAAAAAAAGGGTGGCATGGACAAATTAGGCCGAAGGGCCTGTTTCCATGTTGTAAACCTGTATGACTCTATGACTCTATAATTAACATCATAAGATTAATATTGCTTGATCGCGTCCACAAGGTATTGTTATCACAGTGAGGGGCCTGTAAATTCACAGTTTGTTTGACAATTCCAAGTAGTCATAGAAAGACTAACTGTATTTGATGTGGGCTACGTATGCAAATGTTTGTTTTTATTGGGGATTGAGCACTTGAAGGGATTTAATGAGTGGAATTTTACGAGGCTTTTTCTAAGTGTCCCATTAGTGTGAAAATAGGAGAGTTGCTGATTCATTTTTTGGGCGAGTTTTCACACCCAATTTTATGCACTCTGTCTCTGAAAACATGGGCTCGTCAGTTTCTAGCCAGAGAGGCTGTGGGCAGGGCTTAATTCACCAGCTAGCCTATAGAGGGAGGCATTGCGCATGTGCAGACCTCTAATGCTGCATATGCGCATTAAGAGTAGCAGGGGTCCAACAGACACAGAGAGAGCTGTCAGGTCCCTGCTACTGCAGGGAGCCTCAACCAACAACCATCCCCACAATCGCGGGGCCCAAGATGCAGCCCCCTGGTCCCCACGCCACCCAGACCGATCACAGTGCCCGTTCCCTTCCCCACTGATTGCAGGCAGAATGGCAATGGACCCCCTTCCCTCCCCCACCAATTGCAAGTAGAGTGGCAGCAGGCTTCCCACCCCCCCTTTGTCCCATCCCCTATAAGCCTGTCCCCATTGGACTCACTTCCTGGCACTACACCCACAGGCCCTTCCCCCTGGCACTGCCCAGTGGATGGTGCTAAGTTGCCCAGTGGGCATTGCCCAGTTGCCAGGCTGGCATTGCCCAGCTGCCAGGCTGGCAGTGCCAAGGTGCAAGGGTGGCAATGCCAGTCTGGCACTGCCCAAGCGGCACCCTCACCTTGCATTTGACCTCCCTGGGAGGTCGCAATGGCCTTCGGTTCCACCGACAAGGCCAACACAACTCTTCCCCGTTCATGGGGAGCAGGTGTTTCCTTTGCCGGAGACAGCTTCTCCCGGCAAGGTCATAAAGGCAAGTAAGTCCGGACGATTGAGTGCTGGGTTCGCTAAGCAGATGCAAAACAGTATTTCCATAAATTTAAATAAACAAATCAGCCTCTCACCCATTTCCGGTGAGATGCTCACTGCGCTGGAAATCCAGGTGTCGTAAAATCACGAGAAGTGCAAAACCAGGCACCATTCCCACTCGCCGCAAAACGGGTGCAACAAGGTCATAAAATTCCATCCAATTTTGATTCTAAGTGCTGGGCGGACTTGAAACTGGGAGTGTTTCAGATCCGACTTTAGATTTGTTCTCAGGTGCCCCCACACGCACTCTGCCTGAAAAAGTATCAGCGATTCCGAATCGCGCTGCACAAGCCTGCACAAGCTTAACGCGCCCGAAATCCTGCAGCTCCAATCTGCGGCTCCAACTGCACATGCGCAAAAGAAATGGTAGAATGCTGCTCCCCTGCCATGTCTCTCCTTCAATGGTCCCCCCCGCACTGATCACAGACAGAGTGGCAGCAGACCCACCCTCCCCCACCCCACCAATCTCAAGCAGAGAGCCGTCGGATGCTCGGCACTTACCTCCTCACTAACCCTCACTGATGGAGCACCCGAATCGGGTTTATATGGAGCATGTCTGTTTTGCACCGATTCCGGATGGGTGAACGTGGTGGTAAAGGGTTCCAGTAAAGTTGGACGTGCAGCCTATTAAGTCAATAGGCACATTTGAATGCATGCAAATGCAGAGGCGGGCGCGGATCACGCTACTCGCCTCACGCCTGACTTCACCAAGTTTTCGCACCCAAAAACGGGTGCAACGTGATGGTAAAATCAGGCCCAATGCATTGAATGGGCTTTTATCAATGAGGGTGTTTATTTTCATCCACTGAAATATGTAATAAATACTTAGAACTTTATTTTGTTTCATCTCAGCATGGCTCCTGAAGTCTGCCGATGATGGTTACTGGGTGAATTGGTATGGTAAGAGCAAAGAGTGGTGGGTTAGGGCATGATGTGACATTAGTTGGCATGGATGGGGAATGTGGAGTGTGTGGGAGGGGATCAGAGTGTGGGAGGGGTAAGGGCTAGAGGGCTGCTTTTTGATTTACTGGTTTTATTACAACTGGGATTAAGTCCCAAAGCACTGGGGCAGATCTGTCAAACAATCCTCCTCCGTATGTTTCCAGGCCTAGTTAGCACCCCTCCCCTGCCCCTGGAACAAAATTCCAGCAGCTCAAGATAGTTTCTCCCAAGTCAGGTTAACAGAGCTGGGTAATTTCCCAATTCTGCACACCTGACTTGGGAACAAAAGTTCAACCCTAAGGAATTCTATATTAAATAGAGCTTTCCATTTTTTCATTCTGTGGCCAATGAATTAAAGGGCCCCATGTCTGAGAAGTGTAGTACCTGGATAGATGTTCGGATAACTTATCCCAGTTACAAAGTGAAAAGAGATAGCATCCTTAACAGGACAAACAGAAGCTGTCCCTTTATTGCTGACAGACATCTATGTGCTTGATTGCATGATCATTATATTCTTATAGACGTGTCAAAAAATAAGACTTCATTGCATTTGGACAGAAAAGTTGGAAAGGAACTAATTAGGATTAAAGACCATTGAAGGATTTAAGACCGCAGGTTCGTTAACCTCTTCAGAATGATTTTAAAAAGCACCAGATAATTCTGAATTGTGTTGCTGTGACTATGCCTAGTAATAATAATAAAACAGGAAGAACTAAAGATCATATTGCACAATCCTTCAAAAAAAGAAAGGCCATCTATTTTTGTCACCCGAGCTTTTGAGGACCATACGCCTTATCGGTCCTTGATTCATCAGATTATAGATAAGTAAGTATGACAGATGTTGAACATTCACACATTCTTATCACCGCAGACTGCACTGCCAGTGAATGGAGTTATGCACAACTCATTCAGAAATTATGATTGCTCAATGTAATATGCTCTATGCTCACTTACAATCATTGTCTTGCATGGTGGTCAGTATCCTTTATTGCAATAGTATTTTTTCTGGTTAAAACATCATTAAATCAAATAAGGCACTCTGGGCCAACATAGTCGTGCTAACTTGAGACATTATGACAGTTCAGTTGAGACACAGGAGGTATTCAACTATAACTAGATTGAGAACTTCATGAACTCAATCTGCCAACATATGATCCAAAGATTTAAATATAAAATACAGAATGTGGTAAGCCTTTCATTTTTATTCTATAAATCAAGGAAACAATGTATTACAATTGTTTGTGTATTGAAATGATCTTAATTGTGCAATCCATTTATTTCTTTTATACTTTATTTTTATATTAATGATTGTCTATAGCAGTGATTCCCAAAGGGTGTGGCGCGCCACACTGGTGCGGCGAGAGGGGATGGCAAGTGTGGCAGGAAGATTCAAGGACAATCAAAGAAACATTTAAACATGGTTCAGATATTTTTCCAAAGTGATTGTTTTATACTTTCTGGATGTCCCGCGATCATATTATAAAGTAGTTGTGTTCTATGTTATGAATCAAGCACTGCTAGGAGTTGTTTTTTTTTTGTTTTTGAATGTCTTTCTTATCAATAAAAAATTCGGTGATCTTTTCATGGACTCAGCTCCACTTACCCACCCGCTCACCATAACCCTTAACTACTTTACTGTTCAAAAATTTATCTAGCCTTGCCTTAAAAACATTCAATGAGGTAGCCTCAACTGCTTCACTGGGCAAGGAATTCCACAGATTCACAACCCTTTGTGTGAAGAAATTCCTCCTCAACTCAGTCCTAAATCTGCTTCCCCTTATTTTGAGGCTATGCCCCCTAGTTCTAGTTTCACCTGCCAGTGGAAACAAATTCCCTGCTTCTATCTTATCTATTCCCTTCATAATCTTATATGTTTCTATAAGATCTCCCCTCATTCTTCTGAATTCTAATGAGTATAGCCCCAGTCTACTCAGTCTTTCCTCATAAGCCAACCCTCTCAACTCCGGAATCAACCTAGTGAATCTCGTCTGCATCCCCTCCAGTGCCAGTATATCCTTTCTCAAGTAAGGAGACCAAACTGTACACAGTACAGTGCCTTATACAGCTGCAACATAACCTCGTTGTTTTTAAACGCCATCCCTCTAGCAATGAAGGACAAAATTCCATTTGCCTTCTTAATTACCTGCTGCACCTGCAAACCAACTCCTTGAGATTCCTGCACAATGACACCCAGGTCCCTCTGCACTGCAGCATGCTGCAATTTTTTACCATTTAAATAATAGCCCATTTTGCTGTTATTCCTACCAAAATGGATGACCTCGCATTTACCAATATTGTGCTCCATCCGCCAGACCCTTGCCCACTCACTTAGACTATCTATATCCCTTTGCAGACTTTCAGTGTCCTCTACACACTTTGCCCTGCCACTCATCTTAGTGTCATCTGCGAATTTTGATACACTACACTTGGTCCCCACCTCCAAATCATCTATGTAAATCGTAAACAATTGCGGTCCCAACACTGATCCCTAAGGCACACCACTAGTCACTGATCGCCAACCAGAAAAACACCCATTTGTCCCCACTCTTTGCTTTCTGTTAGTTAACGAATCCTCTATCCATGCTAATACATTACCCATAACACTGTGCACCTTTATCTTATGTAGCAGTCTTTGGTGCGGCACCTTATCAAATGCCTTCTGGAAATCCAGATACACCACATCCACAGGTTCCCCATTGTCCACTGCACACATAATGCTCTCAAAGAATTCCACTAAATTAGTCAGACATGACCTGCCTTTTATGAACCTATGCTGCGTCTTACCAATGGGACAATTTATATCCAGATGCCTCGCTATTTCTTCCTTGATGATAGATTCAAGCATTGTCCCTACGACAGAAGTTAATCTGATCAGCCTATAGTTACCTGCCTTTTGTCTACCTCCTTTTTTAAACAGTGGCGTCACATTTGCTGTTTTCCAATCTGCGGGAACCACCCCAGAGTCCAGTGAATTTTGGTAAATTACCACTAGTGCATTTGCTATTTCTCCCATCATCTCTTTTAGTACCCTGGGATGCATTCCATCAGGACCAGGAGACTTGTCTACCTTTAGCCCCCATTAACTTGCCCAACACTACCTCTTTCGTGATAATGATAGTTTCTATGTCCTCACCTGCCATAGCCTTCCTGTCATCAATTTTTGGCATGTTATTTGTGTCTTCCACTGTGAAGACTGACAAAAAATACCTGTTCAATGCCTCAGCCATTTTCTCATTTCCAGTTATTACATCCCCCTTCTCATCCTCTAAAGGACCAATGTTTACTTTCACCACTCTTTTTTGTTTTATATATTTGTAGAAACTTTTGCTATCTGATTTTATATTCTGAGCTAGTTTACTCTCATAATCAGTCTTATTTTTCTTTATAGCTTTTTTCATGGCTTTCTGTTGACCTTTAAAGATTTCCCAATCCTCCAGGTTCCCACTAATCTTTGCCACTTTGTTTGCATTTTCTTTCAATTTGATACCCTCCTTTATTTCCTTAGCTGATTATTTGATCCTTAGCTTTATTTCCATGGCTGATTATCTCTTTTTCTACAGTCCTTCCTTATCACTGGTATATACTTTTGCTGAGCACTGTGAAAGATCGCTTTGAAAGTCCTCCACTGTTCCTCAATTGTCCCACCATAAAGTTTTTGCTCCCAGTCTACCTTAGCCAATGCCTCCCTCATCCCTTTGTAGTCTCCTTTGTTTAAGCACAAGACACTAGTATTGGATTTTACCTTCTCATGCTCCATCTGTATTTTAAATCCAACCATACTGTGATCGCTTCTTCCGAGAGGATTCCTAATTGCAAGATCATTAATTATTCTTGTCTCATTACACAGTACCAAATCTAGGATAACTTGCTCCCTCGTAGGTTCCATTACATACTGTTCAAGGAAGCTATTGCGAATACATTCTATGAACTCCTCCTCAAGGCTGCCTTGACTGACCTGGTTTGACCAATTGATATGTAGATTAAAATCCCCCATGATAATTGCTGTACCATTTTTACATGCCCACCCCACCCGTACCCCTCCTTGGAAGAAAGGTCATCTCCAAACTGACAAACTTTAAACAAGAATGCCCCACGGGCAGAACATGCTCTGGGTGACCTTAAACATGAAGGTTGGACCTCTGCCCCTCAGTGGGAGCAAGTCCCATTCTCAAGGGCTGCTGCCCAATCTGATCTCTGCAGTCGTAGGTAGTGTGAACTTGATAGTGTATGTTGCTGGAGCTACAAGAAGTCCCCAGGATAAACAGAACATAGCCACCCAACTCAGGTAAGTCTGGCATTTTGCACGGGGAGGCCTCAAGATGTGTGCAAGGGGAGGGTGGGTGGGGGTTGGGGATGGTGGGGGTAGTTTGGGATTGTTGGAAATTGCTCAGTGGAAACTCAGCAGCTTTCTACATCCCAGGCTCCAGCCACTGGGGAGGAACCTCCGAGGAGTACCAGAGTAGGGAAAGTTATATGAAAGACAAACACTATAAGAATGAATCAGAATGATTAGTTCTAATCATTCTGATATAAGGTTGTAGACCAGAAATGTTAACCCATTTCTTCTATCCAAAAGCAAAATATCAAAAGTCTCCTGAGCTTTTGAGGATTGGCTACATTTTCTGTACTTATTTCCGATATTCAACATTTGCGATATTTTGCTTTTGAGTAGCTTCATTTTATATGCAAAAAGCAATAATTATTTTAATAAATTTGGATTTGATTTTGCATTTTTTTTGTCTGCAGTTAAGTGAAGGATGTAACTTGTAATTGTTATCAGAAAAAGGATGGTGTGATGGTATTGAAAGAGGAATAGTAAGGAGGGTGGTGATTGAGATGCATGTGGTTAGTGGATGATCTTCTCCATGAGATGATCACTTGCGGCCCTGACAGAAAGGGGCTGTGTAAATTGCTGCCTCTCTTCAACAGTTTGACAGCTGGCAGGTGGGTTGGCAAGGCTGGCCCTTCAAGGTGATGAGGTTGTGTAGTATACAGCAGACAACCACAAATCTGGTGCACTCAGTGCACTCATGCCAGGCTCCTCCTGAAGGTCCATGCAGTGCAAACATTGTTGGAGGATGCTAATTGCCTGCTTCATTTGACGGCAGCATGGCTGTAACTGTATTCCTGCTGGGCAAGTGTACATAATTCACTAAATGAAGTTATAAGCCACGTCAGGGAGGACTAACTCTTGTCAATCAATAGACAGCCTTTAACTTGGAGGACTGGTTGGAACATGGGAAACACAAAGTGGCAGCAGAGGATAAAAGAGTCATGACTGCTGTCAGCCCAGTGAGCGCAGACGTACATGATACAGTGACTGGGGCCACAAACCAATTGAATACTGAGAGAGTGTATTGCCTTTCTTGGAGGTTTTTGCACCAATGAACAGTGGCAGCAGTGTGGTCCAGCTACAAGATGCATTATGGGAACTCACCAAGGTTCCTGAGGCAGCATCTTGCAAACCCATGCTAACTTATAGAAGGACAAGGGCAGCAGACACATGAGGGCACCACCACCTGAAAGTTCCCCTCCAAACCACTCAGCATCCTGACTTGGAAATATATCACTGTTACTTCACTGTCGCTGGTCAAGATTTTGCAACTCCCTCCTTAACAGCATTAGGTGTACCTACACCACATGGCCTGCAGCAGTACAAGAAGGCAGTTCAGCACCACCTTCTCAAGGGCAATTAGGGAAGGGCAATACTGGCCTAGCCAGTGATGCCCACATTCATGAATGAATAAAGAAAGGCATAGAGAAGTAGGAAACTGGTACATTAATTCACAGCTGCTTAAGGACAGCATTGATATTTGTGCTGCTATCGTGCCATTTTGTGGAGATGCCGGCGTTGGACTGGGGTAAACACAGTAAGAGTTTTAACAACACCAGGTTAAAGTCCAACAGGTTTATTTGGTAGCAAATGCCATTAGCTTTCGGAGCACTGCTCCTTCGTCAGATGGAGTGGAAATCGTGCCATTGATCGTGCCATTTTGGCAGGAGTTCCCAAATGGTGGTTCTCATCCCATCCCACCCCAGCTCCCCACACTCCCACCGCACCCACCCCTGCACAATCGGGCCACAGGATGAGAGTTTGGTGTTGCAAGCTCTGAGGCCGTAATAGCGATGATGTGGAGATGCCGGCATTGGACTGAGGTAAACACAGTAAGAAGTCTCACAACAATGGAGCCGCACTCACAAGACAGCCCCGAACATCACCCAAGCACAACACAATGTCATCCGCGCTCTCAAGACCAACCGCAACGTTGTCATCAATCCAGCAGACAAAGGAGGGGCCACCGTCATACTGAAGAGAACGGATTACTGCAAAGAAGTGTACCGATAACTGAACAACAGGGAACACTACAGGCAGTTACCCGCAGATCCGACCAAAGGACACATCCGTCAACTCAACAGACAGATTAAGACCTCTGATCTGGACTTCAGAGCATCCTCTGTGCTCTCATCCCACGTACTCCCCGTGTTGGAGATTTCTCTGCCTCCTGAAGATACTCAAGGTCAACACACCCGGCTGTCCCATCGTATCGGGCAATGGGACCCTGTGTGAGAACCTCTCCGGCTATGTCGAGGGCATCCTGAAACCCATTGTACAAAGAACCCCCAGCTTCTGTCGTGACACGACGGACTTCCTACAGAAACTCAGCACACATGGAGCAATTGAACCAGGAGCACTCCTCGTTACAATGGATGTCTCGGCACTCTACACCAGCATCCCCCATGACGACGGCATTGCTGCAACTGCCTCAGTACTCAATGCCAACGACTGCCAATCACCAGATACAACTCTACAACGCATCTGCTTCATCCTGGGCCACAATGTCTACCTTCAACAACCAGTTCTTGATCCAGACACATGGAACAGCCACGGGGACCAAATTCGCAGCTCAATATGCCAACATCTTTATGCATGATGCACGATATAACTCACGAGGCTCGAGGTACTCGGGGAAATAAAGGCTTTTATTGACTACAACAATAGAGCTACCATATATAATGCACGATCCCAGACTAAAGGGTCCCAGACAGAGCAGTGACCTTTATACCTCTCCCAGGAGGCGGAGCCCGACTGGGATGTACCATAAGAACTATATTACAGGTAGAACAGCCCAACCCTAACCCCAACAGTAACATGTAGAACAGCCCAACCCTAACCCAACAGTAACATATATACAGACTCATAGTACTGGCCAGACCCTGGCTCAGCACTACCTGGTGGGAACCAACAATGGTTCACCACATTCACCCCTCCTTTGAAAACAAAGGCCGGCGGGGTACAAAACACAGAACAATTGTTCATCAGTCTATAAGTTCAGACGGTCTGGGGGACCTCACCGTCGTTGTGACCTCCTCAACACCGGCGATGACACCGGTGTAGGCACTCGCAGTGGCGTTCTCCCCAAGGCGGTGTCCAACGGCTCCTCCAATGTCTCACGGGCTGGTAGACCCCGAGGTGGTGACAATCCGCTGAACTCGGGCACGCCTTGAAGTGGCGACCATCTCCTGGACTCAGGCAAGCTGTACACGGGAGTAAAAGGGTTAAGTGATGGTCCCGATGCTGCCCGCGCCATGTCAGGAGGGGAAACAATAGTTGGGGGGTCTCTAACAGGAGGTATGGGAGCGACAGGGGTTTCCAAGCCCCCTGCTGGCGCCAGGTCTCGAATCGAGACCGTGTCCTCTCGCCCGTCAGGGTATGCCACATAGGCATACTGAGGGTTGGCGTGGAGGAGATGGACCTGTTCAACCAAAGGGTCGGACTTGCGGGTCCTAACATGTCGCCGCAGGAGGACAGGTCCTGAGTACGTCAACCAAGACGGTAATGAGGTCCCAGAGGAAGACTTCCGAGGGAATGAAAACAGCCTCTCATGGGGAGTAGCGTTGGTTGCCGTACACAGGAGTGAGCGTATGGAGTGGAGCGCATCAGGGAGCACCTCTTGCCAACGGGAGACTGGAAGGCCTTTAGACTTCAACGCTAGTAAGACAGCCTTCCAGACTGTAGCATTCTCACGTT
The DNA here is from genome assembly GCF_964213995.1 of Mustelus asterias. NCBI lineage: Eukaryota > Metazoa > Chordata > Chondrichthyes > Carcharhiniformes > Triakidae > Mustelus > Mustelus asterias. The sequence continues at coordinate 97,264,034 of NC_135802.1, read as the reverse complement.
CGACCTGTCCGTTACCCCTAGGGTTGTAGCTCGTGGCTCTACTAGAGGCAATTCTATATGAGAGCAGGAATTGCCTCAAGTCATCGCTCATGAACGACGAGCCCCTATCACTATGGATGTAACAGGGGTACCCGAACAGGGTGAAAAGATCACAAAATGCCTTGATAACAGTGGCAGCGGTCATATCGGAACAAGGAATGACAAAGGGGAATCGTGAGTACTCATCAACCACATTGAGGATGTACACGTTCCGATCTGTCGAGGAAAGGGGGCCCTTAAAATCTACACTCAGTCTTTCGAATGGACGAGTGGCCTTAACGAGTTGTGCCCTGTCAGGTCGGTAGAAGTGCGGTTTGCATTCCGCGCATACCTGGCAGCTTCTGGTTATAGACCTGACATCCTCCACCGAGTAGGGTAGATTCCGGGCTTTTATGAAGTGGAAGAGCCGAGTGACCCCCTGATGGCAGAGGTCATTGTGGAGAGCTTGCAATAGATTCTCCTGCATGCTAGCGCATGTTCCACGCGACAGGGCATCCGAGGGCTCGTTGAGTTTCCCTGGACGATACATGATGTCGTAATTATAGGTGGAGAATTCGATTCTCCACCTCAAGATCTTATCGTTCTTGATCTTGCCCCGTAACGTGTTATTGAACATGAACGCCACGGACCGCTGGTCCGTGAGCAGGATGAATCGTTTTCCCGCCAAGTAATAGCGCCAATGCCGGACGGCCTCCACAATGGCCTGGGCCTCCTTTTCCACCGCCGAATGTCGAATTTCGGGGCCTTGGAGGGTGCAAGAGAAAAAGGCAACGGGCCTGCCCGCCTGGTTAAGTGTGGTGGCCAGGGCGAAATCCGATGCATCACTCTCCACCTGGAAGGGGATGGACTCATCGATAGCGTGCATCGTGGCTTTCGCGATGTCGGCTTTTAGTTTTTCAAAGGCCAAACGAGCCTCTGGTGCTAGGGGAAAAGAGGTAGACTTGATGAGCGGACGGGCTTTGGCCACGTAATTGGGAACCCACTGTGCGTAGTAAGAGAAGAAGCCTAAGCATCTTCTCAGTGCTTTTACGCTAGTGGGCAGGGGAAGTTCGAGGAGGGGACGCATACGGTCTGGATCAGGGCCAATGACCCCGTTTTCCACCACGTATCCGAGGATAGCTAGGCGGCGCGTGCGAAATACACATTTCTCCCTGTTGTAGGTCAGATTCAGCCGAGATGCAGTGCGTAGGAATCTAAGAAGGTTGGCATCGTGGTCCTGCTGGTCATGGCCGCAGATGGTGACGTTATCCAGGTACGGGAAGGTAGCCCGCAGTCCGTTCTGGTCCACCATTCAGTCCATAGCACGCTGGAAGACCGAGACCCCATTGGTGACACCAAAAGGAACCCTTAGAAAATGGTACAAGCGACCATCCGCCTCAAAAGCCGTGTATTGTCGGTCCTCTGGGCGAATAGGGAGCTGGTGATAAGCAGACTTTAGGTCGATGGTGGAGAACACCCGGTACTGCGCAATCTGGTTGACCATGTCAGATATGCGCGGGAGGGGATACGCATCCAGCTGCGTGTATATGTTAATGGTCTGACTATAGTCTATGACCATCCGGAGTTTGTTCCCACTCTTGACCACCACGACCTGCGCTCTCCAAGGACTAGCGCTAGGTTGTATGATCCCTTCCTTGAGGAGCCGCTGAACCTCAGATCGAATGAAGATCCGATCCTCAGCGCTGTAACGCCTGCTCTTAGTCGCGATGGGCTTGCAGCCTGGCACGAGATTCTGGAATAAAGAGGGTGTGGTAATCTTAAGCGTCGAGAGGCTACAGATGGAGCGCGTTGGGCAATTTAGAGGCTGTGAGTCTCCCACTGAAAGCGGAGGGAGTGGCCCACCGTACTGTAGGGTTACACTCTTCAAGTGGACCATGAAATTTAGTCCTAGGAGTATTGGCGCGCAAAGGTGCGGTAACACCAGGAGCTTGAAGCTCTCGTAAACCGTGCCCTGCACCGTCAGATTTACCACGCAACTCCCTAGCACGGTGACAGACCGGGACCTTGACGCCATCGAAATTGTCTGCTTGACAGGCTGAATCCGGAGGCCACACCGCTTCACGGCGTCTGGGTGAATGAAGCTCTCCGTGCTCCCGCTGTCAAACAGACAATAAATCGTGCGTTTGTTTACCTGTATGTCCATCTTGGACTTGTCGAGTCTGTGAGGCTTTGCCTGGTCCAGGATGATCGACGCCACCGTTGGTTCGTGGGCGCCACTGCAGGCAGCTGAGATGGTTGATGACGACCCCTGCTGGTCATTCGCGGTCGGTGCCGACCAAAATGGCTGCCCCCATAGGTCGCACGTGGGCGATGGCGCCAAAACCAGCGGCCCCTGGTGGTCGCGCGTCTCTTGCGACTCCGTCATCTGGAATGGCGACGTCCTGGCCTCGCACGTGGAAGAAGCCCTTGACGATGCCGACGACGAGGAAACCGGCTCCGGGGAGTCACACGCCGCACTGCTGTTCCTGGATGGAAGTTTGGATCAGCATACCTTCGAATAATGCCCCTTCTTGCCGCAGGCGGAGCACAACACCGCTTTAGCGGGACATCGCTACCGAGGGTGCTTCACTCCCCCACAGAAGTAACACCGCGAGCCGCCTGGAGCTGCTGCCATAGTCAGGCCCGAGGGTGGGAACGCAATCACGCAGTTTTTCGGTCCCGCTGAATGAAGTGGGGTCTGTGACTGCCCCTGCCACGCTGTCTCCACGTGGTCATCGGGGTACATCGCCAGACTTTTGGAGGCCGTTTCTAGCACATCCGCTAGCTCTATAGACTTAGTGAGATCGAGACTACCTTGCTCCAACAGCCGAAGGCGGATGTAAGACGAGGCGATTCCCGCCACAAACGCATCTCGAGCGAGGTCGTTCATGTTCTGGTCTGCCGACACTGCTTTGCAGTTACAGCCCCTGGCTAGCTGTAGGAGCTCGCACGCGTACTGTTCCGTCGTTTCGCCGGGCTGCCGCCGTAGAGTGGCTAAGAGATATCGAGCATGCATCTCGTTCGGCGGTTTAATGTAGCGCTTCTTAAGAAGCTCGAGGGCCCCTTTGTAGTCGGTGGCCCCACGGATCGCTAAATATACAGCGTCGCTTACCCTCACGTGGAGGACCCGGAGTCTGTCGGCGTCGGTGGTGACCGCTGCGGAGGCTTCGAGGTAATCCTGAAAGCATTTCAACCAGTGGTCGAAGGTGTTCGAGGCGCCCGCCGCACGTGGGTCCAACGTAAGCCGTTCGGGTTTAAGCATTTGCTCCATGTTCTCTGTGTCGTTTTTTTTTTCAACGAAGAGAGTTCAATTGTAGTCAATAAAATTGATGTGCGATATAACTCACGAGGCTCGAGGTACTCGGGGAAATAAAGGCTTTTATTGACTACAACAATAGAGCTACCATATATAATACACGATCCCAGACTAAAGGGTCCCAGACAGAGCAGTGACCTTTATACCTCTCCCAGGAGGCGGAGCCCGACTGGGATGTACCATAAGAACTATATTACAGGTAGAACAGCCCAACCCTAACCCCAACAGTAACATGTAGAACAGCCCAACCCTAACCCCAACAGTAACATATATACAGACTCATAGTACTGGCCAGACCCTGGCTCAGCACTACCTGGTGGGAACCAACAATGGTTCACCACAATGCACAGATTCGAACAAGACCTCTTCACTGCACAGGACCTTCAACCGACGCTATACACTCGATACATTGTTGGGGACATTTCCTTCCTTTGGACTCATGCCGACCAATCATCAAAATAACTATATGATGACATCCAACAAGTTCCATCCCACCATCAGACTCACCGTGGACTACTCTCCGGAATCGGTTGCATTCTTGGACACACACATCTCCATCAAGGACGGTCACCTCAGCACTTCACTGTACTGCAAGCCCACGGATAACCTCACGATGCTCCACTTCTCCAGCTTCCACCCTAAACACGTTAAAGAAGCCATCCCCTACGGACAAGCCCTCTGGATACACAGGATCTGCTCAGATGAGGAGGATCGCAACAGATACCTCCAGACGCTGAAAGACGCCATCATAAGAACTGGATATGGCGCTCGACTCATCAATCAACAGTTCCGACGTGCCACAGCGAAAAACCACACCGACCTCCTCAGAAGACAAACACAGGACACAGTGGACAGAGTACCCTTCATCGTCCAGTACTTTCCCAGAGCGGAGAAGCTACAATATCTTCTCCGGAACCTTCAACATGTCATCGATGAAGACGAACATCTTGCCAAGGCCATCCCCACACCCCCACTTCTTGCCTTCAAACAACTGCACAACCTCAAACAGACCATTGTCCGCAGCAAACTACCCAGCCTTCAGGAGAACGGTGACCACAACACCACACAACCCTGCCACAGCAACCTCTGAAAAACATGCCGGATCTTCGACACGGATGCCATCATCTCATGTGAGAACACCATCCACCAGTTACACGGTACATACTCTTGCGACTCGGCCAACGTTGTCTACCTGATACACTGCAGGAAAAGATGTCCCGAGGCATGGTACACTGGAGAGATTATGTAGACGCTACGACAACGGATGAATGAACACCGTTCGACAATCACCAGGCAGAAGTGTTTCCTTCCAGTCGGGGAACACTTCAGCAGTCACGGGCATTCAGCCCCTGATCTTCGGAGAAGCGTTCTCCAAGGCAGCCTTCATGACACACGACAACGCAGAATTGCTGAGCAGAGACTGATAGCCAAGTTCCACACACATGAGGACAGCCTCAACCGGGATCTTGGGTTCATGCCACACTATCTGTAACCCCCACGACTTGCCTGGACTTGTTAAATCTCACTAACTGTCCTAGCTGGAGACAATACACATCTCTTTAACCTGTGCTTGGCCCTCTCTCCACTCACATTGTCTGTACCTTAAGATTTACCTGTAAACACTCGCATTCCATCCATTATCTTGTAAATTGAGTTTGTGTCTGTGTGTGCCCAGTTTGTGAACACAACTCCTAACTCACCTGAAGAAGGAGCCTGAGACTCTGAAAGCTTTTTTTGCCAAATAAACCTGTTGGACTTTAACCTCGTGTTGTGAGACTTCTTGCCATAATAGTGGCCATAGAGTGGAAATTCTGTCTGCTCCATGGTCCCATAATAGTGCACCTATTTCTTTTCCAACTGGATAGATAACTGGAAGGGGAGGGAAGTGAACAAGTTCTGCAAAGGCAGCCTCAGCAACTGCCATGAGCGCACCCAAATTTGTTTCTGGTTGCAATCATCAAGGAAGAAATAGCATAGAGACATCTGGATAGAAATTGTCCCATTGGGAAGACATTGGTTCCTGAAAGGCAGATCATGTTTAACTCATTTAGTGGAATTCTTTGAGGACATTACGAGTGCGGTGGACAATGGGGAACTGGTGGGTGTGGTGTATCTGGATTTCCAGAAGGCATTCGACAAGGTGCCCACAGAAAAGGCTGCTGCATAAGTTAAAGATTGGTTAACTAACAGAAAGCAAAGAGTGGGGATAAATAGGTGTTTTTCTGGTTGGCGATCAGTGACTAGTGCTGCGTCTCAGGGATCAGTGTTGGGACCGCAATTGTTCATGATTTACATGGATGATTTGGAGGTGGGAACCAAGTGTAGTATGTCAAAGTTCACAGATGACACAAAGATGAGTGGCAGAGCAAAGTGTGTAGAGGACGCTGAAAGTCTGCAAAGGGATATAGATAGTCTAACTGAGTGGGCAAGGGTCTGGCAGATGGAGTACAATGTTGGTAAATGTGAGGTCATCCATTTTGATAAGAATAACAGCAAAATGGATTATTATTTAGAACATAGAACAGTACAGCACAGAACAGGCCCTTCGGCCCACAATGTTGTGCCGAGCTTTATCTGAAACCAAGATCAAGCTATCCCACTCCCTATCATACTGGTGTGCTCCATGTGCCTATCCAATAACTGCTTAAATGTTCCTAAAGTGTCTGACTCCACTATCACTGCAGGCAGTCCATTCCACACCCCAACCACTCTCTGCGTAAAGAACCTACCTCTGATATCCTTCCTGTATCTCCCACCATGAACCCTATAGTTATGCCCCCTTGTAATAGTTCCATCCACCCGAGGAAATAGTCTTTGAACGTTCACTCTATCTATCCCCTTCATCATTTTATAAACCTCTATTAAGTCTCCCCTCAACCTCCTCCGCTCCAGAGAGAACAGCCCTAGCTCCCTCAACCTTTCCTCATATGACCTACCCTCCAAACCAGGCAGCATCCTGGTAAATCTCCTCTGCACTCTTTCCAGCGCTTCCACATCCTTCTTATAGTGAGGTGACCAGAACTGCACACAATATTCCAAATGTGGTCTCACCAAGGTCCTGTACAGTTGCAGCATAACCCCACGGCTCTTAAACTCCAACCCCCTGTTAATAAAAGCTAACACACTATAGGCCTTCTTCACAGCTCTATCCACTTGAGTGGCAACCTTTAGAGATCTGTGGATATGGACCCCAAGATCTCTCTGTTCCTCCACAGTCTTCAGAACCCTACCTTTGACCCTGTAATCCACATTTAAATTAGTCCTACCAAAATGAATCACCTCACATTTATCAGGGTTAAACTCCATTTGCCATTTTTCAGCCCAGCTTTGCATCCTATCAATGTCTCTTTGCAGCCTACAACAGCCCTCCACCTCATCCACTACTCCACCAATCTTGGTGTCATCAGCAAATTTACTGATCCACCCTTCAGCCCCCTCCTCTAAGTCATTAATAAAAATCACAAAAAGCAGAGGACCAAGCACTGATCCCTGTGGCACTCCGCTAGCAACCTGCCTCCAATCCGAAAATTTTCCATCCACCACCACCCTCTGTCTTCGATCAGATAGCCAGTTACCTATCCAATCGGCCAACTTTCCCTCTATCCCACACCTCCTCACTTTCATCATAAGCCGACCATGGGGGACCTTATCAAACGCCTTCCTAAAATCCACGTATATAACATCAACTGCCCTACCTTCATCAACACACTTAGTTACCTCCTCAAAAAATTCAATCAAATTTGTGAGGCATGACTTGCCCTTCACGAATCCGTGCTGACTATACCGGATTAATCCGCATCTTTCTAAATGGTCGTAAATCCCATCCCTAAGGACCTTTTCCATCAATTTACCAACCACCGAAGTCAGACTAACCGGTCTATAATTACCAGGGTCATTTCTATTCCCTTTCTTAAACAGAGGAACAACATTCGCCATTCTCCAGTCCTCTGGCACCATCCCCATGGACAGTGAGGACCCAAAGATCAAAGCCAAAGGCTCTGCAATCTCATCCCTTGCCTCCCAAAAAATCCTAGAATACATTTCATCAGGCTCAGGGGACTTATCGACCTTCAGTTTATTCAAAACTGCCAGGACATCCTCCCTCCGAACATCTATTTCCTCCAGCCTATTAGCCTGTGACACCTTCTCTTCCTCAAAAACATGGCCCCTCTCCTTGGTGAACACTGAAGAAAAGTATTCATTCATCACCTCGCCTATCTCTACTGACTCCATACACAAGTTCCCACTACTGTCCTTGACCGGCCCTAACCTCACTGCAATATATTACCATTTAAATGGTAATATATTGCAGCTTGCTGCTGTGCAAAGGGACCTGGATGTCCTTGTGCATGAATCATAAAAAAGTTGGTTTGCAGGTGCAGCAGGTAATTAAGAAGGCAAATGGAATTTTGTCCTTCATTGCTCGAGGGATGGAGTTTAAAAACAGGAAGGTTATATTGCAGCTGTATAAGATGTTGGTGAGGCCACACCTGGAGTATTGTGTACAGTTTTGGTCTCCTTACTTGAGAAAGGATATACTGGCACTGGAGCGGGGGGAGAGGAGATTCACTAGGTTGATTCCGGAGTTGAGAGTGTTGGCTTATTAGGAGAGACTGAGTAGACTGGGACTATACTCATTGGAATTTAGAAGAATGAGGGAGGATCTTATAGAAACGTATAAGATTATGAAGGGAATAGATAAGATAGAAGCAGGGAGGTTGTTTCCACTGGCAGGTGAAACTAGAACCAGGGGCATGGTCTCAAAATAAGGGGGAGCAGATTTAGGGCTGAGTTGAGTTGGAACTTTTTCACACAAAGGGATATGAATCTGTGGAATTCCCTGCCTGGTGAAGCAGTTGAGGCTACCTCGTTGAATGTTTTTAAGGCAAGGATAGATAAATTTTTGAACAGTAAAGGAATTAAGGGCTCTAGTGAGCGGGCAGGTAAGTGGAGCTGAGTCCACGAAAAGATCAGCCATGCTCTTATTGAATGGCGGAACAAGCTCAAAGGGCCAGATGGCCTACTCCTGCTCCAATTCCTATATTATGTTTCATTCGTGCGAAGGAAGTGACCAAGCTGAACATAGGCAGCCTCAGAGGTGTCACATCAGAGATTAGATATTCACTACCTACCACACAGCCAGATTTTGAGAGACTGTGGTGCAAGATGAATGACATGTGGCTCATTCAGCTCAGTGAGTAAGATAACATTTTCACATAAAAGTTTAAATGTAAAAACAAATGATTAGCATATGTGTAAAGTTAGTGAGTATTTTATTAATAAAATAGTGAAGGTTGATATGTTGCTGTTTTGTTTTATTTTGGCACCACCCCACCCAGCCACTCAACAACTGAAGACCACCGTCCATTCAACTATGAACTCTTGTACACCCTGAAACTTCATTCTAAGTCTAGGGCATTAAAACAGGGTCACACCAGGATAACGATTGGGAAGTAATACACTTTGCACCATTGTGGCTACTGCCCTGGGGAAACCTCTCCAAGGTGTTGAATGTCTTCTTCATCTGAAAGACAGCCTCTTAGCTCTAGAAAACACATATGTTGAATCAAATATTTCCAGACAGGCCAGAATGCAGTTTGCTATGGAAACATGTTCCTTATGCCATTGTCAGGGCGGTAGTCAGGTCAGGGGATGGGTAATCAGGGCGGGGGGTGTTGGATGTGATGGGGGTGTGGGTAGTCAGGTCAGGGGATGGGTAGTTGTGTCACAGGTTGGTAATTGGGTCAAGGGGTGGGAAGTGGGGTCAGGGGGTGAGGAATGGGGTCAGGTCAGGAGTGTCAGGTGTGATAAGGGTGTGGGTAGTCAGGTCTGGGGCTGGATAGTTGGGTCAGGGGGTTGGTAGTCAGTCGGGTCAGGAGTGGATATTTAGGGCGGGGGTTGGAGGTCAGGTCAGGGGGTTGTGAGTGGGTCCTTGGATGAGGGATAGCCAGGTTGGGTGGTGGTTGGCTTGGGGAGTTGTCAGTTGGATTGGGGAGTTCAGTCAGGTTGAGGGGTGTGCAGTCTGGTGGGGGTGGATAGTTGGGTTGGGGGGTGGTAAGGGTTGTGGGGTCTGTATGGGTGATGACAGGTTTAATTATACTCTAATCACTCAGTTAGACCAGAGATCAAACTGTGTAATGATTCTAGGTTATGAGGAGAGATTGTTTTTGTATGTGAGTAAGCAGCACGTACCTAGCCCAGGTCCTCTGTATAAGAGACTCTTGAGGAGGCTCCCAGGCAGCACAAATCTGTCAACCTGATGTTTTAACTTCCCAGACAATTACTGTACATATGCATGCATAAGGACTTCTAGTGGGCCAGCAGTAAACATTTCCATATTCATTGTTCTTTGCCTCAGAAGATCTGGCCTAAGAAAGAAAAATGCAGAATGCTAGATGTGAAAAATCCCTCTCCTTATCTGCTGAATTTCATCCAGCGAGGTATCAGCGAGAGTCAGTTGATAATAGCTTCAAACCTATTTGAAATCAGCTGATATTTTAACTTTATATTACCAGCTTTAATTTTTATAGTCTTGCAACTTGACCTTTGCCAGAATTCGCACCCATATAATAAATGCACAGATCCTCCTAATGACACTTTTCAAAACAATGTTATCTCACTTACCGTGCTGCTTTATGGTTGACTCCCAGCTATTTCTCAGATGCTCTGATACCACATATCCGGAATTGGAAGATCAAAGCAGCAATCCAATATAATTACATTAGCCATAACACACAGAGCAGCGAAGCTTTCCCCTGCTTTTCTGCTTCATAGATTAACATGGCAATTTTCCATTTGTCTGATCTCTCCGTGTCCCCAACTGCAGCTAAATATTTCCTGAGAGGCCTAAAGGGCAGGCAAACAGACTGAAATAGAATCAGGTGCAGCTGGCAAAAGGACAATTGCAGGGCAAAGTTCCAAGGAAATATAATTTTGCCTGGTCTTAAAATACTTATCATTCTACTGCTTTTTCATTCTTAATGCTAATCATTACAAGCTTTTTATTCACGATGACCTCACCTCCAACCCTGGCTTAACCCGAAGCATTTTCCTCCATCAGGTCACATCGAATTGCATGATGGATTTTCCAATGGAATTCCTATCTACAAGCAAAAGCATGTTGCTGCATCAGATTGCAATGGATTACTGACCTCCAATCACATGAAACCTGTGTTTCTAAAACTGGTCTGGAACCAGGTGTCGCTGGATCCTGCCTCAAAATCTTCCCTCTACCATCTTGATTGCACCGAATATGCATCTTAAACTTTTTTAGCACCACAGTGTACAGATTTATGGACACAAATTCCATAAGGTTGCTGCTCAGTCAGTGCAAGTACTCATATCTGAAACACCCATTAGAATTATATTCAAATTGCACTATTTATTTAGCCCAAATCCTTTTCTTATTGTAAAATGCTCTGTTATAGCATAAAGGTTCAACTGCAGTATAGTTTATTGCAGCAGTGCCCAAAGTGTGCAGAGTTTAAAAGAAGATTTGCCTGAGTTTGTTAATTTGGATTCATGCCATTGCAGTGACAAAACTTGCATCCCAAGTTTCGTAGGTCTAATTTGTTTAGTGCTCTTTTTGCTACAGCCAGGTGACCTGTTTCTGGTTAAAATGAACCAATACTTTAGACCACTGCAAAGCATCTTTGACCTCCTTGTATACTTTCTCACATTCTGTTGTTCAGTCCCATCACTGGCTCACACGCAGTAAAAGGCTTCAATACTGTAGTTAAGTTACAAATAAATTTGCCATAATAATTTACTAACCCTAGAAAGGACCTCAATCGTATCACATTCATCAGATGTGGTGCTTCAAAAATAGCATGTTTAGGAGATTTATGTCAGCCTTTACTCTCAATAACGTACCCAAATACTGGACTGACGTCTGAAAAAAGTCTCACTTTTCTTTCTTGAAATGCAGACCATGTGCTTGAAGATATCCAGTGTTACTTCTAAATATTCAAATGCTCTTGTCCATTGGACCCAATAATTAGAATATCATCCAGGTAACATTGCATACCAGAGAGACCACTTAAAATCTGATCTATCGATCTTTGGAATAGGACTGAAATGGATGTTATTCCAAAAGGCAATTTTTCATAACAAGAAAGACCTTTATGAGTAAGCAATTGTTGTAATTTAAGACTACATGCATCTGTAAATACGCTTGCAAAAGATAAATTTTGCTGAATTTCTGTCCATCTGATAACCCAGCAACCAAGTCTTCAATTAGAGGAAATGGATATTGATTAGCACACAACACTGGATTTATTATTACCACAAATACGAATTGAACTTTCTGTTTTCTTGACAGGTATAATGGGGTCAAAGCTTTGACAAAGGGTCATCTGGACTCAAAATGTCAGCTCTTTTCTCTCCTTACAGATGCTGCCAGACCTGCTGAGATTTTCCAGCATTTTCTCTTTGGGTACACTATTCTATTTATCCAGAAAGTGTTGTCGGTCTGTTTTGACATCAACCAGTCTGTTGACAGCACTCCACTTAAACTTTATCTTCTCCAACCATGATCTCTCAGATAGAACTGGAAAATTACCACGGACCACATGGAGAGGGAGATCCACTGTTTGTCCTCTCAACTCTACATTTACCACGATGTAACATTTGAATGGCACAATCTCTTCCATGTATGTCCTTAAAATCACATCAGTTGGTTTTATAGGCAGATGCTACAGCTTTTGTTGATATGTAGTCTCAAGAATTAAAGATACAGCAGCACCAGTATCAACCCCCATCCTAATATGTTGTCCACTTAACTTCAGAATCACCCAGAATCTACATGATCCACAGTGTATGGATAAGTTGTTTGGTTGGAGCTCTTCATTATATTTTCTGGACATTTTCTTCTTCACAGTCATAATTCTTTTTGTAGAATGCAATTTGTTCTTTTTGAAAATACCCAGATTCTTCTGAATATTCTTCTCAAGGGAAGCTGGTCTGGCCCAACAAGCTTTTGCAAGTGATCTATTTTGCCACAATTCTTGCATTGACTATCATTGCTTCAGCATTCACTCACTGAATGACCCATTGTGGCACATCCATGACATCTACGGCACAACTATGACATGCTTGTTGCTGTTTTGACTTCTTTTGGGCAGTTCACAACTTCTGGGCCTTCATTCCTGCACAAAATTGTGAAGCCTTATCAGCAGCCTGTTCCACCAACACTGTGACTTCTACTGCTGCCTTTAAAGTCAAAGCATGTGCAGAAAGCAATCTTCTTTCTATGGCCTCATTTTGGAGACCACAAACTAGATGATCTCGAAGAGTATCTTCTAATGACTCATCAAACTTACAATGTTGTGAGAACATTTTCAAGATTGCCACGAACCGAGCAATGCATTCACCTCCTACTTAATTCCTTCAGTGGAACCTGAACCGTTATCCGATGATGAATGGCCTTGGCGAGTAAGGCTCTTCAAGGATCTTTGTCAAGTCATCATGAGTCTTGGTTCCTGGTTTTGCAAGAAAGCACTGGAACAAATTGAATGTTTTACTTCCTATTGTATTGAGAAAAGCTGGTATGAGCAACTTGTCTGCAATTTTATTTGCTTGTACAAGTACTGAAACTGCGCTCCATAGGAACTCCATGATTCATTTTCTTCATTGAAAGGTCCCATGGATCTCAATTGACCCACCGTTTCTCTTGCAGGCACTGGTGATTCAAGACTGCCCTGTCTATATATGTTTTGCAGTCTTCCCAATACTCCCTACTTTATCCAAGAGACCATTAACTTGATTTTGTTTTAAAACGATCCCAGTCGCACAGAATAGCAACCCTTCTTTTCAAATACGCCAGATATTGCCTAGAATCTCATCTTCTCTGTTCAAAAAACCCCCTCTTCTAAAAACACACAGAGAGATTTTTCTCACTTGTCTGCCTGCACTGGTACTTCAGTCTTTAATCCAGTTGTTCCTCTTTTCCCAGCCTTCTAATATTTGAAGTGTGAGGACCCACAATGACTGGTTTCTTCTACTTAGGATCTATTCTCGATGATTTCCAATGAATCAAAATCCTGACTTGTCACCAATTATCTTTTTGTAATGTCCTATGTTAGGGATTGTGGGTTTTACACAAAAAGATAAAGCCCTGGTTTGCACATGTAGATCCAAACTAATAACAAAAGATTTATTCTAGGACTTCTTGCCTGCACAGAGTACAAACTGAAAGGAAAACAGCAGCCAGTGCAACACTCTAATGACATCACTATCAAACCATGTGACCGGCTCTTAAAGGAATCTGCAATCACTTAAATATATAACGCAGTGCAGATGCATTCAATGTCTCTTCCCTTGACCATTCCTCTTCGTATTAAAGTGTACAGTGTGCCTGCTACTTTGTGACAGTGGGTTTCTTTTACAATTTTTTACAATGTGAAGACAAAGTGAGGTGATTACCTGTTGTGTGTCAGTGTCTGTCTCTGTCGATTAAGGTGTCCCTGTACTCGATTGTACTGGATTGCTCTACTGCTGGCGATGGAACCTGTGGGTGAAATCTTCTGCTGGTGGTAAGCTTCAAGATGGCTACAATGACTCAGGAAACCTGACTGGAAAGAAACATAATTTATTACAGAATGCAAAAGTAAAATCACTACCTTGGTGTACACGCACTGGTCACTGCCTGGTACTACTGTTCAGCAGGCCCAGTCCAGGGCCTGCCTTATAAAAGGCTCAGATAATGACTTCCCAGCTGGGCAGGCCACTGCCTGTTACCAGAGGAACTCATACTCTATGAGCCCCACAGAGGGAGCAACCAATGGTTCCCCATAGACCTTGTGGGACTTAACATGCCCCTCTTGTCCCTAGTCCAAGGGTTCCCTCTTGCTCCATGAATTATGGAGCCTTCTCTGTTTCTTTTCCCATGGCACCACCTCCATCAGGTTCTGGTCGGGGGCTCTGTAACGGATAGGTGAATGCCTTTTCTGTGAAGAGTGTCAAAGAGCCACTACAGAAGGCTCGTCTTCAGTGGCGACCTCTGACTGGGTGTCCACCACCTCTGTCCCCATGTCTGAACCAGAATCTTCATTGTCCAGGTGAGTGGCTCTTGAGTTTTTAGAGGGTGGAGTTTCCCATCCATGGGCTAGTGTGAAGGACGCAGACGGTGACGCGTCTGTAGAAACAGCTTCCCTGTGACAGAGGTGATCTACGTGCTTCTTTAAGGTCTTCTCCTTGGTTTTTACCTTATAAGGCACCAATCCTGTTTTCTCAAGGATAACGCTCAGAATCCCTGGAGAGCCATTGTCGAACTTCCTCACATGGATCTCCTGGTTTGAAGTCTCTATCCGGTCTTTGACCTTCATGGCTCCTTTTCTGGACTTCTTGTTTTAATTTGTCATTGCCGGCCAAATTTTGGAACGTCACGCTGAGCCAAGTCTGAAGGCATCAGCCCATCAGTAGCTGCACCAGGGCTATTCCCATCATCATATGCAGCACAGTCATATGGTTAAAAAGGAAACGTGTGAACTTTGTTTCCAGAGGACCAGTGGCCGCTTCTGAATGCCTGAACCGCCCATTCAGCCAGGCTATTTGAGGATGAGTGGTAGGGTGCTGTGTGGATGTGATTTATTGCATGTACTCACACCCAGGGTCTCCCTAACCATTCCCAAGGGTGCAACAAAGCTTCTGGTTTTCCTGGCACGTTTTGCACCACTTGACCAGGTTTTCGATATCACTGTCAATGCCTGTTACCAGGGGAACTCAGACTCAACAAGCACCACAAGGAGATCAATCAGTAATTCCCCATGGACTTCACGTGGGTTATCACAGTTGGAAGAATATTTAGGTATGTGGGGTGATGGTGTACCTGAACCCTGCCATCTTTGTATCTCTGTCAGAGTTAGGTTCTTGGCAGGAAGGCCCAAGACCAACTATCCTACACCACTGCCAATTGAGGCCCTTAAGTGGCCAATTGACAACTACTTAAGAACCTCATTCCATTGCCGCTGGTATTAACCCAGTTGCAGACAGGCCTGTTACTATTCAGTGTGCGTGGCAGCTAAAACCTTGTAGCCAGCTTGACACCTCCAGCAGGGCAAGGGAAGATGGAGGGAGAATCCTTTTATTCCTCTCCCTGTGATACCCCACCCCCCGCTCTCCCCCCCCGCCACCCCCACCCCCCGCCCCCCCACCCCCCTCTCCCCAGCCGCCCCCTGCCACCACATTACTTACCTGTGGCCCAGGTTGCTTCACAATTGTCCTTCCAGCAGCAATCACAGCCTCCCTAGGGGTGCTGCTGAGCAGAAGAGTTGCTGGCTTTTGATCGGCCAGCAGTTCTCAGTGGGGTCTCGATTCCAGGTGAAGGCCCATGACTGGCCTGGTCACTACCTGATTGGCTTGTGGCTCAGAGGGCTTTCCCAAAAGGAAGCAGCATGAGCCTCTCACCAGCACTCCAGCCAACAGGGCAGACTCCCAACACCCTCAACAAGATTCTGCCCCGTGTGTAAGAAAAAGAATGAGAAATAAATGAAAAACCTAAAGATATTATCATTGGGTGGATGCTTCCAGTTTCTCTGACTCTCGCTCCCTTAAATGCTTCCGAGATCCTCTGCCCAATCTATCCTTCATAAAGAGCTTTGAGTTGTGGGTTAGGTGGCCCCCTCCTTTTATACAAGCATGCAGAAATAGCAGGTCCACCTAGCCTGTCCAACATAGTTGTGATGCCTTTTAAATCACAACACGAAAAGTCCACATCCACGCAAAACCCTGTAATCTCCAGGGCGGGAGGAAAAATGCAGATAAAAACCCATGCCAATTAAAGAAATAATCCGGGACTTCCTTTCCAATTCTTTTGATGACCATAATTAGTCCAAATGAAAGAAAGGTTTTTGGGTGCTTTAATGCAATTGTGATAGCATGACCCCTTTAAAGATTGATCGTTCGCAGTTCACATGACCCACCTGGGACCTGTTAGACCAGAATGTGTGAACCTCGACCTATGGAGTGGTAGAGCGTGGGTCTGGGGAGGAGAAACCCTCATTGCAAGCCAGGGAGGGTGAAGACCAGTGTCAGTGTTGAGATTATGTACATTGTTTTGCTGCTGTTGTTTAATAAATCGCCACTGTGATTTAAAACCTCCTTGCCCAATGTGCTACAATTGCATCGATCTCTGAAGATTCATATCAATCTGTGAAGTTATAAATAACATTGTCTTAAAGGACAAAGCAAAGCATATAATTTTAACCTTTTACAAGGCTTCTGCACATCCCCCCGCTCCCCCCACCCCTATGCCCACCATTTCTGGGAACCATTTCCTTGGGTCTCCAAATGCAGCCCGTAACCACAAGATAGCATATTCTTACCCATCAGCCTCTATGGTTTCAGCGTGAATTAGCATGGACCAATTTACTGTGCTGTGCCCAAAGAGTCACAGCCTCTCGGCACTAAGGCCACATGATTCATTTAAGGCAAAACTAGAAATGTACATAAGGGAGAGAGAAATAGATGGTTACACTGACAAGGTGAGATACAATAAGGTAGAATTGAGTGGTACCTACACACTGGTACTGACCAATTGGCCTGAATGGTCTGTTACTGTGCTCTAATTTCTATGTAGTTCAGATGATTGTATAAAAGTATAGCAATTCTAAACATCATTTATTATAGTTGTTTTTCATTTAGTTGTAGTGTCTTAAAGGCATTGACCTGACTAGATGTCAAGTTGCATGGCCCATTTGTGTTTCAGTTATATTTAAATATCATGGCATTAATAATAGAACATCGATGTATTGTTTGCCAATATTTTACTTGTGCAGTTAGTAAAATTACAATAGGGAAGCACCTGGCCAGAGTTACAGCAGATGTGAACTGTTATGTATCAAAACATGAAGTATAACTAGGGAATAACCAGAATACTGTGAGGAGCTGTCTGAGAAATAGTGGCCAAAACTCCAGTATGTTGGCAGACTGGAGAGCAAATGAGACGGCCAAAATATCAGGTTTACCTGAAAATGCTGAATATAACTGTGATCTGTGTTTATTTCTGCTTTGGCCACATATATCAATGTAATTAGTGGAGTTCGCAGGACTAAATTGACTGAGAGACACAAAGTTCTAATTGAAACCTTTCAGTCATTTTGGCTTCTGATATTTTTTCTGTTAATTGCTGCAGTGCATGGCTTTCACCCAGTGGCTCAGTAAATTTACCAAAGGATGGCTGAGCTATATAAGTTGGCAGCAGTCCAGGTTTGATACCAATCCATGTTCAGCTCACTATTCTTGGGAGAGATGGCAATAGCAATGTTGCAAATAGCCTTGCCGTTCCTGAGTTCTTGTTCCTGATTGCTGCATTTGCCCCTCAGTTGAGCACATTAATTTTGTCCTGCTGCTCAAGTATTGGATTAAGTCTTCCAGTTTCCTAAGTTATTGGGTGGTAGCTCGTGCCTGTGGAGCTTTATCCCAGCACAGAATTAACATCTTCAGGAGAGGAGGTATGTGCAAAACTCGCTGATCCAAATAAAAAATATCTGTTGTTGTGTAAATATTGTAATTATTGCGCAGTTCCACAGGTAATGTTTCTAAGGAAGCCATGGCACAGAAAACCAATGTTATACACACGCATTTATCACAAACTATTGATTCACTATGGCTGCAGGCTGTATGTTTGTGTTTTGGAATGCAACCAGTCTGATTGACAAACTTGGCTTTCCGTAGTCATGTAATAATGTCATGAGGCTACCTCTGGAAGCAGACATCTTAAAGCAGTTCAATAAAGCCACCCATTGAGACAAGGTACTGATGAAGGTATTGTTGCCCCACACTAAGAAATGAAATTGATCTGCAACTTAAGTTATGAAAAACTTATGTCCTATTGCACTTTCAATCTAAATTGTCCTCTTATGTGCCATAAGATCTATATTCAGGACTGGTTTAGAGTTGGCCATTTTTGAGGGGCCACATCAACCTTTGGAAGCTGTTAGTTGATTCTTGTTAGTTTTCTAGGGTGGATGTGTATGCAAAGTTTCAGAGAGTAAATGCACCATCAGCTGAGGTATGAAACATGAAGGTCCACATTCAATCCTTGTCTATTCCAAATGTATTGGCATCAGCCAGGATGAGGGCCGTAAGTTTAAAATTAGAATAGGCCATTTGGCGGTGATTTCAGAAAGTACTTCCCCATAAATAAAGGGTAGTGAAAATCTAGAACATTCTCTCCCAAAAAATTCTAAAAGCAAGTCAATTGAAAATTTCAAAACTGCTATTGATAGAATTTTGTTAGGTAAAGATATTAAGGGATAGAAAACCAAGGCTGGTAAGTGGTGCCACAAACCATGCTGATGTTATCTGTGAGGGTGTCCCAACTTCAAACATTGGTTCATGGTGGTGTATAGTTTTGTTTTTAGAATAGTGTGAGGAGTCACGTGAAACCCAGTGAGAATAACCGGTCCAGTCATCATATAACAATTACTAAAGACTATTTATTAAATTGTAGAAAAGATAAATATGCATGAATAGGACTATAATATGGTAAGACAATTAAGTATATTAATCACGAAACACACACAATTTATGTAGAAATTAGCCCTTGTTCCAAAATATATCAATGATCTCTGAATGCCTTAAGACTTCACCCTTCCCAAACAACATCCAAATTTTAAAAATCTATAAGTCAAATCAGCTTATAGCTACCAAATAATACAAGGCTGAGGAACAAGTCTAGGAAACACCTTTTCCTGGTCCAATAAAGATATTTAAACTGGTTTTGGAAGGTTTGTGCACTGCTTTGGCTCTAAGACTTAGATGCAGGCCTAGCCTCCTGAATGTGAGTTGTAAACTCACACTCTTGGATGCTAGACGTAAACATCGAACTTCTGAGAATGCTGGCAATTATACAATTTTTTCTCTGTAACTCTTCATTCTGTGAATTTGGCTGTTGGTATCTCTCAAATTCTTTGACTCTCGAAATTAGCAGGTGTATACCTCCAGTGATCACGCAGTCATCTAGGTAAGCTGTTTCCTACTAATAGGGTGAATTGCACCTGGTGGAACAGACCTGAGGGGCTGAATAGCCTATGGTAATGGTGCTCCAAATCACCATTGCTGTCTCCATGGGCAAGGGAATGAACGAGATTTCTCGCTTTTCATCTGTTGACATCCCTCCCGATCCATGTGCATGTCCGCCCCAACCCTTACCTCCACCTTACTAGACAATTGACATTTTCAGATTTTGACGAAGGAAGGCTTTGTCTTCCTGTATGTCTCTGTGCTCAAGAGGCATGCCAATACTCACTGCTTAATCTCAAACATGAAAAATAGCAGCTGAGAGACACCATGACATTGGATCCATATCTCAAAATGAGATATTTGCCTGCAGGGGAGGAGGGGAAATTGGGGATGGTCTTATTGAAATTCTGCTAAGAGATTTGCTGTAGTGGAAGCTGCAGACAGATTCTGGACTAGAAATATAACCGGTCCTGTCTGAACCAATTCAAACCAGACAGAATGGGAAATTACCTCAATGTGTGCTTAGATCCAAAAATATCCAACAAGAAGCAGAGTATAAAGCAGGCAAAATATGATATTACGCGCGCAGCAGTTGTAGCAGTTATAGAATGCACTGATATTAAAAAATAGGTTTGAACTTGTTTATTTCTTCAGTGCTAGCAAAAAAATACAAGCAGGACTGTAGTGGACCGAAAGTAAAACCTCCTGTCTGTGCACAGTTCTTTCCAAGTTTGTAGACAAACCACCACATACAAACACTGCACACATTTCTTGGTAATTCTGTGGACTAAGCAAAACCACACATAAGTCTGCATAATGTAAACAGTGGAAAGTAGGGTTTTTTCTTCTAAGTGCAAAGTAAATGGTGCAACTTTCAAGAAATATCAATTCTCTATTAGAGACACTTAAATCCGCTATCTTTTTAGATTTGCTTTGTTCTTTAAGAAGAAACATCAGCCCAAAGGTTGCTGTCAAAATAACAGTGTGTGTACAATGCATGCTGTTTTTAAAATGCAAATCAGCTCGCAACTTAAGGTGAGAACTGGTCTGTGATTTGAAGATTGACAGAACAATCTGGGCAACTTCACTGAAATGGCCTCTCACTCGGAAACTCCCTTCACGATATTGTTGTATTTGCATATTCATTTCCCATTAAACACTCCATGTCAAGTTAAATCTAGTCTATAACTGCTTCAAACAGCACAATAACTGTTAATGACTGCCAATCAACCTCTCCATCCCAGAAAGTGAACAATTGAAAAGGTGGCAGTGAGCTGTTGGAAATTTTGAAAAATGCAGATTTCACATTTAAATTTTAAACTTTACCTTTCCACCTCTTTTTTTCTACTTTCTAGTCCATGGTGTGCAGCCCAGTGTTGTCACTGTTTGACTGCCACACAATTTGACAGCTCTTCCTGTGTCATCAACAGTTCATCTTAAAGGAATGAATTCTGCAGTCAAGTCATTCACCAGAGTGTAACCTTCAACTGTGTTCAATAATAAAGAGCAATCAGGCAAAGGTAATGCCCTCCCATGCAGTAGGATTAAAGGAGAAAAATGAATAGACGATAAACTGTTTAGTTTGTAGTACAGAGGAAGTAAAGGTTTCCTTCAGAACTTGCAGTAATACCAGCTTATTTGCATTTGCTCCTGTCTCACAGGCGAGATCTTAATCTCCCACCACCCCACCTAAGAGTTGCAGTCACTTTAGTATTTACCAACAATTTTCCTGCTCCCTATGGTTGATTCTTACTGTAGTCCAGTTGCCTAGGGCCAGTAGCCTTGGTCAACCAACAATTCTTCATGTATATGATTAAACACAATAAGAAGTCTCACAACACCAGGTTAAAGTCCAACAGGTTTATTTGGTAGCAAATACCATAAGCTTTCGGAGCACTGCTCCTTCGTCAGATGGAGTGGATATCTGCTCTCAAACAGTGCACAGACACAGAAATCAAGTTACAGAATACTAATTAGAATGCGAATCTCTACAGACAGCCAGGTCTTAAATGTACAGACAATGTGGGTGGAGGGAGCACTAAACACAGGTTAAAGTGATGTGTATTGTCTCCAGACAGAACAGCTAGTGAGATTCTGCAAGACCAGGGGGAAAGTTATGGGGGTTACTGATAATGTGACATAAATCCAATATCTCGGTTTAGGCCGTCCTCATGTGTGCGGAACTTGGCTATCAGTTTCTGCTCAGCGACTCTGCGCTGTCGTGTGTTGTGAAGGCCGCCTTGGAGAACGCTTACCTGAAGATCCAAGGCTGAATGCCCGTGACTGCTGAAGTGCTCCCCAACAGGAAGAGAACACTCTTGCCTGGTGATTGTCGAGCGGTGTTCATTCATCCGTTGTCATAGCGTCTGCATGGTTTTCCCAATGTACCATGCCTCGGGACATCCTTTCCTGCAGCGTATCAGGTAGACAACGTTGGCCGAGTTGCAAGAGTAGGTACCGTGTACCTGGTAGATGGTGTTCTCACGTGAGATGATGGCATCCGTGTCGATGATCCAGCACGTCTTGCAGAGGTTGCTGTGGCAGGGTTGTGTGGTGTCGTGGTCACTGTTCTCCTGAAGGCTGGGTAGTTTGCTGCGGACAATGGTCTGTTTGAGGTTGCGTGGTTGTTTGAAGGCAAGAAGTGGGGGTGTGGGGATGGCCTTGGTGAGATGTTCGTCTTCATCAATGACATGTTGAAGGCTCCGGAGGAGATGCTGTAGCTTCTCCGCTCCGGGGAAGTACTGGACGACGAAGGGTACTCTGTCCACCGTGTCCCGTGTTTGTCTTCTGAGGAAGTCGGTGCGGTTTTTTGCTGTGGCGCGTCGGAACTGTTGATCGATGAGTCGAGCGCCATATCCAGTTCTTATGAGGGCATCTTTCAGCGTCTGGAGGTGTCTGGAGGTTTCACAGCAACCTCTGCAAGAGGTTCTAATTAGTATTCTGTAACTTGATTTCTGTGTCTGTGCACTGTTTGAGAGCAGGTATCCACTCCATCTGACGAAGGAGCAGCGCTCCGAAAGCTTATGGTATTTGCTACCAAATAAACCTGTTGGACTTTAACCTGGTGCTGTGAAACTTCTTACTGTGCTTACCCCAGTCCAACGCCGGCATCTCCACATTATGATTAAACAGCCAGCAGAATTTATTACCATGAAAAGTATCATATCTCTGACTACCATCTGTGGTTGGACATATTCCTGAGGGTGCCATCCTATGACCTGCAGCCTCCAAACAACTGACTGCATGTTCCCTCAGTTGGCCACACAACATGTCCACCCTCACGGTGCCAAGTCTTCGTGTGCCAGTGAGAATGTGAGCAGACTCTTCATTATCTGATTGAGTTACCTGATTGTCAATCAAAAAGGCAGTTTTTTTCTGCCATCAGAATCACTATATCACTGTAGCATATAACACCATAACGCTATATCATTATGTCACTATATCACTTTATCACTATGACACTATGTCACTATAACAGATAAACAAAAATGTCCAAAGGCTTTTATTTTTTAAAATACACCAGTTTTATTGCCCTTATGATTTTTCTCTTGGGATGGTCGCAGCAATGATTAATCTTTAATTCCTAACCATTCCAGAGCAATCCTAGAGCATTGGCAAGCTTAATCACAGTCTTCCCCAAACCTGCCCTCATGTCCGCACACAAAAGATCATTAGATGGTGATTTGTAACAGGACACCATCTGATTTTCCCCCTTCTGAACACAGGAGTTCCAGTTGAGCTCAGCCAAGTAGAACCTTCCTGTTCAATAAGTTCAAAGGCACATTGACCAGTGCATCAAGCCACGAGAGAAACATTGATAGACGCAATTTAAGAGCTGAATTTTCCTGCCATTTCTACCAACGGAAGATGGTGACCCCTGAGGTGGGTTCTACTGTGATATGGCCAGCGAACAATGCAAAGCACCGTAGACATCGGCAGGACTGGAGCCACACGGTAGCACAGTGGTTAATACTGCTGCCTCACAACGCAGGTTCAATTCTGCCCTTGAGCGACTGTGTGCAGTTTGCATGTTCTCCCTGTGGCTGCATGGGCTTCCTCCAGGTGCTCCGGTTTCCTCTCACAGTCCAAAGATTGGCCATGCTAAAAGAAAAATGTCCCTTAGTGTCGGGGGATTAGTAGGGTAAATACATGGGGTTAGGGGGGATAGGACCTGGGGAGGATTGTTGTCAGTGCAGGCTCGAAGGGCTGAATGGCCTCCTTCTGTGCTGTAGGGATTCTATGATTCTTATCAAGCCCACCATTGTCCAATGGTGAACTGCCTCCACCTCCAGAAAACATGCCAAGGTGGGGGTTGAAAATCCTGCCCTAAGTATATTTTACTGCTTAAATACTTGTGGTTGCACAACAGTACTTAATATTATTTGCTCTATTTAATGACATTTATTTAATAAATCCAGAAATATTGATGCCATGGATTCCATTCATTGGAAAGCTTGGGTGGAGTCGGCGGGAAGCGTGGCGGGAAGGGATGACAGCAAATTTGGTCGGAATTGTGTTCTCCCGACTTTAATGTTGGGTTAATGGTGGGTCAACTTTCCTACAAAAGATGGTCAGGAACCAATTTTGAACCTTCTGAATGCTCATTTCCAGGTTAATAGACCAGAATCTTGCAGCCCTACCAAATCTTGCATCCCGCCAATTGAGAATTTACATCGGTCAGTTACCCGACTCTACAAACAGTAAGAGACTGATGGGATTTACCGGTCACCATTGGTGAGGTACATAGGAGATAGTACTCAATGGGAGTGGGGATTGAATGCTTGAAGAGATGGGGGGAGTAGTTTCGGCAAGAAGAGAGAGGGTGTGAGTGGAGATGGGAGGTGTGAGCGGTGAAGGGGGGTTATGAGCGGGGAAGGGGGGAGTGTTTTATAGGAAGGGATCAATGGAGTCAGGATTGGAGCTATGGGGGGACAGAATTGAGAGTGTTGATGGAATGAAGGGACAGTGAAAGGCGAAGTTGGATGCAGTTGGGTGAGAGGATTAGGGTCTGGGTATGGCAGGTGTAGTACTCAATAGGAAGATCATTGAGGAGGGCAAGAATTGTGGCATGGATGATAGGAGTGAGCAGAATCAGGGTGGGCATAGGCACTGTGATGGGTGCGGACACATTGGGGATGGATAGCATGTGCAGGTTGATGGTTAAAAGGTCCAGGATGATGGGAGGAGGTTCAAGCGTTACGGGGTGGGGTATGTCAATGGTGGTGGGGGGGAAGTTGATGGGTGATCGGTAAAAGGCAGAGGAGACCATTTGAAAAGTGACATGAACCATCACAAGATAAAGGCTGTTTAGCAGCAAGACAACATCCTTGATATCCAACTGCAAAACATCAAGGTTTGGAGGAGGGTCCTTCTCAGGTGGGTGGAGCTAGAGGTCAGCACAACTGGACAACTAATGGGAAACCTAAATAATCATGGGGGACTACGAGAGTTTTCTGCCTTTGAAATCCTCACTGTATTGTGAAGCCCACACGACAGCAGGTCTGGCCCAGAGGGTTCTCATTACAATGAACAAGGCGTAGAGCTGCCATTCACTCTGAGCTGTTTGCAATCAGCTCCAGTCAGAGTTAGAGATGAAGGGAGGGAGAGTGGGAGGGAGGGGTGACTACAATGGACACATAGGTGAATGGCAGCCAACTCGTGACAACAAACCTCCATCCTCCTGGGGCAATGGACCTGCCTGACATAGGCTCACATGACTAGCCTTTCTACACTGACAAGGCAAATGCCATTCCATATAGTCTCGAGGGCTGTGGAGGCAAACGGAGTAGAGTGAGTAGGAGGCTTCTCGCACAGGGTTTTCATTACTCTTGTCAAAGAGTGATGTCTCCATGTGCAAAATATATTCGGAGGAGGAAAACCTACTGTAGGTCCTCCAGGATGTCCTTTACCTGGAAGGGACAAAGTGATGATTAAAACAACTAACAGCAAAAATGAATACAGGAAAATTCCAATCTGTGCAAGCTAACATACATTTACAAGTGCAAATGCACCCGTGCCATCAATGTTCATTCAAATCTTCTTATTTTTAAAAAAATCCACCACTTTTTCTGTGTGCATCCCTGACATATACAGCAGAGGTGGAGGCAGCCTGTTGATCGCTATGCTCTGTTGTCAGCGATGATGTTGGCAGGCACCCTGAGGAGATCCAAGGCCTGGAGGGCCCTGACCTACTTTGCACCCTCTGCAGCCTGAGCAGCTGGACTGCGAACACCTGGACACACTTGGACTGCCCTGGGTGCATGTCCCTTCTCCATTTGAGTGCCAGAGAGCATCTCCTTGACGAGAAGGCAGTAGAGGTTCTATTTAGTTAGCAGAGAGAAAAGGCTGCCTGGTTTTGTGATCTAAAAAAAAATACAGAAGCAGGAGGGAGTTGATCTCTTGTCAATGGGCCATTGCACATGCATTGATCTCCGCGCTGACAGATCGGCGAATGCGCAGTGGCCCACTCAGCACTATGCTGCCAGCCTCTGCAGCAGGAATAGGCCCTGCCCACAGATTTCTAGAGTGAATCCTGCTCAGGTACTCTGTGATGCACAGTGTCAGAGATTCATTCTGGGAATCGCGCTAAAAAAACTGGCGGGATTTACTCCCATTTTCCTGCACGTTGGGAAGTTAGAATGTTTTTGGGAGAATCCCGGCCCTTGTCAGGTCATTGTTTCAGCTAAGAACCGGAAGTGCAAATCCCTTTATAAAAGTTATCAGTCTCTATGAATGTTGTAATACTGTCAAGAACTGAAAAGATATGAGTTTATTTTTATAATATATGTAGTTATTTTCACATTCATTTTTATACCACTTTTGAAAAGGAAGTATCGAAAGTTGTCATGAAGATGGGCTTGTTTCAGTCATTTTTAATTCACCTGACGGAAACTTGAACTTGAACCTTTAAGAACAGACTTATTAAAATAACAGCCAAAACTAACTGCCCAAATTTGCAATACAATGTAGACCAGGTTCGCTTCATTGGGTTGGAGACATCCGGCTTGCTCTGCCCATCCATGGGTGGGGTGAGCCGGTAAAATTGCATGAGAGCTGAAAAAAATCAGGATCACACTAGAGATTCAACTGGGACATTATGGGTGGGATTTTCCAACCGCACTCACCCCAAAACCAGAAAATCCTGCCCAAGGTCAACAGACCTTTGCATGGTCCTGTCCCGCCCTCTACAATTCCCGTGGCGGGTGGGACGGAAAAACTCTGCCCTGAATCTAGTCATTTGGTCCATGAGACAATAGCTAGGGTAGCTTTGCAACAAGAAGCCAATCGAGCCACCTTTTGGAATACATGAAGAACAGCCTCGTTTCAATTCTCCTCTCTGATAGTGGAGAGAGCAAGTCACATGACCAGCAAACCCTTTCTGTGTGAAATAAGACACGTTGTACAGAGAATTGATGCTGAGATGCTGATGAACTGAGGTCAAGCAGCTGTCTTGTTCTCTCCCCACCCTTCCTGACAAGCTGTGAACCCTTTTAGCTGATTGAGACCAACCAGAGGCCTACCTACTACAAACAGAGACCTATCAGAGACCTATTAAAAGAGAGGTTCTGCTCAAGTTCATTGTCTTCCGAGGAACAATCAAATTAACCAGAAAATAAACATTAAGCTGAAACATCAGGACCAGTGTGTGTCTGACCAGCAGAGTCACTGAACCAATGTGGTGATTGTCCCTTTAAGGGCAACACAGCAAAGTAAGGGTCAGCTGGCATGGGGGACCAATTGGGATTCAGAGTGGGTAATCACCCCAGAGGCTGGAGTCCTCTTAGGCACGAGACATGTAGTGAGTTAGTTGCAACTGCGCAGCTACTGAACAATTCTTATTCATAAATCCTTGGATTAAAAGTCCCTGTGATGATCAAATGAGGCATGGGGAAAGAAAGGAAGCACTTCACCTCTCCAGATCAGTCATAATACAGTAAATAGATTTTAAGAACACAGGGATTTCCTGTACATTAACTGCAACAAAATCAAATATGCATTTATACACGAATGAATTTACAATTTCACTCCAAGTCACGCAGAGAGGGCTTCCTTACCCAGAGCTATAAAGGAAATTTTTCTTCTTTCTTTCTGTATCTAACAGCAACTAAGGATCCATTTTCAAAAATGAGCAGAGATTTTTGCCTTACCTATTTCTAACCAGACCAGTTGTATTAAGCGTAAGTGAAACTACCCAATGAACGCATTCCTTGCTTCATTTCCCACGCTGCAACATTGACCCACAAATCATAAAGTACTCCACTGGCTGTAAAATGCCACGGAAAGTCATGAAAGGAGCTATAAAAATATCAACGCTTTCTTCAATAATCTTGGATGGAATCATTTCAGGTTGGACAGATAATAGGGAAGAAAACATGCCAAAGCCCACCCATTAAGCAA
Source organism: Mustelus asterias (assembly GCF_964213995.1). Taxonomy (NCBI): domain Eukaryota; kingdom Metazoa; phylum Chordata; class Chondrichthyes; order Carcharhiniformes; family Triakidae; genus Mustelus; species Mustelus asterias. The sequence continues at coordinate 97,236,340 of NC_135802.1, read as the reverse complement.
ATCTAATCATGCCAGTAAATGTGTGTAACTATTATCAAGCAATGGTCTCTGCAAATAATGAATGTGCTATTGTACTGAGTGTAGTGATGTACAAAATGTAATATTTTGCAGGTTTCTCAGGACCTGAGTGACTTTGGAAAAATGTTCCCCCCAGTATGTAATATTACTTTACAATCATTAAATATGAAACACAAGTACAAGCAAAAAATATTTGTCTATCCCATATTATTATATTCCTCTATTATTAATCTCCTCTGGCTCAATCTCATGTCAGTTACTAAGCTTGAAGCTAATGCTGTGACTGGTATGAAGACTGTTTGTTGGCGGCACTCCCCGTCTGGGAGCTTGGTATGGCCAACAGCACTGGAGTGTGTCCAAACTGAGTGGATGATTTCTCCATTGCTGCATTACCTGAAGGTCCTCAGGCGAGGTTTGGCAAAGAAACATCGTGGGCAGAAGTAACACAATGTGTGGCCTGGATCTGAGACACCATGTCGACACAAGTGGCGACACACTGGCTCAATCCAGCCACATGTTTATTCAATTCTGCCAATCTAAACTGTATGGAGCCTTGTAGAAGATCAACTTCAGTATGGAAAGAGATTAGTAGGGCAGATTTTCTGTTGCTAACCTTTTTTTTAAACCAGAATGCTTAAGCCAGGGCATGGCTGACCCTGCAGAATTTCTGGAGTGAGTCCTAATTTAATATTCACGCTGAATGTCTGATCGATATTAGGATTGCCACTCGTTGGGTGAAATTTTGGGGACAATACTTAAAGGGACCGGAACAGCCACTTAAAGAGGAGAGTTTTTATTGCAGTCAAAAACTGTATTGATTTTAGAAATACCACAGCGACAGGCAGGAAGCACGTAGATACAGATACGGAGCTGTTGTTCCAGAAACTGGGACAAAAGGAGGGTTGCATGTTTGGGATTGTATCCTTTTCATAGGAGTGTGGAGTAAACTGTGTGGGAAGATGTGGCAGAAATAAAGGACACTCTGACAAAAACCCAGGAAAACTTTTGGAAGTAAGAAATTGGTTAGCCAGTTTGAGAATTTTGTCAACATAAGGCCACCCAACATTTCCTGGTACCAAGTCAATGGATGTAGAATGTGTATACCATAAGGTGTTTCCTCTTAGCTGTTAGGCCTTGGCTGCTTTGGATTCACAAGCAACTCAGACAATCACATGGCTCTTTTGTAACTTCACCTTCACTGCAACAGGACATGTGTTTCTGTTATAGTGAGAAATTGGGACTCCAATGTTTCCCATAAATCCTAATAGGTGAACTTCTGAGATAATCTTGCAAGAAAACCTATATGCATACTGGAAGATCATTTATTCACAAGAGTGCTCAAATCCAGGATGTATATTTGGGTGTTTTTCCAGTACTTCTAATATCTCAATTCAGTCCTCTACTGATTGGAAAAGGCAACAAAAGATAGCAAAACCCAAAGGAGAGGAGGGTTTGGCAATGCTAATCTCTTCAATTTATTTGAAAACATTATCCTCAAAATCAGAGCAGTGAACTGCATAGCAAGAGAAGGGTAAAGCTGAGGACCTCCTCAAGTTCATAGCTAATAGAATGCCTCATGCAGGTATTTTATTCAAACAACTGTTAGGAAACAGTTTAAGTAACCTATATTTGTATCGTGTGCGTTAAAAATAAGGTATAAGTTTAAGGAAGCTGAACTGGTATTTCTGTATTTGTATGCCAAGAAAGAGTTAAATCATCAGTTTAGCTTCATGTTAAACAAAGGTACCTGCAAGTCTGTAGGTTTATTTTCACATTAAACTTTGCCTACATTGTAATGAAGGTTTTACAACGTACAAACAATTACAGGATTTAAGAAACTAAACTGTTGCTT